>NC_090983.1:3757500-5007500 GCF_041146395.1 Eulemur rufifrons
GACACCAGCTAGATGGGCTTGGAGAAATTCCTCACACTGTCTTACCCTCAGTTTCCTCTCCTGCAAAATGGAAATAATACTAGGGTCCACTGTGTCCTTTTCCCAGGGCTGCTGCAACAAAGTAGCCCGAATGGGTGGCTTAGAACAACACACTCTGATTGCACCGCAGTTCTGGACACCAGAAGTCCAAAATCAAGGAGGTGCCAGCAAGACCCACAAGGGAAGAATTTTCTCTTCCCTCTTCCAGCTCCTCGAGCCGCAGACGGTCCTTGGCTTGAGGCAGCATCACTGGGTCTCCTCCTCCTGTCTCCTCACCCAGCGCTGCCCCTCCTCGCGTCCACCTCTGTGTCCTAATCCCTCCTCTCTACAGGGACGCCAGTCATGCTGGATTAGGGCCCTGTCTGAGAACCTCATTTAAACCTGGTTACCTCTGCAAAGACCCCATTTTCAAATGAGGTCACATTGTGGGATACCAGGGGTATCTTCAACATTTTTTTTCTTTTTGAGGACACAAGTCAAAGCCTTGCCGCGAGTGCAGGGTGGTTGTGAGAATTAGAGGTGGCGCCCGCAGGCACAGCGAGCTCTGTGCTTGCTGCGGTTGTGACTGTTGGTGCCATCCCTCCCACCCCCACCCGGGGCCGGGGCATGGGCCTGCTGAGTGCACCACGCAGCCATTTCTCTGGCGGTGTCCAACCCAAGGCAGCTGAGAGATTGGGTTAGGACTCGATTCTGCAGAAAGCGGGAACACGATGCCAATGAGCTGCGGGCATCGCAGTGGGTCCCCTCAGCGAGATATGCAAATTCAGCTTCCAGATAATCCTCGCCGCCTGTGCAGCTGCCCCAGACAAGGCATTTCAAGACAAGAGTCATGTGAGCTTCTAAATTTGGCACAAAACCTGCTTTCTTACAAAATCATGGGCAATTATTCTCCCTGAAAAGACTGAGATTGTTCATTGTTTTTCAACAAAATGTGAAAAAGAGAAGAGGAATAAATAAAGTATAATGATCAAAAACTGCTATAAGGATGAAAGCTACCCAAGGTGCTTAATGTTTTCAGCAATCATGGGCTAAAAGCACTTTACTCTGAAAGACAACAAGATGAAACCCATGTCAAGACCACAGTTAAGGCTGCGTAGCTGTCGGCACAGCTCCTGCATTTCTGACTTGGCCGGGCTGAACTCATCCCTCTTCTGAAAAATCGTCCACACACGACACAATGCCCCCTGCTCTCGTCCACCTCTCCCGGCCTCTGCTAAGGCCCTGACAGGCTGCGGGAGTGGGCAGCCCCGCAGATCCCATGATCCACGCTTACGTGGGACCTACATTTTAACACCATGGAGTCAATCAGGTCTCTTGGCAAATCAGACTTTAATTCCGAATGGCATAGATCCCGATTCCCGTGCCTCCCTCTGTACAACCGAAACGGCTGCTGGAGAGCTGGCTGGCCGCCCTCCTGCCTGGGAGAGCTTCTGAGAAGTTCTTACACGGGCCCACATGGTTTCCCCTGAAGAGCTGAGAGTAGTGAAACCAGCCCTGCCGATTAATTACTGCCAGAGACGGCGGGGCGATATCAACTTGTCTCAATTGCAAATCCTCGTTCCAATGGATATTCTCCAAAAAATGTCATGACTAATTTCTTCTTGCTGCTTTTATTGAGAAATCATATGGAACCAAAACTGATGTTCTATGGGAACATTGTTGAGATTTTTTTCCTTTGTCCATGATGAGGAGCCTACCATAAAAAAATTCCCAGCTAAAATAATTTTCCCAATGTTTCATTTGGAGTAGAAATTTGGGAACCCCCACTGGTTTTTATGTTGCTCCTACATTTGCCGGCAGGTCCCCCCCAGCCCACTTCCAGCTGAGAGCTTGGTTTGGGCGCTCAGCCCCCCAAAACAGACGTGCGGTGTCACCATCTAACAGCTCTCCGGGGTTTGAGGGTTAGACCTCAACCAACAGCACAATAGCTACCTTGAACTTCTTTCTCAGTTAAAGTCAGCTAGGCTGACTTTTTCCAAATTAATACCCTCTCAATGCTGGCCTTTGTTTTCTGTCACTAAGACGGGAAAAGAATAGCCGCTACCTTACTGAGTTGCGGGGCGTTAATCACATAATCCGTACAATCCTCGAGCTTTGTGCCGGGAACACAGGGAGCATTTAGTAACTGTTAGTAGCAGCATGGTCATTATTTTAATTAATAGGAAATATTAATATGATTAATAATCGGATGCCATGTGCTATCAATATCATCCAAATTATGGACAGAAATATTGCACGATAGTGGGTGAACGACAGGGCCCTGCAGGAAGCCACGGGCTGCTCACTAACTCGAGAGCGTTCAGCCCCATTTCTGCATCGTCATTAATCCCTCACCAGTCCAGTGGGATCCCTGAGCTTCACGTCCAAAAAAACATCATAAGAAGATTTTCCAAAAATATTGCTTCAATCCAGATATATTATGTCTACAGAAGGCCTCAGCTCTGCAAGTCCAATTTCCCTGTCAAAACAAGGAAATGAAACTAATCTTGCATGATTGGCCTTTACTGAACTCCCGCTGGCTTCAAATGTTCACCTTCCCTCTCCAGGGCTTTATAAACCATCTACTTGAAAGTCGTTTCTAAGTTCTTGCCATGAATCCAGCTCCCAGGTCTGTTGTAGGAGGAGACGCTTTCTCTTTCTGCGGAGAGAGTTACGTCAGAGCTTTCACACGAACCTCGAGCTTCACAGAAATGACCACTGCTCAGGCGAAGCTGCCTCAGACGACCTGCATGCCAATTACCTCAACAATTATCCAGTTGCTCCCAATTGTACACTGTCTCCTCCTGCAGTGTCAGGAGAGAGCGGAGCACGAGTTTTTCATAATAGTGATTTGTAAAAAATCTCCTTGGATTTGACTTTCTAAAAGACTTGGGGCTTGTATTTGAATCTAATCGTTCCTAACTCCCTGGGAAGATGCGATATCTGGACCTGCAGAAGGAAAGACCACCACCACGTTCTTAGCTTCGCCCCTGCTGTCCAGGAGACGACGAGTGGGCACCACCTCCCTGCCCTGACAGCCACCAAGGTCAGCCCCGGGCGGGCGAAGCTGGGTCCTGGTGGGGATGAGGACTCGGCAACAAGGACCAGTAGGGGCGGAAGGGTCGTGCGAGTTATCTGCGGCTCGGGAAATAGAATAAACATGTGGGCGACATCTGTGGAGGACGTCTGGGATTTCCGTCTGCCCTGCATCTGTTTCCCCTTCTTTAAGTAACAGCACATCGACTTTTTCTGGGAACCGCCCTCCCCAACTCGTAGCGCAGGTAATTCACATGGGGCTGACTGGCCACAGGCTCTTGACAAAGGCTGTGACCTGGGCCTGCCCCATGAGATGTCACAACTGCTGGTCCACACTGAGTAATTTGGGGCATGTGGGCCATGACCCGAACCAGCCAGCCATGGTCATGGAGCCGCTCCCCTGGGACTTCTGCTGAAACCCCTGGGACAGTCCCTCTACCCCTCCCTTTGTAAGCCGCAGCTTCCACCTGTGGGAGACTTTACCTGAGAATAAACCAACACAGACAAAAGCAGAACAAAGACAGAGAGACCAACCTCTGGCAACATTTTCTGAATAGCTGGAACTAGCATCTTCTAAAGCTAGGTTTAGCCCACATTGGATCTTTCAGTCATATAAGCCAATAAATTCATTTTTTTCTTAGTCCAACTTCAGTAACATTTCATCAGTTGCAACTACAGGACTCTTATGTGATTATCTACAGAAGCTGGAGCACTTAGAAAGAGGCCAGGCAGGCAGAGGCCAATGGCATTCTGGCAGCCGTCAGTGTTATGCAGCATAGATCTCCAGTTCTTGTAGCTCTCCAGTTCTTGCAGATCTCCAGTTCTCATAGGTCTCCAGTTCTCGTAGATCTCCAGTTCTCGTAGGTCTCCAGTTCTCGTAGATCTCCAGTTCTCATAGATCTCCAGTTCTCGTAGGTCTCCAGTTCTCGTAGAGCTCCTGTTCTCGTAGGTCGTAGTTCTCCAGTTCTCATAGGTCTCCAGTTCTCATAGAGCTCCAATTCTCCATTTTCCAGGCATAGATTAAGGTGGCACTTTCCCACCTACTCTGAAGTTAGGTGTTTTAGCAAATGAAATGAGATGAGAAGGGGCTCACATCATTTCCAGGGAGAAACTTAAAAGCAAATGTGTTATTCAACACATTCTCTTTTTTCTGCCTTACCAATCATGGTAACATAGAAATGGTGCTTCTATCAGCCTGGGTCTGTGAGCTAGAGATGAGTCTATGCCCCCAACTGAGCAGCAGTGGACATGTGGCATAAGTGGGACGGGGGAGACAAAGAAGCAGAAGCAAAATTTTTCAACCCACTGATATTTGGATATTATGGATTTTGGATATTTTGAGCTTGTGTGTTACTCTAGCATAGCTTGTCTGATCCTGACTGATACAAACATCTAGCCATGGGATCAGCAGTGACGGCCCAGGTAGCAATCAGCCAAGGTGGCCTTCTTCCAGGTGGTCTACCAGCTAGGTCTCTCCAGGTCCTCCATGTGAGGGGAGACATAGGTGGGAGGATCGGGAAGTTTGGCAGAACCCAGAGGGCCATTAGATAAGGCATGTAAACACACTGTTAAAACAACAAGGAAAAGGAAAGAGTAGGAGGGAAGATTTATGTCTGTCGGTAGCCAAGAAACACTGGAAAATATTTGGGAGTGACAGCAGCCAAAGGAGATAAGAGAAATGGAATTTGAAAGACAATGAAAGTGATCACACCCAGAAGAGAGAACTGAATAGACGAATGAAACCACACTTGCAATGTGCCTGCCTGTACTGTTCTGGGTAGATTCTCAACCCACTGACTCACATGTTGTGCTGGGACACTGGGATTACTCTGGAAAAGGTGCCACAGAAACCCCAATTTCAAGAGTGTGATTATTGGGATCGAGCTCTACTCATCTTGTCCTGTGAGGTGGTGGGTCCTGATTGGATAAGAGAGCTCCAAAGACTATCAAGGCACAAAGTAATGTGTTTTATTTTGTTTGGGGGATTCTAAAATAACTTCTTGTTTCAGTTATCTATTGCTATATAGCAAATTATCCCCAAAACTTTGTGCTTAAAACATTGAACATATTTATTATGTTACAGTTTCTGTGGGATAGGAATTTGGAAGTGGATCAACTGGGTGCTTGTGGTTCAGGGTCTCTCCTAAAGTTACAGACAAGATGTCAGCTGGGGCTACAGAGGTGGAGGATGCACTTCCAAGACGCCCACTCACATGGCTGTGGGCGGGAGGCCTCGGTTCCTTGCTGCATGGACCTCTCCACAGCGCTGCTTGAGCGTCCTCACACCATGGCAGCTGGATTCCCCAGAGCCAGTGGCCCGGGAGAGAGCAAGGGGGAAGTCACAACGCTTTTTAGACCTAGTGTCAAAGAAGTTACAGACCATTACTTAACACCACCTTCTCTTTGTTAGAAACAAGTCACCACTACATGTAGCTCACAATCAGAGGGAAGGGAATTAAGCTCCATCTCTTAAAGGGAGGACTAACAATTTGTGGACATACTTTTAAACAACTTCACTCATGCACTTCTTCCTTTTCTTAGTGTGGTAGGCAGAATGAGGGACTTCAGAGATGCCTACATCCTAATCCCTAAAGCCTGTGAATGTGTTACCTTCCATGGCAAAAGGGACTTTGCAGGTGTGAGTAAGTTAAGGACCTTGAGATGGAGAAATTACCATGGATTATTCAGGCAGCTCAGTATAATCACAAAGGTCTGTACAAGAGGAGAGCAGCAGGGTCAGAATCAGAGAAGGAGACGTGACCTTGGGAGCCGGGATGGGACTGATGTGAGGAAGGGCCTGTGGGCAGGGGACTGTGGGCAGCCTCTAGTAGCTGGGACAGGCAGGACAAGAGCCTCCAGAAGGAACACAGGACTGTAAGAGAGTGAGTCTGTGCTGTTTTTTAAGTCACCAGGTTTGTGGCAATGTGTTATATGTGCACTGTCTAGGGAATGGACACACTTGAAGCTCAGACTCGGGGAGATGGGGAGGCATGGGCAATATATATAACCTGAACTTTTGTACCCCCATAATGAGCTGAGATTTAAAAAAAAAAAAAAAGCAATAGAAAACAAGTACACTTGGCAAGTACTTACTGCACACCTACCATGGGATGAGTACTTACTATACACCTGCCGTGCGATGGGTACTTACTGCATACCTAACATGTGATGAGTACCTACTGCATGCCTACCATGGGATGAGTACTTACTGCACACCCACCGTGTGATGAGTGCTTACTACACACCTACAGTGCCATGGGTACTTACACCTACCATGGGATGAGCACTTGCTACACACCTACCATGCAATGAGAACACAGAGTCATGGGGGTATTGACATGGACAAGAGAAACAAGAGGCGGGAAATGAACAAGCAGATACAGATGCAAAATGAATCAATTATCGATCATTTCTGTAAAGGCAATAATACCAGCTGCTGTGAATTGGCCACCATGGGGTGGTTGGGGAGTGGCTATTTGAGACCGATGGTCAGCGAACGCCCCTTGGAAGGCCTGAGCTAAGGCCTCTCTGGGAAGAAGGCGCTGTTCTTGCAAATATCTGGGAAAGGAGTCCGGAAAGAGAAAATAGCAAGTCCAAAATTCCAGAGGCGAGAACAGTCTTGGCATATTCCAGGGAGAAAAAGCAGAGTGAAGGGGGAGGGTGGGGCGGGGGGCCAGTGTGTGGGCACCCACGGGAGGGGTAGGAGGGGTCCGCAGTGAAGATCCCACCACTGCTATGCGCACAATGACTGCAAAGGGCACAGTGGACACCGGAAGAGGTTTCTGGAAGCTTCTGAAAGAGCACAGGTGAGAGGTGGGGTGGTTAGATTAAGGTGGAGCGGTGGAGGAAGAAAGCAGCCCGCAGGGTGTGCGGGATCCGTGCCCTCAGTGCTCAGCGGTGCCCACGCGTGGAATCTGTCTCTTCTGAGGAAATCACGCCAGTAATTTTTGCCAAGCAGTCGCATTTGCTCTGACACTTTTTTAAATGACCACATGTTCCTGTGCTTTGTCCATAATAGCAGTTCGGAGCATATTTGTTGAGCAAAAGTGTGAAGAGATGGATGAGGTGGACACTTCTGGAAAATCTGGACCCCATTGGCCAGGCTTGTCGGTGGAAGATGGCGTGGATCTCAGAATGACAGGGCCACAAGATTTGTCAGCGATACCTGTGGCCAAATAGTCACAGATGCCAACTCTGTGACTTAAGGCACAGGTCATTGCAAAACTTTCCAATATTTTTAAAATTACATCACTTTAAAAACCAATTACATCAGTTGCAAAGGGCATGTGCGTAGTGTTATATTTCTGCTTCTTGTTTGTGTTTTTGCTCTTTCTGGCAATGATTTTGACTCCTGACTAGTGGCTTTAGAGAGCTGCATGAATTCATTTCTTATAAAATAAAACACATTTGTACTCAGAATCCTAAAGCCACATGGATTTCAGGAAACAATTGCGCTAGAGCCCCTAGAAAACAATGAAATAAATACTGGAACAGATACGGGAAATGAGAGAAATGTTACTGTCCCGTAAACAGTTCCGTCTACTTAGTACTGTGTGGCAGCCCGTGCACTGCATGTTTGTTTTAACACAAGATCTAATAAAAGCTGCGTTCCTTGGTGAACAGCAGCGTGGCTCAGCTTCCCTACAACACAGTTTCTTGCAGTGCACGTGTAAATCGATCATCGAACGGAAAGAGCGAAAGTTGGAGATCTGGTCCAACCCCCGAAGCGCTGCAGCAGTCCTTCCCGCAAGGCGGTTAGCCCAGGCACACTCAACTGAGTCCCCGGCTTTACTAATGAGATGCGACCAGTGCTTCACTCCACGGAGAGTAACTCCTGGGCATGTTGTTTCAAAGAGCATTAATTCCAAAAACAAAGGTTCGGCAAAGCTTTGGCTACGCGACTGCCGGTTGTCTGCGGTCCCAGCCGGCTGACTTCGCGGGTTAACACAAGAGTTCCGGGTCTCTCCGGCTCCCCAGACCACGTGCCACACCCTCCCCACCCACGAATGACCAAGCACAGCTGTGGTCATCTCAGCTGCTCGCCCGCAGTCCTTCTGTCTTTGCGTTCTGATTTGTTCGCACGCTAGCCGAGAAGTGTCTTTGTGTCTTAGAAAGGAAAGCAAATTGGGCTGAGCGGATGCTGTAGGATCGGGAATCCGCCCCTGGAATCCCAGCGGACTTTCTCGTTTGGGTTCAGACATTTCCCTCGTTCTCACATCGTCTCAGACCCTTCTCGCAAACCCGCACAGTAAGGGGGGTGTTTTACCTTCTCCGTTTCTTAGACGAGGGGGGCACTGACACCCCGGATAAGGGATTTGGGCCTTTCTTGGTAAGTGACCAAAAAAACAGAAGCCTGGACGTGTAGCTGTTGAGTGACAAATGAGAGCGGCACACCAGGATGTTACTGACAGAGCGTGAACAGGGTGGGTGTGACGCGGGAGAGGAGGACGGGGGAGCCGGAGGCAGATGGACAAGTAGACCGTCCCCCAGCGAGTGCCCACAAGGCCATGCGCTGAGGTCAGGCAATAGGGTGGGGATGAGACCCGGACCCAGATGCAAGAATGTTCTGGAAATGGCGCTGGCTTTTTAGAAGTGGTAACTTTTAGGCTGGCGGATGGGGACTCTGGAGAACAAATGCTAGTGAAATCCAGAGAGGCAATCTGCGAATAGGAACAGAAATGCGAGTCAACAGAAGGGAAGCGCGTAGGATGGGGACAGGGGCCACATTCGTCCTGGACACAACGAGTTTCTGTGTGTGTGGACCAGCCAGGCCCTTTGGCTATTTAATCCACCTCAAATTTGGGGTGTGGGAATCATATTTGAACAAGGACACAGCTGGAGGCTGCAGGAGGAGAAAGACTGTGACGGGAGGGAGGATGGAGAAAAGAGAAAACACCAGCAAAGACAGAACCCAGAGCTCCCCGTGTCTCCGTAAGGATCCTTTCCTACTGCGCGAATAGAAAAACAGTTAAGACACAGACACTTCCTAAATGAATATTGGAATTACAGCCTCAGTCTTGGATAGATTCTGTTTTGATAGAAACACAATATATACAGTGAAGAATGTATAACTTTCAAAAATTTAATGATAAAGCCAGGAATATCTGGCCATATTTACATCCAAACAACAAAAGATTAGAGGATAATCTACACCTGAATGTGTGTGTTTGTGTGTGTGTACACAGGTGTATGAAAATGATGTGTAACAAGCATGCAGTGTTCTCCGTGGACCAGGTACCTGTGGGTTTGGGGCGAGAGGGCACCCGTGCCTTTAGTTTCCACATCCAGGCTCCAGGGCTCTCATGACTGCTGAGCCCGGTGGATTTGTGGGGTGTGGAGGGAAGGTCAGCTGAAGGCTGCTCACCCTCAGGCAAACGTGGCTCCCCCCAAATGCCCTGGAGCAGCCTCTCAGCGACGGTGACGCGTCACTGGGAATCTGTTGCCATGAAGCGCTTCCTCGTTTCTGTCCAGCTCTTTGATCTTTTGATCAAAGGAAATTTTTCTTCCAATAATGTGTGTTAGAAAACAAAAGAAAAATAGGCAAATTGGACTATATCAAAATTAAAAACTTCTGCATGTCAAAGGACCCAATCAATGGAGCGAAAAGGCAAACTTCAGAATGGGGGAAAATGTTTGCAAATTGCACACCTCAGAAGGGCTTAATATACAGCATATGTAAAGAACTCCTACAACTCAACAACAGCAAACCCCGATTTTAAAATGGGCAAAGGACTTGAATAGACATTTCTCCAAAGAACATATATAAATGGCCAATAAGCACACGAAAACGTGTTCAATGTCACAAGTCATTAAGGAAATACAAATCAAAACCACAACGAGATATAACCTACACCCATGTGGAAAATAACAAGCGCTGGCGAGAACGTGGAGAAATTAGAGCTCTTGCGCACTGCTGGTGGGGCTGTGAGTGCCGCCGCCCCTGCAGAGAGCACAACGGGGGTCCTCAAAGAATTACAGATAGAATGGTCATATGATTTAGTAATTCCGTTTCTGGGACTGTCCCCAAAAGAAGTGAAAGTGGAGTCTCCAACAGACGCCCACACACCCATGTTCACTGCAGTGTTACTCACAATCGCCAAAATGTGGAAGCAACACACGTGTCCGTCAGTGGATGGACAGACAGACAAAGCGATGTGTCCATACACACAATAATACCCAGCCTTGAAAAGGAAGGAAATTGTGAGATATTCTCCTGCAGGGATGAACGTTGAGGACACTATGCTCAGTGAAATGAGCCGGTCTCAAAAGGACAAACGCTGTGTGGTTCCACTTTTATAAGGTCCCTAGAGAATTCACATTAAACAGAAAGTAGAATGGTGGAGGCCAGGGGCTGGGGGAGGGGATGGGGAGTGAGCCTTTAATGGGCACAGTTTCCGTTTCAGAATTTTTTCAGAAAATAAGAAAGCTGTTGAGATGGAGATGATGGTTGCACAGCAATGTGAGTGTACGTAACACCCTGAAATCTACACTTAAAAATAATTAAGATGGTAAATTTTGTTATATGTATTTCAGCACAATTAAACATTTTTTTAAAATGAAATAAAATGTTTTCAATGTGTGATAAAACTTCCAGCGTCTTCCCTTTCCCCTCCACGTGCTGCACGGGGGCTCCTACAAACGGCTGCGTGAGTGAGTGTAAGGCCACGGGCCGGCGCGCGTGGAGGCCGAGATCTCAGTCCCTCAGGCACGACGTGTCTTCCACTCACAAGTTCTAAAGGTGCTCTCGAGCCAAGCTGACCTGACCCCTGTGAAACTATCTTTAGCAGGGCGAAGGATGAGCACTCCAGGGAAAAACAGTTCTGGCCTCAGACTGCAGTGAGTGTGAGCCCTTCGGTAACTAGAGGGACAGCCAGCATGTCCAGGAGCAAAGTGTCCCCTGTGTGTGTGACCCTGCGCCTTGCTATCTGGGACTTGCTTCATCGAGGTCCCCGGCAGCCATGGGGACAGGCACTGGCCTTTCTCACAGAGCTGGGGTTTGGGAGGACAGATGACCAGCTGAGCAATAACAAAAGGGAACAAGGACCCATTCATGTCCAGGTCATGGGACGGGGTCACAGCGCCTGTAAGTCACTCTCCTTGCCCAGGACACTCAGTGGCTCGTATGAAGTGACCATGGCCACACATGACCACTCTCCGATGGCCCTTTTGCCCGCCCAGAGGTGCCCCCAGGAGGACCGTGTCCAACGCTGCCGCAGCAGCACACACGTGTGCCTGCCTGCGTCGTACGTTCCCTGGCTTGGCCTGTTCATACCCTGAACGTAGAAAAGCATGACAGTCGTTTGTTGATGTCATATCCACCAAAGACACAGTCTTTGCTTCTAAAAGAAAAGGAATGCTAAATTTCTGCAATTTTGGCAAGCTGTCAATGACTGCTAGGAGCAGAGATTGTTCCAGAATACTTCACTGTAGCAAGTCCTGCTAAGGGGAAGGGCAGGGGAGCACTCCTTTGTAACTTTATTTTGATATCACGGAAATTATTAAAATGAGCATACATTACTTCAGAAGACAAATAAGAAATTCACACCTACCCCAACGGTGAAAACAACTTGTGCTAGTTACGGTGGCCGGGTGTGAGCTTTCCCCAGGGCGCAGTAACGTCCATGAGCTATCGGAGAACAGAGCCGGGGCGAATTTGAATATCAGATTGCACGTGAACAGATGTTAGAACCAGTGAAATAATATTTTTCCTGGCAACACTGCCCAGGATAAATTTGATTACTGATTAAAAAAATAAATAAACAGTATCAGGGCGGATGAATACACAGTGGGGCTAATGAAGTTGAAAAACAACTCATTTCTGAGGCTCACCTGAGTCAAGAGCCCAAACTTCTCCCAAATGCCAGTAAGAGAGAAGAAGTCAAAAATCTCTTTGCCTCTTGCAGGAATTTAGAGAGAAACGCACCAGTAGACACCCAGCACCATTCACAGTTCTCTCGGAGTTTCCGCTGAGAAAAACCAAAAGCAAAGCTCACTCCACGGCAAACCCTGGGAAAGGTCCCCCCGCACAGGGTGCTGTTGGGGTGGTGAAGGGTTAACCAGGAGGCCCGAGTTTCTGGAGCCCTGATCACAGCCTGTGGCTGGCGCGTGACGGAGACGCGCTTGGGAACAAGAAGTAACACAGATGCGTAGAGGTCGAAGTGCAGTTCGTGCCCCTCCCTGAGCCCACTGAGAAGGGAAGCTCGGAAAATGCCCGAGAAGGACCCCAGTGAACACCATTCTTGGGGGTTACTGTAGATTCCGTGACATGTCTGTGAGATGTCTTTGGAAACGAGTTATTGGCTATGAAATAGACCCAAAACCCCTCAAAGGACAAAAGGATCATAAAATGTTTGAAATACTTTCATAAAATGTCAGGATTCTTCCCATATTTGCTCACTTTCTTCTCCGTAGTTATTTTCTCAGTCACTGGGAGCAAAGACATGAGATATCCCCTTTGTCTAAAAATCCCTAATTTTGCTTACTGAAGTCAGAGCGGTAACGCTTTTGTTTCGTTTTGGGGTTTTCTCCTGTGGGGGGGGTAAATATAACTCTTTTTCTATAATTGTTGTCAAGAGCACGTAGGGTGCCAGGAACCCTCAAAACTTTAAAAAAAAATCCTTGTCTGAGAGTCTGTAAGTCACCACAGCTGTTGTCTCTAAAATGCCTTGTAATCCTTGTTTTCCAGGAAAGAAAAGTACAATACACTTTTTTAAAAAAAAAGCTAGAACCCTTATAAAATAGCTGCAATGTTAACAGGATTTCATTAGATAATAAAAAATAAAGCGATTATTTCCATATCTTAAATACTCAGATAAATTATGATCTATCAACACAGTGGGAGTCATTAAGATACAGCTATTAAAATTATGTTTTCAGAGAATTTTTAATACTGGGAAAGCGCTCGCCATGTGATGTGAAGTGAGCGCAGGCAGGGTATTAAGCTGATTCGCAAACTGTGGCGTCCTATGGAATAATTGGTTCATTTTTAATTTAGTTACAATGTATCGAGCCCTTGTTAGGTGCCAGGTTAACAGGTGAAACTTGGCAGAGTTTACCTCATTCCCTCTTTCCAAACTCTCTACAAGGTAGGACTATCCCCACTTTATAGACGAGAAAACTGAGACTCAGGAGGTCAAAGAACCTGCTCCCAGCTCTCTGGCATGGTAAAGGCAACATCCGAACCCCAAGCCCGAGCTCTAACCCCCGACACTCCCGGGTGTGGTCCCCGGACTCACACTCAGACTGGCAGGATCCTGCCCCGCCCAACACTCCTGGACTAGAGCCTGAATTTTTGAAAGATTCCCAGGTATTTACATGCACGTTCGGCTTTGAGAAACTGCTTTAAACCACCCTGTGAAGAAGAAAACCTTGCAGGAAATGCATCAAAATGTTAACAGTGATTGTGATTTTACAAGTGATTTTAATTTTCTCATTTATACTTTTCCGTATTTTCCAAATGGCTTCCATGAGCACATGTTTCCTCTGTAATAAGAAAAGGATTGAAGTGAATGTGGCATCTTCCTCACTTGCGGATACAACAGAACATAGATCTGTAACATCTTCAACTGCAAAAACATAAAGTAGGACCCATTCTCCCCTCCATCCACTACCTGCCGCCACCACCAAACTGCAGAGTTATGAAGCTCCACTGCGGACGTTGGTGGAAATGGGACAGGGAAAGCCTAAGCTGGGACGATGCCATCCAGCATGGGGTCATGGGCTGCAGCTGTTTGAAGGATAGTGTGTCCTCCCTGGCCGGGCAGCCCGGTGTCCCTGCCAGAGGGAGAGAGCGAGCCAGGGCAGATGCTCTTATCTGGGGCGGTCTCACCCCTTCTGGGTGGCCACAGCCTGGGTGACAGGGGAAGGCTTCATGGCGTTCACCAGTTGGTTCAGGGCACAGGCTAACGAGCAGCTTCGAGGGTGGCGTGCGGCCCACGGGGAAGAATGCTGGATTCTTGGGAGATGACAGCATGGTCGCAGCCCGACGTCGGAAGCCGGTACATCTGCAGTGACATGGCGCCCACATGCCTTCCCACCTCCTGCGTGGGACCAGCCACCCGAGAAGGGTAGCGATGACAAGGCGGCACGATCAACGAGACCCAGGGCGACTGCAGGCAGCGGTGCCTCCGCTTCTGCTCGCAGCCATCTCGAACCCTCAGAGCAGCTCTAGAAAGCGCTGGGTCTCTTCAGTGCTTTGTAAAGGTCACTGTCGGGGTTGCCGAATTATCGCTGAGTCTGCAAGGAAAGCAGCCTCCTTCGTCCTAAACCTCTCGTCGAGTCCTGACACTTTAGCCGTTTGAACGGCCCGCGAGGCACCTCTGTCCCCCGAGAGGGACTCTGGCCCTCCAGAAGCAGGTGCTGGCGGTGCTGTCCACCCCATCCCCCCCACCGACACGGTGTTGAGGGAGGGCACTGGCCCCTGGCCACAGTTGGTTCATCAGGAGGTGGGCACAGCCCAAGCTGGGCCAGCAAACTTCTTGGAAACTTCTCAGTTTGGGTCTGAGAGATCCCGGGACTCTTCATTAGTGAGAGTTTTCAAGTTAAAAAATCCAAGAACTGTCAGTGGCCCTGTCTCCCTTCCTGTGCCCAGTGCCAGGCTGTCCAGAGAAAGAGCATCCGAAGGTGTCCCAACGTTCAGCCATCACCCCCAAGGCCAGGCCTCCTGCAGGCTCCCTGGGACGGGACTGACTCCTCCTGGGAGGTGTCGAGACAGCACAGCCCGTGGGAGAGGGTTTCTGCCTCCAGCACCAGGACAGGAGCGAGCCCAGGGACACGCACCCCTTATGCCTACAGGGACAGGCCTGGGCTCTCCGGAAGGTAGATCTGTGTCTCCAAGTGTGTAACATGTTCGAGTCTCGTGGGAGGAGACAGACACGAGCTCTTACAATTGGGTGACAAGGTTCCTGCCTTCCATGACGGAAATGAAGCTGAGCCACCATAGGTAGAAAGAGACTGGGCCTGATTTCCTTCTCCTCACACCCTGTATTGCGGCGGGGCCTAAATCCTTAAAAGGGGAAGGGCAGAGAGAGTTTGTAAAGGACACAGAGACGGAGGGGACAGCCCGAGAAAGATGAGGCAGATGTTGCAGATGCAGCCCAAGCCAAGAAATGCCAGGGCCCCCAGAAGCCGGAAGAGCCAGGAAATGGGTCCCCCTGGGGCCTTCAGAGGGGGCAGCCCTGCCAGCACCTGACTTTGGACTTCGAGCCTGCAGAACTGAGGAGAGCAGGTTTCTGCTGCTTCAAGCCATGAAGTTGCAGTACTAATGCTCTATCATGGCAGCCCCAGGAAACCGACACAGCGCGCAGGTGCTGACGTGGACAGGTGAGTTGAGCACTGCGCCACGCCAGGGACAGACAGCTTGGCCGTGCCAGCCGCAGGGACTGAGGCTGCACAAGGAGCAGCCGCCTTCGAGAGTGTTGGCAGGTGCACAGGAGAAGTCCGTCCTGGCAAAGTCTGGGGCAGAAAGCCTGTCCTGGGCGAGCCACTCCTGAAACAGCCTGGTGTGGGGACAGCCTGGGGCGGGATCCCCACGGCCAGCTGGGCGCGGTGCCGGTTCTGAGGTTCCGCGTCGGCCTCTGCCACTCGGCAGCGTGTTTGCGCAACGCTCCCATCCAGGAAATCTCGCCGTTGTAAAGGAAGTCGTGGTGATGGGAACTCAACACAGACAATGATACACAGAAGTGACCACAGTGACGTCCCGGACACGGAGCTGAGTGGCAGCAGTCACACATGACTCAGGAGAGGGTCCACTCTGATGCAGCAGGGTCAAGGGCTCCCCACCCCTCTGCAGTAGGATGTCCTGCTCAGGCAGCGCAAAGCCACTGTTGAGAGTGACACAAAGCGTCTGCCGCTGCAGAGGGGAGTGAAGATTTTCCGCTGGGGTTTGAACATCTCACCGCGTGGGGGACAGAGTGCTTGTTTCTCTCTTGCACAGACAGCGTCTTCATGGGCTCCTTTGGACCTGTGTCTGGAGGTGCCCTTCTCAGAGGAGGACCTCACGGGAAACCGTCCCTTCCCGGAGAGCAGGCGCTGGCTTCCCCCACGCGCACGGTCGGCCCTGCCATGGGGACGTCTTCCCACCAGCAGGTGGGCACCAGGAGACCAGGCCCAGCTCTGTCCCACCTTCCCGTCTGCCTCCTGCCACTGCCAGGCAGGGACTGAAGGAGTGGCGGTCGGGTGTCATCTTAAACCCTGTCACTTCCTCGGTGGCAGCTGGAATGCGCAGGTCGTCAGGAGTGTGGATTCAAGGGGAAGGAATACATCTTTTTTTTTAAAGAAATATATCTCATTCTATTTTATGTTTTTGCTTTATTGGGGTATAATTCACAAATAGAAATTATGTACATTTAAGGTGTACAACTTGATGTGTTGGTACGTTGTGAAATGTTCACATAATCAAGCTGGTTGACACATCCATGGCCTCACGGTTACCTGTTTCTGTGGTGAGGACACTGAAGTTCTCCCTCTGGGCAAACTGGGAGTTCGCGCCACAGGGCTGTTAACGACACTCGCCGTGCCCTGCGTGCTGCGGTCAGAACTTTCCCGTCCCGTGTGACTGAGCTGTGTGCCCCTCGGCCGGTGTCTCCCCATGTCCCCAGCCCCCCGCGCCCGGCAACCACCATTCTACTCCCTGCTTCCCTGGGGCTGTCCTTGTTAAGATTCCACACGGAAGTAAAGTCGTGCTGTGTGTGTCTTTCTGCGTGTGCTTATTTCACTTAATATCATGTCCTCCATGCCCATCCGTGTTGTAGCACATCTCAGAATTTCCTTCCTTTTTAAGACTGAATAAAATTCCAATGTCTGTATGTACCATGTTTCCTTGTGCCCATTAATCCACTGAGGGACTGGGCTGTTCCCACGTCTTTGCGGTGTGTTGCTAACGCTGCAATGAACAGCGGGTGCAGAAGACTCTCCCAGGACCAGATTTCAGTGATTTGGGGCAGAGACCCAGGCGAGGACTGCTGGACCATATCGTAGTTCTAGTTTTAATTTTTTGAGGACTCTCCACACTGTTTCAGTAAACGCTAAACAGAAGCCCCTAGCAGCACACACAGCCGCAGCCCACCCTGCGGAGCGGCGGGCCCAGGGTGCTCACCTCCACCTGCGGCCGGGCAGCCTCTGGTCCCTCCTCACCACAGCTTCGCCCTGAGCCGGCGTCTCTGCTGCGTCTGAGCCTTCCAGACCCCAAGCCAGGCAGGTCCCCACAGACAGGGACAGGAATTCTGTCCAAACCAGATGCAACCGGCATGTTCCGCATTCCTCTCCCCTGCACAGACCTGCCTCTGAGTGGATTCAGCCCTCAGAGCCTGTCACGCCCGGCCCAGCCCAGCAGGTTTCAGCCACACCTGGGTCAACATGCCCAGATCGCAGGATTTGTAGCCTCCAACCTAAGGGCATCTTTCCAGCTCCTATTTGATCAGGTAGCAGAGAACGAGCCAGTAGGGGGAGGACAGTCATTCCGACTTTGTAACCTGACCCCTGCTCAAGGCCCTGGGAGACATTTGCAGTAAACCAGCCCAGGGGAGGTGCTGGGAGCCCCTGGCAAGTCCCCCGTTTGCTCAGCCGGACACCTGAGGGTAATTAATGTACCCTCTGTGGGGCTGGCTCCGAATGTCACCTGAGGGGACACTCTTAAACCTTCTGGATGTCGCCCTGTCTGCTCCCAGCTCTCCTAGAAGCAGTCACCAGGGAGGTCAGCACCCTCCTGCCTAGGACTGCTGCTCCCTGAACCACCCGCGACCCGCACCATGGGCTCCCCTCCGTGGTCCCTCCCTCCCTCCCAGGTGCAGGGGTCCTCCCTCCCTCCCTCCTTCCCAGGTGCAGGGGTCCTCCCTCCCTCTGCGCTGCTCCCTGTCACCCTGCCCTCATCCCGTCCCCCAGCCTGGGCCCAGGCCCTCCCCAGAGGCATCCGTTGCCCTTGTGCTGGGCATGGAGCTATGAGTGTAAGACCCTTCCCCACCCTCATGGCCCTCAGTCCCATGGAAGGGATCCCATGAGGTCATGACCTAGCTGTCCATGTCTAACCCCCTGGACTGTGCATCTGGACCCCCAGCCCCCATCTCTTTCTGATTTCCTGCCCTCACTCCCCACTTCCTGATTGACCCCCCCCCCCAATCACTCCTGCAGGAACTTTCATTTGCCCACAGGACAATTCCAGATTTCAGAGCCCTCCTGAGAGCCTCATCGTCCCCCCAGCCCCAGCCTTAACCCCTGCCCCAACCCCTGCCTAGCCCTCACAGTCTCTGAGTGGACACGTCTCGCTGGGGGTGCACTTGGGAGCCCTCCCCGTTCCTCTGGGCCCCAGCAAGGTCCTCCCTCTCTGGGAACCTCCTCCGTCTGCCTCCTCCATCTCTGGCTCGTCTGGCATTTCAATAGCCACAGCCAAAGCTCACGCTGGGGTGAGGAGGCGGCCCTGAGGGAGCTGGTATTCTGCGTGGTCGGCAGACAGAAGGGCCCAGGCCCGCCCGGAAGGCAGGGCTGAGATGAGGGGGCAGCCTGCGTTGCCTGGGTGCAGAGAGGGGCCCACACTTTGGCTTCCACTGGGAAGAAACACCCGGAACAGGACCAGGCTCCCTCCTTTCTAGCAGATCGGTGCCTGACTCCGGTCACTTGGCTGGAAGGCAGGCAGGAGTCATCCTCAAGGCAGGGGAAGTCGGGGGACTCGGGCAATCCTAGCCCCCCACAGGACCTCTGCCTGCTGCTCATCTGAGCCTTGCTCCTGCCACAACGTGGGGAAACCTACACAGGCCAGAGAGACACTGGGGCAAAATCCCTTTTTCCATAACGTGATGCAGAACCGAGGAAAAGGGTTTCTGTGTTAACACGCAAATCTGGAATCTTAGCATTTTTGCATTGTTAGCAGGCACCAGTCCCCCAGGGCAAGAAGGAATGTTCCAGAATCAAGACTCAGCTCAGGTCTGGCATCATCTCAGAGCACAGTCAGCGAGCACCAGCCCTAATGAGGAAGAAAGAGACGCCGAATCTCAGAGCTGGGTCGGGCACCGGGTGGGCTGTGCCCCCAGAGACAGCAGATTTGACTCCAAGGCTGGGCTTCAGTCGGCTGCCACAGCTGCTCAGGCCAGAGGCCAGGTCAGGAAGGGCTGCAGGCCAAGCTCAAGAGCCGGGTCTAAGGGGGAGGCAGGCCGGGTGGCGAAGGGGTCTGGAAGGCATTACTTCGTCCAGCGATTCGGGTTGCCCCCCACACAGGGATTCTCTCATGTGTAACCCATGACCTCCAGGGCTTCTCATTTCTGTGTGAGTGTTAAAATGCCTCCGCGGGCATGCCACAGCAAGAGCCCCGGGTTAATGGCTGGCCCAGGCATGGATACAAGGTCACAGACCTACGGGCCCGCTGATTTCATGTGCCAGGGTCATTTAGTCACGTGACACTGTGTTCCATTGGTCAGTCATTGGATAGAGCCGGGAGACACCCTGGCGGTGGGCATGGAGTGTCTGAGATGGAAGGGGGATTCCTGCCTCCCAGCCTGGTGAAGGGAGGCAGCCCACCAGCACACCATTACAACACAGCCCCAGGATGCCTACACCAGCTCCCTTTATTGCCCCAAGAGGCCTGATATCTCACACTGAAGTCTCCCTGTGTCCCCTCCCCTGTGTGGCCAGAGATCAAGGCCATTTTCACTATATCCTGTCTCATAACTATCTCGTGTCGGACACAGCAACTGCAAGAGTGCTGGACACGTCAGCTAAAATCTGGCGAGTCATCAGAACTTAAAACTTTTGTGCACCAAAGGACACTATTCACACAGTGACAAGGCAGCCCACAGAATGGGAGAGAATATTTTCACATCATAGATCTGAGAAGAAACTGAACTCCTACAACCCAGCAACGAGAAAACAACCTAATTCAAACACAGACAAAGGACTCAAGGAAGAAATACAAAAGGCCAATAAGCAAATGAAAAGTTGCCAACATCACTAATGATTAGAGAAACGCAAGTCCAATCTACGAGATACCACTTCATACCCATTGCAATGACTACTACCAATTAAAAGAAAACCAGAAAATAAGTGTTGTCGAGAATGTGGAGAAATTGGAAAACCTGTGCACTATTGGTGGGAATGTAAAATAGTGGTGCACTTATTGTGGAAAATACCCCGGCTGTTCCTAAAAAAACGAACCATAGGATGACCATATGATCTGGCAATTCCTCCTCTCGGTCTGTGCCCGGAAGAACTGGAAGCAGAGACCCCCGTAGACAGCTGCACACCTGTGTTCACAGCAGCATCATCTACAACAGCCAGCAGGCAGAAGCAACTCTAGTGTCCGTTGATGGATAAATGGATGAACAGAATGTGGTGTACACACGCAGCACAATATTATTTGCCTTAAAAAGGAAGAAAATTTTGACACATGCTACAACATGGAAGGCTCTCAAAGACAATATGCTAAATAAGCCAGTCACCAAAGGACAAATATTGTCTGATTCCTGTTACGTGAAGTAGCTCGAGTAGTCAAACTCACGCAGCCGGGAAGTAGAGCGGTGGGTGCCGGGCCTGGGGGAGGGAAGAAAGTTAGTGTTCAGTGGGACAGAATTTCAGTTTGGGGAAGATGAAAAGTTCTGGGAATGGATGGTGGTCATAGTAGCACCACAATGTGTCTGTACTTAATGTCATTGAACTGTACATGTAAAAATGGCTAAAATGGTAAATTTTAAGTTATATATATTTTATCACAATTTAAAAAAATCTTGATGAGTTGAATTAAATTCAAGTAACCAATGTAAAAACTGTTTTGCTTTTGGACAATAATCAAAAGGAGTCCCTCTTCTACCCACAGGTGGTTGCTGTGTCTACCATTTCTGTGTCCCTCGCTCTTCTTGGTGGGCCTCTTAGTGTGGCCTGTAATGAGATCTCTCACATTTGTTTGTTCCATGAACCAACCACCAGTTTTCAAAGGGAAAAAGAATCCCAGCTGCTGTGACACGGCCTTGGGATGGACAGGGGACTTCTAACGTCCAGAGTGACGCCTGGCCTCCCCGGCAGTGTTTATGGACGCACCTGCTGGATGGTCCTGGTCCCTGTGGACAGCCCCAGACACCCCGAGCCTGGAAACCCCCAAACAAGGACAGAGAACTCAAGAGCCTGGGAGTCTGAATATTAACTTGTGAACCATATGGATCAAATTTCTGTCACTTTTTTAAGTGCAAAGCTATCATAAAGCTGGTCTGAGTCTTTTCATAGGCACGCACGGAGTAAAGAAATTGACTAATTTTCCATTTATCTTGTAGCAGGGTGGTCCCCTATCAGCCCATTCTCTGATCCTGTTTATCAAGTTTTGTCTTTAAAGACTATTTATGAGAGTAGGTTTAAGGCTTTGAAGACTGTTTGTTCTTTCAAGAGATAGACAGGTTTAAAACCCCTGTCACTGGGTCTAACTGATGTGGTCACATGGCGCGGCCCGGGGAAGGTGGGATTTGTCCAGCTAGACACGAAATATGACAGAGATTAAACTCACTGTAAACAAGAGGGATTAAGGGCCCAAAGCTGGGGTGGGATCGAATGACACTGGTTGTCAGAGAATAAAGGCTGCTCGGGAAGTTAAAAAAAAAATGGCTAAGCAAAGCAGGGCTGGCATCTTAGGTTATGCTCATAAAATCAGCAATCACGTACTTAATGGAACCATAAAGCAATGACAGAGGGCACCGACAGCGACGTCTGCACCTCCCAAGCCACAAAGAGCCAGCGTTTAGGGCCAGCTCAGCCATCATCTCTAGGTATTTTAAGTCGAACGCTCAACCAGTGACGTCACTTCTTGGCAATAAAGGCCCCCCGGGGCATATCTGCAGCACCACTGCCACTTCTGCAACTGGCTCCAACACCTGAGGGTGTTTTCCTGGAAAGAAAACTTTAGGAAGAGGGTCTTGCCCACCTGCTATTCTCAGCACGCAGCTTCAGCCATGTGCCGGCAGGTACAGGTGGAGGTGCGCCCACAGCCACAATCTCTCCAGCTTGAGGCTTTTCCATGGTGCGGTGAGGAGGCTGCAGGTGGGAGAGAGGCTTCACGCACAGCTGGCTGAGTGCCGGCTATCTAGATCCTACAGCCCCATGCAGACAGCTCACCCCAGGCCTGGTACTTCTCTACCAAGCTGGCCAGGAAGCTTGGGTTCTCCTCTCTCCTTTAAAAAATAATGAGAGAGAAACAGAGAATCTGAAAATTCTGGAAATACTTGAAAGCTTTTAAAGAGAGAAGAAAACAAGAACAAGCATAATCCCGTCACCTGGAGAACACCTCCACCAGCATCTTGGTGCATGAACTTGCAAGTTTCTTGTCCCTGTGCGTGTTGAGTGCAGTCCCCTCAAGGCCTCGAAGGGTGCAGGCTGCAGCTGGCCTCGTGCCTGGGAGCTGCCCTGGCAGGGATGACAGGCGAGAAGGGGCAGGGGCTTGGCGAGAGGGGCCGAGCCCTGCAGAACTGGCT
The DNA here is from genome assembly GCF_041146395.1 of Eulemur rufifrons. NCBI lineage: Eukaryota > Metazoa > Chordata > Mammalia > Primates > Lemuridae > Eulemur > Eulemur rufifrons. The sequence goes on from NC_090983.1 coordinate 3,779,991, forward strand.
CAGGATGACTCTGGGGGCAGAGACACTTAGCAATACAACCCTGCAGGTGGGAACAGGTATTGTGGATCTCTGAGCCTCATTGCAGAGGGACCTGGAGAAGCAGAGAAGGAAATCAGAGGCCAAAGGTGGCCACAGGGCACCAGTCGTGAGCATCTGGGAGACTGCGGGAAAGGAGAGCTGGTGGGACAATATCACCCACCTCCCCTCCACCACCACCACTGTGCTCACACGCACTCTGCAGAGCCACGTGACGCAGTTCCCTCAGCTGCTGGGCTGCAGCCATGGAGGCCAAGCTTCTGATCTGGCGAGGACAATGTCCATGTGCCACCCGACCATCTGACGTGCAGTGGTGCAGGACCTGCACTACAAAAGTCAGGTCCATGTACCACTCTGCACGTGCCCCAAATCTGCCCCTTCGTATCAGAGAAGGAAATGGAGAGCTTATGCAGTTAAGGAAAAAACCCACCTTGAACTATACTGAAGTGCGGTCTGTTGACACCATGCTCCCGAGAAGACGAACGCTGCACATGGCAGCCACATGTGGCCTGCAAAGGGTCCACCCCTGTTATTTACTGTACGTGACAGATAATAGGATGCCACATCTGGAATTTAAGAAGAAATACCGAGGATCACGTAGATAAAATGCATATTTTCTAGAGAGGGATGCGACATGCACATGCATTTTTCAATAACGTTAGCAGCTCTGGGGCCGCGGTCAGGTTCGTAACTCGAGCGGCCGGCCTGGGCTGTCATCTGGCCCAGTGAGTGATGAGATCCTAATTTTTCCAACAGGAGTGATAGGCAGAGTAAGGCAAAAACCACTGTGTAAAATAATTTAAAATCAGAAATTCTTAAAGTTATACATATATATTTTGCTGTTAAGCTTTACTGATTTGCAAAAGCAAATTTAGAAAAATTTATGGAGTTTCAGATTTTTCAGTGCATAAGGATCACCTGGTCTTGCCGTGCTACACCCAGCAAATGGAATTCATGTGCTGCTTTTCTTTCTTCTACTCTGCGGAAAACACGCACAATAGTTTTATATAACCTGCTGCCAATGAGACTAAGGCTTTTCTCATAAAAATGTGACCACATACTTGTGTGCACGACCATATCTAGGAGGAGACAAACTGCTTTGCTGAATTGTCTTTAAAAATATCCAGCAATATACACCAATTTCACTGTTTTTCTCAAAACTTTCAAGAATTGTATTCCATTTATTGCAGATATCCAAAACATATATACAGCAAGGAAAAGAGTTCTCTAGGGGAAAAAAAAAAAAAACACTAAATGTCTGGTGTTAAAAGGGGGGCTGTGTGAGGGGCCCAGGGTGCGTAGTCTAGGGGGGCGCTCGGCTGTGGGGCCGTGCGAGTTGGCACCTGCCTGCAGGAGAGCAGGCGTGACGCCAGCATGGCCCAGGGAGCAGGGGGCAGATGCCAGAACAGCTGGCAGCTCTGCAGGGACCCCCCCGCGCACTCTCAGGACCAGAAGATTTTTAGGGGACGAATGGGGCCTGCCCTTCTCATCCCACAACTGAGCCTTGTACAGTTATCATGTAAGAAAATATAAACTCATCTCACCGCACATTGCCCTCAGCTCTCTGGGACATCAGGGGGCTGCTGTCTACACAGCACGGTGATGGGGTTTGCAGACTCCTCACCCAGGTCTCAGCTTCTGAGGCAACTGGGCCACGGATCTGGCCGTCCCAGAGCTCAGCAATTTATCTTTTAATTCAAGTCATATTTCAAAATGCTACTGTACAAGTAACACATGAACATGGTAAAAATGTTTTGCACAGTGGGGAAAGGTGTTAAATGAAGAGTAAAACCTCTTTCCCCTCCTACTCACCCCACAGAGTACAGACACCTCTGTAGAGCTCCTGGTTCGGCTCATTTGGGGCCGAACGACATCCTAGACGTCTGCTTCCAAGCCCGTCCCCGACGTGTTGCAGACACCGCTCTCCTCTGCGTCTTTGGTCTCCCGAGAGGTGAAAGGCACAGCGCAAGAAGGCCTCATCCCTCCACCTGTCCTGGCTTTTGCTTTGTGAGGTCATCTGTCGTCTTCCCACTGTCATCCTCTGCAATTCTGAGCCATACAGCTCAGATGGGAATTCTCAGCCTCAACTGACAATCTGAATGACACGTGAAGAAATTTTAAGATGCAGATTAAAAAGTCCTTCCCTCCTCAGCCCAACCAAATACCCCTGGCGATGTGGTGAAGGTTTCACATCGTAGAGGTGATTCTGACGAGAACTAGGAAAAGGGGATTTTTTATTCAAAGCCAAAAGACAAATGTGAAGGGACAATAAGTGTAAGTAAAATCAGCGTGAGGAGCTAAGCAAGGCAAGAAAAATAAGACGGAGCCAAGAATAAGAAAACCTAAGTGCAGTTTTTAAAAAGTTAAGGACAGAGGTCATATGACCAAGCAATCCCCCTGCTCAATATCCAGCCAAGAGAAATGAAGACATGTCTTCAAAAAAACCTGTACACACATACTATCACAGCTTTATTCATAACTGTCAAAACTGGGAACAGCCGAAATGTCCCTCAAGTGGGGAACGGATAAGCAAATTGTGGGATACCCACACAACGCAATGCTACTTGGCAGTGAGAGGGAATGAACTACTGACACACGCAAAAACATGAGCAAATCTCAGAGCGCTATGCCGAGCGCAGGAGCCAGACCCCCATCCGGTGGGTCACACACCGTGCGATTCCACTTACACGAGATTCTGGGAAAGGCAAACCGACAGGGACAGAAAGCAAAGCAGCGGCTCCCAGAGCCTGGGAATGAAGAGAAGCTGAGTACGAAGGGGCAGAGGGAACACGGTGGGGTGGATGCACGTGTTCTACACATTGATTGTTTTGTTTTATACGTTTTATGGAGGTTTCAAAAATTTCTAGAGCAAGGTTGGTTTTCCACTATATAGTTGACATGCAGATGTGTTACTGATTTTGTAGACAAAATGCCATAAGCATCCTCACTAATGCTGTCTAAGGGGTTTGTATAAATATTAATTATTACACAAGGTGAGTATTTTTCTATTAACAATATATGGTAAGCTTTGGAAATAATTACATTTTCAACTTTACCACGAGCCTTTTTGCCATTGATTAGGATAATCACATGGCTTTTCTCCTTAGCCTCTAAACTTAATGAATTATATAAATAGACTGTTCATTTACCTTTCCAGAGTAAAACCACAATTTTTAATATATTACAGTTAAAAGGTATTAATTATATTTTGTTCCTTTTCACAGCTTTTGTATTTGCTATGTACAAATTTTATATAGTGTGTTAAAATCATTTAGTAAGTGAGATGTCAGAATCTTTTTCTGGGCTCTCTTTTTTTGGGCTCAGTTTTCACAGCTGAACTTGTAATATCACTTTTCTCAATCCTCAACAACACATTTTTAAGTTGCATCTTAGTCATATTTCAAAATTAAGTACTTTTCTTATTTAATAATTAATGCATATTCATTCAAGAAAAATAGTAAAGTGCCAATAAACAAAAAATACAATAAAAATCACTGTCCCCTTTTCCTATTGACATAGTGACCCTCATTTAGAATAATCTTAGTCCACTTTTTTCCTTTTTTCCTCTCCTCCCTTCCTCCCTGTCTTTCTTCCCTTCTTCCTCCTTCCTGGAAAATTCAGTGTAATCCCCATGCGGTGGGGCCAGGTCAGGTGGAGCCCACCCCTGGGGAATGTGTGGAAAAGCACAGCCACAGGGTGACACCACCCATCCCGGGGCTATGGCTGGAGCCAGGTGAGCCGTCAGGCAGGAGCAGCAGGCGTGGAGTCGAGAGCCTGGTTACACACAAGGGATAAGATAAGCAGATGTGTTGATGCGATGAGGATAAGGAGTTACAGATATGGGAAAGAAGTTCAGGCGGACCCTGTGGTGTTGGGTGTGAATTGCTGTATTGTTGTGAACCCCCAGGTGTGTCTGTTCCACCTCTGCCCACTCAGAGGACCTAATAGCAACAGCAATACCACAGCCGTGAGCATTCTTAGCACCCAGATGTGGGTGTCTGATTACCATCCTCTACCGAAAGGAACCAGAACTACTTGGAGAAATGGCTGGAAGCCTGGAACATCGCACTGTGCAGGAGAATAAAGAAGTACTTCACATATGGTAGGGACGTGACAAAGGACATAGAAGCCAGGTAGAAAGGGTTTTCACAGGTCAAACAGGGAACAATCTGAGCATCAAAATGAGTAATGATACAATGAATTATAACCCACTGAAAAAAACAGGACTCAGTGAATAAATAAATAGGGAAAAGAAAACACTTTTCCTTAGACTTGAAAGACAACTAAGGAGTGTGTGAGAGGTATGACGGAATTACAAAATCACCATCTCTGTCAACTGGCATAGTAATAATTAATTCATCCCCTCAAAATCAATGGGCGCTAAACTTGTGGGTAAAAGTTTGGAGAGGAGAGGATATTTACATGTATCTTCACAAAATACTCATCGGTTGCAAAAGGAAATAAAGTAACATCATAGTAGAGAAGACCGGTAGACACCATGTTCATCAGGAGATCAGTGTCAACACCACCAATAGTGGGACCAATTGCAGTCATTCGGCACCCGCTGGGAGGCCGTGGGGGAGCGTAGCCAGGCATCCGCCGCGGTATTCCTGCCCAACAGGGAGGATGGGAATCTAATCGTGAAGAAGCATCAAGCAAACCAAAGTTGAGGGCCACATCACATGCTAACAAGCCTAGCCTGAAATCTTCAGAAGTACCAAGTTCCTGAAGGTCAAGGGAAGATTGGGAAATTGTTCCAGAATGGAGACTGAGAGACAGGACGCCTAAATGCAGCCCATGATCCTGTGCTGAATCATTTTGATCTAAAGGGCATTATTGAGACAACTAGTAAAACCTGAAAGGCATCTGGGAGTCAAAGAATAGTAATGTATCCACCATAATTTCCTGACTTCAGTGGCTGTGCTGTGGCTGTGTAGGAGAACGACCTTGTCTGCAGGCAAATGCACAGTAAAGTACGCACGGGCGATGGGCGTGTGGCTGCAGCACCTCTCACGTGGGCCAGGGAAAAGGCTCCTAGTGCTGTTCTTGCAACTTTTCTGTTTGTTTAAAATTATTTCAAACTAAAGAATAAAAGAATAAGTTCAAATTATTATGAAAATTCAACAATGGCAATATGTATCAAAAAACTAAAAAAAAAAAAAATCAATATATCTTTCACCCCAGAAATGCCACTACAAAAGACATATCTTGAGGATACAATCACAAATGTCTGCTAAGATTTAGCCCTAAATTGTTCATCCAAGGTTATTTATAGGTAAAAAATAAAAATAAGAACCAACCTACACATACTATAATAGGATTTGGGGACATGAATTATGGTATGACAATGAAATGGAATACTAACACAGCTGTTAAGGAAGATGCTTGAGAACAATATTTAATGGCTTGGAAAAATGTTTATGATATGTCTTGAGTGGAGAAAGCAGATTTAAAAACAGTATATTCAGTTCATCGCCTTATTGAATCAACAGAAAAACAAGCACCGTGTATGTGTGTGTGTGTGTGTGTGCGCGTTTGAGAGAGAGCTAGAGAGAGACACAGAGAGGTAGAAAGCGAGTTAACAGGATTTTTTACCACGAGGAAGCCCAGATCCCTTAGCACGCTGATGTGCGACATAAATCCCCACAGCTGGAATGAGTAATCAGTGTTTCCCAAATGCATTAACCATAGTTCATTTGAAGTTCATTTTCAGACTCCTGAGCCCAGTTTGGGCTTGTCTCCGGAAGTGCCCAGGACTTTGAGTGCCGACTTTACTCACTTCTTCTTAGTGTTCTTTCATTTGCTTTCACTTCAATTTCCTTATCTATCATATATTTTTATATCATGGTGTTCTATCATATGTGCATATCTTTGCAAGTTGCCACATATCATTTTTCAAACACAGTGTGTAGTATCATAAGTTATTAATCAGCAACAGGAATTAGAGCATCCTGCAGAAGGTCCGGCGGGCCTTGGGAAAGGTTTGAGCAGGAGATGGCCCCCAGGGACATCTCTTGATTCCATCTGGGCACCGTCTTTCAGATCAGAGGTCCCACCCAGCTGTAGAAGGAGGTGGGGACTTGCTCTGCCCAACTACCAACAAAAGCTTGTGCGTCTTGGTTTGAAAAGTTTCTAAACTCATTGTAACCTGAAAAGGCTTGAAAATCACAGCCAAGGGGTCCGCTTGGCCCCTGTGCTCAGCATAGTCCTCAGGAGGAGGCTGCTGGCTCAGTATCCATGCGGAGAAGGACCAGCTGGGCAGTCACCAACTGGTCAGCGGCACTAAAGCATCTCCAGAGTTCAAGGAGAGAGCGACATCTACCACATGGGGTTGGAAGGAACCCTTTGATGGGGGCTGACAGGCTTCAGGGACGTGCCCCAGTGATGACAGGTGGCCCTCAAGCTGCCCTATGTTGATGCCGATCCCATGGAGCTGTTGGGAAGATGGAATGGAACGGCGTGCACACAGTGCTCAGCACGACGCTGGGTAAGCGAGCATCACTGTGAGTAGCCGCCAGCAACACCAACCGCTAAGAAGATGCTTTGCTGAGCTGAGTGGGATGTACAGGCCAGGACTTTGTCCCAGAGGAGGAGGGGATACCCTGGGGACAGGAATTAAGACAATGGTGCCTATTTAACTTGCCCTCTTCACCTGACTAACCAGGACTGGAAAGACACATGTAATTTTAAGAGGATTTTATTTCCTCTGTTAATCGCTCATTCTGAAACAGGTAGAATTTTCACCCCATAACTTGTGTTTCTTAGTATTATTTCCATGAATAAGCCACACTACATGGCAAAAAAAGGGCTTTGCAGATGTAATTAAGGTTACTAATCTGCTGACTTTAAAATAAGAGAAATTATCCTCAATTATCTAGGTGGGTCTACCTCTCATCACATGAGCTCTTACAAGCAGAGAATGTCTCTGGTAGGCAGCAGAAGAGGGAATCGGAGAGACTCAAAGCAACAGGAGGATTTGATGGTCCAGTGTTGGCTTGAAGAGGAAAAGGACCATGTACCCAGGACGTGGAGATCTCAGTCCTGCAACCACAGACCTGAATCCAGCCAATAACCAGCAAGGCTGGAAGAGGAGCAGATACCTCGATTTTAGCCCCATGTGCGGTGCTCGACTTCTGACCTACATACAGCGCTGTAGTAACAAATGGCCTTTGTTTTAAGCTGCGATGTGCCTGGTAATTTGTCATGGCAGTAACAGAAAATTAACACAGAAAGTTTTCATCTAGGGAGACTCATTCTCCACCACGAAAAAAAGAGAGGGGTATGATAAGTACTTCAATCAAAATACTTGCATGCAGAGCACTTAAACCATTCCTACAACTTAATAAAAATGTACAATCTAATAAAATATAACAAAAGAACTTAAATGGACATCTCATAAAAGAATAAAATGCACTTGGATTAAGTGCCTGGCTTCATTAATCATCACGTAAGTGAAAATTAAAGTCATGAGATACCACTTCTAATGGACAAACTTAAAGAGAATGACAACGCCGAATGTTGGTAAGGATCTGGAGCAAAGCATAAAATAAGATGACACTTTTGAAAATCAATTAACTTCCTCATAAAGTTAAACATACACCTGCCCCATCACACAGCAATTCACTGCCAGTTGTGTGAACTTGTGCACTGAAGTACACACATGTTCCCAAAAAGACTTGTGCAAGAATATTCATAGCAACTTTACTCAAAACTGGAAACACCCCAGGGGTCTATAAACTGATTAAGCAGATTATAGTACATCCATAAAATGGAATCCTATTCCACAACAAAAAGACTCATATATGTAACAACATGGATTAATCTCAAAAAAATTATGCTGAGCAAAATAAAGCCAGATATAAAAGAGTACATATTGTACGATTTCATTTTTAAGAAATTCTAGAAAAATCAAAACTAATCTATGACGAAAGAAATCAGAGGTGTGGTTGCCACTGTGTGACGGATGGGAAGTGACTCGGGAGGGGCATGGAGATCTTTCTGCAGTGACGGAGCTGTTCCATCTTGGGAGGAACCCGGGGCACCCAGGTGTGAGCAATTCTCAAATTCATTGAACCACACTCTTAAAATCTGTGCATTTCACTACATGTAAATTATACCTCAATTAAAAAAACACAACTTGGGAGACATTAATTTTTCTATTGATCTTTCAGTTCACTTATTTTTTTCTGTTGTATCAAATCTACAATTAATCCCATCCAGAAAACTTTTTATTCCAGATATTGTATTTTTCAGTTTTTATTTCTAAGATTTCCATTCAGTTCTTTTTTATTGTTTCCACACCTCTCTTTAGAGTCTTCGGCTCTTCACCCATTACTTTCATCTTTTCCTGTAGCTTCTTTAACATATTTACCACAGTTACTCCAGAGCTTTGGTCATTCCAACATCTGAGTCACCCTCAGGTTTGTGTCCACTAACAGACTGTGCTCCTGCTGCGGGTCACACCCTCCTGCTTCTCCCCAGGCCTGGTCGTTTTCTAAATTGTGTTTTGGACGCCATGTCTGGAAAAGTAAAGGCTGAAAGGCACACATTTAAAACTCACTGTCGGACAGGATGCCCTTTTTTTTATGCATCTTGGGTGAGGAGCTGACTAACTCCTTGTGCTTGAACATTAAACCCCACTAAAGGGATGAGAGCCACACCCCAAATCTGCTCAACTCCAGACTGGATCAAGGAGATCCGTCTCCGCTCTTCAGCTGAGCCCCCAAATTCCCAAGCTCCTGTGAGTCTGGTATCTTGGGTTTCATCAGAAGTTGAACTAGGTGGAAATTTGCTTTCAGCTTTAGGTAGTTCACCCCTGGCTTCCAGATGTTTGAAGGAGAGTCGAGGCCTCTCTGTCCAGAAGGGCTGTGGGCTGAGACATCTCAACATGGCAAGATCCCCAGTGATAAACCTCGATGCCGTGAGATCTCAAGACCGTGAGACTGCAAGAGCGGACGGTCACACGGCTTCACCCTCTCCAGCCCCCGACAGCTCAGCACTGTCACCATGGGGGAGAATTACTGGGCAGAGAGAGTTCTTTCTACATTGGAGTTTCTCCAGCTTCAATATCCAAACCCAAAAGCCACTGAATTAGCAAAATTCGCCTGGTGTCTGTCTCCTTGAAATCACAAAGGCTGGTCTTCGGCATGATCTTGGCCTTTCCCGGTTCCATTTGCTGAGTTTGACCAACATTGTCCCGCCCCGTGCCAGGTATTAACCCAGACACATTCTTTATATTGACTTAATCCTTACAACGACTCTATTAAAAAGATATCGCAGTTGACTCGTGAACAATGTGGGGGTGAGGGGCGCCAACCCCCATGTAGTTGAAAATCTACGTATAATTCCTGACTCCCCAGAACTTAACACTAAGAGCCTACTGCTGGCCAGAAGCCCTACCGATGACATAAACAGTCGATTAACACATATTTTGTATGTCATATGTATTATATACTGTGTTCTTACAATTAAGTCAGCTAGAGAAAGGAAAATGTTACTAAGAAAATCATGAAGAAGAGAAAACATATTTATTAGTCATGAAGTGGAAATGGGTTATTCTAAAGTTCTCCACCCTCATCATCCTCACGTGGAGTAGGCTGAGGAGGAAGAGGGAGAGGGAGGCAGAGTCAGAACAGGTGGAGGAGGCGGGAGGGGAAGCAGGAGAGGCAGGCACATACGTGATTACAGGTCCAAGTTATACTGGAAGAACTCTGTGCAGTGTAGACCTGTGCAGTGTAGACCACGTTGCTCAGGGGTGGGTTGTGTCACGCGCACTCTTCATCTGCACAAAGGGAAGGTCAGAGTCAAAGACTCTCATACTGTGCAGGTGGCACCCGGAACGGCTGGCGCTCGAGTGCAAGGCCCTTTCTATCCTGCCTCAGCCTCCCCGCTGTGAGGAGCCAGGCAGGAGTACACAGGGTCAGCTCTCCTATGGGTCAGCAGGCCGGATAGGGCAAGGCCAGTTTTGGAAGGATTGAATAGAACGAAACACCCAGGGCCTGCGAGTGACAGCGAGGCAGGACAGGACCCTGGACGGCAGACGGATGGAGGACCCAGCCAGTGAGGGACAAGTGCCTGGACAGGGCCAGGACTCGCCTGGGCAAATGGGGGGCCGGGTGCTCTCACTGTCAGGTTGTGAGAACTCGGGGTCTGTCCTGTGCCTGAGTCCCAAAGTCAAGGCTGTGGGAAACGGGCCGTTCCCGGAGGTCAGAGGTGGTCGGGCCTGGAGAGGTGAGTAAGGGACACTCAGAGTCGCACAAGTGCAGCCTGAAGACAAGTGGCCACAGCTGGCGGAGGACCCTGTAGACTCTGCGGTGGCACCTCCCAAGGTGCCCCGTGTTTACGCAGATGAACAGAGACCAGGCTCCCTTTAATCACACTGGATTGCCCACACACCCCCAAAGAGAGCCTCCCCCCCTTCAGTTAGAGGACGCTTAGCCAGGCAATGTCACTGCTTAACGTCTGTCAAAGCTTCGAGGCACTCGCACTGGGCATGTTCATGCGGAAACAAGAACGTTTGATTTCGATGGCAGACACACAGCAAATACTAGCAGTCACAGTACATGTGCCTTTTTAAAGAGAAAAAGTTTGTATTGATATTTGACCTCCAGTATAATCCCTCTTGAGAGAAACAACAGGGCGAGGATTCACTCTTCTCGCTTGCCAGAGCCTGGGAGAGGAGGGCGTGAGTCACTGCTGGCAGATGCTGACAAGAGCCCGTCTGATTAATCCGCTGCCCGCTCCTCCGGCCTGATGGAGTAAGAGGAAGTGACAGATGTCATCTGTCTTGACTTCAGCAGAGCTTTTGATTCCGTTCCACATGATTTCCTCATCAAACCCAAAATAAACAGGCCTCCGCCCACGGCTCCGAGGTGGCCTTGGATGCTCTGCGTCTCGGCTTCGGGACTCTTATCAGCGGCTCAGTCTCTGCCGGGGACTCCCAAGAAAGGCTGTCCCACAGAGCAGGTGACATGGCAGTGGAGTCCTGAGGAGTAGGCAGCGCAGACAAAACGAGGCTCTGAAGAAGAGCCGGCGGGAGGGTCATTCCCCGGGGGTGGTGCCGGCGCGGACCCCGCTGCAGCCTCAGCCTGGTGCGCCCTGGGGAGGAGTTCGGCCGAGCCCCACGCTGGGTCCAGGGGAAACGGGGCTGAACGGGCATCGAACACGCGGGGAGCCAGGAAACCTGGAGGGAACTGATCCCGCAGGTGACCCTGTCACTCATGGTCTTAACAGGAGCAGAAGTGAGGGATTTGGGGAAAGGAGGGAAGGAGACGTGCCTACTGCTTTTTGGATGGCTCGTTTTTGCCCAGAATTTGTTTTTCCAGAGTTGGGGGGGGGGCACTAGCAGACACAGACCCAGGAGCCCGTGCGGGGGCCGGGAATTGGGTAAGGAGCCCGGAAATCACACCCCCACTCTGCCCCGTGATGCAAGGGGTGGACCTTGCACCAGCCACAGAGCCCAGTGACCGTGATTCTGGGGACAGGACAGCGCAGGCTGTCACTCATTCATCTCCCCATTCACCCCCTGCTTCCACCTGCATCTCCTGCAGCCAGGAGGTCTTTGGCGCAGTGTGCGGTTTGCCAGTTTCCTGCAGGGTCCCAAACTCACCTGTGCAGAGTCTGGGCCAGAAGGAAACCATAGAGCAAGCCGAGCAGAAGGCGGCTGGGGAGAAAGCGCTGCTCACCTCCGGCCAGGTGTGGCCGTGTGTAGGAGAACAACTTTGCGGTTTCAAGCATCGAAATATTCAAGAAAAAAATTTCCAAATTCAAATTTAACATGAAATCTCTCAAACATTAAGCATTAACTACTTCCAACTGGATGGCCCAAACCAAACCTCCCTGTGAGACAGGTCGGGCCAGTTACCAACCCCTGCCCCAGGTTTGAGGCCCTTGGGTCCTAGGGGGTCACCCGCTCCCCCCACAGGACAAGCTCCCGGGTCCTCCCTCACACTCAGTCTTGGGTCACAGGGTCGGGGAACCGATCCTGGACCCTGGTCACTGAACGACTCCTCCGTGACTTCTGCCTTGCAATACGGCATGAATGGAGAGTTGCAAAAAGGAAACAGGAAGGAAATTCAGATGACTGACCACGAGAAGGGAGGGACACACCTACTGGTCCCTGTGTTGACCAGACTCACACGCAAAGAGGAAGACCCACCATGAACTGGAGTTTAGCTGGGCAGACACCCCCTGCTCTCAGCCTGCGGCAGGGCCCGGAACCCCCGGCCGTCTGGGCACCCCTCTTCTTTTATCTCCTGTGACAGCCCCTTCTCCTCCTCCTCTCTCTTTTATTGTGTATTTTTAAGGTGTACACATGATGTTTAGATAATGAAATGGCTCTGAAGTCAAGCAAATTAGCACATCCATCACCTCGAATAATGACCCCTTTGTGGGTGTGGTAAGAGCACCTAAAATCTACTCTGCTGTCACCTTTAAGTCAGAGATTTTAAAACTTACTATCTTGCGTTGGCTCCTGCCTTTTGGGGAGCGGGGCCACAGTGCTTTTGAAATATGTGAACAAATGCAAATATTTAAAACTGGGAAACTACACACAAAACTCCAGATTCTCTTGACAACTCAGAAGACCTGCTGACCCGTGGCACCCACACCCCGCGCCGGGCAGCAGCCGCTGACCTCCCCAGGGGCCCTGCCCTCTCCAGCTGCCCCAGCTCTGCCTGGCCCGCTTCCTAAATGGGGGTCGGCTGGGCTGCATAAATTTCTTTGTGCCTCAGTTTCTCCGTCTGTCAAATGGGCTGATGAATATCTGCGTCCTACGGCTGCAGGGAGAGTCAATGAGACAACACTTGTGAGGCTCGTGGAGCAGGGCCCGGGATGCAGGGGCACACGGGGAGGGGCCATCAGTTTATTCTACGGGTGGCACCCACCAGCGTCAGGCACAGAGCCCCCTGTAAGATCCACGAGGCCTGAGGCTCTGTGCTGGGCTTTCTCTTCTATTTTCCCAAACTCTCCTCCAGACATTAGCCAAGATTCAATCAACTGGGCCTTAAATTCCATCTTCATGCCAACAAGTCTCACGTTTGTGTCTCTGGCCAGAAGTGTCCTGTGGGCACCGAGGTTTCCCACGTGACAGTGAGCTTCTCTGATGCTCTCCCAGCACGGCACCTGCCTCCTGCCATCAACCTTGGGTGGCACCATGGCTGGAATATTTGTGTTCCCCAAATTCATGTGTTGAAACCTAACCCCCAAGGTGCTGGCATTAGGAGCTGGGGCCTTTGGGAGGTGCTCACGTCAGGAGGGTGGAGCCCTCGTGGGTGGGATCCAGGCCCTTATCCGAGAGACCCCAGAGAGCTGCCTCGCCCCTCCTACCACGTGAGGACATGTGGCGAAGGCACCGTCTCCGACCCAGAAAGTGGCCCCCACCAGACACTGAGTCTCTTGGAACCTTGATCTTGGCTTTTCAGCCTGAAGAACCACGAGCAATACATCTCGTGACGGGTCCAAGGTGTTCCCTTATGGTGGCCTCAAGGACTAAGACAAATGGCTGGAAGGCACCGCAGACCGAGCCCCTGAAGGTGAGTCCTGCCCCCCTACCCCGCATTCTCCTTCACTCTCGCTCCCTTTCAGAGCGAAGGACCCTCCAGCGCCCGGCGCACAGGCCGGTCAGCCAGTCCGCAGCCAAGTCCTGCCCACTCGGCCTCTCCAATACACCTGCCCTCTGCCCACCGCTGTCGCCCCTGCTGACACCTCACCTTCGCTGCTCACTCACCTTGATCAAGCTTCGGCTTCCTACTTGGCTCTTCCTTCCACTGTGAGCAATTCCAGTCTGCACACAGCCAATCGAATATGGAGTAACTCTGGACTGAGGCCTTTAGAGGTCCCATTGCTGTAGGATGAAGACCTCCATCCTCGCCTTGTCTTCAGCCCCCGCAGGCTCTGACCCACCCGCTCTCGGCCACGTCTCTCCTTTGCTCAGCAGGTGGACTCAGGGCCCTGCACAAGCTTCCCCTTCTCCTGGGAGTTCCTCTTCCTCCCTGGCTGACACCAATAATCCTTGAGGTCTGTTTGGATATTCTTTCCCCAGGAAGCCTTTCCTGCCCGCTGCTACTTGGCAGGCCCACCTTCCTCTCCTCAGAGTGCTTCCCACCATTGTCACCCACACCAGCTTGTGTCACGGGACTGTTCGTCTTCCTGCTGGCCAGCACACGCCACGTGGGTCTGGAGCACGTCCTCTGCTTGCTGCTAAACTGCCGGTGCCTGACTCAGAAAGGTGTGTCCGCTCACGTCACAGGAGCTGCAAAGGCCAAGCAAGAAGAGCACTGTGCAGAACACTCCCGGTGGCTTTCACCAGCCGCACACTACAGTCTCAGGTCTTCCTGGGGTCTTCAGAGCCCCCTGCGCCGGTTGAGCTCAGCGTCAGAGCAAATGGTCCCTCCACTCAGGGGATCCCCAGGCCCCAGGGAGTGGGATGGGGAACGCAAACACCCCACTCCCAGGTCTCCTCCCATCTCAGGGGGCATTTGACCAAATACCCCATTTCTCAGTGGCTCTGAGTTCCAAAGGGAAACTTAGAGGTCACTTGGGGGCAGAACTGAAGAGGTGGAAAATCACTGGGGGATAATACTGAAAGCAATGCAAGGAATGTTCTTTCAAAAACAACAAGGTGCCATTTTTTGTTTTTATTGTTGTGGTACGTGGCTGGGAAAAGTCACATTTTTATCTATGTGCTGTCAGGCGCAAAGTTGCTTTCGAGTCTCCCCTTCTCCCACGTGGGTCCATGTGCCCCACTTTGCTTGTCCCCCCCGAGCTGTCACAGCACTCAGGCTAGTCCCCACTGAGCTCCACAGACGGGCCCCCTCTCCCGTCCCAGGAGGCCCCCCTGCCAGCCCTCCCACGACTCACTGCACCTCATCTCGGCCCCACAACTGAATTGCCAAATTACACGTGGACTCCTTGGTTTGCTAGCTTTAAAAGGACCCTAAAAATAATCCAATCCAGCCTCTTCATTTTAGAGATAAAGGCATCAAGTAGAGAAACAAAGTAAGTGCCGCTCAGGGTCGACCCGGACAGTTAATGGAAGAATAAACTAGATTCCTCCATCCTCCTGTCACTTAATCCCACACCCCATGTCATCTGACCGCTTCACGTTTACGTCAGAGGCACCACTGATTTGGTGAAGGGGCTTTGGCAAATACGTTACAAAATAGAACAAGGAAGCACGTCCACATACATGGAGCGGCATCCTGGATTTCAGAGAAACGTTTAGGAATGGGGGGGAAGGAGCCTTGGGATCCAGAAAACGCCGTCCTGCAGCCTGCCCGCCGCCCAAGGCCCTGCAGTGGGTCGGTGCTGCCGGGGGAACAGAGCAGCCCACCAAGGCTGGCCCGTGGGTCACAACTCTGACCCTGTGGGCCCCCAGGGGCGGGGGTTGGCTGTGGGAAGTGCAAGGCCTCAGGAGATCTGGCCATGCCACACCCACCCGAGACCCCACCCTGTCACCATCCCTCCAAGCTCCCACACGCCTCTGGAGAAAGAGCTGAGGCCAGCCCTGGCCCTCTCACCAGGACACTGATGGAAACGGTGAAAACCACGGTGCTGCCCACCTGTCTGGCGAGAGGAGGGGACATGGCGGCGCTATTCCTGTCCACAGAAGCACAGACGAAGGAGCCGTGTCCTCCTCTCTTGACCAGGTGGCGCTCCACGCTCTGATCCTAGAACCCTGCGGGCACACTCCGTGTCAAGGCCGCAGAGCAGCGAAGGGGGAAATGGCCAAAGATTCTTCGTTTTCACGAGCCACATAACAGATTTTTTTTTAAGGAATGAACTGAATTTTTTCCAGATTTGATAAAACGAAAAGGAATTTTCTTTCTGTTTTGTTTGTTTGTAGTGCTGTGCTGATTTGAAGAAGAGCTCCCAAGGAGACATGATATGAAAAAGACAAAACACAAAATACAAAAACCACAAACAGAACAGCAGCTAGGAAGCAGTGACCCAGGGCAGAGCCAAACCCACAGCCCCTCCGCAGCCACTGAGGCGGTGGGAGGTCACGGGACAGCCCGGCTGCAATGTGACCATGACAGGCCGCGAAGGACGTCTGCAGGCAACTCGTCCTATCGTCAAGGTGAACGTAAAAGGGCCCTGGAGGTCAAAGCTGTGAACTCAGGCTTTCCCTGGGGCACCAGTTGCTTTTTGTGAATTCAGGGAAAATAATAAGGTTAGAGAACCGCAAACGAGGCGCATCTGAAAGCAATTACGGACTCTGCCAGTTGTTCAGGATTTTGATGTTGCATCCAGCACATTCCATCTGAGGTCTGTAGGCATCAAGCGTCTGGCTGAGACGGCCAGTGAGCACACCACACGTCAGCCTGCCGCACACCAGGCTGCCCTGCAGCGGGGAGAATAGGAACATCAATGAGAAGGCTCTCAGCAGTCAAGCCGTGCTTGTGGCACCCGACACCCGCCCTGCAGGGAAACGGCTGCTCTGCTCTGGGCCTTTCAGCGATGAAGCTTCGTTCCTGCCGTAATGAGTGGGGCCCACTGAGGCACGCGGCAGGGCGTGTCCCAGAACGTGGAAACGCAGTCAGTAGCCGGTCTTCCTTGTTTCAGCCGAAGCGTTCACTTCGCAGGAAGCCCTGTGTTACGGCACAAACGGGTGTCCGCTAGGACTCAGGCCCTGGTGGACTCTAGAATCAGCTCCGTCACTAGGGAAAGACAGCCCTGTCCCTTGGCTTCATGGTTCCTCATCTGGAGAACCCGAGGGCCTCTGTTCAACTCCAAGTCCTGGAGCGGGTGCCAGGCCCTCCTGCCAGTGCCTCCCTCTTCCCCCACTGCTCACTGCGCTCCGGCCCAATCGCCTTCTCCACCGTGTGAGCTGATTGTCCCTTCCTTTGCACCTTGGACGTGTTTCTGCCTGATCCTATTGTTGTGTCTTTACAAGGTTAGAACTTACCTCTCCATTTTATGACACTTTCACTATTTGACATTTTTCGGTCTGTTGAGCTAAGAATAATTTGGGGGAGCCCAGAACAGCTGACTTTAATAAAGGAACCATGGGAATAATATCCCAAACACACACAAAACATCCATCCTCTCCAGCAAAGGAGCTGGCGCGCTAGTCCAGAGATCTTCCAGGCTGGGCCACCCTCACGCTGGCCTGGGAGCTCGCAGCCTCCAACAGGCGAGGCTCAGTCTTGATGGGGTGAGCCTGCCCGCGCCCCAGAACTGCAAGGAAGTCAGGCCACGCGTGCAATTCTGTGTCTCACCCTGAGGGACTGTTCGCTACCTGCAGTCTTGCATAGATTGCTCCAGGACAGGTATGGACTGGTGCGAACAGAAAAAGCAATGCGGACCGCAGTGAGGAAATCAAACGTTTCACCTTTCCCTGTAGAGCTGGGGGTGAAGATAGATGTGTGTATCTTTGTCTTAAGATACACAGAGATGCTGGCTGCTGTGTGTAATTTCTTTATAGTTGATATTAATTTGGAGGAGTTATTAATAATACCAAGATGAATTTAGTTAGGAGACAAAAGGTGATGTATAAATTTTGTAAATTTTTAATTTTATTTTTAGATCCAAAGCAAATTTTGGATTCTAGCCCGACGGGTTTCCGACAGTTCTGTGCCCTAATAACGTTTCCATCCCAGCAGGATTGCCGTCACACACCACGGAGCCCTTCCTGCCCTTTCAGGGTCTCCTGTCATCACTTCTGCAAATAACCTTCCTTGGTAGTTGGAATTTGTCAGCTCCTTGTTAGTTAACCCCATAAGGGTACCTTAGATATCCAACCAAACTCCAAGAAATTCTAACTTGTACTTGCTTTTTAAGTCATATTGCTATGCTAGAAAAAGAGAGGTATATCCCCAAATCCACCTACACTAATCCAAGCAGTCCCCAATGGTGAGAAATTACTGCACTAGCACCTCAGATCTATGGCTATGAACTTGCATATCAATATAGTCCCGCGGATCTGTTTTCCAGAGATCCCGTAAGACTGTCCGGAAAGTTTTACAAAGCCTTGCTAGAGGCAGGAAGAGGGGAAGTCATAAAGAAATGATATAAACAAATACCCACAGATATGTTTCCTGAAATTATCTACAACCTTTGAAGATGCTATCCAGAAACCTAAAGATGGTACTTTAAGAATATCTTTTCACAGCAAACATCTATGCCCTGAATCAGCAGTCCCCAGCCTTTTTTGCCACCAGGGACCAGTTTCATGGAAGACAATTTGTCTATGGATTGGGGGCAGGGGGATGATTTCAGGATGATTCAAGCACAATATTACATTTATTGTGCACTTTATTTTGATTATCATCACATTGTAACATATAATGAAATAATTACACAACTCACCAGAATGTAGAATCAGTGGGAGCCCTGAGTTTGTCTTCCTGCAACTAACGCTGCCGCTGATCTGACGGGGGAGCGGAGCTCGGGCGGCGATGCCAGTCACGGGGAGCGGCTGTAAATGCAGATGAAGCTTTGCTGGCTTGTCCCCTGCCAGCCTTCTGCTGTGTGGCCCAGTTCCTACAGGCCAAGAACCAGTACCGGTCCATGGCCCAGGGATTGGGGACCGCAGCCCTAAACTGAAGCGAATGTTGATTCACTCGTTTGATGATAATGTCTAAGAATTCTGTAAATCATTCACATTTTTATGGCTATCATGTTGTAAAGACCACCCAGGTTGATGAATGGAAGTTTTCTGCTAGAGGAAAAATAACAATTGTGGCTTGGAGGCTAAATTCCACCCCAGAAGCTCAGCACTAAGGAGCATCCTCTATGAGGAGCAGGGGACCTGAGGGTGGGAAGGGCTGTGCATACAGGAACCCCATGACAATGACACGGAGCGGGTGTCCATCCTGGCCTCGTGTGAATGTTTTGTTCATTCTCATTATTCAAGGCAATTAGCCAAAGCTCAGTCATGAGTTGGAATCTGGGGCAAATACCAAAAGAGTACATTTCAAGAGAATAATCTCAGAAAAAGTCAATAAGCTGTATCTTTCTGTACCTCTCTAGAAGCTATTGCACTTTGTTTTTTCTGAATGAGGGGATTTTCCTACTTTTGTGTCTTTGACCACGTTGCATTTTGTTCTTTTCTTTTTGGCAAAGCAATAGGAATCCACAGGCCTCATTAAAGCACTGATAAATGCGTGCGGCCCTCTCTTTTGTCTCCCAGCCGGCGGGTCTGCTCTGGGGCCTGTGCGCTGACTCAGCAACTCCGCTCGGCGATTCTCTCCAAGAGATCAGTGGATGGGCAGCAGCTTCATACTTGTGGTCAAAACGAAGCGTGTAAGAAATGTCTGTGGCTAATGAAGTGCAGCTGACACACAGAGACATTTGTGAATGGGATGTACTGGTGATTTTTGTGGAGCATTTTTGCATTTGCAGGGTGCATTCCAATTATTTTCATTCGGTGTTCCCTGTGACAGTCCTGGGAGTGAATTTGGTGGCATGATATTATTTCAGTATCAATAGCTGAGGAAGCCAAAGGGTTGTAATCCGAAGCAAAGTAAAAGCCAAAGGTGTAGAACACAATAAAACAATTAAAAAATTCCTAAGCTCTGTGGGCTTTGGCAAGATCTCCATTTTATTTTTATTTATTTATTTATTTATTTTTACAACTACATCCATTTTATTATTTTTTTTTCAGCTCATTATGGGGGTACAAAAGTTCAGGTTATATATATTGTCCATGCCCCCCCATCTCCCCGAGTCTGAGCTTCAAGCGTGTCCATTCCCTAGACAGTGCACATCGCACTCATCAAGTAGGTATACACCCATCCCTTCCCCCCAGCCCCTACCTCTGTCCGATACCCAACTGGTGTTATTCCCAAATGTGTACTTAGGTGATGATCAGGGAAACCAGTTTGCTGGTGAGTACATGTGGTGCTTATTTTTCCATTCTTGGGATACTTCACTGAATAGAATGGGTTCCAGCTCTCTCCAGGAGAACCAAAGAGATGCCATATCGCCATTATTTCTAATAGCTGAGTAATATTCCATGGTATAAAAATTGTGACAAAAATGAGAAGGGACAGGAACAGTGACTCAAAGGCAGTGTGACAGCAGGTGGCAGTTGGGCTTTCTCTTCCTCTCCTTATCCGTGAACTTAGTCTAACAGAGCTTTTGAAGAACTGCATGTGTGTCCTCCAACATAACACAGAAGAAGATAAATCTCCTCTTTTCTGTTAATGACACGGTTTTATTATCATGAACTAGGAGTGATCTCAAAAGATCTAACCACAGCCAGGAAGAACCAATCAAGCTGAGTTATGTTTTTGCAGACACTCTTCAAAACTCAGTGGGCTGCCACCCAATCAGTTCCCGAGCCGGCTGATGTGCTAAGCTCGGTTATGCTGACGAGCGCCCACATCCTTCGCGGCTCCAACACACATAAGAGAAAGAATCCGCAGGGTCTTCTGGGATCTGCAGTGACAACTGGTAACACTCACACCAGGGTGGAGAACCTGCCGCCTTAAGGCCACAAAAGTCTTCAAGTGTGACCTTTTCACTGGATACAGATTTTACAGAGCAAATCCTTCTATTTTTATCAGTACAGTTTTGTTCATCTTTTATATTTTTATTTTATTTTTAAAGTGAACACATTTAAAATACCAAAGAATAAAATAAGTTTCAATGAAATACTCCTCCCAGATTGACTGGCACAATTAGAACATTAGTAGCCATAAGGGCTAAAGTAACGGCTGCTACGCTCAGGATTTAGTTCTAACTTCCCCTGCCCGACTGGCGCCACTACCGCACCAGGCTGGTTGGCGAGAGTTGATGGGGGTCGAGTATGTCAGTCTGGTATCAGCTTTTGACAACGGTGCTCTGTGTTTCTGTTTGAAGTGGAATTTGTGAATAGGTGCACAGCTCAAAAGTATTTCTCAATTCTGTCTGCTTAACAGCCCATGATGTCAAAGAGGACCAAGAGAACGCTGAAGGAAGAAAACTGATTTTTTAAATGAGGATTGGGAATTGCAATATTATCTGTTTCTGCTAAAGATAAGATGATTTGCTTGCTTTGTGATGTTGCAATATCAACATTAAAGAAATTCAATGCTCATCAGCATTACAACACTCATAAGGACCAAAAATATTTTAAATTAGAGGGAGAGGCATGAAAGGTTGTGCTGCAGAAATTAAAAGATGAAAAGCAAAAGCAAAGACAATTCTTTCAAGCAGCAATAAGACCTGGATCCTGCAATCCCATTACTGGGTATCTACCCAAAGGAAAAAAAGAGATTGTATAAAAAAAAATCTGCACTAGAATGTTTGTAGCAGCACAATTCGCAATTGCAAAGATGTGGAAACAACCCAAGTGCCCATCCATACATGAGTGGATTCATAAAATGTGGTATATGTATACCATGGAGTTCTACTGAGCCACAAAAAACAATGGTGATCTAGCACCTCTTGTATTATCCTGGATAAAGCAGGAGCCCATTCTACTAAGTGAAATATCACAAGAATGGAAAAACAAGCGCCCCATGTACTCACCATCAAATTGGGATTAACTGATCAACACTTAGGTGCACGTATAGTAGTAACATCCACTGGGTGTCAGGCAGGTGGGAGAGGGGAGGAAGGGATGGGTACATTCACATCTAATGGGTGCAGTGCGCACCATCTGAGGAATGAATACACTTGAAGCTCTGACTCGGGTTGGGCAAAGGCAATATATGTAACCTAAACATTTGTACCCCCGTAATAAGCTGAAATTAAAAAAAAAAAAGACCTGGAAGTAATGCCACAAAAGCAACTGAAAAAGTAGCTTATATAATCGGGAAGCCATTCAGTGATATAGAAATTATGAAAGAATGTATTATCAAGTTTGTAGGATGCTTAGACCCTACTAACATTTCAAAGTACAAACATCTCTTTCAAGGAGAACCATAACTGCTCAGCAGCGTGAATTACCTTTCAACTTAACAGAACAACTTCATGCAATACTTTAAAAAGAAAATATATGTTATTCAATCGCTTTGGATGAGTCAACTGATACGACTGACTCTGTGCAGGTTTTATACTTCATTTGGGTCATAATAGAAGATTTTCCTTGCTAGGAAGAGTTACTCACTTTGGGCACTCTTGTGAACAGAACATGGGAAATAGAGATATCTTCAACAACTTTCAAGATAAATATCGTGAATTTGTACTGAATTTGGTAAATTTAGTGAGTGTATGTACAGATGGTACATCTTCCATGACAGGAAAACATGAAGGATTTATTGCACAGATAAAAAAAAAGTATTAACAGATCCAGATGCTCTCATTTCTTTTCATTGTATCTTGCATCAGCAAACTATCTGTGCTAAATTTACTATTTTAAGTGACACTTTGCAACAAGTTATAGGTACTGTTAACTGTATTCATACAAATGCAACATGGCATAGTCAGTTTCGTAACATGCTAATGTTCAACCGTGAGGTATTCAGTGTGGATTTGCCATACCATTCTAAAGTGTGTTGGCCATCGCAGAGACAGGTGTTAGCCGAAATTTGTCTCCGTGAGAAAAGATAGTTAAATTTTATGAAGACTAGAATCAGCAATGTGAATTATTGAAAAAAGATCTCTATAGGAATGCAGCATTTCTGTGTGATATCATGTTAAATCAAAATGACTTGAATATTTCTTTACAAGGTAAAACTAAGTCTATATATGATATGTGGTAAAGAAAAATCCAAGTGTTTTGAAAAAATTATCTTTTTTCCAAACACTTCTTCAAAAGGAAATTTTGAATGAATGTTTTCCCCAGTTAGCAAAGGTCACTGATGAGCAGGATGATCATTTTGAAAAATATGCAGCTGGTATAGACCTATTAGTTGGAGAATACAATGAAAGATTCCCTTACTTTGAGAATCATGACATCACACTCAAATTAGCATTTCAGCCTCATCTAGCTGATATCACCAAGACACCTAAAGAACTACAGATGGAATTGATTGAGCTCTCCGGAGATGACATTTTCAAGTTACTGTTTGATGCTAAGAAAGATCCAATTGAAATATGGAAAAATGCAGTAGAATACCCACACCTTTGGCAACATGCCTGAATCATGCTTTCTTGCTTTTCAACCACTCATTGCTGAGAATCTACATTCTCCTACCCAACCCAAATCAAGATGCTGTTAAAATCACAAATAACTGATCATCTAGAGGATCAACTGAAACTGCAGACCTCCATGCTGCAACCAAATATTCAAATGCTTTCCAACAAAAAGCAGAAAAAACAGACTCATTAAAAGGTTAGTTAACTATAGAAAATTAAAAAAAAATAGTTTTCATTTTTTGAAATAATTAAGTACACAGTAGTTAGATTTTTACAAAATAATGTACATTTTTAAGTATATCTAATTAAAGTTTCTTGACTGTGGCCTTATTTGATTAATGTGGCTTCCAACATGAAAAGCTTCCCCTCCCCTGAGTTACACTCTAGATGTTTCAGGTCCAAACTGTCTCTGCCGGACTCCATAGAGCATGGACCTCTGGGGTCTCACTAAGGACCAGATTTAAAGTTAGACCAGTTCCAGAGACACTTCCTGAAGAAAATCTTAGATCTGCCTGTGATGGCCTTGCCCAAGTCGAGGAAGGCAGCCTCCCCCCGGGACAGCGCTCTGTGGACTGCTCAGCGCTGGAAGAAGCAGATGAGTCCGGCTAGCTCACCTCTGAATTCCCACGTGCACCTGCTGCCCTCCGCCAGCCGCGGGGAGCTGCAGATCTCAGCCGCCCCCCCCCCCCGCCCCCCCAGGGAGCTCCAAATAAGTCCCAGCTAAGGAAAGTGAAGATTAGTCTTGGGCACATGCTGCCCCTTGGTTTCTCTTACTTCTCCCAGATTTAATATTTGCATCACATTAGAATCTCAGAGGCTACGTACTTGGACTGTATAAATTTAACCTCATCCAGAATCTTATTTACTGAGTTACACTTTCATGCTGTACCCTGGCTTTTTATCAAGGTTGATTGCAAGAAATTGTCATAAGGGAACAGCTCTTGGATTTCCTGTAAAAACATTATTTAGGCCTTTTCTCATTATATCATCCATTGCCCTATAGTCGAAGTCCATGTGAATTCTTGTTTTAATAATTCACTGCCAGAAAACATTTAGTCAACACTGAGGAACTTAAATACTTCCTATTTTCTAATAATGGAAACCATGACATACAATTTTGTCCCATTTTTTCTCTGTCTTCTGGGATGCACAGAAACAAACGTGATGCCCATTCCAGACGTGTGGCCATTCGGGTGCACACGCTTTCCTCCTTCTCTTTCTAGGTTTTTGCTTTCAGATTGATTTTGCTATATTGTTACCCTTTAGGGGGATAGGCCCTGTATCACAGACTAGCTTTTTTGAAAATATTAATAAATGATGTATTTTTAAAAGTAGCCATTAACAGTGGCTTCTAGATTTATGACCAGTGGTGAGAAAGAGCCAAATAAATCTGAGGGGAGCCTCCCCATCCCTACTCTCCCTGCAGGGAGTCCTGTGGGACATTTGCTCCCTGCCAAACCAGTGGACACACCTCTGCTGCTCGTGGGTTCTCCGGCCCCTGCCCTTCTGGCTCAGTCTCCTGCTGTCCTCTCCTTCCACTTTTTCTCCATCTGTGCCCGAAGCATAACCAATGTCACTTGTTCCTTGAGCTGAGTGCACACTGGAGCACATGACGTACGTTTGCTTCCACGACCTCCTGAGTCAATGCACGGGCTGAGACGGAGCCGGGCTGCTGCCTGCTGGAGCGGCGCTTATGCATTTCCCACGGGCCAGTTGTGCCTCAGTTTCCAGCGGGGTGGAGATCTTCAAACGGAAGGGCAGGCTTGTGTCGGAGCTTCCTGGCCACAGCACTCACTCAAGTGCAGTGGCTGATACTTGTCTGCAGATATAACACCATTCTGTGGAGGCACACTGATCTTCTGTAAGAGACTGAGTTTTCTTACCCTTAAAACGTTATGAGTAGCAAATTGCATCAAATGATTGCATTTTCAGCAGATTATGGAATGTTTTAGAGGTGTGTTGTTCCAGAGTCTTTTTCAATAGAAAATCAGGAGGAAAATGGAATTTGTCCCTAATATAATCTCTGTTAACAAACAGTCCATGAAACTATGCAGGGCAGGTTCCTCTGGGAGGGTGCATGGGGGGAGGGTCCGGGGAAGGAGGAGGGAAAAAGAAAACATATATCATCACTAAAAGACCACGCTGCAGGATCATAAATGCTTTAGCAGCCTGGGCTCGCCTCACCTCTGCTCTGTGGGAAGGGGTCTCAGGACAGATATTTGGTTGCACAGTAAATCCAACCAAACGTTGCTTCCAAGAGACTCATTAAACAAAATGACTCAGAAAAGTGGAAAAGCAAAAGCCTATATGAGTCATTTAAGCCAATGAAAGGAAGGGTAGCAATAATATTGCATTTAAAGCATTAGTTGGTCATTTTAGATTAATTGCATATACAATCCAAGATGAAGAAGACACCGGAATCTTCATTGCTTCATGTCATAGCACTGAGTTCTATAAAGCAAAACCTGTTAAAAGACAAGAAGAAATAGAAGTACAATTGATGCAGAACTTAACCCGCCATTTTCGTTTGTTGAGAGGTCAGGAAACAGACAATTTAAAATCACTCGGAGAATGAGGCCCCCTCTGCACGGCGACCACATGGCCCTGGGCGGGGCAGGCTTCCCGGCTGCACGGTGCCGCAGCAGCCCCGAGGCCCTGCAGATGTGCACACACTTCCAGACTGAGGGGCGGGATGAGTTCGAAAGGAATTTCGGTTCTGGAGAGGAAAAGTTAAAGCTCTGGGAAGGTAGACTTTCCTGGTGGTCAACTGGAGAGAAGGTGCCGCAGGAGTGAGGGTCCTAAGGGGCCCTCTTGGAGACAGGCTACCCCAGGCCTGGCCTGCCCCCTCAGCCAGCCCCCAGGTCTTGGGAGCGGCCAGAATCGCCCAGCTCTGAAAACTCCCTCCCCTCACCTGGGCAGGATCTCACGCACCTTTCCAGGTGTGCATTGGACAGGAGGTTCACCTGGGGGCCCCCCAGGCCTTGCTGGGGAAGGGGGGCCTCGGCATGTCCTGCCACAGAGCCCCACTGCAGGCGGGGTGGGGGAGCTCCAGGATTCACGATTCTAGCTGTCATCAAACTGAGTGGATTTGCTATCTCTCCTCAAAGCCCTGAGCTGAGTTCCTTTTTCCACCTTTGGTTTCCAAATCCCTGCACTGCCTCAAAGTGATTTTACAAAGGGAAAAGGAAGGAATGGCAATACACCTAAGGAATGATGAAAATACCACCACTAACAACAACAGAGATCAAGTCTCCTGCTAACACCTAAAGCCCTGCCAGGCATCCCACCTCACTCAAATGAGAAGCCAAAGTCCTTCCAAAGACCCTCAGCTTCTCTGTCACCTTCATCCTGTCCTGCTTCTCTCCTCCCACTTTTCTCCAGCCACGGTGACTGCTGCTTTCTCCTTCACACTCTGGGCACCTGCCCTTGCTGTTCCCTCTGCCTGGCATGCTCTTCCTGTCCCTCTTCCCCTGACCACGCCATCACTTCCCCTTCCGTGGCCGCCACGTCTGGAAGACAGCCTTCCCGACACACTCTCACGCACACGCGTGCGTGCTCACACACACACACACACACACACGCCTCCTTACTTGCTCTATTCTTCTTAGCATTTAGCACAATTCAATGTTTGACATATTTTATTTATTTATTTTGCTTTCTATCCTTCCAACCCCACTGGAATATAAGCTCCACGAAGACAGGGATTTTGTATGGCTTTGTATTTTCCCCTTGGTGCTGCATTCCGGGCACCTAGCACAGAGTCGCACTCAAGGAGTATTTGTTGAACGAATGAAGAAACTTACTGTAGACCCTGGATGTGTGGGCACATCCTTAGTGTTGCAGCGGTTAGCCGCTTGGATCTCTGTTTGTTTTCCTTGGTTCTTGGCCATCGGCTATTCTTGACCCAGAGAGACACCGTTTCAGAATGGAAAGGCATCGCCTGAGAATCAGAGAGACGTCATTTCTCATGCCCCCACTGGCTGTGTGAGGCTCAGGTAATTCTCCACACTTCTCTGGACCATTCCTCATGCAACTGTCAATAACAATTGTGGAAAAAATAACAGCTATCACCTTTCACCACTCACTAACATATCAGACACTGTGCTAATTACCTCCTGGGGTTTCTGGAGGAAGCTCAGGAGGTGAATACTGCAGTTATGTTGATTTTACAGATAAGGAAAAGAATTCTCAAAGGCAGCAAGTCCTTTACCCAAGAGCCACAGCAAAGCAGCAGCACAGCTGGGGTCTGAACCAAGGCAGTCATACTCCAGTGTCCACACGATTTGTAGTAGACAATAGGATTTCCCCAGGAAAGGAGTCATTTTAGCAAATGTTTCCTCTAGCTCTAAGAATTTCTCTCTGCCCACCCATTCATCTACCCATCCATGCATCTATTCACTTATCTACCATCCATTCACCCACCTATCCACCCACTCATCCATCCATCCATCCACCAACTCACCTATCCATCCATCCATCCATCCAGCTACTCACCCATCCATCCATCCATCCATCCATCCACCAACTCACCTATCCATCCATCCATCCAGCTACTCACCCATCCATCCATCCATCCAGCTACTCACCCATCCATCCATCCATCCACCAACTCACCTATCCATCCATCCATCCAGCTACTCACCCATCCATCCATCCATCCACCCATCCATCCATCCACCCATCCACCAACTCACCCATCCATCCACCCATCCATCTATCCATCTACATATCCACCTATAAATTCATTCTGTCATCTTTGTACCTGGTGGACTATATGTATCAATAATTCAGTATAAGTATATCCTTCCAGCCAGAGATGCCACTCACAGTGTATTCTCCTACTAGCAGTCAGTCATTGGTGACCTCTTTGTCCTCAAAGAACAGTATACATCATGACTCCATTAGCTATACCAATAATTTGGAATGTTCGATGACAGAAAATTGGCCATAAAGACAAACAAACAAACAAACATGAAATTCAAACAGACAAGAAATGTAAGAGCTAACATTTGGTGGGGGAAAGGGGAACATACTTTCTAGTACAGACAATGTGGGAACTGGCTGTGCCTTCAGTGTATTCAATGTCTGGATGTTTTCTAACGTTATGATTAGTTTTGCAACACAACACAAAATACAGTTTAAAAGGAGAAGTAAAAACCATTAACATCCTCTGCAAGTATTCACTGTAGGCAGTTACAAGCACACGCTGCACTGTCCACCCTGCACTGGGTGCTCAGGGAACCCCCAAACTAAAAGGCACGCAACCTCTACCTCCAGGCGCCTGCAGTCTTTGCACGGCAGATAAAATACATCTGTTTGCATCAAAAGATGGTGGGGAGGGGTGGGAAGGAAGCGTGCAGGCATCAGGGGCAGACAGAAGATGGGGGGCTGTGCTGGGTCTTTACAGAAGGGAGGGACCTCCTCACCTGGAGACAGGCTGCCCTAAGGGCATGGACTTACCGCAGCTCAGAGAGGGAAGCGGCTCACTGCAGTCTTTGTCCTCCCCTACAGAGCAGGAGCGGAAGCCTGGAGAACTGCCCCCGACAAGGTCCCCTGACACTGCTCACAACCCTCAAGGCCAGAGCATGGGGTGGGGAGGTGTCCATTCCGTCCTCATCCACTGAAGCCCATCCTTGGCCTGGCAGTGCCTGGAAGCTGCTCTGAGCCAGGGTCCTGGTGCCGAGGCCAGAGCTCCATGTCCACTCCGTGCCCTGGGCTGCAACGTGCAATTGCCAGCGTTCTATTTCACTTGGTTTTCAACCCAACACTAGGTTTCCATTATTTCTTTTAACTTTTTCAGAGTAAACAAATGCTATTAAAATATGCAATTAGAAATTGTTCTTACAGCACAGACTGGGATTCCTTTAAGGGCTGGGGTCTTCACAGCCTCATCTGTGAGCCCCGGGCCTAACACCGTGGCGCCTTTAGAGGATATACTATGGATAGATGGGCTTTTTGTTTGTTTATTTTAAAAAACAGCTTTATTGGGATTCACATGCATAACATACAATTCACCAATCTGAAGTGTACAATTCAGTGGGTTTTTAGCATATTTACAGATATGTACACCTATCGCCACGGTTAATTTTAGAATATTTTCAGCACCTCAAAAAGAAACCCTGTACCCTTTAGCGATCAACACCCTGTGCCCCCTACGCAAGCACTGATCTGTTCCCTTTGTCTAGAGATTTGCCTGTTCTGGGCATTTCACACACATGGAATCATATAGCATGTGGTCTTCAGCGACTGGCTTCCCTCTTTCACTTAGCGTAACATTTCCAGGCTTCACCCACGTTGTAGCATTTGTCAGCTCCTCCTCCCTTTTATGGCTGAATAGTGTCCCATTGTATAAACATACCACATTTTATGTATTCATTCATCAGTTGATGGATATGTGGGTTTTTATACTTTATGGCTATTATGAGTAACATTGCTATAAAACTCACATACAGGTTTTTGTATAGACCTATGCTTTTATCTCACTTGAGTATATACCCGGGAATGGAACTGCTGGGTCACATGGTAATTCTACATTTAATCCTTTGAGGGGCTGCGGACCATTTCCCACGTGGGTGCACCGTTTACATTCCCACCGGCAGTGCACGAGGAGGGTTCTGATTGCTCCACGTCGTCACCGACACTTATCACTGTCTGATATACAGGCGTGTTTTGAGAAACGTCCCAGGGGTTGCTAAGGTTGAGAGGCCCCCACAGGACATGAGGAGAGCAGGCTCTGGGTTGGTCCTGACGTGGCCGCACTGGCACACGGAGGGCGTGGCGCATGCTCAGCTCCACCCTCTTAACCAACAGCGGGGGCCGGGTCCCCACCCAACCTCATGGTCCCCAGGGGGAGAAGGGACAGTCAGTACTGAAAAATCGGCACATGTTTGCATCTCAACAGGCAACGGCTCTGCACCAGGGTGAGGTCTGAGTGGATACCGGTAAGGGAGAGTTAGAAGTGACAGGCACCTGCTGACAAGGCGCAGGGGACAGTTTGCACCCATGGGTGAGGTCAGCGTGTGGGAGGGAGGGTGGGCAGGTGGGGGACGCTCAGTCTCTAGTCTGCCTTTTGAGCCCACCTTGGTGAAAGTCAGCAGATATTGCTGATTGAATTATTTTGCAAAAAAGAATTCAAATTTTCAGGATTTTATTATCAACTTAAACTGTGTATCATGTTTCGTCTTTTAAAAACCATTACTGCTGATAGAATTCTCTTTTGATGGAATTATCATTGACTTCTGGTTCATTTAGTCTGTTTGTATTGACAAAAGTGACAGGAGCGTTGCCTGGCACCCTCAACACGTGGGCCCACAGCGACCAAGGCCACCTGTGACTGAGCTGCACTAGCAAAGGGACATCTCTGGAAACAAAAAGAAGAGCCCTAATCCATGAGAAAATCGTACTCCAGCATTTCCCAAGGAATATCCTGGAGTAGTGATCCCCGGCATGGTGATAGGTATTAAATAACAAAGAGCCCTGTGCTCAAACGAGCTTGTAAATCACTGATTAAACACAGTTTGAATAGGTTTCTTTACTGCAGCAGTTTCGGGCAGTTTTTAGTACTGCAATGTGAGTTATGAATCTCCAGGAGGAGAATATAATATGCGCTATTTCCCAAACTCATCTGACCACAGAAACTGTACTTTAAAGAATATCTGGTACGACTGTGTTTCCTGGAATGCACTTGACCACTAGGCTACACACCCGCGGTACAGACGGGAGATGATTAACGTTCGTGGTACTTTCCAAGAGAGAAGAGAGGAGGTCTGGCCAGCAGGTGCTCGCATCTCAGCCCACTGTTCTGTGCTGCCTGTGCAGCATAGTTGTATGATACACACGTAACGTCATTCTATCACTCGGAGCATATTGCTGTCCTGATGTTGTAAACTTCATGCAGCATTAGGTACTGATAGAGCTTTGCTCAAATACAATGCTGTGTAAAGAAACAGGCACTTATCCCATCGTGCACTTCGGACTGTTCTTCCCCATCTGGGCACTGAGATTTCTGCAGTGCCATTCCAAGCAAGAGCATCGGGAAGGGACGTTGTAACCTCGGGGTGCCCAGCTCCCTGGCTCGC
This sequence comes from Eulemur rufifrons, assembly GCF_041146395.1. Classification (NCBI taxonomy): domain Eukaryota; kingdom Metazoa; phylum Chordata; class Mammalia; order Primates; family Lemuridae; genus Eulemur; species Eulemur rufifrons. The sequence goes on from NC_090983.1 coordinate 3,811,112, forward strand.
AAGGCCTTTAGATGTCATTTCCAGGAAGAGAGGCCTCGTTCCGCAGTGGAGAGCAGCGGGTGAAGCCCGGCTCTCGGTGCTAATGTCCAGGGCGACACATCACACCAGGTCCCGTGGGCCCCCCGTGCTGACCAGCCCAGAGACACCATGGGAGTTTTATCAAATTGATACAATGAATAGATGACCCCAAACTGGGAAGAATGTCCAATATAATACACAACTGTATTGGTTTCCTTGGCTGCCGTAACAAAGTGCCACAAACTGGATGGCTTAAAACGACAGATTCTCTCAGTCTGGAGGACAGAAGTCAGAGATCAAGGCGTCCGCAGGGCCACACTCCCCTGAAGGCTGGGAGGCACCTCCTTTCTCGCCTCTGCCCAGCGTCTGGTGGCTGCCAGAGGTCCTCGGCACTCTCTGGCTTGCAGCCTTGTCACCCCAATCTGCCTCCGTCATCACGTGACGTTCTTCCTGTGTGTCTCCGTCTCGTGTCCAAATTTCCCTCCTCTGGTAAGGACACCAGTCATTGGACTGGGACCCACTGTAACCCAGTATGACCTCATCTTAACTTGACTGGATCTGCAAAGACCCGATTTCCAAATAAGCTCAGGTTCACATGTACAGGGAATTGAATGTGAACGTAGCTTTTGGGTAGACATGACTCAATGCAATGACCATGAAAAAGTCTAGAAAAATCTTAATAACTAGAGCAAAAGAGTAAATATAGTGGAAGAAATTTAAATGTGATTTGTGCTTGCTTATATTAAAAAATGCATCTAAATGCGTACAGAGTGAAAGAGATATGACCGAAGGAAGCACGCATGTGGGAAAGCTTGGGCACGTGGTCACCTGCGGCGTTCCCGTGAGCTGAGCCCGCGTCATGCTGGGGCGCCAGCCTGGGCAGGGCGTCTGGCTCAAGGCGCCGCAGCTCCACCCCAGGAGATGCCCATCCACAGTGCCAAGCGTAGCCACAAACACCAAACGCTGGCGTGCTGGACAGGGTTCAAAGGGCATCTCCAGGAGCCAGGACTCGAGAACAGGAGAACCATCCTCAAATGCCTGCAGCGCAGCCATGCAGAGTGGGGTGTGGACCCATTTCCTGTCCTACAGATTTCGGGTGGTGGTGCTGGGTGTGGGAGGGCTTCAATAACAGCTCAATTTGGGGGCTGCTGAGATAGAGGAGCCTCCCAGGGGATTCATGTGAACATACCTCCATCCCCAAGAGCTGGCATTTTTCTTAATTTCAGGAAAGAATAACGCATTGAGAGAGGGGTAGGGATGTCTTCCTGCTTCGTTCAAAGGGGCTCTTGGCACTGCTCTCTTGCACGATGGACCCCTCAGGGCTTGTGTCCCCAGGGCTGAAAACTCAGCTGAGACAGTCAGGGCATCGTCCCCCAACCTGGGGGCAGAGAGACGGAGGGAGGCTGGGGGATTCCCGGCTATGCCATCACAGACTGAGGCCACCTGGAAGGGTGTCAGAGCTTTGCAAGGTGTGAAACCATCCACACACACACACACACACACACACTGATACACACATAGGTACATACACAATACGCCTGCTGGAAGCTTATCACCTACTTCTTACCTGTCCTACCTATTGAGATTGTGGGTAAGATTTTGGTGTGCTGCTTACATTTTTAAAAAACCATTAAGTCCTAGAGAAATGGACTGAATGTAACCATGTGAAACACAGTAGGGTATCAAATACATCACTGAAAAAAATGATTGGAATGAGAGAGCGGGTGTGGGGTGAGCGTGGGGTGCCCTTCTCAACAGCGGGGACACGGACCGGGGTGCGGATGTGAACCTGAAGCTGTGAACGAAGAGGAGAGGGGTCAGCTGAATCTCTGGGCTCACGCAGAACCCCCCCGAGGTGGCCGGGGCTGAAGTGTTCCCTGCCGTGAACTCTGGCTCGGACACCGGGCTCAGAGCAGGAAGCGGGTGACGGGCAGGAAGTTGGCTGCCGCTGAGTCACTTGGTCTCAGATGAGACACCCACAGGTGGGCCTCAGTGTATTCAAGGCAGGGAATTTACTCACAAGTGTTATCTGTTTTTTTAATGTTATCATTTAATTGTTCTTCTGTTTATCTTCTTAAACTGTCTGCCCCTTTCCTTCTCGGGGCATCTCTTCCAGGCTGAGCCACAGAGCTCCCCGCCCCAGCAGGCCGAGGGGGCCTCACCGGAGCCCCGCAGTGTCAGCTGAGCCTCTGGTGCATCCGGGGCGCTCTCCAGGGGTGGGGGGGTGGTGGAGCGGGCGGCGGCTCCAGTGTGCTCCCCCGACCCCAGATCATATTTAGATGGCCTTTCGGTCACAGAGGAAGGAGAGATAACCCCCCACCAACCCTCAGGTTGGGGAAAACAGGTCAGTCCCGCTGGAGACGGTGCTCTAAGTGAAGCCGCATCTTCCGGCAGGCGCCGTGCCTGGGCCTTCGCGCTCACGCCTTTGTCCTAGTGACTAATCTGGCTCCTGCCAACCGCCCTGAGGGAGCCTTTCCTGGAAAGGGGCACCGTGTGACGGTGTGCGGGTGGGGCTGGGCCTGCAACTCCTGTGGCTTCACGGGACAGTGCCCTGGGGACGTGAGCCAGACCAGGCCTGCTGAGCTGGCAGCCTCAGATGACCCGGAGAAGCCCAGCCGGGCTGCTGTGCCCCACGGCCCTCCCTGCCCCGGCAGGGGCAGCGAACTTCCCTTTCCAGACGCGGAGTCCAGCAGTTGCCGAGGCCGATGGCTGTGGCCTCCCTGAAGCGCCCGCCTCCTGCCCTCACACCCTCACCTCTGCTTGCTCTGGGGGGGAGGCGGCATCGCGCGTGCGCCCACTCTTTCACCGTTCTCCGTTCATGGTCCGTACTCATTTCCATGTGCTGTGGCAGTGGCTTGAAATTTAATGTTTAAACCTAATGAATTATTAATATGTGAATAAATAATGTTTAATCCGTAACGATTCATTTCATAAGTATAAAAGCTAACATTTAACCTGTTAGAGCAACACTGTCTGGTAGGGGTTGTGATTATTTCTCTTTTTTTAATTAGGGAAACTGAGGCACTGAGAAATTAAAGGTCATGCACGGGTGGACACAGTCAGCAGGGAAGGCAGGAATGGAATTCAAGGAATTGGACACATGAGCCCGGCCTCACCACACTTCCACCCTCAAAAAATGATCTAAACACACAGTGGTTCTCAATTTAATTTGCTCTTCCTAATAGTTTGTTTTGACTATATTTGCTCCTTTTTATTTTGGAAAATTTGAAAATATAAAATAAAAGGGAAAAAACTGCTAGCCAGTGTAATAACTTTTAACTTTATGGCATATTGCTTTCTAGAGGTTTTCAATGTACAGGTATATACATACACGCACTCACATAAACGTATGTGTAGCTATGTGTTTACATACACGTAAACTCTTGTTAAATATACTTAACAAAATTGAAACACTTTCCTCTTACTTTTTAAGATATGCAGTCTGTGCCCAGTTCACTATGAAGGACACGACTGCTGTTACGGGGACAACACACCATGAACGCACAGTCCCAGGAGGCCATGGAAACAAGGTCAAGGTTTAGAAACGCCACAAAGCACAAAGCAGCTTCATTCTGCCAGTGCTTGGTACCAAGTGACATAGAAATGCACCCACCACCATCACAGGCCTCGCCCATCTCTGCCCATCTGAGGTTCCCCCAGACTAGAGGTGCCGCCTCCAGGTAGGCGTGGGAAGGGGCGTGGGAAGGAGCGTGGGGCCGGGCTCCAGTGCAGACCTCCAGGGGACCTGCAAGGTCGTGCAGGCCGAAATCCCTCTGGATCCCAGGCTGGAACCCTGCAGAGGGACCAACAATGCTGCACCCACCGCCCGTCCTGCTTCCCTCCTGCGCTGGTTGTTGCCCTCCTCTGCCCTGCCTCCCATCCGCCCCCAGGGTTTTGTTTTCCCTCCAGCTCCAAGTCCCTTGCAGACCTTGACAATGAGGAGCAGGTGCTGCCTTTAGTCCCTTGGGAGACAGACCCTCACATGCCCATCCCCCTGGGGCGCTGGGACTCAGAAAGAGACAGCTCAGGACTCCTCTGTCGCAAACGCCCTTTGCACACAAGCTCACGTGAACTGCGCACAGATTTTGTCCTCAGTCCGACACTAGGGCCAGGGGTCACGGCAGGATAACCAGCCAGGGCCGCACAGGGACTCAGAGAAGTGCCCCTCCTGGGCGCCTGCTGCCTTTTATTCCTGAATTCACCCTTGCTGATGACAAGTTGAATGTAGATCCCAGGACAAATGGGGTGGGCGGGAAAGGAGAGGAAAGAAAACAAAGAAGAAAGGAAATACAAACTGCCCCGAGTGAGACACTGTTTAAATATTAAGTGCCTGAGCAGATCAGCCGATGCAAAGCGGAAACCTGGGACAGGAGGGGCAGGGCCACATGCATCGTCCGTTCACTTGCTCCCTCTGTCATGGCGCTGGGCCACCTCCTCCTCACCCCGGTGCGTGCTGGACATCAGGCCAAGCCTCACGGGGAGGGGAGCGAACCTGCGCCCCAGGAGGGTCCCGTGACAGAGATGGGGAGACCCTCCCAAAGGCACAAGAGAGCCCAGGCACGAAAAGGCATGTTGGGGAGAGTGGTGAGGCGGGGAGGCCCCCAGAGACCACTCCTTGCCCTGGACGCCGCCCAGCGGTGAGACAGTGGGGAGGGGACACAGCCCAGCCGGGACCCTGCCCTGGGACATGCCAGCTGTGGAGGCTGCAGCAGGTTCCTCCGGTCTCCACGCCCTGCCACCTGCACATGTAATCTGGGAGTGTCACATCACAGGATAATGTCACTTAGCGCCCCTTGCTCATCATGGATGCTCAGCAAATGTCACTGTGCTTCTCTGGGCTCCCTTCTCCCCAAGGCTTCGGCGACTCACCCCATTTTTCATCCGGTTTTTCAGCACTGCCAACTTTCCTTTTGTTCTTCATTTAATTCTACTTCAGCGCTGAGGAAACAGTCTCTGTGGCGGAAACCCAGGCACACGGCCGACAGTGGTAGCTCCTGGCCAGAGGCCACAGCACCAAGTGACGGGCTCCTGCTGTGCCCACCCTCCCCCTCCCTCCCCCCACAGCGGGGGCTGCACGGAGCAAGGGCGGTCCCCAGCCCTCCAGAGCCATGCCAGGTGACGCTCCTCCTGGCAGGTCCCAGGCATCACACACCTCCGGAGGGAGCGGCAGTGCTCTCCAGGGACCCGGGGACCCTCAGCCCCGATCAAGAAAACGCTGATCTCTGCAGACCTCATCCCGAGCTGCCTCCGTGTCCCTGAGCACAGAGGTGTCCTTGTTTGTTGTCTCCAGCACAGCATGTGCGATGTGTTCATTGCGACGCTGCATTTACTTTCATGATGGGACCTTGAAGGACGGAGGGAGCTGTGGGGACCAGGAAAAGTGTTTCGGGAAGAAACGCGGCAGGGCTGCCCGATGTGCTGACTGGACGATAAATCTCTGTATTGTTCACTTCGTAGACGAGTCTGGAGCAGATCGCAACGTCTAATGCACAGTTATGGTTTCCATAAATGTTCCCAGATGGCGCAGGGAAACAGCATTAAGCAGAAACAAGAAATGATCAGATTTTAATGAATGTTTGTTTCCTCTGCCTTGTTCTTTCATAAATTCTTGTTGAATCTGTGGTTCAGGGAGTGTATCGGCTGCAGGGAGGCTTGTGCACATGTATGCATCAGGCATTGGACACGCGTGCACATTTAGCACATATAAATGCATATGTAATGAGCACACATGGACACGATGGCAGGCGTGCATGAGTGTTTCACTTACTCAGCGTGTTTTGTATCCCAGGCATTGTGCTAGATCACGTGTGTCATTATATTCTTCGCAATTATGTAAAATGACATCCTTCTCATCTTACACGTGAGAAAACCAGGTCTCTGAGTACATGAGACAAGTAAGTAAGGTATCCAAGGTCACCCAAAGTGTTAGTGCTGGACCAGTCAGTGACCCACCTGTGTGACCTGCAGGCCTGTGTCCTTTGCACTGTACCACTCGGAGGATCCATATATCAGACGGATGACAGACAGATGATGGATGCCCGGTGAACACGCCACCTGAGAAAGAGCGCCAGGCACCTGAGCACTCCCAGCTGGTTCAGACTTGCCTTTGAATCCCACCCCTGTGGGCAGAGGCCTGCTCAGGGCCAGACACCTCTGATCGGTTTAAAGGCCACATCCTAATAGATGCCTCCCTGAGCCCTGGTCCAAGCCCTCCAACCTCTCTGCCACGTCCCCTGTGCTGCAGCCCCATCTCTACCTAATAATCGCCGGCCACCCAAGCACAAACGCCACCAGGTCAGGGGCCTCACCTGTCTTCACTACAGAACCCCTGCACTCTGGAACCTAAACACGTGTTCAGTAAATAAGCAGCGGGAACACGTGTCTCTCCCCTGCTGTCCACTGCGTGTGAGGCTTTGGCTCTGTGTCCCCCACTCCATGCGGGTCCCGGGTGCTGCACTCAGGCACTCTGTGTCCTTGCCACCCTGGCTGATGGGCACACACAGGAGAGGGAAGCTTTGCCAGTGAAGATCTGCTCTGAGGCCTGCAGGAAATCGTGGCAGAGTGAATCAAAGGACGACTGCTCCCGTGCAGACACATGTCCCCCGTGGCCAAGAACATGCCTTCTGCTCCCGTCTGCAGTGCACGGAGGTTGACAGCTGAGCACCACACAGGTGCAGGCGGCCTGGATGGGCAGGTCACGCGTTCCCAAGCTCGGGCTCTCCTGGGTGCTCACCGGCACTGTGAGGACTGATTTTCCACCGCTGGCGTTGACCTTACACCTGCACCTCGGCTGCAGTGCGCTAGCTGTGACGATCTGTGTCCTGCAGGACAGGTACAGACATGCACAACTTGCCCCGGTGGCAGCTGGTGTGGCAGAAAGAGCAGGCTTTCGGGACCTGGTGAAAATGGATGTTTCTTGGCCCTGCCACTCTCAGACAAATGTGACTTCAGACCTTCCTCACCTTCTCGGAGCCAGAATTTTCTCCTCTGCTGAGTGGCCGTGATTACTCCCTCAGAGGGGCGCTGTGAAGGCCAAGAGGCAACACGCAAGGTCACCTTGCCAGGCCCAGCATCCGTGACCTGCCCCCTCAATCCTAACCCGCCCCAGGTGGGAAGCACCTGGGAAAATACCAGGTATGGGCAGGCCCACAAACGCCGACCACCACTTCCTCTCTGTCCCTCCCAGTAAACACTGTGCTCTGTCAGAGAGGAGGAGCCCAAATTCCGGGGCAGAGGGGTGGCAGGGTGGATGCCCGTCCCCTGCAGAGTCTCCAGCAGGGAGAGCCTCCGCCACCCACAGCGGCGGCACCTGGTGCCCAAGAGCGGAGCAGAGGACGGCAGGCTGCTTGGCAACCTCAGGTACTTCCCGGTCTTATCTCCAGGCTGTCCCTCAGGCCCCCAGGGAAGAGGCAAATACAAGTGTGTTTCCTTCCCAAGCTCGCCCCCACCCCGCGTCCTTCCTGCCAGGCCGGGCTCTGCCTCTTGTCTGAAGCCTGTCACTAGCAAGCACCTATCAGCACCCAGGCCAGTCATTTGTGGCTGTGGCTCTGAGCAGGGGCCCACCTGGGAAGTGGGGGGTCCTAGTGCTCGGACAGGTTCTCTGCCTGTCAGCTGCTTCCCGGAACTCAGTGGTGAGCCCGCAACCTTCAGGACGTGGAAAGTATCTGAAGGAAGGAGCGGAGAAAGGCCTCATCAGGGCCACTGTTTAGAGAAGCAACGAGTAAGGAACAACTGTTGCCTATTGCTGCTAACCAACAGGTGTCAATATTTGAGTATCGATCAGCTCTTACCAAATGCCAGCAACGTGCACAATCTTTCTTATTTTTTGGTAACAATCTTCTGAGGGAGGTGCTATTATGGTCACCCCCATTTTACAGATGAAGAAACTAAGGTTGAAAGAGGGCGAATGACTCAGGTAAGGTGTCTAGTTAGAAGTAGCAGATGCAGGCAGATGTGAGCCCTGACATCCTGCCACCCAAAGTGCGGTCCCCAACCCACAGAGTGCACCCCTCCTGGAAGCTGGTCTGGAATGCAGAGTCCGGGCCCCCCCAGACCCACCGAATCACAATCTGCCCTTGAACAAGGTCCCAGGGATCTGTGCACACACTGAAGGGGAGAAGCTGCCCCCAGAGTCAGACGCCAGAACCCACGCTCGCAGCCGCCCCACGCTGAGCGCCCTCTCTCGTGCACTCCTTCACCCACCAACTTCCTCACTTAGTCACACCCTCAGCGTCCGTGCACGGAGCGTCCGTGGGGTGAGCCGCGCCGCTGGCTTCTGGGAACACTAATAATGGGAAAACAACCTTTTGGCCTGGAATCCATTTTACTCAAGTGGGATAATCATATAAAACCCCCTCAGCTATGAAAAAGTAATTCCTAATAAGACATTATAATATTATGGGACACTGTTATCTGACTCAGTTTAAACTTCAAGAAAAATTCCATGTTGCCTCGTCTTAACGCACTTTAGACTTTGTAGCACCAGTCACAGGCTTTGGAGTTTTAAAATATGCTTCACGTGGGTCCTGAAAAAATGATCGAGTTTTGTAAAAAACAAAATAACAACAACAACTAAAAAAAAAACCAGCATAGCCATCTTAAAGGCACTTCCAATAGACAAATCTGGGACTATTTGAGCTACAAAGTCATCAATAATGATGTCAATGAATTATAACCCACAGGATAGAAAAAATTCCATCAGTTCATACTGATATGAAGAAGGAACTGAACAAATAACTAAACTCTTTCTGACAGTAGAGCTCCAGTTAACAAAGGTAGAAGGAATAGGAGGTAGAAAGAGAAACCTGTCATTTGCGACACCACAGCAATGATTGTGGTGGGCGAGAATCGTCGGTGAACGCTAACAGTGGCCGGCAAAACAGATGATAAGAAAGCAGGATATTTGGATAATCTTGAATCATCACCCGCAGATGCTTATTAAATACAAAGGACAAATAGTGGAGAAACTGGCAGACGCCATCTTAGCCAAGGAGTCCAGATTAGCCTTGTCATGAATGAGACGCATCGACACCGCGGATCTCCGGGTTGGTGCACTGAGGAGGATACTTGTCACCTGTGTGTTGCTCGTGCCAGACGCACACGCCAAGATCTTCAGCTAATGAGAAAACAGGAAACCCCAAGTTGAGGTACATTCTATTAAAACACAAGAACTAGGCCACTCCTCTGAAAAATAGCGTTGAGCTCGTGCGAGACAAAGATTGAAGTGCTGTCCCAAATTGAGGGTGAGAAAGGAGCATGACAACTAAACGCGGTGACGGATCCTGGGGTGGATGCGGGGTATCGGGGCACAGTCGGGAAGATCCGATGAGGTGTGCGTGTTAGCTATGGAACTGCGCTGATAGCATGTTCTTGGTTTGATCCCTGCAGTGGAATGATCCGAACATTTGGGGAAATTAGAGAGAGGGATTCAGGAACGCTATGTACTAATTTTACAATTTTTTGTACGACTGAAATTGTTTAAAAATAAGAGTTTAAGGAAAACAGGCTTTCTGAGAACAGACTCTAGAGCTGCCAGACGGAACGGGTCCCCAGAGCCTTGCGTGCAGCGGTGGGGGGACGTCAGGTAGACACACGTGGAACGGTGCCACTAGCTCTCGCAGAATTGTTGGAAATTAATTTGAATTATGCCATTAAACAGATGTGCTCTGTGGGGCATGGACAGCTTTTTATTTCTTAGATGTCTAACATGCTGCCGCATCAGATGGCATCAAATTAATTATACAGAGTTATCAGCGGACGTGACATCACGAGCCTTGGCACGGCCACAGTCATCACAAGTCGCAGCGCGGGGCGGTGGTGCGTGCTGCAGCCCGGATCAGACCCGGCCCGACGCGGCAGCTCAGGACTCTCCACGCTTACCCAGCGCACGTCTGTGTGTCCAAAAGCTGAAGCTCAACATGAGCTAAAGTAAAAGCACCCAAATAGAAGAGACCCGTACTTAAGATAAGCAGAATTGGTTAATTAGTAAAATTATACAATTCACAATTGAAAATGCCAGGTCTACATGTGGCATGTTTCATTCATGCACTTTGTACTTTTAAACACGGTACCCTAGAGAACTGTTACATATGTGTGAATATTGTAAGCAGGACAAAAAGAGCAAGACTTGTGTGCACAAATGTGGCAGTAAGCAGGCTAGAGACGATAGATTGGTAGACAGACAGATAGATGACAGGTGGATGAGACAGGTACGCTCTCCGGAAAGTATCCGCCACGCAATGTGCTCTCTTTGTAGTAACAATGGCTGGATACTCTCCAGACATCCCTCGTAGGTACCGTATTTACATCCATACTGGAAAAATCTACTTGAGATTAGAGTTCATAAACCACAAAGGAGAAAGGTGGTACATTATGCTTTTTAAAAAACTAAAACAACAGCAAAATGAAAAATAAAATTTGTTCTAGCACCATGAGAGTCACTCTGTGAGAACGTATTTCTAAAAAATAAGTATTCCTCTGCTGATGATTTACAAGGCAACGTGGATCACTCTCATCCTGAATCTTATTCTATAGAGAAAGCCTAACACAAATTTAAGCCAGATCTAAGCTTTCTTAATGGTTAGTGCGCAGTTTCTTCAGTTAAATAATAGGAGTGTTAATGTACACCTCAACAAATGTATGTTGAATGAATAAATAACTATATGATTAAGACAAATCATAAAAATTTTTATATTTGGAATAAGGGTTAATACAGAAGAAGCTAACATAAAACATAATTCATTAAAACATAAAACCTTCAGTCTGAAGCAGGACTTGAGTCCAAAACCCAGAAAAATAGGTCGAATGTTCCCACATCAGATTTCTGTTTACACTTAATCATCCTTCCCTTCTTCCATCCCTTCCTTCCATTCCTTCTCTCCCTCCTTCCTTCCCTCCTCCCTTCCTGCCTTCGCTGGGTATTTGGATCAATCTATCCATCCACTCATTCTCTCAGCAAACCCTTAGAGAGCCCAGGGCACTATCCTCAGTGACACCTCTACCAAGATGAACACAAGTCCTTTCCCAAGAGCTCGCTGACTTTTGGGAAGACAAACTTATAAATCAACCCACGCCAGAAACTACTGCAGGTGCTGCTCCCGGCAGCTGGCCCAGCCTGACACGGGCCTACGAGGCAGACGTCTGGGTGGCTGCCTGCTCACCTGGCCTGGCTGCTCAGGGCTGTCTTCTGTTCATCCTACCCACAACCGCTTTTAGGTACCCCTGATGATGATGTGCCTGGCAGGGCTTGCAAATACCCTATAGCTCTGCATGGGACGGAGACAGTGGCTATGACAGGAGGGGCAGTTCGATGGGGAATAGGGGGTCCTCGGGGTACACAGGAGCCCATTTGGCCAGGTGGGCACTCTCATCAAGGAAGGGACATCTAACAGAGGCCTGGAAGGTGAGTGGGACTTGGTCGGGGGGTGAGGGGGGATGCAGGAAGTGTTCCCACCAGCGTGCACAGCAAGTGAGACAGTAACAGCAAGAGACAGGAGGACCTGAAGACGTTGGGTTCAGCTCTGCCAGGAACGGAGCTAGGTATATGGCCTGGCTTGAGGGGTTGGGAGAGGCCAGTGTCCTAAGCCCTGTGGGGACATGCTGACTTTATCCCCAGGGTGGAAAGGAGCAGGGCTGGGTTTTAACAAGGAATGCGTGGTGACTTGGTCCTGAAACCAAGAGTGGAGACAGGACTCTGAAAACTTCCAAAGGCATTGAACAGACAGTGAGTGCCAGGTCCCTGCACAGCCAGACCCAGGGGGGTCAGCGGCCGCATCGGAGGAGGATGGGGCTGGTCATTGGCTACTCCCGTCCCTCCGGCTCTGAGTCCCTAAGCCAGAGGCTGGAGAGAGGGAGGAGCTCTCAATCGGATGGATGCCTTTCAGAGTTTTGATGGGACACTTCATTGGGTTTTTTAACTATTAAAGTGAGACTAATCTTGGGACTCTAAGTGGTTTGAGAACTTTTAATTACCTGGGAATGACAAACCAAAAACAAACAACCAACAAACCTCCCCAGTTCATTCAGGGACAAGTCACGATGAGGTGCAGGGAGTGGCAGGTCGCTGTTTCCTTCTTCCCACTTCTCTTCTGTGATTCTCCCTTGTGCGTCACGAGAGGTTTGCATTTCAGGTGGATTTTTCTGGCTTCGACGAGGAGAAAGCATCAGCTGGAGGGAAGCGGTCTGAGAGAGGGCGCAGGAAAGGGTTACTGGTGACCCAGGGCAGAGGTGAGGCTGGCAGGGAGGGAGGGACAGGAGCGTGGCGGGAGGACCCAGCAGGAAGGGAGATGTGATTACAGAGGAGAAGCCCAGAAATCCCGGCAATCGCCACGGTGCTCTGCCCGCTACTGCGAGAATGAAACGGACAAGTTCCAGTGCTCAGCTCTGGACCCTGCAGTCTGTGTTCAGCAAACATGAGTGTTCAAGGCCTCACGTTAACTTTGCCTTAAGATAAGAAAATCTGTGTATCTGCATGGCGGAGGCTGTCCTGTGTGTGCAGAATCCCTGGGAGGCTTTAGGAAAATGCAGATTCTTGGGCATCCCCTGCAAGGATCCTGGCACGGAACGCAGTATTCCCAAGTCATAATTATGATCATAATTACAATCAGATGATTACACTGCAACAGTCCTCAGGAGAAACTCTGAGAAATGCTACAGTGTAACAATAGACTTTAAAGTGCATCCTGGGTTTGGGGGTGTCTGGTGGGAATTCTGCTGTGAGGCCGTAGACATCTCGGTGCCTCCAATCTGCACAATCCCTCATCCTGTCGAGCCTGCTGATGGCAGCCTTTCTACTTTCCAATGAAGATACATAATTCTTCCTTTTTTTCATAGTTCTTTGATCATGCAAGTGGGAAAGGGGAGGGAGGAGTTAAACATGAGCCACGTCCCCACCTTGCAGCAGACGCCTGTGCCCGTATTTTTTAAGCCCTAATTAAAGCATGTCAGGATCAGCCAACGTCGCAGCCTCCAGTCATGTTCTCTAATAAGGTAGTCAGCGAAGCTCGTGGGTGATAAATGATTTTATCAGCATTATCATATTACAGGGAAAGAATGCAGAAGGGCCTTTAATACTCCGCCTGAGGAGGACGCACACGTCCTGCAGGGAGTCTGGGCTCTGTGGGTTTCAATCCATTTCCAATTATCCTAAAAAATGACAAGACCAAGGGCACTGAATGGGCCAATGCATCCTTCATATTAATTCAGACCCACCACGGCCCCAGCGTCCGATCCCCGCCACCTCTGCACAGGAGGCTGGACTAGGATCTCAGAGACCCGCTTGGCATCTCAAGATTAACACTCTTATGAGTTCGAGCTGCACAAAACCAATCCATTTATGCCAAAATAATAAATTAATCTTGGAAGCAGTATTTTGTGTAGCCAGACTGAATCCTGCCTGCGTGACTTCAAAGCCCAGTTTGACCCCACTGGAGCCACGCAACTCCGTCGAGAAGTTCCTTCTCCTGTCTGTGATTCAGTCTCCTCCTCTGCAAAGTGGGGATGAAATAGTATTCACCGTGTAAAACACTCTTGAGAAATAAATGAAATTATGCGCACAAAGCACTCGGCGCAGGGCCTGGCATGGCGGGCTGTGCGACACTTGTGAGCTACCATCATTTGTCATGTCCTTGGACTTAGCAGGGGCCGGGCTTGGCCTCCCCTTCCCCCGACTCCCCATAAATGCCACCCAGGACAGCATTCACGAGCAGCGGGATTCCCAGGGAGACGGTCCCAGCGAACTGGAGGGAAGGCCAGGAAGGAGAGAGAAGAGGAAGGAAAGCCAATCTAAGGCTGTTATCAGGATGCCCGCTAAGGAAAAAGGAGACTCTCTCCTGCCTGGGACCCTTGGCATTGTCCCTCCAGGGTGCCAGGGGAAGGGTCCATCCACCAGCCCCTTCCCACTGGGCAAGGCTGGCCCTGGCACTGCTCTCCGCGCCTCTGCAGCACTGGCCAGGCAGTAGGTCCCGGCTGGGGCTGCCCGCTGGGAAGGCCCCAGACAGGAAATGAAGGACACTCCTTGTGCCTGGGCTCTTGGGTAAAGGAGACCCTCGGGGGCCCGTCTGATACACTGTCGCTGCAGTCGGACAGTGCGGGCTCAGGAGTTAGGCTGGAAGATCCTCCAGGCAGACACAGTGGGGCCGTGGGTCAGGAGCAGTTCTGATACCGCACGGGTGGTGAGGAGGAAGAAGTCGGAGCTGTGGTGCATGACCCAGGCCAAGGTGCTAAAGATGTAGGGGAGGGGAAGATCCGAGTAGCAATAATTCAGCGCGCTCATGAGATACAGATGCTGGGATCATTGCTAGGGCAACCCACGTTAGGATCACGTTGTTTCCTTCAGGCTAGACACTCACCGCCTGAGGTCCTAAAAGTACCTGGTGTGAAATGGTTAACCATCCTGAAACATTTGAATAATGCTTGACTGTGGTCTTGTGTGGTGGCCTGCCACTTCAGGTCTAATATTGCGACTTTAAGCATTGTCAACTCCGAGAAATCTATGGCACTTGAGCAACAAAACAAAAACATTAGAGAAAGAAAAGGGTGTTAAGCAGCTCATTACAGTCTGTGTTACGCCTTCCCCGCGCCACTAACCACGTATCCTGACAAGTCCTTACGGATACAAGGCAAAAATTCAATCAAAGCAACACTTTCCGAAGTCCAATATCACAGCCATGATTAGCTAATAAAATCCCAGTGGCCTGATGATATTCGTTTTCGGAGTCGTAATTTCTATCTTCCCTGCAATTCATCTTTGTCTGAGTCCAGATCCATCTCTCTCCAGCTCTGGGCACTAGTTAATTTGAATAAATGAGACAGGCTCTGCGGACAGGTGAATATCCATCATGTTTCCCCGATCTCGGGGACTGCTGCCACCACACCCTCCGGTGGCCCTCGCAGCACGCTGGCCCTGCCCGAGCGCGCGCTGCGCTGGCATCTGACGAGTTCGGGTGAGGGCGGCCCGAGACGGGGAACTGCCCCACCATTAAGGGTCTGGTTGGTCTGGCCGCCACGGCGCCTGAGCCCCTCGAAGTTTCTGTGACGGATTAAGTGTTTGCAGCTTCCCACTGCCACCGCAACCTCTCCTTCCTTCAAGCCTGCTGTTAAGCTGTCAGGATAAACAATGGCCCTGCCTTGGGTTGCCCTCGGTGTCCATCAGACTCAGAAAAGCAGACGGCTATTGTCACTGTTGGCTAAACTCCCATCCCAGGGCCGTGGTTTTTTTTTTCCTCTGTGTGGTCCTTCTCGGGCTGAAAACAACTTTCCAAAAAGCAATTAACTTTCCATTCAAAATGAGTAAAACAATTTCTCCTCCCATCCTCTCCCTAAAGATACTTCAAGTCTGGAATGTCCAGGGCTTTCACCAACTGATGCAACATGGGGAGATTTTGTTCTAGAAAATTCCATGATGTAAGAACTCAGGACCTCAACCCAGATCCGTTCCTGCAGCCCCCATTCACTGAGAACTGGTGGGAAGGTTTTTCGGGTCTCTGGACCTCGGCCATCGTTTTAACCATCGGGCGTCTGCCCTGCTCTCCCACCCCAGCTATTGCTCAAGAGCACCCCCGCCCCGCTTGCCTTTGCGCGGCTGCGGCCCCAAACCACAACCACACAGAAACGCACACCAGACTAGCTTCCTTAGAAAGACGTGCACAGGGTCACCACCACACAAATCAAATATCACAGCCCAGGGACACAAGAGGGAGCAAAGCAGCCCGTGGCGTCCAACCCACAGTTCCCCGAGCACTCGGCTTGTGCACCCAGCACAGAAGCCACAAGCAGTGTGGTCACCGAGCGCCGGGAACGTGGCTGGTGCAAACAGAGATGCACCGTAAGTGTAAAATGCACACCACGTTTCACAGACAGCAAAGAAAAGAGAATGAGCAGTATTTCCCTAATCATTCTTATACAGGGTACGCGTGGAAATGATAATATTTTGAATGCACTGAATTCAATAAACTATATTATTAAAATTAATTACCCTTTATTTTTAAACTTTTAAAATATGAATTTTAGAAAATTTAAGGTTGTGTACGTGGGTCACGTTGTGTTTATATTGGGCAGTGCTGTTTTGGATGTTTCCCGAGAGAGCTGCTACCACATCTTCTGGCCCCAAATGCCTCTCAGAGTCAGGCAAGAAAGACACCCCCATGGGACTTGCATTCTCTGGGACAGAGGAAAGTCACCTGTGCCTGCCAGCCGTGAAGAAGCCACAGCGTGGGGCTGGCAACTCACGGCAGCACTGCCCGCTCAGACAACCCTGCCCAGGGGAGACCACGGAACCCATGTCTCTGTAGCAAAGTCATTAGTGTGTATGTGTCCACGCTGCAGGAGAAACACAGTCATTCAGTCTATCTGACCCTTCTTTATGTTTCTGGAGAGCCATGTCCACAGCCCCTTGAGTCTCGTTCCTGAGTCCTCCTGGGAGCTGTGCCATTAACAGTTTTCTGAGGCCCTATGTCTTCACACAATCTCCATCTGCTGCCGTGTAAGGTAATATTCACAGATTCCAGGGATTAGGACTCGGACAGCATCTCCCTGGGGCCGTCGTGAAGCCACTACAGAGGGTGCAAATGAACTGCGGTCAAGACTCCCGGTGAGCAGGGACTTGTGAGTTCTCATTGTCTGAATTTACCTGGTGTCCCACCAGGCATCTGGCACATACCTCTCTTACCTAGAATTAATATTAAATGCATTTTGTATTTTAATGAACTCTTACTTTCTTTAAGTAAATATCTGACAACTTCTCCAGAAATTTGGCAATAAAGTACCTCCGACCAAAATCACTCTTACAAGCAGATGCAATTGTGCGCCCATTTACAGAGTGTGGATTTCTTCTCTGGGCCGCACTGGTGTGAACGAAGCCAGAACGCTGTCTCGGGTCAGCCGGGAGCTGCTTGCTGTGTTTGGTTGCAGGCCCAGCATCCAGATACACTGTGCTCCAGTCAGACCCTCAGCATCCACGCCTCCGCTGTGGCTCCGGTGCAGGCCCCAGCCACCTGCGTAAGAATGACCGGGATACCTGTGAATGTGTCAGCCCCTCGACTTCTCCCCAGCTCAGAAGCTCTGGGGACGGGGCCCCAGCAGCTGGGTTTCCCCCAGACTCCCCTGGTGACTGTCAGTAAAAGGAAGTCTGGGAACCGCTCCCTGGCCTCCTCCTGACCTCTGTCATCAGGGAAGCAGAGGCTACGGGTCAGCTCCCAGGCACAGGGGCAGGGCTGACCCTGGGGCGCAGCCACCGTCTCTGCAAGTGTGGGACAAGTGCAAGACACGGAATCATCAATCACACAGCGAGAACTTTACGGCCTTTGCCGCTCTCTCTTGTTGCTGCCAGACTGTCTTTAACACCCAACAGCGGTTTTTCTCCCTGCTTAGCAGAGAAAGCGGCCAGCCCTCCACAGCTGAAACCAGCAGGTCACAGCAACAACTCCAAGGGTGACAACTTTGTTTGGCTTTTATTCGTGGTAAATGATAGTGACTTTCAATTTTAAGCAGTGATACTAAGTTCCCTTTTTAATTTTTATTTTTGAGATAGGGTCTTGCTCTGTTGCCCAGGCTAGAGAGCAGTGGAGTCATCACAGCTTACTGTAGCCTCAAACTCCGGAGCTCAAGTGACCCTCCTGCCTCAGCCTCCCAAGCTCCTGGGACTAAAGGCACTGCCACCACACCCTGCTAAGTTTTCTATTTTTCTTGCAGTGGTGGGGTCTTGCTATGTTGCTTAGGCTGGTCTCAAACTTCCCAGAAAGTATCCTTTCCCCGACTCTTCAGAATGGATTCTGTGTTTTAGATCATTTGTAATTAAAGTACATGTGTGCACGTGTGTGTGTGTGTGTGTGTGTGTGCGTGTGCGTGTGAGATGGCTCAACGTCTGCCTCCCCATGCATCCCCAGGGACAGTCTGCTCTGCTCACCGTTACCCTCCCAGGGTGGCACTGGTGGAGGCTCAATTAATATCTGTCCATCAAATTAATAGCAAAATGAATCATTTAATAAAAACATAAGTGGATGCGTAAGAGCTAGGAAACGTTTGCATCCTTGAGCTTACGAAGTCTAATATAAGAAATCACGAATAAATTCATATTTGTCTCCTTCTCAGCTCCCCTGTCCAGGCAAGGCGACCGGTGGACACAGCCGCTCTGATTTCTGCTCTCTTGGCGTGATGTCCCCAGGAGTATGTGAGCGGCTCATTCCCAGCTCATGCCCCTCTGGCCGGCCGGCAACTTGGTGCGTGATCAGCTCCTCTGACCTGCTGTCTGCCCGTCCGCAGCAGCCGTGCCCACATTCAGCTTGCAGGGCTGCTGGGGGATTAGCACGGCAACCCACGGGGCCTCTCCACGGTTGCGGCTAAAAGCACAGTACTTCCCGTGACTTAATCCATGGGTTTTCCTGCACATGGAAAACCTACAGCAGGCGCTGGCAGAACTGAGGAGCAAAGAGCCCGGACCGTCACTAACGCTGTCTGATGACAGAGGTCAACGAGTGCATGAGCATTTTCTCTGCAAAGATCATAAACGTCTTACTGCTCCCTTCTTGTTAGCAACGTCAGATCTGGTTAAAATGTTTCTCAGGAATACTGTTGGCAGAATTTGATATAAGATATATTCTTAATATCTACCACAGCAATATTTATAATGGAGAAAAGTTAGAAATAATCTATGTCAAAATGAGCAAAACAGAGCAAAGAGATCATGACTCGTATAGCATTAAATGGTTTGCTTATGAAATGTCTTTAAGACCAGGAAAATGCCTCTGTTACAATGTTAAACAACAACCACTAAAACAGATTAAAAATTACCTACATAGGGACTTCATTTATAGGAGGAAAAATGTATTTAATGAGGAGCACCCCCCTGAGTAAACACAGGCTCAGAAAAACCACCTGCTTTATTGTGCACTTGAGGTTATGGTTGGAGTTTTGCACGGGAGGAAGGAAGCACAAAAACATACGGGGACACATTCCCTGTCCCGGAAGTAAGGCACAGACCTACCATAGCTGACAGCGAAAGGCCGCATATGAAGACACCAAGCGGCTGAATCCAGCAGGGAAAGGGAAACGACGTTTCTGAGCACCAATACGCAAGGACTGCCACTGCAGCTACTACTGAGGGAAGCGAAATTGCTCCGCATTTTAGGAGCTGGGAACAGGAGTCCTACACGCATGCAGGATACATTCCCTCGTTCATCCCACAAACAAAGGCCCAGCAACAGTATGACTGCACGCTCGGCAGGATGCAAAATAAAACAGGTGCCCTCACGGTGTTCACAGTCTGGTGCGGGAAGGTAGACACGTCAGTTAAGTGCGTTCAAGTCACCGGCTTTCCCATGACTGGGAGTAGCGAGTGCCCGGGTGCGGGGAGTTCTGCCGGAGCGGGTGGCTGGGGCAGCGGGGGAGGGCGGCTGCAGGATTCCATTCCCCATCCAAGTGAGACCGGTGCTGACCAGGCCAGCCCGGAAACGTTTGCAAAGAAGTGGGCCTTGGTTCTTGACTGGGGTTCACAGTATCAAGTGGATCAGAGAGCAAAATAGGCAGAGTGGGGGCGGGGGGCAGCCCCACAGAAGGAGAGTGTTTCATGGAAGACAGGTGGGCAGCGGTGCCCCGTGACACAGAATCCCAGGGGAAGGTGACACACGGGATTGGCTGGGAGGCAGCTGTCTAGTCCACGGAGAAGGAACTGTAGTTACAAGATGCAAACACATCCCTGTTCTCCATCCACCTGGGTCTACAGACTGAGGTCACACTTTTTTATTATCCAACTCTGAGGACAACCAATCTCCAGCATTCTCAAGAGCTCAGCGTTCAATGAGGACTGGGAGAGACACAGGCACTGAGGTCACTGTGAAAAGCCACATGTGCTACGCAAACATCCACTTGTGCCGTTGGTTTTGAGGGTGGATGAGGTCACCCCGTGAAAGAGCCTACCCCATAGCCAACAGACACACCTGCCTGCAGATCAGACAGCCACCGGGAGGGAGGTGCTGGCCACTTCCCCGCAGTCAGCGTGGAGAGCCTGGAGATGAACCCCGGCAGGGAGGGCGGGGGGGCCACAGGAGAGTCTCTGTCTCTTTCCGGGAGCGGGGCGGGCTGCAGGGAAGCAGAGCCACTTCGGGGCTTTCACCCCTGCACACGGCTGACGGGGAACAGATGCAACCTGACTTTCCCGCCGAGGTCTCGGCGCAGAGAGCAGGACTGCAGCACTCACGGGAAGTTTATACTCTCAATGGTGTGCATGTGTATGTTTGTGTGTGTGTATACATACTTCAGCTGTTGGAAATATAAACATCTTGCATATTCTATTTTTCTTCCAACTAAGAAAAGGCTTTCCTTTTGGTTTATAATCTATAATCCCCTTGGAAACCAGTACGTAATCTGATGGAAAAAACTAAAGACTTTATGGTGCACCAGATTGGCTTTTCTTGGGAAATGGTTTCTTCCAAGATTGCTTTCGTTGTGAGAATGTGTTTTCACAAGGCCATTTTAGAATACTGGATATGACATTTCCTTGGACCTTCCTTTACAAAGGTCGGGTTTGCTTTAATAATGGTACATGTCATTACTATGCATAATAGGAAAACGCTGGCTGGTTGACAGACCTAAGGCAGAATGTATTTTTCCAACTATTTGATTAAGACCTTCTAGGGATGGTAACCCCCCAGTGTACATAAATACGGGAATGTGGTAGTAATTATAACGTGTGAGCAGGGCAGGAAGGTTAATTCTGTTTCATTTTGACACCTGAAAGTGTCCAGTGAAATGTCAGTTAAAAATGTCCACATAAAACCATGCTCTTTTCCGCTCCCAATAAGCCAGAGGCACATTTGATATTAGCCAAAAGCCAATAAGTGATAGGAAAAACAGATAACTGAAATCCTATTCCAACATCCATCTTGCACAGATGGAGACCCTAACAAAATCACCATGGGACAACTTCATGGAGTCCCACAAAAAGAAGACTTGTTACCTGAATACTTAAAGTAGCCCCCAAAGAACAGAGAACCAGTCCTCATGATCCAAGTCCCTGAGCCTGGGCCACAGTCACAGCCGTCCTGGTAGCTGTGTCTTCCTGCCACTGGAGCCCCTGGCGCTGGACCATCTACTTGACTCTCCCTTGTGCTTGAAGCATCATCTTAGTTCTCTACCTGGGACCACACGTTGGCCTCACTGCATCGGCCCAAGGCTGTGAGGACCCAGGGCTGTCCCAGGCCTATATGCGTGCACTCCCACTCTGGCCTTGCACGTCACTCCCTTCCCTGCACATGCTGCCCGCTCTGTGGCTCCATCATGTCCCCCACTGCAGTGCTACCAAGTCCCCCCAGCTTTCCAAGTTCTTCCATGAACTCCAAGCACCGTGAGTTACCCTCCAGCACCTGTTGGCTGAAAAGTTCGTGTGGTCCCCGGCTCTGTTGCCTGAGCAGGGGCCCTTCTCCCGGGACTCCTTTGTAAAATTCCACGGGCCTGGCCTGCTTGCTGGGACCCAGCAACAAAACCATGAATGGTCCCATCAAAGGCAGGACACCGTATTTGACGCTCACATCCATGCCGTTTTCTATCCCCTGACTAAATCACACACTGCCCCCCCCCCAGGAGTTACCCCAAGGACAGACCAGCCTAGATCAAGGGCTGCACTCAGTTTGTCTTCAGGACTCCTATAGAGCTTCCAGATCCAGCACCGGGCCAGCCCAGAGTGGCTAGTTTGCCACACTGAGCCCAGGTTCAGTTCTCCTGTAAGGAACGCGAGTGCGGATTGGGAGCTGTGGGGCTCCCATCACCAGGGAGACGGGGTGAGGAGCAGCCCGGTCCAGCGAGCCAGCTCCCCTCACGAGCCGTCCTCAAACTGAAGGTGAGTGCGTGTTGCTGGAGGGGGGCTGTCTGACGGCCGGGAACGTCACAGCCGTGACATGGTGCTGTGCTGACACAGGGACTGTAGACCTGGACACTCCTGAATACAAGTCCTGCCTCTGCCAGCCAACAGCCATGTGACCTTAGGCAACACGTCTGTCTCAATGCCTCAGTTTCCTCATCCACGAAATTTGAAAATTCTAGCCCTAGCAGGACTGTTGAGGAAATTAAATGAGATGTTAAATTCAACTATGTACACAATAAGTACCCAACAAATGTTGAGTACAGCTATGTACACAATAGGTACCTCTCATCCCCATTCCAAAATCAGACCCCCACCCCACCTCTTCCTGAGCTGCCCAAGCCGCATGCCCACCCCCACCCTGCACAAGGCCCAACATTAATCTACTGTGGGAGGTCTCGGATGCAGCTGGTTTGGGATTCAGCCTGGATTTAAATTGTGGCTTCATTCTTTGCAGGCTGTCTAGTCTTGGTCAAGTTGTTGCATCTCCCTGCCTCAGTTTCCTCAATCATAAAATGAAAATAAAGCATTATTTTGAGAAATAAACAAGCTACTACTGGGAAAGCACCCACAGCACTGCCCGGCGCATGCCAGCCCTTGCTCCCGCCTTCCTTCCCACCCCCTCTGCAGGTGGCAGATCCCACGGCCCTGGAGGGGTGAGCCGCAGAACTGCGTCTGCCCCGCCCGCTCTCTTGCCTCCCTAGGGCTGCAGAAGGAGATGCCAGAGCCGAGCTTCCTGCTCTGCCCCTGACCAACGGCTGGGTGGGAACCTAATCTCTTCTCCAAACTGAGGAAGTTAAGCAGAGGCTTCCAAGGCCACTTCCAACTCTATGATTCCACCCTTCCATCCTGTAGTCATCTCTCCTAAAGGAGACACAGCAGCGGGAGGAGGAAGCCGTCCCTCGGGCTGGTTCCAGTTCCTTTCTCCAAGGCCCTCATTCTAGGTCCTTCCACCCTAATCTATTCCTAACAGCCTCTGCCACTCCAAGCTCCCTTCCTCCTCTTATAAATGAATTGAAAACAACAGCAGCAGCAGCAAGCCTTGGTGGCCTGAGGATGGAGGCACGGTGCCCTCCTAGATCTTGAAACTGCAGTGACAGCCGTGTCTCCCTTCTTACCACTTCACATGCGCTCAACTTGGGCCGAAGCAGAAGTAGCTCATTAACACCCCCCCAATATACACACCCCACAACACAAGGATACCTGTGCAAGAAATATCCCTGGAGACTTTCTCCAAATTATCCTGCAAAGAACACAGAGCCACACAGCACGCACAGCATGGAGGATGTTCCCGTGTGCTTGCTCGGGCGCGTGTGGAGCAACCCGAAGCCTGTCCACGAGAGCCGGTCGGCCGCTCAACCTCTCCAGGCAGCGGCCGGGATGCATGAGTCTCTTAGGGGAGAATTTCATTTGAGCGTGTAGCCTCAGAAAATGCGATTCAACTGTGCAAACATTTGCTTGGACTCTCTGTGCTTCCAGAAGTATCCCTGAGGATACTAGTTAAAGAGGCCAGTGAGCCTCAGAGGTGGTCCTGCCCCAGCTCTCTCCTGAGCAAGCACTTCACAGTTGCCTGACACTTTGAATTGTGCAAACCATCAAATTAACAATGGCCCAAAATATCAAACTGGACATTGCAAAGCAAGTAACAGTATACAGGCCTCACTTCTGGCATGGCAAACGAATCCCTTAAAGGCACACGGAAATGAAGACCTAGTCAAATGTACCTCCCCCAGCTCCCTCGCAGGATGCACACATTGTCCCCCAAAATTTTGGAAAAGAATAAGGAATTATTGCAGGTACTTACTATTCAAAAATCAAATCTTCAAATGACCGAAAAATAGAAGTAGGTGTCTTTTTAAGGACCTAAATAAAAAATTATGCTAATTTTTAATTATACAATACCAAGTGGAAACACAGAAGTTACATACAACAGAACATTTTTTGACACCCAGAATGGCCAGTTTTGAAGAGAAAGCATGTGGCGTGTTTGCGTCTGCCAATTCAGTGCCAGTTCTGGGAGGTTTTCGGACTGGAAAACACAGCAAGTCGTGAGCAAATACATCATTAAATTAGGCACAGCACCGGGTGCTTACTGCGGAGGAGACAACTCAAGTAAATGAAATGAGAAATCATTTCACATGAAATAAAGCCTTTGAAAGTCGTTATAAATCCTCCCCTGCCCCAGAAGGTCCATGCGCGTTACCAGTTGCCGTGTGTGACGGCAGCACATGCCGGGACTTGTGCTACACGCACTGCAGGTGGGAACCTGCTGTGGCTGAATCTGCTTCTCCTGGATTGGCCCATTTTGGCTAATGGCAGTTCCAGTCTCCTGAGCTCAAACGCTCAGTGGTCTTCATTGAGTCCCTCCTGCTTTCTGGGTTTTGTCTACTCTACCTGGTAAAGCCTTGGTCACTGTCCGTTCCTCCAGCAGTGTCTGTCTGCTCATTCCCTATTTACATTCCCACGACTGTCATCTTGGGCAGTGCCTGCAATACTCCTAACCTGGGATATGGAAATGCTCTTCCAGTAGGTCTCCTCTCTCCACTTTGTCTCCCTCTAAACCATTTATACACTGCTACCATGATTAGCTTCCCAAGGCAGAGTCTTCATCACATCACCATCCTTATAAAACCTCGTGTTGCACTTGGTACATGTCCCATCCACTTATCCATCCATCCATCCATCAACTCATCCATCCAACTACCCCCACCCCACACGACTCGTCCATCCACCTGTCTATCCATCCAGAAGCATATGGAGCCCTTTCTGTGCCAGTCCTGTGTTGAGCGACCTTCATGCATTAACTCATCAACCTCCACTTCGCAGCCTGTGAGGAGGACATTTCTCCTCTCCTGAGGGAATGGTCAATGGTGAGTACTTTACCAGGTAGGTCAGAGAGACAAATCCTGAAAAGTACAAGTAACACAGTGAAGGTGACTGCAGGGCTGGAGTTCCGAGGAACTAGAGCTGCCATTAACCAAAACAGGATAATCCAGAGGAGATGTACATTTTGGGGAAATGATAATGGATTTGAGTTTAGACAAGTCGAATTTAGTCAATGAATCCTTGTAAAGATATATCTAGACTTTGGGGGAAAGGCTGGAGTTTAGATTTGGGAGCAGTTAACATAGCAAAAAGTTGATGTCATGATGTGAAAGAGACCACCAAGAGAAGATATAGAAAGAAATGAACAAAAGACAAGAAGGCAACTTTGGGATTACAAATGTAATGGATTTAGAGCAGGGGTCAATAACTTTTTCTGTACAGGGCCATAGAGTAAATATTTTAGGCATTGAGGGCCACACAGTCTTTGCTGCAACTACTGTACTCCATCATTGTAGCAGGAAAACAGCCATCAACAATATGTCAATAAATGTGTGTGGCTGTGTTCCAATAAAACTTTATTTATAAAAACAGGTGGTAGCTGGATTGGGGCCAAAGACCCTAGTTTGAGGCCCCTGGTTTAGAGGATGAGAAGAGACACCAAGGCTGTTTGAAGAGCTGCGGAGGCACAGGGGAAGGGGGCGAGAAGGCAAGAAGGTGGTGACCACCGTGCCTTGAGCACCTCTTTGTGCCGGCCCCCACAAGATGCGTTGCGTCTTCATCTCACACATTTCTCAAACTGGCCGTGCCATTTGTGCAGATGAGTGACAACAGAGAATTATGCAACTGCAAAGGTATGTGGAGTCCAGGTTCCTGTCCGGCTGTCTCCTCTGCCTAAGAAACAGCTGGACAGTGCAGAGAAGGCAGCGGGGAGAGAGGGAAGCACAGATCAAACACTGCAGAGGGGCAGGGAGGAGCAGCAGGAGACAGAACAAGGCAAGCTCTGCCCTGCTCCACTGACCTTTCCTCCCAGGCCTTTCCACAGACCTCGACAGTTCTGTTCCCTCTAGAGCCTGGGCGCCTGCAGGACTCCTGGGCAGAGAGCTGGGTTCCTGGGTGCCTTCCGCCAGTCTCCCCATCGGGACTACTTTCATTTTTAGGAACCCCTTTTCCTCTTTCCTTGCCCCAATTAAGAATCTCATGTTGGGACCGGGTGCAGTGGCTCACGCCTGTAATCCTAGTACTCTGGGAGGCCGAGGCGGGCGGATCGCTCAAGGTCAGGAGTTCGAGATCAGCCTGAGCAAGGGCGAGACCCCGTGGCTACTAAAAAATAGAAAGAAATTAACCAGACAACTAAAAATATATAGAAAAAATTAACCGGACATGGTGGCGCATGCCTGTAGTCCCAGCTACTCGGGAGGCTGAGGCAGGAGGATCGCTTGAGCCCAGGAGTGTGAGGTTGCTGTGAGCTAGGCTGATGCCACAGCACTCTAGCCAGGGTGACAGAGTGGGACTCTGTCTCAAAAAAAAAAAAGAAAAAAAAAAAAGAATGTCATGTCGGGATGACATGACTGGATTCCTCTTTTCTCTGCCCTTGTTGAAATCTGCCCCCTTCCCCCACACGAGTGTCTCTCCAGAGGGTCCCTGGAGGGTGGCTCAGAGGTGAGGCACTAACGGCCAGGCTGGGACACTCAGGGGGGCCCTGAGCCACAGGCTGCCCTGGACCACAGGGACATCAGGTGTCCAGGGCAAACCCGGGGGCGGGGGGAGAAGTGAGAACCCTGGACTCCGGCCACCTTGTGCTGCAGGCCACCCAACAGCACCCTCGGGACCCGTGACAGGCAGCTTGGTCCATGTGAGGTGTCAGCTTCCACCTGTCCCTCGGCCCTGCCTTCCTGCCAGCTCCGCTGCCTCCCCTGCCCCTTTGCCGTCTGGCACTGCCACACCTTCTGGAGACTCCGTCCACTGTCTCCGGCGCTGCCCTTCCAGCCACAGTGCTACAGCAGGAGTGTGCCCAGGAGGGAATCGCCAGCACCCGGAGGGGACAGTCCCTGAGTGTGAAGGGCAGAGGGGCAAGGCCCCAGTCACAACTGTCACTCCAGTCAAGCCCCTCCCACTGGCAGCCAGAGTGGGTCACAGCAGCTGGGGCTGGCCAGGCGAGGCTGCTGCAGGAATTTGGAGGGCTCCATGCATGGACCTCCCCTGAGAGCAAATGCAAAGACACAGAAACTCTTTTTTGCAAGGCCAGGGTGAGAGAAGGGAAAGATCTTTGGCTTGGCTGGTCCCTCAGATGTCTGCACAGGCTGGGTCATTGTCCCCACAGAGGGCTGACCCCCACCCAGGAAGCTACAGTAGCCCCCAGGCAAGGACTGGGCAGGAGCCCTGGGGTTGGGGACCACAGGCTGGGTGGGGAACATTTCTGAGCTGGAATCAATGAAATTAACTGCAGAGAACCAGGGAGGCGAGGCTGGGTCATAACCCCAGGTGAGGGGGCAGGTGAGTGGTGACCCCTTTGTCCCTGATAAGCACAGGGAGGGAGTTGGGGGATGGGGAGGTGACTGCTAAATGCTGGGCACCAGGCTAGGTGCTCCCTGCAGCTAACAAGCTCAGTTTCAACCTGGTAGGCCAGAGCTCCCTGCTGGACAGCCAGGTGGTCCTGTCCGGCAGCAGCTGAACCCACAGGAGGACTGCATTTGGAGTCACTCTGTCCTGTGCCGAGAGCTGACTCATCGGGGAACATGACCTTTCCCCCCAGGAGAGACACTCTAGCAAGAAGGAAAGAGCAGATGTGGGTCATAACCCCAGGAAACCTCAGCACTGAGGGTGGCAGGAAAGGAGAGCTGTCTGTCTGTCTGCCTCCTCAAGAAGGGATTGCCCCAGGTTTCCTTGTTCTCTCTGTCACCTGCCCCAAGGAGAAATTCAATGTCTATGTGATGAATGAATGGATTTGAGGGGCCAAAAATTCAAATCCTAGGCCTACAAAGCTGTCCTTCTACTTTGGGCAGGTTGCTCCAACCCCCTGACTGTTTTTTGTTTGTTTATCTATAAAATGCAAACAACCCCACAGGATGCGGAAGAAAGTGAAGTCCTGCCTCCCCTTCCTGGGTCGCACTTTCCTCAGCTGTAAACAGACGCTGTGGGACTAGAATGTGTTTTGAGGTCTCTCTTCCTGGTGACTTTTCAGGACTCTAAATGCACAAACTTGTTGGGGCGCATGGTCAGCCAGAGGGGACATAGCCCAGGGGGGTAGGAGTGCTCCTCTTTTCTGGCCACGAGGTTAGCACAGTGGGATTCCTGGATAACAGAAAACATTCCTCCTTCCATCACCTCCGTGACTGACAGCTCTGCAGGGCCCCTCTGCCGCCCGCGTGGAATGCAGAGATGAGGAGCCAGGCATTTCTGAGCAGGGCCCTCCAGAACCAGGTCTTTCCCTGCTAATTGAGTCCGATCGTGGGACACCAGCCCTGGGGCTCCCGTGGCTTCAGAGAGGGCTGAAGAAAGGAATGTTGGTGGGCAAGCAGGCAGTCGAGCACGTGAAATCCGCACGTTTACGTTATGAATCTGAAGCCAAAAATGTAGGGTTGAGATTCCCCACATCTTATTGTGGTATTTACCTTATTCTACAACTCTGGCAGAAATCCTGTGGGGTAGATCTTATAATGGTTTGTATATAAGTGGAATCGAAATTTAAGGAAAATGTAAGATCCATCTTTTCCAATCACACAGCTATAAAGGAGGCAGAACATTCCCCTGAAACGTGAAATAAAAACATCGAGTTCCCTGAGAGTTAGACGACAGCATGTGCACGGCGGGCAGGCCTGGCTATGTGCAAAACTCACTTCCCAGAGAGGCACGGCTCCCTTGCCACAAAGCTCCACCGTCCATCCCTCTGAGGACAGGACACACACAGCAGACGAGAGGGGATTGGCCAAAGGACCCCAGAAGGGCGCCCGGGGAAAGTGAGCAGGTGTGGGCTGGCACAGGGGTCCCACGCAAGGGTGTGATGAGGCACAGTGTCAACTCACATACACCCAGACCTGGATGTGTCGGGCTCCCCTGACCTCGTGGCATGAAACACAGCAGACTTGTCACAGGCAAGGGCGCTGGGCTCAGACTGACCCCTTCCAAACCACGATGTCCCTCCCTAGCAGCCGTGAGCTGCCTGGCCTTGGACTTGCTATATTTCTGAGTGTCATCTTCCTAATACATACTCATATGGAACAGCCTTTGATGAAGATTCATTTCAAAAAAATCTCACATAATTAACCCCTTTGTAGCACCTTCTGGATTAAAATTGGGCCTCACCCTTAGCAAGTCAGAGGTCAGGCTCCCCGCAGCCCCCACCACACTGAGCCCCTGAGAAACATCCGCTCGCCTTGTTCTGTGCCACGTTTCTGAGACACGAGGCATTCCACTTGGCAGCTGTGGGGACAAAGTCAGCTACAGCACCAGCCAGGACCAAAGGGCACAAGCCGTCTACGGTCACACCATCAGGCAGGGGTGTCCACCCAACCTCTCCTTCTCATCTCTCCCTGGGCCGCAGCCCAGTCAAGGTCAGGGCAGGAGCCCAGCCTGGAGGCTTCCATGCCAGGGGCCAGCAGGGGAGGGGAGGGGAAGGAAGGTGACATTCAAGCCAGACTTTGGATTATCGTGTGACAGTTTTCTTTACAGAACTGACACCGTTCCGGGGGATTCAAAGTGACAGGAGGCTGTTAAGCTATTTAAGAGAGGGCAGAGAAGTCATGGGGGTGGCCTGGGCCAAGAGAAAACATCCCCACAAAGTCAAGAAGCTCTGTGTGTGTGTTCACGCGCGCACGCGTGTGTGTGTGTGTGTGTGTGTGTGTGTGTGGATGGGGGTAGGTGGCTTTTGTGGTTGTGCCCCGGCATGGAGAGCTCTTAGGGCCTCCGAGATCTCGGGGCAGATCTTCCTCTCGGCTCCATCCAGTGTCCCCCAGCCACACAGGACTGCGCCTTCAGCCTGCGCCAGTTCAGCTCGAGTTCGTCTGAGATGCTTGTGTGTGGCCCCGGCCCCTCTAACATGCGAGGTCACCGCAGAACCGTGTGCTGCACGTGAGGGCTGGGGGGCAGCTACACCAATTCACGCAGCCCCGACTCGCGTTTGCTTCCATTCTAACACAGCAATCGTTTCTTCCTACGGAGAACTTTCCATGGGATTCTGCCTTCGGTTTATTAATAATTTCAAATTGAAATATTCTGCTTTATCTGTGAAAATCTTCAAAAGGACAAGCAAATCTGATATATAAATAAAGCTCTGCAAAGATGTTTCTTTCCATGTCATTTACATGTGTGAAGATGACGGACAGCTGTATCCATTGCTGCAAAATGCTGAAACCAGTAAGTTTCCCAGGGAAGATTATGACATGGAAAAGCTCATCTGGCAAACAATGAGGGTAACAATTAGCGTAAAAACTGTGCATCAACATTGCTTCAAACGCCTCAAATAAATCACAACAAAAAGTTAATCAGTGGCTACCTTTGGATGGTGGGATTGCGGGTTATTTTTATTTTCTTCTTTTCCCTATTCTGTATTTCCCAGTTATTACCAATAAATAGGTATCGCTTTTTACTCAGCAAAGGTAAATATGCACAGCTATATATTTTTTTATAACTTAAACACTTAACACATCCAGGCACTGTACTTTGTGGATAAGAAAGGAAGGAGCGAGAGAAGGAAGGCGGGGGGGGGGGCGGGGGGGTCGGAGGGGGGCAGGGACGGTCTGGTCCTTGACCCGAGGAGCCTGCCGGGGGCCAACAGAGGTGGATGAGCCCAGGCCAGTTGCACTTGCCCGGACACCGGAGAGCCGTCAGAGGCCACACAGTTGCTTCCCACGTGTGAAGAACTTCTGCTTGGGTAGCACATCCTCAATAACTCCCAATTTCCAGCACTGGGCCCTGGCACGAGGACGTGAATGTCCACTGCCAGCTGGACTCGCCTGCCAGACGGTCTCTGCGCTGCTTGACTTGCCCCGTGCGCGACTCTGCACCGCAAATGCCTGCCCTGCTTTTGGATGTGCAGTTGTTTGGATTCAAAGCGCTTCAAAATGCTCAACCCCAAGTCACCGTCTCGGGCCCTCTCCACTTGGGAACAGAACATTCCTTTGCCCCAGACCCTTGCCCAGGAACCCCTTCCCCAAAGGAGCGTCCTCAGCGCAGAAGCTCTGTGAGCAGGGCATGGTGTGTACCCGCCACCTCTCCTGAGTCTCCTCGGGCCCGGCAAAGGAGGAGTGTGCCCGCGGCCTGCACAGACTGCAAAGACACACCGTGTGGCACTAGGAAAAGCCTCCACTGGTGAAAGCAACATCACCCTTTATCAAGGTGTGCTGCTTCCTCCCGAGGGAGGCTGGGGAGAAGCCCCCGCTCCTGAGACGCTGGCGCCTCCGCGCCTCCCCGCCCCCCTCCCCACCGTGTCACGGCCCCTCCCAGAGCCACAACTCCCTGGACACCAGAATAATTCCCCGAACAGCACACCGTTCCCACGGCATTCAGGAACTCTCCGCGGAGACATGCGGAGACAATTGTGATTGTTTCTGCAGATGAGGAAACTAAAAGGGAGGAAGATTAAGTGTGTTTTCTGCAGTAAACAGTCTCCATAATAAACTGAACTGCAGCTGTGCTCCTTTTAAGCAAACCTAGAAAAGTGAAAACCCAAATTCTCAGGACAGGTAAATCAGGGGTTTATTGATCATCTCCCAAAAATAACCACCGGAGGATTCATCTCAACAGAGCCTTTTCCCCATGCTCATGAAAGGGCAAAGTTCAGCTTCCAGTGGCTGAGGGGCCAGCCCCCAGCCCCCAGCCCCCAGCCAGCACATCCTGGAGCAAGGGCCGAGGTAGGACTGGCCAGATAAATAAGAGGGAGGGAAGACAGCTGACAGGTGTTCGGGTCTGCTGCAAGTCTGCCGCGAAGCCGGGGGAGAGGCAGGGCCTGGGTCCCAGACCACCACGTGGTCCTGCTGTCAGGAGAATGGCAGTGGGAAAAGAAAGCCACCTCTGCATTTGTTCTACATGCAGTGTGCAGACTTGTGCTTTGCCAACCTAAAGCCCCCAGAGACGGTGCCACATTCTGTGCCAAGCTCTGTGATTTTCTCCATGTGACTTCCCAGCTGTGCCGGCTGGTGACCCACAGGAAGGCATCCTTGCCCAGCAGGGTGTAGCCTGTGTCCTCTGTACCCCGCCCCCGGGCAGGGACTCCTCCCAGCTTCTGGGAGGCTCATCTGTCTAGAGCGGTCCCTGAGGAGACTCCCAGACCCTTGACTCTGTGTATTCTATTCTGGAAGCTTCCATCTGAGTCCTCTGTGCTCTCTTCCTTCATCCCAGACACCCACATCTGAAACCTGTCTTTGCCACAAACATGCCAGCAGGGCCTGCTGTGAGCCGGCGCTGACCTGGCCCCACACCACACTGGCCCGCCCTCCACCCTGACTTCCCTCTCTGGCCACCACCCTGTGACTGTCAGTTCCTGGCGAGGACGCCCATTGCCTGGGCCCCTGTCCAAGGGCTGACAAGCCCCACACCCAGAGAAGCCCAGCGCCGGCAGACTTTCACCTTCCCCGCTTTCTATCTGGAAATGGCTTCACGTTGAGCCTCGAGGGAATGAACCAGCCCCACGGGCTGAAGGGGGTGGGCGGGGGCAGGAGCTGCTGCAGGGCTGGGGGTCTCAGGAGGGTTGCAGGACAGGCTCCCAGGCCCGTATCTCGGGATTCCTGTCCACCCACTACGCACAGGGCCTACCTCCTCCTGCGTCCTGCTTCTGCAAGAAGCCCTGGCTTGCCGTAGATTATTATAAAGGTGGACATTCCAGGTCGAGCTAACAGAGCCAAAGTGATACACTCAGTTGCACACACACAGGCACACACTCACACATGTGCACGTGCTCACAGACAAGGTGAGACAGCGGATGCTACGTCCACAGGGTCCAGTGTGTTTTGGCCCCTTCCTGACGACCACTGTGCCTGTGGTTTGGGTCCAGGTAGCGACGTGCACCTGTGGCGAGGGGGCACAAAGCAGAGTGTGGGCTTGGCCCTGGGCCACCCTGCAGTGACAAGTGGGCTGCACCTTCACCGTCACTCAACAGACCACCACTGGGCCCTACCGCCAGTTTCTGTGCAGGCCGGGGGCACACGTGCAGAGCAGGCGGGGCCTGGCCCTGCCCTCATGGCCCTTCCGGTCTCACTGGAGAGGCAGTGACCAAACCTGCTCCACGCTGTGAAGAAAGACAGGAACTAAGTGGGAGAAAGCCCAGAGGCAGGGAGTCAGTCTGGAGCAGCAGGTCAGCCACAGTCCAAGGGGTTCATCACATTACGGGTTTTTTAAATACTAAAAGCAAGGATGCAATTTGGTGTCGCTTTTAGAACATTGGAGAAAAGAATTTATCATGTCACAAGTCACCCACCACTAACAAACACATACATGTAGGCACAGACCCAGCGTATGATGTCTTTCAGCAGAGGTTAGACTTAAAGAGGATTCATTCAGTGAAGAGAAAGGGACTTGGTTCAATTGGAGAAAATTCTTCTTGATCACAGAATGACCTTCTTCTATACCCAGAAGCTTCTGGAACTGGGTTTCCTGCAGCCAAAGCAGGCCAGCCTCTGGTACCCCTACCTTACAGGAGCTGCCCGCAGGGAGACACCTGGGCTGCCCATCAGGTCGATGCCTGGGCTGGGCCCGGCTTCTTATTCAGCTGGAATGTACCGGAACAACGTGCAGGCCAGCATCTGCTATGACAGGGTAGAGCTGGGGCAGTGATGGGGCCATTTCACTGTCACCAGGGGACCAGCCTCATTCACAGGGTGACAGTGGGGTCCTCTGGTTGCACATGCTGATGCGTGAAGGTCCTACGAGGAAGATCTTTTAATCCCAGCAGAGGAGAAAGGCTTAAAAGGCAAAAGTCAGGTTGAGGCAAAACGATGGCTACAGTACGTGAACATTATTACTCTATTCAATATTGAACTCCTTCTGTGTACGGTCACCATGCTAACAGTTTACGGACTTTTCTCATTTACTCCCTACAGCAATCCAGAAAAGGTAGACACTAGTGTCCACTTTACAGAGAAGGAAGGAAAAGGGCCTTAAAGAGTTTGAGCCCCAGCCTATGAGGCGAAAGAACTGGCATTAAAACACCTGCTGCCACTGACTCCTCAACCCACCTCCTCATCCCCACGGTAGGCATGTGGTCAGGCCATGGCTCAGGAAACGCCAGCGGGGCAGGTGGGACTTCCACGGCGAGGCAGGTTGGAGAGAGGTTGGCTATTTGTTCTCAAACTAGGCAGGATTCACAGTTAGGGGGAAGATTCGGAAACTGAAGACCGGAACGCAGAACTCAAATTACCTCGGCTTAGCTCTTTGTCGACAATTGCACACAAAGAGAGCATTTAGGAGACAGACGCTTTGTGGAATCCCAGCTCTGCCGAGGACCCGCAGGCGTGACCTTAGGCAGGTGGAGGCAGCTCTCTGCACCTCGTCTGCTCATCTGCAAGACTCAGGGGGATGCTGACCCCACCCACCTCTCAAGTTGACGTGAGAGTTGGACCCAGTGCCCGGCACGATGTCCTGCAGCGTCGCGTGCTGAGCGGAGCAATGTGGTTCCTCCCAAGACAAGCGCCCACCCAGACTCCAGGATTTATGAAGCTGCTTTGTTTTGTTTTTGAAGTGAGGCCAACATAGCTTTATAGGCACTGGCTTCCCAGAAGTTGGCAGATCAAGGTGTCTCTGTATCAACTGTTTTCCCTCTCAAGTCTGTGGGGACAAGAATAAAATTCTCTTTCCAAGAGGATCCACACCCTCTTTTATTCTTGGTCATTTCAATTAAATCAAAACCATATAATAATATACGCAAGAGTAGCAAGGTCTTTCACCCAGTAATTGCTCTCTTACCAGAATTTTCTAGCCATTTGTTCACAAACTTCCCCATTGCAGAAACTGCACCATCTGCAGGTTTCTGGGGTCTCTAACAGAGCTGGCTCGGTTCAGGTAGAGCCGCCGGACCTGGATTAGAATCTCCCCACAGTGGGAAGCTTGGTGAGCGGTTTGGCCCATCTCACGCCAGCCCTCCCCTGCAAAGCCCAGCAAAGAGCCCTGCTGTGGGGTTGGCACGAGGGTCGGGGAATGGCAGGAGTGGGTGGTCCGCGGGCACTCGCCTCCCTGAGGACAGCTCGTGGAGGTGGGAGAACGGGCGTTGTAGCTCAGAGATCTCTGTTTTCTTAGCTACAAACTGCGGGGAGGAGAAACATAATTAAATCTCTAACCCCTTGGTACCCCCTATGAGATGGGGGGGTTGAGCAATTCCTGAGCCCCAAATCCCAAACGTTCGTGGTACTCAAAGGCAGAGTTCTGGGAACAAATCTGGAAGCCCCCAAGCCCAAATGTCCTCTGAGGGTGTCATCCTATGGAAGATCAACCCTTTCTTCACACCAGACTAATGGGGAAAAGAGAGAGAGAGGGAGGGAGGGAGGGAGAACTGGAGTCTCACTCTGCCTCCACCTCCTCCCGCCGAGCCTCTGCAGGTAACATGGGCTCAGGAACCAGGGATGGATTTTAACCTTGATGCTGATGCTCACTGAAAGGGCCTGAGTCTTCTGGCCTCGGGCCCAGCGTCTGCAGTCCAAGTGCAGGGCAGACTGGGCGCCAGGGAGGGACGTCCAGCCTGAACCTCTGCTGAGTGAAGAGCCCTGCCAGCCTCTCTCCCATCCTGTCTCCCTCCCGGATCCTTTCACCAGCCTGAGGCCGCGGTAACATGAGACCGGAATGAGGAGGAACTGGAACTCGCATTCTGTTTGTGTGACTAGGCACCTTGTTGTTTTGCTGGGACAAAGCGCCAACCTCAGATCGTAAGGAGAAGGACCTGGAGTTGCATCAGCCAAGATGCCCTCGTAGCCTGCTTCCTAAGGAGATTTCCAGGCAGTACCCAACATTTCTCAACTCCATTTAGGAACTGAATGGCAAGTGTTTTGCATGCAACATACCAGCAGCATTTGCAATGCCAAGATGCACTGCATGAACAGAAGGCAATTCTCTTGACATAAAGCACATCACTAAGGTTATCTTTTTTTTTTTTTTTTTTTGATGGAAGGGTAGTAGATGAAACCGTTATGAAGATCAAGAATTTCCTGAGAGAGAGAGAGAGAGAACGCACAAAAGGCAATTACATGAACATTACTTTTGAAAACACCTTAAGCTATTCTTGAGATGAGGGTAGGATTGCCAGATAAAATATAGGAGAACTAGTTAAATCTGAATTTCAGATCAGCAGCAAAAATTTTTTAGTATATTTCATGCAATAGTTGGGATATACTTAAACTAAAAAAAATTAGTCAATATTTACCAGAAATTCAAATTTAACTGAATATCCTGTATTTTTATTTGCTAAATCTGGTAACATAGACGGTGGTTCTGGCAATAGCATCCAGGAGTAACCTCCTTTCCCCTGGACGCAGTCACTTCATTACTTCTTTTTAGGCATGGCCAATCATGTCCCAGTGTGAGCGGCTGCCCCGTGCATCCCACAGGTCTCAGTTAGACGCTTTTGTTGTTTAACACTTCTGGTTCATGACCACACTTTCCCGCAAATGTTTCATTAACTCTATATTCATTGTGATTCAGTTCTGTAAATAGTTTTTAAACTGTGTAAACCCATAGATTTATCCTGTTATTGTTTGGGTTTTTGTTTTGCAGAAACATTTCATCCAGTTAGTCTACAAGGTTTGCATTCCATTATATTTCGAAGAAGAAAATGTGAATATGGGTTAAAGTTGCACTTACATTTTAAAGCTGTCTCACAGAGCTTGGTGTTTCCAAACGTGGAAACTCAGTTTCTTAAATTTCAAGCACAGTATATTTGGGCCGGCTGTTCATCGCTCGGTTGCGTGTAACAGAATCTCAGCTCGTCTCAATGGGAGATTGTCGAGAGGGCGTAGGTTGCCTCTCGGAGCTCCAGGCAGGAAGTTTGGAGGGGCCTCCGAGGGGCTTGGCAGACTTCCTCCCGTGCTGGCCGGCTCTTCCCTCCCACTCCAGTGTCCGTCCTCACTGGCCCCTCCATCCCTGTGGAGTGACCTCCCTGCAGTCCAGTGGTCCCCGTTCCAATGGACGTGCGGCTTCCCTGAGTCCGCATTTCTATCGCTTCTCCACCCAAACTCCCAGTAAAGACTCATGAGATTCATTGGGTCTCGGCGTACAAATCACGGGGGAGAGCTTCTGATTGGCCCCGTGGGGTGGCAGCCAGCCTGGTCCAGTCCCTGCTGGCTCAGGGTGCTGGGCCACAGGCAGAGTGGGAGCCGTCTGGGAGCAGGTGCCGTGTGGTGGGAGAATTCACTGGTGTGTGGACAACAGGAGCCTTGGATACCTGCCAGCCCAGTAAAAGGATAGTCATAATCGAGTTGTAAGGATCGTGTCCAACTCCATGTATTCGAGTCACCTAATCTCCCAGCCAGAATCCCTGGTAAACAGATGCTGGACCATGGCTTGTTTTGGGGTCTCAGGGGTGCTCATACCCGCAGTGATCGCTCAGAACCTTGCTTCAGAGGAGCTCACCTTGTTTACACACGGATCGAATTTATGGAAATAAAATTAAACATTAAAACTCCTTTCAGGATTGCTAAACCATTACCAATTAGTATGATGGTTAGTTACTGTGCAACTGGTGGAAATCCTCAGCGGGGCCTCTTCAGAGGAAACTGATGAAGTTGCTGAGGAAAGTGTACCTGAGAGGGTGCAGGTGAAGCGCATGTTCTCCGAAGCCCGTGTCCAGGCAAAGCTGCTCGCGGTGAGGTCCACACGCTCAGGATCCCACGTCCAGCAACTGATGTTTCCCTCCACTATTCCTCCCCACATCCCCACCCTGGCCGCCCCCCTTTTCCATAGATGTTTGTTTATTTTGATCCATACTTAATGCCCACCTAGACAAAGTATAAAATAGCCATAAGCAAAAAGAAAAAAGTATGTATATTATCCTACCACCCACAGAGAAAACACAACCACCATTTAAAGATGACTGTATAAATAGTTTCTTTACTTACGACATCTTAAGTAATGGACGGGAATCTTTCCATGAATGTAAAGATGCTTGGTGGTCACAGAGTGCTCTGTTCCATCCAAGAGTGTTTGCTCATGTTTGCACTGACTCCCTAGGTTAGACGTTTTGGATGTTCCAGCGTTTCACTGTTGCAATCAGTGCTTCAGTGTGTATCACTGGGGCTGAATTTTTGCATGAATTCACTTAAGTAGTTTATAATTGTGGTTTTGATTCCATCTGTGACTCCATAGTTATTTAGAAATGTTTTGTTTTGTCTTGCTTTGTTTTAACCTTCCAGTGGCTGCAGTTTCCTGTTTATATCTTCATTATTTAACTCTAGTTTTATTGCACTGTGGTCAAAGAATGTGGATGGTACTATTTCTGCTTTTAGAAATTTATTCAGTTTTTAAAAATAGTTAAATATATAGTTAATTTTTGCAAATGACTCCTGGGAAGTTAGAAGATGCTAGATTTTTCCCTTATGGACCATACCAGTGGACTCTCAGCTCTCAGCTCAAACATATTAATCATATTCAAATCCTCACTCTCATTACTTATTTTTTTCATCTTAAGAGATGTCTTAAAAGCCAAAGAATTATCTACCACTACTATTTATGTCTGGCAAGTCTCTTTTCATTAATGTCGATTCAGAGTGCTTTGCTGTTGCTGTTGTTTGGCTCGGGCTTTAAAATCCAAAGCAGATTACTTCTCTAATCTGTTGGAACAGCATTTTTCCATTTGTTAGATGTTTTTCTTTAGGAACAGAAATTATCAGTGCATTGAAACCACTAGCTCTCATCAGTAGCTATTATATTTTGTCTAATATTTTCATCTCTTTTACTATTTTCACTTTATCCTAAAAAAGCTTCTAAAGATGGACTGATTCCATTTTCTGAATTTTGATTGACTTTGACTTTTTCTAATGCCATTTAAAATTCTGTTGCAGCTTTCTTTTTCTCTACCCAATTGTTCATCAGTCTGCGGTTCCTTCTTCGTCTCCGTCTTACATCCCATAGTTCATATCTTACTGCGCGGAGTCTTTAAGAGAGGAAAGAAGATTATGTCTCCATTTTCCTCCTGTTTTATTTGCAGCACATATTTTTCAAAGTGTTTTCACCCTATTGATTGTGACGTGAGTTTATCTCCTTTTTGGTTACAGCATCTTTTCGTGGGTGAGCATGTTGGCTTGGGTCAGTCACAGGAGGCTGTCTGGCCGAAATCAGTGAGCACCACTCGGCGTGGGTCCTCCCCTGTACAGGCACAGTTCCTGTTTACTGTCCCCACCCGCCCCACCCCAGACTGTCACACGTTCAGCTGGAGGCCGACTGGGTCTCAGCAGCCTAACAGTGCATGGGAACTTGGTCAGCCCCTGAGCTTTGCTGAAGGCTTCTCCAGTGGGTGAACCCCTTACCCCATACCTGTCTGTCCACATGTGGCTATCCGGCCAGCCGGGCCACCACTCCAGCACCCAGGGGAGGCTGTGACTGGCCCCCTTTCTGGCACCACACCTGCCAGGCTAGGGGAGCACTTCCTCCCACCCAGAGTAAGACTGCATGTCACGAACATGCCCAGGAAGGTCAGGAGGAGCCCCCAGCATCAGGTTTTTCGTTTGCCCCCCTACCCGACACGGCCCTCTCTGGGGCCAAGGGCAGAGGGACACCGAGAGACATTTCCACCTTGGCCAACTTTCAACTTGAGCTCTGTGTCCTCAGGCCAGGGTCCCGTGAAGTCCCTGAAACACCCCTCCCAACACCCGTGGCCCTCACTGCTGTCTGGGGAAGGAGGCGGAGCCTCCCACAGCCCTGCAGCCGCACCCCTGGTCCACACCCGGCGGCAGTCCCTCAGCGCGCTCGGCCGCGGAGGCTGTCCTCCTCTGCTTCCCGTGTGCACAGCCTGGCCCCCACCTACTTTTGTTTTACTATTAATCTTTCCATCTGTTTCAAGGAGAGAAACAGAATCTGGACAGTTCATAGGAATGCTAATAACAGCTAGCAAACTAATAACTCACTAATTATGGGCCAAGGGCAGTGTTAAGCATTTAACTTGTAGCAATTCATTTAATCATCATGAAGCAGGTACTACTGATATTATTCCCATTTTACAGATGAGGAAACCGGGACACACAGAAGCGAAGTGACTCATCTCCAGTCACACAGCTGCTGAGTGGCCCCAGGGATCAAACCCAGTCTAGCTCTGGAGTCCGCATCGAATGCGCCCTGCTCACCCCTCAATCTGCCGCAGGGACCGGGCCCCGCTGCCGTATGTTCCCCAGGTGCTAGAGAAGGAAGAACATGGGAAACAGTAGGGCAGGCTTAACTTCTGGCTCCTACAAACCATCTTAGAGAGGCCCCTTGGACCATATGTCGGTTGTAAAATAAACAGGTTGTAGAGACAAGAGTCTTTTCTTTTATGTGTTCCCCCAAGACCCAGGCCAGGGCTGCTGGAGCAGACGCCACTTCTGCAATGATCAGGAAAAGTCCTTGAAATGACCTTTCCTCGCTGGCTTCAGAGAAGCAGTTGGCAGAATCCTCACAGCTCGACTGCGGGAGAAACACAGGAGCACCTCCGCACGCGGACACAGGCCCGCCATAGCGCACTGGCCCCAAACTCTGTCTCCTTGCAATCGTCTGCCATACTCCCCATGTGGTGTCTTCTCCATCTCAGGCACAATATAAAGTTTAACAGAAATCTAACTTGGCCAATATAAGAAGTGCCCCCAAAATCTTCAATAACTGTCTTCTAGCCAGTGTCCAGGAATAGCAGATAACTGACGGGCGGTTATATGAGGGTCAATCCCTTGCAGGTGGTGGAAGATGCCACAGAGATACGTGAACACCTCCTTTTGATGACATCTCCCTCCGACTCCGGAGCCCTGTGAGCCTGCACACACACCCAGAGCCAGTGTGAATCCACTCTGGAAGCCATGGAAAAATCACTACCACTGCTTTATCCGAATGGGACATGCTCCCAAATGTCTATTCTTTACCAAAACGTTAACTTCAGTGCCAAAGAACCAATGTTTTTAAAAGATATTGCCCAATTAATGCTATGACATATAAACAGAAGTGTTTGTGGGGTTTCTACTTTCCTTAATTAAAGATCTCCATGGAGAAATAAACAAATACTCTCTATTTAACAACATTTAGATAAGAGGTTGGGAATGCATCACTATGTACACCACAGACACGTCTAACTGTCAGGAGGGGTGTGATTCATTTAGGGTATTCCGTGGTCTTCCTGGGCGATCTCAAGCAAGTTTCCACTCCTCAACTGACTTTTCCAATCTGTAAAATCTTGCAGGGATATTAAGACCAGTCAAGGAATGTCTGTAAAGTGCTTTGAACTCCTAGAGTTAGACATTAAATAAATACCTAGTGTTATTAGAACTCCACTGGGGCACCAGAATGTTCGAAATGGGACTTTATTATAAATACCCTCTCAAGTTTGCCAAGAATAAATTGAATGGGCAAAGGCAACATACTTGGCTGTAACTTAATCCACACTTGGCTTATTTGCCAGAACTTGGCATCGTGATACATGAATAGAGCGAACTCTGGAGAGAACATGAAAGGGTTCTATTATTTTGAGCCAACTATTTAGCGAAATTTCCATATCTTCCATTTATTCTGTGCTTTAAATTGCTGCATTACAGAGGAAAGCAAAACTACGAAAATAAAAATAAAAGGCCGTAAGCCTGTTTGCATTTTCCTACAACTACTATAACTGAGTGTAAACTGGTTTAAATATCACAAAATCAACCGCCACATCAATTGACTAAGATGGAGAGAAACCAAGATTCCCTTTTTAAGTTCACATAGCAAAAACGGCGGCAGTACTCCACTGCCTTTGCATGATAATAATATTTCCTCTGAGTTAATCAGAGAAAGCTCTGCCTACAATCAAATTAAGTGAATTTTAAAGTCTAACATCTTATAAAGAAATCATAACTTTCCTTGAGTTGTAAGAAAGTTTCGAATTGCAAATTCAAAACTTTTACATTATTTCAAAGTGTGCATTATGGTTGGGAATTTGGATAAAGACACGACATGAGGCAATTTCCATCACTAAGCAGCGATACAGTCTGCGTCAGGAAATCGATCAGAGGAGATAGCAGAGAAAATTCCCAGGACTTGGATTGAGATTTCTGGAGTCTGGTCTCACCTCTGTCATGAACTAACTGTGAGGGAAAGTCAAACCCCCTCCCTGAGCCTCAGTTTCCCTATCTGTAAAATGAGGGCCCCGTGTGCTCTCCTCTTCAAATAGCCACTTCTCTCAAAAGCATTGCAAGTGAGGATGCAGCCAAAAGAATACATTCCTGGAAGGGAATAGCCCCACATGGATGCCCAAGCCCTCACTCATACCCAAGAATAAATGTTTTGCAATGACATTCCTTAAGCAGCCTTGAAGTCTAAGTTTTTTTCTCCATCACTTGCTTACAGGAAAAAGAAAATGACTTTATGTTGACAAAATGCTGTTTGGTATTTTCAGCAGCAAACCCCAGCCCTGAGTGTCAGAGTTTAAATTCAGCACATATTCTGAATTCCTGCATCCCAGCAGATACTTAGAGGTATGTTTCCAGAAATGTTCACCAGGAGATTAAATCCCCTGTGATGGATGGCAGAGGTTGCCCAGAAGAGACTTTCAGGTTAACTGAGTCACATATTTTCTGGATCCATAAATGGGGGGAAAACGAAATTCCAAATGACTATTCCAATAAAGCGGTCTACTTGGGGTTTTGTCTTGAACACATGCTTTCAGCAAATGAGAAAACCACCTGGATTCTCTAACGAATCTTAGGATGGACAACACATGCCCACTCCCACAGCCTTGGGGAACACGCAGGCACTGGAAGCCACTCGTGCCACCAGACCAACTTTGCACAAGTTTACTTGCTTCCGAGAGCACAGCCCTCTGGCCACAGGAGACCAGCCGCAAGGGGACGGCAGCCAGTGGAGTTTAACTGGGGCCTGAGCTCCGGTCGTGCTTCGTGGTCCAGGAAAATCTACTCTTTAACGTCCAGAGGGAGAAACTGCAAACTCGCACAGTGCTTCAAGGGAAAACAAATGTTGGACGTCTGAACGTGTAGGAAGCAACTGGCTTTCAGACAGTGAACTGTGGCCACTGGACCGTGAGGTCGGAGGGTGACTGCGCTTCCCCAGGCATCACCCCCTTCCCGCTGGAAGGGAGACTGGAGAGGGCCGAGTCCGCCCACGGCGCACATCAGGGGAGAGGAGACCCCAGATTGCTGGACCTGTCCCCATGCCGGGCTGGCCTGCGCCAGGGTGGGAGCAGCACCCAGTCCTCTGACCTTGCCAGGGGCTGCCCAGGCAGCAACGTGCCCTGGAGGGCTCACTAAACACAGGGTCCCCTGAGGATTAAATGAGACAGGGCTCCTGAGCACTCAGCACCAGGCCCAGAAGAGGCTGTGGATGAATGTTGGCTGTTACTGTTATTAAAGATGCAGATTCCTACCCCCTGTGGGCCCACCTTCCCGAACGCTTCACATAATGACACCTTGTGTGGCTTCCTGGGTACCCTGGATGGGTCCCCAGCACACTCCAGGGCCAGCAGTTCGGAGACCCTGCTCCTCCGCACATTGGCCGGTGCGGGAAGGAGAGATGCTCTCCCACAACGGCTTAACATTAGTGCGAGTCAGAATCCTTCACATGCATTGAAATAGCACAATAACCAATACTAACCAGAAAGCATTAAAGCAAAATTGATCTGCGTTTCATCTCCCTGTATGAACTAAGCCTGTGGATGGCATCCCGTCCTGCGAATTTCCCGGTCGCCAGAGGAAGCGTCCGACATCCCCCTCACTGTTCCCCACGTCCCGGCTTCAGGCTAATCTCCGTGTCTTCCTCCCTGATCCTGTTTTCCACGTCCCTGCCCAGAGAGGTCCTCGCTTGCTTCAGAGTCAGGGGAGGGGCAGGCGGGGTCTAGCCCTGGCCTGAACTTTGGAGGAATGTGTACAGAGTAAAATCGGAATGTATTTTCTTCTTGCAGAAGGTGGTGGGAGGAAGCGGGAGTCACTGCAGACAACCACACACACTCACACGGTCCTGTACACACTCACATGTGTCTGCACACACAGACTTGCATGTACTCGTGTGTGTGCACGCACGTTCACACACTCACATGGACACGTGGGCACACAAACTCACACACACAGGCAACCTATAAAAGTGCATGCTGGCAGTAGGGGTCACTGCCCAAGTCCCTGTACTTTGGGAGACCACCCACGGGCCTCGCCCATCCTTCGGTCACAGGGAGCTTGCTCGGTGGATGCCATCACACCGACGACATTCAGTCATCATTTTCTTCCGACATGTGCTCAGCGGACCCCATGGCTCCATGACTACGTGTGGTTGTGCAAACACCAGCCCTCCACGCGCAGCCCATCCCAACAGGCTTGGCCAGAGAGGAGCCTCCGTGTTCCAGCAGGCAACGCCTGGGTTTCCAGAGTTCCAGCCAGACCAAGGGATCTTCCTTGAGCTCCAGGCCACTCAGAAAGCCCAAACTCTCCTTGCTGCTCTCCGAACTTTCTTTCTTTTTTTTTTTTTAAGAAGAAACTTGGCAGCTCAGTGAGCTGAGCATCCTTTACTTGCATTACTTGGAGAATACTAACATTTCTATTTCAAAAATTTACATTATAAAATTTCCAGCAGCAAATTTTAGCATCTCACACGTTATGAATTCCCCTTTGCTGACACCAGTAGGCTATGAACTTGTTCCATGTCAGAAAAGCAAGACTTGTCCCAGGGTGGCACAGTCACGCTCGCCCAGACCTGCGGGC
Source organism: Eulemur rufifrons (assembly GCF_041146395.1). Taxonomy (NCBI): domain Eukaryota; kingdom Metazoa; phylum Chordata; class Mammalia; order Primates; family Lemuridae; genus Eulemur; species Eulemur rufifrons. Next base: position 3,855,629 of record NC_090983.1, read on the forward strand.
TGTGCTGTGTGTTTGCGGCTGTGTCTTCCCTGGCGTGGTCCCAGGTTGTGCTCTCTGCCCAGCATCCCCGGCCCCCACTTCAGCCGGAGCAGATGCCGGCCCGCCTGCTTCCTGTCCGGGCACACCCGCGAGGGCTCCGAGCCTGGAGAAAGACTAGCCGGAGCCGACACGTGTCCCCGGCCCCAGGTGCGCCACTGCGCCAGGCCCCGCCCCACAGCCCCCACGCCCGGCACGGCACAGACTCAGCCAGCGGGCACCAGCCTGGATTGGTGCAAAGAGAATCAAGCCGGAGGACGTGGCGGCCGCAGTGACCGGCCCCGGGGAGAGCTCCCCGGTGAGGCGGGCTCGGGCATGGGGGCCTCGGGGGGGGCTCCCGACTCCCGCAGGGGCTTAGGAAAGGCCCCAGGGAGGGGGCATGGGAGCTGTGCAGAAGCACACACTCGTTTATACTTTCCTTCTCACGGAATTGTTTATAAGAGCAAAAATAGATTAAAAAATGTCTGTGTTCGTCTGCCAGGGCTGCCGTGACGAGTACCGCAAACTGGGTGGCTTCAACAACAGACACGTATTCTCTCGCAGTTCCGGAGACCAGAAGTCCGACATCTGGGTGACGGCACACTGGTCCCCTCTGCGGCTGCGGGAGGGTCAGTCCCAGGCGTCTCTCCTCGGCACGCAGACCCCGTCTCCTCGTAGGGTCCCCTCCACGCGGCCTGTCTCACATTCCCCTGTCCGTGAGGACGCCAGCCGCCAGATCAGGGCCACCTCCTGGCCTCCCTTTAACCTGATTACCCCATCAAGACCCTCTCTCCACATGAGGTCGCATCCTGGGGGCTAGGACCCCAGCACATGCGTGTGGGGGAGACACAGTTTAACCCACAGCAATGTCCAGTAGTGACGATTACTGGAATAGTGGTGAGTTATAAACCGCTCAAAGGCAGGTAAGAGCACTCTGTTACCATGGGAGATGCTGAGTGTGATGTGAAATGACGTAAAGAAACAAGGCAAATGATAACGACGACTGGTTTCAGGTCAGAAGTTTGGGAGTGACCTTTGTTCCTTTTAATGTCCCAGATGTGACTTGGGTGTGGCTCCATCACACCCACAAGGCGCCGGGCATGGGGAGCCCGGCCTCCTCACCTTGCATGGCGGGCAAGGGTCAGGCCACACAAACGTCCCCTTCCATTCTCGAGAGGCGGCCAACGCAACGAGGTCCAAGCACAATCCGACCCAGTGTCCAGGGACCCTGCCAGGCTCCTGGCCCTTGTCAACGCCCTGGCTGAAACCCCACGCCAGGAGCTCTTTCTGCAGCCTCCAGAGGGGCCGGGACACACAACAAAGGTTTCAGGCCCTTCCACAGCATGTGATCGGGTGGGGGCTGTCCCGGCCACCTCCGCGCCTGGTCCAGAGCAGCAGGGCAGCTGCCGCCCTTGGGCCTGGGAGCAGGACTGCGCTGAAGGGGACAGGAGTGAAGCGGGACCCCTGGTACCATGGTGTCCTGTGTCATGCAGACCCAGCCACTGGCCCGGTGCAAGGCAGAAGGAGCAGTCCGCACCATCCCCTGCGGCTCCCTGAGACGTGGCAATCCCGGCTCGTCAGGGTCCAGCTGCCACCCCAGGATGAGGGAGCAGCAGATGACCGAGGGACAGTTATGAGCCTCTCACGTAGCCTGGGGACTCCAGGGCACACGGAGCCAGGCTGGGGGTGCGGCGTGCAGGAAGCCCTGCTAGCTGGAAAGGTGCTGGACGCGTACTCAAACGGCAGCTGACTATCTGAACCAAAACAGAAAATCCCGCTGCTGCGTCCTGGAGTGCGCGGATTTACCCAAGAGTGTGCGCTGTGACCTGCAGGGCACTCCAAACTTCAGCTCCAACTTCAACAAGAAAATGATTCGTCCTTGATGTCCTCAGGAGAAGAACTTAAACGAAGAATGAGAGAGAGATGTCCTTCATCTTGAACCGTTATTTTTACTGCTAAGAACAGCAACACAACGAACTCTCTCGGTAAATGCAGAAACTCCTCATTGAGGACGCGCAGTATGAAGTCCTGCCTGTGTGCAGGTATGTGTAACCCCACACCGCAGCTGCACACGGCAGTCTGCAAACTCCGTCAGGGCCGAGGGAAGAGTGGCCTCGAATTGTTCCGATGACCCTCACTCCTCCTTTCCCAGGTGACGGGGACCATTTGATCCAGTTTCAACACAGCCAGCTCCGACTGGTCCAGACTGCAAACTCGCGGCCGACGGTTGCATCCAGTGCCCAGACTGTTCTGTTTGTCTTCGCTATTTTAAAAAATTGAATTCGTCGCCAATATTTTTTAATTAATTTGAATTTGAAACATTTTTCAAATATTTCACATTTTAAAAAAATTCAGATATGTGGCTTCCCCTGAAAATCCAAGCAATCAGAAAACCCTGGGCCTGCGACTGTGGGCTGGAGCCAAGGGGCAGGGCCGTCCTTGCCCTTTCCCTGCCCCGCCTGCACCGCCCACTCTTTCATGGGACCTGCCTGGCCACACGGGTGCTCCCCCGTGGCTGGTGGGGTAGGCAGGTGGATGTTTCCACCTGCCCAGGGTTCACGCTGCTGTCCTCGGGCAAACCATCCGACTTCTTTCAAACTCCGTCAAGTTAGCAGCAAGCTGGAGACGGGAATGGCTCCCTCGCAGAGGCACAGTGAGCAGGAGGGGACACAGCCTTTGCTGCCGTGCACACTGCCGGTCACAAAGCTGTGCTGGGCACGCGGTGGCCACATGGCCATTGGGGTGGTCATCGAATTTCCATGGAGGCCACATCGGAAAGTCAAGTGTGTGCCCTTGTCACCTGTCCTTGGTTTTCTCTCTCTCCTTTGGTCTTGCAGAGGCACCAACCACTCCCTACCCCCTGGCTCACAACTCCTCCGCCATCTTTTAACCTAAAGGAAGAGAAAGGCAGCTTTTCCTCAGACAGCTGTCCCTGGAGGCCAGTCCTGCAGTGTCTGAAGGAGTTGTCCTTCCTTCTGGAATTAGTGATGTCACTGGTGGCTTATCGAGCTGGCCATACAGAGAGCTCAGTCCTCCTTTAGCTTGCCTGGTTATTCGCTGTGTGACCTCAGACCACTCACATAACCTCTCTGGTCATTGCTTATAATCTCAGGACTGGACCAATCAAGTTTACAAATTTTATTTTTCTTTTCTTTAGCAGTGGGACTGTTCCTTCAGCTGAAATCCTGTGTAAAAGTCCAACGTGTGAAACCTGTCAGACGCAGGTGGCAGGACCAGGAGCCCTGCCTCCTGGTGCCCCTCGAGCTCCTCTGGCAGAGCCCTCAGGGGCCATGAGGAGGCACAGGCAGGAGGCTCTCACCCGAGAGGTTCTGGGAGCCCCTTGGCTCTAGGATCCCTGAGCTCTGCCCCGCAGACTCATGTCTGTCCTGTGCTTTCTTCCCTGTCTTTAAATTGGGATTCCCCATGGCTTGGTAGACTTCTTTTTTTCCAGATAATACCCATGGACGTGAAAATGCTACAGCGGCCTCTTGTCCATCATGGAGCTCATCATGGTTGTCATCCGCTCATTCAACACGCAAGAGGAGGCCGTTAGCCCTTTTCCAGTTCAGACTAGGCCGGGCTTCTCCTCAACTTCGCTGACACCCCTGGGTCTGCTTTGTCCCTGATCAATATCCTGTTTCCGTGTGTGGTCAAAAACACCCATGATTCACCCAGAGACTACGCCTAATGAAAGACAAATTAAATTGTTATAACTTGTTATAATTACTTAATAAAGCGTGTAGCGTGCTTAAGAATCCATCTGGATGAAAGAAACGTTATTAATGTAAAACATTATTATTACAGCAACAACCATGGCCGTGCCAAAATTCCAGAGTCCCACCCCCTCCGAAAAGAGCGCTGAGCGGTGCCGCTGGCATTCAGCCTCAGGACGCTGCCGTGCAAACCGGCATCCCCACCCGGCTGCGCAACATCTGCCCGGGCTGGGGTTGCCGGCAAGCAGGGTGGGACAGGAGGTGGAAAGGAAAGAAGCATAGCCCTCCAAAGTAAAATGACTCCCCAGTTTCCATTCTGCGAGAGCTCGGAGTCCAAGCAGGCTTGCTGAAATGTCAGCCACGCGCCTCAGTGATTAGGGCTGCGGTTTGGGCAGCCTGTCAAAGATTCCCCCAGGTGACACTCAAAGCCCTTCTCAGCCCAGCACGGCGGCCTGGTGTTTTTATTGCAGGGCAGTCCGGAGTTTCTGGAAGAGCAATGATATTCCTATAAGCCACCCACTCATTCTCATTCCCCACATGCGTCCTAAACTTTTAAGTTAACGTTCTGCCTTTTATTTTCCTCATTCAGCTGAGATTCATGGCCTTGGCCGAGATAGCCTATCCCCCGACAGGACCCTAAGGCCCGTCCAGCGGGGAGGGGAACCAGGGGGGCTGCGCTCGTGGAAGTGGAGTATCTAGCAGGCCTGCTCCTGGAACTCCATCCCTCACTCTTCCCACCTCTCCCCCAGCCCAGCGAGAATGTCACTTGGGCCAAAAAATCAATGGCACAAGGACAGGATTGAGCAGGAAGCTGGAGACAGAAGTAAACAAAGAGATGAATGAAACCTCAGGATTTTTCTGATGGTAAACTCACCAAGAACCAGGGCGAGGAGCTCATGGAACTTCACGCCTAGTGCAGCCCGCCACAAGTTCAGCCTCAGCATGGTGTCTAGCTGACGTTCCTAACCTGCGCTCTGGAGTCGTGCAGACTAAGCCTAACCCCTTTGAAGACATCTGCTCACGCCCTTCCAAGCACAGACGGCAACTACCAGGCCGCCGAGTCTTCCCTTTCCCCATGGATTTCCTTAGGCCTCTTGTCCCTTCTGCTGGCAGTTCGTCACCTACTGGTTATGCTGTGGGTGGGCTCCAGTCCAAGATGCTTCTCCTCTGGGTAGTTTCCCCTGAGCTGCTCTGCCCCAAAGCTGTCCCATCTGACACTGGAAGGGGCCACTCACCAGGTGCACCGGGACTTCTCAACCCCGGCACTGTTGGTATCTTTGTTCTGGGCCACCCTGTGCATGGCAGGGTGTTTAGCAGCATCCCTGGCTTCTACCCCCCAAGTACCAGTAGCAACCGCCTCCCAGTAGTGACTAAAATATCTCCAGACTTTGCCAAACGTCCCTTGGGAAGCAAAGTCACCCCGATTGAGAACCACTGGAGCAGACTGATCAGGGTCTCCTCCCACAGGAAGGCTCTAACCTTCAATTATGCCCTGAGTTTCCACCTTTTCTCAAATCATCTGCTTAATTCAGATTGTGAAGCCACTAAGAGCACAAGACTAGTTTAGGGGAAAAAAGAGTTAATATTTTTGAAGGTCCTCAGTGAGTAAATAAAGGCAACCCTAAAAGGATTACGATGGTGAAGATGAAATTGCGAAGATCCCAGGCCCCGTGAAATGGAAACAGTCGGAAGAGGAGGTGGCCTGGGCAAAGGATTCCACCAGGAATTGCTGAAACATAATTCCTGGGGCATTTCCCTCTTTGGTCAAGAGCGTTCACAGAAGGCAGCTTAGCAAATGACCTTCACAAAATGTCCTTTCCACCTTGCAGTGATGGTTTCCTGCAACTTCAGCTGGTGAGAAGCAGGAAGAAAAGAAAGGGCCAATGTTTAAGTTAATGAAAAGAATAACTGGCGCTTGGAATCCTTCACATACATGGCTCGCTGGCTAAAGCAAAACAAGTTTTTTAAAAGCTGAGATCAGCCTTCCAACTTGTCACTACTGGATGTTATGCGGCCAGAATTGTGAATTGGTTTAAGGATGGAAGGGAAAGTCTGACCCGGGTTTGCAAAGCCCCTGATTCTAGTTTGCAGTTAACTGCAAAATGCTCAGGAAGAAACTCCACGCAACCCCCGCCCAGTGCCTTGTGAATTTCATTCTTAGAGCCCTCCTTCCCCCAGTGCCTGTCCCCGAGGTCTTTCAGAAAATATCCTTTCAGCTTGGTTTTCTTTTATCTGGATAAGATCAGTGGCTAGGCTTGAAATGAGTGTTTTACTTAACAAGTCCCTGTACTGTTTTTGTTCCGCCAACTCTTCTACCTGGACCTTGACTGTGAGAGCCACACGAGCGTGCACCCCACGAGCATGCACCCCATGAGTGTGCATCGTGACTGGCTGTGAACCAGCTTTCCCACTGTGACTCCTCAGGACTTTCTATAGTCCCAGGAGCTCATGTCTCTCTCTCGGCTGCAAACGATGGATAATTCTGAGCACACAAAAAGGACTCAGAGCAGAGAAGCTTCTCTGGTCCCAGAACACAACAGAACCAGAGTGCGAGTGGGAGAATCCCAGATGCAAAGGCAAATGAGAATGCCAGCCAGCCCCCCGCAGTCCCTGGCCCACCTCCCGAAGCTGTATTGTTTTCCAAAGCGTTTCCTCAGCAATTTCACCATCCGAGTCGCTACTGATGGAGAAGTGCTGAGCCTCGAGTGGTTCTGCTCTAGCCCCGGCATGGGTGCGCTGGTGCACGTCTACCAGCCTCATGGGCGGCTGGGGCGGGGAGCCCTGGTTTGTCGCATTTGCCAATTTCCATGGTGTAAATACTCCCGCCACGGCCAATTTCGAGCTCCAGCGCGAAGTCAACTGGCCTTGCGATCCCTGCGCCTTGCACAGCCGGCTCTCGCAAGCAGGCGCCAGCCGTCTCCGCGTCCCCGGAGTCCAGCTCTCTCCCGTGCAGCACCACCCCACTTAGAGCCCTGACATACCTTACTTACCCCTGCCTCATAAATGCCAAAGGGCTAAAAACATTTTTGGCAAGAGAACCAGACAATCTGGCTCTGCAAAAGCAAAGGGGAGTTTGAGTATATTTGAGTTTACTTTTTTTTTTTTTTTTTTTTGTCTTATAAGAGAAAGGGCAACTGCAAAACAGTGCAGGAAACTTTAATGCTCTCAAGTATGACTCCTAAAAAATACACACTGTACCCAACATCAAACACCACTAGATTTTGATCTCCCAGAAGAGGGAAAGTGATTTATTTTTCTTTAGTTCTTCTCAACCAGAGAACAGCCTGCCTCATAAAACGAGGCTGATCTTTATTATGTATCAGGATTGCTTTTACCCACTGATTTTTCATTATGGTTGAATATTGATAATGTCTCCGAAAACAACTGATTCTACTTTACCTACTGTCATGAAATGATTTTATAATTTCAGATTTATCTTTAGTGACAGGAAGAACAAAAATATAGCAGCTTTGTAGTTTGACTTGAAACATTAGGGTCACTGTTCCCCTAACGTTTAAAAATGACCACTTGTTATGAGATTATGGTCCCAGGCTTGCAATGTACGCTCTACCCGAATCCCCCAGGGCAAAGAGAGAAACTGAGCAAATGGGAAACTTTTAGGACTGACCATCGGGAAGAGAAATGGCTTAATAAACATGAAAGAAACTCAGTAATAACCTAGTGAGGGTAGAAAATGGTCTTTAATATAACACATCAAGTAATACGAACATCCAAACCAACCTGAAGCCCCCCTCTCACTCACGTTGCACCCTTATGATTATTTCAGATAAGAAACAGCTGGAAGGAGTGAAAAACAGAAAAAAAAAAAAAAATGCCCATCCATCCTCCAGATTTCCAAGGAAACAGCGAGCATGATTTTATCTTGATGGCCGACCAAACTGGGTTAATTTTTAATCCCTTCACTGAACCCAGGGCTCGGGGGTGGGTGGTGAGGGTGGGCAAGCACACTCACCAAGCACTCCTACCTTGGAACCAGTTCAGGCCACTCTATAATTTGCTAGACACGTCCGCTCTTATCCATAGGCCAACGTGCAAAGGCAAGAGCCAGGACAGCAAGGCGGTGCCAAGACTCAGTCACCATTAACGCGTGTGTGTCAGGTCAGCGGGCTGCATAGTTCAGTTGCGTTGCACAGTCATCAGTCATGTCTGGTGTAACCCAAAGACTCCCCGAGACAGCCCATAAAACCATCTGACTTTGACTGTTTACGAAGGTTAACCTAAGAGCAGTGATTACAGCCACGGAGTTGACACACATAATTAGGTTACAAAAGCTCTCTAAGTGAAACTGAAGACAGAATCTTATGGAAACAGATGTTTCTCCGGCTAATGCTATTGGGTGTGTGCCATGTGGCACGTCTGGGAGAAGCTCGGGGCTTCAGTGTCCTCCACCTCTCTTGCCAGATGGCGACTCAGAGATCTCTGTGTAATGGAAGATGATCGCACTGCCCTGGGCCAGCCGACCGTGGCGTGAGAGGTCATGGCTGCCTGGTGCCCAGCTCCTCATGCGTCTTTCGCAACCTTGGACTTGTGCTAGGCAGGGGACAGCCTGGAATGTCCCACAGAAGCATCCTGTGCAGCTGACATCGCCATGGAGAAAAGAGACGCAGCCGTCGGATCACCGTGGCACTCACCAAGCAAGTGAGTTTGTTCTACTGCACAGTCAGAGGAGAAGCGAGTCACAGGGAGGGTGCATAACCTGGGGAAGGGGCTCTGCCAGAGGAGGTGACGTTCAGGAGGTCGAGTCAGTGGCCATGCAGGTCAGAAGCAGTGGTGGGTGAGAACGGATAGAGATGCCAACACTCGCCCTCCCTCCAGCTCCTCCTGGGCTTTCCTCCTGGGTCCTGCGTGGGAGAAAGAGATCCTGCCTCTCACCAGGGCATGGACAATGCCCACCAGAGTGACCTGACACGGAGCGCTAGTCTACACACCTGTCCTGGTTTCCTGAGAAATGCAAGCTCTCTTCCATTTGGGCTCATTTTTTCCTCCCTCTGAGATTTCACAGATAATCAAAATCCAGTCTGTTGGTATGAAGTATGTAGGGCACTTGGGATTTTTTCTCCCCAAACTTCCTCCTCATCCTGCACTCTACTCCTTACTCACTGGCCAACCATCCACCAGCCTCCCTGCACCCACACCCTAGTGTCTCACCGTCACTGAGACCCGCCGGCTCTACTCCCCAAAGTGCCCTGACTGTGTCCACCTGTCTGCTTCTCCTCTGCTCCCTCCCCGTCCAGCCCCTGCACTAATCTCAAGCCTGGCTGCTCCCCTCCCCTTCCTACCCTATGAAAAGCCATTGCCCATCCGACAGCCAGAACGATCCGCCTGAATTCTTATTCAATCAGGTCATCTCCCTGCCACACGCTTGCATGGCTTCCCACAGCTCTTTGGATAAAATCTCCAATCCCCAACATGCCTAAAAGACCCCGCGCAATTGACATTCAAGGAGCGAAGAGGAGAGTGAGCGAGCTCATTCTGCAGCAGAAAGAACATCAGAAACCTCGGAAGCGAGGGAGGGGCCCCTGAGTGGACACCTACAGAGGATGAGAGGCAGAGGGGACTGCATGGACGGGGCCGGGGCTCGGGACTGGATGGAACAAGTTCATGGACACAGAGAACACATGGACGATGAACTGGAAGGGTTCCAAGACGCAACTGATGCAGCTGAGTACCTATTTTAGAACTTTTGAAGAAAGAATTAGTTGCAGAGATGACATCGAAGCCCTCAAAGATCACACGAGATGCCCCCGTGCTTCCGACTGCTTTGCTGAAATCAGAAAATCCCGGTCAGCAGGGCGGGCACAGCTCCCGGGAAACGTCACGTCCCCCCCACAACCTTCATCAAGGAAAAGAGAGTTCAGCCGATACCTGGTTTAGAGAGTTTTCCCTGCGCAGGTGGAGGAGAAGCTGCCCAAAGCACGTGACCAGGCTGGACGCCCATAAGACACACAACAAAGTTCTTCCAGAAACTCTGGGAGGAGCCCCTGGCTGTCGTGGAAGGCAGCTCGTTTTCCACGTGAGACAAGCTCACGATAAAGAGCTGGGGGCCCTTCTGGCTGAGAGACACCTGCGCAGCTCAGGGGCCAGTCACCGAGGGAGTAGGAGGGGCTTCCGGAGTGTCCCCTGTCCCTGCTGCTGCATGGGGGCATTTGGCAGAGGCCCTCCAGGGTGACCAGGCCAGCGGAGGCACCAGGCCATGGCCGGTGGGGGTCCAGGGCCCGGGGGACAGACGCCCCTCCAGGATCAGGCCCAGGAGCGAGAGCCTCTGCCAGGTCCCCCAGCGGTTGTGCCAGAGTCTGAGCCAAGACCCCTGTGCTCCTGGCACTGCCTGTGGCTCAGTCGCCTCAATCCACCCTCCCCTGGGCATGGGGTGCCCCTGGGGCCACCTTGATCCAACACCCCCATGGGAACTGGATGACCTGGGGCTGCCTTGATCCAATCCCCCCACAGGAATAGGGTGTCCCTGGCCCAGCTCCATCCTTTCTCCATCCCCTTGTTAAACATCAGAGGGTCTCAAGGGTCTCTGGGAGCAGGTCCTGGGAAGGGGACTCTTTTCTTCCCCTGGTTCCAGAAAGGGCGGAAGACGCTGCCTGGGAGTCTTCCCCACCGAGGTGCCCTGGCCCAGAACCTCCTCCACTGAGGAGCAGAGAAACGTGTCTACACCCAGTGCTGTCCACACAGCCTGACGGCAGAAGTGAGTCACCTCCAAGTGACTCCACCTTCCAGTGAGCCCCTTCTGAACATCCAGACCCACAGCAAGGCACTTTTCTCTCTACTAAAATAACTTTGGTTTTTTTTTCTTTCAGTTTTATTGCTGTTAGTTTTTATTGGCCCAAGTGGAAAGTTGATAGGATTTTATTATTCTTAGATAATGTTTTATAACTGGAGATTATTTAAATGTGACTCATATAAATTAATTGATTCCATTTTATTTGTACGTAGTGTAATTATAATATCTTTATTATTGCTAACAAATCCATTAAAATAACCCAAAACACAGCAAGAATTTTGTCTTCCTTCTAAAATAATTTTGAAATTGTTATTTTTGGTTTTACTGATAAGACATAATTGCACTTCTTAAATGGAGACTTGATAGGATTATAATTTTTAGGGTGACATTTAATAAATCTATATTATGTAAATGTGAATCTTAGTCAATTATTTCCATCTTATTTGATTTCTAGATGGTGCAATGATATTTTTGTTATTACTATTTAACAATATCTTCTATTGATCCACAAACAGCAAATTTTTGTCTCTCTTTTAAAAATTATTGAATTTTCTCTCATTTGATTTCACTTCTATAGTTATGCTCAAATGGAGGCTCAGTAGAATTATAATTCTTAGGATAATGTTTTATAAATGCATCTTATCTAAAAGCCAATTTCCTGAGTGCCTTGTTTCTAGCTGGTGTCGGAACAGTGTTTCAGTGTTGGCTCTTCAACGAAGCCAGGTAACATGACCCATAGTGAGGATTTTATGTGATTGTCTCACAATTAGAGATACTTGAAACTCAAAGTTTATTTCTGGGCTGAATTTACTCTAGTTATAAGATTAAATAAACTCTGGTTTCAAAAAACTACTTTTGGAAACAATGACTATGGCCAAGGGTTCCTGGCTTCAATACTCATTATGAATGTCAGCATGTTGATGGCTCCAAGCAGACCTGCCCTGTAGACTCGGACTGTCCTTCAGCCCCAGGAGTCAGATTTGGGCAAAGATTAGCAGCTTGGATCCTCTTTTCCTTGAGTGACAACGCACTTTCCCAAACCGGTTTCCCTAGTGTTCCCTTCTCCATGCCCAGTCCCCTTGATCCTGAGTAATAGCTCCCAGGACTGGCATTTCTAGAGTGTATGTTGGGCAAGGTGGATGTGGGTGAGACGCCATCACATAGCAGGTGTTTCACAGGGCATGTCACTCATATTCGGGGCTAATTATACCTGCCCCCTCCATGAAGAGGACGTAGCACAGTGCCTGGCACCCCAACAATGCTGGGTAACCATCCATGTGGGTCACTGGGACAGCCCAGCTGGAGCCAGGTCGGCTGAGAAGGACGCCCTGCACTTGAAGGACAGGTCTGCATCTCCTCCAAGCTGTGCCCACTGACGACAGTGTCCTGTGGATGCTCCCTACAGCCCTGGGGAGAGACTCCATGACCCTACCCACGGCAAGTGACAACTTCAGTCTGTCCAGGGACTGTGGAGATGCCTCTGCTGAACCCTTGTGGTCTGATCAGAATCAGATGTGTTCTGACCTGCTCTGACTGTTCTATTCATGGCCTTCCCCTCTCTGTGAGCCTTGCGACTAAATAGCTGAGAAGGAAACTGTAGTGTGGTCTTGCTAGACTTCCAGTCTCAGCTTAGATGTGGACGTCACCACTCCCAGCCTCACAGTAAGAATAAGGTGGATGGACTGAAAGTCAACAACTCTTCTTGGGGCCATCAGAGAACTGAGGTCTCAAGGCAAGCCACCATCCTGAAGTCTGAAGAAGCTGGTGTCTCCAGGGAGACCGAAGGCCTGAGATTTGTCCACCTGCAGCAGAAAGCACTGGCTAAGGCAATAGGAACGCTCAAGTAGGAATTTTGATGAACTGCTGGACTCTGAGTGTGGAACCAGGTGAGGAGCTCCTGGGAACCACGGTCCTGGAGGGGCCCCCACACTTTTACAGGCTTCTCTCCAGGAATCCCAGCAGGCTCTCTCAAAAAGGATCTGGTGAATCCAGAGGGAATATCCATCCTTCCATGGCCCTGACAGAAGGAAAAAAGTAGTAACCATTCTATAATCCAGCCAGGAACTTCCTGCAGAGCAGAAGGCCTCATCTCGGGAAGGACGTTGCCAGAGAACGACTCTGACATCCCACCCCGCTAGTGAAAGGGAACCTCACCCTGCTGCGGCCTGACTCCAGGGCCCTGTCTCACCTAAGGAAGAGGAAGAAAAAGAAAAGGAAGCTTCAGTCTACAGGGAAGAGTTTCAAAGACATAGACTGGGAATGCTGTGACCAAGGACAATATTAGGGAGCTGGGCGAGGAGGTAGCGCCACCGGAGGAGGAGGAGGAAGAGAAACAACAGTGAAGGCCACACCCCTGACACACAGACCCAATGTGCCCTGCCAAGTCTGAGATGTAATCAGCTTAGAGAACACTCCCCCCTTCCCCCACCCCACCACCATGTTGGGCCCCAGTTGCAATAATAGCAGATGACAGCTGGGAGAGCTGCCAGGGACAGACGCGCAAGGAGGAGATGCACAGACAGAAGGGCTGAAGCCAGGAGGGGAGACAGTAATAATTTAGTTAAATAATGCCAGTCCCCCCACCAACAAATAGACACATCCACAATTATAGCTGGAGCCATTAACACTCTTCCCTTAGTAATTGGTAGACAAGGCAGACAGGAAATCAATACGGATAGAAGTGACCTGAACAGCACGGTCAAGCCACTTGGCCTCACTGACATTCAATAACAGCAGAATATGCATTATTTTCAAGTGCATGTGGAATATTCACCAATATAGAATACATTCTGGGGCATAAAACACAACAGATTTTTTAACCATAGAAATCATACAAAGTATATTCTCAGACCATAACAAAATTAAATTGATAATAGAAGGATAGCTTGAAAATTCTCAAATATTCGGAAGTTATACAATGCACTTTTAATAACCCATGAGTCAAAGAACTCTCAAGGGAAGTTTAAAAATATTTTGAACTAACTGAAAATGGAAATGAAACTTATCAAAAAATGTGAGATACAGTAAAAGCAGTGCTCAGAGGAAAATTGATAGCATTAAATACACCTTAGGAAACTAAAGAAAGAAGGCAAAATTAAACCTAAATTAATCAGATAAAGGAAATAATAAAAATTAGATCAGAAATCAATGAAATTTAAACTAGGAAAACAATGGAGAAAATCAATGATACCAAAAGCTGGTCCTTTGAAAAGACAAAACCAAAAAAGTTGATAAACCTCTAATAAAAAAAAAAAAAAAGGAAAAAAGAAAAGATACAAATTATCAGTATCAGGAATGAAAGGGGTAATTTCTCCTGATCCCACGAACATTAAAGGGCTAATAAGGGACTACTATGAAAAACTCTATGTTCATAAGTTTTATGACTTAAATGAAATAGACCAATTCTTTGAAAAGCACAAACTACCATCACTCAAAAAATTGATAAATTGGACACCAACAAAATCTAAAAATCTTTTTTCTGCAATACTGAATGGGAAGGCAAGCTACCTACTGAAGGGAAATATTTGCAAATCACATAACTGACGATGAACTTGTATCAAGAATATATAAACAACTTTTAAAACCCAACAACAAAAAAATATTTTTAAATGGACAAAATTTGAAAAGACGCCTCACCAAGGAAGATGTACAGATGGCAAAGAAGCATATGAAAAGCTGCTCAAAATCATCTCATTAAGAAGATGCAAATTAAAACCAGAATGAGATACCATGACACACTTACTAGAAAAACTGTTTTTTTTTTTTTTAATTTAACAACATCAAGTGCTGGCATGAATAAAAACCAACTGGACCGCTCATCCTTTGTTTGTAGGTGCACAAAGTAGAGCAGCTTTGGAAATAGGAAAACGTTCGACAATTCTAATAAGGTTAAACACAAACTCACTCTACAACCCAGCAATCCACGCCAGATGCTGCCCCGAGAGAAATGAAAGCACACGTCCACAGAAAGATCCGCACCTGAAGGCTGATTTCGTGTGTAATTGCCCAAACTGAAAACAACCAAACTTCCCCTCAACTGGGGAAAAGGTAAACGAACTGGTATTTCCGTACAATGAAATACCACTCGCCAACAAAGGGAGAAAACTATCGATACGTGAACAACATGGATGAATTTCAAAGGCACTGTGCTGAAGGAAAAAAGCCAGACTCAAAAAGCTGCATACTGTGTATTATTCCAATTATTGGACATTCTGGTAAAGACCAAACTGTAAGGGACAGAACAGATCAATGTGATCAAAAAGGGCAACTAGAAGGAATTGGGGGGGCGGGAACCGCTCCACATCCTGATTGCAATGCCGGTTACATGACACTATGAATTTGCCAAAACTGTACACCAAAAACAGTGAATGTTACTTTGTGTGAATTCAAAAATAATTTAAAATGTCAGTATCCACTTATGCACTTAATTAGTGCTTACCAAGTGGCTATTTTATGACACAAACTTTGCTGGATTCTGTGCAGTGGCAAAGAAGATAAACACACAGTCTCCACTCTCTAAACTCGCTAGTGCAGGAAGTTTTTTAGCCTGTGGGCCAAATCCAGCTCACCATCTATTTCTGTAAATAAAGTTTTTTTTTTTTTGAAGTTTTTATAAATTTAATTACAAAGCTTAAATTGGTTTTAAAAATGTGATACATTACAAGTCTGGTTTTTATCCTGGTATATGGAAAATAACACATCTTGATCATGCATTAGGATACAGAAAATCTTTAACCAATCCCCAAATTTAAAATATGCTATTCATATTTTTTTTATTTCAGCATATTATGGGGTACAAAAGCTTAGGTTACGTATATTGTCCTTGTCCCCCACGTCCTACCCTCAGAGTTTCTAACTGAGTAGGTATGAGCTACTCCTCAGGTCTGCAGATTTCTAGATGATTCTAAAGCAATTAGTTCTGGACCACACTTGGGAAAAGCTGTTTGAGAAACACAGACATGAAGCAAAGGACCGCTAATGAGTGAATTCCGTTCGCAGGGTTAAACTACACTTCATGCGTTAAACTCCAGTCTGACACCCTGGCCCTTTCAGAAGTCGCGTCAACTATCTGAAGGTGGCACCCCCTGCGTAAAACAATATTTTGAAAACAGATGCTTAGGAAAGAATTATAGGCTCGGGGTTATTTTACTCACCTTATCTCCCCTTATGAATACATATAAAATCTTTCAAGAATTTGGTAATAAAACCGCACATTATTTTAGGTTTCAGCCCCAGTCGAGCCCAGCCAGGGTTCACCGGCGAGGCAGGCCAGCGCTCTGCAGGGAGGATGGTGGCTGTCTCCATCTGTCATCCCGAGGGGGTGCGGTGGCAGTGGGGAGGACGTGGGGAAGGCCCTGTGTCCCCACACACTTCCAAACTGCAACAGGGCCTTAAAGGTCACAGCAGAAAAGGGGCCACCTTAATGGAGCAGAGGAAGTAGATGTGAAATAATTATAATATTACCCACAAACACGCAATTGAGCTCAGGGTTTCCTAAAAGCTGGAGAGAAAAATTGAATAAACAAATCACAAAATGCTGATGTTAGCAAAATGTCCTGGGCATGGTGTAGGGGTGAGTCAGAGGATGGGGAAGGGTCTGGGGGAGGGGGGAGGTGGTGTATGTTTTCTCAGGTACGTACATCAACCTGTCTCCAGCAACCACTCCTCAGCCGCCCCGAGGAGGACCTGCGGTTAGCTGAGGTCCGTTTGCCTGAAATGCCAATGTGGGCAGCCAGTCCCGGGCCCCGCTGTCAGCCCAGAGTCATCAGCATGTCCCATTGGCTTTAGGGTTTTAATAATGTTTTTAGAATATTACAAGATGGGGGTATTACTGCTTTAATTAGTAATTAAATGACATCATGACTGGGAAGATTTTATTTTGAGAGTGAAGTTACCCATGATGCAAAGTAAAATTATTTTTGGTCTCTTGAAGTCTCTCCTGACAGCTCACAATTCTGAAATCTGACAGAGCATATGAATTATGTCTAACTCGCAAACACGAACCTTTCAAAAATACTACTTAAGTTTCCAAATATACTTAGCTTGAACTCTACATCTGAAGCCAAGATGGCCCCTACTCTATAATTAGTAATGAATCGTCTGTCTTCTTTCAATTATTTTCTCTCTGGTTGTCATTTGACGAAAGTGGTGTGTCCAACAGGTGTCCCATCTGACCTTCCTCATCGGATCCCGAACTGGAACATTCCGCCGTGATGGATGGCAGGGAGATGAAGGGGACATGTTTGATGTGTGCAGAAATGCAGAGGATGAATTTCTAGCTGGAATGAAAAGAATCCCCATCGCTCTGCAGACAGGAGGGGCATGGTGAGGCCAACTGATGTATCCCAGTGAAAACAAGACTTCGTACAATATGAAAAAGAGGAGAAAAAGTGGAAACTCTGGAGTCCTCTCCAGCAAAGGCCATGGTAAGAGCTGACCTGAAGATGAAAAAGGGAGAGCCACGTGGTGTCTGTCCCTCCTGAAGTCATACATCATTTTTCACAGATATAGAAAAATAGTTGTACACTTTGTATAGAATCAGAGAAGACCCCGTATAGCAAAAGCAATTTTAAGCAATAAAAACAAAATGGGAGGTATTAATTTGCCAGACTTCAAACTATACTACAAGGCTGTGGTTCTTAAAACTGCCTGGTATTGGCACAAGTGCAGGGACACAGACCAGTGGAACAGAACAGAAAATCCACATATAAAACCATCCTTATATAGACATCTAATCTTTGACAAAACAGACAAAAACATACTCTGGGGAAAGAATCCCTATTCAATAAATGGTGCTGAGAAAACTGGATAGCCACATGTAGAAGACTGAAACAGGACCCACAGCTTTCACCTCTCACAAAAATCAAATCACAGTGGATAACAGACTTAAACCTTAGGTGTGAAACGATTAGAATTCTAGAAGAAAATGTAGGAAAGACTCTTACAGACATTGGCCTAGGCAAAGAATTTATGAGGAAGACTCCTAAAGCAACCACAGCAACCACAAAAATAAATGAATGGGACCTGATTAAATTAAAAAGCTTCTGCACAGCCAAAGAAACAGTCACGAGAATAAACAGACCACCTACAGAATGGGAAAACATTTTCGCATACTACGTGTCCTCACCCCTTTATATCTCTTCAGAAACATTTGTTTTACGTGGGACTGTCTATCTCATCAAAATCAAATTAAAAGAAAATACCATTTCAGGAATGTTTTGCTCTATAGGTTAAAAGGCGAAACAGTGGCAAAATGCATTATCAGTGTATCTCTAGAAATTATATCTATATTCTTCTAGACACATTCAGAGTCACTGTGAAAATTTGCACAAAATAAATTTGGAATTTTTACTCTCAGAGCAATTTTAATGATGTATGAGTGATATTAAGTGCTGAAAACCTTCATGTGAGAAAGGAAAAATTGGCATCCGCCTACTCCCTAAAATAAGCAGTCTCAAAGTTGACACATATGCACACACAAAAGGGAGGAAAAAAAGTCGTCAGAACTCTCATCATTTAAATGCAAAATGGCTCAAATCATCTTTAAAACCCAAGCAGTAAAGAAAGGATTCATAGATCATGTTTCAAGGAGAAAGAATAAAATGTCTCCATCCAAGGCTTGTGTGACAGGGACGTACAGTTCACGACAAAATGCCATCAGGAGTGGGGCTGGCGCAGAGTCGGGTGGCTCCAGTGCAGCCTGTGGTCCTCAAGGGGACAGACACAGCCACAGAGCCAGTCGTCAGAGGAGAAGTCACAGGACAGGACAGAGGAGGACCACCCGAAATGGCAGGGAGGACAGAGCCTGGCTGCCTGGGGACAGGTTGGGGGGGATGACTTAGGGGTGACAGCTGACAGCCTCCTGCACTGTGAGTCTGTCGGGGCACAGGACTGAGAACAGTGCACCTCGGGGCAGTGACCTGGTGACCAGGGAGGAACGGTGGACACGGCCAGGCAGACACAAGGCCGGGACGGGAGTGACGTGGGTATGAGGGACGGGGTGGGGCGTGGAGTCCCTGCTGCTGCCGCAGGTCAGCTACTCACAGGAGCCCCCCGCTCTCCTGCAAGAGCCCCCGGTATCCACAGTCCCTCGTGTGTGTGTGTGTGTGTGTGTGTGTGTGTGCACGTGTGTGTATGTGAGAGAGAGAGTTTCCTATAGCTGCCATAACAAATTACCACAAACCGGGTGGCTTAAAACAACAGAAAGTCTCACATTTTTGGAGGCCAGAATTCTGGAATCAAGGTGTCTGCAGGGCTGTAGGCCCCACAGAGGCACAAGGGGCGAATCCTTCCTTCCTGCCTCTCCCACCCCTGGGGACTCCAGGACATGTGGTCACATCCCTCCAACCTCCTCCCTCCGTGGTCACATGGCCTTGCCCTGTCTCCCCTCCGTGTGTCTCTTAAAAGGACGCTTGTCTTATCTGTTTACTGCGGCTATAGCAGAATACCACAGACCGGGTAATTTGCAAAGAAAAGAAATGTACTTCTCACAGTTCTGCAGGCTGGAAAGCTCTAGGTCGAGGGCCGGCATCTGGTGAGGGCCTTGAGCCGCATCATTCCCCGGGGAAGACAGAAGGGCGAGGCCGGAGAGGGCCCACTCCCAAGACAGCAGCATTAACCCATTCACTCACCCCCAGGGCCCAGTCACCACCCATTAGGCCCCACCTTCCAACCTTGCTGCCTTGGAGTTGGAGTTTCCAACACATGCCTTTTGGGGGACACATTTAAGCCATAGCACTTGTCATTAAAGATCTTTAATTATACCTGCAAAGATGGTAATGTTCATAGGTCCCAGGGACTAGTATGTGAACATATGGTTTTTTTTGGTAGGGGGCCACCATACATCCCGCTACACACACTTTGTTAGTGTTTTAATAGCATGTTTTGCTCTCCTTTCTCATAGAGGCGAACTCAGGGCACAGATGTTGTGTTCGGAAGGACCGAGCGCAGAAGCAGACTGAGGTGGAAGCTGGTGCCCGAGGCCCAGGGGGACTGGGTGCTGTCATTCAGGAGACCACGTGGCTGCGGAACCATGGGAGCCAGTGATGGCCAGGGGGCCATCGTGGCCCGAGGGGAACCCCAGTCAAAAGTCAAGTCCATCCCAAAGGATTGTCAGCGACCCCCACCTGGGCTCCTCAGACAGGAGGGCCCAGAGAGAAGATGCTGGGTGTTTGCTCGAGGTGCTGGGCCGGGAATTGCTGGGTGCTTCATACCTGCGTGCCAAGGCAATTCTCTGTCGGGGCTGCAGTATTTTAAGATGCGAACCAGAGAAGAAACAAGAATCCTAAGAAATCGTAAGAAAACCAGCCTGTGACACCCAGGGCTGTAGATTCTCACTTTCTGAACAGATCAGCTTTGTGTCGAGCACACGGAAAGCACGTTGCTAGGTGGAGCCTGGGCTGCTTCTTGGAAAGGGCAGGATTCAAGCAAAGCCCGAGACGGTTGTGAAATCCCAGTGGCCAGCACAGTGACTCAACGGTGCCCAGGAGCCCAGAGACTACAGCACACCCGCCCTTCCCAGTCGGAAGCCCAGCCCGTCTGTCATCCCGCTGCCTGTGTTCCCTTCCCTGCACCATGCGGGTTCCAGTGACCCTCCGGACGGCACGGGGCCAGCCAGCAAGCTGAAAACATTCCTTCCCCAGCTGGCACGGGCGCCCCGCATCTGGGAGGCACGGCATGCGTGTGACTCAGCCCCGCTAGGGAACAGCGTACAGGCCGAGCGTTGAGTCAGCCTCTGGAGGTTGTTTTTCTGAACCTCAGAGATGTTTTGGAAGCCACTTACCTGCCCCTCCCCTGGAAAGGGCTCTGCCAGATGTTACTCTGTCCAGCGGGTCCCCGTGTGCCAGAACAATCTGTGCACATTTTAAGAAGTAGCCCCCAGAGACCAGGTCCCACCCCCGACCTGCTGCGTAAGAGCTACCAGGAGCGGGAGCCAGCCTGTGCCGGGTGTTTGGGATTGTTTTGTTTCAATGTTCCACAAGTGACTCAGACACTCACCACTTGCTGAGAGCCACTGAGTTCACTGACCCCAAGTAACCATCAAGGCACAGAGGCCCCAGGAAACCAAACGCTTTGTCCAGGGTCACAGAATGAGTTAATTAAGACCCCAGCCCCCTCCTAACTCCCTGCGTGTTTCTCCCTTCTCATGCACTCAGCCTTTCAGGGGAGAATCAAACCCAAGATATCCGAGAACTCAGAATGCCTCGTCCTGGTATGCCCGATGCAGCTCCCACCCAGAAAGTGAAGAAATGATGCTCAGTTTGGAGAAGAGGACAGCGCAGCCCGCTGGTCTGCGAAGGAAACCCCTCAGTCCAGAAAGCACTTGTGGCTCGGCCAGGAGGGCTTAGAGACACCCTCCACTTCTTAGGAAAGAAGTGAGCTCTTCTTCCATGGAATTTAGGGATTTGAGGGGCATAGCTAAGGGAAAGTTGAATATCCTTCCATAATGACCACCCACAGGAGCCGGGCCAGAGAGACGCCCCAGGCCTCCCCAGTTAAGCAGGACGTGAAAGTGCAGTGTGTTTCCAGGCTCCGAGGGGGGGTGGCCCTAACTCGTCACAAGGCCTTCCAGCTTGTGGGACCCAGGAAGCCACACAACTCCAGTAGCATGGAGACACAGCACTGACAGTCCAGCCCTGAGAACAAGGGTGCTTCCAGGTGACCACAGCACTGCGTTCACGCCTAAGAACAGAAACATGAATTTAATGTCTTATCCACTCTACTGTCCGACTCAAATTTCCCCAAGTATCCCAACGTGCCTTTTATAGTGCTTTTAGTTTTTAACCCAGGAAAAATTAAACTTCCTTCACTGCATTTGCTTATTATTATTTTTTAAGTTTCTTTTATTTTAGAACAGTTCTTCATCCACCCTTGTGTGTGTTTGGTTTTCATGACATTGAACAGATTCTAGGGTAGTCGTCTTATAGAACATCTGACATTCTGGATTTGCCCGAGTGCTTCCTCTTATTTAACATTTGGGGGGAAGAACACCACGTAGGCGACCTTGTTGCAGCACAGGATCATTCCTTTTGGTGGACAATTTGTCCACTGGGAGCCCCTTCAAGCCAGCTCCTACGCCACTGTGCATGTTCTCACCAGTTCGTGAGCACTCCCTGATTTCTGAAATTAGACGTCTGGGCACAGATTGTGCCTTCCCTCTTTGGCATCTGTCATTTCTCCAGAGAGCCCTGGTTACTTTTAGTAGAGAATGGTACTTATGAACCAAGGTGCAGTGCTACCTGTGCTCACTACTGCTGGGATGTCATGGCTTCTCGATGCTCTTGGTGGCAAGTAATAAATGCATTCCGTTCCGATACCCCTGCTGCAAACCTAACACCCTGGGCTGTTCCCCACCTGCCCTATTCCGTGTGTGCATCTCCCTTCTCCCACAGTGAGGTCCCCGGGTCCTATAAGGATTAATATGCCTGCTTATCTGATCTCTTCCACAATATTTACAAAGTGATCTAAAAATCACAGGTTTACAACAGCCATACGTGTCAGCAACAAACCTACTGAGCAAAGTACTAAGTTATTTGAATTAATTCTTTTCTCATTGATGGTTAGGGTTATCAGTTTGACATACAGCTAAATTCATTTGTTTACATTTTTATTCAATCCTAGAGCAGGCTTTTTTTTTTTTTTTTTACTATTTTGTATTTAATATTATTTTTAAGACTAAAATATATATGCTGCAAAAATTCCAATTATATACAAAATTATACTCAGATGATTCTTTCTCTTACTCCTCCCCTCTATGCTATTCTTAACCAAGCCTTATAGGTCACCACTTTTACTAAATTCTAGCTCATCTTTTCTGTGTCTGTTTTTGCAAAAATATGCAAATATAATTGTATATTTTTATTCCTTCTTTTCTCTTGCAGTCTTTTGCACCTTGCTTTATTCACTTAAAAATAGATCCTGGAAATCATGTGAAATCAATTCTTAAATCAGAGTTCTCCAGAGAAAGAGAATCGATAGGATATGTATAGATAAAGAGAATTTATTATGGAAATTGGCTCGTGCAATTCTGAGACTGATCTGCTGTCTACAAGCTGGAGAACCAGGAAAGCCAGTGGCGTAGCTAAGTCCAAGTCCAGGGGCCTCAGAACAGGGGATGCGATGGCAGAACTCTCAGTCCGAGGCCGTGGGCCTGAGCACCGGAAGCTCTGAGGTCCAAGAGCAGGAGAAGGTGGTTGTCTCAGCACCACAAGAGAGCAAATTCTCCCCTCCTCCACCTTTTGTTCTATCCAGGGCCTCAGTGGATTGGATGATGCCCTCCCACCCTGGTGAGGGTGGGTCTTCCTTACTCAGTCTACCAACTCCAATGCTCATCTCTCCCCAAAACACCCTCACAGACACTCCCAGAAATAATGTTTTACCAGCTCTCTGGGCATCCCTTAGCCCAGTCAAGTTGACACATAAAATTAACCATCACATTAATTTAATTTACCTATACACATTAATCCATTGATTATCAATTTATTTCTCATACGGAATGCCCACCCAGAAATCACCTGGGAGGGAGAAAATGTGGATTGACGAAGTTGCTGAAAGCACGGGTTGGAAGAGGGATGAGAGAGGGGTGGTGAAGTTCAGACCCCGTCACAGGATTCGGTGCCGCACGCCGACTATGGGAGGGACCCGGCAGCAGACACCGCGGAGGGGCCCAGTAGCAGGTTCTTTGCAGGCTCAGAAGCTGCCCCAAAGAGCAGCAGAAAGTGAGTGGAGGCATCTCTGGGGCCGCGCCAGGGACTGGGTCCCACTCCGCGGGTTAATCAATGCCCAGGATACAGCGTGTGTCACAAAGTCAGCTTTGAGGATTTGGATTTTAAAGCACTCAGGTCGGATTACACCTGTACATGGCACAATGACAGATCAGAGGGCCTTCCTCAAGAGTAGGGATTCTCAACTCCGGTGTCTGTAAACCCTCCGACTTTCCTTGCAAGACGTAGGAGTAGATTTTAGGGGGAAAGTGTGCAGAGCTTTCATCAGGTTTTAAAAGGAGTTTGTGACTCAGAGAGTAAACGAGCTTAAGGAGCGCTGACGTGGGGCCGGGACACTCCCGGGGCGCAGATGGCTGTGCGGGTTATGCTGGCTGTGCCGCGCCACCGCAGTCAGCAGGCTGATGCTCACGGCTCCATCCACTGTGACCACAGATGCTCCTTGCAAACGTTATTTCGTGCATCCTTACGAAAAGCACATGGTTCTTATCAGCCTTGTCCAAGTGGGATCGATACCAATGTCAAGGCCACGGTGTTGGTCAGTGGGAACGCTGGGATTCACACCCACGCCTGCCTGATGCATGAAATGGCCTCTCATCAGTCTGTCCACTGCTGACGCCCCACGCGTGGTCCTGCGTCTCTCACTTAGAGACCAGATGGGAGCACACCCGGGGAAGCGCAGCCACATGGCACGGGAGCGCACAACCTTGTCACCGCAAAGACAACTTGGGTGGCCTCTCCAGGCAGCCACGGGGACTCCCCTGCAGTCCCACCCTGACAGCTCCTCAGCACAGAGGGGGCCGGGTCAGTCCTCCGCCCACGTGGCCCCGCTGCCGCAGGCCCCACTCCGGCCAGTGCAGGCCCAGCCCCTCCTGTGGCCAGGTCACCCCTTATTTACTTCTGGAAACTGAGTCCCTTGAGTGGGCCTATCTTCTGAGTCCCTTGTTACTGGGCTCTTTTCTGTCTCCTGTCCTGTGCCCAAAGTCCCCACCTGGGCCTTGCTCCTACCTGCCAGGTCACTTCCAGGAAGCTGCCTGCAGCCTCTCAGCCCCCAGCCCTGATTCCTGCCTGGGGCCGGAGCCCTGCTGTCCTGCACACTCCCGCTCCAGCACTGACTCCGCCCGGCCACGCTGCCCTCTGGACACCGGGGTTTGCTTCCAGAGAAAATTCCAGAGCCTCCAGCTGGGTCTGCTGGTGCCAATAGCACCTGCGGATTTATCCCCCACTCCAAAATGTCCTTAACACAGGCTTCCAAGTGAGCACTGCTTACAGAAACTCATCCTGTTAACCATCGAGAAGTTAATTTCAAAGGCCAAGTTAGGGTTTCTATTTCGAAGTGTACTCTAAAAACGTCATAGGACATGCCGGCGTTGTGACAGCTCCTCCCTCCTGCAGAGGATGGAGCATCATCGCTGTCCCCACCGGAGACTGCCGGGCAGGTCCAGGGCCCCTCAGGAACGTGGATGCCGGGTGCTGCAGGAACACCATCCACACTGAAGCATCCAGTGGGAATATAATTAATCACAAATGGAAAGAATCCACTTACTGGAATTATTATGGCAAAATGTTGTAATTTTACTTTCATTTGCCTGCATTTTTCTTGAAATTGATCTTTTTCCATGACTTCTCCCTGGAGGGAGGCTGGGAAAATTTTCCAATATTTAATAAGGAATTGTCCCCTTCTTAAGGACAACCTTGTGTTGCAAAGCTGGTGGTTGGCCTCGATTGAACAGATGGGATTTTCCATCAGATCCTTTTAGAGCAACTTGGATTCCATGTGTCTGTAATCAACCCCAAAATACTACCTCCCTTGATAATGCTGCCATTTACTTAATTCATTAGCAAACACGTCTATGGTGCTTACCGTGTGCCAGGCACAGTTCTAAACATTTCACGAGTATTCACTCATGGGATGTAAGTTTTCACCAGACCCCACTTTGTGCAGAAACACATGCATCTTAGAGTCAAGCCTATGATACTAGAGTCATTTACATAATTTAAAATTTATTAGGAGTAAAATGTGTTTTAAATTTTATGCTATCCCCAGCCAAAAATAAGATGTCTACAATGCTGTGATTAGAAGCTAACGGGGTGGGAGGGGGTAGGTGAAGAGTGACTGCTAATGGGTTTCTTTCTGGGGTGATGAGAATGTTCTGGAATTAGAGAGGGGTGATATTTGCACAACATTGTAAATATATAATAAGGACTGAATATAGAAATATAGTAAAAGTAAAATGAACTACATCTCGATTTTTTTTAAGTTAACAGAAAAAGAAGACAAGAAAAGCACCAATTCTCTCACCCCTTCTCAGGCTCCACATACCCACCACGCCCAACCCTCCCCACTCTGACCACATGTCCCCTTTTGCCTGGGGCTCAGGCAGAGCAGAGGGGACAATAAAACTGTAGAGACAGAGACGAGAGTCCAGTGGTGCCACAAGAGCAATCAGAGCAGGCGTCAGTCAGAGCAGAGAGCACTTGCCTCTGTGAGAAGACCGCGCACATCCTCCCACCCCTGGCCGGCCACGTCGGGTGGCCCTTCCCCAGGTGGCCCCACCCTGGCTTCACGGGCCTGCCAGGGTGCTGGGGTGAGAGGGCAGGGACAGGCCAGGACAGGCGGATGGGCAAGAGACGTCCCTCACTGGGGGCTCCCACAGCCTCAGGAGGTGGGCAGACGCCAGCGTCGGCCTGAGTTGGGGGCTCAGGAACGCCCCCCCCCCCCCAGCAGGCAGCCTGGAAGGGGGTCTTGAAAGGGGACTCCAAGTCCACCAAGAGACCAGACGGCCCCAGGCAGAGGGGCGCCCTGGAGAACGGGGATCGGGGGTGACCGTGAACCTCCAGAGCAGGTGAGGTGCAGCCCACGGGGAGGGAGGGGCCCCGGTGCCTTGCTGGGCAGGACCCAGCACGAGGCTGGAAGGGAGAATGAGGGAGAAGCTTGTTCTGAGTCTGACAACGACCACGCTGGGAGGGCTCGGGTGCCAGGGGTGGGGGCCGTCACCCGGGGCTCAGGGCTCTGATGGTGCAGCAGCCCCCGCACTGGGGTGAGTTGGGTCTGACACCTCCATGGGCCCCACCAGTGGAGACACCTGCTCTCCTGGTGCCCGGGGACGGGACACCCAGCAGAGTGATCCCAGGAATAGCGGGCAGGTGACCTCTGTCCCCGCACTCCCGACACACACCAAGAATTCCCAGGAGAAAGCGGGAAAGAGCGTGACTTCTCGCTTTCTAAAGGAGAAGGAGGTGCCCAGACAGGCTCCAGGCCCGTGGGGGTCCGGCGTGGTTGGGGCAGAAGGCAGCTCCACCCACCGTCCCTGCCGCTGCTCGGCCGCGGAGGGCACCGGCTTCTGGGCCAAGCGTGTGCTTCTGATTCAGGCCACAGAGGGGCCACAGGGCAGACAGCGGTTGTGCCAAGTGGCTCCCAGCGACAAAGAGGACGCTTACAGCAGCCCCCTGCATGGGCCCGAGTCTTCCCCAAGCACTCTCAGGAAAGCACTTTCCGGAGGTTTTTTGTAAGTGCGGGATTTTCTGGGGTTGACAAAAGGATTTGTTGGGAGGGAATGAACCGCCCCATGAGAATGAGAACTGTTACGGGCTACGTGACATCAATAATGTAGCCGTCTCTCTCTCTCTCTCTCTCACACACACACACACACACACACATACACACATCCCACCCAGAGCCGTCTGGCTTTTCCTCACTAACCACCGCGGGGGACGGGGGCTCTGCTCTAGCCTGGTCTAGAACCTTATTCTCCCGGCCTCTGCTGACCCCAACACTGTCTGAGCTAAAATCGGTCATTCCATGTTTAAGACCCTATTACTATCTTAAAAACTTGGTTATACTTTAATCTGAAACTGCTCAGATACTCATTTAAATGTGTCCTTTACTCGTCGGTTTCTATAAACTTCAGATCTGCCAAAGAACTTTTCAAAACAGAGGTTTGCAGCCAGGCTGGCGGGCTCGGGCATGAGCCCTAGACCCAGGCCGACCGAGCGCCCTGCAGCCCTGTGTCTTGGTCTCACGTCCCATCAATGTGGCCTCTGCCCTGTCACGCGGGAGGCAGCTCCTCACCCCGACCGGAGTCCGATTGAGCCAGGACCCCGTGGAGCAGGGCCGTGGCACCCCTGTGGTGTGGGGGCACCGACCACCGTTGCCCTTGGCCCCGCAGCTCCGGAGGGTCCTGTGACCTGATCTCACGGTCAGCTGCACCTCAGCTCCCCCAGAAGCTCTCTGAGACCCCAGGAAGCATTTGAAAGGCTCATCCCGGAACATTCTGGTTCGGTTGGTCTGGTGGGACTCCACATTTTTCCAGCCAGGGATGGGACCCCCTAGGCCATCCTGAGGTAAGGAGCCCAGCAAGGTCATTCTGACCCCACCGTGACCCTCAGGCCTCCTCGGGATCCCCCGCTGCACCTCATCACGTCACCATGACAGAGGCTGCCGTCAACCAGCCAGTGGGGCTTATCTTAAACCACCTGCGAGTCTTGGGGTGGAATCAATAGCCCTGGGAATTTATACACACCCCAGTCCGTCCCACAAGAGCTGGTAAGGCTCCCCACGCCTCCAGAACATTTTACAATAAAAAAGGTAAAATAATCAGGAATTGAAAATCCCACTTTCCTTCCTGGTTTGGAGGGTCTGTGTCTACAAGGACGTGTCCCCGGGAGCCTGAGGGCACAAAAGGCGGCAGGACCCGAGTCCTGCTTCCGGAGACGGGCAGAGGGGGCACTGGTTTGGGAGTGGGGCGGGCCGGGAGTGCGGCCCGGCACGTGCGGAGCCTGAATTTCCGACGGCAGCCTCACCCCAAAGCAAACGTTAGGGCCCAGGGACGACCTTGGTTCTGACCCTGCTAGAACCAGCGCACGTGAGCAGACTCTGTCTAGCCACAGAACACGGGCCACCATCCAGAGCGTGGCCTGTGGCAGGCAGACGCCCACCCCACCAGGGTCCGTGGCATCGACACAGCGACAATGACCATGAAACAGAAAGAGGCAGTTTTAACAAACACATGCGCTGA
This sequence comes from Eulemur rufifrons, assembly GCF_041146395.1. Taxonomy (NCBI): domain Eukaryota; kingdom Metazoa; phylum Chordata; class Mammalia; order Primates; family Lemuridae; genus Eulemur; species Eulemur rufifrons. The sequence goes on from NC_090983.1 coordinate 3,883,842, forward strand.
CTTTCCTTGACTGAGTAAGGATAAGGACGCTCCCTACGCTAATTAACAAAGACTCCCCGGCGTGGGTCTCACCTTGGGCTCACGAGGCAGCCTTAATTTATGAGGATTGATCATAAATCCTCATTTAATGCAAATCATTCCGCAGCTCGTGTGGAATATATCAGCTGTCACAAGCGCCCTGGGGGCTTCGCTTCGCTGCCCCTGGTGAGTTGAGCCTGATGCTCGGAGGGAAGACGCAGGAACCAGGCGTGGAGAAATTACAGAAATCCAGGAGGAGATACGAGATCTCCAGATCACTGGTCCAAGACCAAAGGAATTACAATAGAAAATGTGACAATAGCAGGACAGATAAATCACAGTGTACTTGTCATCTACTTAGAGGAAAACGAAAGTGGGAGAGAAAAGAAAATATGGAAAGTTAATTAACCTGCCAAATTTTTAATCCTTCACCTGTGTTTTAGCAGTAGGAAGAAAGTGACGGAGAAACAAAAGAGCCATCCCCAGAGTACAAGAGCTCGTAGAAGCCACCCTCCAACCCTGGCCTCGGAGAAGAGGACGCAGACCTGGGAGACTGGGGGATGTGCCAGAGGTGGCACTTGCTGTGACAAGTCAGTGCTCCCGACTCCTGTGCACCCCATCACACCAGCAAAAGCTGCTCCCTGGCAAGAGAGCTGCCAAGTGTCCTTCTGACTTTAACCAGGTGAGGACTTTGCTTTCTTCCAAAACCTGGACTAGGTCAGCCAGTGTGCTGATTCTGATCTAGCACGGATGGAGAGACGGTCACCACCCCAAACCTACGAAATGAATGCTCCAAAACGTAAAGACACGGAAATGGAATGTATCCAGAAGGCCTGAACACTGTTGACGTGGCCGCATGTTTGCAGATCTCGTGAAATGCCCCTCCGCTCCTGTTTCCCGGGGTTCTGCAATGCTCATGGTGGAGAACCCTCTTTCCAGATCTCTTCAGCCCCCACCACGTACAGACCCATGACCGCAGGCCCCGGCCTCTGCCCTGGCTCCAGGCACAACCCCCCAACCGTCCACACAGACTAATCCCCTTCCCCTCCCCTCGCTCGGAAACCTGCTCTTCCGGCTGCAGGTCTGGCAGGAGTGTTGTGCCCACCACCCATCCAGCCCTAAGGAGTGAGGGTGTCACCGCCCCTTGGGTCTCAGGCTTGTGCCCAGCCCCGTTTGTCCCCTCCTAATTTCTCTGCTCACTTGCTCCTTCTTTTCCGGTCCCTGCCCATCTCCCCGCAGGCCCTCCTCCGCCTCTCTTGTGGAGGCTTCAGGGCTCTCTCCCACCACCCACTTCCCCCCATGTAGCCCACGCCTGCTGGGACACCCTGGGCAGCCTCTAAGCCCACAGGGGGAAGAACAAGTCCCTCAGCGTGACCCACAGGCCTCCTTCCACCTCCCATCCCTGCCCCCCTTGTCTTACGCTGTATCCCAGGAACAGAAACTACCACCATTCCTGGGCCGCCGGCTGCCTCGGGCCTTCATACCTATTGGTCTCCTCATCCCTCTGCCAGCACTGCCCTCCCCACCACTGACCCGCCAACTCCTACTCATCCTTTGAAACCCCACTCAGGCATCTTCTCTGAAGACTCCTTGCCCTTACAAGCTAATTCACATCCCTTGGACCCTGTCCTGCCACTTGCTCCCTGCCCAGGCTGTTGCAAACCGCATACATCCTCCCACACACACACCACGCCTATCGCATTCTTTATCAAATCCCCAGAACCCGCCACTCTGCTTGGCACACAAGAGACACTCAGCTGAGATTCGGGGATCCAAAATCCCCACCCCTCCTCAGAGACATGTCATGCATCATGCTGACGGCATGTACCCTTGGCAAGATGAGATGGCAGAGGCAGCTCACATCTGTAGGGCCCCTGCCAAAGCCCCACAACCCTGGTCTAACCGTGACGACAGCAAACCCAAACTGACAGTACTCCTTACGATCCCACCACACGCAAAAGCAGAAGGACGGGAAGAGCTTTCACAGCAAGTCTGAGCCCTGGTTTGCAGCCAGGAGCAGATTTCTGCGTTGGGCGGCAATCGGCAGTTATGAGCTCGCTGTTCCGTGCTGTGGAAACGCATGGCTGCTCCTCCTGGCCTGGACACGGCCGTGGCCCCAGCTCCCTGCCCCTGTCCCTTGCAGGCACGATGGCCTATTTCACCAGTGAGTCAGCACAAGGCTCCCCGCCTGGCCTCCGCTTGGAATGGGATCCAGAGCCTGTCTCCGAAGGAGCCTGGCTGCGCGGCTCTGCCCGGCTCCCCTCCCCCCCACCCCCATGCCCCTTCCCCCTCCTCTGCCCCCCCTGCAGCCGGGCCGGAGGGGCCCCCTCCCAGCCCCACGGGCTCTGCCTGTGCTTGGCCACCCCTCCCTCACCCCTGTCGCGCCCTGCGCCTTCTGGTCCTCAAGTCTCCTCTTAAACGACTCCTCGAGCGGGCTGCCCACCAGCCCTCCGACTCCCTATCACTGCGCCAGATTCTTGTCCCAGCCTGTGATCATCCTCCCTGCCTGTGACCTCCTGGGTACCGCGGCCTCCCCGCTGCTCTGCGACCTGTGCAAGCCGGGGCTGCGTGTGCTCTGGGCACCACGTCTGACGCCCAGGGCAGGCGGCACACAGCGGGCGCCCCTCGTCCTTGCTGAGACAGCGAGGGCGTGAGAGGGTGACGCCGCAGAGTCAGGCCTCAGGAAAGCCTGAGTGACCTCTGGAGCCAGATAGACGGGGTCTGAGTGTGACTTCTGGAACGTGCAGACAGAAGGATCCACTTCACGAGGCTGCGGGGATTAAATAAATACGATAAAGCATTTGAAGAGCCGAGCACAGGGTCTGGCACAGAGTGGATGCTCATTATCCCCTAATTTTTTAAAGATATGATTAGGCTGACAGTCTGTGTTGTTTAAATCCTTTCCAAAAGCAACGCCATTGCTAGCATTCCTCCGTACGCGCAAAGCGGTTCCTGTTTTATCTCGGCCATAAGTCACACAGAAACAGCCCGTTAGAAAAGAAATGTTAACCTTCTACCTTTCCCACGCGTCCTGGGTTCCAAAGAGATTGCGACAATACATTTTGAAGCATGTATTTCTTTTTCTACTGGTAGGAAATAAAAGGTGAGTTTGAAAACTGCGTTCAGAGGTGAAGGACGGCGAATTGGATGCGTTTGCACGTGTGCCCTGCAGCCGGGAGAATCAAAAGACAAGACGGATCCGAACAGAAAAATAAAAGCGAGAAGATAAGACAATGGAGCCCGGGCCTCAGCCCCGTCTGTGCTTTCAAACTTCCTCTGGTCAAATGCAAAGAGAGAAAAAAGTCCTTTTCTTGGTGACACTTACAGCTCTTACCAAAAAAAGATGTAAAATGGTTAGAAAAGCATAATTTATTGTAGCAAAGACAAATGTCTGTCAAGAAAAACAAAACACAGAAAGGAAAGCAAAGACAGAAACCCCAAAACAATGGTTCGCTCTGGGGAGGGCTGGGATGGTGACCGGGGCCTGGCACAGCCGGGCTCTGGAATAAAAGTAGAATCACACAGCTATTTGCCCCAAAAAAGGACGCATGAAAGTGGGGAGAGTGTGGCCCTGCTGGAGAGGTGTCCCGGGCTTTGTGCTGGGTGCACCAGGGGTCTTGATGGATCGTGGGGACGTGAGGGAGACCTTGTGCACGGCAATAAAGAGACATCTGGTGTGTTCCCCATGAGAATCGGACGATCCCCGCTGCTGGCTGTGCACAGACAGGCTCATGTCCACCGGGCCACTCGGATGAATCGCTCAGCGCCCTGACCTGCCCGAGAAACAGCCACGGCTGAGCCCGCGGACCCTGAGCAGTGTCGGGGGCTGAAGAAGCAGCGGGAGGAAGTGCTGCGGCCTCACATGCTGACTCTCCAGGCTCTGCAGATGAGAACAGGTCGCCCGGGGGCAAGGCCACAGGTGGTTCAACACGTGGTCTGGGGCCCCTGGGAGACACCACGCTGCCTGTCTTCTGAACACAAGACGTCAGGCCCAGACTCTCAAAGAGAGAATTACTGTATCTGCCCAGCGACGCCGGCTTGGGAAAGTGCCTAAGAGCATTGATAGCGGTGTCGCCAGGCGGCCTACTCCAGGTCTCGATGTGACGACTTTCCCTGGTGGGGTCCTGAGTCACCAGAAAGCACACAGTTGCACAGGCCGGAGGGGGCCCGGGGATGCCGGCAGGCTGGACTCCAGAGAAGGCGGCAGGGCTGTCACCAGCTCGGCCCTTCTCAGGAGATCAGGCCACGGCTCCCAGTCCAAACCACTGGGACCTCTGGTTTGGGCTGAGTGTCGTGGCCCCAAAAGATCTGTCCACATCCTCAACGCTCTGAACGTGACCTCATCTGCAGAGGTTACCAAGTGAAAGATCTTCAGGTGAGACCATCCTGGACTAACTGGCTGGCCCTGAATCCAACAGCGACTGTCCTTGCGAGAGACAGGACAGGAGAATGCAGAGAAGAGAAGGCCGTGTGACATGGGGGAAGCTGGTGTGATGTGGCCGCGGGAGCCACAGAAGCCAGAAGAGGCAGGAAACCTTCTTCCCTGGAGCCTTCAGAGGATCCCGGCCCTTGGTTTCAGACTTCCGGACTTCAGAACCATGACAGAATAAAATGTTGTTGTTTTAACCACTCAGTTTGTGGAGATTTTTTAGGGAGTCCCAGGCAGCTACTACGCTCAGTTTTTTCCAAGACCAAGCCAGGCTGACAAAGCTGTGAGCTGTTGGCAGCTGGCAGCAGGGACCGTCCCGCAGCGCAGCCCCACCCCGGCACTCTCCGCCCAGCGGCGCCTGGTATCCAGAGAAGCAGCTCGAGAGAGCGCAGGTGGCTGGAGTTCCGGCAGCCTCCATGGGACACCCTGGCCTCCATGGGTGCGGTGCAGGGAGGAGGCAGAGGGCGGGCGAGGGCTCCACATGCCCATCTCATGCCAGGGCAATGGGGAGCAGGGGGGAGGGGAGACGCAGGGAACAGGGACAGGAGGGCAGGGAGTGATGGCCAGCACCGCGGTGGTCCTGCGCCTGGGCCTGTGCACTGCTCCCACATGTGCTGACCTGTCCTGAGCACTCACACGAATCGTCCTGGGGACCCTCACAACACCCTGCCCTGGGCACCCCTGTCCCCACACACAGGAGGGCAGGGGCCCTTCGCCAGCCACCGGGGCCAGCTCTGCCATGCTACCCACACCCCCTCCCTCCTGTGCCGACAGGACCCCAGCGTGCACGGCCCGGGGATGGGGACGTCCTTCTGAACTGCCCACTGGCTCCCGCATGTGACGCGGGGCACAGCAACGGCCACCCTGCAGCCTTCTGGGGACACAGCTGCCATGACGCACACAGAGGGCGGTAGGCCAGTGGAGAGAACCTCGTCCTCACAGGGTGGCCGAATCAACCGGGAGCCCGTCCTGTTCTGTCCCCCTCACGTGACAGCGTCACTGCCCTCCTTTTCAGGCCTTTGCGTTGGGTGCTCGGTTGCGAGGCCGAGGCCATCCCGGCCACTGCTGCCCCACAGTTGGCGAGTCGTGGATTCCACATTCCAGCCGCGAGACGCTGGAGATGGCTCTCCCGTCTCCTAAGGAATGATGGGACGTTGGTTCCTCCCCAGGAGCCCAGAGCAGAGGTGACCAGGGACACCCCCAACAGCCTCCCCCACATCCCTTCGGGGGTCTGCTTTCCTCGCCTGCTCACGTAGGACAAGCACCCCTTTCACGCAGCCACGGAACCCCCTGGGGCAGTGGGGGAGCCCCGGCCCATGTCAGGAACCAGAGGGCAGGACCGTGCCCGGGCCAGCGAACCCTCAGAACTTCCTCGTCACCACGGGGTACCCCGTCACCTGCCGGGCACCGCGTATGTGAGCACTGCGCACCCAGGCAGGGGTCTTGTCCTCGGGGCACTCGCCCCCTCCAAAGGTGGCCGGACAGTGGTGAAACCTGAGCCAGGAATTATTCTGGCTTCCTGGACAAGGTGACCACAGACCTGAATCTTAAAGCTGGAACCGGAGTTGGGCACAATTAATCAGGACACATAAAAGATCCGTGGGAAGTGGTGCAAGTGATTAAAGGACATCTTATTTCAGAGCAATTCTTTCTTTCTCGGGTCACACTGGAAAAGTCAAGGTCAAGCATGAGGCAGGTTCGCTGCACTGGTGACCAGCCCCAAGTCCGGAAACAGAGCCCTCACACTCGTCACGTGGGGTGGAGCTGTCATGCACAGGCAGGCGCAACAGCAGCCTGCAAGCACCAGGCGGCCCCCCAAAGCCCCGTTTGGGGTCTCACCTGCATGTGCCCCCCCCAGCCCCGCACCGCAGCTGAGAGACCCAGAGAAGTGGCGTGCCCTGGGCCAGGTGGCTCCGAGACACACCCTGTTTCTAGGGGGCGCTGGCACGGAGCCCGGCTGTCTGGCTGGTCCCTGCCTGTCTCAGGACGGCGCTTTCCCAGCACATTCCACGTTATTCCTGAGAACTGCAAGTGAGAAGAGGCAGAACCGCAGCGGCAGGCACAGTGAAGACACAAGCCGTGGGGCAGGGCAGGAGGGCAGGCTTCACACACGTCGTCTGCCGTGCTGATGGTCGCGCACATTCCTTAAGCAACAGAAAACCTTTCCCTGCCCGCAAAATCTCGCATCGAATTGCAGTTTGTCAAACTATCCGAGGGCTCTCTCTGGTTTAGATGGGAGCGAGGGTCGTACCAGAGCCACTGCACCCCCAGCCCTCCCTCACCCTCCAGCCCATCTGTGGAACATCCATCCACAGCCCCGCAGGGAAATCCCGTCTGATGGCCGGGACGCTGGTCTCGAGGACATAAGGACTCGCCTCGATGGGCCATTCTGCTCTGTCCCGTCTGCCCAGCCCCCACATCAGCTCTGCCTCTCAGAGCCCCGGGATGCTGCCCAGCTAGAGCCCGCCGAGCTGAAACAGGAGGGGGCAGTGCCCAAGCCGCGCCCCGTGTGGGCCCTGCCCGTGGGAGCCAGCCAGGCTCCCTGGTGACACCGTGGGGCTGGCGCCCTCCCCAGTGAGCCACCCGGGGTACTTCCATGCTGAAGGGAGACCCTGAGAACCTGGCCCTCAGGCAAGCAGGGAGCCAGCCGCTCCAGGGTGCTTTCCTGGGAACCGATGACGGTGACAAATGGCCCCTTGTCTGAAAGGCTCAGATGTCCAGAACGGTGAGCACCCGGGCCGTGCCACGGCAGCAGGGTCCTGAGAAAAAGGGGCCACCCGGCCCCCTCCCCGGGCCTTTATTCACGTCTCCACGCTTTTTCCCAAGTGGACACAGGATCCAGCCAAGGGGCACAAGGTGGTGAGTTCAGTTTCTGAACAGCGGACGGTTGGTTCCCCTGGGACTTAATAGACATCTTTGACGGCAGGAAGGTTTCGAGCCAGAGGCCGAGTGAGGAGCGGAATACTGAAGCGGGGGCGCAGCTGCGGGAGGGAGGCGCCAGGGCCACCCTTTCCTCCCCGCATCCGCCTGTCACCCGGAACAGGCACAGCCCCCTGGCCTTGCATGTCCAGCCCTCCTACGGCTCCTCCACCCTGCCGCTCATCCCCGGACTCGCCGGAACCCCTCCGGATCCTTGGGGTGTTCTTTCTGCTTCCTTCTCTCCCTCCTTCAATTTTCATTACTGTAGCTCCTTGCTTGGACTTCGTTAAATGCTCACTCTAGAGCGACTGATGAATTGGATTAAAAAGCTGTAAATTATTAAAAGGAAATCATTGTCCGGGAAGCCTGAGCTCGTTTTCGATAGGTTTCTCTATTACTACCAAATGGTTAGGATGCCTCGGCAGGACCCGGAGCTGGGAAGCCAACAAAACAGTGAAGTGGCATTTTGTCTTGCTGCCAGCAGAGTGGACGCTGGCACGGGCAGCCTGGGTGCCCTCACTCTGCCCCATGGACAAGGCGTCACCTCTTCTTTGTGACCCCAGCCCACACTAGCTCACCGCCCCTTGTTGTGCCCCCCGCCCTTCCTGGAAACACCCCAATTCACTGACCACCAGGACGTCCACGTAGCCCAGCTTGGGTGCCCTTCACCACGTGGGTGAACGGCCTTCACGGGCACCTGTCTGCGACCGCACTGTGCCCTGCAGTCACCTGGCTGTGCCACCGCCTCCCCAGCACCTCTGGACCCTCCGCCTCAGCTCCTTACACTCGGGAATCAGGTTGTAGCCGCCTTTGCACTGAGACGCCCACTGCTCTTGGCGCACACATTGCTCAGCAGGCTTGTTTCTGACCTCCCGCCCCCACCCCGAGTCTCCAAATGGAACCGCCCATCCCATCCTCTGACTCTTGAGGTCAAGGGACTGTGGCTCCCATGGCTTTGCCTCCCGGGAGCTCGATCAGCATCTGGGAAGTGGAATTGCTGAATGACACCTGGCGTTTCGGTACACGCCTCAAGCTCTCTACTCCCAGTCCTGAGGTCACATCCACAGACCCAGCGCACTCCCTCCTCAGCCCCTAAATGCAGCAGCTACTAAGGCAAAGTCACCCAAACAGGCCAGACATTGTGAAAATAGGAACCTTGCTGAGACCAAAACCATCCAGGGGAACTGCAGGGGAACGGAGTAGAGGGAAGCCGGAAACGCTCGCGCAGGCGTCTCTGCAGACTGAGTCAGAGGGGCTCAGTTTTGGGAACAAGGATCCAGCAGGGTCCTCCCCTCTTCCCTGAGAACCTGCCACCCACCCCACCCTGGGTGGGCAAACAGCAGGCCGTGGGCCATGGTGTCAGTTCCCAAAAACGTGGAGAAGGGGGAGCCGGCCCCTTCCGTAGCCTTGACGCGATGGGCTATTCAGCCTCAGACCCAGGGGAGCTGGGGCAGCCACATCCCTGCCCTGACTCCGTGTTTGCAGCCACCTGACTCCTCTGGGGCATTTTCAGACGTGCTGTTGCTACACCAACCCTTCACCACTGACTGTCCCTTGCCAGTCTGGCTTTCTTGTACCCAAGTGCCAGACTTTAAAGTAACCCTCCTGTTTATCCACGCAGGCCTCTGAGTGTCCCGTAATAAACACACGAAGGAAACACACACGATGAGGTAAGTGGAGAAGCCACAAGCACAGTATATAAAGAATATACTTGGCAGAGCTAAGTCCTCCAGTTCCTTGAAATACGCGGGTTATCACACCCGAGCAAGCATCACACGGGCCTCCTGGAAGAAAGGACAGCAAGGAATGTGTGACAGGTTCCACGGACGGGCGGGAGGCACCTGCCAGGCACTATTAATACACAGGGGACCTCACGCAGCTGCGGGACAGCGGGGCAGCCCGAGTGCCGGGTTGGAACTCCCATTGCAGCTCTTCCACTCTCCACCTGTGTGCTCCCGGGAACACCGCTGGCCCTCTCTGAGCCCCACTCAGCCTCCTTCAAGATCCCACCGAATGCCCCTCCCCCCGAGGGCTTCCTGCACCGTCCTGGTCGTTGGCCACCCCACCCCCTGTGCACCTGGAGCGCCTCATGCTGACGTCATCTCCTGCGCAGGCCCAAGCAGTCATTTGCACACTGGTCACCCCCCCAGCCCGCCAGCCTGCATGTTCCTTGGACGCTGACAGAGGCCGAGCCCTGTCATCTTTGTAGTCACAGTGCCTGGCACGTGGTGGACACTTCTCTGTGTTGGATAAATCAATGATTGATTGATTGATTGATTGATTTAACCGACTGCAACCTGGCGTCTCTTCTACGAAGAGTCGACCTAGAGCCTTGCAGAGAGCTCAATTCATACAAACTTGCAAACTCTGAAAAATAAACAACTTCCTCTGAATTCTAACAAACTCAATACCAAAGCCCTTAATAGGAGGCCAACAGGTACACAGGACCGACCAGGAAGAGGAGTTCAAGGAACTCTGGGTTTAGCAGCTTCCACTGGTCCGTGCAAGTCTCAAAGCCCCGGAGCCTTCTGTGGGTAGACGGCCACATCCCTCACGCGCGCCTGTCCCAGCATCAGCTTCGGGGAATGCGGCAGTCTCGGCGAGCGCTTACTCTGCACGCAAGCGTGATTAAGTGTGAATTAATCCAGCAGCTGCGGGGACAAACAGCAAGGGAGAGCTGTCCTCTGCCTGCGATGGGGCAAGCAGGGGAGACGGTCAGGAAAATAGCTCATCATGTGACTTTCCATGTCTGCCCTTTAATCGGCTGCAGTGATCGGGTAACAGCTGGAAAGCAGGAACATTTGGGTTCATTCTCCCAGGCAGGAAAGATTGGAAGAGAGGAAAAGTTTTCTGAATACTAGAGAGTTTGCTTGTTGGAGTAGAACCTATTTCCTTGGCTCACAGACATGAGCACTTGGTGCTTTCTCAGTCTCATGTCATCCTCAGAAAATGGGGCAAACCCCAAAGCGTTAGACCTCACAGTGTTCTCGCTGCTCCTGCAGCTGGAGCAACATCAATATTCTAGTCAACGCGCCCTCACCTTCCCTCTGGGTGCAATGCAACCTCACACAAAGCTCGCTCTCTGACGGCAGCCCCAGCCCCTGAAACAGCAGGGGGAGGAGCCGCCTCCTCTGGGCCCAGCCCACACGTCGGCTTCCCAGCGCTGGGGAGACGCTGATGGAGCACGGCCAACACGAACGCGGTCCTTCTACAGCAAACAGCAACGTCGTCACTTACTGTTCACTCGCGTATTGGTTCATTCAAGAAGTATTTACTGAGCACCTACTATGGGCCAGGCACAGTTCTCGGCACTGAGGATCCTCCAGTGAAAATGTGGGGCTGCACCCTGATCTTTCTCCCACTGGCCACCCCAACCTCCTCCCCGGGTGCTGGTCACCACGTGGTCATGGATCCTACAAATCCCAAGGCTGCTTTCTTCCTCCTCCATCACCAGCTCCACTTTCTTCCCTTCCCCAAACCTGGAGCTACCTCCAATAACCCGTTTCCAGTCTTAGTTCCCTTCTGCCCAGAGTTAAACTAAATAATGCCCCGTCCCCTCCCCAAGAAAAAGATGTCCACGTCCCAATCCTGTGTGTGTTTCCTCTCGCGGCAAAGGGGACTTTGCGAATGTGATGAGTGAAAGATCTTAAAAGGGAGAGACCGTTCTGGATCACTTAGACGGGCACTGGACGTGATGGCTGGTGTCCATGTAAGCAAGAGGCAGAGACAGATGCCACAGAAGAGGAGACACTGCTGACCACAGCAAGATGGAGGAAGGGCCGGGAGCCAAGGGACGCAGGTGGCCTCCCACAGCTGGAAAAGGCAAGAATAGATTCTCCCCGGAGCCCCCAGGAGGACCCAGTCCTGCCAACACCTGACTCAGCCCAGGGAGACTGACTCACACGTCTGGCCTCCAGAACTGCGAGAGAACATGTGTGTTTCGTCAACACACTGGGTCTGGGTAACCTGTGGCAGCAGCCACAGGACACTCATTGGGGCCTCCTCCCTCAACTGGGGGTTTTGCGGTGCCATGGAATTCAGGCTCGGAAGGAACATTCCGGAGCATCTGATAGTTCTCCAGATTTATGATATTCACCAACTCACTGATTGGGCAGATGTTACGGAGCACCCAAGTGCCCTGTGGTGCCGCCAGCGGGGACGGGGCTGGAAACAGCAGACACGGACGCAGGCCCTGGCCCCATGGCACTCACCTCCCGCTGCGAGGTTTGCTCGGCACGTCCAGAGAGCTCCGTGGTCCACAGAAGCCTGTTTTACCCTCGGACGGCTCCGCTGTCTATTCTCTGAATAGAACAGGACTCCTGGGAAATCTCTCCTCCAACCGCCTCCGAGGACGTGAGTGGCCCACTCACTGCCCACGGTCGTCCAGAGATGGCTTCTTGTTTTTTAATTTTCAGTATAATTTATTTCCAGTACATTTATGCTTTTCACTTAAACTAGAGAATTTACTTGTCAATTCAACTTTCTCCTTGGTTTTATCTTCTGGTTTTGATGCACGTTTTTAATTTTCTGACATTAAATCTGGCGATGTACATCCCAAAAGAAAAGGCAAACTTCTTAACTCACTGAAATTTTACGAAAGATCCCCTGGTTAGGCTCGGAGGCTTCTTCTGTGTCTCCATTCCACACCCTGCACCTCTGCAGGAGCCGCCTGCAACGGAACCGCACCCTCCCGTCGCACCGCTGGCCTCTCAGCACCTGCCACGCTCAGACGCAGCCGCCTGTGCCTGGGCAGTTGGTTTCCTGAGACCAAGTGAATTTTGCTTATGAAACTCCGTCTGGTCAATAAGACCCAGTGTCCATGCCCCCTCCACCCACCCACCTCCGATGATGCCCTGCAGCCTATTCACAGGCTTCTCAGCTCTGTGTCACCAGGAAAGGATTTCTTCTACTTTTTGGTCAAGGCAAAAACTTGAACAGCAATTCCTATGCAGACCGCGTCAAGCCACATCTTCTGTCCCTGGGCCTGCTCTTCTGTGGCCCTCTGGACACACATTCCAAGGTCCTGCAGTCCAGTGCCGACCGCCACCCTCCCCGCCTTTCCTCTCCAGGCAGTGCCAGCTCCCTGCCCACAGGAAGTGGTGACAGCACTCCTCGCCCTCATCTGCCTGGAGACCAGCCCCCGGCCCTACGTGTGCACATTCCAGTGGCATTAGGGTACCAGGCAAAACCCTCCCGGAGGGATTCCTCGCCATGCCTGGAGGCAGAGAGTGTGTGATCAGGACGCAGGCCTCCAGCAATGACCAGTGAGGCCCTCCTCATCAGTCCTTACTGGGAGTGAGTGTCTCCCAAAGCACACGCCGGCAGAAAACAGACATCTGCAATCAGGGGCCATGCCATTTATTAGAGACAGAGAACAGTGTAACTGAAAAGATAAGTCTGGGAGTGCCGGGAGGGAGCAATTGGGGGGGGTGGCTGGAAGGGCCTGGTATTCACGAGCCCTCTGTGAATCCTCCCCAGCCTCCACTGCCCTCCTGCCCCCGAGGAGCACCATCTCCCCTTTTGGGCTTGCGCAGTGCTGTGCTGAGACACTGGTTCCAGCTGAAGGAATGACGAGGCGACTACAATCTCTATACAGCAGGCAAGTAATGTTCCCACACACACCCCTGCCATGATCCTCCCACCACCCGGAGATAACCACTAATGACAACTTGTGTTTTACCTTCCTGTACGTCTTCTTGAACATGTACATACGTAAGTGCTATTATGGAAAATACCTGCATAAAACTACCTTCGAAATATGTATTTGGTTTGGTACTTTTTTTTTTGCACGCAGACACCTCATATGTTACATATTGTTATGCAGTTTGGTTTTTCTAGTCACCAGTAGGTGTTGGATTTCCGTTCTTATCTGTGTATGAACTCACTTCACTCATTTTCGTGACAGCAGGACGTGTGTTGTTTGGACCCACCTCCGTTCGTCTAATCATTTTCTTCACGATGAACATTTTGGTTGTTTCCATGCATTCTCTATTACTAATGCACTCCCCCGAAGTCTTTGTTAACCTGCCACCTCCGTCACCATTTGTCGAAACTGGCCTTTCCCATTCCTTTCCCCAGTGCGTCTCCCGCCATTCCTCCACGAGCAGAACCACGTGCAAGACCCTGAGACGTTGAGGTCCCCCGACGTGGCCCACACAGGGGGCTCTTGGAACGTGCTCTGCGCAGCGGCTCAGCTGTCCGCCAGATGTGCCTCCTCTTCCTCCCGTGCTCGGTCCCGTGGACACTTCTGTGGGAGCCTCCTGGGTCCTCCCGGGCCGAGTTCGCTGCTCGCTGTCTTCAGACCCTGCTCGCTCTGTCAGACTCACCTGGCATCCCTCCTCCAGCGGTGCCTGCGAGGCAGCACGCACTCGCTAAGTGTTTGTTGGATGGATACAAGAACAAATGAAACCCACGCCAAATTTGGCAGATGTGGGCACCTCCTACAGTCAGGGGACCCCCAGGCAGTGTCCAACTCACTGGTGGCCTCTTTGGGGGTGCACATTCGCAACTCCTGAGTCATCATCAGCCACTATTCGGGGTCCTGGTCCTTTCGCAAACACCTGTCTCTCTGCAGTCCCTCAAGACGAAGCCCGAGGGGGGCTGCAGGCAACAGAGGGGAGTGTATGGGGCACCACTGTGCCCGGACATGGAGACAGAGTCTTCATCGCATTCTGTCTCCTGTAGGGACTCATGAGGCAGTTTCCTCACGTCCGTCTGCACTGAGCTGAACAGTGTCCCTAAAACATCCATGTCTACTGGAACCTGCAATGTGGCCTTATTTGGAAATAGGGTCCCCACAGATATAATCAAATTGAGGTCACATTGGATTTTTGTGCACTCTAAACACACACGGGGAAAATGTCAAGTGACCACGGAGACGGGGACTGAAGTGCTGCAGCCTCAATCCAAGGCGCCCCAAGTATTGCCGGCCACCAGCACTTGGGAAGAGGCAAGAAAGCGCTTTCTTCCCTACGGGCCTGCGAGGGAGCGTCTCCTGACTCCGGACTTCCAGCCCCCAGAGCTGCGAGAGCATACATTTGCTTGTTTTAACCATCCAGTTTGTGACGTTTTGTTACCGCAGCCCCGGAAATGGAACACCGAACTCCACCCTTCCCTCCCTCCCTCTTCCTTCCTGCATTAGCAGTGAAGTCAGGACTCTGGCCGCACAAAACGCTCCTGTCCTAGGACGGATGCACACAGGCCCTGGGACCCTCGGGAGGGACCATCAGACCCCGAGTCAGCTGCATCATTTGCATAGCACAGCGCAAGGTGAACACGCAGCCTTTCTCTACGCCTGTCACAGTGGGTTTTATCTGCTACGTATGTCACTCTACCTTGGGCACAGGGACACTTGCAGGGCAGCTACGCACTTCCACAAGTGTCCATGCCCACCCTGGCCCTCCCCGAGCAGGGGGGGTGGAGGGGTGCTGCAGGGAGGTGGCAGGGACCGCGGCCTCCCATGCACGCTCTGCGGGCCCCATGCTTCACAGGCAAAGCACAGATTCAGAGATAAAACAACTGTGAGGGGCTTCCATACAGCAGCCACGAGCACTAAAGCCCAAATGCAGGCCCTTCTGAGCTCCTGTCACCCACCCAGGAGGCCGGCCCTGAGCAGACCAAGTCCAGGGCCACTCAGAGGAAGGATACAAACACTTAGGGAGCCCATCGTGTGCCAGGGCTCAGGAATTTAGAACCTCATCTCCTATTTCCACCAGGCCCTGGCAAGGGCAGGCGGATTCTTCCCGGATGAGAAAACTGGGCTCCCAGGGCTGAGCTCAGGCGCGCCCAGGCCTCGCTCCAAGTGCTCTTTCTGTCCTGGCTCCGCCGTTCTGCCGGGTTCTGCTCCCTGTGACAGTCCTGCCTCGGCCCTCAGCCCACCGCACAGCAGACGGAGAAGAAAGTGGCCTGTTTCCAGGGAGGGTTTGGGGCAATTTACACTAAGAAAGTGGTAATAAATCTTAAAACCACTGAAGCAAGAATAAAGAGATAAAAGTCGAAGAAGAAGGTGGGGTGGCAAACATTTTTACCAGAAAAGCTAAGCCGAGATTAACGACCTCGACCACAGCACAGAACTCAGCTCTGAGCCTTCTGGCAGCCGAGACAAAGCTGGGCCCTGGCAGTGACAGGGCCAGCGCGAGGGGACTGCTCTCCGTGAGGCGGAACCGTGGGGAGACCGAGCAGGCGGAGCCCTCCCCGATGACGCCGGCAGCATCGTGGGCTTGGGACGTCTGGGGAGCAGTTTTACAGGAACGTGTGGACGCTCCAAACCCAGCCGTTTCATAAAACGATGCCTTGAGTCCGAGGGCATCGCGTGCAGGTAATTGTGGGGCCGAGGAACAGAGGCGAAGTGCAAAGCTCGGAGGCCCGTTTCCGCCCGACCTGGTGCCCACAGGCTGAGCACGAGGTGGCTTTCCAGAGGCCGTGAGGCCGCGTAAGGAAGTCGGGGCCAGACACCGCCGGCCCGGATCTGCCCCTGCACACACCGCCTCAGCACACACAGAATCTACCTTAAATAAACAAAGTAGCCAAAATAATATTACCTTTTTTAAAAGGTGTTTTGCTTTCAATTAAAAAAAAGTGTATGTTTCTAGCCGAATGACTTCTCTTGCCATGTAGGATGTGCTTTTGGCAGGGAGACGTTCGTTTGGTGGCCTTGGCAGACGCCAGCCTTGGAGGGACTTCAAGAGAAAACACACCCAGCGGATGGGATGACGGGCTCGGGGATCCGGCAGCCAAACGTGGAGAAGGGAGGAGCAGCCCCGACTGGGACGGGGCCCTGACACCCAGGGTGGCCTCGGTGCCCGCTTGAAGGACTTGGGGTGGGCCGGGAGAGGCCCTGGAGGCAGCGAAGGGGGCACCTGCCCAGCCCAGCGCCCACCGGCCGCACGTGCTCATCTGCACACAGGTGACGCTGGAAGACGGGCTACCCAAACAAACACCCCGTGAGGATCCGGCACAGGCCCCGCCAGGCGCTGCTTCCCCCTGAACCCCGCTCGGCCTGCCCGGCACCCCTGCACGCTCACCTGCACGTCCCACAACACGGGCAGTGCTTGGGGCCCCGGGGGAAGTGGCATGTCATGGAAAGCCTGCGTGGGGGCAGGTGTAGCAGCCCCTGGGAAGGAGGAGCTGCCGTCCTCCGGGGCTTGGTGACTTTAGCTCAAAGACTTAGTACTAGTGGGGAGCTTGACTGGAAAACGTGCCGATGGCTGGGCCCTCCTGCTTTCCCTTAAATCCCCGTCCATGGATGCTGGCAGAGAAGGCAGAGAGGAAGCCTGAGCTGCAAAGGGCCCCGAGGAGCAACGGCTGGCCGGTCTGCTTCAAGCCAGGCATGGCCACACAGGGCTTGCCCTGGTTCAAGGTCCCCTGAGGCCCACAACGGCCACCAGGGAGACCCCGGGGGCAGCTGCCGCAGGAGAGCAGGACAGACTCCCGCTGGGCAGGATGAAGCAGAGAGAGGAGGGCAGGAGGTTCCGGAGGGCTGGGGCAGCATTCCAGACAGCTGGAAAGTCAGGGCCGTTGCTGTGCAGACCTGGAGGTGGGCAGCAGCCGTGGGATGAGTCTTCTGGGCCAGAACTCCAAGGGCGGGGATAGGCAAGCGTCCCAGGGTGAGTGACCCGAGGTTCCAGGCCACCCTGGGCCCCCGTGTGAGTCACAGCGTGGGCGCAGTGCTAACCCTGCACTCAACCCCGAGGGGAAGTGTAGACTCAGTTAGGGAGCAATTTGAGGGGTTTTGTCCAGTCTGTGTAACTGACCCGGAGACCGGAGGCCTCTGGGGATGCTCTACCAGGTCTGGGTGTTCCCAGGGCTCACGTGAAACTGAGCTGCAGTCGCTCCCCGGTGCGGACCCTGCCCTCAGTGGCAGGTCACTCTGGAAAGGTGGCAGGTGAGCGGTCCCTCAGCGACTGTGCACAGGGCACAGAAACCAATTGTCATCCCCCCACTAACCTTCTTGCGGACATAAAAGAGGACCTGAACTTTGGTAAACAAAGATCAATCATTTGTTGCTTTCCAGTGGATAAACTGTTCGCCTAATCTCTTCTGGGCGTCCTGCTCAGTCCATCCCACCGAGAGCATTTGCTGGGAACCCGACACCACGTGGGAGGCACAACAGCTGCGTGCGGGTGACAAGGTGCAGCCCCTGCCCTGGGGGAGCTTGCAGGCCAGCACAGGAGGCCCACGGCACGCAGCCGCCATGGTTGGACACACAGTTAAACAATGGCGCACTCGGCCTCACAGGCTTCTGCGACCAGGCTCCTACCTGCTCAGAGGCCATGGCTCAGCTGGCTGGTCCCAACTCTGACGTGTGACCCCGTGGGGGACACCACAGCAGCAGGCAGGGTCCCAAGTGCTGGTGCCCGAGAGCCATGATGGCCGTGAGCGTCCTCGGGGCCGCCACTGTCTGGCAGCGGCTTCCGTGAGCCCTGTGTTAAGAGGACTCTGAGCTGAACCTGCCGGACTCGGTGGGAAGAGAACGCTGAGCAATACACCACACCTGGCGTGGACACCGGAGAAGTCAGCCACGCCTCGTACCTTTATTCCTCACCTGTAGGCACTTCCGCTCAGCTGGCTTCATTGCCACAGATTGACCCAACTGAATGACCCGACTTGTTAAGAGCTGCTCTGACTCAATCCCGCATTGACCTTCACGCTGCACGGCGCAGCCTGCAGCCCTCGTGAGCCCCCCAGGGCTGAGCGTGCAATGTGAAGTCTGCCTGGCACCAGGGCTCCTCCGACATTGTCGGCAAGATAAACTTGGACCTGACTAGTTCACTCAAACTGTCCACCAGCAAGAAGCAGGCTAGAAGGTCTGGGCTGATTAATAATTGTTACTGAAGCTGAATGCAATTAGTTCTATAATTTTGAGCAGTTGTAATTCCACGGAGCTTACATCACAAGGCTGAGGCATTAGCAAGGATTACTCTCAAAAGGCTAATAGGTATGACTAACCCCATGTGCGCCCCACTTGTGTTTGAACCACGTCCAGTGCCAAAGGCTCACTATCAACTTGGCATCGCTTTAATAAAACGTTTATGGAACCGATGCACACGAGGATCTCTTTCCTGAAGAACCCCAGTGCCTGCCCCAGGACCTGAAAGCTCCGCTCCTGGGTGGCACATTTTGCCCTGGCTGGTTTTCCCTACCCCGTCCCCCAGGGAGGCACTCGGGCTGCAGCTGTCCCTGCTGCTCCCTGCCCAAAGCATGGCTTTCCTCCTCGTCTCTTTACTGTCACGGCTGGCACACCACGGAGCTTCCCCTTCCACAGGCTGCAGCTGCCGGAGACCTGAAGAGAACCCCCTGGCCCCACCTTCCACAGTCTGCCCATTAAGACTATGGGTGGTCAGTGGATCCTACTTGCCCACCCTGTGGGTATGTTCTATTTACAAGAACATGAATTTGGCCCTGGAGACTAATTTTTTTTACAAAAGTATATATGGTATACGGCTAACCCTCAAAATTCCTGAACAGCCCTAGCCCCACGTGGCTCTCCGCTTTCCTACACTAAGCCACACGGGTGCTGGGGGCGTCACGGGTGCAGGAGCTGGTCTCCCACTCTTTGGTGATACTGTGTGTTAGTATATAAGGCACGTAGAAGAGTGTCTGGCTATAAGTGCTCTGTAAGTCTTTACCTTCATCAGCCAGTCACAAACCGTCTAATTCATCCCAAACCACACCAAAAAGAAAATCTGGCCAGGCACGGTGGCTCACGCCTGTAATCCTAGCACTTCAGGAGGCTGAAGTGGGAGGATCGCTTGAGGCTGGGAGTTTGAGACTAGCCTGAGCAACACAGTGAGACCCCGTCTCTACAAAAAGTAAACAAACGAACAAACAACAAAAGAAATTAGCCGGGTGTGGGGGCACACGCCTGTCGTCCCCACCACTCTGGAGGCTGAGGCAGGAGGATCTCTTGAGTCAAAGAGTTTGAGGCTGCAATGTGATATGAGGATGCCACTGTACTCCAGCCTGGGTGACAAAGCAAGACCCGGTCTCGAAAAGAAAAGAAAAAAGAGAAGAGAAGAGGAGAAGAGAGGAGAAGAGGGGAGGGGAGGGGAGGGGAGGGTCCATCCTATCGCACTATAAAGAAAACAAGGCCTTGGAATGAGGCACACCCATGCACCCATGCTCCAAGGCCGTGGCGTCACCCACTGGCCTTGTTGGTAGGAGAGACCACAAGGACACTGTCTAGTGAAGTGGCTGTGACCATGAGACAGGACAAATGAAAAGCCCTCACCACGTGGTGAGAATCCAGTGGGTTAGGGCTGCCATCGTCAGGGCCACCGCTCTGTGGGGTCTGGTGGCAGAAAGGAAAAGCGCCCTCCCGTAACTCAATACCCACATCTCCTCAATGCCAATCTCTCCAGACCTTCCGTCACGTCGCAGGCCTTTGCCGCCTGACTCCCAGGTTCGTCTCTTAGTTAGTGATATCTCGCCTGGTGAAGGAGCTGTCATTTAAAAGCTTTGTTTTATTCTGAAAATCTAGTCCTACACAAAATAAGGGACAATTTTGAGTTAGGCATTCATAATCTTGTTTAATTCCCATATTTTTGTTTTAATATATCTAATGTGGGCTACAAATATATATAACGTGATTTAAAAAAAAAAAAAAGGACCAAGCAAAAGTAAAATGTGAGTGAGCAGAGTGAGCTGGAGCAGTGGTGGGAGTCGCTATGACCCGGCTGAGCCCTGCACTGGACGGGCCAGTCTGAGCTCCTGCACTTCGTCCCCTCTCCCTTGTGACGGCCCTTTGAATCAGCTTTCAAGAATAGGAGGAAAATTCTGTAGCTGAGTTGGAAAATGCTGTTGGTGTCCCATAGGCACCAACTGCCAAGGACTCCCGTAGCCGGGTGGCCGGGCTGCCTCCGGAGGGGTGGCGAGGTCGCACTTAGGACGTGCTGAGGACGTGCACGGAGTCGGGGGAACGTTGCTGTCGATGTCCTTGAAGACGCGTCAGCCACGGTGCCGTCAACTGTCATACCGTTGCCTGCATTAATATTTCAATAAATGAACTAATTCAAGTAAGCAGCACAGAGATGCAATCTTTTTACTATTTATCCATATATGGAAATGCAATTAATAGAGAGCATTTGGGTGGGTTTTCCTGAGAGAACTTACTCGGAATGTGGGCTCTCGACCTCTGAGCACTGAAAAGCGCAGTCGCACACGCTGACAGCCTGACTGGGTCTCGCGGGTGAGCCGGCTCAAGGGTTGCACACCACGTTCTACACAGCACCTCGGGGTTCCCTGGGGAGGTGGGGAAAGCTGGGGAGCCCTCGTTCCCCTGACCTCCCCGTTAGCCAGAGCAGCTTCAATTCTTCAACTTCTGTCTGTGTTTAATTGCACCCGAAGAAGACGTTATGTATCTAAAAATGCTGTGGCACCATTGAGCTAATACAACCTACCTTGTTTACAGATCAGGAAACTGAGGCTCTGCTCGGTAGCACCTGCCTGCAGGTCTGTGGCCACCTGAAACCTGAGCCCCACCAGAGATCCGGCCTGGGATGGTCATTAAACATCAGGCAGCCCTGATGCATTGGACATTCCTCGCATTGCTGTCACCGTAACATCAGTCAGATCATCTCAGCTCGGCCTTAGCCTCGCTTCTGGGTGATTAGATGTTTTTATTATACATAATATACATTAATAAAATTGTATTATGACAGAATCACACATGGCAGACCTCACATTTTTGTCACAGGACTTGATGAGAAATGGAGGTGTCGCATCTTTTGAGATTATTCCAGAAAGCAAAATGTAAAACTAATACACCTAAGGATACAGTGTAGCCCCTTGAGGTGCATTGGGTTCTCAGAGACCTGTCGTTTCTGCTGGAAAACTCGGTAAGTGATGCTAAGTACTGGAAACAGCAGTGACACGGGCTCATGGAGCCCACGGGTTTTTAAAGAAATGGTGAAAACCTGGGTTTTACCTCCTGTTTACCTTGCAGTGATGCCGGGTCAGGCAGCCTGTGCAACTCACAATCAGGGAACGTCCAGGACGGGCTCAGGCCCCGACGTCCCAGATCCCTCGTCTGGTATTCATTAGACGGTAACATCATTTAGCTTCTAGTCAAAGAGGAAAAAAGAAGTGTATTCCTTGGAAATGTGGAGGTATTTGAATGTCAGCAGCCAGGCCCCCCTCTGGGGACAAGGCTTTCTTGAAAGAAATGTTATTGCAGCAACAAATCTGTTTTCCTGGTGATTTCACCCCATGTCTACATTGTTGTCGTCAAAGTTCACTTTCAGAAATGAAGCGGTAGACACGGCAACCCTTCATACGGGCGGGCACGTGGCTGTCTGTCCCCTTCACCATCACCCCCGCCCCCTGAGGTTAGAGGGCATCTTACAGCAGGTCACACGGGCCCAAGGACTTGGCCAAGGTCACACCGCTGAGAAGTGGCAGGGCAGAGTCCCGCAGCTCCTGGCTCAGTCACCACCCTGGGCACCCCCTTCCACAGCCCCCGAGCACCCCAACGCCTCTGCTGTGGACTAAACTGTGTCTTCCCCAAATGCACATGTTAAAGCCCTAACCCCCGTGTGACGGCGTTTGGAGACAGGGTCCTCAGGGACGTAACTAAGGTTACATGAGGGCATAAGAGTGGGGCCCCGATCCAGCACTCCTGGCCTTATGGGAAGAAGCAACAGCTGAGATCTCCCCCACACACCACACATGTGCACAGAAGGCCATGTGAGGACACTAAGAGGACATGCCAGCACCTTGGTCACGGACTTCCAGCCTCCAGAACTATGAGAAATGAATGTCTGTTGTTTAAGCCCTGCCAGCAGAGAGGAACCTGTGGCCTCCGAGTTCAAGATTGTTCTTTCTTAAGCACCAAACGAGGAAGGAAAAGCCTCATCTTTCTCTGCTGCACCCCTTTTAATAAAAGGATTTGTTCCGTAAAATTTGGATTCAGTCAAAAGGCTGCAGAAAAAGGATCCAGAAGGCCACGTGTGGCTCCGAGACGGCAGGTTCCCCAGGCCTGCGTGGCGGTCTGTGGTCTCCTGTTACCGCAGCCCCGAGCTCGCTGATACGGCCTCCTTGGCTCAAGGCCGGGGAGTGTGCGTAGAAGATCTTAGAGGGCAAAGGAAGGGTCCTCTTCAGAAAAGGGTCCAGGAAGACAGGGCCTGAGGCCATTTTCTAAGAAAGAGAGCAGGCGGGGAGTGGGGACTGTGAGCACCTCAGCATAGGAGGGTCGGCGGTTCACCGCTCCAGGGCGCTGGGGGCTGCAGCCTGCAAGTGAGTTCGTGAGTGAAGACCGAGCCCCGGGGCTCCCAGTCTGGGGCTGGATCCACGGAGGGGCTCAGGAATATGTTTAAGGAGGCCCAGGCAAGGTCAAAGGCAATGCACCGTCTCCTGCCCAGGGAAGGGGATGCCGGAGGTCTGGGGTTCACACAGGGATGAGCTCAGCTAGACCCGCCTCAGAAGCCTAGAGATGGTCCCAGGCAGTCTCAGAGGGACACAAACACGAGGACAGAGCCAGTGCCTGAACACCTTTCCTGGACAGCCAGTCCCAGGAACCAGAGCCCTCAGTCCCTCCTCTTTCCAGCCAGTGTGGGGAGGCAGCCCAGAGGAGGAGGCAGGTGGGGACGCCACTGGATGTCCACAGTGGGGCAGAGGACCGGTGGCTCTGGGGTGAGGCTGGAAGGTTCCGTCTGTCGGGGCAAAGCAGGTTCGTGCATTTATCAAACATCTGGGAACCAGCTACACGGGAGGCCTGCTATGCCTGTTGGAGACACCAGAGGGGACAGGTGCACGGGCACGGTGGGAGCCCTGGGGGACAGGGCTGGGGGGATGCGAGCCACCCAGGGGGCTGTACTGTGAGCAGCACTTTGCTAGAGAATGACAGCGAAGCACACACTCTCAGAAGGTGGCTACAGATGGGATGAAAACGAAGAATTTGAACTTGTCCCTGTAAGTGAAGAGACATCCTTAGGATTTAAAATCTAGATGTGAAATGCTCAAGTCTGAATCTCAGAAGGGCGTTGTGGAGGGTACGGCTGGAAGGCACGAGGCCACGAAGGTCAACACAACAGCCTGAACCATGAGCCCCGGGCCAAGGTGGGGAGAGGGGGAGAGAACAGTCTGCGAGCACCGGGAGGGGGACACAGAGGAGGAGGCTGGAGGATCCCAGACCCCAGGTGTCTGGCTCAGGCAATAGAGGATGATAGAGCCGTTACATGGCAGGAGGACAGGAGGACAGGGGGACATGTGGTGACCAGCGTGGACAGGCTCCTGAGAAGTCACCTTAAAGCCATCCCGAGAGCTGGGGGGAGCAGCGGTCTGGGTCTCAGACCAGGGCCCTGGACTGGCATGCAGAGCAGGCTGTTTGGGTGGGCCCTAATCAAATACAATTGGTGTCCCTATAACAAGAGGGAATTTGGATGTGCAGAGAAACACCAGGGATGCGGGACACAGAGGCGAGACCACGCGAGGACACGGAGCAAAGGTGGCCGTCTGCAAGCCCAGGAAACAGGGCTCAGGGGGAATCAGTTTCTGTTGCTTAAGCCACCCCATCTGTGGCACTTTGTGGCAACAGCCCCAGTGGAGTAATCATCACCCGAGGACAACCTAGGAACTCTGCAGGACACAGGACCCGCTGTCGGGGGCCACGGAGCAGGAGCAGCACCACAGACGAACACTCGCAGGGAAGAGCGCTTGGTCTGGCCGCTCACGGTGAAAATCAAGGGCTGTTTCCGTGGAGTGAGAGGGACAAAGCCAGGCTGCGTGTCTGGAAGGAGCGGACAGGCGCTCAGGCCGTGGACACAGCAAGAGCACACAGTCCTCCGCGAGGCATGGGCTGAAGGGCAGAACGATGGGGCAGCAGTGTGAGGGGGGACAGGGTGTAGGGAGGAGTTTTGCCTTTTGTTTGTGTTTGGTAAAGGGCACGTGTGTGCATTATGCGAGAAACCGAAGATGCTTTCACGGAAGACAGGAAGTAGCGCGTGCATGGCTGGAACGTGTGCATCCGGCAAGATCCCAACAGAAAACACAAGGCACACTCAGCCAGGTCGCCCCGCTGTCTCCACGGTCTGCGCCCAGGGGTTGGGTCTGAGTTAAGGGACAGGGGCTGGAATGGGAGCTTGAGGAGCCAGGGCAGCGCTCGGGACGTCTGGCAAGGAAGGGAGGGCGTCTGAAGCAGGATCCAGTTGCCAAGTGCCTGAGGGCTCTGCCATCCACTTTATTGGCACCAGTCTACACAGTCATGTGGTTTCTCTCCAGTGGCGACTAGCCTGGAAGAGGAGGGAGCTGTGTCAATCCAGGGCTGGGGATTTGCAGCGCTGCCCGACAGGACCTTCTGTGATGATGAAACTGCTCCACGAACCTGCGCCCTCCCGTGGGAGAGCCACCAGCCACCCGTGGCTACTGACCACTGGAACTGTGGTTGGTGCAATGGAGGAACTGAATTTTTTTTTTCAAAAATGTATGGGGGTACAAACGTTTAGGTTACATATATTGCCTTTGCACCACCTGTGTCAGAGCTACAAGCGTGCCCATCCCAGACAATGAACACCGAGCCGATTGGGTGTGCATTTGCCCATCCCCTCTTAAAATTAATTTAAACTTAACCCCAGGTGACCTTTGGTACCATGATGGACACGACATGCAATACAGATGGCGAAGGAAAGGAAGGTCAGTTTGAGCTCCAGACTGCACTTAGGTAGCTGGGAGGCAGGGAAACATAAGCCTTGCCCAGGTCAAGGAACAGTCTGCAATCGTTAGAGTCTCTCTTTCCTAAACTTAACAACTCAGGAGGGAAATTGGCCACTTGCCTCCACGTTGGCAGCTAATGCTGTGGGCATTTTTAGGGGTGCGAGTTGTGTTGAAGCGTGACCCTACAACGTATGGTTATTTTCGAACATTATGGCTCATTTCTCAATTGACAGAGGTCACAGTGCCCTCCGGGATCTCGTGCTCCCAGCATGAGTGAACGGCTTTCTGCAATTTTTAAAAGCTTCCCAGATGTGCTGAAGAGATCTGTCCTGGAGAAGTTGCAGGCACAGTGTTTTTGTGGTGTTTATCGTATCATTGGATCCTCCTTCCAACGTTTTAAAGAAGTCCCTTAGGGGGGATGAGATGCCTGTTGATTAATTAAACTCAGTAACAAGCCATTTGCCCTCTCCTGGGGCTTATTAAGCTACAGATATTCCATCAAGGAGCCCCTAAAGGAATTGCATGTCTAGAGAAAAATATTCAATCACACTTGCATCATCCACTAAATTCCTTGCTAATTTTCTTGGTGACAAACGCACTTTTGGAAATTTGGTGGTTTTCCTCCATGCCTACGCGCTCCCCCCATCGATCCTCGAGATTGGATGCAGGAGCCCAGCCCCCCCCCAACATTACAGAAAAGCAGGCTGGGATGTGCTCACCCCCTGGGTCTGGGCAGAGGGGCCCGGCCCAGACTGCCCAGCTCTCAATTCAGTCCGCTCTGCGCCACCGTGTGATGTCATCTCCCAAACACTGCTGACCCAGAACAAAACAAAAATATTTTAAACTAACCCCTCTTCACAGAGTTCCATAAAATTTCCACTCTAGGTATACGTTCAGATGTAAGAAGAAGGAGAAGAAAAAATTGCAAACAGCCACACAAAAGAATTCCAAGTCTAGAGGAAAAATAAATGCTGGAATACGTGTGCTCGCGCTGGCAATGGAAAGATCCTCACACCGGTACTATCAGAGCAACGGGGAGACAGTCCCTTTAAGAGAGGACCCAGAAACCCACCGCAGGGTCTGGAAACTTCCATTGACACCCACGCAAAGAGCTGTTCTGCTCTGCTCTGCAAAGCCGACCACTAGTCGTCGTAAATCTCCAATTGTCGGGGGGCCAGGTGGCCCCCTGTGTGTTTCACAATGATAAAATTAACAAGAGTAATGAAAACCTACCTAGTACATTATTTTTCTTGGACTGACAAAGCAATGCACGTCTAGGCTGGCGGTGGCCCTGCTGGTGCCCCGTCTCAGGGGCCGAGGGGTCCGTGCCCGAGTGGTCTGTGCCCTGGACGTCCTCGGCAGCTGTGGCGCGGGGGAAGCCGTCACTTTAGAGACAACTACCTACCGGTGGATTTTTCATACACGATCCCTTAGTGCTCTATTTTTTTTTCTCTCATTTATTCAAACCTAATTGACAAAAAGTTCATTCAGAGCGACTTTATTAAATTACTGTCATATCAGAAGTAAGAGTTTTTATGTTAATGTAATAGTTATGACGTCACTTGGGGATTTTTGAAAAACAACTTTGTTTCAAAATCTATGAAGTCAGCCTTACCTCTGGAAGCCCGAGTGTTATCTCAGTAAAATGAGTGTCCCCAGATACTCCGTTTCCAGAGGGGCACGAGCTGGTCAACCCACAGGAAGGTGACCGAAACGGCAACAGTTCCCTCTAGCCAAACATCACGTGAGGTTTCTCTTACTAAAGCAACACCCAAAGCCTGCCTTTGGCTCCTGCGGGTAAAAACCAGTTACAGCATCAGCATGAAGCGCAGAGGTCTATGATTAATGGAGTCACTCTACAGAGTATTTGGTAGCATAGCTAAAGTCCTTCGTGAGCCGCAGAGCTAAGCAAACAAAAGTAACTTTGGCTTGTGAGTTTTGTCCTCAGTGGGAAAAAAACCATTCGAAGTAATATTTCACATTTACCTCTTCTGAAAATCCCATGCCAGGTGCTGGGGTGCAGGTGGGAGTGGGAGAACCAGGCTGGGGCCAGATTGGAAGCTTCCTCATTGTCGGTTTGGAGCGGTGTCCCCATCACTGTCGTTCCCAGGACGTGGGAGGGCACACCGTGACAACACAGGTTTAGCCGTGATGACTGACGCTATTTACGTGTCTGTCCACACTCGGCCCCCACCGCCAGCCCCTGCTCCTGCAGTAATTAGAGAGGAGCCTCACTTCCCTGGGGCTGTCAGTTGTGTGTCTTGGCACGATTTACGTTGTTTGGTTTTCATTAAAGAAACCTGTAGATAGTTGCTTTCAAAAACCCAGTCTGCCCTGAGGATAGATTTGGTAAGTCTCGGCCAAATTTATGGGAGTTTCACGAAAGTGCATGAGTCAATCAGCTGTCTGAATGGTGAAGTTTCTCCCTTACCACAAAGGGCACAGGGCTCATTCGTTCAACCCTTAATTCATCAAGCGAGCATTGGCCCCCCTGTGTTCCGGGCCCTGTCTGAGGACCCAAAGACTCAAAGATGAGTAGGACAGTCTCATTGGTTCTGCTGCCTTCCCCCAACTCCTTCCAGGTGAAAAGTATGATAGAGGCCAACCCAGATCCATTCTCTTCCCGCTCAGGGTACTCCTAGGCGGGCCTGCTTCCTAACCTTCCCACCCCTCCTCAGCCACACCCAGGATTGCCAAGCAAGCCACGGAGCGTCCAGACACCTGGTGCTCAGAGATAGTCTGCGCAGAAAGCTGCCCGGATGGAGCACAGGGAGTAGATTCTGATTCTGGTCCTAGAAGAATTCCACCTCCTCCAGGCAGCCCTCAGGGACCAGTAAAGCAAACTAGAGCCCCATCTTGTTGCCACTGTTCTGTTCCAACCATCCTGAGTTCATTGACTTTAGGGAATGGTGCCGGTCATTACTTGCTCGGGCCTGGCTGAGACAGAGGATTACATGAGTTGAGTCACTGCAGGTGGGCCTCAAACTTGTTTTTCAGTTTCCCCACTGTTACGAATATTTAGAAATATGTGACTTCTTCAAATATTAATACGATGTATGTAACTACAGCGTGTGGTTTTAGAGGGCTATTAAAATAGAAAGGAACTTCTTCACCTGTGAAAGGTAAAGACAAAGACCTCTGGTCAGTCTATGTAAAAAGAGTGATGACGTAGAAAGAATTCTCTAAGGTGACCGGGAAGACTGCAAAGCAGAGGGCGGCATCTGGATAGAGTGAAATCGCCAAGGTTGCAATGGCCAAATGGAGCTACTCTCTTGGTTCCTTTTATAACCGTCCTCCCAGCCCCTCCTGCGGGCGGGGCCCCGGGCATTCGCCTGCCCATCAAAGGCTTCCTCACCCGTGCTGCCAATCTCCTCTCACCAGAGCGGCAAACAACGGGGCAAGGCTGAGCTAGAAGGCGGCCCAGCGAGGAGACTGGGAGGCCGGCGCTAAGGGAACAAGTGCCCTGTGCACAGCGGTGCGTCGGGGGCCGTCCTGGGGCTGGAATCTCTCAGTGCCCTTCGAGACAGACACAGAATGAAGCCCACATTCTAGGGGAGAGAATCAAGGCTCAGAAAGGCTGAGTCACTTCTGTAGATGACAGTTTTAATCTAGGTACGTCTGGTTCCCAAACCTTCTCACTGTCTCTGTGCCAGAATGTGCCAGAGAGAGGAAGCAGCCACAGTCGGCAGGCAGAGGAAGCCAGTGTGCCGGGGCCGGCAGTCCTTGCGTCCAGAGCCAGTCGTGAGCTTACAAGTCCACCCAGGGGAGCACAGAGTGACAGTCTGGGCTTGGCGAGATCTTGGCAGTGCGGGTGCCAGGTGCTGGGATCTGCTGAGGACGGGTCCGATGGTCCACCCAGAAGCCAGGGACAGCCAGAGAAACAGCTAAGGTGGCACAGGACACACTTCATCCAGAGCCCAACGCCAGAACCAACCTGGGGATCCTCATCTCCTGAGACTTGGCCAATTGCTTGGAGCTGAGTTAAAACCCAAATGGCCGGGCTCTGTCTGCCTGTCCCCTAGTTGAGGGTGAAAAGGAGCAGAGCAGTCGCCTCCTGCAGTCATTCGATTAAGCTAAGCCTCTGCCAGGCCTGCTGCTCTGCCAGGCACCGTGCTAGACCCTGAAGGTACAGGGGCCTCTTCTCTTGGAATTTGACTGAATGAGGTGCTAACTGCAGAAAATCATATAAACCACTTTGCTGAGTATTCAAATCTATGGGCGTTTTCCAGATCAAGTAACCAAAAGTAGGTGCTGGATATAGGAGAATATCTCCTTATAGAAATGCCCGTCGTCTCCACTTCAAAGCAGGCTTTGAGATTCGAAGTGCAGCAGAAAGCTTGGCCTCCTCAATAAAGGATCTTCTCAAAGCAGCACAGACTCTGGCCTCGCCTAAAAAAGAAAAATATCTTGTTTCAGATATTTCGAGATTACACACCAAAAACAAGCCACATAGTTTGGGTTTTCCAGCCTTCCCAGACTACCATATCTTTAGCCCAGGGACCCAGCGTCTGAGAAAAGCTTTCTACCCGGAAGGCAATGCGTATTATTTTATGTACTGTCAGTAAAAAGAATGGGCTGTCAGTTTAGCAACCTCAGGGTAATCTTTTAAGACCAAATCTAGTGATCAGGAAAAAAAGGTGGGGAAAACCAACCTCCAAGTAGGTGTATTTTGCTCAATTTTAAACCTACCTTTTCATCTTGCCTTCACTTTGAGTGGAACACCAAAGGCTCTATTTTCTATTTTCAGATATCACTCCTGGCATGCAATCTTATTTGGCCTTTGGATGACTTCTGGCTTGGGAGAATTCTGTAAAATAAATCTATATTTCATCAGGTGTATCTGCTTTGAAACCAACAACTGAAGGACTTATGCCCAAACCTTACAACTTGGAAAAAGAGGGAAGAAAAAAGAAAATTCTTTTGTAAATTGGATTTGGGTTTCTGGCAGGGCTATGTTTTGCTCTGGGCAGCTGGGCTGATT
Source organism: Eulemur rufifrons (assembly GCF_041146395.1). Classification (NCBI taxonomy): domain Eukaryota; kingdom Metazoa; phylum Chordata; class Mammalia; order Primates; family Lemuridae; genus Eulemur; species Eulemur rufifrons. Next base: position 3,913,835 of record NC_090983.1, read on the forward strand.
GTCTCAGAAAATGCACTGGTTTCCTAACATGAAGTCTGCATAGACCAGTTTTTTTTTCTGCAGTCAGCCAAGGGGAGTGACTTTGGAACCAGCCAGTCTGGGGTTCACACAGGGGACTCCCAATCAGCCGTGTCCAGTGGGCCACTCTCTTGGCGTTGCTGGAGCTGCGAAGTTCCCCAAGCTCCAGCCAAAACCACCCGGAGCCCCTGCTTTTGTATACCAAGAACAAAGTAGCTTTCTTGTTTTTTCTTTTCACTTTGTGGGCTTGATACTACTTTATAAGTCAAAGCCCATGGAGATATTTCTTTTTCTTTCACACAGAAAAAAGAAAATCCATACACTATTCAGTATCTCAGTTCCTACTAAGGGCTCTTAATAGGAACACATTTGACATAGGAACACCAAGTCCAAGGATGTCTCCTGAAAAGATGGGTGTTGGCGGATTCCAACTGCCTATCTGTGATAATTTCTGAACATATCCATCAGACAATCGTGTAATCACTTTAAATCAATCCTGTTCCTGCCTTCACAGTGTTTGTTATCACGACATTCTCCACAAAGGCAGTATAATGCCGTGCGGAGAGCTTAGGGTTTAGGGTTGGGAGCTCTGACTTTCGTTCATTCATTCTTTGGTTAATTCCACAGCTATGCATGGAGTAATCAGCAAACAGCCAGGCGTGGTGCTGGAAACTGCGTGAAGGGGGCAATTTGGCTCCCGGTTCATGGAGCTCACTCACTAGCTGGAGAGACACAGGGGAAAGGGAGGCAGGAGCAAGTCCACCGAAGCCTAGGGAGACGAGTCACTTCCGCTGAGACTCACCCTGCCTTGGGTGCGCGTGTTTATCGGGCACTGTGGCGTGTGCTTCCTCCACCCCCCCGTCTGATGTAATCCCCAAAACAAGCCCATGAGCAGATATCAGAGTCTCCCCATATTCCAGACATGGAAACCGAAGCTCTGAGATGTTAAATAACTTTCCCACAGTCACACAGAGGACTAAAACCCAGATGTGTTTGCACCCAAAGCTTGAGAGTTGACCATTCTTTTGCACGTTCTGTGTTTCGCCTAAGACCTCTGAGACCAGCCCATGGTCGTTGCCTCCCGCGTAGAACCCTGAGGCACATGGGCCGTGGGGCGGGCAGGTCCGAAACAATGCACAGGTGCAAAGCATCATTAGGAAACGCTTGCGTTTCCCACACACGGGGTGCTCAGTGAACTAAGCAGGGTTGGGATGCATAACAACCCTGTAACTTAACTTGAGGATGAGACCTGGTCACCTATATGTAACTTATTCAACTGACTTTTAGATTCTTGTGTGCAGCCAAGGTTAAGCACTACGAGATTCCGATGAACGGCTTGTTACAGAACCTTCTCCCCAGGATGTGGTTGACGGCCACTCACTGCCACCGGGTTACCCAAGGGTGGGACCATCCCCATTCTCCCAGGTCCCTGTGTTCCACGTCACGGCTTCATGGCACAGGCCTAATCGTCTCCTGTTATGAAGAGGTACCTTGTGGGTCAGTTCTAATCCATGACCTCAGGCTCTTCCTAAAGTAGTTTTAAACGGGTTCACACATCTTGGATGTCTCCTGTGACTTAATTTTTCCATGTTATGTTGAACAGATTTCTTGCGCTGGGTGGAAATACACTACAAGCCTTTGCCTGGATACCACCCAAACTAGGGGGAAATAAACATCCACAGAGGAAACCATGCCCTCCCTGTTTTCCCCAAAAGAAGATCTAATTACTAGCAGCACAGGTGAGGCACCTCTGGAGCAAACGTTTTCCTCCGCACTCATAATGCCAGCGCAAGCTGCTTCCGTGACGTCACTTTCCTTACAGCCACCTTTCCCAACCCTTGAGCAGCACAATTACTCGATCGAGGTCTCTCCTGAGACGGTGTTTTCCAAGATGTTCACCCACAGGGTGGGTCTGAGATGGAGCTGCACCACACTGACCTCTCTTCTCTGCCTCTGGGAGGTTCAGACTTAAACAAAAGAAAAGCTCAATTCTTGGACTTTGTGGCACCTGAGTCCACGCTGTAGCCGAGTGATAGTCAGAGTCACCTGGAGGTTTTAAAAAGCGTGGATTGTGGGCCCCACCCTGGGGCTCCTGAAACAAAATACACGAGGGTGGAATCAGGGGTCCCTTTGGTTTCAAAGACTTCCCAGTTGAGTCCCCTCCCGCCAGGCTTGGAGGCCCTGCCATGTTCAACATCACATGACAGGCTCCACGAGCCCTGCGGCCAGTAATACGGGTTCTGCAAGGGAAGGGCTCCGTGGTCAAGGAAGCCGAGATTAGGCTTTCTTTACTCCGGGACCTCCCAGAGCCTGGGATACGCCCAGGATGCACTGGGAATTTCCCACAATGCCATGTAGCACTGCTTAAGCGAATGTGTCTACAGGGCACTCTTTCTGTGCTGAAATCCCTTACGTACCCCAAGAACAATCCCAACATTCTCCCTGCAGACCTCAACCAAGTCACATGCCCTTGCTACTTCTGTCTCTTCTCCACAGAAGAAGCGCTGGCCTGCACCCCACCAGCTGACGTCTGGGAAGTCAGGGGCTACAACCTGAGAGCCATGAGCCAGAACTTTCAGGTCCATTCAGGAAGGGATAACTGGGCTGTGGTCTGTTTTGCTCAATATGGACTCTAAACAGGAAGATAAATGTACAGCGTCTGCACAGCCGGCCGAGCCTGCACCGTCCAGAAATGATGCATCGACTAAGTGAGCCTTGAGACAGGCTACCAGTGACCACACCTAGTTACTCACTGACCACTCGTGGCCCGACTGAATTCCACAGCCGTGAGTCACTCAGCTGCACCCGGCTGCCAGGCGTGTCTCCTTCTCTGGCTCACGTTTTCCATGGCGGCCTTGGAAGGCTCCTGCCTCCTTTGCACGCCATTGCCCTTGGCACTGCCTGGTGGGTGCTGACCCTCGGCACTAGAGAGGAGGGGTTCGGGGTGCAGGATTCCACTCGGGCAGCATTAGAAATGATGTGGAGTTTTACCCATGCTCATGGCGAGTATTGGAATTTACTAAAAAGAAAAAGATAAAAGAAAAATACCAAGTGCAGAGCAGTAGGAACAGCAGGTGGGAATCGGGCATGCCCCAGGCCTGCCCTGCCCTGGGCAGGGGACCTTGTCCAGTTCAGCAAACGGGCTCATTGGTGGAATCAGGGTCCAGTTAGGAACCAAGAACCCAGGCCATGTGGTATGGGACCTGGGCACAGGTGCGGGGCGTGCTGCAAAGCCATTTGAGGACAAGGAGGAAACCCAGAGACAGCATCAAGGAAGAACAGCACCTCCGAGGCTGGTGGGACTCAGGCAGGGGGTAGGTGACCTGAGCCCGAGGCCAAGGCCGAGTGGCAGGAGAGGGACTAGGGCCTGGTGCTACCAGTGGAACAAGGTCACAGAGAGGAGCAGCCACGGCTGGAGACACTGACCACAGCAGGGGGAGGGAGGAAGGAAGGAACACCATGGTAGCCAGAAGCCAGTGACCAGGGCTCCCAGGAAGAGCAGTTGCATAAGTCACCCCTTCAAGGCAGGGCAGGGGAGGGTGGTGAAAGCACCTGAGGGCAACAGGAAGAAGCCCCCACCCCGGCTGGACGTTAGCTCTACACCACCAACAGCCATGGACAGGCATGGAGGAACGGAGCCCTCAGCCTTATTCCGGGAAAGTGTGGCCACATCTGGCCACAGGATCACAGCCGAGGAGGTCACCCCTGGTACCGGCCTCTGAGGACAAACTCCTTATAGAACATGCAGACGCGCAGTACCTCTGAATCAGGGATTCTTAGCCTCAGCACTGTTGGCTTCTGGAACCAGAAATTCTTTACTGTGGGGCTGTCCTGTGCGTTGAAAGATGTCTAGGAGCATCCCGGCCTCAACCCACTGAGGCAGGTAGCCACCCCCGGCTGTGACAACCCAAACTGTCCCCAGAAGTTGCCAAGTGTTCCTGGGGGGGGGGGCAAAATCACCCCCAGCTGATAACTACTGCTCTGAATCACTAAAAGGTGAAAATTACATGAGATCTTCATGTTTTGGTGAACCCCTGATACAAAACCCATCTCAAAGGACCACACACACGCATCTCAGCTGGCAGTGAGGTCTAAGGCCCCGTCCCCACCCATCTACCTGGAAATCCACTCAATGAAGACACTACGCTGTGTTTGTAAAGCCAGTGAAACTTGTGGGTATAAGTGTATTTATGAGGAATGACACATTTTTGTCCATCCTGCTTATTGAAAGGTGCAGAAGGGAAGGAAGAGTGGGGACAGGGACATGGGGCAGGATCCCACTATCCCCAGCACTGCACTCGGCACTGTGAGGAGGCACAATCGTCCTGCCCCAGATGAGTAAAGGGTTTCAGTAGATCAGCCAACGTGACATCCACGGAGAGGAAGGGCAGGAACCCAACACACCACCTTCTCAGATGGACACTGTGCCTGCTCTCAGCGTCAGAGCCAGGACATCCCGGGCAAAGCAGCTCGTGACACCTCACTGGCAAAAGTGCAGAAGTTACCCCTGCAGCTCAACAGTATGTGATCGCCAAAACGTTAGGTGTGGGAGCTGACTGCCTGACACACTGTGCACAGGCACACACAGACACATGTATGCACAACACACACACATAAAGTAACCTGAGATGCCAAGCAGTTCTGTCTCAAGACTGGGGGCATTTTGGCATCCCATAATCACTATTGCTAAAGAAGGTGCCTCTTGTTCCCTTGTCTGCTTTCTCTGTTGTGGGTCAGGAAATGGAATCATGTTTGAAGATGTCATTGTGTACACTGTGAGTTACAGTCTAGGGTACAGACTGAGGATTAACAAAATCGCTTAAAGTGTAGGAAGCATGCGAGCTGTCGCAACCTCACGCCCGTTGTCGTGTCGGGGGGCACGCTGGAGCAGTCAGCATGGCACTTTTGGGAGAACTACTGTGACATTTGTGTCAAGGATGAGTTGGACGGACAGAGACAAGGTAGGAGACAAATTCACAAAGAGAACAGGGATTAGACTAAGGCGACGGCCCTAGTGGATGATGACAAGGATGACTGTGGAACTCTGCTGGCGAGACAAGTCCAACTTCCGGTAAGCACGGACGGACGGACGGACGGCATTGGGCAGAATCAGCCAGCGCCCACTCAGGAGACAGGCGGTGGAGCAGGGAAACAGCAGACAACGGCTCACCTCGCCAAAGCTCCCTATAAGGGCGGTGGAGAAAATAAAAATCAATAGGAAATACTTATGTACAGAGGTGTGTGCATTCACCTTTTCCACTCTTGCTTTCAGTCTTCCATGACTGCAATGAAATCAGAAGGCTGGCAGAGGGAGAAACCAACAAGAAACAAACCTATTTATGCCACAAACCCCCAAAATTTACACATGGACCAGCACCCCACCAGATGAAACTACAAACATTATGGTCTTGAAAGCCCTGGTAAGATACAGTGAGACCCCATAGCTCATCCTCACTCCAGGCAGCCAGATCACCCCAACCTGCCTGGCCCAGAGACACTAAGTTATCCTCTGAGGAACCCAAATCAGAGGCTCTGGCTTGGGGACACCAGGCACAGCAGATGGTGGCCACATGGCCAAGGGCCAAAAATGGGGCAGTAAAGTGAAGTCTACGCACTGGATGGTGAGACACCCCCAGGCCCTGCTCCAGGCCCTGCGCAGGACGCCACGGGTCAGGTCAATGATTTCTTCCTGGACAAATAGACCAGCCCTGCAAGAAAGCCCTCAGGCACTAGCATTCAGGGTGGCCACAGTGAGACATCTCGGGACCTGTCAGGTGGTTCTTCAGCAAAGTTTGCTGGTCACCAACCCAGCTTAACATACAGAGCTTCCCGCCGGGTTTCTAGCGCCTCATTGTACAATGTGACCAGATCGCCAAAGGTCAGTCGCAATTTGAGAAAGACTGCAATGTGAAAAGCAGAAACCACAACCAGCAAGCAGGAACAGCAAGGGAGAAGAGAGACTTGAAGGGACTGTGGGTGACGTAAGGCCCTGCATGTGAAGAGGCCATGTGTGCTCCTGTGTGTCCACCCCGTTAGTGGACAGGAATGTTCCCATAGAGGATTGAATGGTGTCCCCCAAAAAGATACATCTGCCTGGAACCTGTGAATGGAGCCTTAATTGGAAAGAGTCTCTGTAAATACAATTTAAAAAATTAAGAATCTAGAGATCAGAGCATCCCAGATTTAGGATGGACCCTAACCCCAATCACAATTGCCTTTAAAAGAGACGAGGAGGGGAAATGAGACAGAGGAGGGAACAGCCACATGAAGGCAGAGGCAGAAATTGGAGTGATGTGTCTACAAATCACGGGGTGACAAGGGTTGCCAGCAACCACGAACCAGAGACTTGAGGAGGCAAGGACATGGCTGCGCGCAGAGCCCCCAGAAGGAACCAACCGGCCTGGCACTTTGATTTCAGACTTCTGGTCTCCAGAACTGTGAAAGAATAAATGTGTGTTGTTGTAATCCACCCAGTTTGTGGTAATTTGTTACGGCGGCTTTAGGACGCTAATAGAGTCCTCACCTTGTCCGAGCAGGAGGGTGTGCAAAACACTGGGCACAGGGCTGTGGGCCTGCCTGGCTGTGCTCAGATGCCGGCTCACGGGCATGGGCCCCCGCAGGCCCCTCACCCCGATCCTGCTTCCCACTTACACAGCTGCACGCTAGTGCCCCTGGCTGGGACGGGGTGTGGTGGCACATGGATGAATATTTCCATCTGTGGTTTAATTTCAAATACGTACATGAGGACCCAGGAACACCATAAGTGCTCAGAAAATGCTCCTATTTCATTATTTTCTGCCATGTGTGTGTCCCCCCAGAATTCATATGTGGAAGCCCCAACGCCAGGGAGGCTGTATTTGGGGCCTCTACGGAAGTAATTAAGGCTAAATGACATCATAAGGATGGGGCCCTGACCTGATAGGATTAGTGTCCCTATAAGAAGAGACACCAGAGAGCTTGTTCTCCCTCTTCCCACCTGCACAAAGAAGAGGCTGTGTGGGCACACAGCAATATGGCAGCCACCGCCAAGACAAGAGGCCACAGAATGAAACCCACCTCAGCAGCACCTTGATCTTGGACTTCCCAGCCTCGAGAACTGTAAGAAGTAAATGTCTGGGGTTCAAGCCACCCAGCCTGTGGCACTTGTTACATCAGCCTGAGCTGACTAACACGCTCTCTAAAGCCTGCTCTCCAGGGCCTCCCTTCGCAGGCCCTGAGCCGAGGATTCAGGTGCCAGTGCCCCCAGCGAGAGAGGAGGGGCAGAGCCCGACGGAAGGCATTAAATGGGAGGCCAGTGTGACACATTCTGGAGTTCGTCCCACCCTGAGGCCCAGGAGCCAGGCTCTTACGCAGCCACACCGCTGGCCATTGACCGTGAGGATGCCAAGGCATCCAAGGGCCCAGCCCTGGCTCAGGCTCCTGCATGGCACTCCAAAGGGTCACAGATCACCTGGACTGTGCTTTGCGGGCACTGCCTGTGGCGGGGGTGTGTCCCGAGGGTCTGCCTGGTGTCAAGCGACCCCCACCCTGAGAAACCAGGGCTTTTCCTCCCCAGGGAGAAAAGGAAGCCAACCTGACAGACGCCGTTTTGGGGTTAAGCAGGACTCCCAGGTAGTCGTGAACTTGGGCTGGCTTGCTCAATGGTAAGGATGGGGGAGGAAACGTTTCAGGCTGTGCAGTGAAGCCAGGAGGTTACAGCCACCCACCTGGAAAGCCCAGTGGCCTCTCTGTCCACTTCCCAGACTTCCTTGTCTGGAGTCTGGTTTTCTGTCCTCAGTGGGGTCCCATGATGACCTTTGATTCCCACCATCAACATGCTTCTCCCACACAATGATTAACATCAGTACTTATTAACTTCCAGACACCCCTCCGTCACCTTCGCTTTTCCTTAAAGCACCTACTTTTTAAAGTTACGACATCCCCTGCTGTCCCATCTTGTGCCCTGGGCTTGCCCACTGGGGTCCTGGCCATCCCCAGGCCAGGACAGGAGGACCCCCTTCCCTGTAAGCCTTCCTGGCTCCTCTGACGTAGAGGACCACCCCCTCCTCTCGGCTCTGAGCAGTTCCAGGATCCTCCACACCATGTGACCCTGTCACAATTTCTCTACGTTTTATTCCCATCTCGCCTTCCAGGCTGGGGGCATCTCAAAAGAAAAAAGCTCTGGTCCAGCCGTCTCTGACATTTTAAAGATGGGCATGGTGCATGGCACACAGTGGGCGCTAAGCAAAGCTTGTCCGATCCGTGATTGAATGGACAAGTGTGTGGATGGGTGAATACATTAACGAGAACAAGCCCGGAATAAATTGCAGGGAAAGACATTCATCGTCAGCACAGCTGGGCAACTGGCGACTTTTCATTTACACGTTGGGCTCCGCACGAAATTCAAATTCTCATTACAGTGCGGCAGAGAGCACAATCTGCACTTTTAACAACGGCCCTGAGAAATGCGACGGTGGGGGAACCTTTAATGCGTTCTTCCTATTGATTAGAGCCCTGCAAAAAGGAATGAAAAGATTAGCTTCAAACACTTTCATGTGAAAGGCTAAAAGGAAGCAAATTCAGCATGGCACGGTGAAGCCCAAGGCCCTTTCAGACGTACCACCGCCACCGACAAGACATGTTTGCTGCGCGCCCCATGACATGTTGCCGTGCCAACATACATTCTGAGTCACCCAAGCAGATTTAATGCCATCGTCACAATGACTTTCTCTTTGCCTTTTCTTCTGAAAATTGTTAAAGGGATGATTCCGACCTACCTAGGAAATGATTTTAATCAGTTTAGTTCCGGAAATAACTATGGAAATTCAGATTTTTCCATTCTGCTGCTTCTGAACATTATATTGTAACAAATGGCCGATGAAGCCACCCCTCTTTTTCTCCCCAACCCGTCAGGAGAAATGACATGATTGTCAGCCGTTCCGAATCCCACATGGAAAGGTCTGAGTGCATAAGCATATGAAAAGCCAACAAAAATGAAGCTTTTGAAAAATAAGAAAAACTGCAAAATTGTGCCTCACTCTTCACATACCATCCAGATAAGCATGTCAGGGTCCTGCCCGTGGCCACTGACCTCAGAGCTTGAGAAGCACAGTCCTGAGAAACCCGGACCAAGGTCGTGTGTCCCGGGCCCTGTAGCAACAGGCAGGTGATTCAGTCTTCAGACAGACCTGGAGAGTGTGAGGCACACTAGAGGTGGGATGCATTTCCATGCTTACGACATAACCAAACAGCACGTTCCTGAGTTAAGCATTGGGAGACACAAAAATGAATTGTGCAAAAAAAAAAAAAAAGCTTAGAAAATTTGTAGGGACGTTTGTGTGACCCTACGCAGATGTCAAAGCACGTCACTCTTTCATCAATTCACCCAACTACATTTACTCAGAAATATGCTTCTTGGTCTCTACACTGAGTCTTTAATGAAGGTGGAGAAGTAATTTTAAGGGTGAGGAAACCGAGATTCACAGAAGAAATAATGCTACCATCATCTAGCCAAGGAGAAGCAGAATTGAATCTGTCACTCTGGTCTCAGGCAGCTGGTCCCTGGCTCTGTCTGCTAGCCATGTTCTTTCTGGGGCCTTTTAAACAGGATATTTTAAATATTAAATTGAAATGTAAAGCCTCCCAGGTGTACCTGAAATGCCTACTAGCATTTAGTTTGTGTGCACCTACTTCACAAGTGCGTCTTATGTAAATGGCTCCTGCACCCAATACCTGTGACTGAACACATTCAGGCAACAGGAGAATATCGGTGTGCATCCCGCATCGACTGTGCATGTTGCCCTTGCCTGTCAGAATTTTGCAGAGTTGAGGGGCTCTAAGGACCCCCCCTTGGATGCTTTTCCCAGGTGCTCTTGGTACGCCCAGTCCTGGGATTGCCAAAGGCCCCTGCTGGGCAGTGAACAGAGGCCAGAAGTCTTGTGTCCAGATGGCTGGCTTTGTCCTAGGCCAGGGTCTCTCCACTGCAACTCTCCCAATGTCTGAGACACGGTCATTTTTTGTCGCTGGGCTGCCCTGTGCACCGTGGGCTGTCCAGCAGCTTGGCCTTGGCCCACTGGATGCCAGTAGCATTCCCTGCCCATCTTGTGACAACCAAAATGTTTCCAGACATTGGCAAACGTCTCCTGGGTCAAAAATCGCCCCAGTTAGCACCCCTGTCTGAGGCAGATGTGCTTCCTCTTCTGGGTCACTGCCCATGGGCGGATATTCTCTCGCCCCATTTCTCTGGAATGCACTGTTGCTGCTGCAGAGAAGTGCAGACTGTGCAGACTGTGCCTGGCAGTGTGGCCCAGGGTGGCTGCTGTCCCCAGAGCACGCACCGTGAGTGCCCCAGGCGCCGTGATTGTGTACCAGGGATTGTGTGATTGGATCGTCACAATAACACTATGAATCAAGTACTGCCATCCTCCAACTTCGTAAATGAGGAAACTGAGGTTTAGTGAAGCTGAAACTTTGCCACCTCCCCAGGACAGAGTGCAGTGATGGCTCTTTGAGCTACACACTCGGCAAAGGCCCAGACCTGGAGAAGCGGACCTCAGCCCTGTGGCCCCGACTCTCACTGGGATCGTCCTAAAAGTGAGCGTGGAAACCGTGTCCGGGAATGTGTGCTGGTCACACAATGGTAGTGAGTCCGGGTGTGTGCACGTGTCTATCTGTGAGTGCGTAAGAACCAGCGTGAGGTTAGCAAGCTCCACTGGGAGAGTTTACAGGAGGGTCAGGTCGGCCTCGGCTGTCCAAAAAGCAAACGAATCACTGCAAATCCCAACTGTGTACAACTAATTTAATTCCTATCATATTTTACTCCAACTAGTGTCATTCCTTATCAAATGACATTGGTGTCAAGATCGGGGAGCCTAGCATGCACTGCATAAATATGCACCCCCAGAGAGCTTTTACAGGTGCTTTTCTTGGGAAATCCGAGACTACGGCAGAGGAAGAGAGAAGTGTTCTATAATAATGGGTAGATCTTTTGAAGCCTTTAGCCCGTCTGAAACCATCATCCCTGAAGGACTGAATCTCAGTGGAGTGTATCCACGCAGAGGCACCCCTGGAGCTCGGGAGCAAAACCTGTGCCTCCAGGTGGGAACTTGGGGAGCCCACGCTCCTCATCGGCCACCCATGCGGTGCAGACTGACAGCTCCTCGCGTTCCCCTGAGCTCTGAGGTACCTGCGCTTAGCTTAGATGGGAAGTCTCCAGACTCATTATTTACAGCTTTGGAAAAGAAGCCCAATAAGGTAGAATTCCCATATTCCTAATAAAATAGGCCATGCCCCCGAGCTGCTGGAGAGACCCCCGGAAGTATCCCGCTGCAGGGGATTTCAAACTTCTAGCTGCTCTGCCAGATCTGAACACAAATGTCACAGGGTCCCATCCCAGGTTGCTGCGAGTCTCCTAGAAGGACCAAAAGCCATTGACCAGCAAATAGATTTTGCACCCGGAGGATTTTACATCTGGCATTTTCGGTGGCATTGTTTTTCTTCTGCACTTGCAGGGAACACAGCGTATGATCAAAGCAAGTGGCTCGTGTGTGGAACCAGATGGAAAGCATTCAACACTGACTCACCGGCAACGGCCGCCTGGGCCGCCGCCCGCCACGTCTCTGGAGTTTCACCACATCACAAGGAAAAGAGTGTCAGAGCGGAGGGAGCAGAGAGGAACAGTTTCCCCGCTCTCTGGGTCGGGGCGGAGGCTCCTGGAAGGGCCATGGAGGAAGCCAAAGCTGCTTTTCTCCCGATTCTGAGGCCCTACCCTACGCCCAGGGCTCCGGACACCCCTCCTGGGGTGCGAAGGCCACAGCACTAGCAGTTTCCCACCGTGTCAGGAGGCTGGTGTCTTCGCAGATCTGTCCAGAGAAAAGGAAGCTAAAAGAATGAGCACGGAATGGGAGTTCCAGGCCCGCTGGTCCTGGGATTGGGAAGGGCTGGGGGTCTTCTACCCTTCCCTGCTGCCCAGAAGGCCCACCTGTACCCGAACCCTGCAGGGGACTCCTGCCCCTGCCACATCCACGGGGTGGGACGGGATTCCTTTCCTGCACCCTGGAGACCGGGGACTCCCGGGGCTATCTGGGAGGTCTGGGGCAACACAACCACTGTGCCCTGGCCCTGTGGGGACACGGAAAAGCCCCCAAAGGTGCCACCTGGTGAGTTCAGCTCCAGTTCAGCATTGCACCCCGCCCAGCGTGGGAGGAAGCAGCCGTGGGGCAGAGCTGCAGAGCGGCAGGACGGCAGAAAGAGCGTCTCAGGGCCCAGCCAGGCAAGAAACAGCAGCATGAGCCGCAGGAGCCGCGGGAACCGCGTGACAGAGGACACCTGCGTGAGGACCAGGAGGCAGCGGACATCTCAGCTGCCAGTGTGGACAGACGGCCATCAAGTACCGCCCCCAGCACTGTGAACTCTCCAGAACTTACCTGTAATCTAGGGCAAGGGGGGGCTCTGAACTGACCGAGGTGGGGCCTCCAAACCGAAATTAAGCTGAATTGTTCTTCAATGCCGTGCCTGTGGCACAGCTGAGCTTGGGACTGCGATTTATGTCCCGGCTGCCCCTCCCAACTGGCATGCACCACTCGGAGAGCATGTTTCCATCTGAACTTGGACCCCGGGGAGCCTCAGAGACAGCGTGCGATCCATTTTTACTGTTGAGGAACACACACTTGGGTCACACTTTTCCCAACTTTGCGTTGCCATCCTACTTATTTCCCCTCCACCTTGGTATCTTTGCCTGTTGCTGTGCTGTCAGCCCACTGTTGATTATTTTATCTAACCAGAATCCAGCATTGGATGGGAGACCAGGTGTGTACACACCCGAGGACATACGTGTGTACCTAGCAGACATTTCAAGTTATAAGGCTTGAAGCCCTTTGCAGGAAATAGGAGCCTCCCACAGCAGGCTGGGTCTCTGCGCCCCTGGGCTAGGTGAGCCCTGGGCACGTCCACACGCACAGGGTGCTTTCCTACCTGGTAGCAGCCCCCGAGCTCACAGCCGGACTGGAGCACCTGATGTGGGTCCACCCTTGTGTTGGCAAACAGCTCTCTGTGCACAGCGGTCTCCTCGGAGGTGGAGGTGGTGAGGGCAGAGCCCGCCCAGACGGCTGCCTGTTGAGCTGTGGTTCTTGCAGCTCCACGCAGAGCTGGGGAGGGCGCAGCAAGAACTGGCCACTCTTGAGAGTGCACTTTCACGGTGCCAGCAACGGCATGCTCAGGCCAGGAATCCACTCACCGTGTGGCCTCAAAAAGGTCATGGGTTGGTATAATTTAAACAGAAAGTTCAAGTAGGAAGCACTGCTCTGGGAGGTGTTCACCTTAGCACAGAAGGCCTGGGGGGCTGTGACATGTGGCCCTGGAAGCACACGGGTAGTACCGATGGGGACATGACTCCTGGACCCCAAACCCATCCTGGGCAGGCAGCCGGCGGCCACCAGCTCCTCTCGGCGGCCATCTAGCTGCACCTGCCGGCCGGCTCCCACCAAACCCGTGACTGCCCGAATATTGTCTACAAAAGCAAAACACTCCTTTTCATATCATTTCATCCAAGTTAACCCCTTGGGTTTTGCTTTACGGTAGCATTCCTTTTCTAAACACATTTACACAGTGGGCCTGCGTGCCACACACACCCACTTATCCTTATCATATGTGCCACCTAATGCCAGACACGCTTTAAAACTGAGGCTCGAATGCATTGTTAGGAAACAAAAATCTTTATTAAAAAAAAATAACTTACACATTGAGAGAGCTCTCTGAAATACAACTGTTCATTCTGTGCACAGATTTGCAGCCCCGAACAGTTTTTTGTTGCTTTTTTTTTTAAAATGTAACTTTATAATACTATTAATGTCACCAACTGCATTACAGAGCAGTTGCTGTTCCATATCCTGCACTGGTACAAAACACCACACAGATATAAAACTATGGTAATAAAACATTTCAGCCAACACTGGCATATATTTATATCTTTATATATATTTATATATATATAATTTCAAAACAGCTAACAATTAATGTCATCCTTAGTCAAAACTGAAGTCAAACTAATCTTAAAACTACAACATTCAGAATATATGTCAGCACTATACCTCCCATACAATATTTAAAATATATTTGACTTTCAAATACATTTATAAGGTACACCAATAGTGAGAAAATAAAGTCTTAACATTTAAATACAAATCACCATATAAAACAAATTCAGGGAACACAGAAAGTCCTATCTTACAGAAGTCCAGGTAAGCCTGTCCTGAAGCCAGCTTCGACACTCCGCAGTGCCACCCGTCACACGACTGTCGGGACACACAGCCAGGTGACAGCCGCGTCGTCACAGGAAAGAGAGAAAAAGACGGGCAACGCCACATGCTCCCCGCTTCACGCTACTCAAGCGTCAAGACCCGAAGCGACTCTGCTCTACTCTAGAAAACCAGGCGGCCCAACACCCTGTTCGAAGCCAGCACCCGTGTCCCAGAGCCTCTGCAGGGAGGGTCACTTGGTGCTTTGCTCCAAAGCAGAGTACTCGGTTTCTGAGACTCTGGAGGCATCGATGAGCTTGGTGAGACCTGTTTTGGCCGAGTACTTAAAGATGAAGGCCTTCATCAGCTCGTACCTGTAGTTGCGATTGATGAAGCTGTAGAGCACAGGGTTGACGCAGCAGTGCACCAGCGACAGGCACTGCGTGACGTGCAGGGCCGTGAAGAGGGCGTGCTCCAGCTGGCAGGTGAAGGGGATGTAGTGCAGGATAGAGAAGATGTCCAGCAGCACCGCCACGTGGTAGGGCAGCCAGCAGACCAGGAAGACCACCACGTAGGAGAAGATGATCTTCCGGCTGCTGTGCTTCTCCTGGTCGCCGGAAGCCGAGATGGCTCTGGCGAGGAGGAAGTAGAAGACGGCGATGATGGAGAAAGGGATGGCAAAGCCCAAGACGACGGAGACCAGCTCCATGCCGATCAGCCACTCCTTGATGCTGTGCTCGGGGTAGAAGGACCGGCAGTAGGTCTCGTTGTTGGAGGCAGACGTGACGGTCTTCAGGTAGTAGGTGTCAGGCAGGGACACGCAGAAGGCCAGCAGCCACACCAGCACGCAGACGACGCGGCGTGCGATCTTCTTCCTGCTGCTTGAGGTGCTGGAGAAGTAGGTGATAGAGAGGTAGCGGTCCACGCTCATGCAGGTGAGGAAGAAGATGCTACCGAAGAGGTTGATGGAGAAGATGAGGTGCGTGATCTTGCACGTGAGCTCGCCCATGGGCCACTGGTTGTGCTGCACCAGGCTGACCACCCAGACCGGGATGGTGATGACAACCCACAGGTCTGCGATGGCCAGGTTCAGGATATAGCAGTGCGTGTCGTAGCCCGTGGTCTTGGCCTGGATGTTCACCCAGACCACCACGGAGTTGGCGACCATGCCGATCACGAAGATGAAGATGTAAATGAAGGAGAGCGTGTACAACAGGACGCTCTTGTTGGGCATGTTGGGGCACAGCACCGTGTCCACGACGATGCAGTCGCTGCTGTTGCAGGGCCAGGTGATGTCGGAGAAGTTCCCCGGCTCCACGTAGTCGAAGAGATGCAGATCCATGGTTTGAGGGGAGCGATCAAACGACCTACAGGAAAACCAAACAAACAAAAAAGATGGGAGAGAAAAATCACTCATTAGAAGAAACTCGAGCTTAGGCAGAATGCTTTTCCAGTGCCCCAATACACTCAGCTGTTTCCCTTTAGTTCGGCAATGTCTTTGCAAAGAAAGGAGAAAACAACCATAATAGAATTCTCCAAAACAAAATAAAACATATCCAGAATCTAAACCCATGTGAGGCTTCAAGAGAAAACCAGTGTTTGCTTTCTGTGTCTTTTCGTGGCTGTGTTCTCATGGCATCGCCAGCCCACCTGTGCCCAGGTATGAAGTCACCAAGGTGCAGGGGCCAAAGAAACATCAGGCGCTGAGCCGCGGCCACAGCAAGGCCGTGGTCTGCTCTCGGCAGGGGGCCGAGGAGCCACTTTACCTACGTCCCCACAGAACGGCAGCGTGGATCTGTTCCTGGCACTGTTGTAACAAGTGTCCTGCTGTGGTGTCTTCATGAAAGCATTTTAAATCCTCTTCCCCACGTGCATTTAGAATGTGACTCAGTGCTTTCTACTTTTCTGCTAAATTCACATGTGAACCTAAGCCTTGGGCCCCCTTCACCTTGCAGTGGTGAAGACCTCCGGAAACAGGGTGAGCGTATGCGGGGTGCCCTGCGGCTAGACTGCACCCCAAACCTGCAGACTCGGGGCTTGCCATGAGGTTTTCGACCGAGGGCAACCAACCAGCTGTCTCAAGCCTGAGCTGTCGCCTGGCTTTCCACTGCTTTATTTGTTCAACTGCTCCCAGAGCAACTTGTGCAAAGCACGGAAATCAACACCTGCCGCACTTCTGGAGGGCTGGTGATTTTCTCAGCCGTTTTCCCTGCTGACCTGACGGGAGGCCAGCACCCCAACTGTCGCCACTCGACACCCAGGGAGAAGCTGGCCACAGGGTAGCCACGGGTCTGGACCTGATGTCCCCACAGACTGACCTGCCACGAGAGCTACCAGGGCTGCCTTCTGCTGCCCATTGGGCTGCGGTCCGGGGTCAGCAGGGAACCCCGCCCGAGCCCCTCTGTGCGACCACGGGGGAGTGTGACATGAAGAAACCAGCCCCCGGGGTGCTGTTGGGAGTGACACAGTTCAGTGGCTGTCCCTCCTCCCCCCTCACCTGTCACAGCTAAGGACTGACCTAGAGTGGAGCTTACTTGCCAAGTTCAGTTAAAGTGGACTCCAGGTTACACTGAGAGCTTCCTGGAGGATCGAGGACAGCGGGCAGGGGGTCGGTGCCCAGGCGGCCACGCCGGCGTGTGGCGTGTGAGAAGCCCCAGCTGGGAAAGCACCTGCCGGAGCAGGGGCGCCTGGTTGGGATTCGGGCTCCTCTGTTCGTCAGTGTTTGGCCTGAGAGCAGTCAGCGACCCCGCCTGCGTCCACCTCCCTCCGCACAGACACCCTGGGGAAAGGGCTAACACAGTCTGGCCCCCAGCAGACGCCCAAAACAAGCTCACCCTTCTCCCTCCCTGGCCAAGCAGCAAACCCGGGGACTCTCCAGCCCGAGGTTGGCAGTTTTTCCCCTTTAGTGAAAAGCGGAACCTCACTTCACTCTTTCCTACACTGGAAACTGGCGCTTACTGGCTGAGTACTAAATATTCCCGGAGCAGGGGGTTCACGAGCTCACCCGAAGACCGAGCGGCCTGACGAGTCTCTCCTTTGGCACAACATGAACAGGATCTCTGAGAAGTGAGAAATTCTGCTGCCTTCCAGGGTCACCTCCACAGCCTCACAACGCACAGCTGATGACCAACCTGGATCCCCAGCTGCAGCTTCTGGGGAGTCCCCGCCCACCCCCGTGGGACCGAGCTGCTGGGGGTCCCTCCTGGTGACCTCGCCGGGCCTCAGCGTCCTCCCATGATGGTCACAGGCCACATAGCCTGACCGTCCTCAGAGCCACACCACCAGGAGGGCTCAAGCCCTATGACCACCCGCTTGCTGCAAGGCCTGATACACAAGTCCAGCACCCATGGAGATGAGCAAGATCAAGTGTAGGACAAATAAACGCAAATTAGGAGACTTTGGAACACCCGGTCCTAAGACACAGCTCCAAGGACTCCAAAAGGACTTGGGCCCAAAGGCTGTGGAGGACGCCTGGGAGAGGCTGGGCCTCCCTGACCTGCCACACCTGCCCCAGGGCGGACAGCCTGCCCCAGACTGTGCCTTGAAGCCACTACTGCCACCTCCCCTGGGCTCTGAACAGCCTGGTGCGACCCTCCCTCCACTCTGCGTCCGGATTCCGGGAGAGAGCCAAGCGACGGTCCCACCCTTGCTCTCCTGCGGGGCTGCAATGCAGTGACCCTTAGTCCTTCTCCCATTTCCTTAAAACGAAACACATTTGCAGTGTGGCTTGGTTTCTAGAACACTTTCGCCCCATGATCTCATCTGACCCCAGGCTCCCTGGGGAGCAGAGGTTCTCGGTGGAGGACAAGCCACCGCCCCACCGCTCCGCCGGCGCCTGCCTCGGGCGCCTTCCTCTGCCCCCACTGGCACAGCCACTGGCTTCGGCAAAAGCAGCCATAAATCCTGGGGTCTGGGGCCATTCACGGGGGCAGGGAGGAAAGAAAGGAGCGACCCTCAGCCTTTGTTGCCCGAACCTGGGTCCGGAGCCCGCCCCACCGCTCTCTTCACACCAGGAGACATCGCTCGGGCTCCGCCTCCCTTGCCCTCCAGCGCACGACTTGCCAGGTGCTGGCCGGCGACAGGCCCACGTGGGGGGCAGGGTCACAAAATGAGAAGACACCTGGCTTGTGTGTTGCCAGCACGCCCTGTGGGACCTCCCACTCTTCCCACAAAGCAGACTCCCTCACGCACGCACGCCCGGGGCTGCCAGCCTCAGGTGTTCTCAGCCCAGAGCGGTGGGGGGACATGGAAAGGGCTCGGGGCCCCCTGGGGTTTCTGCCTCTGCCCCTGGAAAAAGAAAATTTGATTTAGTGATGACTCGTCCTCTGAGTCAGTCCTGTGACCGCCACATTCCCTGCCCGCTCTGCAGGGGATTTCTGAGCTGGGCACATCTCCCTCACCACCCTCTCCCTGCCCCTGCCAGGGCGGCACAGTGGGAAACTTCCAGCAGGGCCTCGCTGCTCCTGCCCAGGGGCTGGAGGACAGAGCAGAGGCTGGGGGGCCACTGATCACCGGTCACCAACCGTCAACCACCCATCAGTGACTGTCAATCGCTGACCACCGGCCACCCCACACTCGGACTGGCCCGGCGATGAAGCCAGAGGCCCACCTTGACCACTCGCCTTCTAGAGGCCTGAATGGGCCTCCCTCTGCCCCCTGCAGAAGGCGCCAGTGGGCAGACGAAGGCAGGGGGCACAGAGAGGAGACTAAGCAGACAGTGCAGCCATCAGTCCTCTGCATACTTCAGTGGGGAGCAAGAGAAGACAAAAAACAAGGAAACAAAAACGTCACACAATAGCTTAGGCTTTTGTCATTTCAGTATTTTCCAGGCGTTAGGTTTCAGAATCAAACAAGGAGTGTTTCCAGAAAAGAGATTATTATGTGACAAAGACAATCCCCTCATTGAAAACGGGGAGCTGCGCGTAATATGGAATGTGGTCTGCAACAAAGGCCCTGCAGCCCCGCCCGTGGGCAGGACGTCTGGGGTGGCAGGGCCACTCGCCTGTGAGGCCACTCGCTGATGGTGTGCGTTCACCATTGGAGCAAAGGCCCTTCCTGAATTACCTGCTTAGATCTTAAGTGACGCTCTCAGAGTCCCCGCTGTGAACAAAAGTATGACAGGGCAGACTATGAAGTATCCACCCAGGGCCCCTGGTTCCCCACAGTCTGGTGACAAAGCTCCCTGCAAAATCTGAGAGTGGAGAGAGGGAGGGAAGGGCTCTAACGAACTCCCGGAGTGCCCTGCACAGGAACCCCAGCTCCCCTCGAGCAAAAGCAGGGCATTACCTCATCCAGCACAGAACGAGCCGACTGCGTCCGCCCACATCTGGACCGGCTGGCCCGGGTCCTCGTACACAGACACAATGCCTTGCAGCCAGGCCACAGGTCTGTCTGCGCTGGGAAGCGGGGACGGCTGGTAACCACGGGACCTCCCCCCACTCAGCCCAGTCACCTCTGCTGGAATCAACCAGCAACTCCATTCCCACTCGAGGCCAGGACTTAAGAGAAATTTCTGGGTGTTCATCAAACCTGTCCACTGCCAGCCTCTCCACAGGTCAGTACACACGCCCAGGCAGGCTGGGGGGTGAGACCCACTTCTGACACTCAGGTTTTAAGGCTTCTGTGTAAAGATTCGAGACAGAATGAAAAGGGGGCTCAGAACAAAAGATGTTCCCAGTTCTATGCGTTTAGAAGTTCACACATTTCTCTTCCTGAAATATTACATGTCCCCAAATATACATACAAGATGTTTATTACAGCAGTATTTTATTCACTAGCAGAAATCAGAGACAGCACGAATGTCCATCAGTGGAGGACTGACCCCACACAGTGCGGCCCGCCCAGGCCGGAGCATGCATGGCTGTAAAGAGAGCGCGGAGCCCGCCTCTACGAACACGCAACACACTGTTCAGTGAAAGGCAATGTGCAGACGCACACACACAGTACAGTCCCATCTGTGCAGAAAAGAATTAAAAATGATGTGCATTTGTCTATGTAAACATACGTCCCTAGAAGCACAGGAAAAGATCTGCAATACGTATAACACTTGGAGCCAGGAGAGTGGGATGAGGGGACTAGGAGAACTGTAGTTTTTACTCTACAAACTTCTGTATTATTTGAAATTGGACATTAAGAATTCACAAATTTTAATAGAGGGAGGAATGATCCACAAAACAATAAAGGTTCATGTATGTTCCATTTTTGTAAACCACAGAGACTCAAATGAGAACAAAAAGCAGCAAACGTCAGTTTTCATGCCCTTTTTCCTAACATTTACTGTTTTATCTCATTGTGTGCTTTGCACAGGGATCTCTTTTTTTGGTGACCTGGTCCCACACCTGCACTCCGACAGCATCGAGTGTCTGCCGTGACAGAAAGTGACTTTTCCTGTGGCCGTGGCTTATGTCTAGCCCTCCCCGCCGGCCTGGGGCCTGCCACTCTGCCACTCACAGTCCCAAACCGTGCAAGGGCTCTTCTTTGTCGGCCGGAGGACTTTTCTGGGAGATGCCTCTCCCTTCTGAGGTTTATTATTCATCAACCAAGTATCCTTGACAACGACGGAGCGACGGCAAGCAGCCCGAGGTATTTAGCTGCATCCAAATGGTTTGCCTGAGCTCACCCAGTGAGCCGGGGGACAGCCAGAATTAGAAGTCCCCAAGTTTAGATTTCCATGGGGCAGTGGTTTGCCTGCAACCAAGATGTCCTTATGCTGGTTAGTTCCTTCCAGCGGCTGCCGAGTGTTCAGGAATCTGGCCAGTGTTCACCAAAACTGCCTTGGATACACGTGCGATCTCCCATCACAGGCAGGAGGCGCTTCTCACCTGGTGCCCTTTGCCCTCCTGTTTCTCCCGCCTTCTGCCCACCCCAGGCTGCCAGTCTCCAACTGGACCACCAAGCTGTCTACATTTCCTCCCCTTCACTTTGTCCCTGCTCAAGCCCCGTAACCCGCAAGGCGTCTTATTTATCTTCGTGTCACCACAGGATGCGAAGCAACATGGCACAAAGTAGGTGTCCAACACCTCAACAGTGACTCGAGCTCCACCAGGGCCAGAGATCCGAGGCCTGGATCGGAAATGCGAGTGCAGAAGAGGCTTTCCTGAAATCCTCGCAGAGCTGGTGCTGGCAGAGCCTCTCTGCGAGGGGCACGGCTCTGGGGCACATGAGGATGACAAACCAGCATCATCTCACCCTGCTCCCAACAACTTGCCTTCTCACTGGGAAGGTCAGGACGGCACGAAGGCCCACTCACCCCCCACACCTGGGCAAGGTGGTGGGTGTCCCTGCGGCAGGGCGATGAGGGATTTCCACTCCAGGGGCTTATGGGGCCTTCAAGGAGGGTGGAGTGATGGAGGGACCTTCCAGAAAGGCCCTGCCATGAAGGCAGAGTGACCTAGCCTGGCGGAGGCAAAGACCCTCCACAAAGGAGAGATGGAGGTAAGAGCTGGGCCTTGAAGGGTGGGCAGGGAACTCAGGCCTGGGCCTGCCCGTGCAGGAGCCAGGCAGGTCTTGAGCAAGGACAGAGCTTTGGGGCAGAAAAGGCTTTTGAGAAAGGAGGCAGAAGGCTCTGCAGTGGGTGCTGGCGCCTGGGTGCAGACCAGGCTGCAGCGGACACCCGCAGGGAGGGAGGAGTCGCTCCTCTACGCAGAGCAGATAAGATAATGCGGACAGGCTGGGGGCCTGGGGGCCTGGGTCACAGCTCTGAAACCAGGGGCCCCTGGCCCTCTGGGCCCTTCAGGACCTCTGCCTCCTCTACTAGAGTTCTGCAATTTGTGACCTGTGACCTGCAATGGAATTTCATGGAGAAATTCAGTGTTGTCCCAAGGCAAGCACTGATCACCTTGTGCAGCTGCTCTCGCTGTTTGCACACTTGGAAACTGAGGCCAGGACAGCACTGGGTTCTCTCGGGCTTGTGGCTAAGAACAGAGTTCTCTTCCCACTTCCAGCTTCTCCAGAGGCTTTGTCCAGTGGGAATCATGCTACAGAAGCTCATGCTCTGGTCTCTTCGCAAAAGCACTGCCCCATCCACTTGGCTGCTCCCAGTGGGTACCGAGTGTCAATTCAGATAAGAATCCTCACTGCCTCTAGAACCATCAGGCAATTGCACATCATGGAGTTTGATTCTTTTTTGCCAATCCTGCATCACGTCTATGGGGGACCCAACCAACCAACCTGGGGCAGAAGTCCAGGGAAGCGTCAGTCCAGGCAGTCTGTGGCTATCTGCCAGGCCTGAGGACAGAATGGGGAGCTGTCTGTCCCCCAGTGCCAAGCAAATGGAAAACAGTCTTGACTACACATTTACAGTGACTCTGACTGGTCTTATTTTATGCAGTAAGTAACTGCTTTGAATTCTTCAAGAACGCAAAAAATAATAGAGAAAAATCCATGCCCAGACTCACATACAGGCCTATCCTGGAGTCCTATCCTCGGAGTCCTCAGACATACTCCACAGTAACATGGCCCATCCTCGTCCACGTTAAGTGTTGGAGGATAAAATAAATCCCACATCCAGAAACCCGATCTGGTCTGTTGTGCTCAGTCGCCCGCCAGGGCAGCAGAGCTGTACCCAGAAGAGCAGATCCAGAGAGTCCCAGGTCACAAAGGGAACGTCTGGGTTGGCCAGGTGTAATCAGAGCCCTAATTCCCACCCAGCTTAGGACCAGGACGAGGCAGCGCGGGGTCAGCCAGGCTGGGAGAGCTGCCTCGCTACGGGCCGTCAGCTGCACATGATGGGACTCCCAGGAGACTGCTGCACAGTCTTAAGCTCTTCATATGAAACTGAGGGAAGACGTCTAGGAAGGTATCTGTTACAACAGGAAAAGTGAAAGACGCCTGCTATCTGGCAGGCCCAGCCTGCAAAATGTGAAGTCCCCCACACTGCCCAGGGCTCCTTTATCTGACCCTTGGCCAACAGAGGTTCAAGGCCACCTGAGATAGTCTCAGCCCTCTCCGCCCTTAGAGCGCCGAGGACAGAGCAGTTTGCTTCCAAACTTACTTGTAGCTCTGCAAAATAGTCACCATAAAATTATGCAATTCCCTGATCACTTTAGTAATGAAGCAATAATACTGGGTTTTTTTCCAATTCTAAATTAATAGATTCTTAGTAAGAAAAGCATCAAATATTCCCTGCAGAAAACCATCAAGTATTCAAAATCAGGGACACTCCCTCCACCCCTCCCTGTCCTGATCTGTCTATTTCTTGCTTACGGGCTTGTCTGCTTTTGTTTTGATAGGAAATATGTATCCTGGAGCTATACTTTTTCTTTACTGGGCTTTGAAAACACTGGACATGACACAACCTTTGGCTCCTTTCTAAATTATACCTACACACATGCAATCCAATTGGAAGGCATTTTAATACTACTCTTGTTCCTTAGAGTGAAACTAAATTCCTTGGTTGCCTAGTTTAAAGACACAAATGCCTTTTGGCCCCAAATTCCATTCGTGTTCTACAAAAGTCATTGAAGAAAATCTAAAGTTCCAAAATCTCTGAGGTCTTTTCTTTCCCCTTGGTTACTCTTAAGGTTTACAAAATGACTGCCCTTCAGCCTCAGGTCTGAGTAACTTCAACCAGCTTCCCTCATGTCGACTTGAAAACAGGAGCTCTCTTCCTAAAATGATCACACAAAAAGCCACTGTTCCTGATTAAGTAGGGTTTTTTGTTTTTTGGTTTTTTTCTTTCTTTTTTTTTTTTTTTTTCCATTCAGAAAGCCTATACTCAGCCCGTTCTGGGCCTGATTAGAAATCATAATACCTTTTCAACTCTCTGAGGACTTGCTGTTAATATGGGATAAACTCACCCCCGAAGTCCTGGCTCCATTAAGCACAGACATGCTGCCTTGGCTATACTTTCTGGAACTTTTTTTAAACTATGACTTAAATGCATGCCCCTTTAAAAAAAAAAAAAAAATCTGATGGGCAGCAAAATACAGCCATTTCTCAGTTTTTTCCTTTGCTTTTCCACCCCCATCCTGTGTGGCTTCCCCCCTTCCCCCTCCCCAATCTCCTGGAGGTTGTGGCATTAGGCTCAGCAGTTGTGTGCACATTCAAGTGTTTATGGCAGAGACTGGGGGAAAAAGAGCAAATTGTTTCCAAGCTAGAGCTCCCATGTGCAACTCTGCTTTAGAGAAAGGCTTTGCACTGGGGAAAGCTCATATTCTGCTGAAAAATAGACAAGCAGTTTATCCATTTAAAAGCCATAGAAAATTGAAGCACAGAAATCGGCAGCCTCTGTTTTCTCTGCTAGGCATGCCCACTTGATCTCCGCATTTTCCTGGAATAAATAAAGGGACACAAAGGCAGCATCTGCTTTTAAAAAGAAAAGAAAAAAGTTACCACATTGAGACTTTGCAGACTGGAGTTTCAGAGGCTATCACTGCACCAATACCTTCAAAGGGCTGTGAACCATTTAGGGAGGCTCTCTCCCACTTTTGAAAAACTAATTAATGCTGTTGTGAGCAAATAAATTGAAAGAAATAAAGGAAGGGAAAGGAGAAGAGGAAAGAGGAGGAGAGGAGATGCGGGGAGAGGAGAGGCAGGAAAAGAAAAGGAAAGAAAAGAACAGAGGAGAGGAGGAGAGACAGCCAGTCTGACTTTTACAACTTCTCATTCTCCCTGGAAGTTACAAGTCTTAGCTAACCACCCATCATGACCTCATTCCAAAGTTCTTACTCTTAGTCACCCCTTGAATCTTTATGTATGCTAACAAAATTGAACAACATTCCTATTTCACCTGAAGAGTATATTTAAATTACAGAATAACTAGACTTTTATGTGTGCTTATGTTTTCCAATTGAAGTTGGACCTAACACCTTCTGAGAGAACAGTACTCAAATTAGATTAGCAAGGATGCAATCAAGAGACACCAAGACCAGGCTGTATTTAACATTCACATTTATAGCTTCTGGACTCACAGGATCTGGTAACCCCCCAAAGCACAGAATTCAAATACATTCTGTATTCACAAAGGTTCTCGGCACACTTATCTGTTCCATTGAAGTATGCCTCTTAATAAAGTGTTCATCTTTCTGGAATCATGCATTTGCTGCCAATTCTATTTCCAAATTGAGATACCAGAAGCAAAACAGGTACACAGTGGTGCCAAGCTAATCCCACGCCAACTCTGGGCAAGCAGAATGGACAGCCTGTGTTCTTGCAAAGTTCCCCTGCTTACTGGAGCTTAAATACCCACAGCAGCAAATAAACGCCAGATTCCTAAATCCAACAGATACACATGGAAATTTCCTTCCCCAAATGACTTAAGAAAACTGCCCTTTGCTTTCTGCGGCGAAAGGTGATGCCCCGGAATTAGCAAAAGCTCTCTGCAGGGCAGACGAGCTCCGTGCAGCCTGAGCTCTCAGAAACCAGAACCCGCAGACTCGAAAGCACCCATCTCAGCGATTTAAAAAGCTCCCTTGCAAAAGGCCACCGTGCTTGAGAGCAGAAGCTCTGCCTGTGGCCCTTCCCCTCTCAGCCAGGCGCTGCCCGGGAGCTTCCTTACCTGGCTGGCTGTGCTGCTCGCCTGGCCGTGCTGCTGCGCACCGCTGTGCACCGGGCGGCCGCGCTCAGCCCGAGCAGCTCGGAGCAACTGCGAGCTCCCGGCCGCAGACCTGCGTTATATACACCGCGGGGACCGCAGACGCCTCTAGATGGCAGCTTTGTAACCCTCACCGCTCTCTGCGCGCCGCCCCGGCGCGGGCATGCGCGCACGCGCACGCGCGCGCGCGCGCCCCTGCAAACTGCGCGGGTCTGCAGTTTCCTGCACCGGCGCGCTCCCGGGAAACCCCAGCCGGCCTGCATCTGCAAAGTCTAACGCAGACGCGAGGTCCAGACCCCATGGGGGAAAACGTCAGCACAAGAAAAACCGCAAAGAAACCCTAGTGATTTGCAAAAGCATCAAATATTTATCTGGTCTCAGGTATATCTTTAATAATCCCATTAACACCAAGAGGTCCTTTGAATGCCTTTTAGCTCTAGGGAAGACTTTGTTCCCAAGACGGATTACTCTGAACTCCTGAACTTCTGTGTTGATTTATTAAGCCTGGCTTTTCTTTGTTAGTTTCTCCAAAACAGAAGGAACAGTTTTGGTATGAGCAACTCATCGGTACCACACTATATATCCCGAAAGTGGGGGAAAGAACTTTTATAACAGCCTTTATTTGAATACTTTATGTGTAAAGGAATGCAGGTCCAAAATCCTTGAGAATCTAATCACGGTGGTGTTCTGCAGGCCTGCCCAGTGCCAGACACATTAGGAGTGCAATAAACGTCTTCTGATAATGTCTTTTCCTGAAGCGAATTTAGCAAACACTTTATTATTGCCATTATTGGAATCTACATTCTTATCTAGGTTGCCCATGAGGGAATTCAATCTAGAAATGTGGTCCACGCAATATTCATCTCCAATGCCCCCTTTCAAAAACCCAACCATAAAAAAAGACCCAAAAGCCGCCCACCCCTCCAAAAAAAAAAAAAAAAAAACATGTGCAACGTGTTGGCTTTTGTTGTGCGTTCTGATCCTCCTGGAGTTCTTTAAGAGCAGTTAAAGTCGAACGCGTGGTGGCCCCAGCTGTATTCACACTTTGTCCAGAGCTAAAACTTTCTGAGATTCTTTTATACTTCTACTAAAAATAACAGCCGGCAGCCAAACGCTGCAACTGGAGAATTGGGAGGTCAGAGTCTCACGTGGCTGGAAAGCTCAGCGTGGAGAAAGCCCTTAACAAAAGAAAGATTCTGTTTGGATAAAGGCCTCCCATTTTCTCCCCTCCCAGGGCAAGGCGGGTGGGACTCGCCGGGGAGGGGCGCGCCCTGCCCTGGGGACATCCTGGAGTCCGCGGCCGGGTGGTGACCGGCCTTCCCGCCCCATCCGGGCAGCGTCCCGCTCACTCAGAGACCCGGCTCAGCTGCTCTCGGTGCGCGCGGGCACCGAGCGTGGGAGCATCCCCGGCGGGACGCCGCAGGCACACGCGGGCAGCGCGCTCGCGCCCCAGGTTCAAAATGCGCCTGCACAGAATGCGCCTCCTAGCTTGGTGTGTCCTGTTTTCTTATGCGTCAGAAACTGATGGAAATGTCCGGCGCTCTCTGAGACGCAGCTCGGCTCTGCTCTCCCTCTGCGCTGGCCCCACAGTCTGCTCCCCTTCGCGTCCGACAGCTCGGTGGAGGACCAAACGGAGGCTCGAATTCGCTCTGCACCCTGTGCTCTCGCTAGAAGAGCCACAGTGACGAGAAATCTCCGACAGGATGCGGTTGCTAAGGCGCAGGAAGGAAAATGCAAAGTAGTTTTTAAAAACGAGAACCCACTTCACGCGTCCGGGGGCCCTCGCGCCAGGTCGGATTCCCTGAGGCCAAAGAGCAGCAGCCAGTGTCCACCCGACCCCGCACCCCACGCCCAGCCCCCCTTCCCTCACCCACCTGTGGCCCCGGCCCTGTGCTCAACCCAACCCCGACCCCACTCCCGTCCGCGCCCGTCTCCTGCCCCACACTCAGCCCCAGCGCCCACGAGGATTGCGCCCTGGGGGTCACTGCCCCCCCCCAGCGGCCCCCATCTCCAAGCTGGGGTGCAGGGGTCTCCCAGAGAGGGCAGGCGGACCCCTGGCTCCAAGCTCGCACCCTGCGGGGCGGAGCTGGGCTTCTGGCCTGGAGACCTGCCCTCTGAGTCCTCCCGGGCCTCCCTCTGTGGAGAAACCAGTCCTGGGGGAAGATGAGAGGGTAAGCAAGCCATGCTCTATAGGAAAACAAGATTCCCGTGCCCTAGGACCTAAAATGGCTCTTTGAAAGTTTTGGAGCACGCCCAGCTTTTGGAAAAAGTGTATTTTTAATGTAGGAGCAGAAAAACTCCACCTGCGTCCTCTCAGGGTCCCGCTGAGTCCGAGGATTAAATTGACATGAGATAGACTACAGGAGGGAAGCATAATATTAACACACGTTGCACGTGGCGCCGGAGCCTTCGTAAAGAGATGACGACACGAGGAAACAGAGCCAGCTGCTTGGGTACTGCTTCGAACAGAGAATAACAAACTGTGAAAATGACTAAATTATGTGGGAGACTTAACAGTAAAGAGTTATTCTGACAAGGTCTTTACAGAAACTTCTAGCTCGTGAAGATAAGGATGTTGTCTTTCCTTCTGGTATAGGGCGAGCGTCTTTCACATGGGAATTTTATCTTCTTTTAAGAAGATCAGAGTGGTCTTCTTGCACCTGCTGTTTTTCTAGTGCCTTAACTTAAATAGTTAATATGCCAGCGTAGCATATTTTAACCTCTTCAGCAAGGTCCTATATAATGGTTCATTTTCATAGGTGTTTGGTTACCCCTAATAGGAAACGTTGAGAAGGCAGGAGCAGGATGCTGTCCCTAGAGCTGTCCCAGGGGACCCAGAATTAGAAGTCCGGGGATGTTTTGCTAGCCCTGAGTACTTAGTGGAAAGGGGTCAGGAAGGGGCTTTCAGGCCAGCCCCCCTCGCCTTCCTTGTCTCTACTCTGCACCTGGAGTTTTCTGCCCAGCAGAGCAGGCTGTTTCCTTTCAGATCAGATCTGCCTGCAAATGCGGCACCACCAGCCTCTCGCCTAAAACCCAACTTGGCCTAAAAGCTCTGGGCTCCCGCAGAGCCAGAGCGGTGGCAGGCAGGGAGCACAGGTAGAGTTGAGACAGCGCAGTGACTGGTGACTGTGACATGGCCCCAGAGATCCTCCACTGCACCACTGTCCTGAGGACAAGACATTACGGATTCTAGGAACCACGCACTTGGGAAGAAACTTCCTTATCTAGTAGCTTGGCATGGCAGGAGTCACTTCAATTAGGACTGGACATTCCCCCAGAACAATCGTGACACCGAACGGCCCCTTGTGTGGGGCCAGGGCCTTAAAGCAAAGAAGAGCCCTACCCACAAGGAGATTGGGTTCCTCTGTCCAGACAGCCTGGCGCAGAACCATAGGGTGGGAAACTCCACCTTTGTCCTCTTAGTGTCCTGGCTAGGTCCGAGAATTAAACTGAAATAAGATAGAATAGATTAACAAGGGAAAGGCGTAATCCAAATGTTACATGGCACTGACCCCTCCTAAAGAAATGAAGACCCGGAAAAAGTAGAGTCAGCCACTCATATATTGGACAAAGAATAGTGGTGAAGAAGCAAATAAGTTATGTGGGGAGGCTTAAAAGAGAAGAGTTATCTTTAGCAAGATCTGGACAGAATTCTCTGGGTTTCGACTTTGAGTATAAAGATGGTGCCTCTTTCTCATGCAGGGAGGGCATCTGTGTCATGGGAATTGCATCTTCTGCTTTTAAGAAATAGCAGGAAGGTCAAAGTGATCGTGTTGCACCTGCCGTTTCTCAGCGCGTTTAACCTGAATAGTCAAAATGCCCTAACAGTGTATTTTAACCCCTTCAACACCATGTCTCCTTGGGCAACTTAGCTTCTTTGGGTGTTAGGTCCCTGTCTTTGGTAATTACAATAAAACCTTCTATTCTCACTGGGTGCTTGGCAGGGTTAAGTGAGAGGGTAAATGTTGGCAATACCGCGAAGGTACCCAGAACAGCTATTGTCTTCCTCTTCCCACCTCTGTCCCCAGCCAAAGTCCAGTGACACAGAACTTCTTTTTTATGAAATACAATAAATATATACCCCAAGGCCTGATGACATTTTAGAAAGATTTTGTCATCATGGCTAAATCTGAGTGTTCACTGTTTTCCTGTCTTTTTGCTGAGTGTGTTGCCTACGTTCTTTCATGTAATCTTCACAGCAGCCATAAAAGTTGGCACTATTGTTGTCCCACTCTTGCCACTGAGGAAACTAAGGCCCAGAGAGAGTAGGTGCTGTGCCCACGAGTGACTGTGACTTAGTAGAGGCTGAACTCAAACCCAGGCGTGCCTGACTGCAGGGCCGTGCTCTTGCCTGGCACCACAGAAAAACATACTCTGTAAAGAAAAGAAAAACAACTGCAGAACATGTCAGGGTGTCTGAAGACTAAAAACTTCCCTGAGTCTTAAAAGCAGACCTAAGGTAAGAATTCAGGGGCAGCTGATTTCTTAAGGAAGGGCTCCCCAAGGAAATTAGCAAGGAAAGGAGAAAAGGACAACCAAGGGTATGATTTCTAGCAAAATCTCAGCAGCAGCCTGGTCCCCAAGGCTCCCCAAAGCCTGAGTTACCCCCTAGTTCCATGCTGCTGTATCCTTCAAACCCTGAATAAGGGCTGCTGGGTAGAAGGTGGGGGAATGTAGCTGCTGAGCTCAACGCTTGGGGGCAGAGCAGCTGCAGTAACCCACCGGAGGTTAGGCTGGTACGGGTTAGTTCCAGCCCCAGTCCTGGCAGTAAACCCACGTTAATGGAAACCTAAGGGGGTCCAGGACGTCTGGGATCGGTGCTGCTCTCTAATTAATACTCAGACCAACTCATTTCTACCTCAGGGCCTTTGCACTGACACTCTCTCTTCCTGGCATGCTCTTCCCAGTGACTGTTACATGGCTGCCTCCTCATCATTCTGACCCAGTCTTAACTGTAATTTCTTTGGAAGAAGCTTCTCTACCCACTCTAGCCAAAGTCTCCTCGCCTCCCATTTACTCTCTCCTCGTGCTGTTTTCTTCATAGCACTTGTCACTGTCCAAAGTCGTCAGTTCTATCTGTCTTCTCCCCCCGGAGATTGGATTCCTAGAAGGCAAGAACGTGGCATCTGACATGGTGCTGTATGCCGGTGTCACCGCTGTGCTTGGCAGATGCTTGGTGCTCATAAATACTGATTCATGAATAAACTCAGGTGAACATCACTTTGGAATCGGGTTTTGCTTTTTCTAAATTTTGCTCACCTCCTTTATCAAGAAAATTGGGGTGGGAGGGAGGGACATTTCCTAAATGTTTTAGGAAAACTGAAAACATAAACCTTGAAAATGAGCAAAGACTTGATAATTATTTCACACATAGGGATTTTCAGATGACCGATAAACACAAAAAGGTGAGCAGCTTCCTTAGTCGTTCGGGAAGTACAGATTGGAACCACAGTGCCATCCAACTGCACCCCCGCCGGAAAGGCTAAAATGAAAATGACCGAATGTCAGCAAGGGTGTGGGACAACAGGGTTCTCATCTGCCAGTGCTCCTCAAACTGTGTGTGCGGAAGGACCAGCTTGCTTGCTTTTTTTAAATTTCCAATCCATCGCAGAGCAAAACGTGGTCCCACTGGGCACGAAGCTCGTACCACATGTGCCTCATTATGTAAGCGTGACGTCTGAACTGGTCCACACACCGTTCAAGAAGAGCCTACACTAATGTATTTGCATGTCACAACAACATCAAATTTCCGTAAAAGTTTCTAAATGCTCATGGTGAATTTCTGCATTTATCTCATTGCACATAATAACAAATCACTCACAGTTCACATTTTGAGTTGCGATGCCAAACCCTGGTGGTGGGGAGTGTGAATTGGTACAACCACTTGGACAGTATTTACTAAAGTTGAATATACATGTACCCTACCACCCAGAAATTCTACTACAAGGTACACACCCAACTTAAAGGTGTATGTATTGTACAAAAGAAATTACTCAATAATGTTTACAGCAGGACTACTTACAAGAGCCCCAAGCTGAAAATAACCTACATGACCAGGAAAGAATGTTATAGATCAATATCCTTGATAAACACAGACATAAAAATCCTTTTTAAACAAAAAAGCAAATCAAATCCAACAGCTACACAATATATTGTAAGTGGGATTTATCCCTGAAATGTAAGGCAAGTTTAACATTTGAAAATTAATATAATTCATGAAATTAATAAAGCACTTGAGAAAATTCAAAATCAATTCATGATAATTTTCAGTATACTAAAAATAGAATGATTTTGATTTGACGGTTTCCCTAATTTGATATAGGACACGTATGAGCTTGACGCAGGCCACGTGTGAATACTTAGAGCTAACATCATATTTAATGGTGCAATGTTGAACACTTCATTTCTAAAATTGAGGAGCAGGCAAGAATACCCATTTTTACCACTTCTCCTCAATGTTGTACTGGAGATGCTAGCTAGCACAATTAGGAAGAAATGAAGAAATAAAAGGCATATGGATTGGAAAGAAAGATGTAAAATCATTTTAGTAGCAGTTGACATGATTAGTTATGCAGAAAATCCTGATGAATCTACAAAACAACGTCAAGAACTAATAAGAATTTAGAAAGGCCACAGAATACAAAGTCAGTATGCAAATATCAATTGTATTTCTACATGTCAGCAACAATTAGAGAATAAAAATTTTAAAAGTCCTTTACAGTAGCATCAAAATACATAAAATACGTAGGAATAAATTTTAAAAAGACGGGTGAAACTTCTACACTGAAAACAACAAAAATAGCCCTGAGAGAAATTAAAGACCAAAATAAATGGAGAGGGATCTTGTTCATGGATTAAGAGGATCAATATTGGTGGTGTTTTTTTCTATGACCTTCTCTATTTTATTGTAGTATTAGAACACTTAAAATGAGATATACCCTCTTAACAAATTTTAAGTGTGAAACATTATTGACCAGGGACAATGTTGTACGTCAGCACATCACACTGTCCCTAGTAGCCATCATTTCACTCTCTGAGTCTGTCATTTTGACTATTTTAGATACTTCGTGTTAGTGGAATCATGCAGTATTTGTCTTTCTGTGACAGGATTATTTCATTTGGCAAAGTTCGCCCGTATCGTCACATACGTCAGAATTTCCTTCTCTATTGAGACTAAAATTCCGTTATATGTCTATCCCACATTTCCTTGAACAATTCATCTGTCACAGGGCATTTAGATTGTTTCCACATCTTGGCTGTTGTGAATAGCACTGTAATGAACTTGGGAGTGCTCCTGTTTCTTCAGGATCCTCCTGTCAATTCTGTGTTATAAACACCCAGACCTGAAGCTGCAAAACTCCTAGCAGGAAACACAGGGAAAGCTCCATGACATTGACCTTCACGGTGATGGCTGGGATAGCAGAAGCACAGGCAACAAAACCAGGATAAAGCAGTGGTATCACATCAAACCAGAAAGCTCCTGTAAGAAAGGCAACTTACAGAATGGGAGAAAATATTTGCAAATCATATACCTGATAAGAGGTTAATCTTTAAAATAGCTAAGGAACTCCTACAATTCAATAGGAAAAAAAAAAAAAAAACTAATAGCCCAATGTAAAAATGGGCTAAGGATTTGAAGAAACATTTCTCCAAAGACGACATATAAACGACCAATAGGTATATGAAAAAAATAGTCAAACTCATGACAAATGGCTGAATGTTACTAGTCATCAGGGAAATGCAAATCAAAATCAAAATAAAATATTACCTCACACCTATCACGGTGGCCATTCCCAAAAGAACAAAAGGCAACAAATGTTGGTGAGGATGTGGAGAAACTGGTGGGAAGGCAATATGGTGCAGTTACTATGGAAGACAGTGTGGAGTTTCATCAGAATAGTAGAAATAGAACCACCATGTGATCCAGTAATCCCACATCTGGGTATTCATCCAAAAGAGTTGAAATGGATATTATTAATATGTCAATTCTCCCCCAAATTGATCTTTAGATACAATGCAGTCCTAATCGAAATCCTGGAAGTTTCTTCTATAGAAATTGGCAAGTCGATTTTTAAATTTTATTGAAATGCAAAGGACCCCAAAAATAGCTAAAACTCTCTTGAAGTGGAAGAATATTGGAGGGCTCACATTCTGTGATTTGGTGACTTTCTGGAAAGCAGTGACAATCGACCTAGTGTGGTGTTGGCATTATGACAGACAAACAGACCAAGGACAGAGTCCAAAAACAGACTCAGGACGGACAATCGACAGAGGCTCCGCAGTGACTGGCAAAGTTTGAGGAGCCACGTTAACCTGTGGTGCTAGAAATCAAACAGCCATCCACAGCCATGCTGCAATGTTCTGTAGCTCCTCTAGAGTAGGGGCTATGTGGGTACCCATTTATCCAAACTCATCAAACCATACACTTCAGATCTGTGCTTGTCATTAAATTTTACCTCAGTAAAAAAGCGAGTGACAGAGTGTTCATATAAAGTGACATCATTTATGTAGAAATTGAAAGCACTCGAAACAGCACACGTTGCTTGTGGAACTGCACAGAAAGCCACAGGTGGAGGAAAGGCCACGCACGAACTTGGGGGCCGTGGCTGCCGTGGTGCAGGGAGGAGAGAGCAGCGGGAGGGGTGCCGTACACAGGTGCGTTTACACCGGCTCTGTGATGTTTGCGTTTCTTTAGGCAACGTGTGAACATCCGTTAGATCTTACTGGTGGGCGGATGGGTATACTTTATATTACTCACTGTTTCCTGTGTTTGAAATCTTTCCCTCCTAGCTTTTCTTTTTTTTTAAGAAAGGGAAAAAATCTTGAAAGTTCTGAGTAAAGGATCACTTTCTCTACTTTCACTTCATTGTGAAGTTTGACACAGAAAAGAATTTTTCTGATCTTGGAGTGAGGCCGGAACGCGTCGTGGCAGCGTGTCAAAGCATGGAGGGCCTAATGAGATACCCAGCACGTTGGGTCAAACCTAATCTCATTTTTCTGAAACTTTGACAACATTCTCGAGTATTGTGATTTCACACTTCTCAAACGTCAATATATAGATTTTAGCTTCAAAACATAAAAACGATCCAGCTCAAAAAATATCTAAACCCTAAGGCAATTAAAGAATAAATATCTGAGTATAATGTAATGAAATTA
Source organism: Eulemur rufifrons (assembly GCF_041146395.1). Taxonomy (NCBI): domain Eukaryota; kingdom Metazoa; phylum Chordata; class Mammalia; order Primates; family Lemuridae; genus Eulemur; species Eulemur rufifrons. The sequence goes on from NC_090983.1 coordinate 3,948,755, forward strand.
TTTCAGCTGGCGTCGGTTTTAGGATTTCAGATTTTATCTATGCTAATAGAGTTATATATTCTCATTTCTACTGATGTTTGAAAACATCTCTAAAGAGCTTAAAACAATATGTGAGGTAACATTAGTAAGGGAGACCCTTCCTTCCTTCTTTCCTTTTTATTTTGAAAGAATCGTAAACTCGCGGAAAAATTTCAAGAACACAAACGCTTTTCTCCCTGAGCTATTTGGGAGAAGCCACTGGCCGGGTACCCCCTCGCCTTCTAAATCCTTAGTGAGTCTTTCTCGCCAACAAGAGTTTCCTGCTTTCTCCCAACGCGACCTCCAGCCCAGGGAGCCAACACCAGTCCTTTCCTACCCTCAGGTTTCCAGACCCCCTCGAGTTTCCCCGATTTCCCCATCACGTCTTGCCAGGGAGAGGCTCCTCGGGGTCTCTTGTGGCATTTGGTTCTTTCTCTTCATTGTCCGTCAGTCTGGCAGTTTCTCAGGCTTCCCTTGACTTCCATAACCTGGGCGTATCCCAACATGATGGGTAGGTTATTCTGTAGACTGTCCTTTAGTCTGGGCTTGTCTGCGGGGTCCTCACGGCGAGGTCCAGGTCTCACGTCTCTGGCAAGTCCATCCCTGGAGTGAGGGTGTTCTCAGGGCAGCCCATGTGCGGGTGGCCAGTGTCAGTGTCCCGTGACCAGTGATGCTCACTTCGACCCCTTGATTCAGGAACTGGCTGTCAGCCTTCTCCACTCTGTCTCTTCTCTGTACATAATTACTAAGTATTAAATTTCTGCAAATATCTCATTCTTTCTCAAGCCTGCAGCTTATTCATTTGTTTACTGGTATCTGCATGGCCTTGTGGCTTACTGTGTTATTTAGTGAGCTACCCATTACGCCCAGCGTTTATCTGGCAGCTCAGATTGTTCCTAATACGACCCAGGGGGACTCGCTTCTGTGTCCTTCCAATGTATCCCCATCGTCCTTTGAATAAGTCCTTCTTTTCTAGCAGAAGTGAGTGCAGGCTCATCTTGCACTTTCTCTAACATTCCCTGGAATCTCCCTTTCCAAGGAGCCTTAGGGGAAAATGGTATTTAGAAAACAAGATCGGGGTGCAAAGTGTGCTCATTGCTATTGGTGTTTACAACTCCCAGGCTCTCTTAGTGGACAGAGCCAAGACATATGTATGTACACATATGTGCATGTACGCACACACACATATACACACACGTTAAAATACATGTACATATCTCTGCATGAAAAGCAACGGGTTCACTCAAGTTTTCTCCCTTTCCATGTTTGCAACTCCCTTCCGCACGGCAAGAGACCTACCCTTCATTATCTTTACTGTATTAATAGTTAATTATTCGATCAGTCCCATTGGCTGTAACTTTATTAGTTTCCTGTTGTTGCTGTCACAAATTACCACAAACTCAGTGGCTTAAAGCAAGACGTTTCTTTTCTTACAATTCTGGATATCCTAAGTCTGAAATCAGTGTACCGGAGGGCTGCGTTCCTTCTGTAGGCTTCAAGGGAGCATCTGTTTCCTTGTCTTTGCAACTTCCAGAAGCCACCTGCATTCCTTGGCGTGGGCTCCCTCCTCAATCACTCCACCCTCTGCTTCCATCCTCGAATCTCCTACTACTGATTTCCTGCTTCCCTCATGTAAGGACTCCTGTGACTACAATGGCTCACCCAGATACTCTGGGATAACCTCTTCATCTCAAGACCCCTAACTTAATCTCATCTACAAAGTTCCTTTGGCCATATCCAGTAACACAGGGTCTGGGGGTGAAGATGTGGGCATCTCTGGGGGTCCCTTATTCAGCCTCCCACAGTAACTAACCTCCCATTTCTTCTGCCAGCCCCGCCACAGCTAGAGGCAGCTCCCTCCTCTTCCTGTCTGGGCTCTGACTCACATTCCCGGGCCCCCCTCCCCTCCTGTGGGTGTCCTCCTCACCCCGTCTAGGCCCCGGTACCTCCACGGGGTGTCCTTCCATGAGAATGCCCTCCTCACCAGGAGCCCCACCCGGGGACACCCTCCTCACCCCACCCTGAGGCTCCGTGGCTCCCCTACCTGATTGCTTCAAGGCTGAACTGTTCAGAAAGGAAAGGGAAGAAATAGGGAGGAGCAAAGATCTTAGTTTCTAAGCACACCTTCCCTAAAAATCATTAACAACAAATTCCCGGAGTTTCCATCTAAAGTTCTATTAGCTTCTGCAGAAACCCTGTGCCCAAGGAGTGAGCCAATACAATCTCTCCTCCTTTCTCTGTTTTTTTAAGGCAAGAAGGCTGTATAAGTTTGATATCATTTGTTGGTAATTTCCAAAAACCCAACTTGAACTGGTCTAGGCAAAAAAAAAAGAGACTCCTGTTGGCTCCTATACCCAAGCCAAGGCAGGATGGCAGAGCCGGGGCTCCGAGGGCATCGGTGGCACCACTTACTTCTTTGTCTTCTCTGTTCTCGCCAGTCCCAGATGCACCGTCATGCTGGAATCAGGGCTGAAGGTGGCCTTGGGGCTCATACAGCCTTAGCTTCATCACGGGGTGAAAGAGACTTCTCTTTCCTAGCCCCAGTCCGGAAAGCCCCATTTCCGACACAGAGCGGGAGTCGCTCCCTAGACCTATCGCTGGGGCCCAAGAGCGGGGCCGGTTATGAGTGAAACGGCAGTAGATGAAGGTCCCGCCCCGCCTTGGCTATCGGAGCACATTGCAGCAGGGTTAGAGGGGGGGACCCCCCACCCTTGACATGTGAAAGTGCGCTCACACCCAGGCTTGGCACGTGGGAAGACTCTGAATTGCCCCCGAGGTGGGAAGGAAGGATGTGTGGTCTACACGAGACAAAGGTTTGGGGAAGAAGCAAACCAGAGAACGGGGCCATGGATTGAAGAGCTGTCAGACGGGAGGCACACGGGACTCACGTCCAGAACCAGAACCAGAACCAGCCACGCCACTGGCTCGGTCTGGCAGGAACTCTCCGACCAGCTCAGGGAGAAGGTAGCGAGCTGCCCGTTACTGCAGATGCCTCATCAGCTTGGCAGCCTCTTGATTGGGATATGAAGAATTTGGATCCAAACCTGGAGTGGGGGGTGGTGATGGTATACAGGACCTTTAAAGTCCCTTCCAAACATGACATTCAGTGAAACCCTACTGTGATGCTTATGGATTTGTTGCCTCTCAGAGATAAATGCACCCTTTTTGCCCGTTCTGTAAAAATCGGTGTGAGCCCTTTAAATAGTTTTACTTTGCCAGCTGGCACGATGTCAAGCTTGTCAGGAGAGGGTGCCAGAGGGACGTGGCAGGAGGAAGGGTTTGCCTCCTAGTTTGGTGTGCCAGCTCTGCCCACTCCTGCCGGGCTCACGGCTTCTCCAGTGCCCCTTAACCCGGTGCGTGGCAGCCAGCAGCTTCCCCTCGCACGCCCTGGTGGTCTGTGGCAGATGCCTCTGATGAGACCCTCAGTGTCCTGGAGGACAGGTTTCTGCCATCCAGGGAGCCCTGCCATAGCCTCTGCGGTGGGTCTGCATCTCGGCCCTCGGGGCCACGGCTGCTCCTTTACCTGCTAACCCGACCTTCTCACTGGCCAATCCCGCCATACTCCAACCCTCTGTTATAGTTAGAAATTCGTTAGATCAAACATCCCCTGTGCACGTTCCCGTGCGGTTTCCCTCCCTGACTGGTCTAAACATCACTAAGGGTGTTTTCCCTTAGTATAAACATCACTTTCTTCCAGCCGCCTCCCATGCAGAAGTCTTCACTGCCCCGTGGATCCAGACACCTTGACATAGTTCTGTTGGCACAGCCTTAATGGTGCTTCATGTCACAGTTACTCGTGTGAAATGCACGAAGGATTAATCAGCCCTCAAGGTCAGGGGGCTGAGCCTCACTCACTGTTGTGTTCCCAGAGTGCAGGGCGGGAGAGGGGTAGGTATGAGAGTCGTAGGACTTCTCAGACCACCCTCTCTTCCCTTGACTGAGCTCTGGGCCCACGAGGACATGGCCCAGGCTCGCCTTTGCTCCTTATGACGCCGTGTCCTCGAGAACCTCCGCCCTGCAGCCTCCCCAGCTGCGGTGCAGACAGCAGGTGTGGAAGAAGTTTCTGAACGAAGCCCACACAGTGGGAGCGTTACATACAGTGCAGGTTCAACTTCCCAAGATGACTGGAACAAGTAGAGATGACATAATTAAAACATTACCAGGAAAACATTTTGTTTTTCTGAAACCTTTATTTTTTGAGACACATCCCACCCCCTTTACCGCATGGGATGCTGACAATTATTTCGCTTTGGTCCCCAGCCCAGCAGCAGCCCAGCAAGGCTGCCGTGCGCCCCCCACGGGAGAAGGCCCAGCCCCACCTTCCTGGCCGTGGGTGGTGTTTCCTGCGCTGGTCTCTGTGAGTGCTCTTGGCCGTGTCCAAAGGAGGAGGAGCTTCCTTCTTGACTCTCAGACTTGAACCAGCTGCTTCTCTGTCTGGGCCTTCGCTTGCTGCATTTGCAACTCTATCCTGAGAAGCCAAGTCAGTTTCTAGCTCAGCCTGTGTTCTCCGAGGTGCAAACTTAGAGTTGCCCTTAAAGGACTTGCCAAATGCCACTGTGGTTTTCTTTAGGCGTGGGCGGTGTGGTGAGCTGAGACCTTCCATTCGCTCCCTCAGACCCACCCTCTGCCCTCCTCCACCTGCTCTCTGCCTGTGTGGGGCCTGGGGCCTCAGCTTCTCGTGGGACTTGTCCTGCAAGTCTCAGCAGCAGACGAGGAGGAGGAGGAGGAGGAGGAGGAGGAGGAGGAGGAGGAGGAGGAGGAGGAGGAGGAAGAGGAGGAGGAGGAGGAGGAGGAAGAGAAGGAGAACGTCACCTGCTTTCCCACCCTCGCCCAGGGTGCCTTGCAAAGCAGCCAACTCCAGGCAACTCTATCCCCTTCTCCATAAAGGTGGGGCCAGGTGTCGTGGGGCCTGAAGCTAACACATTTGGGTGGTCCTCTTTAAGGAAGAAAATACCAGATTATGAACAGAAAATGCCAGTGCCACTCCAACCACCAAGCACGAGCCAGTGTGCCAAAGGGGAACCTGAAATCAGAGTGGGAAGAGAAATGGACTGACCCGATCCTGATTGAAATGTGTCACTTCTGCAAATTTCCCAAATGAGATGATAACATGAACACATCCTGGGGGCCCCTTCTAGGGCCCGGGTAGAGCCCTGTGCTGGTGGCCAGCGTGAAGTCTCCTTAACCTTCCCATGACCCCGGGGGCCACTCCCTGCCTGTCCCTGCGGTGGCCACACGCCTGTGTCACCACCCCGCTCTCTCTCGAGCCTGCACACCGGCACGTCTTTGTAAATACACCCTTCGTAAGCAAACGCTGCTGCAATTGCCCTGTTCTGACCATGTCATCGTCGTTTCATCAACATTTTCTACTTTTTAACAATAGTAAACATTTACCATTTTATCCAAATAAAATTATCCCCCCTCCTCCCCCCAAAAGGAAGTTATTTGCATCACTGCTGCACACAGTGAGCACTGCTATGCAAAGAAGAAAGCCGCGGAGGGGAAAAGACTGGAAGGAAATGCACCCCAATCTTCAACGTGGTTTTCTTGGGGTGGTAGGGATTATGGTGATGGCTTTGCTTAGTTCTGATTTTACTAATTTCCTCAGATGTTCACCATGTATAACAGAAAGTAATTAAATGAACTTTGCACAGATGACAGATCCACTCTCTCTCCCAGCATCTGTCCCCTCCTGCCACCCTCACAGCACACTTAGAGGACACATTCTCAAGTCCTGGCCAGCAGAAGGGTCCCCCTCCCTCCTCACATCTCCTTTCAGGGTCTCACAATACACATTTCATTTACATCTTAAAAGGGCATCACCCTTTTGCTTGGTCAATTCCCGGGGTCTTCCTTACAAAATGTAAATACTCTGAATCAGGGTATTAGACAGGAAAGCTGGGCAGAAACTTTCGCAGGGGAAGAGCCCACGCTCCAGTTACTAAAATGCAGATAGAAATAGAGAAGCCCAGCCAGGGTGCAGAGCGGGTGCCCGAGTCCCAGGTAGGGTGGGACCCGCAGCCAGACCAGAGGCTGTGCCTGAGCCCAGCCCTCGGCTCCTTGACCTGCAGGACCAGGGCATCCGCGGGGACCAGGGCATCACTCTCTTGCAGTCGGGTGGGGTCCAGCCTCTCCAGGCCGTGAGCCAGGGGTCCCGGATGCAAGGATCAGAGAACCACGGTCACGGGGAGCCCAGCCGGTCAAGGCCTTGGAGGTCTGAGCTTAAATGTAAACCGATGCTGGTTGACACGAAAATGGAGAAGCACAATGTTGTTTCCAAACAGCACAAGGCACATTTTGTTCACAAAGTTCCATTTAGCCTTTCAGAAGCCTCGTTTCTCTAGGTGGAAGAGGGAAGTGGGGAGAGTGAGGACGCAAGCTGGTCTTACGGTGGGGTCAGTTAGCACATGGATCAGCTGGGTCCTGGTCCCCGTTTTCCCACAGAGACAAGGCACGTTTGGAGAGGCTGGCAGGAAGGTCCCGATGCCAGCTCCCCCACAGCGCCTGGCACCGCTGTGCCCACCCTGTGCCTCAGGATTTCACGGAGAAATGCTTTCTGAGTTCCTCCAGGTGGGGGGGGGTGGCCAGGAGCACACTTTCCTTCCTGCAGCCACAGGCTGGCCTGGGGGACAGCTACCTCCAGCTCAAAGTCACCAGTGGGGACCCCTGAGGCCTGAGCAGGGGACTTCAAATGGCCGGCAGGAGGAGAAATGGAGCTCTGGGGCACAAGGCACGAGATCTCAGCTTCCTCCCTGGCCTTGTGCAGAGCCCTGAGTGCTGCGAGGCTGAAGGAGAAGGAGCAACAATCCTGCGGCCCCTCGCTGGGCTCCCCGGGCCCCCAGCCCGGCCCTCGCGGGGATGTGAGGTGCAGAGACGGGTGGCGACTTGTGCAAGGAGGCCAGGAGGGCTGGTGAACCCACAGCGCTGGGGAAGGCAGGGAGACGAAGCAGAAACTCCCCCGGGGAAAACACTGCCCCGTAACAAGGGCTCACATACACGAGAGGCTCAGCAGTAGGAAACCAGAGGAAGGGGACAGGCTTCCCAGCTGTGCTAAGTGGAGAAGCGTGAGTCATTCTCGCAGCCACCCAGCGGGGGCAGCCATGCGTGGATGTTTTATTAACAATGAACATAAGGCAGCAATAATAAATACGTATTGAGTAGCTGCTCTTTAACAGAGACTTTGCATTTATCTCTTCAAACCCTGGTGACAACCCGACAGAGACGCCCATCTCAAAGATGAGGAAGCTGAGGCCCAAAGAGGTTTCATGCGCCGTCTAAAGCCTTGCTCAGCCATTAGGTCTCCAGCTGATTCGGGGAGACAGGACCCGCTTGCTCTCCGGCTGCCTGCTCACCCTTAGCCTTGCGCTCGGTGTGGAGCACTTGCCCCAAAGCAAGCAGGGCCGTCTCTCAAGCGTGGGTTTCCTCGAGCAATGCCGTCAACCAATAGGTATTTTACTGCCTGATGACGTGGAGACGCTGACTCTCCAGGGCTAACTGACTGCTGGAAACCGAGGCACTTTCTTTAACCAGGTCTGCAGAGCGCACACTGGCCTTGCAGATGTGGGGGCAGCAGAGTGCCCACCCCACCCAACACCTCCCGCCAGGGCCTCGGCTGGCAAAGCGATGCTCTGGCATCACAGGCCCGCTGGCCCCCAGTGTAGGCAGGAAGGACACTGCTGACTCCCACACTCCACCTGCCGTGCACAGACCGGCCGGGAAGAGCCACCCCTGCATGGTCAGGGCAATGGAAAAGGCCTGGGCTCCGAGCCGGAATCGTACCACTGGGGTCCGGCCGCAGCAGGGGAGCGGGAGCCCTTGATTAAGCACATTCAAGGGGCCCTCATCAAAAGGACTCTGCAAGAGACGGCCTTTGCCAGCGGTCATGCCTCACAAAAGGTGACTTCCTCAGTCACGTTAGAGAAACTGATGAGTTGCAAACACTATTCACCCATCGGTCCTCTAGGGATAAATGGATTGAGACATGGTTCGCACCAACCTTCCACCAAACACAAGACAGGTAACGCCCGCATTCAAAGCGCACCCCCACAGGTGTGCGGGGGACTGCAATGGCAGCACCTGCCGCAGCCATGGCAGCCGCACCGTGGCGGCTGGTTCCCTTCCGGCCGTGGGTCAGGTGGACCCTGCACCAATCTCCCCGTGCCAGTCGTGACCCTACTCCTGTTCCCACAGCCAGCAAGGCAGCCGAGCGAGGAGGGTGCTGCCGTGATGAACATCTTGACCCTACTATAATTTAGCTAAAAGTTGAATCTTTTGAAAACCTACTGGCCACATGCCTCCCCAGTGACTACCCCCACCACTTGGTCAAGACGCCTCACGTACCAGAGCCCTTCGAGGGACAGACATGCCAGCACACTGTGTGCAGGGCCCCAGAGCGGGCCAGCCTTCAGGTCGTTGAGCAGAAACGCAGGACACCTGGGGCCTCCCTGCTGGCAGGGACGGGGACCGATGGAGCCCTCAGAAGGGGCGACTGACCAGCATCCCGTAAAAGGATTATGGAAAGGCTACGGAGACCACAGAGGGCCCTTGAAGCAGCCTTGGACCAGCAAAGGAAAGCCGTCCCCTTTCCCACACCCTGACCCCAGGGGTCAGAGTGAGAGCAGGGCCTGGGGCCGGTGGGGGAGAGAGCCCTGCATGAGGGCGGCAGGCTCGGAGCAAGCAGGCGCTGCCAACCCCCATCAGACAGCGAGACCGCAGGGCAGCGAGACCTCGACCCGAAAAGCATCTCAGCTCAGTTTTATTGGAAAAGAGAAGAGCTTTTTGCATTTTGGGTAAACAAAATTTATCATGGGTTCTTAGTAACACACTAAAGCAGTCTCAGATGTCTTCCAAAGCTGACCTCAGGTAATTAAAGCTCTTTATTTAATTAAACTGCTCTAACTTTTGACCAAAAGATGCTCAAGTTAAAGTTTTAGGAATAACGTTAAGTACATGTGCCTCTGTTGTTTACTGTTAGGAATTATACCCCAACATGGGAACATGGCCTCTTTAGATACATGTGCATGAGATTCTAATAAGCTAGTTGGCAAGAAACTCCCCCAGTAAGTATAAATCACAATTAAATAAATACTGAACTGTGCTAATGTGAATTTTTATTGGCTGTTGTGTCAGAAAAAGTCAACATCTGCAACTCTCCTCCAACAATCTCCATAGTTTCTGCCATTCATGAGTCACGTGGAGCTCCCTTCCCACGTTGAACAGTAACTCCTGCCCACAAGGTTTACGACGTCCACTTTCAGCCATCCCCTCCCTGGATTGGTTTGCTCATGAGAGATGAGACAAGAGACAGAGCTGAGGGGTCAGATCAGAGACTCCACACACAGGGCCATGCCTCCCAGTTCCGTGGAAGACCAATTAGGGAGACGGTGACACATCGTACCATCTTGACCTTGGCTCTGGTGGGAAGGAGAAAAAAAGATTTCCTGAGAATTCAAAATAGCATACCAGACCTTATACGGGTTTACGGCTGATGTCACACCAAAAAAACCTTAGCTGAGACTCTAGTGTAGAGCAGACGGGCCTGCAGGGGCGCACTGAGCAAACACAGAGGCCCTGGAGGAAGCACGCTCAGCTCGGGCCCCAGAGAGTTCCCTGAATACCCCTGATTGTGAGTTCATAATCAAACATTTTTAAAAACCACAAAACACATGAAGAGACAAAGTACGATGAACATTAAGCAGGAACAACAAAAAAAACAGAACCAAACTTTCAAAAATACTGATATTAGAATTATTAGGTACAGATTGTGAAATTAGAATGTAGAAAACATAGACATGGAAAATGAGAAAGATAGATGAAAAATGGGAAAGGTCATGGCAAATACCTAACGTGTACAATTGAAATTCCAGAAGGAAAGACTTGAGATGATGGCACGACACAGTAATTGGGGGAAATGGCTCAGAATTTTCCAGAATTGATGAAGGACACAGCTCCTCAGATCATGAAGCATAGCAAATCTCTAGCAGAATAGCACAGAGAGCTCAACACCCAGACACAGAGTAAACACTCTCAGGCCCCAGAGACGAAAGGGGAGGTCGTAAACGCAGCCCTGGGGAAGATGCGGACGACATAGAGGATGGACAGTTGGACGGAATCTGACTTTCAGCTGTGAAAATGGAAGTCAGTGGAATCATGTCTTTAACGTGATGGAAGGTAACAGCCGTCCATCTAGAATCGTAAACCCAGGATAATCATCTACTAAGAATGAGCACAAAACAGAAGCCATTCGAGACTATCAAAAATAGAATTTTCTATGACAAACCTTCCCGAAAGGAACTTCTCAAAGGTTCTACTTCTGGAAGAAATAAAATGATCCTGGGGGGGGGGGGAGATCTGATTATAAGAAGGAAGAGTGAACAAAGGAAATAGCACACATGTGGGTGAATCCAAACCAACTCTAACCATGTGTTTGTAAAGCCTGTTCTTTATGAATAAGGACTATATTCTTTGGCAGATAAACCTAGAGACAAACTTGCCTCTCCAAAGAGCATTTCTCATTTAGGACCTGAACTTCAGTAGCTGTGCTGATACTTTCACAGTGTACGATTTGAAATATGTTAAAAAGAAAAAAATTTAAAAATAACAATAATATTTTAAAACCGTCATTATCTCTGTGAAGAGGCTCTGGGAAATTTCATTTCCTTCTTCATACCTTACTATGTTTTCCACATGTTCTAGAATCATTATTGCTGAGCTCTGACATGCACCTGTCATCGCGACAATGTGTGTCTATGCTCAGGGCTGTCTCCACCAACCTCCAGTTCTCTGACTCCAGAGCCAATGCCTCTGAACCACCACCGAGAGTGGACCCACCTGGCAGGGGTAGACCCCCAGGTGAGAAGCCAGAGGGTGGACTCTGGGCTAAGTGACAGTGGGCACAACTGCCTTCAGAGCCAGCCCCTTTCTCTCTCTGCAGGCAACTCTTGGAAAGAAGCCAAAACATAATGAGAAGGTGGCTTCACTGGCTGTGTTCAGAGCAGAAGGAGTAGGTGAAATGAGCCCCCTGCAAAATGGCCGCAGGGAACACAGCCTGCTGGTCCTTGCTGCCACTGGACCAGGTCACAGAGTCTCCCAGAGCAGGTTCCATATCCCTGCAGGGTCTCGATGCACTACCAGCGTCGGCTCTGGAGCTCTGCGAGCTCTCTGCCGCCCGGGCTCAGTGACCCCCGCTTCCCATAGTGGACAGACCTTCAGTGCCCTCTGCCGCCCAGGCTCAGTGACCCCAGCTTCCCATAGTGGACAAACCCTTACTCAGGAGGGTGGGCGAGTCTGGCTGGCCTCAGCACCCTCTCCAAGTCACTGCACATCTGCTCATCTTCGGATTTCATAATTCAAATCTCCAAGGGCTCTCTTACACCCTTAAGTCTAATTTCACTATAACCACCGAGAACTGACAACACATCTTGTTAAATTTATAGTGGAAAACTATCCATGTAGCAAAATAGCAGCATGGAAAAGCCCCTGCCCTGCACAGAGAGGACCGAGGTTTCAGCAGGGAACCTCACTGACCACCAAACTCAACAGACCTCCCGGGGTCAGCCCCGGGAAGCCTCTTCCCTTAAAGTGCTAACCTTCCTCGTGGCACCCCAGTCCTCAAAGTACCCATTGTGCCTACAGGTAAGTAAAAAACAATCTTCATATCACAAATTCAACAGACTTAGCCGGTTATCCAGTTTCTCATGAGACCAGGAAGAGTCGGAAGGAAAGCCCTGGTGTAATAATTAAACGTTACCGTCGCTTGGTGCTTCACAATTCACAGAACTCTGTCCTGTCTTTTCTCCAATAGTACACGTCATGCATCTCTGAAAAGGAAGCAAAACTCACTGTGGTCAAAGCCTGGCCCCTTCTTTGTAGTCACGCTGAAAAATAAGTCAGAGAACAGCTGCTCCATAACTGCATTTCCTTTCTCACATACTTTAAACCGGGGCTTTTCGGTTCTCATCGTGCTGTAGGTTTTCAGCGTGTGAAATTCAACCACGATAGACCAAACCATGCAAATAATGTAATACATAAACATGACTTCTCTTTCTAGTAATATAAAAGCATTCGGCTTAGAAAAGACAATGAATTCTCCCCATAATAACTACAAGACTTATTCCCAGGGGTTTTGTTCTACATCCCCAGAGAGAAGAGATTCCATATTATATGCCATGATCTTAGTGTTTTACAACCACCTTGTAAAGTGCAGCATTAAAATATTTTACAGAGACTAAGGTCCATACAGAGTGCCCCATCCTCTGCTCGCTGCGGAGGTACAAACGGGAGGGAAGGGGCAGAGAAAGTCAGGCCCAAATATCGGGAAGTGGACTATCCCGACCATGCTTGGTTTGCATACCTCCACGCACCTAAAAGAGAGACGGATTTTTCCAGCTGGCCGCAGAGTTACTGATGATTTCACTGTACTTCTTCCTCCCTGGACTCCTAACATTTTGTCCACGCTTATTGCCAAACCTTGAACAAAATCATCCAAATGCATCCTAGCTCCGTGGCATCGTGGGCTATGAAATGTGTTGGGAGCGTCTTCCCCCTGTACAGACAGCGCTGATGGAGGGGACCAAAGACCTACAGACGTGACAAATGCTAAGGAAATATCAAGCAGAAACACCGAGTGCTGCTGTGACCACGAGGCAGCGAGTGGGGCAGGAAGCGTGGACGTGGTACTCTCAGGCAGGTGACAGAGGAGGGGCTGCGGAGCCCCAGCAGGGTGGGCATCCCAGAGCTGTGAGTGATACCGTCAGGCCCGAGTTCAAGCTTGTCGGGGTGACGCCACCCCTGGAAGTCAGGGTGTTTGTCTCACATCATCAGTGGCTGGACACACAAGCCCCCCCACCACACTGAAGCTTCCGGAGATGAGGCCTGTACAGGAAGGACCCAGGGCCTCCCACGAGCCCCCGGAAGCAACGGCAGCGTCCCATAGCCTGCAGTGAGCCAGGCATCTCGTCAGCGCCTGAGACGCCAGGCTCCTCGGGACCACATACCTCCCCCGCCTCTCCTCGGCTCGGCCTGCCTGCCGCCATCTGCCGACCAGATTCCTCCTCTTTGGGGTAAAAACTGGTGGCCTGAATCCCTATAATTATGTCCAGGTGTCTCCATTTTTTAAAAAAAATTCATATTGTGTCTTCTACATTTTAGCATACTTTCTAAGTTTCCTGAAACAATTGCCTACACTCCATGCCTCTACTTTCTCCCAACTCTAGCCGGCTTCTCTCTCCCTAGCATCAGACCTTACTTACTCCTTCCTCTAATGCCTGGCCTGAGCCAATCATCTTCCCCCGAACTCTGCTCCTCCTCCGATGCTCAGCTACACGACCACGATCCCTCAAGTTGCTCAATCCAGACCCTGGGCAGCAGCTCCACTCCTCCGTCTACTCCCATCGATTCCGTCTTCCCAATGCCTCCCAGGGCTGCTCTCAGCTCCACAGTGCACGTTGCAAACCGTACACCACTGTACACCTGCAGCAGCCCCCGCCGGGCTCCCCGCCTCCAGACCTAGCGGCATTCCCTCCGCCAGGCCACCTGCTCCCGAAGGAAGCCACTTAAACCGCCAAGTTGATGGCGTGACAACCATAACACAACTGAATGGCCTCCCACTGTCTGCAGCAGTGGTTAAGACCTCTCTGTGTCCTTGGCCTTTCTGTCTATATAAGGATATACACCCTTCTCCCAGGGGAAAAATTGCACATGTCTGTAACCACTACGTCGTTGAACAAGCACAGTTCATGGATATAGGCAGTGATTTTTTTTTAATCCCACCATCCCTTCAAATTTACACTGGGTGGCTGCATCTTCTCCTGCCCCTGGGTGAAATTTAGGTCATGTTCCATCAGTATTCTGGTCACCTTTAGATAATAAAAGTGTCCATCCAAATCCGTACTTAAAATACCCAGTGTAATGACGCCATCAAAATGTGCAATTTCACTTGCAGTGTCTCCTCCTTGCCACCCATGCCTCCCGCAGGCTGGGCATCTGCTTGGCAGGGTGGGCGCGTCATCACTCTTTCCCGTAGGGTACATTTATCCAGACTCTCCCCTAGGGGTAGGATTAGAACTCACGGCACATCTATAACTCTCTCAAAATCTTCCCTTTATCTCCAAGATCTTTTCTATAATCTCAGTGTGGGTGAAGGCTTAAGAGTAATAAAACTGCTTTTATTTTCACCACTTCCTGCCAGGTGGCTTCAAACTTCATTTTGGAACATGGCAACCATTTTCTTGGGTATCCGTTGAAACTGAACAAAGTGGTTTCACTTTAATAGCCTGCTCCACACCATTTCCAATGGTCCACAGAACACGAACCCCGTTTGTCCAGATGGGGGCCTGGCACCACCCACACACCCTTGAGCCCAGTGAGATCCCAGAAGCAAAAGTCTCCCTCCTTGCACTCTCACTTGCCTCTGCCTGAAGCAGCCTCCTTTCCTTGTCTGCTAGAACAACTCACTCGTCGTTTCTGCAATCCAAGGAGCACCTGGTCCAGAAAGATTCCCTGACTTCTCTTTAGGTTGGATAAAGCACTGATTGCACTGCACAGTCATTGCTGTATTTCTCTGTCTCCCACAATAGGTTTGTACTCCTGGGGGGCAAGAACCACATTCATTGTAATCTCAATGTTTATCACAGGGCCTGCATATAGTAGATATTGGACAAATAGTGACTAAGGGGAACTAAATGGCCCGCAGAGGAAATGGAAACAATGGCATGATGTACTATGAGTTATGGAATGCCTGAGTTTCTAAAAAACATTCTCAAAACGAAGGGGGAAATTCCATATTGGATTCTCATACATGAGTGATGTCCCAGATCAATATTGCTTTCCTTTAAGGTTTACGCTGTTTATAAGAACTGTCACATCCTTTTTTAATTATATGTAAACTTAATTCAAACTGAAATGCAACTTCTTTTGAAATACCACAATGCTGTTTAGAACAAAATCTATACCACTCCTTCCTAACCCAAAACATGTGTAAATAGGATTATAGGTTTCGTGGTGCCAATTTGGTTGGATGGTGTGAAAGGCCCAGGAGATAGTCCAAACGCTACAGGACAATTATTGAGCTCAAGTGAGCGGGGAAATTTTCCAGCTTTTTTGCTTTAGACAGTATGCCTCTTTATGAAGAGGTGTAGCAATTTGAAAACAAGGGATCATTGTCTCCTGCAGATGCTGCAGTGAGTGGCACGCAGGCAGGCGTGGACGTGGCGGCAGGGGAGGGCGGGCAGCACAGCCCCAGAGCACCCAGCACAGGCCACGCCCACTGACTGGCCGCTGTCTTCGAGGGGCCTCTCTGGAGATTGGCCACAAGGAGCTTCTTTAGCTGGATTCCATCGTAGTGCTCTGCATGATCCTGCAGATTAATGCAGAGTGCTCAGCAAGTCTGTCTGCAGCAGCGAGATGGTATGAGCCCTTCCTCTTTCCACACAATAGCAGCAGATTATGAAAACTTAATCGCTACCTTGTCTTTCCACCAGCAGAAAAGTTGTTCCCAGCAATATGCAGCTAAGTGTTTAAGGATCCACTCATTGGAAGGAAAAAAAAAAAAAAAAAAAAAGGCCGTAACTTGTAGCTCTTGCCAATTTCCGTAGTGTAAATACTCCCGTCTTGGCTGACTGCAAACTCTCAATAGGTCATCGTCACCAAATGTGGAGCTGGGAAGAGACGAGCTCAATCAGCTCTCACGTGCCATTGTGAGCTGGCTGCGGCACACCACTTGTTGGGCTTTAATTTGTATCACCAAGAGGTATCAAGGGTCATCCTATTGCTTACTTGTATGTCTGCTCTACAAGCATTGTGTCCCTGCTGTGTACATGGTACTGTGTTGAGTCACACAAAACACAGAGCAGCACATCTCTGCTGGGTGCTGGGGCACAAGCAACCTGTTATTCACAATTAAGTACCAAGCACAGAAGTGTTGACCATGTAAAAATAAATATATGTTTTCCCTAGGATACGGTGACTCAGTTATTTTGATTTACATGCACATTTCAGAGCAAGAGAAGAAGAGGTGGAATCCTAGCTCTTGCACAGAGGAATTGCTCAGAAACCTGAATAAGGCCATAGGAGTATGTCAGACACGGGATGTTTCACTTACCACATGTTCTGTGGGAAGAAAAAAAGGCTGAAACTGCTGGAATTAATGCATAACACTGGCATTTGTCCGTGGTGGTAACATTTTTGCAGCAAAAGTAGAAAAAGACTGAAAGTTAAGAAGTTGAAAATGCAAAGCAAGCTTTACTTTTAAGAACTTTCAACAACTTTTACTTTTATACCCTGTAAAGAAAAAAAAATTATTTCAGAGAGGAAGGGGAAAAATATGTACGTTTTCTATAATGATATCATGTAATGATAGCCAGCATCAATGCTTTGTGCATATCAGTCCAGAGACAGGGTCAGGAAAGATCCAAGTCAACAAAGGCACAGACACAAACATGCAGACAAGGAACTGCACAGTAATAATGTGTCCCCAGCTGTCTTCGCTTGGGTTCCACCAGAAAGTGGAGTCATCTGGTATAGGCACCTGTACACGAGAGATTGAATTACTCACTATAAAGCTATAATAATCAAAACTGCTAAATTATGTAAAGATAGACATATAAATCAATGGAGCAGAAGATATTTTAAAAACAGACACACACATACATGATCAATTAATTTCCCACAAAGGCACCGACATAATTCAATGAGAAAAGGGCAGTCACATCAGTAAATGGAACTGGAAACATCTGGATAATCACGTGGAAACAAACTGAACCTCAGCCCTGACTTTGCACCATACACTAAAATCCACACACTAAATAAATCATAGACCTAAATGTATTAATAAAAGATTAAGTTATATAACTTGTATAGGGAAAAATTGCTTTCTGGCCTTGAAATATGCAACGATTTCTTAGAACATGAAAAGCATTAAACATTAATGAAAAAAAAACTGATAACTTCATTTTTTGCAAAAGTAAAACCTGCTGCTTTTCAAAAGACACCCATAAGAATGAAGAGGCAAGTCACAGACTGAAAGAAAATATCAGAAAAGGACTAGCATCCAGAATACAGAAAGAACTCATACAACCCAACAAGAAGATGGACAACCTAACAAAAAAATGGGCAAAAGACTTGAACACACAACTTGTTTAGATACAATGGATGGCCATTAAGCAAATGAAAAGGTTCTCAATTCAATCATCATCAGAAAAATGGGAAAATGGAACAACCATTTTGGAAAACGGTTTTGTAGTTTCTTATTAAGTTAAACATGCACTTAATATGATAAGACCCAGCAATTCTACTCTTAGGCATTTACCCAAGAAAAATGAAAATATATGTCTGCACACATACACACACACACACACACACACACACAAAACTCGTACATCAAAACTCACAGATGCACGTCAGAACTATTCATAATAGACAAGAACTGGAAACAACACAAAGGCCCATCAAGAGATGGATGGATAAACTGTAGTATTTTCATACAATAAAATATCACTCAATCATGAAAAGGAACAAACAATGATGAGGCAACAGCAGGGATGAATTTCAAAGTCAAGTACTGAGCAGAAGCAGCCAGACGCAAAGGTGGCGCACTGCACAACTCCATGTGCATGAAGTTCCTGAACCTGGGAGCGCATAAGGATTCCCGGCCCAGAAAGAGAAGCTGACACAACCTGTCCAGGCCTGCTTTCCCTGAGCTAGGGTTGCCAGGTTTAGCAAAAAAAAAATACAGGATGCTGAGTTACGTTTCAGTTTCAGATAAACCACAAATAATTTTTTAGACTAAGTATGTCCCATGCAGTATCTGGTTCATGTGTGGCACGTGCATGCACGGGACATACTTCTACTGAAAAATTATTCGTCGTGCATCTGAAATGCAAGTTTCACGAGGTGGTCTGCATGTTACCTGGCAGCCCTGTCCTGGGCCACCATGTAATTTCCTGCTGGCTTTCTACGAGCGGGGCACCCATGGCCAAGAGGCCACTGGGCCTGGTCCTGCCCCAGCCACCTCTCAGAAGTTAGAAAGCGAGCTCCATCCCGGGCCAGTCCTAGCACACAGCCCCTTTCCGCACTCGGAGCCAGTCTTGCCCTTGATTCCCAAGGGGCCTACTCCACGGGAGGTGGGGGGTGTGAGTCTTGCCGACCTCTAAGGTCACGGTAGGAGTCCACACCCAGGAAGGGGACGTGGCTTCCCTGTGGCCACAGACAGAGCCCAGTCTCTGGCTCAGGTGGGTCCTTTTGACCACATTTTTAGTATTTCACGTTACGAAAATATGTCCTCACTGTGTTGCTGTTTTATTTTGGTAATTTGTTCTGCTTTTCTTTTCAGGAGAGATCTAAAGCGCCTGTTACTTTGCAGAACACACTCAATCACAGTTAATCAAGCAAAGGATTACAGCTGCGTAAGATTTTTAGCAAGTTTCCAAGAAGTCAAATACCAGGTGTAACAAGCCCTGATATTAACCACCTTGCACAAGGGAAGGGGAGAGTCTGGTCCATTTATGTTGCTTTTCACACTAGTTGGGAGGAAAAAAAAACTCTTTGAATCAAAACTTGTTAAGAGTTGTTTTGGGAATTATTTTTAAAAAGAACTATTCTTTTTAGAACACCTACTTTCAACATAAACACTTTCTTAATACTTTATTTTTATTTCCTTAGCCTGGCAACTAAAAAAAGGTATAATCTGCAAGGGTGATTGCCTAAAAGAAGCACATTCACTGGCTTGAAAGAGCATGGATATGTGTTAGTGAAAGGAAGAAAACTAGATTTGGTAAGGAAAGAATGCCTTTTGGAGAAAGTGCAGAGAATAATAAAGATGATGGAAGGGAGCGCGTCGACCATGAAGTTGGTACATGCTATCCCTCCCTCCAGTTCTCTGCAGAAAATTGCTAACCCTGGCTCATAACTAGTAGTAGCAACAAGATGAAAACAGAAGATTAAAAGCAGGCCATGGAAAGAAGCAAAGCCCGCGGGATGTAACTGCATGCAAGGATGGGTGCCCAGGTCCTCTGTGTCCGGAGATAGTCCGGGCCCGGCATGCTGCATTCACACTGGCACGGGCCAGGGGAGAGGAGGTGTTAGAACTTTGGGGTCGGGGATTGTTAAGATTCTAATAAAAATTAGGAACCTGATTCCAAGAAAAGAGTATATACTCCCAGGGGCACATAAATTTATAGGCCATTTCGAAAGGTTCAGACACTGTCCCAGGCTCCTTCATGGAACGTAGATGAACAGCACTGAGAGCCAAGGCAGGCAGCACGTGGGGTTGGCCTCGCCCTCCTCCATTCTCCCTGTCGGCAGGTGGCAGTTTGGGTCGCCCCTCCCTGGCGTTCCTAGAATTGATCACAAATGGTGGCGTGCTCGCCGCGGTGTTACTCGGCCAGGTGGCAGCGCGTTTGCCCAGCCGTGGTGAGAGACTTGGCACAGGAGCAGAGCTGAGCTGTCCTGGCACAGAGGCAGTATGGATCCCCCACCCCCTGCTCCATGCCACCCCTGCAGGGCCGGGGACAAGGCCCTTGGTCTCTCTGAGATCTGTGTCCTCACCTGTAAATGGGAATAGTAACAGTGACCACCTTAGGGGCTGCAGTGAGGACTAAATGACATTACAACGGCCAAATCGTGCCATGGAAAGCTGCCGGAAAACGCACCCTCTGTTGGCTTCTTTCTCCTTCCCGTCTCACTTTTCCACCCATTTAGAAGTGCTTTCTGGGATCACCTCCCAAATAATCGACTTACACTCGATTCCTTGTCTTAGGGTTTACTTCGGGAACACAATCTGAGATGCCGCAATGGGAACAATCACTGGATTCAACTCTGGGCCCGCGACTCTTCCACAGCAAAGAGCGAGGTGATCAAATAGGGCTGCGCAGTTCCGATGCCACCGTGCGTGTGGCAGTGAGGGGAGAGCTAACGGGTTAATACTCAAAAGGTAATCAGGGGTTGGCTTGGGGACCAGCAGGCCCAACACGTGCATGCTCTTCGCTGGGTGTGCGACCCTCCTCACAGGGGCCCGCTGTCCTCGTCAAGTGAGCTCTCTCTGTGTGGCCATAGCTAATGCACAGCTGCAGACATCCGCTTACCCTGGGTGCAATCCCTCTGGGCAACTGGACTTCGAAGGTGCTGAGGGGTGACTGTGAAAGAGAAGACGCCCAGTGGGCACCCGGGAGCCCATTCTCCAAGTGGCCAGGTGTGTTTTCCCCGAGACCCCCCTACCTTTCATACGTAGCACTCAAGCTCCTCCTTGGCCGTGTTTGCGGCTGATCTCTGGGTGCAGCGTGGGAGGGTTGCAGTGGGGAGCTGGGAGCAAGAGCCCATCGACTTCAAAGAAGGGAGACACAGCAGCGAGGCCTGCGGAAGGAAGCCACGGGCGTCTGAGAGTGCTGACAGGGTGCTTTCGTGATCTCAGCCTGGGGCGGCACTGGCCCTGTCTTAGGGTGAGCCTTCGCCTACACCTACACCACCAGAGCTGTGGCACAGACACCTGCCGCCCCCAGGTTAGAGGGGAGCACCGAATTGTGCGAGGAGGTCTTTTTCCCTGATTCCATTCTTTTAAAACACGTGTGCATATTGGTGGAGAAGACATGAGTGAATGCAAGTGGCTTGTGATTCCACGCCCTGCACAGTCCTGCCTGGACTTCCCAACAGTTGTGTCTCTCTTCTAAATCAACCTCCCATGGTCCCTTTCTGCAGACACGCCCAGATTCATGTCGCATTCGGAACCTGTGTGGAAAACTAGAGAAAGACAGACCCAATTTTACACAGGCTGTTCTCTTGTTTATACACGGGGAATATTTGGGGATGTTCCCATATCTCAGAACCCGTTCAACCTTGAGCTTCTGATTGGTTTTTGCACTTTCAACTTGAAATTCTGGTATGAATATGTTCATGTTGCCAATAATCTTCCAAATTCACTGTATAATGGCTTTATTAGGGCTGATACTATAATTTATTTGATTGTTCTCCTAATATTGAATTGCACTTCTTTACCGAAAATAAATTTATACAGACAGATGTTTTCCCCCTTAGGAGAAATTTCCAGAAGTATGTAAAGAGATCATAATATCCTAAATCACTTTCCAGGGTGGAGGACGGTAATTATGACCTCGGATTACTCATGGGAGTGAACATTTTTCATTTTATTTACTAATCGTCTGTATTCTTATGACAATGTTTACTCATAATCCTGCCTATTTATATACTGACTGCTTGATGTACCTCTTACCAATTTGCGGATGTTGATGTAATATGGATATTTGCTGTGTGTGTTTAATGTGACCTTTCCCTAGTGGGGTGGGACTGCTGGGCCTGCCTGACCTTAGGTCTCCAGAGCCGTTTACGGATCCGTGTCTGTGGTGTGCACTGCAGAAGGGCATCTGTGAAGGCACGATGCAGGTCACAGTCGTCACTTCTTGAGTGACTTCAAATGCTCTGACACGTATAGTGGAGAAACTTGGGAGACAGAGGCTCCTGGTACTGCTGCGTGTTCCAGCATCTTCTCAGATGAACATTTCGGAACTTTCTAAGCAATACCACTATTGTTTTATAGCCTGGTTTTTATTTACTTACTATATTTTCTCTTAAGAAAAAAACCAGGATCTACCCATTTTTGATTTATATGTTTAATTTAATATTCAATGTTGAGAATCAGTAATTTTTCCATATAATAGAAATCCTGTACTGAGAAGATGCCATTAGAAAAATGAAAGAGCTGAGAATTTTTGAGTAATAACAGATGGCAACGTGTATATGAAATCTGGTATGAAGCAGTGTATAAAATAATAGTTCCACCTTATTTAGAACTGATTGGCAACTTGACCCATATCGTTTCCCTTTCATGTAGCCTCCTGTTTTTCAGGCCAGGCCCTGGCCCCGGCTGTCTCTACAGGTCCACACTGACGAGGTCGGAAGCGCAGCGGAGATAGTGAGTGTGTCTGCAGGAACTCAGGGATTTTCTTTCTGGAGAAAACGCAGATTGTAGGCACAGCCCCAGATACCCTCCCCAGGCCCAGCCGGGCAGAGACACCAGAGACCTTCTAGCCCCGAGCCAGAGTGCGCAGACCGTCTGCACGTAGAGCAGCTGTTGACGTGGTGGGATCTGAGTCTGCCATCTTGCTCCTTTTTTCTTCTTTTCTCTACCTTCCCTTTGCTCCCTTCCCTCTCCTCTTGGAGAGGACCACAGCCCAAGAGTAGAACAGGTTCCAGCATGAGGAAGGCCCCGTCTCAGGATGGAGGGACAGTGAAGGACTGATGCTCCCTCGGATTTCTAGAACTCAGAGGAAGCACAAAACACCAACCATTCTGTACTTGCCACTTAAACTAAGTTTATTTGATAAAGTTAAGGATACATTTTTCATTTTGGAAAAAGAATGGTTTTGTTTATCCGAATTGTGGCTCTCAGTTCTCATTTTCTGGTTGCAAGGGAAAATATTATGAATATTTTGACAAATGCTTTGAATCTTGATCTCATGTCATCGAAGTAAATATTTCTAAAAATCAGCAAAAGAAATTCTTGTCTCCTGCAATCATTACTATGCTTCAGAGGCTATAATGCAAATACATGAAAATATCACGTCTTAAGTTTTGAATGAACTCAGTGACACGGATTTTACAACTCCAGCACAGGTGTGTTTGTGTATTCTAGACTGCAAGTGCTTTCCCCCAGTTGTTGCTGTGCAATCACACTCATGCTTGTTAAGAACACTATGCCTGTGTGAATAGACCGTACGGTTCCAGGACAATTCTGAGATGAGAAGCTCAGAGCGTACTCTAGTTCTAATAAGACAATTCAAAATGAGATTAGAGCCTCCTTAAAGAAATGCAGTACTTATTATACTTCCAAGTGAAACATTTTCATTTGCCATAAGTAGTAAAAGGAAGAGTACTAATTGTCCATAAATTAGTATTATTTTCAGGTGTTGATAACATATAATAAATCACTAGCGCACTTCTGAAGGCCCAGAAAAACAAAAAAGATACTCTAATACTCAGACCTTCCAGTCACACATGGGACAAGATCTGTTTATTCATTCACTGGAAAGAGAGAGAGAGAGAGAGAGAGAGGAGGGAGGGAGGAAAGGAGGGAAGGAAGGAAGGAAGAAAGAGAGGGAGGAAGGGAGGAAGGGAGGAAGGAAGGGAGGAAGGGAGGAAGGGTGGGTATCCAAATGAAAATATTATAGGTCCTATAACTTTTTAAATTATCTGATTTTAGCAGAAACATGGCTGACTTGAGATAAGCTAGAGAAATGCCCTGGCTTTGTCACCACACAGGGACTGCACATCTGGTCACAGAGAAGGAGGTGCCGGGGTCTGCGAGAAAGAGCACAGACCCTTGGCGCTGCTGAGCAGGGAGGCAGAATGAACCTCTGACGGTGTCGTGTCTGCAAGCCAATGAACATCTCTTTTTCCCAAGCTAATCTGAGTTGGTTTTGTCTGCCATTTACAACCTAAAAAAATAAACAAGCCTGCAGGAGTTTAGATGAGGGAGAGGTGGCCGGGGACAGCGCTGGTGGGAGAGGTCGGGGCAAATGGGGGACGCTGGCCTTTGAAGATCATCCAGGATGAAGGTGAGTGTAGGAAGAGCCGGGTGCAGGAACAGGGCACTGCTCCCAGCCACAGAACTAACAAAGCTCACGCAGGCCCCTAGTCACAACGCATCAGTTAGTGAAAGGCCTCAGCTTGGGAGAGGAAAGGGAACTAAAATGTCCTTCTCTAGGAAGAAGACTTCAGTATCGGGAAAGAAAACATGAGGTAGTTCTGGTGCGTGTTTTGGTTAATCTTTCACCGAGCAGATAAGAAACAGCCTTCGTCTGACAAATGGCTTGAGATTCCAAGCCCTCGACGTTATTCAAATTCACGGTATGTGTTTAGTCTTAAGTATGGTGTCAAAAAACCTGACCAAGGGGGAATTTCAGTCGAAGCTGGGACGTGGTTGACAATTGTTATTGAAAGCGGGCCTGGTGTGTTTACATTTAAGTAAAAGGTGACCCTCTCTGCGCCTGGAGAATGAGCAAAGCCATCAATAACGCCTCTTAACTTGCTGCAGTTCATACCAGGTCAACGTGCCACTAATAATTCCTTCATCCGGAAGATTTATGCTCCCCACGCTGATGTTTACTTTATGCCATGAGCAATAAGCCTTCCTGCCAGCTCTCGGGAGCCCGCAAGGGCAGCCTGGGCTTTGCTGCTGCCGCCTTCGCCCCACACCCCTCGGCTTTGCCAGAAAACGTCACCCCACCCGCAGGCTGGGTTTGCCTCCACCTGGGAAGTCAGCCACAGGGAGCTTGTGCAGGTCACCCTAAAGGCCACTGGTCACTATTGTCAGCTTGTAAAGTATTTGTGTGTTCAGTGTGGTTAGTGCCCTTTTCTTTTTATAATAAGGGAAAAGTGGTTCAAAATAGTATTTTGTGCCATTATGAAAGGCTCACATACTGCCATTTGGAGTATCTTGTTTTAACAGAGAAGCATCTCTAAAAGGTAGAGGCCGGAGGGTAGCTCCACTTAGGTGACATTTTCCTGGGTTGAATGCAGGTGCTCAGTAACTGCCTGGCGAAGGAACCAGGCGAGATCTGCTTACCAGGCCCCTCCTTGCTACGTGGTGACTGGAGTCAGCCTTAGGTTGTATTTATGGTGGATTCGTTTCCCTTCATTTATTCATGAAATTAAAGAGAATGCAAAAATGATTAAGGTGCCAACTCTACAACTGGAAAGATTGTGAATGGGTGAGGAATAGAAATAAAGTACAAAAGAAATGACAATAGTCCCCTTTAATCTGCAGGGGATACATTCCAAGACCCCCGTGGAAGCCTGAAACCTCAAATAGTACTTAACCCCATATATACAATGTTTTCTCCTATGCATACACCTATGATAAAGTTGAATATTTATAAATTAAACACAGCAAGAGATTAACCACAACTACCACTAATGGAATAGTTATAACAATATGTTGTAATAAAAGCTGTATGAATGTGGTCTCTCTCTCTCTCTCTCAAAATATCTTATTGTACTGGACTCACCTTTCTTCTTGTGATGAAATGACTTGATAAAACGCCTATGTGATGTAGGTCACATAAGTAAATGACATAGACATTATGACACAGCATTAGGTTACTACTGACTGACGTGCTTAGGGTGATCCTGGCCCACGGAGCCATGATGATGTGGATGGGAGCATGTCAGGAGCAGACGATGTGGATGACTAAGGGGCAGGTAGTATCCACAGCGTGGACACGCTGGATGACTCAGTTCCCAGGTGGGACGGAGCGGGACAGCGCGAGCTTTCATCACACTACTCAGAACAGTGCACAATTTAAGACTTATGAACTGTTTATTTCTGGAATTTCCCATTTATTATTTTCTGACCGCGGTTGACCATGGGTAACTGAAGCCACAGAAAGCGGAACCTCAGATAAGGGAGACTACTGTACGAGACCGGTGGGATGTGTTAAGTACCGACCAACAGCAAGGGCTCAGTGGGAGCTGGACAGGGGATGGGCTCACTCTGGAGGGGGAAGAGAGAGTCATAAAGAGGGAGGCAACTGATGTGGAATATTTTGCTTCATGAGTGTGTATGTGCACACACATGCACATGCATGCACACATCCATGCACACGTACTCACGCTGTATATGCGCATATGCACACACAGTACTCTCATTCCCTCACCCTTGCAGACCAGTGTCCATTTTGCGGAGGCTTTTCACAGGCATGACCAAGCCTTGCAACAACCCATGCAGGAGATAGTTTTTATACAACATCTCCACTTGACAGACACTGGCCATTAAGAGACCCAGCTCCCAAATAATGTCTATTAATTATTTTCTTTATTAGCCAAAGGTGTTTATTATAAACCACCTGATTTTATAGCACATGGCAGGCAGAATTCTAACAAGGCCATCAAGATTCCCACCCATGCTGGATATGCCTGTAAAATCCTCCCCTGGAGTGTGGGCGGACTGGGACTGGGACAGATGGTCACCTCCTTGATAAGACTCGGCAGTAGTTGACTAGGGAGAGGTTCTCCAGCTGGCTTGGGAGGAGAGAGCTGCCTGCCGGGAGAGGGCTACGGGCTTGGGACCTGCAGGGGCAACTAGGAGTCCCACAGCTGCAGGGAACCGAGTCCTGTCAACAGCTGGAATGCACTTGCAGGGGGACCCAGAGCTCCAGAAAGGGACACAGCCTGACCGACCCTCTAGTTAGGCTTGCAAGACCTTGGGCAAGGAACCAGCTAAGCCGTGCTTGGGCTCTGACCAACACAAAGTGTGAGACACTAAATGGGTACTGTTTGTCACTGAGTTTGTGGTAATCCATTATACGGCAATAGAAAATCAATACAGAGCACAACTCCTGTGATTTTTATCCATTTCTCCTTCTTTTGGCTTTTTTTCCCACATCGATTTATTTTCTCCATTTTTATCTGCCTGAATTCTGTATCCGTTACATTGTTTAATTATATTAGAACCTCCAAATCACAGAAAAATGAAAGGTGACCCTAGGTGATCCTAGTTCAGCCCTTTTATAATTCATCCAATACCTTGAAAAAGCAGAAATGAAGGTAATCTCACTCTGACTTCTGGTTCTGTGGAAAACAGTATTTTATTCTTTCCAGAAACCCTTGCATTTTTCAACAAATTAACTTAAAGGTTTGATTTGGCAAATGATCCTCACAGACTGGCACACTGGCCGATGCATGAGGACAGGGTCAAGGCCTCTGGGCTAGGTTCAGACCGTGAGGACACCTGACCCTCTTCCAGAGGTTCTGTCCAGCCCGGATGAATTAACCGATATTGGGTCTTCCCTTTGTCATGAACAATTATATAACTGGATCAGATCTGTGAATTCCCTGTCTTTCAGGCACCTTCAGACATTAGGAAGTGCAGAATCAGAGAGAGGGAAAAAGCAGAAGTGCTGTGCTATCGCTCCCGAGATCAGGCTAAAGACAGACCCGGCCTTCGCCTTAACCCTCCCCTGCTCTGCTGCTCACTCACGGCAGTGAGTCCCACTACCACCCTGTGAGCTGCCGCACGGAGAGGCCCACGTGGAAAAGAAGCGAGGAGACCCTCTAGCCAACTGCCAGCAAAGAACCGGATTCCTCAGTCCACCAGCTCACGAGGAACTGAATCCTGCTGAGAACCACAGGAGTAAGCTTGGAAGAAGACCCTCCCGCAGCCAGGCCTTCAGGTGGTGGCACAGCACCAGCCGTCTCCTTGGCAGCAGCCGGAGAGAGCCCTCAAGGCCGGGCACCCACCAAGCTGTGCCAGGTTCCCGCCCCACAGAAACTTCGAGGTCATAAATGTGTGCTGCTTAGAGCCTCAGAGTTTTGGGATAATGTTATGCAGCAGTAGATACAGGAGACAGACAATAAAGGAGTATTAATCAAAACAAAGGTTGCCTCTCTGAAAATATTAATAGAAATGATAAACCCCTGGCAAGATCAGTCAAGGAGAAAAGGGAGAAAACATAAATTACAAATACCAGGAGAGACAAAGGAGCAATCACCACAGATCCTACAGATATTAAAAGAATAATGTGGAATATTATGAACAATTTAAAATAATAAATTCTACAGCTTATACAAAATAATCAAATTACCTGAAATACACAACTTACCAAAACTAAGAATTGGAAAATATGAACAGCGCTATATCTATTAAAGACATTGACTTCTTTATAAAAACCTTACACAAAGAAAATTTCAAGCCCAGAGGCCTTCTATCAAACATTTAAGGAAGAAAATACCAATCTTACAGAAAATCTTAGAAAATACAGGAGAAAGGAACATTTCCTAATTTATTTTATGAGGCCAGCATAACCTTGATAACAAAATCTGACACAGATATCAAAAGAAAGAAAATTACAGGATAATATTCTTCATGAATACAGGTGCAGAGATCTCCAACCCTATCTTAGCATATGAAATTGCACAGTGTATAATGATAACCCATCAAGTTCAGTTTATCCCAGATATGCACACAAAAATCAATGCATGTAACTCACCACATTAACAGAATACAGGAGAAAATCAAATGATCATCCAAAGGTGCAGAAAAGCACTTCAGAAATAATGTCCTGCACACATAAGGACACTTCACTTACCACAAAAGTACCACCGCGGAGCAGTGGGGAAAAGATGGTCTCTTTTATAAATAGTGCTGGCAGATTTGAATGTTTGTGTAGGAAAAAAAGAAAGAAATTTAATCCTCACTTTACTCTTATTGAAAAATTAATTCTAGATAGAGTGTAGATGTAAATGTGAAAGGTAAAATGATGAAGCTTCTTGAACATAACATAGAAGAATATTTTAATTACCTTTAAGTAGGCAAAAAATTCTTAAACAGGATAACAAAAAAGCACTCATCTTAAAAAAGTATAAATTTCATTAAAATTGGGAAACTGTTCATTAGAAGACATCACTTAAAAAGAGAAAAGGCAAACCATAGGACGGGAGGAGATATTTTCAATAAATTTATTCAGCATAGACTTGTGTCATAGTACATAAATACCTTCTACAAAATAGTAAGAAAAAGACAGAAAATTCAATAAAATTTGGCCAAAGGATTTCCATAGGCACTTCACAAAACAAGGATATCCAGATGGCCACAGAGGTATATGGAAGGGTTCTTAGTGCCATTACTCAGCAGAGAAATGCAAATTAAAGCCACAATGAGATCATAATACTACAAGTCTTTAAAAAAAAGAAAAAAGAAAATGATAGAAAATACCAAGTGTTGGTAAGCGTGTGGAACAACCAGAACTCCTGTTGGTAAAATTGAATAAAATATTGGTACAGCCACTTTGGAAAACTTTTTTGTGTCTACTGAAGTTGAACATACACATACCGTACAGTCCAGCAAGGAGCATGCACGTGTACTAAAAGATATGCATGTGAATGATCCCAGGAGCATTATTCATAATAACCCAGGCCTGCAAGCAACCACCTGTCCATCAACTGCAGAACAGATAAACTGTGATCTGTTCATATGTGGATAAGACACAGCAACGAAAACAACCTACATTTACATGCAACAGCATGAATGACTCTCACAATCTTAGGTAGGTCGAAAGATGTTAGATATGAAAGAATACCACTGACCCTTGAACAGCACGGGTTTGAACTGTGCACAGGTCTGCTCACACATGTGTTTTCTTCCACTTCTGCCACCCCTGAGACAGCAAGACCTGCCCCTCATCTTCCTCCTCCCCCTCAGCCTGCTCAACATGAAGAATGAAAGGTTTTATAATGATCCACTTCCAGTTAATGAATAGTAAATATATTTTCTCTTCTTCATGATTTTCTTACTAATTTTCTTTTTTCTAGCTTTACTGTAAGAATACAGAATACATATACAAAATATGTGTTAACCAACTGTTGATGTTATCAGTAAGGCTGCTAGTCAACAGTAAGCTATTAGTAGTGAAGTCTCGGGGGAGTCAAAAGTTATTCTCGGATTCTCGACTGTGTGAGGGGTCGGTGCCCCACCCCCCTCATTGTTCAAGGGTCAGCTGTATACACTGCATAATTCCATTCATATACAGTTAATATGTAAAGTCTTCCTTTATTAAAAAAAACTAGTCTTTGGTGTTAGTGTTTCCTTTGGGAGGAAGAGACGGGTGGGTTTAGGAAGAGACAGGAGGGGAGCTTCTGGGATTCTGCCTTTCTTCTGGGTTGTGACCTGTGTACTTACCACGTGGGTGCTTTCAAACTGTGCAAATTCATTGAGATGTATGCTAAAGAGCTGCCCACTTTTTCTGCACATATTATTCTTTAATAAAAAGTAGTTTTAAAGTTGTAGCTATTATTATTTTTATCTGCATTTCATACATTAGGACAACCAAAAAGTGTGAAACAATTTTCCTAGCAGGAAAAGTCTAAGCAAACAACTCCCTGAGAACACATTAGGCAGGCACATGCCCAAGAAGGCTTTAATATTTAAACCCTCTGCACCAACAGCCTGCACTGGTCACCTGAACCAGCCAGACACCTTGGGGAGGTCCGGCAGGCGAGGCGTGGCTCCGTTGTGCCTGCCATGCGCACGGCTGCTCTCCCAGCCCTGGCACGGGCAGTGCCACGTCTGAGAAGTGCTGCCCTCAGGAGAAAGAGTAAACAGACAGGGACAAGCAGAGAGACCACTGGCAGACAGAAGGAGGAAGAAATGACCATGTGAAAATTCCTACCAGCCTCCGGCCTGATTCTTTTTTAAACCAAGATTACATTTCTATTAAGTCTGGTGGTGCTCTATGATGAATTAATAGATTAAGTAAATTATTTCTCTGCTCTTAAACTGCCTCTTGCTGATGTAGTCAGGGCCATTGGCAAGTCAAGTCTTTAAATGTGTCTCATTAATGACTAAATGTACCACTTGTGTTTTATGAACAATGCAACTGTTATTTGTAATTAGCTCTCTATCCTTGGTGCCAAAAACTATTGTTTTATTATAAGCTTATAAAAATAAAATCACAAGAGAGGGGATAAGAGAGCCAAATAGGAAAAAAAAAAAAAAAAAAGCAGAAATTGGACTAACACATGTTATTTATTCAGAAGTATTATCAAAATATAGGAAACTGTCATTTCTGAGGTAGGTTTAAGACTGAATTTATCAATGGCTTGTGGAAATCGTGTTCATTTTAGTAGGCAGCAGGTGTTAAAACAATTGAGAAAGGGACCTCCCTTGCATCTGGGTACAAAAGCTGCCTCAATGTTTGTGAAAAAAACAGGACAATAATTTTGAAAAAATATCCTGCCTCTGGCTAGTTCCTTTTTCTATTTTTCTCATACTGGGCAGTTTTATTAATAGATAATAGAGGAAGCTCTTAAGAAAAACACACACACGTTTACACTCATTTCCCAGGGGAAGTGATGTTTACTTGACGTAAAATGGCTTTGGTGTTTGTAAGATGATTCTCTTTGGAACTCCATCCAGAATGCAAGGTTCAGATTGCTCATATCCCCTTTAAATTAGTTTGCTAGCATATTCTCAACAAAATCTATCAAATCAGACTCATTTCCAGTCCAAAATACACTCTGATAGATTACTGTAACAGACTGGAGAGAAGCCAAGATTCACAGCCAGAACTTTTTGCTGTTTGGGAATGTTCATACCAGCTGTTGTAGGAGTTTGTAAATTATCATTATTCTGAAAGCAACATCTACGTTATGAGCCCTCAACTGAATCACCTGTATGAAACAGATCTTTTGACACCTGGAATTTCTGTGAACCCCCAAATTAGGAATACTGCTGATTGAGGTGTGGATTTGGAGCAGACCCCTAGACTCTCCCATTGGTCAAGGGACCACCTGCCACACAACAGCGTGTTGGTGCAAATTCATGCCGAGCACTTTGCATACATGCTTCATTTAATCCTCATTAACAATCCTCTGAGAGAAGTAGAACTGCCCCTGTTACAAATTACAACACGCCATGGACCTTGGGGGCTGCTCAGAAAAAGTCAAAACTGTGGATATTAGATCTTGAAATGTTAAGTCAAGGGTCTACCAGTGTTTGCTTTTAATCATTATGAATTAATGAAACCCATACTTCATTCAGGTCCAGTCATGTATGCAAATATAACAAGCTCAGTATTTCATCAGTGTCTTTTTGCACAGACATAACATCAGACATAAAAAGTGACATGGTACAGCAGACGGTTTAATATCTGACATTTTAAAATACACCTCTTATGTAGAATGACACTTTCTACTTAGAAGCATAGAAAATGTTTCTTACATCTAAGTTTAGAGGAGAAGGCCTTCAAATTCAATGTGAACTTTCCACCTTTTCACTTTCATCTCTCCTGACTTCACTCTCTGCAGTTCTGTAGGCCTACCTGAGGAACATGCTGGAACTGAATCAAAGTCAACCGGAAACTTCCACTTCCTTTTCACTGCACCTAGAAGTGCCCATCTCATCACGGTGGGAGCACAGTAGTCACTGCTCTCCAACTCGGGCACTCACACTCAGGGACAGCTCACGTGGCAGACTCATTACACGAAGAGGTAAACCCATCTTTGGAAGACTCAGTTCCTTCACCACGGGCTCAGTGAGGAATACGAAGGGAGTAGCCTACAATGCTACCAGCACTGAGCGTTCAGAACACACTGTATGAACGCATCTCCCGAATCTAAACCATGGGAGTCGGATGATCATCCAGATCCTGAGCACATGAGGTCACACCATGCTGTTTCCTAGCACATGGCAATTTAAAACCATTCCAGGAGACACATTACAATGCTTTGAGTGACCCAGGGGGTCTTGTTCCCATTGTACGGAGATAGACAGGTTCGGGAATGTTACTAGGGTTGATTCAAATTGCACTGTTAGAAAATGGAAGACTCCAGACTGGTTGTTCCAACTGACCACAAGTTTTCTCATAGTAATTAAAGGTGCAGTTTTTATTTCCAAGCCAACTACTGGCTTATAATTTGCCTGATTACATTGTAACCTATTTCGGAGTGTCAATGGAGTAATTAAAGCATTAAAGGAGAACAAGCAACATCCTGTGCTCTATAGACTAATAAGTATGATCCCACTCACTTGGGGGAGTTTTAGGAAATCTACAATTGGGCACAGGAAGAAAGGGACACAACATGGTACTGGTAACTCCCTTCTGTGCCTGGTCTATAAGCAGAGATGTGCTACCTTCCTGGCGTATATCTTGGGCGTTATGGAAAACTTGCCAAGATTTACCAAAACTGCACTGTGCCACTTTACCCCAACTGGTTCATTAAAGGCTAAATCACATCACCAAAATTCTCAGGAAGGGTCTCTGGGAACACAAGTAGAGTACTGGGATTTCTGGAAAAGAAAGAAGGATGGTGAGTATAAAGAGATGTCAATGCAAATTATATTGCAGAAGAAGAGTGCTTCTAGACCATGCATGACGAATGCGTTGCACACCATCTGGGGAATGGTCACGCCTGAAGGTGCTGACTCGGGGAGATGGGGGGTGGGGGGAGGGGATGCGGTATAATTACATGATGAGTGCAATGCACACTGTCTGGGGAATGGACACCCTTGAAGCTCTGACTCAGGGGGATGGGCGGTACATGGGCAATATGTATAACCTGAACTTTTGTACCCCCATAATGAGCTGAAATAAAAGAAAAAAAAATGCATTTGGTTAAAGACTACAACTTCAAATTCCTTCTTTGCATTGCCCTACAAATAAGTTCACTTATTTTTGAGCTACTTTCCTGTCTTCTCTTCTTCCCCAAGCTTCATCAAGTGTCTATACTCAGCCACTCCAGCCCCTCGGTTCTTCAGCCCCCCTCCTTCCCCAACACCACCTCCCCAGCTACCATGGAAACCTACCAGCACTGTGGACTTTTCCGTCTCTGAGCCACACCGCATATCCTATGAATTATACTTTCTCAATGTTTTACCCTTTCTCCTCCATTCTAAGTCTCTATTCAAAAAGGTCTTTTTAGTTTCCCTAAGCAAAGAACTCAACCACTGTCAGGATCTGTTTGAGATATAGAAGTTGCCATTTTAACCACTGTAAATGCACAGTGCAGTGGTATTAACTATATCCACAGTGTTGTGTAACCATCACCCCAAACAGAAATTCTGTACCCATTAAACCATAACTCCCCATTCTCTCCTTCCCCTAGCCCCTGGTAACCTCTAATTGACTTTCTGTCTCTATGAATTTGTCTATTCTAGACATGTCATGTTAAGTGGAATCATATAAAATCTGTTCTTTTGTGTCTGGCTTACTTTACTTACAATAATGTTTTCAAGGTTGTAGTGT
This sequence comes from Eulemur rufifrons, assembly GCF_041146395.1. Taxonomy (NCBI): domain Eukaryota; kingdom Metazoa; phylum Chordata; class Mammalia; order Primates; family Lemuridae; genus Eulemur; species Eulemur rufifrons. Next base: position 3,982,516 of record NC_090983.1, read on the forward strand.
GTGTCAAAATTTCATTTTTTTCCTATGGCTGAATGTTGTCCCTTTTATGCATGTACTACATTTTGTTTATCCACTGATTTGTACTTCTTATCTTTTAATTGGTCCCCTGACTCATAGTTATGTCAATTCTCCTGCTCCAATAAACCTCAGTTGTTCTGGAGTAGCCATGAAATTCGGTCCAAATTTCTCTGCCTGCTACTGAGAACCTATACCATCTGGCCTGGGTCTATAGAGACAAACCTATTCCCAGGTAAAATGGAAATATCGGCTATCAAATGAACATATGCCTATACTTATCCTGCTTCTATAGCTTTGTCCATGTTGTTTCCTTTGCCCGGAATGATCTCCTCCTACCTCCTCAGGCCAAAGCCCCACTCATCCTTTACGTAGTCAGGACTAATCCTACCTGCTTCTTACTGTCTTCTACTTTCGAGAGGCAAAGTGACTCTTCTCTTTTCTAGACTTCCAGAGGACTTTGTGCTGTGGCATTTAATTACCTACCTTTGTCTCTTCTACTCTATTTCTTGAAGGCTGAATTCACATCAGAGTTATCTTTTTCTGTTGCACCGTGCTGAGCACTGGGAGTTTGCACCAAACGGGTACCAATACATATTTGCCCAACTGACTCCATACGTATCAAAAAGGCTGAGAGATGAATTCTCCCAGACACCCGGCAGTCAGCATGAGGCCGTGCGAAGACATTTACATTTTAAGTGAAATAAAATACCAATTATTTAGGACAAAACATAGTAACTGTGGAAAGGATAGTGATCAATTTAGAGGAAATGACTAAAAAGCTGAACCAGAGGAATGATTTGGACCTCAGATGTCTGGCAAAGCATAAAGAATTGTTACTAAACAAAATAAACTAGTGTTTTCACGTAAGAAGAGAAACAACCAACTGAGGCAGGGCAGGATGGGACTCTGGAATGGGATTCGGCGGGACGCGCGGGATCAGGGAGGACGGAGTGGAGCACAGGACGCGCAGGACCTGCCCTAGGCCCCGAGGGAGCATCAACAGCTTCTCCTCCGTCCCTGCTCGCGTCGGTCCCGCCGCCAGGGCTGCTCGGCGAGCGGCCCGGAGTCTTCCCTGGACCGGGCCTTGGTCCAGCTGTGCCCGGTGTCTGAAGCTCAGCCTTTCGGTAGAGTGTCCCTGCCCGGCCACGTCTCGCTCCTGGGGACATGGGCGGGACTGCGGCGAAGGAGGGCAGCCGCTGGCCCTTGTCACCTGGGCCCCTCTGATGGGCGGGGGCTCGCACGCCACCTCGTGGTGGGGACGGGCCTTGCCGCGGGGCCTGCGCCGTCCTGGGCCCGGGTCTACACAGACCAGCTGCCTGGGGTGTTTAACCCCACTGCTCCACTATTGGGGCAGGCAGCCCGGCCGTGACTCTTCTTTGCTCGTGTCGTTAGTAACGACGGGGGCGGGTTTGTGGCCCAGAGTCGCTGTCGTCTGCGTGCGACGTCCTCCCCACGCTTCTCCGACGGCGCCCGGACACGTCCCCGGGGAACCGCAGCTACGGACGGCGACAGGCAAAGCCATGGGCGCCGGCACCGCGCGGCTCCCAAGTCCGTCCAGACCCGGAGGCGGCGTCCCCGGAGCCTGGTTGGCCCAGGACGGCTCTGCGCGAAGGGACGGCCGCTGGGCCCGCTTCACAGACGGGAAGACCGAGACTGGAGTCGCCAAGGGCCTTGTCCAAGGCCCCAGAGCCGAAGCGGACGAACATGGGGCCGACAGCAGAACTAGGAGACAGCCCGGGGCACCGCAGCCCCGAAATCCGCTCCCGCCTGCGCCGCGGGACCCTGCGGCCTCCTCCCTCCGCCCGCGGCGCGGTTGCCACGGAAACAGGGGGCCGTGGCGCAGGCGCTGGAGCAGAACGGCACTGCGCAGGCGCAGCGTCTCCGTTGCTAGGGACGCCTCGCGTCCACCTGAGAGGCCGAAGTGAGGTCCAGTCCGAGCCGGGGCGCGACGCGAACGATAGAACCCTCTTCTCAGCCCCTGCGCGCTCCGGGCCAGCGAAGCATCCACGACTGTCGCCTCTCCCTGAGAGGATATCCCCGGTCCCCGCCCTCCCTCCAAAAGCGTCCCCCTCAGCCCCTGGGCGCCCCTGGTGGTGCCCCAATCCCTACAGACAGCTGCCCTTCGGAGGGCAACGCAAGAGCTTCCCAGCGGGCGCGGGAAAGAGGGAAAGTAGCCAGCCATGTCGAACGAGTAAGTGGTGGCTCCCAGCCATAGCCATGGGGCGGGCTTCTCAGAGCCAGAGGTGGCTTGCTCTGCTTCTCTTCTTTCCGTTTTAATCGTCTCCTCTCCCTTTCTACTGCCTTCCCCTCCCCTCCTTCTTTTTACCCTTTCGCAAATTCAGATATGCCGCAGGATGGCGTATCAGCTTCTGGTGGTCAGGAATAGAATACGCCTAGGTCTCCCCTCCCCCACGCATTCCTGCCACCCCGTGGAGATGCGCTCCGGGGGGCACTTATGCCACTACTTATGCCCAATGAGCCCTTAGTGATGTCTTGCTCAGGAGCCAGCACGTCCATTTGGTCTGCTTTTTTGTTACTCTTTCCCAGTAATAAATGGATTGCTTTGTGAGAACACCCAGGTCCCAAAATTTCAGTCTAGAAAGATCTTGAGGAAGCATCTTTGTCTTTGCTTTGCACCAAGGACAGTCAGGTGTCGTGATACGGAAAAGGCTGTGGACCTGGCACTGGACCATGTACACAGCACTGACGCACAGTCCTCCCACTCGGTCTTCACAATAGTAATTCCAAACACGAATCACGGTGCCGGCTCTGCGTGGGCACTGTCCTAACAGCTCCTTTAATCTTCACAGCAACCGTGTAACATAGGGCTGTTACTATTGTTATTTCCGTTTCACAGACGAGGAAGCAGGTCCAAGGAGGTGAAGGAGCTCATACAGCAAGTGGACGGTGCCAAGCAGGCACCGTAGCTCCAGCCTACACTGTCACTATTACTAACCCTACCTTCTAGGCGAGGAAATAGGAGCAGAGAGGTTAAGAGTTTGCCACATTTGGGGAGGGAAGGGAGATCAGGATGTCAGTTTGGGACCTGTTGAGTTTGAAGCGCCTGTTGGGCACCATGGGGTCCAGCAGTGACCCTGACAGGAACTGGTTCAGTGAAGTGATGAGATGGGAAGATTCATTCGCGTGAGCATAGGAAGAGAGAAATCCTAGACAGTGAGCACAGCTAACTTTCTAAAGGAGTTTGCTGCACAGGAAAGGAAATAGGTTGGTAGCTAGTGGCAGGGGAAGTGGGTCTGGAGACAGATTTACTTTTACAATAGGGACACAATAGCACGTTTATATGCCGAAGGGCTGGCCCAGTGGTAATGAAACCTGGACTGATGATATCGGAGGAGGAGGGAGAAGTAGGTGACGTCCTCAGTGATGGCTTTAGATACAGAGGCTCAACATTTAGCAACGGGAACAGGTGGGAAGATGCTCTGGGGGGGGCCTGGGCAGATGATGGTAGACGGAAGATGATGGCGACTGGGGGGCTGTGCTGACAGCGTGTGATGAAATGGGACGCAAAGCTGGGAGTGTTGGGGGAGGGCGGGACGATGGTCTGGAGGTGCAATGAAGAGAAGGACGCCCTTGACCTGGCTGCACAGCCAGGGCAGAAAGGCTCCGGGGGAAGGGAGCCTCCACCGAACGAGCTTCGGGGCAGGGCCAGGCCTTCCTTAAGGCAAGAAGGCAAAGAAATTATTCAGGGAAGACTATGATAGCTAGATAATATTGGAAGAATTAGAAGATTTTATTATGTATAAATAACTGGGAGAGAATTCCATTTTGAAATATTTCGATTTCCTGGGGAAGTACATAGTATGTCTAAATATTCAAGTTTTTCTCTCCCACCCCACTCCCCAGTTATAGGAAAACTGCCAAGCTGTGGAAATAACAATCTGGTCTTTTTGAACTTTCATATTCAGTCATCTCCACCCACAATGCTCCTGACTTCAAAATCTGTAACAGTTCTAGGTCACATGCTCAGCCCTGAACGCAAGCGTCTACTTTTAAACAATGATAAGTAGTCACATGGATAAAATACTACCTTCTCTTTACAAGGTGCATTTAAAATTGCACGAATACTTTCGCATCTGTTATTCCATCCCCCAGTAATCCTCTGAGGTGTCCGGAGTAGGTGTCATTACCTAGACGTGGCAGCTGAGAAAGCGTGGGACAAGGAGGCCAAGTGACCTGCCTGAGACGAGCTGCCTCAGGAGAGAGGCTCTGATTTCAAACTCACGGCACTTTTACCTTTACAAACCTCCTTGCCATACCCAAGAGAAACAAAACCACATGTCCACACAAAAGCTTGTGCAGGAATGCTCACAGCGTCATCATTTACAATAGCAAAAAAACCAAGGAAACAACCCAGTGTCCATCAGCTGATAAAAGTGTAAACAAATGTGGTGTATCCATGCAATGGAAAATTATTTGGCAATATAAAGAAACGAAGGACTGATTTCATGCTACAGTGTGAATGAACTTTGAAAACATTGTGCTAAGTGAAAAGAACCAGGCACAAAGGGCCACCTGTTGTATGATTCCATCTACGTGCAACGTCCAGAATAGGCAAATAGAGACAGAAATTAGATTAGTGGTTGCCAAGGGCTGGGAGGAATGTGGAACAGACAGTGACTGCTTACTGGGTCTGGGTTTCTTTTGGAGTGATGCAAATGTTTTGGAATTAGATAATGGTGATGGTTGCATAATTCTGAAGATACTAAAAACCACTGAATTGTACACTTGAAGAGTGAATTTTATGCTAGTGAATTATATCTCAATAATGCTCTGATTAAAAACCATCTTGCCACATCTCTTGTCTCACGTCTTCCCGGGCACCGGCTCAGGCAGAGGCAGCCAGGACCGCAGGGCAGCAAGGTGAGGCGAGACGCAAGCCCAGACGGGCTGAGAGGGAGGCGGGGGCTCCACAGGCTGGCGTGGCCAAGGCACCGTGCCCAGGTCCCTGGCAGTCCCGCGAGTGACGGGGGTGTGGTCGCGTGGAGGGGCGTCAGGCAGCCCGGGAACTGGAAGGCAGGAAGCCAGAGAGAATCTCTAGGGAGGAGGTCCTGGCAGAAAGAGACAGCGCCGTCTCCCAGCACTGAGGAAAACAGGCAAAGGTGCAGGGATCGGCGTGCGCCCGTAACTGCTAACCATTTCCCGTCACCCAGCAATCCTTGCTCAGTCTCTCCAGACCAGGGTCCCCGGAAAGACAACAGGTGAGGGAGAAAGAGGCTGCAGTCCACATGGCAGGACCTGGAAGGCTCAAGCCACCAGGACTGTCTTTGGCCAAAAGTTCCAGTTAGGGCTGAGCTCTGCATGGCCCCAGAGGAGTCCTTCTTCAGCCCTGATTGAAGCCACCAGGGGCATGTACGGGGGCAGCGAGGCTCCCCTGGCTGGGCTGCCCCACAGCAGGGCCAGGCCCCAGGTGTCTGTGGTTTCCCCCTGGTGGGAACAGGAACCTCCTCAACCCGATCCCTTGCAGGTTCAAGTCACCTACCTGCACGCTCTCAGCCTCCTTGGGTGCTGTACAGACTTCATGCTTGCTGGCGTGGCACATGTTTGGAAGCATGAGATGCCTTTTATCTTTTACAGCCTATTCCAGCCCCACATTTAAAAATGACTAGATTTACTTATAGTGTTCCATATATTATTGCTGAATTCTTGGTAATAGTAGGTGTACACGTCAGCCCGAAGAGTTTCCTGTCTTTATGGCTTGTCTCTTGAGGCAGGAATGGATGTTGCCTTCCACTTGTTCTGATCTTCTTCTATAGCTGGCATTCTAGAATTTTCTTCAGCTAGATTGTATGTGGATCATACCATGTTAATTCCTAAATATTTAATATTCTTTATTAATAGTATGAATGGAGTTTCTTTTTTCATTTTTTCCTCTGCATTTAGTTTTTGTGGGTGTTATCTAAGTCTCGAGATTTTGCTGTCCTAATTGAGTTATTATTTTTTGTCACTGATTTCCTTGTATTTTGCAGTCATGCCATTTACAAGCTATGGTATTAAACATCTTTTATATTAATCCCTTATATATCTCCTTCAACCTTTTTTACTGCTCATTTTTGAGGGCATATGTCTAACAGTTCTCCACTGAAGATATATGTGTTCTCTGGTGTTTGGCATTTGGAAGGCGTCCTCATCACCCATTCCTTGCGGGGGATGGGGGTGGGGGGCGGGGGGGGGGGCTGCGTTTTAATCAGGCCTGTGCTGTAAGTTGAAATTTTCAGGCATCTTCTTGGCATCTGTAGAAATAAGCTCTGATTTTTACTCATCTGCTGCTGTACTCGGTTAAGCTTTCTTTTAGGGTGAACCGGCAAGCATTCCTGCCATGACCCTTCCTGGGTGAGAGGGAGCGATTCTTTTCATCTGGACTGAGTTCTGTTTTCTAAGTGGAATTTCAGATCTGAGTTCTAAACAAAATCAGCCTATAATTTTCCCCTTTCATGTTGTCCTGGCAGATTTAGGCCCCAAATCCTATTTAGTCCACAAAACAAATTGAGCACTGTTCCCATGTTTTATGTCGACAGTTGTGTTAGTGTGTTAGCGTGTTGGCCTGTTATATGTTCAGGCCATGTCTCCGCTCAGGTCCACGAATGCCTTGAGTTACTGACCCTTCTCGGATTCTAGGACTCTGAGATTTGGCAAACCAACACCATGCTCAACTTCTTCATACCCTTCCCAATTTTAAATTCTCCAAGCAGGTATTTGATAGCTGCTGTTTACTGTTATACAAAGCCTGTCCGTTCCCTCGATCCCTTGCTTCCTCTCTGCTTGTCTCTCTGAGGCTGACAAGCCGAATGCCAGAATGTGCCAAGTGCTTTGAGCAGGCGTAAGATGTTGCTTTTGTTGTTGTTCTTTTGAGAGATGGTCGCTATTGTTGCTCATGGTCAATAACATTGTTTATTAATCACTAATTATGCAAGGAGTGAATGTCCTGTGCTAAACGTAGTTCTAATTTTCTGATAATAACCTTCTCTTTTATAATAAAACTGTCTGGCAGAGTGCTTTTTCACTAGCAATATCTTTTAAATATTGCTAAGTTTTGAGAAATCTGGTCCTTGAACGCACTGGGGATGGAATTCCAGAGGCAGAATTCAGTCTCCCAACTCGATGGGGAAAGAAGCGTTCTGGTTTATTTATGAACTCAGTCTTTGTTTTCTGTGTCATCACATCTGTGCCACATGACTCGTTCCTCATTTGCTTTCTTCCAGCGAATGGAAGCGATAAAGTTTAGCGTTTCAGAGCACGAACTCTGGAGCCAGAGTTGAATGCACAGATCCTACATTCAGATCCTATGACTTTGCGCAATGACTGCTCTGTGCCTCAGTTTCCCCATTTGTGAACAGAGGTAACAATTATACCTCCTCGTAGGGTTATGTATCACCTGAGTTATCATATATAAGCTATTACCATTGTCGTCATCGTCGTTGTCATCATCGTCATCTGAACCAAAAAGACTTTTAGCTACGCTTTTAACTTTTAGCCAGAAGGATAAAAAGAAGTACATGTGGTCAGTGCTTCAGTAAATGATGGTTACGATGGTCCTTTGTGGGGAAGTCTGCCGCACATCTGAGATGTGGAATGTCAGGTGGTGGCCTGGAGCAGAGGGTGCCTGGAGGGGAATGCTTAGTAATGACCTTGGGAGGTAGGGGAGGGACTCCAGTTAAACAGGGTAGGTTGAACATGTGTACTTAACTCCACTTCCTTCCACTTCCTCCTGCATTGTCTCTACAGTGGCAATAAAGGATTTAAGAGGCTACGAACGCAGGAGAGCAAAGAGCACATTTGAGCATTTGACAAGAGATATCAAAAAATGCAGGAGGGAAAGTAGACACAGAGGAGAGGAAATGGAGGGAGGATGGAGAACAAGGCCCTGAGGGCCAGCAGACAGGGATAAAAAGCCAGCAGCGCTCTGGGAAGAGGGCAGGGGCTGGGCCTTCTGCAGTGGGGCTGCGCTTGCAGGGCTGCTTGCAGACTCGTGTATGGCGCAGCTAGGCCGCCGATCACTATGCACCCGAGCTGTGTAAGTGGGGGCCAAGCCGCTCCCAGCCTGACAGAAGATGGCACATGCAGGCAACCTGGACTTGGAGTTGCCAGGCACGGGAAAGCGTGGGAACAAGAGCCAGGCTGGCTGACAGCAAAGGGGAGGCGATTGTCCTGGGCCCCTTGCTCCACTTGCTTTTCCATCAGAGGATTGGGGCCACCCTCCCCCGTCAGCATAGAGAAAGACCGTACAGACACCAACATTTGCGGGTTTCTCCCTTGTCACAGGGAAATCAAAGGTCAGGGCCCTGCACGTTCACCCCCATGGTGAAGCCCCTTCCCAGACACGCTGAACTTTTAGTTCACTTTCCATTCCCGGTTCTTGAATGTAAAAGCAGAGCCAAAAGCCATCCAAAATTTGGGGGAAAGTGTCTCTGCCATGAATGTACTGGTGTGGACAGAGTCTAGGGAAACTAGCAAGTGGCGGTGCGGTGTCCTGGGGCAGTCACGGCAGAGCCAGCACCACCCTAGGCCTCCGTGATGTAGAAGGTGCACCAACCCTCGCTGCCTTGCAGGGAGGGAGCAGGAGAGCGAGCGCCCACCTCTGTCATGCTCTTCTCCCACTCTCTGGCTTCCGTTTGTTCCACTGACCCAGCTCGCTGGAACAAGATCCAAGGAGCCCAGCCAGTGCGGGCCGTTGAGGCCTCCTCCCAGCCACAGTCTGCACCTCACTTCTTATGCTCTACGTCGTGGTTCTAAGAGTCATAGCTGTTGCCTTATCTGTAGTTCATCCATTCATTTTTCACTGCTGTGTGAGTGTCCATTGGTGAATACACAGCAGTTTATTTATCCATTCTCTTGTTAACATTATAAGAAATGCTACTGCAATCATTCTTGGTGCATATTTACAAGAGTTTCTCTAGGATATAATTGTTCATTCATAGGGTATGCACATGTTCAACTGTATAAGATAACGCTGAGTTACTTTCCAAAGTGATTGTTCCAAGTCACACTCCACCAGCTGTGTATGTGGACCAATCTGTTAACTGTTCTGGATATCAACTACTTCATCTTTAAATGGATATCATAATACTGGTGTTATGGATATGGTGAGGAGCAACTTTGTATCATTTAGGCAAAAGGCTTTTAAAACTATTTGATAATATGGCAGTGATCATACTCAGAAATCACATGTATATCAAAATGGGACATAACTTGTATAAAGAGTTGTGCAAGTACATATGGTATTCTTAGCTCACACTTGATTATGTGTTATATTTTGTTATACCAGGTGCCCAATATGTGTTGTCTTACAAAGTTATTTTTACATACTATTTTTTCTAAATTCCCTGTCTTCCCTCAGAACATATAATAAGATGTGGCATCAGACCCAAGAAGCCCTCAATTCTTTGCTTGATAAAGAATCTCAGAAGATGACAGAACCACAAAAAAGTCAAGTTTTCTTCTTCCAAATGTTAGCCACCTTCTACATAAAATATGTGCAGATCTTTAGAAACATGGAGACTGCCTATGACCAGATAGTCCATCCACAGAAACGAACACTGATCCGGAAAATATTGGATGGAGTGATGGGTCGCATCCTGGAACTGAAGAATGAAATGGTTGAATTGGAATTAACCGAGTTTCATTATTTTGATGACATCTTACAGGATCTAAAGTTGGCGCCTGTAAGTACTCTTTTTTTTTTTTCTTATTGGTTTCTTTTTGTTGTAAATAAGATAAGTAGGCTGGTACTCAATACTCTACAGACTTTTAGACATATTTACTAGTTGTTTGATGTGTTAAAAATCTAAACATTTCCCTTCAGTTACACCATAGGTCATGGACAAGGATTGGGCTCCCTTTGTTTTTGGTGCAGACGAATCTTTGCACAGTTCTTGGGACTGTTAGGCACTGAGGTTGTTGTGGTCTTACCTGACATCGTGGTGTCTACCTGGGACTGTTGGGATAGAGTAGGGTGGCCCTTCCATGAATATCCTATAGCAAAACCCTCCTGATGTCCAACAGCAGTGCCCCTACTCTGTTTCCACGGCAAGTCTCTCTCTGTAGCCTGTTGGTGGTGGGTTCCTTATTCCCAGATGGGTGCTTCTCCGCCTTTGCTTTGGGTCAGTGGTGGCCCAGGGGGATCTGTGGCTTATATGGCTATGAGCCTTTGAGCCTCAGACACCAAAGAAGAGCTCGCACTTTCTGTCTCTCTTTCTCCTTCTCTGCTCTCTCCTGTCTCCCTGCTGGCACCTGGTAACCACAGTGCCCTCCTGTGAGCATTTGGACTTTTGCTGCCAGGCACCTGGGAACTTTTCTCATGCTCTGTCTGGCTGGGTCACTGTCATGGTCCTGTGAGCTCACCCTTCATTTTGAAAGGAATGTTTTCTTAAAATAAAATCAAAAGTAAAAAGTGTTTAATTTTCCACAAGAGAGTTTAATATTTTTTCCCTTTGAAAATATTTGGGCATTTATAACGGTTATGTTTCTTTCTGAGATAGACTTCCCTAGCATTGTTATTTCATTTTGTTAGAACAGACTAATGTGAATAACTGAAATGAATGAAAATGTTGAAGATCATTCCAAAACTTTTTGTTTATTGCATTTGTTTGTAAGAGCATGGATGAAGTCACCAGATCTAATCAGGTGCACCTCACTCAAGTGAAAATATAAAGAGTAATTAGGACAAATGGGAAACAAATAGCCATGAAATCATATTCCTAAATTTAATTAATAAAGGAGTATTGAATTTATTAATTTAACTCCAAGGACACTGAGTAGCATCCCTAAAGCTAAGGGATAATGCATTGATGGGCTTTGTGTGGTGGCTCCTTCAGCTTCCACGCTCTTCACTCTGATTCTCCAGCCCTCCACTTGGCCGCTTTGTCTTTGTAAAGGCCAGGCCACAGTTGCTGAAGTGACAGAGCTACCAAGCTCCGAGAGGAGCGATGGATGAGCAGGCGTCATCCAAGAAGCCTTCATTGTAGGGGACTGTCCACAGTGATTTCTGCTAGTCCTGGAAGTAGTGATTGAACCGTGTGATGTCACCAAAGTCCACATGGTCAGGGGGTTAACCCAACAGCAGTGGTGTGGGCTCCGTGAATGCCCTGGCCAGGGAGGCACACGTCCGCCAGCTCCTGGGGATGCCAGTGCAGCCCAGTTCTGCATTTCAGGCGAAGCCGTGACCAACCCACGCCCTCTGTCTCTTGGCCTCTGTGGCCATTACCATGTAGCCCACATCTCCTCAAGGTTTGTTGGCCAGCACTCAGCTATTGGCACGGTAGGACCCTGTGCCCTGACCACAGTGGATTGGTTCGGGACGGGATTGGTTCACAGATGTGCCAGGCAGTCCTTCTCCTGAGGGATTCTGAAACCAGGACGGAGAAAGGGAGACCACTTTCTGTCTCAGAGTCTGAACTTGGTCTCCCAAACTTGTCGGTAGTTGGAAACTTTGTTAACCAGATGCTGTGAAGAATGGAGGAAGCCACTCTTCAGAGAGAAAGAGAAAGGGAAAACAAAACAGATTCATCAAGAGAAGCAGAAATAAATGCAGAATCCTAAAGGCACCTTCACCCCTGGGCACACCACCTCTGTCGCTGACAAGCACCCAACTGTGTTTCTGCCCTTGGTTCCTGAGGTGTCCCCCAAATCCTTCCTTAGCCAATGAGCCATAAGACCATTTCTGTAACTTGCCACATAAAGAACCTTTCCTAATGGGTCCTCCTGATGTAGAGAAACATGTAGTGGGTGAGAGGGGGTTTCTCTGCTCCCTAGAGCACTCGAAACCCCGGGGTATCTGGGGTGACCATAAAGCATGCCATGGATGAGGTCCAGCAACCAGCATCTGTCTTCCCTTCTCAGTTGCTGCTTCCTCACCCTCAAAATCCTAACGTTAATTTTATGGCACCAAATAGACCAGACAGAGCCACACCAATAAAGTTTTGTCTTGAACGTTGTGAAAGTACAATTGAATGTGCTGATCGATAAATAAAAGCACATTAGATAAAAGTATAATCATTCTTCTCTGACTGCCCTCCAGCCCCAGCCATACTCACTGGGCCCTGGCAGTTCACTCTCAGATCACCCAAACCACCATTGGCCGAAAGTTTTGGTATTCAAAGGCCATTTCCACCTCCCAGAAATCATGGAGATACTATCCCACCAAGTCCTAAAAATGATACCCCCTTAGGCTGTAATGCTTGGTTAGGGAAGTCCTGTCCCAAATTCCCCAGGCTGGAGGCAGGGTGTGGAGAGTCACACCCAGAATTGGAGGAAAGGGAAGCTGATCCCAGGGACAAAACCCTTTGCTGCCTGGTCTATCAGCTGGTCTACCAGAAAGTGACCGGGCAGGTCTGACTGAGCGTCTAGTATAATATCTCTCAATGGAATTGGCCAGGCCTTTAGTAGCACATCTGCCCTCCTGATTCTGGAACTGGGACTGGTAAACATTCATCTGACCACTAATTTGAAATATTTGGTCATATGCACAAGTGAAAGATAGAAGTTTGTATTTATTGTATAAAAATGTTTCATAATAAAGCAAATTGCTTTTGCAAATAATTTTTGTAATGGGGTAATTTTGGTAAAAAAAAATATGGTTTTCCAAATTATTGAAAAAACTGTGACCATTTAAATACCAATAGTGGATGTGCTAATGATCTCTGCAGCTCAATGCTTTGCTATCCCAATTTGAATTATTATTTTAGGTACTATAAGATAATACTGTATTTCTTTAAAGAAATTCATTAAGGAATCCTTAGTTGAGGCCTAATTGATAAGAATTCCTGAGTTTTTACTTTAGTGGTTAAAACAAGGTCATGATTATGATTTTCCTTTTGACTGTTTCTGTCTCCCTGGTAGAAATGCATTTCCTTCCCCCCGCCAGCCTCTCCGTCTCCCAGATGGGAATGGGAAGCGGAGTGAGTCTCTGGTGCGCACGTCCTCGCTGTACATTTTAAATGGATTTGAGTCCTGGAACTGTGACAAAAATGCTCTTTGGTTTATTCTTTCTCTTCTCTAGCAACAGTTAGACATTCCCATACCCAGGTACTTTTTGAAGGAGAAGTTGGAAGTGATAAAAGGAAGAGAGAAAATCCTCGCTCAGATATTGGCCGAGAGTGGATTAGCTGCGACTGACATGGTCTGTATATCATCTTAACAGACGTTATTCCATAATCTGTAGAACCTGCTCTTTCTGCTGCTCCTAACTGTGTGATAAACAATTGGGTTATTTTTGATTTAAGGAGAGAGTCGCCCGTTCCCCCTTATTATATGGTATATAAGAAGTTGTATAACTTTTGGATGTTTTTGGTGATATATAATCATTATATTTCAAGAGCTTAGAAATAGAGATCAAAATGTAATGCTTTGCTACTTAAGTCAGTATCTCTAAAACTAAGTTGATTATCAAGTCAGTTTAATTTTCCATCTCAAATTCACCTAGCTGAAGTCAGAAGCTAAATGTGGTTCATATAAAATAATTAAATGCTGGTATAACTTACAAGGAACTTGAAAATCTAAAAATGATGATTGACCTTTTATAACTTAAAGTTGGATGACACTTGGATCTCCTCAAATGGGCTATCTTTGGAGACAGGGAGGGAAGAATTCCTAAAGATCTGTCTGAGAGCAAGGAGCATAATCCCATTGGTTCCTTTCCCTGATGCCTTCTCTGTCCCCAGCGTTTGGGCAGCTCCACCTTCCTCCCGTGTTCACAGCATCCTAGTCCTGACCCTTACAGTGATCTCCACGCAGCATCCTGGCAGGCAGTCGTCGTCTCCCCGTCCTGTCCACCTCTGACGGGTCCACTTGTGCATTTCGGTGACTCACTGCCTGTGAAATCGGTGCCTCCCTCCTCTGGCTGGTCTTCATGGTACAAGCAGCAAGGAGGCCGCTGACCACCCGAAGTGGGACACCGCAGAGTGGAAGGAGGCACCCCGAGCAACTGTGCTGAGACTGCAGGTGCAGACCAGGGCCCGTAGGGTGGCAGGACATGTGGTCTGTCCACAAACAGTCCCCACTGGGTATTGCCAGCCTGGGCCATGCCATTAAGGAAGACTCCAACTGTATGCTGGGGATGGTAGGAGAAGAAAGTGCCCCGTCTGCCCAGCTCAGAAGACAGGTGAAGTACATGCCCGGCGTCAGCGAGCCCGACACTGTCTCTCGCATGCACGGGCACACTCCATGCTGGGCGGGGGCTTGCTCTTCTCACCTGCAAAGTGGTACCCATTCTGCAGAGCCCAGCTTGGCATAGCTTCCTTCAAGAACCCTTTCCTGACCCAGTGTCTTAGTCCATTTGTGTTGCTATAGCAGAATGACTGGATAATTTATAGGTGATAGAAATTTATTTTGCACTTGGTTCTGGAGGCTGGGAAGTCTGAGATTGAGGAGTCGCATCTGGTGAGGGCCTTCTTGCTGTGTCATAACATGGTGGGGAAGGCGTCACATGGTGAGAGACAATGTGAGAGAGCAGGAAATAAGGGGGCCAAATGCATCCTTGTATCAGAAACCCACTCCTGGGATTACAGCCTGACTCCATTCCTGAGGGCAGAGGACCATGGCACCTCTTAAAGGTCCCCCCTCTCAGCACTGTTGCATTGGGGATTAAGTTTCCAACACACAGACTTTGGGGGATACATTGAGACAACAGCACCTGCCTAACTGAGGCAACCTCTCCTCCCCAACAAACTGCTGCCTCTCTTCTGCACTGTGAGTTCCTTGGTGCCGACTCCAACGCCAACTTGCTTGGGGTCATCCAGCCATCCTTTCACCCCTGGGCTCCTGTGTCTGTGCTGTCTGTCCATGCATTGGTCAGAATGAAGCATTCCGACTTCATCTCTTCCCTTCTCACCAGGCAGTGCTGAGCACTGCAGAATTCCATGAGGATTCTATAGGGGAAAATGGAGAAGGGAGGTTACATTGCACACGCTATGGTAAAACCCTAAAAATTCCTCTTTGTGGTTTCTCCTGCCCACTGTCCCTCTTCAGCTGTGCTGGGTCAGCAGCAGGGGGTTTCTCTCCTCCTTCCTCGCCCCCCACCCAGCCATGGCCGGCTCCTCTCACCTCTGTTGGGTAGAGCAATTCGTCTCCACCCCAGCCTCATTTCAGATGTGCCAGGCACTCAGCAAAGCACAAGGGCTTCCAACTGGCCATGCTGGGCATCCGCTGTGACTGTCCCATCCCCCTTGGTGTCTCACTAGACCCCCCTCCTTACCTTAAGCTGCTTATTCCTTAAAGATACATATAATATATAAGCCAAGAGGAATTTTGACAAGTGAAAATTATTGTCCATCTCCTACAGGTAATGCTTAATATCCACTATTGGGGCCTCCTTAGATGCTCAAAAATCTTTGTAATGTTGAGTACACTACTCTAAATCCCTTGGAATTATTCCATAATAGCTGTGATTATTTTCAGAATGATTACATAGAATCTAAAGGAAATAAGTACAGTACTAACTAACATTTGCTGGGCACTATATGCATAAGTGCTTTCACATACGTCATCTGATTTAATGCCAGAATAGTACTCATTTTACTCTAACGTGCAATGCACATTATTGAAAATGTGTGCTCACTGCAAGTTTGAAGCCATGAAATCTTACTGAAAACAACCCCCAGAGGAATGGTTATGAGCAAGAGCTTCCTCAAAAGCCAGCATGTCCCGTGTGCCATACTGAGGTGCCGTATTGGGCCGGTGGTGCAGGTTTCAATGGAAAGAGGGCCCGTCTCTGTTCACACTGGCTCTTCCTCTCTACGCAAAAGAACTTGTGTGAGTGACTTTACTTCTTTCATCTTCAGTTTTAATTCTTAAGTGGTCACAGTAGCACCTGCCTTGGAGTTTGCTTGTGTGAATTTGATGAGCACATATAGGAAAAGCCCTTGGCAGCCATAGGTTCTCCGTTAATGTCCTTTCCCTCTCTGTCCCACTCCTTCCCGTGCCCCACCTCCCCTCATTATGTGGGCAATCAGTGGCCCAGGTGATAGCCCCTGACACTCCAGGCCCCAGCCACTCACGGCCGTGGCTGCCCTCCGGGGCCTGGAAATGGACTCCGCCTGTGCTTTGGTGCCTCGACCTCCCCCGGAGCCAGGCCTGGTGGGCTGCTTCTCCCTCGCCCGGGAGCAATGGCAGGGCCTAAGCCAGAGCTCACACAGCCCAGGATGCACCCAGAGCCCCTGCTCTTGTCCCCTCTCCTCAAAAATTGACACAGCCTCTCACCCAACTGGGTCACCACATACCCCACCTGAGAGCTCCCAAAACAACATTTTACTGCACAATCCCTGATTTTTCTGTCTTAATAGTACTCATCATGCTGAATGTTTTAACATGCAGATTTAGAGATGCCGGAGAGCGTTTCACATGTGCCGTTCAATGTTTCCGGGACGATCTCAGCATCAGTCCTGTTTACCAGGCGTTCCACGGTGGATTTTAAACTCAGCACTTCATTTCGCATATATTTTACATTTTAAATTCTTGTATCAGAGGCACGCTTTTAATTTCTGTGTTTCTACTATCAAGTTAAGGAAATATTGATAGCAATTTCAAGTTTTACTAAATCCATTTTATTGACCTGTCTAGTATAATTTGCTGCCAGCCTAAAATAACGTGGAGATAATTGGTATTTTGTTCACAAGGGCAGCGGAAAGCTTTGGGGTCCTCAAACTTGTGATCGCACGTGAGCATGGTATATCATCAAAATATGCATAATTCATTAGAAAAATGAATAGTGTCTCGCGGCACTCACAGTTTATCAACCACGGGGACTCTAAGCAGGGTTGTGTTGTAAGTAAGCGTGTGATGTGTCTGGAATCAACTGATGTGGTTAGCATGTTTAAACATTGATTTATCTTAACTGGGTAACTGTGTTTGGGGTTTTTGTTTGTTTTTTGCAGAAATATTCAGTAAAGAGTATCCCCATAGAAGAAGCTGTTAAATGGATCCAGATTGCTGAGAGGGCACGGCAAGGTCGCCTAAGAGCGCTATTCATGAAGCAAATCTACCTGCAAGAATACAGGGCAAAGCTATCCAGGGTAGCTGGCGAGAAAGTGATAGACACCAGGGCAGCCGCACTCTGTATTCAGAAGGTACAAACACGGGACTCTTGGAGTTGGGGACAAGGTGTGCTCCACACTAGACATTCCCTTGAGCTTCAGGGGTGAGCTTCAAAACTCAAAGCCCCCAAATCCCACCTTTAGTAGAACTAGATTAAATTCCGGAAAGATGTATTAACTTACTCTGGGGAAATCATTAACCAAGCTTGGTCACATTTTAAAATTCTTATTCTAAATAGGTATTAAACTCAGGGCATTTTATTCAAATATTGCTAAAGATCATTGATAATTGTGTATTAAACAAGTAATTGTGTGTTTGTTTTTAGGTTTGGCGAGGTTTCCATCAATATAGGAGAACCGAAAAAGAGAGAGAAGAGGAGATGATATTCCTGGGTATGGTAAGTTTTCTTACAGACAGGATCTGGTTGTCTTAGAGACAATAGAATATGTGAAACTTGCATCTTTGCTAGTGAGTTTTTGAGGGAAAAAAGGAAGGAAAAATAAATGACTTAAGGGAATGGGGTGACCTGTATTTTACAGAAGCCTGCAGGGAGATTGGAAGAGATCAGGGCTGTATTTGTGTATACATCTCTGTGCAAGGTACAGAATGCTCCCAGTGTGGAAACAGGCTATAAGCTATCAAATCTGCTATTCCTGTCTAATGTCAACGGGACTACTTTTTATATCTGATGGTCATGAGAATGAATTTGCATTGACCCAGGCTTTTTGGGTTTTTTGTTTGTTTGTTTGGGTGGTGGGGAGTCTCTGTGGTGATTACTGAATCATGGAGTTGGAAGGGTGTATTATCTATGGCCATATAACAATGTTCCCAGCAACTTAGCAGGTAAAAACAGCACCTGTTTGCTCTCTCTGTGGGTCAGGACTCTGGGCACCGCTTAACTGAGTTCTCTGCTCAGGATCTCACAAGGCTGCGGTCAGGGTGTCGGCTGGGCTGTGGTCTCCTCCCAGGCTCGGTGGGGAAGGATCTGCTTCCAAGCTTGTGTGGCTTTGGCAGGATTCAGTTCCTTGTGGGCTGTCAGATCATGGGTTGCAGTTTCTATGCCAGCTGTTAGCAGGAGGCTGCCCCTAGCTCCTCGCCGTGTGGGCCTTTCCATGCGGCAGCGTGTTTTATCAAAGCCAGCAAGGGGAGGCGGTGCTTAGAATCTTAGGCAAATGATCACTGAAGTGGCATCCCATCGCCTTTTCCCTACACAGGTCAGAAGCAAGTTATAGGGCCCACCCATGCTCAGGGAGAGGGGATTACACGAGGGTGTGAGGACCAGGAGGCAGGGTCACTGGGGCCATCTCAGAATCTGTCTGCCACTAAAGGCTTTCCTGCACTAGCTGCATCATCAAGGGTGAGGCCTGGAGGAAGCTGGCTTGTCCTCTAGCTGAGCCCCTCCTGAACTCTGACAGCAGCCCCCACCCCGCTGCCTCCCAGGACAGCCCATTCTGTCACATTTTCAAAGCTTCTTCCTGTCCTTTAACTGAAATCTGCCTCCCTAGAGATCCCATTGACTGGCTGGGGCTCTGTCCCCTGCAGTAGCTCAGAATGTGACTTATTTCCCTTTCACATGATAACCCCTCGAGTATTTGGAGGCAGCTCTTAAGCCCCGCTAAGCCAACTCTTTGCAAAGCAACTTATCACGGGAGATGGGGACCATTTCTAGGGAGCACTTATTTGTTGACCTGCTCAGTTTTCATTAAAGGATGTTGTAATTTTAAAAGAGAAAAGAACAAAAGCCTTTGGAGACCTCTTCCAGCATTGACTTAAGGTGTATTATAGTGAGCTACATTGCGTGGTGCGCCGTATTTAATGCCCAGATTAAAAGTATTAAAGCAGTAACATCGATATAAATACAGTGACTAAGTCTTTGGAAATACTAATAACACATAAAGCTGTGGTGGGGCTAGTCAAGGAAAGAAGAAAGGCATGTAAAATATGCAGCAATTAACTAAAGACCCTAGCAAGTTAAAAACTATTAGATGATGTTGTGAACAACTGTGGTCATAAAATATGAAATATTGAGCAGAGAAGATTGTCTGGGGAAGTATAAATATCAAAACTGGCCAAAAGGGAAGACACCTAAATAAACCAATCCCTGTAGCAAATACTGAAAAGATTTCCCAAGTCCCTGTGTTAGGTGGGCCCCAGGAGAGCAGATGCCAGGATGGAATTAGACACGCAGGGGATGCATTAGGAGAATATCTGTGAAGGATAAGGGAAGGGCCGGCGAGGGCTGAGAGGGGCTTCAGGTCGTGACACTTCAGGCTGGGCAGGAGGGACAGGCAGGAGGGCTGAGAAGGAAGAGACTCAGAGCACAGCACAATTCCAATAAAGAAATTCAAATTGCTTTTAAAAATCTGTGCTAACAAAAGAAAAAAGAAGCAATACTCAAAAAAGGTACTCAGTTTGGGCAAGGACCTGGAGCAAGTGCACTCTAAGCAACTGCTAATGAGGGTTTAATTGCCCACCTCTCAGGGCCTTGTTGATCTCATTAAAAAAACATTAAAAAACAGTTTTACCCTTGTGCCCAGCTTCACTCACCTTTGGAATTTCTTTGCTGTGGGCAAATAAGAATATGAGCAAATTTTACAATATGTAGATGTTCATATTAGTGTAGTTTTATACTAATTGTAAGAAATTGGTGGCCAGAAATGGTTACTATAGTTTAAATATCCCATTGTATATTGTTAGAAAAGTGATGTTTTAGAGTTTCATTATATTTTATGAAATGTAAAACATGAACACCATGATCTTTTATTCTTTTGTTTATCTTACATCTTTCTACAATAAGCATGTATTTTATGTCTAAAAAGTTTACAGATAAAATGCACGTTCAAAATTATATCAGAGAAGAAAAAGATATGAATCATGGCTTCAATAATATGTAGTTTTAAAAATTGAAACTGAAATAATAGTCAATTTGCAATAGATTTTCCCAATTCTGTGTACTTATCAAATGTATAGCTCAGTAGGACAAAAACTGGGACTTAGGATCTTTCCTTTTCTTTCTATTTTTAACGGTAGCCATGCTCAGAGAATAAGAAGTAAAAATAATAATTGCAATTTATGACTTTTCACCAATGCGGAGATATGGTTTTCTTTATATCATTCTTTTCTTTCTATGTTTAAGTGTTATTTCCAATATTATATTCCTCTTCTCACTTTTAGAGAAAATAAATCAAGTGCCCACCATGATAGTGTTGAGATATCAGATCCCTGTATTCTGTGATCAACCATAAACATGACCATTTGAGCCATATTTTAATTAGGTCTTCTTGTATAAACATTAAATTTTCTTTTCTGGGATTTTAGGATTTCAAATAAATTAAAAGGTCTTGCCAATAGTGTTAAATATAGCTACAATATAATTTAGTTCCATCTTCAGGGTATTGCCATACAATTTTCATTAATTTTATAATGGCACATTTTAAATGACAAATTACACAGTCAGTACATTTGGTTTTAGAATAGTTTACATTTTACTGTGGCTCCTCATCCCGACTGCTCCGCCTGCAGTTACGGCCTCCACATTGCACCTTTGATGTCAGCACACAGTTATTTTTCTTGAAGCGGGAATTTAACTCCATATTCCAGAAACCTGAAAACTGCCTAGTTTCCAGGTGAAAGGGTATGATATCACCACACCTGTGTTTATAAAGTCTGCCTTAAAAATGTGGGAAATCATACCAAGACAGCATATATGATTTAAGAAGTATCTTGATTTTATCACCTCTGTTCTTGGTTTCGCTTTGATCTTTGTATTTCAGACAGAAGGCCACATTTATTTTTGTAAATTGCTTTATAGTTGTTTAGGTATGCTATAAGAATCAAAAGGGTCAGCAATTTCTGCTAGTTGTTATGGATTTTTATTATCTCACTGGGTGGAATATTATTCAGCCATAAAAAAAGAAGGAAATTCTTACACATGCTACAACATGGGTAAACCTTGAGGACATTATACTAAGTGAAATAAGCCAGTCACAAAAAGACAACTGTTGTATGATCCCATTTATACGAGGTATCTAAAGCAATCAAACTCATAGAAACAGAAAGTAGATGGAGGGTGTCAGGGGCTGGGGACAGGGGAAAGGGGGAGTTGTTGTTTAATGGGGACAGAGTTTCAGTTTGAAAGATGAGAAAGTTCTAGAGACTTGTTGCACAACAATGGGAATATAATTAACACTAACTGCATGCTAAAAATTGTTAGGATAGAAAATTTTATGTTATGGGGGGGGTTTACCACAATTAAAAATGTTTTTAAAAATTCACTGGGAAATTGAAATGTATACTGAGATGGTTATATATAAATCAGGCTACTCACTAGTGGTCAAAATTAAAAATTAAATGAGATACTACTATACTTATTGACAAGGTTGCAATGAGTGGCTCATTCTCATACATAAGGAGTTAAGTTGACTCAGCCTTTCTGAAAGCCAGTTAGCAAGATACAATAAGATTCTTAAAATATTTATGTTCTTCAAATTCTGTTCTGTCTTAAGGTAATCATCAGAAATAGAGATTTGTGTGCATGGAAGTTCCCAAAAATGTTTTTGTTAATAATGAAAAATTGGAAATAACAGATTCTAGTATTCTAGAGTAGGTATATAGTTAAATAATTTATAGTGACCCTACATAATGTAGTTATATGCCAACATTAAAAAGTATGTTTATGACTAATTGATGATATGAAAATGCTCAAGGTGAAAATTCAGGATTTGGAATTATATTATACATATATTAATAATATGACTTCAATTAAGCATATATACACATCCATGCACATACAAAAGAAAGAAAGAAAATACACGAAGTTTGAATACAGCTCATGTTTTAATGTGTAAATTTGGGAAGATATTTTTGTTTGTAATTGTAGTTTCTAAAATGGCCAAATTTTACTTTGTTAATTAGAAAAAATACATATTTAAAAGTAAAAGCAGCTCACCAAAATGGCCGAACAGGAGCAACGTGGCTTCACTCCCCACCAGAGAAAACCAAAAACCAATATCCAGCACCAAGATTATCACCAGCAATATCCCAGAATTCAGATTTGTGGAGGAGACAATCTCCAGGTCCACAGAGAAGTGAAAACACTCTGAGCAGATAGAGAACCAGACTTCTGTATCCACAATGCCCCTCCCGCAATCTGCCACCACATGCATGGAAAATTTTGCTTGGAGTCACAGTTTCTACACTGAGAAAACTGAGATCAACGTGGACAACCAGCTTCCCCACCATCTTGAGTTCCCTCGCAGGAGAACTAACCCTGTGTCAACCCACAGGAAGCACTGTCAGTGCCTATGGGGAGAAAACCCCTAAGGGAGCCAGAGACGAGGGAGGCAGGACTAGCACCCCCAGCCCACAAAGCTCTTCTCTATCAGCCAAAGGAGATGCCAAATCAGAGTGGCTGTTCAGCACCACACTGTAGGAGGCATGGGAAGGGCAGCGCTCTAATCATTTGCTAGAGCCAAGGCAAATCTGGACTTACAGTGCCATCTAGTGCTGAAGAGGAGGTAGTGACCTAGCATAAAAGAAATTCAACAGGTAAATGGCAAAGAACCTCTAAACAAATAAATCCAAAAAAAAAAAAAAAAAAAGCACAAAAAAAGCCAGACAAAGAAGACTAGTATAAATAACTAATTCGTCAGTGCAAAGACATAGGCATATGTCCACAAGAAAGAGCAAAGAGGAAACCATGACCTCTCCAAAGAGACAAAACAAGAAGCAAGTGACCAATCCTAACAAGACAGCAGCATGTGAGCTCTTAGAGAATTTGAAATAGCAGTTTTAAGGAAACTCAGCAAACTTCAAGATAACACAGAAAAACAATTCAGAAATTTATCAGAGAAATTTAACAAAGAAATAGAAATAATTAAAAAAAAAACTCAAATCCTGGAACCAAGAAATACATTTGCTGAACTTAAAAAGGCATTAGAGGCTCTTAACATCAGAATAGATCAAACAGGGGAGAGAATCAGTGAGCTCAAAGACAGGCTACTTGAAAATATACAGTTAGAGGAGGAAAAAATAAAAAGAATGAAAAGGAATGAAGAATGCCTGCAAGATATAGAAAATCACCTCAAAAGAGAAAACTAAGAATAATTGGTGTTCAAAAGATAGTTGAGAATAAGCAAGGACTAGATGACTTATTTAAAGAATAATAACTGAAAACTTTCCAAACCTAGGGAATGATATAAATATCCAGGTAGAGGAAGATCAGAGATCATCAAATAGATAAAACCCAAATAAGGCTATCCTAAATCATATAATAATCAAACTCTCAAAGGTCAAGGGCAAAGAGAAGGTCCTAAACGCAATAAGAGAAGGGAAGCAAATAACATATAAAGGAGCTCCAATTTGTCTGGCAACAGACTTGTCAATGGAAATCATACAGTCCAGGAGGGAGTGGGATGACATGTCCAAAGTGCCAAAAGAAAAAACTGGCAACTGAGAATACTACCCTGCAAAGCTATACTTCAAACATGAAGGAGAGAGAAGTCTTTCCCAGAAAACAAAAACTGAGAGAATTCATCACTGACAGACCCACCTTACAAGAAATGCTAATGGGAGTTCTTCAATCTGAAAGAAAAAAGACACTAACATGAAAAAATAAAACATTTGAAGGTATAAAACCTACTGGTAAAAGTAAGTACACAAACTCATAATACTATAATTGTGGTATATAATCCACTCATATCTCTAGTTTGAAGACTAAAAGACAAATCTTTCAAAAATACTAACTACAGGCCAGGCGCGGTGGCTCACGCCTGTACTCCTAGCACTCTGGGAGGCCGAGGCGGGTGGATCGCTCGAGGTCAGGAGTTCGAGACCAGCCTGAGCAAGAGTGAGACCCCGTCTCTACTAAAAAATAGAAAGAAATTATATGGACAACTAAAATATATACATACAAAAAATTAGCCGGGCATGGTGGCGCATGCCTGTAGTCCCAGCTACTCGGGAGGCTGAGGCAGTAGGATCGCTTAAGCCCAGGAGTTTGAGGTTGCTGTGAGCTAGACTGACGCCACGGCACTCACTCTAGCCCAGGCAACAGAGTGAGACTCTGTCTCAAAAAAAAAAAAAAAAATAGTAACTACAGCAACTTGTTAATGATTGGCAATATAAAAAATGCAAATTGAGACAACAGAAGTCCTTATGTGGTGGGGGGAATGGAGTTAAAATGTAGAGTTTTTTAGGTTTTTGTTTGTTTCTATTCCTTTCTTTGTGGTAGAAGATAAGTTGTTATCTATTTAAAATAATTTTTATGAGATATTTTGTGTAAGCTTCATGGTAAACACAAAGCAAAAACCTATACACCAAAAATAAAAAGCAATAAATTAAAACATTCTCCCAGGGAAAATCACTTAATCACAAAGGAAGATAGTATAAGGGAAGAAAGGAGGACAGAAGTTACAAAACAACTAGAAAACAAGTAACAAAATGGCAGTAGTAAATCCTTACCTATTAATGATGATGTTGAATGTAAATGGACTAAATTCTCCAATTAAAAGACAGAGTGGCTGAATGGATGTAAAAACAAGACCTAACCATATGCTGCCTGCAAGAAACCTATTTTGCTTATAAAAACATGCATAGGCTGAAAGTGAAGGGATGGAAAAAGATATTTCATACAAATGGAAATTTTAAAATAGCAAGAGTAGCTATATTTCTATTAGATAAAATAGACTACAAATCAAAGACTGTAAAGAGACAAAAAAAGGTCACTATATAATGTTAAAGGGGTCAATTCAGAAGGAGTATAACAATTGTAAATATATATGCACCCAACACTGGAGCACCCAAATATATAAAACAAACATTAATAGGTCTAAAATGAGAGATAAGCTGCAAATAATAATAGTACAGATTTCAATACCCCATTCTCAGTAATGGGAAGGTCATCCAAACAGAAAATCAACAAAGAAACATCAAAATTAAACTTGATCACCACAATCAAGTGGGATTCATCCCAGCGATGCAAGGATGGCAACAAATGCAAATCAATAAACAATGAAACATCACATTAACAGAACCAAGAACAAAAACCATACGATCATTTCAGTAGATACCGAAAAAATACTTGATAAAATTTAACATCGTTTATAATAAAAACTCTCAACAAACTCAGTATAGAAAGAACATACCTGATGTGGTTTATATTGTTGGCCCCTCCAAACCTCATGTTGAAATTTGATCCCTAGTGTTGAATGTGGGGCCTGGTAGAAGGTGTTTGGGTCAGGCAGGCAGATCCCTCATGAATGGCTTGCTGCCCTCCCCACAATAATGAGTCAGTTCTCACTTTATTAGTTCACATAAGAGCTGGTTGTTTAAAAGAGCCTGGCACCACCTCATACCTCTCTTTTGCTCCTCTCACCGTGTGACACTCCGGTTCCCCCTTTGCCTTCTGCCTTGATTGGAAGCTTGATTAAGCCCTCACCAGAAGCAGATGGTTATGAATTGCTTCCTGTACAGTCTGCAGAACCATGAGCCAAATAAATCTCTTTTCTTTATAACTCACCCAGCCTCAGGCATTCTGTTATAGCAGTGCAAAACAGACATATACAATACCTTAAAACAATAAAGGTCATGTATGACACACCTACAGCTAACGTTATACTGAACAGGAAAAAAAATGAAAGTATGTCCTATAGAACAAGACAGGAATGCCCACTTTTACCAATTTCATTCAACATTAATACTGGTAGTCCTAGTCAGAGTAATTAGGCAAGAGAAAGAAACAAAGGGCATCCAAGTTGGAAAGGAAGAAGTTAAATTAGCCTTGTTCACAGATGACATGATCTTATATTTAGAAAAACCTAAAAGCTCCACCAAAAAACTGTTACAACTGATAAACAAATTCAGTAAAGTTGCAGGATACAAAATCAACACGCAAAACTCAGCAGCATCAATCTGAAAAAGAGAACAATCTGAAAAAAAAAATCAAGAAAGCAGTCCCATTTATAATAGCTGTAAAACATATAAAATACCTAGGAATAAATTTAACCAAAGAAGTGAAATATCTCTGTATGGAAAACTGTAAAAAACTGGTGAAAAAAGTGAAGAGGACACAAAAAAATTAAAAGATATTCCATGCTTATAGACTGAAAGAATTAATAGTGAATGCTACTCTAACAATGTATCAATAACATTCTTCACAGAAATTGAAAAAAGAATCCTAAAATTTGTAGGGAACCACGAAAGATCCCAAATAACCAAAGCCATCCTGAGCAAAAAAGAACAAATCTAGAGACATCACACTAACTTCGAAATATACTACAAATCCACACTAACCAAAAGAGCGTAATAATATGATGCTGGCATAAAAGCAGACACACAGACCAATTAAACAGAATAGAGAACCCTGAAATAAATCCATGCATTTACATTTACAGCCAACTGTTTTTAGACAAAGGCTCCAAGAACATACATTGAGGAAAGGACAGTCTCTTCAATAAATAGTTCTGGGAAAACTGATAACCATATGCAGAATGAAACTAGATCTCTCTCTCTCTCACCATATACAAACATCAGATCAAAATAGATTAAAATTTTAAATCTAAAACCTGAAACTATGAAACTGGTAGAAGAAAACATTTGGGGAAACACTCCAGGACATTAGTCTAGGCAAAGATTTTTTGAGGTAAGACCTCAAAAGCACAGGCAACAAAAGCAAAAATGCACAAATGGGATTAGATCAAGCAAAAAAGCTTTTGCACAGCAAAGGAAACATTAACAAAAGGAAGATACAACCTACAGAATGGGAGAAAATGTTTGCAAATCTGACAAAGAATTAAAAACCAGAATATATAAGGATTTTAAACAACTCAACAGCAAAAAATAAATAATAATAATCTTAATTTAAAATGGGCTAAAGATCTGAATAGCCATTTCTCAAAAGAAGATATATAAATGGTCAACAAGGATATGGAAAAATGTTCAGCATACCTCATCATCAGGGAAATGCAAATTAAAACCACAATGAGATATCATCTCAACCCAGTTAAAATGGCTTTATCAAAAAGACAAAAAATAAAGGATGTTGGCAAGGATGTGGAGAAAAGGGAATACTTGTACACTGTTGGTGGGAATGTAAATTAGTACAGCTACTATGGAAAACTACACAAAGGTTCCTCAAAAGGCTAACAATAGAACTACCTTATGATCCAGCAGTCTCACTACTGGCTATATATCCAAAAGAAAGAAAATCAGTATATCAAAGAGATATGTGCACGCCCATGTTTATTGCAGCATTATTCACAATGGCCAAAATATGGAATCAACCTATCTGTGGATGAATACATGAAGAAAGTATGGTATTTATACACAATTGAATATTATTCAGCCATGAAAAGAAGAAAATCCTGTCATTTGCAGCAGCATGCATAGAACTGGAGGTCATTATGTTAAGCAAAATAATCCAGGCACAGAAAGACAAATATAACATGTTCTCATTCATATGTGGAAGAAAGAAGTACTAATTTTTTCAACAGTACATAATTTGAATGGTATAAAGAGAGTGACTTATCTGTTTTGTATTCAGTGTGACTTTCTTCAGATTGCTTTTTTAAATTTTTTATTTCAAAATATTAAGGGGGTACAAATGTTTTTGTTACAGGGATACCTTGTGTAAGGCTTAAATCAGGGCTTTTAGTGTGCCAATCACCAGAATAGTATTCGTTGTACCAGATCGGTAAATTTTTATTCCTCCCACCCTCCCACTCTCCCCCCTTCTTGTTTTCCAATGTCCTTTACATCTCTTTGGGCCCATGTGTGCCTATCATTTAGCTCCCAATTATTAGAGAGTACATATGGTGTTTGTTTTTCCATACCTGAGATACTTCAGTTAGGGTGATGGTCTCCAGTTCCATCCAAGTTGCTGTAAAAGACTATTTCATTCCTTTTTATAGCTGACTAGTACTCCATGGTGTGTGTGTGTTTGTGTGTGTGTGTGTGTTCTTTATCTACTCATAAATTGAAGGGCATTTGGGTTGATTCCACATCTTTGCAATGATAAATTGTGCTGCAATAAACATTCGGGTGCAGATGTCTTTGTTATAGAATGTCTTTTGTTCTTTTGGGTAGATACCCAATAATGGGATTGCTGGATCAAATGGTAGGTCTACTTGTATCTGTTTAAGGTATCTCCATATTGCTTTCCATAGAGGCTGCACTAACCTGCAGTCTCACCAACAATGTATAAGGGTTTTTATCTCTCTACATCCACACCAGCGCATCTATTGTGTTTTTTACTTTTTAGTAATGGTCACTCTACAGGGGTAAGGTGGTATCTCATTGTGATTTTAATTTGCATTTCCCTGATGATTAATGATGTTGAGCATTTTTTTTCACATATTTGATGTCCATTTTTCTATCTTCTTTTGAAAAACTTCTGTTCATGTCTGTTCAAACTTCTTTTTAATGGAGTTGTTTGGGGTTTTTTGCTGATTTGTTTGAGTTCTTTGTAGATTCTTGATATTAGCCCTTTATCAGATATAGTTTGCACATATTCTGTAGGTTGTCTGTTAACTGTGTTGATCTGTTAGTTGTCTGTTAACTGTTAATTATTTCCTTTGCTGTGCAGAAGCTTTTAAGTCCCATTTATTTATTTTTGTTGTTGCTGTATTTGCCTTTGGGGTCTTAGTCACAAATTCTTTGACTAGGCCAATGTCTAGAAGAGTTTTCTTTACATTTTATTCTATAATTCTTATAGTTTCATGCCTTAAGTCTTTTATCTATCTTGAATTAATTTTTGTATATGGCAAGATATAGGGGTCCTGTTTCATTCTTCTGCATGTGACTATCCAGTATTCCAAGTACGTTTATTGAATGGGGTTTCTTTTCCCCAGTGTTTGTTGTTCTCTGTTTGTTGAAGATCAGTTGGTTGTAGGTAGATAATTTTATTTGTGGGTTCTCTATTCTGTTCAATTCGCCTGTGTCTCTACTTTTACACCAGTACCATGCTGTTTGGATTACTATGGCCTTGTAATATAATTTGAAGTCAGGTATTGTGATGCCTCCAGATTTGTTCTTCTAGCTTGACATTACTTTGGCTATTCGGGCTCTTTTGTGATGCAAAATAAAGCATAGAATTATTTTTTCTAGATCTGTGAAATATGCCATTGGTATTTTGATGGGGATTGCATTGAATCTGTAAATTGCTTTAGGCAGATGCACATTTAGGGGTTAGGGAGGATTCCCACCTTCTCAATGCTATGGAATAATTTCTGTAGTACAAGTGCCAGTTCTTCTTTGTAGGTCTGGTAGAATTCAACTGTGAATCCATCTGGTCTGGGGCATTTTTTTGTTGGGAGATTTTTTTATTATTGCATCAATCTTGCTACTCATTATTGATCTCTTCAGGATTTCTATTTCTACCTGATTCAGGCTTGCAAGGTTGTGTGTTTCCAGGAATTTATCAATTTCCTGTACATTTTCTAGTTTGTGTGCATAGAGGTTTTGGTGTATTCACAGATGATGATATTTTGTATTTCTGTGGTATCAGTTGTAATGCCTCCTTTTTTAGTTCTGATTGAGCTTATCTGAATCCTTTCTCTTCTATTTCCAGTTAATCTGGCCAGTGGTTTATTGATATTATTTATCTTTTCAAGGAACCAACTTTTTGTTTTGTTGATTCTTTGTATTGTTTTGTTGTTGTTGTTGTTTCCATTTCATTTAGTTCTGCTCTGAGGTTTGTCATTTCTTTTCTTTTGCTGGCTTTAGGTTTGGTTTGCTTTCCCTTTTCTTGTTCCTTGAGATGTGACAGTAGCTTTTTAATGTGTTATCTTTCTGTCTTTTTGATATAGACGTTTAAGGCTATGAATTTTCCCCTTAGAACTATTTTTGCTGTATCCCATACAGTTTGAAAGCTGTATCTCCTTTGTTGTTCAGTTTGAGAAATCTTTTGATTTCCATTTTAATTTCATCATTGACCCAATGATCATTTGTCAGCACATTGTTTAATTTCCATGACTTTGTGTAGATTTGAGTGTTCTCTTGGAATTGATTTTCTAGCTTTATTCTACTGTGGTCTGAGAAGGTACATAGTATGAATTTTATTTTTTTGAATTTGCTGAGACTTGTTTTGTGGCATAAGATATGACCAATCTTGGAACATTTCCCATGTGCTGATGAGAAGAATGTATATTCAGTAGTTTTTTGGTAGAATGTTCTTTAAATGTCTGTTAGTTCCATTTGTTCTAGAGTCTCATTTAAGTCCAATATTTCTTTATTCATTTTCTGCTTCAATGATCTGTCCATTTCTATCAGTGGGCTGTTGAAGTCCCCAGCAATTACAATGCTACTATTTATTTCTTTTCTTAGTTCTAGTAAAATTTGCTTTATGAATCTGGGAGGTCCTGTGTTAGGTGCATCACACTCATTATGTAGGTATACACCCATCCCCTTCCCACCCCCCATCTGCCCGACATCCGATTAGTGTTATTCCCAAATGTGCACTTAGGTGATGATCAGGGAAACCAATTTGATGGTGACCACAGGTGGTGCTTATTTTTCCATTTTTGGGATACTTCATTTAGTAGAATGGGTTCCAACTCTATCCAGGAGAACATAAGAAATTCTGTATCACCATTATTTCTTATAGCTGATTAATACTCCATGGTATACATATACCACATTTTATTAATCCACTCATGTATTGATGGGTACTGGGTTGTTTCCACATCTTTGCGATTGTGAATTGTGCTGCTCTAAACATTCAGGTGTAGATGTCTTTTTTATAGAATGACTTTTGTTCTTTTGGGTAGATGCCCAATAATGGGATTGCTGGATCAAATGGTAGGTCTACTTGAATCTGTTTAAGGTATCTCCATATTGCTTTCCACAGAGGTTACACTAAGTTTGCAGTCCCACCAGCAGTGTATAAGTGTTCCTGTCTCTCCGCATTCATGTCAACATTTATTGTTATGGGACTTTTTGATAAAGGCCGTTCTCACTGGAGTTAAGTGATATCTCATTGTGGTTTTGATTTGCATTTCCCTAATGATTAGAGATGCTGAGCATTTTTTCATATGTTTGTTGGCCATTCTTCTGTCTTCTTTTGAAAATTTTCTATTCATGTCCTTTGCCCACTTTTTGGTAGGGTTGTTTGATTTTTTCTTGCTGATTTTCCTGAGTTCTAAATAGATTCTAGTTATCAGTCCTTTATCAGATGTGTAGCATGCGAAAATTTTTTCCCATTCTGTAGGTTGTCTGTTTGCTCTCGTGACTGTTTCTTTGGCTGTGCAGACGCTTTTTAATTTAATCAGGTCCCATTCATTTATTTTTGTTGTTGCTGTGATTGCCTTTGGGGTCTTCTTCATAAATTCTTTGCCTAGGCCAATGTCTATAAGAGTCTTTCCCACATTTTCTTCTAGAATTCTAATAGTTTCACACCTTAGGTTTGAATCTGTTATCCACTGTGATTTGATTTTTGTGAGAGGTGAAAGCTGTGGGTCCTGTTTCAGTCTTCTACATGTGGCTATCCAGTTTTCCCAGCACCATTTATTGAATAAGGATTCTTTTCCCCAGAGTATGTTTTTGCCTGCTTTGTCAAAGATTGGATATCTATATGAGGATGGTTTTATATCTGGATTTTCTGTTCTGTTCCACTGGTCTGTGTCCCTATACTTGTGCCAATACCATGCAGTTTTAATAACCACAGCCTTGTAGTATAGTTTGAAGTCTGGTAAATGTCTATACTACCCAAAGTGATCTACAGATCCAATGCAATCCCTATTAAATTACCAACATCATTTTTCACAGATATAGAAAAAATAATTTTACGCTTTGTATGGAACCAGAGAAGACCCCGTTTAGCAAAAGCAATTTTAGGCAATAAGAACAAAATGGGAGGTATTAATTTACCAGACTTCACACTATACTACAAGGTCTAGGGTTTTAAATGGCACCAGCCGCAGCACCCAGTGTTTGCGAGCTGGTGGTTCCCGCTGTGCGCTCTCTCTGCAGCAGTGTCTCTGCACAGTCTCCAGGTAGCTCCCTATGTCAGTCCTGTGGCCCTCTGCAGTGGAGGGTCCCCCGCAGTCAGAGCCCCAGGACTCTCTGCTCTGTGCTTTACCCACATGTGCACTCGTCTTCCCTGTGCACCTCCAAACCAACCGCAGAGCAGGTCGCTTCACTGCCTTCTCCTGCACGTTGGGTGCCTCCCGTCACCTCTCTGTGGATTCACAATGCTCTCTCTTAGAAGAGGGATCTGAAGGTGATATCCATTCCCCACCTTCACAGTGCATGCAGACTGCTTCTGGGCCACCATCTTGCCCCTGTCTGCTTTTGTTTAAGGATGTCTTTGCTCGCTATTACATGTTCTATTGAAATTTTACACCATTGAGAAAACATGGATTCAATTTGTAAAAGAATGTTATCTTCTGTTCACTGGCTGATAACCGTAAAAAAATCCATTACCCTAAATCCAAGAAATGTTTGTGATTGAATATATTTTCCACTATATCACTGATTAAGATACTGCCTACTCATTTTAAAATTTCCTTTTTTCATTATTTCATTTTGTTGCATTATACCAATGTATAAACCATTGACTTATCTGATCAAAACTGTATTTGTATCTTTATGAGAAGCTTGGCATGTTTCCAGGAGTGACTATTCAGTAACTGTGACATCATTGTGCCTTCAATTCCTCATCAAATGTCTCTTGTAGCATTGTCATATAAATTATTTTTTTGGATATTGCCATTTTAAATATTTATATTCTAAAATCTACAAAGAAAAATAAATAGCTCTCTAAAAATTCATGTGCAGTTATTTTAATTGGCAGAGCCAATGGAGTGGATCAAGGAGAAGGAAACTTAATGAATGTAATACATTTCATTCTGTGGATCCCTTTGAAATAATTTGTCCTGCAGTCATGACCATCGTATATTTTATGTTACCCTGAAGCTATCATGTTTGCATTATAACAAAGAACACTGGGGGAACACTTATTAAAGAGGAAGACCTGCCACTTTTAAATGCATCAACTAAATCCTGAAAGCACCATAAAACCCTGTTCACTTTCACATTCTAACATGAAGCAAGCTATATTCTAAATTATTTTTTGCCCAATAAATTAGACTTCTTTCTTATTAACAAATAACCCCAAGTACGAGCTTGGGCACCCAGATGAGCAGGACTCCCTTCCCAGGATCCATGTGAAAAAGCTCTGTGCGTGTTGTAACTGCGCTTCTGTTGCCCTCAGAACGGCGGGTGGGCGCCTCTTTGGGAATTACTGTCAGAGCCAAAGTGAGCCAAGAATCTAAATGAAACGCTCTTTTATGATCACACTTTAATTTCAACCAAAACCGTGTGGTCCAGCTTGATCATGTGTAGTATTCATCATATTTAGTTCCAGGTGACCTCTGATTGTTTCCAAGAAATAAATGTGTTCTCAAAAAATAGGTTTGCTGTGACGTATGGGGTTTTGTCTGGCTTTGTTTTAGTTTTGTTACACTCTTTAACTGCAGATGAGCTGCTCCCTGAGTGTCCTGTGGGGAAGCAGTATCCTAGAAATGAGTGCAAGTCTCAGAGCACCAGCTTGGAGGGTTGGGGGCCAGCTGGGAGCGTGTCCTTTAGTGGAGGACAGACCTAGGTGCAAAGCCCAGCCCTGCAATGTGCCAGTGAAGGGACTTTGAGTGATGCATTTACCCTCCCTGGGAGCCTCAGTTTCTTCTTGCGTAAGAGCAGGCAGTGCTGCCCATTGCTCAGGGCCACTACATTGTAGGGGAAACCTCGTCTGTGCTTGGGATAGGATATGCCTTCAAGAAATGCTGGCTGATATGCATTATCTTGAAAAATTATAGTACGTTGTCATAACTGACTGGTATCATACAGTAGAAAACTATCAAGGAGTATGATAAGTTTTTCATGCAACAAAACAAAATTTTTCAAAATAAGTTGTTGCATAAAATAAATGCACAAGCAATTTCAAAATGTAAAATGTCTTGGCCTTTGTGATTACATACTGCTAAACTTCTGAACTGGAAATTTGTTAAAAGTATGATCTTGAAAAGCAGTGGATTTGGAGCAGCCCACGGGGTTGGAGTGCAATCTGCAGCTACCTTATCTACCTTATCTAGCGGCAAGGGGGAAATTCTGCAGATACCTAGGACACTAGTTGCCGCCCTCACACGCAGCCTGTGTTGTTGCACCAGAAAAAGGTTTGCAAGCACGACGAGTGGTGTGTTCTGGTAAAGCTGTGCCTGCAAGGCCGTCAGCTGCCCTGAGTGAGAACATGGGGATGTGAGGGAGGATGCCTGAAGAATCTTTGTGGTTTCAAAAGTCCACTTCAGGAGGCTTTGAACAAGAAGGAAAAGTTACCATTTTCTTTTCTATTAAGTGAGATTTTACAGTTGAGTTACTTGGGAGCCTTTGGTTTGATTTCAAGTTTTCCCTTCTTCTTATTCTGTTTTATTCTTGTCCCGATTCTCTAGGTCATCAGAGACTAAATGACAAAAAGAATTATCTTCCTTACCCTCCATTTTATCCCCTGAGCCCAGGATTCCTTTGTCTGCATTCTAGGGCAGGACATCTGCCTTTATTTATCTCGTATGGGGGCCCGTGGCAAAGACCTTTAATGCAGCGTAGCAGAGTGGTTAAGGCAAGAACTTCGGCGCCAGCCTTCCTGGGTTCAGATTCCAGTACTGCTGTTTACTAGCTATGTGGACTTGGCTGGCGCCTTGGCTCTTTATGCCGCAGTTTCTGTGTGTGCAAAATGAAGATACCAATAGAACCTAGCTCATAGATTTGGGTTAAGTATTAAGGAAGTTGATATCTGTAAGGCATTTAAACTGGTGTCTGGCAGTAGCACACAGTAAGCACTACGTAAGTGTTAGGTTTATCATTTTTTCCAAATAGCTTATAATCATGGGTTCAGATGCTAACATCATTCATAATTCAAAAATGCTTATTAAATTACTATGTTTTACCTATTTAAGTTAGGAGAGATCAAAAAGTCTAATGTCTCAGTGCTGGTGAGGTATAGAAACACAGACATTGTCATTCACTGGTAGGGAGAGTAGGTTACGCAACCTTTCTGTAAGGCCGGTCAGCATTATCTACTAAAATTACAAATGCACATTTTAAAAAGTATGATCTATCAGACCCATAAAAAACATTTTTAAGCCAGAGGAAACCTATTAGAGAGAGGCAGCAAAGCACAGAGAGTCACAACAGGGACTCCAGAGAGAGATGCCTCAGGCCACAGCCCCTGTCTGCCACTTCCCAGCTGTATGACCTCGGGAAAGTCCCTTGACCTCTCTGTGCCTCAGTCTCCTCATAGATAAAATGATGATAATAATGCTACCTAGTAGCATAAGGCTATGACGCGAAACAAATGAGTTAATACTTTCAAAGCACTTAAAATAGTGCCTAGGGCCGGGCACGGTGGCTCACACCTGTAATCCTAGCACTCTGGGAGGCCAAGGCAGGAGGATCACTCGAGGTCAGGACTTTGAGACCAGCTTGGGCAAGAGTGAGACCCTGTCTCTACTAAAAATAGAAATAAATTAGGCGGACAACTAAAACTATGTAGAAAAAATTAGCCGGGCATGGTGGCACATGCCTGTAGTCCCAGTTACTCGGGAGGCTGAGGCAGAAGGATCGCTTGAGCCCAGGAGTTGGAGGTTGCTGTGAGCTAGGCTGACACCACTGCTCTCTAGCCCAGGCAACAGAGCGAGACTCTGTCTCAAAAAAAAAAAAAAAAAATAGTGCCTAGCAAATTCTATGTGCCATCAAAGTGTTTATTTTAAAATATTTTTAATGAAAGAGCAGAAAAGTATCAGATTAGGAGTCAACCACTAATCAGTTATAAGCTCAACTAAAGCCTCTTCTAACCCAGTCCCTAATTAAGCAAATTTTTAAAATACTAAGCAATTTTTTTTAAGAATTAGGCTTAACAGGCTAGCAAATTTTTTATTCTTTAATAGTTTTGTACCCACTAAAAGTGTGGCATCTAAAATAAAGATTTACTCTGAGCAGAGGGCAAAAGAAAATCATGAGCTCCAGCTCGCTGTACTATCTTTTTTCCCACTTCTCCTGCTGGGTTCATCTCTATGAGAAGGTATATTGTATAAACACAGATACATAAATATAGATATATTACTCTGAAATGAAATGATGAAACAAAATGACTGATTTTAATAAACTAAGGAACACTTCCCTCTCCACACGATCTTGAAATGGACCCACTGAAGAGCAGACCGTTCCGCAGCATGAGGTCTTCCATGTGCAAAATTAGAGCCCGGGCGTGTGGCGAGCCCAATGATCTGACCCAGCGAGCGCCTCTCAGTGCTTCCTGGTGAACGCTGGCGCGTGCAGTGTCTAGGACGGCCACGGAGTTCATTAATCTCTGCACTGACGATGGCAAGACATTTTACAAGACGGTCATTGGTGGGAAGAGATGTCTTCCCTCTCCCTGGCTGCTCTGTCTTCCCCTTCGGTGACAACAAAGAACCATGAAGAACAACACCCACCCCAAGACAATGAGCATCCGCAGAAAGTTACCAGCATTAAATCACTTATTTGCAAGTATATTTGTGACTGATAAATTGAACAGACTTTCATGTGGACAAATGTCCATTTTCCCTTACTAATTTGAACAAGGATTTTTAAAGACAAAGCCCATCAAACATTAGATAAGCATTTTAAGTTAATGGACCGTGTAGTCCTATTTCCCCACAAACTCAGGAAGCATCATATTATGTCCTATTTTTACAGCAACATCAATTATTAATATGTATATTTTTGCTGACAGAGGACCTTGCTATAAATGTAGGTTTCGTTATCCCGTTCTGGGTCATTAACCACGGAAGGCTTGTAAATATAATGGTTTATTCACATGGGAAGCCTTCATTAAGATGCATTATTCTACAGCTGATGTATTTCAATATATAGTGTACTATCATGTTCTCTATCTCTCTTTAATATTCGTAATTTATTTTTAAATGAGTTGCTGTTTATGCGGCAAGTTAACAAATTTGAATTCCATATGACCAAAGTTGCTAAAGAGGAAAAGATGTTTTAGCCCAAAGGAAAAGCTGCACATTAACATAGGACCTAAATATGTTATAACCTTTAAATTTGAAAGCAAGTAGAGAAAGGAGCTACAAATGACCCAAATGCATTTTTGTCGGAGAAAGTCTATATCAAGTAGCACGCATGAATGCACACATATTAACAGCACAGCATGGTGTGATAGGAGAAACGCCGGACTGAGAGAACCAGGAGAACTTATTGCCGGCTGCTCCATGAACATGCAGTGACAAGAAAGTCATTTAGATCTGAGCCTCAGTTTCTTCATCTGTTCAATGGGGTAATTGCGTCCTTATTTCTACCTCAAAAATGGCTGTGGACATGCATAAAGAAAGGCAGTGAGGGAGCAGCAGGACAGAGTCCCCTGCCGACGGGCGTGTTGTGAAAGTCTAGTGAGAGCTGAGCGTCTTCTGTTTCACTCACTTGCAGACCGCGGACGTGTTGGGAAGTTTGCTGGACTCTTCTCAGAGAGCTAGTGACACACGCAAATCAGAGCCACCTACTTACTCACTCATGTTTAGGGATGAAAGGAGACAGGGCCCCGCTAAAATATAGCTTGTATACATCTATGAAGGAAATCTACAAACAACAACAGGGACAATGTAATTGGGGGTAACTCATCAGACAGTAGAGAATCAAAACATTAATGCAACACTTCAGCACAATTTTATGCATTCATCAGAGGCAAAGAAATTGGATCAATTGTTGTAGAGATCCATGTTGACGTCTCCGTGAAAACAATTGCCTTTAAAATAGCCATTAGAGAGATTGATGCCTCTATATGAACTATGAACTTCTATTTTATACATTTAAAATGAAAGACATTACTTAGAAAATAGAAGAATTGGATTTTTTAATGGTTAAATAAAGGAAATTTCTATTTTTTAATTTTGATACAAAATACATAATATAAAGAAAAGCCATGCCTTTGAGTACCTGTCATTTGTTTTTAACAATGTTCTTTAAAATGATTCTGTAATTCTGATTCTTTATTTACTTTTAAAGTAATTGTAAGGGTTTTTGTCCCTATCATAAAAGCTGTATGTTCTCATTTTACTAAATGTAGGAAATTGGCTTTCCTTAGGTTTTCTAATGCATATATTTATAAAGCATTAGATGTGTGATTTCCATTTTTTCCCCACTGGCTTTATGGCATCAAGTGGACACTGTATTCTAACATCTCCATTGTGAAATCTCTCCCGACTCCACAAGTTCATAGGTGTTTCTTAGAGATTGTGTGTGCGTGTGTGTGTGTATCTTCTTGTTACATTTAACTATTTAATCCATTCGAAATTTATTTTGGTACATGACATTAGTTGAATCTGTAAGGTAATAATTTTTTCCTAGTTGATTTAAATGTATAGTTTTGCTAATGTCTATTGTAAATAAGGTCTTGAATTTTGTCATACTCATCTTTCACAGCTTTCGAAATGGACTTTAATGTTGTTCTCTTATCCCCAGAAATTTGTTTACACTGCAGCTCCCTAGCATTCGCGGGTTTCACACACTTAGTTATTGGCGACAAAGTAGGAACCCCAGGAAACGTCCACTGAGCACTCACTCAGCGCCAGGCTCTGTAGCAGGGCTTTACAGAGTGTTGTATTCAGTCTTCAGAGCCTAATGCCGTTCTTAGACTAAAGGGGAGGAAACCAAGACTTAGGAGATGAAGTGCCTTGCACAAAATCACAGATGTAGCCAAGATTTAAACACAGACATTCTGTCCCAAAATCCTACAGCAAGGCTTTGGATCAGATAAACTAAGGATTGTTTCCTGCCTTTTCCATTTGCCAGCTGTGTGAATTTGGAAAAGTTAATTAGCTTCTCTAGTTCATTTCCTTATATGATAATAATACCTGCCTGGCTGGATTGTTATAAGGGCTAGGAGAGTATTTCTTTAGAGTGAGTCATGCTCAGTAGGAGCTCGGGAACTGATGCCCACGTTTTCTTCTTTGATTCCTCTTTTAAACAATTCCTCCTCGTCATCTTGGTGGTCATGGTCATTTTAGTCTTTGCAGGCCATGCAATCTCTGTCACAACGTGAATGTCATCATAGTGTGAACGTAGACATAGACCATTAATGAATAGTTGTGGCTGTGTTTCAATAAAACATTATTTATAGAAATACACAGTAGACCATTTTGACTCATCAGCTGTAGGTTGCCAAACCCTGCTCTAGCACAGTTAATATTTCTCAAACCTGAGTAATTATCAGAATCACCTGAAGATTTTCCAAAACTACTAATTTCTTGGTTCTATCTTGGAACTGGGAATCTGTATGTCTTAAGGTCTCTAGAATTTCATGGAAAAAGAGAACTTGGAAAAAGTTCCTCACTGGTATATTCAGAAATATTGTAAAAAAAAAAATTCCCCATTGTGGCTTCTAAAAATAAAAAAGGAGCAAATGCAAAATAAGAAAGAATTCTGATAAAATAAAAGCATGCCAAGAAAAGTAAAACAATAACAATAACCACCCCTAAATTTATAAATAAATCTAAATAACAAATACACATAACAAAAGTCAAATTAGGTCTGGAAGGTAAAATCAAAGAAATGTCCTGTAATGTAGTGCAAATAGACAAAGGAGAGATAGAAAATATAAATGTTCAGAGTCATGAAAAATCAATCTGGTGGTCTGGGATTTATCTAATATTTGTTGTAGAGAAAGAAATGGAGAAAAAGAAATAACAGAAGGAAAATTTGCAGAATTGAACACATAATTCTTTATAATTAAGGGACCCACCAAAATAGAATATGATGAATGAAGAAATGCCTACACCTAGAAATAATTTGATAAACTTTCTAGACACATTTTGACGAACTTCCAAAACTGAAAGGGTAAAGCATCATAAGAGCTTTCAGAGGGAAAAACAGCTTATCTATAAAGGAACAGCAATTGAATTTGCAACAAGTTAGTCACTGTGAGCTCTGCATATCAGAAGTATTCTCCAAGGGAACTGCCAAACTCCATTGAATTGGGAGGGCCAAATAAAGACATTTTTGGAAATGCCAGTACTTAAAATATTTACAGGTAGACATATCCATTCTGAAAGTTACACTCAAGGACATGCTTCAGCAAAATGAAAACTAAATACAAGAAAGAGGAAGAAAAATAAACAGAGAGTCCAGGACAGCTTATAGTTAAATTTAAACAGTTCCTTATTTAAAAAAATTAATCACAATCTATGATTATAAAATGAGAGATTGAGGGAAGAGAAGAGAACAGATGCAGAGGTCTAGACTTGTTCAAAGAACCTCTAGATAATGATAAATTCTAGACAAAGATAGAAATATAGGTGTTAACATGTTAAAATTTTAAGAATAACTGGTAGAAGATTAAAATAAGATGTATAATGTTCTATTAGACGACAAGAATGAACAAAGCTAACTTCATGCACCCAACAGAAGGTAGAAAAGGAAAAACAAACAACAAAGTGAGAGAAACTTAATATGACAGGATTAGCTCCAAATGTTTCTTCCATACAATGAATAAAATTTTTCTTTTCTATAATTCTCAAAGT
The DNA here is from genome assembly GCF_041146395.1 of Eulemur rufifrons. NCBI lineage: Eukaryota > Metazoa > Chordata > Mammalia > Primates > Lemuridae > Eulemur > Eulemur rufifrons. Next base: position 4,023,135 of record NC_090983.1, read on the forward strand.
GAGTTTTTAAAAATCCAGCTATTGACAAGAGAGAAATTGCAAATATACTGATGCTAAAAAATTCAACACAAAGGAACATAAAGAGTTGTATAAGGGACCTTTGGTTAAATACACAGAGTAAACACACCCATTTAGCTTTGCTCCTTCTGTATCTTTGTATTTCTTATGTGCCTTTAGTAGGACACCATTGGAGATATTGACATCTCTGATTAGTTTGTAATATTTTTTTACCAGCTCTGTAACGTATATGATCTGCAAACTTGTTGCCTATATTTTCAGGATCCACCTCCTTTCTTTAATGAAGCCAGCACTACAATAATCCAGGCCGAAAGGGTGAACCGTCTGCGGGAGGAGGTGCAGATAAAGCATGAAGAGAACTACAAGGAAGCCTTGGTTACAATCAAGGATAACCTGAAATTAACAGAAGGTCCGGACATCAAGGAGAGCCTTCAGGACCAGATCCGGCACTGGTTCATCGAATGCAGGTGAACCTGAGCTGCACGGTGGTATATCCACAGTCTCTTCTTTAGCAGTTGAGCTTATCGTATGCGTTTAAGCACAAAAGCATATTGATATAGAGTCACGATGTTTCTTGGCTTCATTTTAGAAAAGTGAAATGCCAAACCTAAGAATTCAGAAATTAATTTTTTGACAAAATTGCTCTTTGTCTTGTTTTTTAACAAATATGGAAATATGGTCCACACAGTGCTTCTGTGACCACATGGAATGGAACATAATGGGTGGATGACAGCCCCCAATGGTAGAACTTCACAGGCCAGGTCTGTCTGAAAGCCAGGGGACCCAGCAACCCCTTCTGGGACCTGACTGGCCTCCCTGTTTGTAAGAGGCTTGAGATTCTTGATCATGGTTCATCTCTGTCATAACCTTTGAAGCAGCTGCCGATTCCCGGGTCTTAACACCTGGCCCCCAGGTGTCCCTGAAATGACGAGCATGGAGGAGTTCTGGGGACGAGACTCCAGGCCTGTTCATATATTAAGGGCCTTCTTTAACACTCTTAAATGAAATGTTAAATGATTTAAAACTTGTTTACAAAAGATGGCTTTTAAAGACATTCTTTATTAGAGTGTTTTTCCACACAGTAGAATAAACACTTTGTAGGTAACCTAATTAGAGCAGCCTTTAAATCGATTTTACTTTAAGAGTGGCAGAACAGAGGCAGAATGTTGCGAGCAGTCCAGGAGCCGTCTATTGCCTCAAGTGGGTATTGTGCCCTGTCACATCCGGTCCCAAGACGCTCAGACGCCATCTCTGTTAGCTCATCAGGACCAGAGAATTTAACTGTTGGCAATGGAAAACTGAAACTTCCTCTCGAAAAATTCTGTTGGGTTTTATGTCTGTGGTAGACAGCCTCTAAGCTGGCCTCCAGTGATCCCCCTGCCGCCAGAGTGTGACCTACCTCTGGTAATTCCCTCCTAAAGGAAAGGACATGGCAAAAGTGATGGGATATTGCTTCTGCCATCGCGGCTCCCGGTCTCTTGCGCGCTTTCTCCTTTGCTGGCTCGGAGGAGTCAGCCGTCACGGTATCAGCTGCCCGTGGAGAGGCCCATGTGGCAAGGAGCGAGGCACGGAGTGCTTCATTCCAGCAGCCTGGGAAGAAGGAAATCCGGCCCCAACCACATGTGTCGATTTGGAACAGACCCTCCCCCAGGTGAGGCATCAGATGAGACCACAGTGCCACCAACAGTTGGATTGCAGCCTTGTGAGAGCCCTTGAGGCAGAGGTGCCAGCTGAGTGACATCTGGTACCCTGCCTAAAGAAGCTGTGACACAATGAATGTTTGACATTTCAAGCCACTAAGGCTTGGGGGTCACTTGTTACGCAACAGTAGACATTTAATATCTATCAATTACTTTTAGAATGATTTAGAAAAATCTACAGTATTACAGAGTGCTCTTGTGGTAACTTTATGTGGGATCTTAAAGCACTATTTCCTCAATACCGATATTTTATAACAAGGTTTCTTTATGAATGTGTGATGTTACAGTTACATCCTTTTGATTTGGAGAGTTCTGTCCTTTCCTACGAATACAATTTTAAGATGCTAATAATTTTTAAAAATTCAAAATTGATTAAATTTGTAAGTTTTTCTTTTTATATCTTACTCATCAGGGATATTTTATAGCACAACAGGGGGCATTTTGAATGGGAGGGGTATGTGCCATTGTATAAATCCATGCCAATAATAATGACGAGACCGAGGAAAGCCGTTGACAGGGAAGGAGGCGTAGACATGCTCTCATCCTCTCTTTGTTTTTCATTAGTTTCCTCTTTGTGTTGGTTTCAGGAGTGTATACGTTTGTCAGAACTTACCAAATATTAGCAGTTTTTTTGTATGTCGATTATGTCCCCACAAAGCCGTTAGCTCATCATGGCAATGGCAGGATGTTGGCAAAAATGCCGGTGCTTTAATTCTTTCCTCCTCCAGGCCATGTTGTGTTGTGCAATGATTAAGAGGCAAACTGAAGCTGTTGCTTCCTGCAAAATCTCTGCGAAATCTTGGGCGAATCCTTTAACTTCTCTGCGGGTCAGTTTCCTCATCTGTGATACGAGGACAAAAATCAGCCCCATTTCATGTGCTTGTGGGCCGTGGTCATTTCCACCGTTCTGGAACCATCTGCCTCCAGTGCCCTCCGCACGTGAACCGCAAGTCCAGTTAGGCCAGTGCTGGTACTGAGAAGAAATTGGTGTATAAATTTCAGGGAGAAGCAGTGAATGGTGCAAGCTAATGGTATTGCAGTTTTTCATTCTTATCCAATTGCATAATTGTGTCTGGAGAAAATATATTAGTTGTAATGATTTTGTGCAACTGCAATCACAGAAATGTAGGCATTGTTTCAAAAGAATTAAGTCTTCTGATTAAATCACTTTGCTTCATACTTAAAACCTTCATTTTCATAGTAAATGAGGATTATATGCCCTATGTTCATGAACTTCCCCTCTTTTCTCATGTGTCAGAGAATAGGTATTCAAAAATATGTTTCCTATAAGTGAAATGATTCTTCACTTTTATATAGACATTTTAAAATTCAATTTATTAAGTGACAGAACCAAGTTGAAAGCACTATGTACAATTATAATCCCAAATAAGTTAAAATATACATATATTAATACATATATTCAAAAACACATTTGACTTGTTAAATATATGTTTGTACATGCATGGAAAATTTCTGGAAGGATACACCAGAAACTGTTAGCATAGCTATGTCTAGGAGCTAAAGTGGGGGGGGGGGGGTTACTTTTTATTTTTATTTTATATTCTTCTGTATGAAGCCTTTTTTTCTGATAAGTATTATCTTTATAATAAAAACCTAAGTTACAAAATATATTAGAGGAAAAAGAAAGAAAGGTAATCAATTTGGGTTGATTTTAAATTTTTAAAACACCCTAATTTTAGGAAAGTAGATGAATGTGATAACGTGGACACTCTTGGAAATGGTGTTTTGATAAAAGTGCAGGGAGACCTGGGGCTGGCCGTGAGTGTGAGTTGTTTTCCCACCTGAGGTCCCTGCGGGGCCGTGGGAGACTTGGGCGTGCCTGGATGTCATCCCGGGAGCGCCTGCTCCGAGGTTGCAGGGTTTATGGGCTTCCTTTGAAGACCCAGCCCTCCCTGGCCAGTCCCCTGGGGAGCACCGCCCTGACACTGTGGAGGCAGTTAGCCGTGCTTATGGCTGTGCTGTACAGAACTCACAAAGATACAAAAATTCCTTTTTTTGAAGTCATACAAGGTCGAGGGTGAATTTATTTTCATAATTGAATCACATTTATCTGATTGACTTTGATAAAATCCTTTTTCTTGCTTTTTTAAATCAAGGGCAAATAAAAAGCAAATATTGTCTTTGGCAACATGAAACATGATCAGTCCTCAGGATAAATTCCAGTAGGACACACAATGACAACTCAACAAATTATTGAAAATTTCAATTATTAATAATATATGTTCCCACAATTCAGAACACTTATTTAATCAGAACTTATACTTGCCAAAAATTGCTTTTAAGTCAATTCTAAGTTAGTTTACATGAAGTATTTTTTTTCTAATGTTAAAAGCAATGCAAGCTTATTGTAGAAAATTTGCAAGATAGAGTTTAAAGAGGAAAATTTAAATCATCTATGATTTTAGTATATAGAGATATTATAGCTACCATGAAAATTCTTGATAAATTTTCTTCCTGTTCCTTTCTCTTACATATATATTTTAATTACATTAATTAAAATATATTAATTAATCACATTTATTTGTTTTATAAATTCTTTCTCTAATTTTTAAAAATTTAACACTGAGTTTTCCCTTGTCCTTAAAATATTTCCCAAAAGCTGTTTTTAATGATTGCTCAACATTCAATTGCATGGCTGTACTAGTTAATGAATTGATTATAATCTTTTTTAATATTTTGCAAAATTGACAAGGGAAAAATGCTATCTCAGTAATCCTTTAATTTGCATGCATTTTATTAACAGGAGAGATTAAAGAAACTTGGTTTTTTTGTCAACAGCGTTTCTTCTTCCGTAAAATGCCCCGTCATTTATCTGCTTCCATTTGTAGTGGTTTTTTTTTTTCCTTAAGTAATCTCTAAAGTGTAGTTGTATATATTACAGATAGTAAAGCTTTTCAAATTATTGCAATAATTACTTCCAAGGTTACCTATCATTTGTCTTTTATTTTTTAACTGGCCTGTAGGAAAGTCAGAAAGCGAGGAACAGAGTGAGAGACAACAGAGGCGCCAAGAGCCAGGTGCCCATTTTCCATTTCCAGTGCACCCCCGAGGGCACCACTTCCCTGAGCCTCGTCCTTGTCACCTGTAAAAGGTGGACAGTAACAGTTCCTGCTGCCCAAGGTTGCTGTGGGGATTAAGTGAGATAATGCAAATAAAATACTTGGGCCCCACAGATCTCTTGTTGAGGTTATGAACTTTATATTTATTTTTCCTATTTGAAATGAGATTTCCCCGAAGATCCTTCTCTCTTATTAGTTGCATACTTCTCTATAATTTGTGCATTACCTAACTGAGCTCTCACGTTAGCTCTCTTAGTTCTTCTGCTGATTCTCTTGGATTTCATGCCCTTCCTCTGGTGCTTTTTTCTTTGCTTCACACTTAAGCTCTTGGGGCCTAGAATTCTCTGGATAGTGTGACGGTTGTGTTTATTGTCCTTTGTACAGGATGAACTATTTGAAGTAGCTATTCTTGTTAAATTTTGCAATTTTGGAAACACGATTTCAGTTGGTGGGTGCTTTAGTGTTCCTCAAGCAAACCGACTTCCTCGACTCAACCTTTCTTTGTGTTAGGAACGTTCCAATTCCACTCTTCTAGTTATTTTAAAGTACACCCTAACTTATTGTTGATTATAGTCACTTCATTGTGCTATCAAATATTGTTCGTTCTAACTATCTAACCATATTTTTGCACCCATGAACCATCACCACTTCACCCCCCATTCCCCGCTACCCTGCCCAGCCTCTGGTCACCATCATTCTACTCTCTGTCTCCATGTGATCAATTGTTTTAACATTTAGCTCCCACATATGCATGATAACATGTGAGATTTGTCTTTCTGTGCTTGGCTTATTTCACTTAACATAATGTTCTCCAGTGCCATCTATGTTGTTGCAAATGGCAGGATTTTATTCTTTTTGTGGCTATATAGTATTCCATTGTGTATATGTACCACAACTTCTTTCTCCATTGATCCATTGATGAACACTTAGGTTGAGTCCATATCTTGGCTATTGTGAATAGTGCTGCAATAAACATGGGAGTGCAGATATCTTTTCGATAAACTGATTTTCCCTCGTTTGGATACGTACCCAGCGGTGGGATTGCTGGGTCACATAGTAGTTCTATATTTAGTTTTTCAAGGAACCTCCATACTGTTCTCCAGAGTGGTTGCACTGATTTACGTTCCCACCAATGGTGTAAGAGGGTTCCCCTTTCTCCACATCCTCACTAGCGTCCATTATTGCTTGCCTTTTTGATAAAAGCCATTTTAACTGCAATGAGAATGATAGATATCTCATAGTTTTGATTTGCATTTCTCTGATGACTAATGATGTTAAGCATTTTTTCATGCACTTCTTGGCCCTTTGTATGTCTTCTTTTGAGAAATGTCTATTCAGATCCATTGCCCATTTTTTAATTGGATTATTTGATTTTTTCCTGTTGAGATCTTGGAGCTCCTTATATATTCTAGTTACTAATCCTTTGTCAGACGGATAGCTTGCAAAGATTTCCTCCAATTCTGTGGGTTGTCTTTTCACTTTGTTGATTGTTTTCTTTGCTGGGCAGAAGCTTTTTAGCTTGATGTTCTAAGTGCTTTACACGTTAACTAATTTAACCCTTGTATTAATTTTCAATTGCTGCCATAACAAATAAGCACAAACCAAACTTGGTGTCTTAAAACAACAGAAATGTTTTTCTTACAGTTTGGAAGTCAGAAGACTGAGATCTGGGTGTTAGAAGGGCTGTACTCCCTCTAGAAGCTCCTTCCTGCCTCTTCCAGCTCTGGTGGCTGCCGCATCCCTTGTCTTGTGGCCATCTCCGTCTCTGCCTGTGTGGTCACATGGCCTTCTTCTCTTCCGTGTCTGTCTAATCTCGCTCTGTCTCTGTCTTGTAGGACACTTAATATTGCATTTAGGGCACAGCTGGATAATCCAGGATCAGCTTCCCATCTCATGGTTCATAATTTAATCACATCTACAATGACTCTTTTTCCATATGGGATACCACTTATAGCAATTAGGACCCAAAATCTTTGGGGGCTGTTAGTCAGCCTACTACAACCCTCAAGAACCCTATGAGATAAATACTCTTATCCCTTTCATTCATTAATAGCATTCGTATGAAGAGCAAAAATTACAGAAGTTTGCGTTATTCTAGACCAGAGCTGTCCAATGGGATTTTCAGCAGTTATGGAAATGTTCTTGCTTTGCACTGTCTGCTGTGGTAGCCACAAGCCGCATGTGGCTGTTGAGCACTTGGGAGGTGGCTGGAGTGACAGAGGATCTGAATTTTTAATTGTATTTAACTTTAATTCCTGTAGATTTCAGCTTCGATAGCCCCGTGTTGCTGGTGGCTATCATACTGGACAACACAGTCATGGGGACACTTGTTATCAGAAAACATCTTGCTATAATTTACATTTCTCTTGGCTTGGGCCCTGTCGTGGACTACCGTCTAAGTTTCAAGATTTATCAATAAGCTTCATTTTAAAGTATCATAAGGGGGTCTCTGCAATAACCTCATCCAGCCACTTAGGGTGATAAATGAGAACCCTGAAGCCCAGATGGGCTGCATGGCCCTCGCCAAAGACCCCGTGGTCTCTCCTCACCTCCCTCGCAGGCATCAGAGCCACCAGAGTGCTGTCGTCTCTGGCAACTGGGACTGATTCTAGACCTCAGGGTCTTTCCAGATGAAATTCTAAATTGTCCTGTTGTGGAGCATTGACATTTCTCTGCCACCTACATTTGTTACTTATCTTGTTGAAAATATGCCTGATTCCAGCTCATTTTTTAATGCAGAGAGAGGTAACGCCCCCCTCCCAGTAGGATTCTGGCTCTAGGATTGGCCCAGGAGCACTTCTAGTCAGATTTTAGCACACTCCTTTTAATTCATGTAAGCTGAAGCACTCTGAAAGTGATGTAAATCAGGTGGCCTCATTTCATTTCTTAAACCAACATGTGATCCGTCAGCAGCGGAGGTCAAGTGGGAAAAGCTCAGGGCTTGAGGTTGTCTGGGCGCTCAGCAGGCTGAGCCTGGTTGCAGACGTAGACCAGCACTGCTTTGACTCTGATGCTGTGATGGTGTGTCCTGTGCATCTGTAATAAACACACAGATTGCAAATGCCGTGCACGTGCTTGCCCACACATACACACACACACACACACACAGAGGAGCAGAGGCCCTAGAGCCAGGCTGCCAAGGTTCAAATCCCAGCTCTACCACTTACAGGCTGTGTTGTCTTGAGCTAGTTACTTAACTTCTCTGTGCCTTCATTTCCTCATCTTAAAATGGAAACAGGGGAGTATTAATAGTGCCTGCCTCACAAGTAGGATGATAGAGATTCGTAAATATAAAACCCTAAGAACAATGTGCAGCACTTGGTACACCCTCAAGAATGATCTTAAACCTACAGGAAGTCCATCAGATTCTCAGATGCACAACTTGCAGTTTGGAATGTTTGCATATCCATCATTTCCCATGATTTTATTCCTGAGTCTGGGACCTTCGTATTCACAGCCGTATGTAACTTTAGTGGCTGCCTCGGTCATGATGCTGAGTGCCACTCCACAGAAGGACAGGCTGGCTGTTGGTGGAGGCGGGGACTGAAAGGGCTGCAAGCGCTGGGGGCGAGCGTTGGCTGAGGGGTAATAACAGGGCAGGCAGCATGGAATGTGCTTCCCGTCCCCAGGGCAGGCCAGCAGCCTGTCTCCAGATCCCCAGCAAATGTACATTCTTTCCAGAGGAGGTCTGGGAAGGCTTTGTTAATTTTTTTTTTTTTTTCATTTTAAAAATTAAGCAGTAAAATTCACCCCTTTCAGTACACGGTTCTGTGAGTTAACCTTTGTCATTTTTAGGCTTGTGGGATCACCTACAGACTCCTCATCTCTCCGTCCCCTGCAGATGCCTTTGGAACTCTAGAACTACCCTGCAAATGGAGAGAGTGACAGTACTATTGTCCAGGAGAGCTTCAGGCAGTGAACAGAGATTTTCTCAGGGTGATGTTGTTTGGAGCGAGGCGAAACTTCAGTTTCCATCGGCCTGGAAAAATCCGAAGTCTTGTCCTCACTTTTTTCCCTCTGCTCCAGCCCGACGCTCCCTGCCGGAGGCTCCGAGGCCCCAGGCCTACACCAGTTTCCATCACTAGTCCTGCTTTTAGAAGCTGTCCTTTCTTTCCAGCGACCCTGTATATCTCTTTACTGCTCCTACTAGGTCCCAGTGCTGCCCGTGCATGCCCTCGTGGGAACCCGAGGCTGGGATGTGTCAAGTGGCTTTCCCAGGGTTCATGCTCGTAAGAGGCAAGGCTGGAATTCACACTCAGGTCCCTTGATTCTCACAACTCCAGGCGTGTCTCCTCCTCCTGAGCATCGATGAGCAGAAACTTCCTCTTGAGTGTCCTTGACTCCGTGGTGCAGAGGAGTGCTAAGTAGTCCGTGTCATCTTGTTGAAAACAATGGTGGTTGCCCAAGGTCACGTGGCTTACTAGGTGCCACCTGGGAACCCAGGGCTTTCCTGCTGCTCATTCCTTCTCTTTCTCCTGCTTCTTAGTGTCTTCATGCAGAGCAGAGTGATGGTTCTGGCTAAAAGGAGAAGAGAGACACAGAGGGAAAAAGAGGGGAGGGGAGAAGGGGGGAAAAAGAAGAGGGGACGAATCATGGGCTTGGAGAAAGCTGGCTGTGGCTTGCCCCAGTTATTTCACAGATGACAAAGCGACGCAGAGAAGTCAGGTAACTCAGCTGCAAACCTGCCTAGTTACTGTCAGATTGGGAACTAAAGCCCAGGTGAGCAAAGACTTTCTGAAACACGAGCATCGTGTAAAACCGGAATTGTTTCTCAAGGGAGAGTGCAGGACTGTTCTCCCTGAGGACTCTGAAAGACATCAAAAAGAAGCCACCGGAATGTTCACAATAGATCACTTCCGAGTAGTAGGATCGTGGCTGTATGTATTCTTTTCCTCTGTATTCCAAGCTTTCTGCATGGGGCATGAATTACTTTCAGAATGAAAAAGGAGGTTTTAGAAAGATGAGGGGAGAGTGACGGTCACAGACAGGGAGGTGAGTTAGGGGCTCATTATTTTGAATTCCTGTGTTAATTATATTTTTAGTAAATTCTCAAAGCAGCTGTGGTCTGTAGAGAAGATGCACACACATGTGTAGGTTACTCATATGAAAGGGCAAATAACTGTTTTCTACCATTTTCTTTGAACCTAAAATATATCAGGTTGAATGGGAGACATAAGAAAAGAAGGGATGAGAACTTAAGGCCCCTGCATTACTCACTGAGGCTGTAGGGACAGGTGCACAGCTCGCGTGAAATCACAGGTTTTGATGTCAGTCGTCACAGTAAATCAAATTAAGAACACCCAGCAGCTATAGGCTCACGTGGTTTGTCCAGGCGCCAGGTCATGATGAAAGGCAGACTCGAGGCTCTTTGGCAAATGCCCCGATGTATTTCCTTTCCATGGGCTGGAGGGCTGTTCCAGGTCACACCCTCAGGGCCCAGCATACTGTGATTCGTGCCTCTCTGTCCATCCCACTGGACTGCAAGTGTGAACAGGTGTCCACGTGAAGCTGGTGTGGCATGACCTTGAGTAGCCATGGGCTAGAGTCACTGCTACCCTCTGCATGCCTTCTAGGGCAGGAATTCACTCTAAAGAGCGGCAGAACACCGCTAAAAACAGAATCCAGGAGATGTAGAAGACCTCAAACCTACTGCATCTCTGCTGCAGCCACCGTACCTGGGGAAGCAAGATGCCTTTGGAGTCACGCCTTTCTCAGTACTTAGCATATCTGCAGCAGAGGCAGAGCTGTTCTTTGGAGATAGAGGCTTTCAGTTTGTTTTAGCAGCTCTTAATTTCTGTGTCATTTGGTGATGAATGTCAACATCTGTATGTTGCTTTGAACAGAAAGGATCATGCCTTTGTGTTTCATAAATATGGTAAATATTCATTTACTGCTTGATCAAACAAGGTTGGGGGATCTTCAAAATTAACCTTTAGACTCTAAAGTGCTCTTTTCTGTAATTCACTCTTTGTGTTGCTTATAAAAGATTACTTATTTTCAAAAGTATGCATAAGGAGTGAATTTAAAATGAGAATGGTTGGACATGTTGCTAACTTACACTTTTTTTCCTATGTTTATTTTCCTAAGTTTTCTGGATTCTTGAGTTAGAAAAGGAAACGACCTGCTTCTTTCAATGAGGAAGGGCTGCTGGGTGCACAATGGCTAGGGTTTTAGGGTTTTTTTATTTCACCATATTATGGGGGTATAAAAGTTTAGGTTATGTATGTTGCCCTTGCCTCCCCCACTCCGAGTCAGAGCTTCAAGCGTGTCCATCCCCTAGACGGTGCACGTCACACTCTATGTGTGTGTACACCCATCCCCTCCCCCCCATCTGCCCAACACCCGATTAATGTTATTCCTAAATGTGCTCTTAGGTGATGATCAGCGAAACCAATTTGATGGTGGGTACATGTGGTGGTTATCTTTCCATTCTTAGGATACTTCATTTAGTAGAATGGGTTCCAGCTCTATTCAGGAAAATACAAGAGGTGCTATATCACCATTGTTTCTTATAGCTGAGTAGAACTCCATGGTATACATATACCACATTGTATTAATCCACTCATGTATTGATGGGCACTTGGGTTGTTTCCGCATCTTTGCAATTGTGAATTGTGCTGCTATAAACATTCGGGTGCAGATGTCTTTTTTATAGAATGACTTTTGTTCTTTTGGGTGGATGCCCATAATAGGATTGCTGGATCAAATGGTAGGTCTACTTGAATCTGTTTAAGGTATTTTGCTTTCCACAGAGGTTACACTAGTTTGCAGTCCCACCAGCAGTGTATGAGTGTTCCTATCTCTCCGTATCCACACCAACATTTATTGTTTTGGGACTTTTTGAGAATGGCCATTCTCACTAGAGATAAGTGATATCTCATTGTGGTTTTGATTTGCATTTCCCTGATGATTAGAGATGTTGAGCATTTTTTTCATATGTTTGTTGGCCATTCTTCTGTCTTCTTTTGAAATGTTTCTGTTCATGTCCTTTGCCCACTTTTTGATAGGGTTGTTTGATTTTTTCTTGCTGATTTTCCTGATTTCTAGATAGATTCTAGTTATCAGCCCTTTATCGGATGTGTAGCATGCTGTAGGTTGTCTGTTTGCTTTCGAGACAGTTTCTTTGGCTGTGCAGAAGCTTTTTAATTTGATCAGGTCTCATTTATTTATTTTTGTTGTTGCTGTGATTGCCTTTGTGGGTTTTAGGGTTTTGAATGATGGATCAGTGAACAGAAAGGGTTGACAGTGTCTTTGAAAGGGAAAATCTTTCCATTCCTTCCTAAAGAGTTCTGTTCTTGCCTGGTTATTAATTTTTCCATGCAAATAAATATTTAAGATAGGTGAAAATTGAGCATTTGTATCATTTTCTCAACAGAAGAGTAACCAAAACCAAAATAGCCAATTATATAATCAGTAATATATTATTGCTTTTAATAAAATTAAAAGGTGAGATTGGGTAGGGAGGTTCCTGTAGAATTCAAGCCTGAATATGATTCAAGGTGATACTTCCAAACCAAGAGGGAAGCTTTAGTCTTGGGTGATAACTGCTAATAATATCCCACTAATAAGTAGAAACATCTATGCATAAATCAGATTTTGTAATGTGCCACCAAGAAATTGCCTTGCTTTGCATACAACTTTTTCCTCCTCTCCTTTGAGGGATGGTGAGCCCCTCAGTTTCCCAAGGAGGGCCCTGGTAATTGAGTCCATGTGCAGTCAATTGCCTTTATTGAGTGTAAGTGAATTTATAGGCAGCAACTGACACCTTTGGAGGCTTCTGTGCAGTGGCACAAGCTGCTTTCTTTAGAACGCAGGAAAAATTTATGAGCCTGCTGACATTAATGGAGGTGACTGGGTAACTTGGGGGGGATCGGCCGGAAACCCCTCCATCCATATATTTTTCATACTTGATGAAACACAGATAAATCTCTGTCCTGTGAGTCTGAAATGGTGAGACCCGTTGAAGCTCAGTGTCAGACCTCAGGGGGGAAATTTATCATTTTAGTAGTTCTGCTTTCTAAATCACTGCAAACTCTAGAGCTGGTCATTTTCACATCTGTGCAAGAATTTTTGACAATATGCATAAATTTTTAATAGGCCCTAACTTTACCAAATGCTCGTTGCCTCACGTTTGCTAACCGAAAGATACGAGGCAGAGGTGTTTTTCTTCTCCAGCTTCCTCAGATAGAAGAATAGAAAGGCAGGTAGTTATGTTGAATGTATCTTTATTAAGTAACATTAATCACTGAATAAATTCTGTACGAAGTTAACATTGTCCCCCCAGCATTTGTCACATGTAAATGGCAGAGTTTCTAGAGCAGAAAGGAACTGTAGAGATTGTCTAATAGGCGTACATACTTACATTTTAATAACTAAATGGATAAACCTAGTTCAGCTGCACCATTTGCAGAGAGGAAAACTAACCAGGTTCTCACAGCGATGCAGTGATTTGCTCAAATCACACAGCTAATTAGTGGCAGCTGCCAGGGTTTCTTCATTTCCAGTAAAATATAATTTTCCTTATACATGTAGCCTCCCAACTGCTTCTTTATCGGGTGTGAAGCCCTATTTTAAGATTTCTGGTTGGAAATTCCGTGGCCACTGGGCTCGGCCCCGCCATAGCCCTGTGTGGAGGGTCAGGCAGCTGAGCCTGTAGGTTCTGCGTCGCTCTTTCTGGTTCAAGGTTTGACTCTGCTTGGGCAAGTCCTGCTAAGCCTCAGTTTCCTCATCCCAAAAATGTCAATGACAAGAATAATAACTATCTCCTAGGATTATTAGAGGGTTTCAGTGAGGCAGTGATACCAAGTTCTGGGCACGTAAGTGCTTAACAAATGAATATGTTGTCATGGAGGGTTCTGTTTGGTAGATTATTCAAACAAGTCTACTAAAGCTAGCTATCCAAAAATGAAAGTGTATTTCAAATGACCCTGGGTCGTCTGCTTTAAGCAGCGTTCAGTTTGCAGGAGAGAACCAGCAGCCCGGTGTAGAGAACATGACCCCGCTGGGGGCTCAGGACATGGAAAAGCAGCCAGACCTGAAGTGCTCTCTAGTACCTTCATGCAATCATCAACGTTGTCTGACAAATCCGCTGTCATTGAGGCTGACTTTGGTTCCATCATAAGAAAGATCCTTAGACACAAAATACGTGGCAGAAACGACGCGGATCCACTGCTGGTCCCTCCTCTTCTTGTCCTCCCCTCGTGCCAGGTGGGGCCAGGCCTGGTCCTCCTGGTCCCCTTCCTTTCTCTCTCCCCGTGATAACCTCATCCAGGCACGTGGCTTTAAATTCCATGTGTGTTTTGCTAACTCTCAAATGTGACTCTCCACCCAGAACGCTCACTTAAACTGCAGACGTGTAGATCAGCTGTCCACTCAACATCTCCACTTAGATGCGTGGTGGTCATCTCAGGCTGGACTTCCAAAACCCACTTGTGAGCTTACCCCTAAGCCTGCTCCACCCACCGAGCTCCCACCCAGTGGTGGAAAATCCACCCTTCCTGTCCCTCAGGCCAAAACCCTCCATCCTGACTCCTCTCCTTCTCCCAGCCGGACATCCGTTGGCTCCACCTTCAAAAGATGCCCCAGTCCACCCACTTCTCACCCCTCCCCCTTCCCTGCTGCTGGGGCTGAGTCATGTCACCCCCGGACCGGACTGTGGCAGCTTACTAACCATCTCCCTGTCCCGACCCCTGCTCCCTGCAGTCTGTTTTCGGCAGGGCAGTGTATTAGCTATCTGGCGTTCACACTACCGCAGGCTTAGTTGCTTTACACAACCCACATTTGTCATTTCACAGCGTCCGTAGGTCAGGAGTCTGGGCACTGCGTAGCTGGGTCCTCTCTTAGGGTGTCACAGGCCCCACTCAGGTGTCAGCTGGGGCTGAGGTCTCGCCTGCGTCCAAGCTCTGGTGGTTGGCTGTAGCCTTCAGTTCCTTGCGGGCTGTCAAACCAAGGGCTTCTCGGTTCCTCACTGGCTGTTGGCTGGAGGTCACCCCCAGATCCTACCAGGTAGGCTTCTCAATGTGGCGGCTTGAGTGAGTCTGGAAACAAGGTGGAAGCTACAGTGTCATGCATCATAATCCCAGAGGGGACATCTGCACCCTGGCTGTATTCCACAGGGTAAAAGCAAGTCACAGGTCCCGCCCACACTCGGGAAGAAAATGCACACTGATGTGACGTGCTGCCCAGAGGCAGGAGCACAGGGCTGTCTGAGAGTCCGTCTGCCAGGGAGAGCCGGCAGCATTCCTAGGAGCCTAAAGCAGGTCACAGCGCTGCGCTGCTGAAGACCCCGGGAAGGCGAGGCTGAGCTCACTGTCCCTGGTGGCTGAGCGAGCCCAGCGCTCCCGAATAGCCGGCGTTCCCATCAGCCTGGGACGCGCCCTTCAGAGGGGAAGCCCGGCCTCCACCCTGCGCCTCCTCCGTAGGCAGCCCAGCATTGGGGAGATGCAGGTCCGTGCTTCCAGCTTCCAGAACTGTCCCCCAAGCATGTGTCTTGTTGTTCATTCTAGCGATAATCTGGGAGAAGGGAAGTTAGAGGCTTGTGCTCATCTTACTGAATTCCTGTTCTTCGGAATAAAAAAAAATTGTATGTCGTGGCTTTTTTTGTTTTTTCGGTCATTCATTTCCAACTTGTTTGTGCTTTGATTTTTCTTTTGGACTCAACTGTTATTTCAGAAGGCACCTTTTGATTTCCAAGTGGTTTAAAATTAGACCACGAGTGTTTATTCCCAGAAACATAAATAGTTATATGGTAGGAAATTCAAAATTGTATACATTAATAAAAGCAAAACGGTCACTTAAGTTCAGGCAGAAAAGGCATTTGATAAAATTAAATGCCCATGTCTTGTTTTAAAAATTTAAAAACAGAAAGAAAAGGGTTAATTCTTAATATAATAAATATAAGCTCAATAAAGACAGAATTTTTATGTCTTCTGTTTGCTGATTTTTCCCAGCGCCTAGAACAGTGTCTGGCACATAGTAGGCGCTCAGTGAAGTGCTATGAATGGATGGATGGAACGCAGTCAGCTGTACTCTTAGTGGAGAAACACGAGCCTCCCCAGGAAAGGAAACGACAGTGTGGATGACCTTTGCCCTGACAAGTAACTAGTGGCACAATATAAATTATTGTTAGTATAATGACATGAGAAGGAAATAAGAAATGGATATTTTAAAGAAAGCAACAAAATATATTCCTTTTACAGTCAGTGATGAACTAAATATGAAATAAAAATATAAAAGCCGTATGAAAATTTAAGTCTGAGTGTTAAAAGGAAGAAATGAAAAAAGACTTAAATAAAAGGAGAAATATACCATGTTTCTGGTTAAATAGGAAGATGATAAATCTGCTCTAGGTAATTTATAGAGATAATGCAATTTCAATTAAAATCCCAACAGGATTATTTATTGAACTTGAAAACATAATTATTAAAGTCATTAAGATTAAAATAAGAAAATAAGAGCAATAAGGAAGGACAAATGGCTCTGTATTTTCAAGTATATTACAGAGAAAAATAAGGTAAATGCATTATAGTAATATAAAAACATAGACATAGATCAAAGTGGATAGCCCAGGCGCTGACAAAAATAGATGGAAATGAGTAATGTATGATAAATGAAGTTTTAAAAAAGTAATAAGAATGGGAACAATAGTGTAATAACTAGATTGCTTTAATTGTTAAGGCCAACAAGTAGTAGCAAACAGAGTAAAGAATTTAACTTCCCTAATGAGAGGTCACAATTTTCTGACTATAGAAACAAGAAATTTTAAAAGAAAATTGGACTAATTCCACAGTAAAAATTAAAAGGTCTATATAATAATCAAACTCTAAAACTAAGACATAAAAGGAAACCAACCAAACATGAAATTTATTTTTATTATAAATTATTTTACTTTATTGTTTTATTTAATTACAAACATAATTCCTATTTACCATAGCAAGGAAAATAAAACAGAAATGTATTAAAAACTTAACAGTCTTGCTCCTGTCCCCTGCCTCCAAGCTAGCCCAGGTGGGTGGCTTTCTCGCCTGTCTTTGAGCACCTGTAGACATACATACATTCACAGGGTTTCTCCTCCAATCCCTTTTTCCTTTAAACGACAGCATAATGATAACTCATATCTCATCACAGCCTGGTCTTTCCTCTGAACATTGTATCATTGCTTGAGGAAGTGACCGGGCGTTTCCCAGGGACCTTCCATCCTCCCACCAAACACTGGGTTGGGGCAGGGTGGTATAGTTAATGTATAATGCATCTTAATTCTTCCCATTTAAAATAATAAGAAATGGGCTTCTGGAGAGTGTTGCTGGCACAGAGCATCTGATTTTCAAGAACAGGTTGCTGTTGTTAGCAAGATGCCTGCAAGGCATGCACTGAAGGGACCTGAACTGAACAGAGTGGCAGCACGCGGCAGGTCTAGACGGGCCACCTCCACCGGCCAGCACCGCTGCCTCTGTGAGTGCAGAGGGAGTTTCTCTCCTGAGGGACTCTCAGCCCCTGCTTCTAGATTGTGAAACTTGGGAGGAAAACTTCAGGGACAGTAAGGAAATGGCAACAACGCTGCCTGAATTACTCAGCTGCCAGGCAAACATCCCCTGGACAAAATAAGATCTCCCTGCAGAGACGTGCCAGAGCGGTGCCCCAGCAGGTGCGCTTGTCTGGGGCGGACGGAGGCTTGGGACGAGTGCCGGAGCTGTGGGACCCAGGAAAGCCGGGTGGTGCAGCCCAGAACTTGGATGGAGGTAGAGGGGGCAGGACTAGGTGAGAACAGGCTGGGATCTAACCAGGAAGGGCGCGATGCCTGGGGACAAAGGGACATTGCTCTGCACGTCGGAACCCCCACGTGGAAGCTCACTGAGGGAAGGTAGGCCGGGACAGGGTGCAGGCAGGCCTAGATTCGGAGCCAGCATGCTAGGTGGTGCCGTTCGAGGTGATGCTCGCTGAGTCAAGAACTAGGATCCACAGAAGCAGAAAGAAATGTCAAAGAAGGAGAGCTGTCCACCCGGGGATAACTCAAACACCTGTCACTTAGGAGACCAACTTTCCCGCAGGGATGGGACTGAGGGGGGATCCTGGGCGTTTTTCTTTTGTAATACTCTAGGGGCAGTCTGGGACTTACTGATAGGGAGTGCCGTCTGTTTTTGAAAAATATTAAACAATCTCTAAAGTTTGCAGATAATCGGTGTTCATATTTATATTTTTTAAATCCTTTTTAGGAAGTGAACTAAATGAATAATTTAAAGTCTGTCCTTTCAAAATTAGTACTTGGTTTAATACAAATTAAATATTGTCCCAGAAAGCTGAATCTTTGCTTTTAAAAATTGTAATCCCTGTGCTCATAGGTGACCAAATGCCGATGAACAGCTCAGAAATACCTGGCAAATCCACCGTCTTAGCAAGTCAGCATCCATCTCTCAAATTCTGTGTTCTGGACAACTTCTGCCTTTCTTGTTGCTCCTTCTCTGTCTTGTTGTGCGGGTCTGGGTGAAGTGAGAGAGGCGCCTGCAGACGGCCCAGGTTATTTTTCAGGCAACCATGTGATGAGTTCCATTTTCTGCATCGCTGGTTCCATTTGGTGGTTGGGCCGCCCAGTGGAAGAGCCGCTTTCACCCTGCCTGTTGCAGCAATTTGAGGGCAAATGGGAGTTGGGGGAGGGGCAGGGAAGGAGGGCGGGGGCAGGGCGGGATTCAGGAATGACATTCTAGATCCAGCACTGCACATTAACTTAGTAAATCAGCAAAATGATGAAAGTTTGAAGATAATCAAGTGGCTTTGGAATTGAGATGAAAAGTATAACTGAGGGAAAGCTGTAGTTTAAATAATTATTATGTGAATGAATGCTAAGACATCACTTGCCTTTCTTACCTTGCTGACAACCAGGCAGAAGGGCCAAAGCTGCCGGCGCCTTGGCAGGGATCGAGGCAGCGGCCCCAGGACAAAGTCTTCCTAGGCTTCACCGCCAAGCACCCGCCTTTAAAAAAAAGAAGTTCCATTTGACAATGTTTTTGAGGATGCAGTAAAAAATAACTAACCTGAAATAATAACCCCTGAAAGACATAGCTTTTGAATATTCTATGTGACAAAATCAGAAGTGCTCATAAATCTCTTCTGCACGCCACAGGATGACGCTTGTCTCTGAGAGAAACACCTGTGAGGTTAGTCTCAAGCCCAACTGGCCACAAAACAACTGACAAACTCTGGTTAGTTGGACTTGGGCTTTGGGAGATATTTTCTCAAAAGTAAATCAAATCAACCTGAAGGAAAATAATTGACAGTATTTGTTGCCAATGGTAAAATCTGAGCTTTCTAGTAAAAACTACAGTTTTGGAAGTTTGTATTCACCCCTGAGAGTTTGAGAGGTTCCCATTACTTAGACTTTTCGTTGTGAGATCAGTGGTCTTATCGGCGAATGTGACTTCACGTGGTGAAATGCACCAGCTCTGGGAAGAGCCACGTAATTCCGTGAACCACTATTTTCCCAGGACCAAGACGTGAGGTTACAATCATGCCTGGGTAAAGAAAGGTCTATTCAGAGCATGAGAGAGACCTCGTGGACTTTAGATTCCACATCATAACTGGCCTTTGGGAAGCTGCCACTTGTCTAGTTGCGGTGTAGAAGCAAAGCAGAATATTCACCGTTATCTAAAAAGCTATTAAAATGTTTCTCCCTTTTCCATTCACATCTGTGTGATGCCATAATTTCTTCCTGTACTTCATTCAAAACAACATGGTGCCACAGACTGAATACAGGAGCAGGTGTGAGCATCTGCTCACTCTCATTAAGCCATACATTATAGACACTTGAAAATGCACAAAACAATAACGTTCTTCTCACTAATTTTTTTTGTTTTGGAAAATATATTTATTACTAATAAAAATGTTTTTTGTGTTAACATGTAATGGGTTTACTATTTTTAATGAGCTAAAATGCATATTTTAGAAATTTCTAAGTGTTAGTATTTAGTGCAGTAAATATCAATAACTATAACTCATATAAAAATGTTCTTTGGGATCCTCAAAAATTAAGAGTGTAAAAGATTCTTAAGGTCAAAAGTTTGAGAACCACTTTTGTAGGGTCATTTTAAACATGGTGGTCTTTTCCAAACCTTAGATTCTACGCCTCTGTGAATTAATGGAACCAACTTGGCAGGTAGTTTTTTCTTTCTGTGGTACAATAAATATAACATTCATGCCAAAGTCAATCTCTCTTAGAAATATTAAGTACATATCCTTTCTGAAATTCTCAACATTGAATTTCAAAGTCTGCTTTTTAAAATATAGGAGTTATATGGTTACAGAAAAATAATACTATTTGGAACCCATAAAATACAGGCCTCAGCTTAACTAAAACCTAAAGCATGGGCGTGTATTTCATTCACCATTATGAACTTTGTAATTTGTACAACCCCATCCTTCTGTTTAGTTTCAAGATCTTGTGTTTATCCTAAATTTTAAACAGGAAGAAATGATTTGTGCTTCTGTCTTCATTCTTAACTCAAGCACAGAGCCTCTCGATGTTGATTAAAATAAAAGGAGGAAGAAAAATACAATCTGTTTTAAAGGGAGATGTTTGTCTCTAGCGGAAGGAAACCCGCTACTGAATGTCTCCGGTTCCTTTTGCTCCTTAGAGATGTCATGTCAGCCTCCATCTATAGGGAACCCCATGCTTAATAACCATCGCTCATTTAAGTGGACATAATGGAGTATATTTTCATGGAGTATATAACAAAGCAAATCAATTAATGGAGTACACAACAGACAGGACTTCATTCATTTCTATTTTAATTTTCTTTTTTTTTTCCTCTGCAGGAATTTAACTGGCACATTTCCTGACTACCCTGATGAAGAAGAAGGTGGCTCAGCTATTATTTTTTCTAACAAGACCCCACAGCAGGTACAAATATGTTTGAGAAATGAAATATAAATAAATCATAATCACATGCTTTACATTTTAAAGCTAATGGGTTCGTAGTATTGTTAGGCCTTGGTTATTTTCCTACAAATATTTATATGAAAATACTCTAGGGTGTTCATCAGTGTAGATACTTTCAACTTTATTTCAAAATGAATTCATCCTTTTTCCTGTCTCACCTTCAAAAGAGATGTGATGACGTGTGGAGGTCATTTTCTTAGTAAATTCTGAGCAGCTTGATTGCAGGAGCCCTTTGTGTGCTACTCCCTACTTCCCTCCTCCTCCCTGTCCTCCTCAGCTCGCAGGGCTGTTCCCTCAGTGCCTTTGGCATGTCATGCTCTTCCTTGGTGCTAGGAGTCCTTCTGCTTAGTTCCTGCGCACCTGCCAAGCCCCAGCTCCCTGCCGTATCAGAAACACCTTTGACCATCTCTGTAGATGCTCCAGTGGTATTGATGAGATTGAAATCTGATGCAGTTTTTTTAATGTCTTAGTAAACTAGAAATAAGAAAGCTCTTCGTAGCCTCACTGTATTTACCGTAGAAACCAAGGGAAGCTTTGCATCAAACTCAGAGACAAGGCATTAGAGACATTGCCATTCATAGTGAAAATCAGGAAAAGAATAGTTTCTGCCAGAATTATTAGTTAATATTTCCCTGGACATTCTAACAAATGCAATAAGATAGAAGAAGAAAAGTTATAAATATTTTAAAAGTGATAAATTTATAATTGTTTTAAGATTATATGATTCTTTCTAGAAAACTCAATAAACTTAAGAATTTATATTGACAAATTATACAGAATTGTACAAAATTATATTGACAAAACTTTACTGAGGAAAATGAAAGAAGACTTGAACAAATACACTAAAGGATTGTTTCCCTATTTTGTACTCAATAAAGTACAAATACCCATTGTCTTTCCATTATTCTGTGCAGTTAATACAATTCCAGTCAAGATCAAAACAATTTTATTGACATAGTTATTTTCAAGTTTATCTGGAAGGATGAGTGCATGGAAATATCCAAAAAAATTTTATAAAAGAGCTATAATGATGGGGAACTTGCCATATTCACATAAATTATAAAGATAAAATAATTAAAACACCATAATATCGGAGAAAGAGCAGACAGATAACAACAAAAACAAAAATAACAAGTAACATTTACTGGACAAATATTCTGTGGCAGATACTAAGCAAAGCACTTTATGTTAATCAACTTATTTAATTCTCCCAAGCTATGAAGATCAAACCATTTGGCTAAGTTGATTGTTAATAAGTTATAGAGCTGAGATTCAAGCCCAGGTAGTCTGACTTTAAAATAGTGTGCTCTGAAACTGAGGCAGATATAAACTGAACTTTAGTGATATACCAATGACATTTCAAATAGGTGGGGAAGGATACACTATGTGATAAATAATGTTGGGACAACTGACTCACCATTCGGCAAAATTAAGCAGATCCTCCCTTATTATATAAAATAAATTTCACATAAATTAAATATTTACATGTAAAAACATTAAACCACAAATTACCAAAAGAAATTATTTAAATTTTTAATAATCATAGGGTGGGGAATAATTTTAAGCATGTCACCATAAGCAGACATCATGAAGAGAATGGGCTGATATATTTAACTACATTAAACTCAAACGGCAAAAAAAAAAAGCATAAATGAAGCTAAAGTTATAGAATGACTGAGGAAAATATTTGCACCATATGTGATCACAGGTATCTTTCCTATATAAAGAGCTCTTAGAAAATAATAAGAAAAATCAGAACACCCCAATAGAAATAAAGCAAAGAATATGACCAGGAATTTAATAAAAGAATTTTTTTAAACTCACTAGCAAAGAAATTTAAATGTAAAGTAACATTGCTATATCTCTTTTCACCTATCGGACTGATAAAATGTTTAAATTGTGATAACTGGAATTAACGTGCATGTGGGAGGAGGTCATGCTCATACATTGCTGCTGGATACATAAATTAGCATGATGTTTTTTAAGGGACATGGACCAAGTGAGTATCAAAAGTTTTAATGTGCATTCCCTTTGACTCATAAATGCTATTTAAGGTATGTGTACTAAAGGAATAATAAGATAAGCTGTCATAGACCTGAGGTTAACACACTTCTTTCATAAAGAACCAAATAGTAAATATTTTAGACTGTGGCACATACATTCTCTGCCACAACTAGTCAGCTCTGCCATTACGGTGTGAAAGCAGCCATAGACAGTACACAAGTGAATGGGCGTGGCCGCGTTCCAGTAACACTTCATCTCAAAAATGGGCAGCTGGTCAGATCTGGCTCATGTGCCGTAATTTGCAGACCCCTGCTATGGATGATTGAAAAGCTATTCACGTCTACCGTTGTCTATAGCACTGACAAAGAAGAAAACAGATAATGCTTTTTAACAGGGAATTTTAACAGGGAATTTAACAGGTAAACGGCATGAAAGACTATGCGGCAGGAAACATCAAGCTGTAGATCAGCATTTCAGGACCTCAGTGCTACTGACCCATGGTCAGCCTCCCTGTGCCCCGTGCTCCCCTGCGTGAGCCTTCAGGATCACGTACACAGGGCCTCCCTTCCCTCCACTTGTGCATCAGAAGCCAACCTGGGCTCCCAAAGCCGGGCCTCCACCCTCCAGAGGACTTCTGCCTTCTCTGTGAGCTCCATGAGCACTAAATAGGGACCTTTTTATCTGACAGTTCATCAAACCCTGCCTTGAGTGATTGTCATTTTAATTTGCTGTTATTTCAGGTTTTTGCATGTGTAGGTGTTGTCCCTCCAGCTAAATCACCAGGCACAAGTTGTGTCTTGAAAGTCCATGGAAAGCAGCCAAACACGTTTTGTGTCAGTTTAGAAAGGTGGCAATTATAGGATTAAGAACGCTGGTGGAATCTCTAAATTGTCCATGAGAAACATTAAAAAGTAGAGTCATTTTAGTGAAACTAAAAACAAAAGAAAATTGTGGATGCCTGGTTAATACGTGAAAGCAAAACCAAGGGAACCACAAAGCAGCTTAACCCTAAAAGGCAGATGATTGAAGAGTCAGAACAGCACGGTGATTAGAGATCACAGTTGCACCACAAACTGGATCTGCAGCCTTAGATGAGCTACTTCGCCCTCTCTAATTCGGTTTTCTCATCTGTAAATGGAGATCCTAGCAATGCCTACCTCCCTGGGCTGGTGTAATAATTAGATGCGATGATACATGTGACATCCTTAGAACAGAGCTTGGCACACTGAAATCTTTCAGAAAGTCTTAGCAATTGTTACTACTCTTAGTGGTAGTCGTAATAGCAGCTGTAGTAGTAGTTGTGTGAAGAAATAGTAGACCAAGCATAATCATTGTAACAATGTACATAAATGGTTAAATTTTTATTTATAAAACAAAAATAATACAAATACTTTTTATGAAATGAGCATAACATTGATACCAACCCCAGAAAAAGCTGAACATCACAAAATCCCACGGATCAGTCTTCCTTATGAAACACAAAAATTTAAACTAAAATATTAGCACACTAAAACAAGCAGCATATTAAATAAGTAAAACACCACAATCAAGTAGCAGTCATTCTAGAATGCAAAGCAGTTCGAGTTTAGGATGTCTGTGAATACCCTGCATGATGTAGAGATCCAAAAGGAAAAAACCCTCGACTCATCACTGTGGATGCTGCAAGGGCGTTTTACAAATTCATCATCCATTCTTGATATTTAAAAATAAATCTCAACAAAACTGGAATATGTGGATACTTACTGAACATGACAAAATATTTCTTAGTTCAAAACCCAATGTTATGCTTCATTAAATTCACTTGAAACATTTCCACTAATAGCAGGAAAAATACAAGAATGGCCACTCTCACTGGTATTATTTAGCATTGTGATGTAGGAACTACCAAATGCTATCAGGCAAGAGAAAGAACAGAGAGATACAGAAAGTGGAATGGAAGAGACAAATGATCACTGTTTTCACATATGTTCTATACTTATAAAAACAAAGAGAATAAACTGAAAAACTCCTTTAAATGAAATGAGACGTAAGATGGGATTACAAAATTAATATGCAGAAAGCAATAGATGCTATATCTACAAACAGCAGCTAGATAGAAAATATCATGAAAGAGTTCATTTACAACAGCAACAACACAAAGGTCAAACGCCCAGGAATAAACTTAATAATCAATGTATGTTCTATGTGAAGAAAAGCTTAAAGTGCTTCTAAGGAATGCAGACAAGGAAATGGGAATGCACACCTTGTTTCCAGGTGGGAGTGCTCGACGCCATGAACACTCAGCTCTCCCAGACATCATCTACAAATGGAATATGATCCAGATAAAAATACCAACAGCACTGTGTTGGGGTATTGCCAGAGGAGAGACAGGGAAGGGTGACCACCCTAAACTGTAAGTAGAAAGCAAATAATGAAGAATAACCAGTAGAATTCTGAAAGTGAAGCCTAATGAGGAAGAACTATTCCTGCCAGGTATTAAAACATATTCTTATGAGCCCATTGCTATGGGCAAAGGACTAAAAAGACACATCAATGGCAAAGAATAGAACATCAAGTAATATACCCAAATTCATGTGGAAATTTAATATATAATAAAGGTGGCATCTCAAATGTATGAGAAAAAAGGAAATAAATGGTATTAGAATAGCCAGGTTGTCATCTGAAAAAGAAGAAAATTAAATTCCTATCTCTTTATACTTTACTTTACAATGATTCCAAATGGATCAAAGATTTAAATGTAAAACAAAACAAAACAAAACACAAAAGGACTAGAAGCAGCCAAGAAAGAAATATGTTATAATCTCACAATGGGAAAGACCTAACTATGGTGCAAACCCAGTTGTCAAAGAAGAAAAAATTGATAAGTTCAACTACACACACAAAAAAAATTTAAATCTGCATGGAAACAATGACCTTGAGTAGGCAAATGACAGATGACATACTGGGAGAATTATTTGTAATAAGTATCACAGACAAGAGATCATTTTTCTAAAACAGAAAGAACCCCTACAGCTCTGTAAGTTAAAACCTAATACAAAAAAAAATAGCAAAAGGATAGGAACAGCCCCTTTTCAGAAAAGAAAACCCAAGTGGATTTGAAACATAATAAAAGATGTTCAACATGTGAAAAGATGATCAACCTCAGACATATAAAAGAAATGCAAATTAAAACTATGCTGACAGATAAAATTGATCAATTGAACCTCACCAAATTTAAAACTTTTGCATTTCAAAAAATACCATTAAGAAAATGAAAAGACTGGGAGAAGATATTTGCAAGACATATACCTGCTAAAGGACTTATATGCAGAATATACAAAGTACCCTTACACTTCAATAATAAGAAGACAAACAATTCAATCCAAGAATGAGCAAAAGACTTGAATGGACAATTCACAAAGGAAAATATATGAATAGCTAGTAATAACACAAAAAGATGCTTAGGGGAATGAAAATTAAAACCACAATGGAATACTATTTCACACCCACTAAGATGGCTATAATCAAAAAGAAGGCAATAACAAATGTTAAGGATGTGGAGAAAAGGAAACCTTCATGCATTGCTGGTGGGAATGCAAAATGGTGCAGCCACTTTGAAAAACAGTTTGTCAGTTTCTAAAAAATTAAACATAAGTTTACCAAAGGACTCAGTAATTCCACTCTTAATATATGTCCACACACAAAAAAATTGTACATGAAAATTCTTAGCAGCATTACTCATAAAGCCAAAAATTTGAAACAACCTAAATATTCATTAATGGATAGGCAAAATGTGGTATATCCATGCAGTGGAATATTATTTGACAATTAAAAAAGGAACAGACAACTGACACAGGCTACAACATGAATGAACCTTAAAAACATCATACAAAGTGAAAGAAACTGGATACAATAGACTATGTATTATATGATTCCATTTATATGAAATGTCTAGAAAAAGTAAATCTGTAGATACAGAAAGTAGATTAGTGCCTGCATCAGAAGGAGCGGAGGAGAGAGCAAAGGTATTAATAATTAATGGACATGAGTGGGTCTTATTGGGATGGTGGAAATGTTTTCAAACTGATTTATGGTGGTGGTGCATAACTTGATAAAAAAATATTCCACACAAATGGAAGCCAAGAGAAAGCAGGAGTAGTTATTCTTATATCAGACAAAACAGGCTTTAAATCAACAACAGTGAAAAAAAAGACAAAGATGGTCCTTGTGTAGTGATAAAGGGATGAATTCAACAAGAAGACCTAACAATCCTAAAGCTATTAGGTCATTAAATATGAAATGTCCGATTTTGAATCAAAAATGTAGCTTATTATATCTCAAACAAGAAACAGTACAATTAACCTAAACTATTGACACAGTTTTGACATCTTAATGGTAGCTTGTTTATGCCAGCAGCAAAGAAGGCTGGAGAGTGAGAGGCAATGAAATCTCAAAAGGTGTTTCCACAGCTTGTTGAGAATTGAATAATTTTCCTTGCAAGAAATGGTCCAAAGCCTGGAAGAAGTGGTAGTCAGTTGGTGCAAGGTCTGAGGAATATGGTGGATGACAGAGAGTTTCCAAGTCCAGCTTCTGTAGAGCAGCTTTGTTTATGTGACATGTGGTTGAGCGTTGTCTTGCAAGAGGATTGGCCTGTCTCTGTTGACCAGTCTTGGTTACTTAATCACAAGCATCCTCATCATTTCATCCAGTTGGTTGCAATAGACATAGAATTGATTGACCAGGTTTCATGAAGCTGTAGTGGATAATACCAGCACTAGACCACCAAACAGACACCATTAGCCTTTTTTGATGAATATTCAGTTTTGGAATGTGTTTTGGCACTTCATCTTTATCCAACCATTGTGCTGAATGCTTGCGATTGTCCAAAAGAATCCATTTTTCATCACACATAACAATACAGAAATAGAAATATGGCAAGCTTCAAGATGATGTCTCTGCTGGTGCTTATTTAATTCATATGGAACCCATCTATCCAGCTTCTTTACCTTGCCAATTTATTTCAAATGGTCCAATATTGTTGAAATAGTAACATCAAACCTTGCTGCTAATTCATGCACAGGTTGAGATGGATTCACTTCTGCTACAGCTTTCAGCTCATATTATCCACCTTGGTCTCAGGTTGCCCACATGGCTCATTTTCAAGATTCAAATCACCACAATGGAACTTCTCAAACCACCAACATACTGTGCATTTATTAGCCACATTCTTCCCAAAGACCTCGTTGATATTTCAAGCTGTCTGCACTGCATTGGTTCTATGACGGAATTGATACTCGAAAAGAACATGAATTTTTTACTTATCCATGGTTCTACAAAAATTGCTGTAAAAAAAAGTTTAAAAGATAATCACAAACCAAAATGTCCATATGAAATACTGCAGATGTACCTTCACAATAAAAAAATAAATAAAACAAGAGATGTCACAGTGAAATGTCAGAGATAGCAACTGTCAAACTTAGTACTTAAGGAAATCGGACATTTCATACTTAATAACCTAATATATGCATCTAACACCAGAACTCCCAGATTCATAAAACAAACACTATTAGACCTAAGAAATGAAATAAACAGAAATATAATAGTTGTGGGGTATTTCAATACTCCACTGACAGAACTAGACAGATCATCGAGGCAGAAAATCAACAAAGAAACACTGGACTTAAACACTCTAGTACCAATGGACCTACCAGACATTTACAGAACATTCTACCCAACAAATACAAAATATATTAATACATTCTTCTCATCAGCACATGGAAGATTTTCCAAGATAGACCATATGTTAGGGCTTAAAACAAGTCTCAGCAAATGTTAAAAAATCAAAATCATACCATGTATCTTCACAGTGGAATAAAACTAGAAATCAATTCCAAGAGGAACCCACAAAACTATACAAATACATGGAAATTAAACAACCTGCCTCTAAACAACCTTTGTGTCAATGACAAAATCAAGATATAAATAAAAAACTTTTGAATTGAATGACAACGGCAATACAAGCTACCCAAACCTCTGGGATATTGCAAAAGCAGAGCTAAGAGGGAAGTTCATAACACTAAATACCTACATAAAAATGACAGAAAGATCACAAGTTAACAACCTGTCACACCTCAAGTAACTAGAAAAACAAGAATAAACTAAACCAAAAGCTAGCAGAAAACAAGAAAGAACAAAAATCAGAGCAGAACTAAGCAAAATTTATATCAGAAAACCAACATAAAGTTGGCTCTTTGAAAAGATAAACAATATAGATAAACCACTAGCTAGATTAACCAAGAAAGAAGAGAGAGGATTCAAATAAGCTCAATCAAAAATGAAAAAGGAGACATTACAACTGATACCACAGAAATACAAAATATCATCTGAGACTACTAGGAACACCTCTTTGCACACAAACTAGAATATCTAGAGGATATGGATAAACTTTTGGAAACACACAACCTCCCAACCTTGAATTAGGAAGAAATAGAAATCCTGAACAGACCAATAATGAATAGCAGCAAGATTGAGGCAGTGATAAAAAAAAATCTCCCAACAACAACAGCAACAAAATACAGGACCAGACAGATTCGCAGCCAAATTCTACCAGGCCTACAAAGAAGAATTGATACCCATCCTATGGAAACTATTGCATAACATCAAGAAAAGAATCCTCCCTATTACTTTCTGTGAATGCCTGGTAGGTCCATTTGTTCTAGAGTCCCTTTTAAGTCCAGTGTTTCTTTGTTGATCTTCTGCCTCGATGATTGGGCTAGTTCTAGCAAGTGTAACTCTGATACCAAAGCCCAGAAAGGACACAACAAAAAGAAAACTACAGACCAATATTCCTTATGAACATAGACACAAAACTCCTCAACAAAATACTAGCAAACCGAATCCAACAGCACACCAAAAAAATAATTCACTATGATCATGTAGGTTTCTTCCTATGGATACAAGCATGGCTCATCAACATATGCAAATCAATAAATGTGATTCACCACATAAACCAAATTAAAAACAAAAATCATGTGATCATCTCAATAGATGCATAAAAAGTATTCAATAAAATCCAGCATCCCTTCATGATAAAAACTCTTTACCAAGTAGGCACAGAAGGAACATACCTCAAAATGGTAAAAGCCATATATAACAAACCCACAGCTAACACCATACTGAATGAGGTAAAGTTGAAAGCATTTCCTTTAAGAACTGGAACAAGACAAGAATGGCCACTTTCACCACTTCTATTCAACATAGTAGTGCATGGTCTAGCCAGAGCAGTCAGGCAAGGGAAAGAAATAAAGGACATCCAAATCAGAAAAGAGGAGGTCTGACTCCTCCAAAGACCCCTGGAATGCATAAGTAAATTCAGTAAAATCTTGGGTTACAAAATTACTGTACACAAATCAGTAACATTTCTACACAGTAATAATAGCCACGCTGAGAATCAAATCAAGAACTCAATACCATTTACAATAGCTGAAAAAAAGAAAAATACCTGGGGATATATTAATACTTAGCCAAGGAGGCAAAAGATCTCTACAAAGAGAAATAAATGGATAACACAAACAAATGGAAAAACATCCCATGCTCATGGATCAGAAGGACCCATATTGTTAAAATGACCAAACTACCCAAAGCAATCTGCAGATTCAATGCAATTCCTATCAAAATTCCAATGACGTTTTTTCACAGAAATAGAAAAAGCAATTCTAAAATTCATATGGAACCACAAAAGACCTTGAATAGCCAAAGAAATCCTGAGCAAAAAGAACAAAGCTGGAGACATCACACTTCCTGATTTTAAAATGTATTACAAAGCTATTGTAATCAAAACAGCATGGTACTGGCATAAATACAGACACAAAACCCATTGGAACAGAATAGAGAGCCCAGAAATAAACTCACACATTACATTAAATTGATTTTTGACAAAAATACCAAGAATACACAATGGGGAAAGGACAGTCTCTTCAATAAATGGTGTTAGGAATACTGGATATCCACATGCAGGCCAATGAAATTGGATTCTTGTCTAATACCATATACAAAAATCAACTCAAAATGAATTGAAGACTTGAGTATAAGACCTGAAACTGAAATTTTATGCAATGTGTAACATGATGTTTTGATATATGTATATATTGTGGAATGAAAAAAAGCTAATTAGCATCAATTATATGTTAGTATAGCATAGTTAGTGTATTTCTAGTCGTTTTACTAGAAAGTGGACATATATCTAGGAAAACTACTAGAAGAACATAGGGGGAAGCTCTATGACATTGGTCTGGGCAGTGATTTTCTGGATATGACCACAGAAGCCCAGGCAACAAATGTAAAAATAGATAAATAGGATTGCATGAAACTAAAAAGCTTTTACACAGCCAAGGAAACAATTAACGGAGTGAAGAAACAACCTATGGATTGGAATAAAATATTTGTAAACCATACATCTGATAAGGGCTTATTATGCAAAATATGTAAGGACTTCAAACAACTCAATAGCAAGCAAACAAATATTAGTAACGTGATTTAAGAAGTGGGCAAAAAGGAGAAATGAAAATGAGAAAAAGGAAACATACTAGTGACCAACAGCTATATGGATTTTTCCTCAACATCAACATTTTTGTTCAAGACCACAGAAAAATGCAAATCAAAACCAGAGTGAAATACCATCTCACTCTTGTTAGAATAGCTATGATCAAAAAGATGAACGATAACAAGTGTTGGCAAGGATGTGGAGAAAAGGAAACCTTTTTACACTTTCAGTTTCCTCAAAAAACTAAAAGCAGAACTATCATATGATCCAACAATCCCACTACTGGGTACATTTCCAAAGGAATTGAAATTGGCATGTCAAAGAGATGTCTGCACTCCCGTGTTCATTGCAGCATTACCACAATAGCCGAGATGTGGAAACAACTTAAGTGTCCTTCAGTGGATGAATGGATAAAGATAATGTGATGCATATACCCAGTGAAATACTATTCAGCCTTTAAAAAGAAGGAGATTCTGTCATTTGTGACAACAGTCATGAACCCGGAGGACATTATGCTAAGTGAAAGAAGCCAGGCACAGAAAGACAAATACTGCATCTCACTTACATGTAGAATATCAAAAAATTTAACTTTACAGAAGCAAAGAGTAGAATGGTGATTACCAGGGCCTGGAGGGAGGATAGGGGTGTGGGGAGATGTTGGTCAGAGGGTACATAGTTTCAGGTAGACAGGAGGAAAGAGTTCTGGAGACATATTGTACAGAGCTGACTATAATTAGTAATAATGTATTGTTTATTTTGAAATGGCTCAGAGAATAGATTGTAAATGTTCTCATAACAAAAAATGACAGATACATGAGATGATGGATATGTGAATTCGCTTGATTTCATTCCACAGTGTATACATATATCAAAACATCATGTTGCACATTGCATAAAATTTTTGTCATTTATACCTTACAAAAAGAAAAAGAAAGTGGATCTTGTTGGTTGGTTAATAACATGGGGAGAAACCCTCTCACTATATGTATGTGTAATTACACTTTCATAATTTTCGAACTGTGAGTCATGTAAATGCCTATTCAAAAATTAAATTAATGAAGTAAGTAAGAATATAGAGGAAATAAATCATATAATTGATAAGGTTTTAAAAGGCTTAACTGATAAGGCAGTTGAAATGTATACTCCACAACTAAGGATTTCTTCTTTTCTTCAGCTGCTCACATTTTATATATCAGACTATTTTTAAAAAGCCTTTACATTTTTGAAAATTTCCAGTCTTCTAAGGACCAAAAAATGTCCGTGTTCCATAGGTGTTCCAGAACATCACAGACCTGAGCAG
This sequence comes from Eulemur rufifrons, assembly GCF_041146395.1. Classification (NCBI taxonomy): domain Eukaryota; kingdom Metazoa; phylum Chordata; class Mammalia; order Primates; family Lemuridae; genus Eulemur; species Eulemur rufifrons. The sequence continues at coordinate 4,055,686 of NC_090983.1, forward strand.
CCATGCCTTGATTCCAAGAGTTGAGGGGAGACTGATCCCCAAGGAAAACATTGCTATTTGGACAAGGGAACTTTACTTCAGTCTAAAACACCCTTTTTATTGCCAAATAATGTGCACAACACATACGTCACCTCTCAGCTTCCGTAAAACCTCCTTTCTGAGCCTCACCCACCTAAATCTTCACTAGCACCAGGGGCACTCGAGCCTCTGGACAGTGTGAAGCTGCTGTCTTCTGGGCACATGACTGTAGTTTTCTTTGTTGAAGTCCAGATGGTGCTAGAATGCCCAGCTTTGTTCATGATGAAGCTATTTTTTATGCTTTTAACATTATAAACTAAACTCTTAAGAAAACACAGGTATAAATATCAAAAATATAAAACTAGAAAATAAACCTGAGCATCTTGGGAAGTCACTAAGAAGGCGTAACTAAGTGGAGTTTCCACGGGAAGAAGGTTGATCACAACACACTGGAGGTCAAAGGATACTAGCCTTGTCTCCCACCGCCATTTTTCATTGCAGTCCTTGCCCTGTCTTCCGAGGTAATGGCTGCACTGAATTTGGAGCTTGTTGTTCCCTTACATTCCTTTATGCTTGGGCTACATAGGTGCGTACCTGAGACCGTGGCATACAAATTGTTAATTTGACTGCTCACACTGTAGAATAAATTGGTGCATATTCTTTCGTGTCTTGCCTCTTTTCTTTCTACATTATGAGATTCATGCTGGTTTAAATCCCAGCTCAGCTACCTACTAGCTGTGTCCTTGGCCGAGTTCCTGAACTCCGTGTCCACTTCCCTTGGCCACAAACGAGGCAAAGCAGAGGAAACTGAGTCTCGGTAGGTTCTGCAGCTTGACGCAGCCACAGGACCAGTGAGGAGCAGAGCCCTGGGGCCACACAGCAGGTTTGGCTGTCAGGGTCACCTTTCCACCTCCCAGAATTCACAGCTCTGTGCGGCAGTGAGTGCCCAATAAGCACCTGTCATATTGCACTGAACTTTATGCTTTTTTACAAATCTATACTAATTCTCCAATCCAGGTGCTAATCCTACGTGAACCAGGTACTTCTTAAATATTTTAAATTTTAGGAGAATAAATGGTCTTTTATCACTGTAGGAAATAGAAATTAAATCACAGGTGAAAGAAACCAACTCTGAGAAGAGACGCGTGGTCATTCACGGAACAGGAAAGTTATTAATATCACAAGAGCAGCTGTTGCCATCAGAGTCCAGGCAGGAAATGGAAACATCCTCAGTGTGGATTTTGACGAGCTGTGGGCAGGGCTGGCACATCCAACTGGTGCTGAGATGTCACAGAAGCCGTGACCTCCCCGAGTGTCTGTGGAGGAGCAGCTCGGACTCAGGGAGGGAACTCGGCTCAGAAATGTCCAGCCTCTCTCCATCTGCCCCTGACAGCCAGGGGCTGCCTCCCTCAGAGGAATCCGACTGCAGGTGGAGGATGGGCAGGGAGCCCCGCCTCGCGCAGAAGGGGACAGCCCCCCAGGGGCCAGAGCAGGGCAGCAGTGTGACACGGACCAGCACAAATACTTCCTTTCAGACAGGAAAGACAATCCTCCTCTTGATCGGGATCTATTTCAATATGATGATTATTGTGTTTCTTACCAGGTGATTGATGAGATTATTGCCAACCAAGAAGAGGAGGAAAAAAACAGAAAGAAAAAGAAGGAAAAAGGAAAAAAACCCAAGAAAGCCAAAAAAGAGAAGGAAAGGAAAGTAACAAAGGAAAAGCCTAAGGTAAAGAATTTATGTGGAATTTTAGAAATTTGATTTTATTTTCTTGTTAGTGATTTTTTTTTTTTTTTTTTTTTTTGCTTTGAGTTGATGGAATATTTGCCATCATTTATTTCCTAGGGAACCATTCTATCTACCAACAGTTTTTTGATTTTTTATGTTGATCGACGATTCATTGCCATCTTTTCTATGCTTTATAAATATCTATTAGAATGTATCGTGGTTTCAACAACTTGGATACTTTACATGTTTATTGACATATGTGACACTTTCATTGTCTTTGAGAGAGCAAGTGATTTTTATTTAATTCACCTAAAGGGCAGATCTGGAGAGCAGGCGGATAAGTTATAGATAGATCTTAAACAGGGGCCACACAGACCCTACCAAACTAGCAGGCAATGGACATGTTTAATTGATATTGAGAACAACCTTGTAAATCACGTGAAAAAAGCTGGCTGGAAGTACAATAGGGAGTGGTGGGGACTGTGGAAAACTGGAGAGATTACAATCCTTTTTTTTTTTTTTTTTTTACTTTTTACTTTTAATTATTATGAGTACATAATCGTTGTGTATATTTATAGGGGATACTTTGAATTTTCATTCCTCAAAATAAATTACCCCACTTGTGTTTCCTCAAGGGTAGAGAGAAGAAAAATGTTTGACAAACCAAGTAACCACTGGAAAGTCAAAATGACTGTATCTAATTTAAACAACATGTGTTCATTCACATTTATCATTTAACATTGACATCTGGGATATATTTTAACAGAAGTATTTTTTTTTCCAAAGGACATCAGCGTTCGCACAGTGTCGCTTTGGACCAGGCCCTCCCTTGTGTGGTGGGGTTGAAGCTGAGGTGGGGTGGGCTTCCCAGATGCCTTTATCTGGGGTGCAGCCGTGGGAGGGGAGGAGAACTGCACCCTCGGGGCTGCCGTGCGCTGTCAGCGTAAACTCTTCCTATGGGGAGTGGAGCTCAGGCCTGGAGACGGCATCATCCCAAAATGTGACTAGGTTTAGAGTTACAGTCAGATACCCCTGCATGCTGCACAGAATCTAATCCGAATCAACTCTGAAGAGCGGATCCTTAAAGATCCTGACCCTGCTGTGACTCTAATCTGAATCAGCTCTCCGGGGTGGACCCCTGCAGGTTACAGGCCACTGTGACTCTGCTCAGGGGCGGAGACCTAGCTCTGGCTCAGGTAGCAACAGCCACAGGCCTCACGGTGCAAGGCAGGGTCCTGACCAACACCTAGACTCGCGAACTCCTCTGTGGGAGAAGCAACTCGATGGGGCGGGGCAGACGGTGTCGGGGAGCTCTGGCGCCAGGTCACGGTGAGAGAAAAGTGGCTCAGACTGTGCACTCAGGCAGGGTGAGCTACTTGAGTCGGAAGTCGTGAGCAAGGGAGAAAGGGTGATGGTGAATAGGAAATGACAACACCCAAAGCCGACGTAAGTGCAAGGTGTCGGCGATGGTGGTAAAAGCCAGCGTTTTGATCCCTCGGCATGATGGCGCTGGCCGGCTGGAGGTGATTATTCCTCTCGCCTCGCTCTCTCCTGCTCCGTGAGCAGCAGCAACCCTCCCACTGCTTCTGTTTGTCTCTGTCCGTGTCTTTAGCCACATCCCGTTGTTGTTCATCGTTTGGGTATTTTTATAATTGATCACTTATCAATCAGTTGCCAGTCTTGTATATACAATCCCAAAAAACTTGGGAAAGACCTCAGATAAAAAAATAAATAGGATTGTCTGACCATTTCAACTAACCTCTTCAAGTGGAAAATAGATTCTTTTTAAAACATCATACGGGTAGAAAGTTGAAAGCTTCCCAAGTCCATGAGACAGTTACAAATTAACATAAATATGAAAAAATATAAGTGCATGAACAAAAGAAGGGAGACCCCCTGCGGTTCATTCGGAGCACAGCCCAGTCCACTGGCCTGTGGATGCTGAGCTGGGCCCCCTGGATGCCCCCTCAGGACGGAGGCACTCAATCACCCAGCTACCCAGGATGTCAGTGCTGACAGCTCACAGCTAAGTCCCTCCCCAGAATGGCTCTGTTCTAAGGGTGCATCTCAGATGAGGCTACACCCTCCTGGGGCAGCCCACAGCCAAGGATGGTCACGTGTTAGTGCCAAAACCCAGCCCCTCACCTTGCCGGGGGACTCAGAAGGGCGCTCCCTGCAGGGTCAGCTGACGGCTTTCTTGCAATTGGGTCACAATTCAGCTTCTCCTTCTGCGCAGGGCTGCTCCCCTCCCTTCCGTACGAGTGGCGTTCCCAACGGACCCCTGCACGGTCTCCATCTGAGCGTTTCCAGGGAACCCAGCCCAGGCGGCCACCTGCTGCCTTATTGTTCTACCTGTACCCCAAAAGTTCTAACTTGTTCAAGAAAAAAAATCTTAACACAGTTAATTTTTAAAATTTTCCTCTTACTCCGCAAGATAATTTTGTATAAGTGCCCAAGAATGAGGAGAATTGGAAGAATTTTAATTTTATTCTAAGCATCTCTTCCCCTAAATATGCATGAGGGAGCTTTACACTTGCAAATTAAGAACTCACTGTTAGTGAAGCCTGCTCCATATAACTCTGCAATTACCAGCTACACAGTATGGTCTTTGTTGAGTGAAGGTATTTTATGAACTAGCTATTAAAAAGTCACTTAGCAATGAATAGTTTTGAACAAAAAGCAAAGTTTGAGAACATCAGCATTTATGAAGTTCTTGCAAATGAGGGGGAAAATCCTTCAGAATTACTTAGAAATGAACTTATTCATGAAAAGCATGGATCTATAAAGTGACTATGTGATTATTAAAAAAAGAAATGGTAATCTGTAATAAAAATGGATATATTTAAATTATGTGCTACACTTCTTAGAGATCAGATTATCTTTTCCATGGACTCTTAAAAGTCTTCTTTTGGAATTAATCTTAGAGCATCTCAAATCCTTTCTGAGACCAACTATTCAAAACGTTGTGTGAGAATCAGTATTTTGACTTGTAGAAAAAGACATCTATATTCATCATGGCTAGAGGACAGGGCAGGGGAGAGAGGAAAGTAGATCTGTTTAACTTGGGTAGATGCTGACTTACCCCTAACCCTCTCACAGTGGCCCAGCTGAGTGATTATTCTTTGGGTATTTTTATAATCGATCACTTATCAATCAGTTGCCAGTCCCATATATACAATCCCAGAAAACCTGGGAAAGACCTCAGATAAAAAAAACAAATAGGATTATCTGAATATTTCAACTAACCTCTTTAAATGGAAAATAGACTCTTTTGAAAATATCATACAGGTAGAAAATTGAAAGCTTCTCAATCCATGAGATAGTTATAAATTAACATAAATATGAAAAAAATATAAGTGCAAAAACCGTCATGAGAGCCATTGGGTGTTTTAGTTGAATTTCACAATGGATCAGTGTCTCTGCTTGAATTTCCAATTTATTATAGGGCTAGCAGGGTTGTCATGGCAGATCTCTGCAATTGTACACAGGCCTTTTTAAAATAAAATATTTGTGATTAAAGATCTTGCATACATTTGACCATCAAGAAATTTGGCAAAGCAGTTTAACACTAAAAATATGAAAGTTTTTAATTCCTTATAGAGATCCATCTGGAGCCCCTCTATCCTGAGATGTGAAAGACAGAAGAAAATAGATCAATCCAGAAATTTTCATCTTCAGTTTAGGGCTAATGGAAGGGAAAACATAAAAGCACAATAAGCAGATTCAAAGGTGAGCTTCCAAAAAGTAGTCTTTTATCTATAGGCAAGAAAATGAATCTCTACCTAAACTTCACACCTTATACAAATATTAACTCAAATGGGTCATGGACTTACATACAGAACTATGAAACCTTGAGATTAAAACATAGGAGAAAAACCTTCAGGATATAGGGCTAGGCGAAGAGTTAGACTAGAGACACCAAAAGCAGGATCCATAAAAGGAAACATTAATAAATTGGACCTCATCAAAATCAAAACTTTTTTTTCTGTGAAGATCCAGTGAAGAGGATGGAAAGACAAGAAAATATTTGCAAATTTATCTGTCTGACAAAGGACTAGTACCTAGAGTATATAAAGAATGCTAAATGTAACAGTTAAAAAAATAGTCTTTCTTTTGAATCCTTGGTTTTAAATCCCAAATCATGGAGGACTGCTGGTGGGGAATGCCCCTGCCGGAAGCGCTTTAATAGAGGAGAAAGCTAGTACCAGTATTTTCTGCAAACCCGTAGCAGTCCTGCAAATGTGCTTTCAATACTGAAGTGATCTCATTTGCCTCACAGTTGCGTAGACCTCACGCTGGTTTAGAAACAAAAATAACAGACATGGAACACTATGCAATCCATCTTTACCACTGTCTTCTCTGTTATTTTCTGAACCACATGTTAAACCATTTGGAACTATTTAAAGTGGTTTTGACCTGTCATAACACATGATCACATGAACACTAAGGAGTCTTCTTTAAATTCACTCCAGCCATAAAATGACTGAACTTAGTGATAAATTCTGGAAAATCCTTGGACCTATATCCAGCACAATTCACTTTCAAAGCATTTATTTATCTGCAGAGCCACCAGACATACCTCTGACCACAGCGCCTCCTCTCTAATCCCTAGGCCCAGAGAGGTGCTCCCTACTGACCTATCGAGCCAACCACATTCTTAAACTATTTTAGAGCATTTCAAGCCAAATTTTGCACAACTTCACAAAGATGGGAACGTGAGTGTCATCATTTCCAAAGGATGCTATCAGGAAAGAGGATGCCATCATGGACAGGTGGATATTGAGCATATTCGGGGTCCAACGAAATGCAGAAAGGGAAGAAGATGTGAAGACATGAGAGGCTGGGCTGCTGGGCTATGGAGAGAATGGAGGTCCCCAGCCTGGGGAACAGGGACCCTGGGGTTAGACCCCCTGAACTTGTATGTAAACTTTTATTGGAAAGTGAACGTAAACTTTTATATGGTGTGTGAACTTCCATCGTGTTTTCCAGGGGTCCTTCTCCGTAAAAAAGCTCAAAAACCCCTGCTTAGCAAAGGACGTGTCTGGTTGCCCAGGCGCTGGGCCAGCAGAAGCACTGCAGACCAGGAGAGAACGGTGATGTCTAAGTGCTGGAGGCGACAGGGGAGGCTTCATGAAGGATGTGGGGTGTCCGTTGGGAGACTCTTTGAGGAGTCTACACTTACAGCCCAAGTCTACCCACTTCTCTCCATCTGCACAGCTACCACCTGACCACGTGGCATCATGGCCTCTCAGGGACAACTGTGCCAGCCTCCCAGTCCATGCCCCCACCTCCTCTCCTGCATTCTACCTTCTGTTCCCCACAGCAGCCAGGGTGACCCTAAACTCTGGTCAGCCCCCGCCTAACAGCACTGGGGACTCAAGAGCTCTCCAATAAGTATTTCTGAAGGAATGAATAAATGCTCAGGTAATGAGCTGCCCTAGAGTGGAAGTACTGGCTATAAAAAGATGGAACAGATGCAAGAGACATCAAGGACACTGGCCTGGCTGACTGGGTGTGGAAGGAACAGGAGAGACCAAGGAGTCAAGGTGCCTGCCAAGTGCCTGAGTGGAACAGTGGGAAGAATGAGGACAGAAGGCCGGCTTCAGAGCTACTGAGTCTAACCATTGTTTCTTCAGGACAAACTTGGGCGAGATGAAGCCTGGTCTTGTGGGTAGGACTCACCCTTGCTGTGCAGGGCTGTGGTGAGCTGCAGGGAAACGGTGGGGGTGTCAGGTGCAGAGTCTGGGTTACGCCGCTCTTGGCAGGAGAAAGGAGTGAAACCAGCGAGGGGGCGGGAACATCATGGAAGGCAGGAAGGAATTCAGCAAGCAAAGTTCCTATTGAGTCTCCCAACTACGTGCATTTCCGGAAGGACTGACTTCTCAGTCCATCCACGGCAAGAAGAGAGAACTAAGAATATGATGGAGGCAGTAGGGAGATTCTTTAAAGAGAGGCGACCCCTGGTGTCAACTGCTGCAGAACAGTCAAGGAGAATGCTTGAGAAACCAGAGTGGTTGGGTTCTCCAGAGAAACAGAACCAATAGCATGTGTGCATGCTCGGTATGTATGTCCTGTGTGTCCTTTTGTAGTTGTATGGAAGGGGATTCATTATAAGGCAGGGCCCACGCGCTCATGCAGGCTGAGCAGTCCCCGTCTGTCATCTGGGAGCTGGAGACTTGGGAGAGCGGCAGGTGTAGTTCCAAGCCTGAGAGCCCGGGAGCCAGTGGCGTGGGTTCCTGGCCACGGACGAAGGCCTGGGAGCTGAGCCAGCAGCCAGCTGGGTCTCGCTGGCCCGTGCGAGAAACGTGGTTTATTCCTTAAACACAGATACCATCAAGGAAAAGTGGGACGGACGTGTTCAGGACACGGCTACATACTTTTAGACTTCACATCATAGATTCTCTCAGATCCGTTGTATTTCTTTTGTGTGGGAAGAAAAAGCACTCTAAAGCCCGAAAAGGCAGGAAGAGCTCTGATTCCCCAGTGCTGATGGAAATGTCTGCACAGGAAACTAAAGTGACGTTCTAAATGCAAGCTCAAAAACAGTTATGAGATCTCGATTTTTTTTTCAAGTTAAATTCCATGAGCTATCATGTTGTTGGGTGTGTTTTCATTTTAAAATGGAATTTTTGGCCATGAGAGTTTCTGGACTGGCTTTCATTTCCGAATCTAGAGAAGAGGGTTATTGTTCCTCTTTCATCAGTTCGGTGAGAAATGATCAGTCTGTTCGAAATCACCGGTCGACCCTGCCCACCCCCAGGACAGACCCCGAGGGCAGGAGCAGGTAATCTGCAGGCGCTGAGTGACCAGGTTGACATTTGAACTTGCACGTTAACAGATATGTGCCAAAATGTATACCCTCATTTCTGGAAATGTAACCGTCGCAGCCCTGTTTGAATCTTTCCACGTGCCTACCAATGTGAGATGTCAACCGGCCCTCAACAGCCTACTTCAGACACACGTATTTGGCAATAGGATATTTTCAACGGAACCTCCATGCATTTGAGTCACTCTTTAAGTCAGGCAGGAAATTATCTTAATAGTTAATATTTAAGAAGCCACGAGGTTTATCTCTGACTGCCCTCCTAATTTCACTAAGACAAATACCGAGGATAAAACATGTGACCATGAAACCTCTTTTTGAAACATTCCTCTGCATTGTCATCTCTGTATCCAAGTTAAAAATATTCTGGACGCAGCATTCATCTGTGTTGTGTAAGGACAAGTTTCACACAGCAGACCTACTAGAAATGGTCGATTTCAGTACACTGGCTTTATAAATATACATAGCCCCCCTTATCTGTGGTTTCACTTTCCAGGGTTTCAGTTACCCACAGTCAAGTGTGGCCTGAAAATATTAAATGAAAAAATTCCAGAAATAATTCATCAGTTTTAAATTTTGAGGCATTCTGAGTAGCGTGATGAAATCTTGAGCCATCCTGCTCCATCCTGCCCAGGACGTGAATCGTCCCTTTGTCCAGCGTATCCACAAAGTATATATATATGGGGTTCGGCACTATCCACGGTTTCAGGCATGCACTGGGGGTCTCGGGGCATATCCTTTGTGGATAAACGGGATGTACTGTAATCTGCAAAGTGAACGGAAAGGCCTCCATCCGCTTATTCTTACTGAACAACTGTTCTGTCCTGAGTGATTTGTAATTGATCGGGCCATGGAGAGAAAGCAGGGAGCCAATTGGAAAGCAACTGGCCACTCCAGAGAAGCTGTCTGTGTGGTTGAGCGTCTTAGCGGCACCAAGGACCCTGCAGGCCGGGTCTCACTGCTGCTAATTGTGATGTTTGATGTGTCCTGGGGAAAGCCATGCTCAGATGACTGGAGCTATGGAAATGACTCAATTTGCAAAAAAGGGAAGAAAGTTAGGTGCTGCAAACCACAGATCACGCCGTGCTGGTGTGGCCCGGCAGAGGACAGATAACACACCCCTCTCACTTGCTCGTCACTCAGTCAGCCAGAGGCATGGAGAGCCATGGAGGTAGGAGTGGGACGTGAATAAACGCTGCACTCTAAGAGCATAAAGTCAATTAGAGGACCAGACATAAGAAACTGGTGTCTATTACGGTCTATGTTCTGAATGTTTGTGTCTTCCCGAAATTCCTATGTTGAAACCTAATCACCAATGAGATGGTATTAGGAAGTGATTAAGTTTCAATATAAGGATTTTGAGGCCTCTGGGAGGTGATCAGGCCATGAGGGTGGAGCCTTGTGGCTGTGACCAGTGACCCTATGGAAGAGGCCCCCGAGGGCTGCTGTGGCCCTTCCTCCATGTGAAGATGTGGCTAAAAGTCCCGTCTGTGAAGCAGGGAACAGCCCTCACCTAGCACGGAATCTGCTGACACCGTGACCTAGGACTTCTCAGCCTTCAAAACTACGAGAAATAAATTTCTGTTGTCTATAAGCCACCCAGTTTATGATGTGTTATTACAGCAGCCCAAGCTGACCAAGGCCTTAGGAATAAATGTACAAAACTAATTGAAATTAGTACGATTTCAAGGCAAGAGGAATCTGTCTGTGTGGCACATGCACGAAAAAGGCAGGAGGACTCTTGTCAACTCGTGGTGTGATGCAAATGCCCAGAAGGCCACAGGCCACCTTCAGCTGTGGCATTGTTCCTCAACTGGGAGCCTGGCAGGATGGATCACATCCATGGGAGATAGACAGCAGGGAGAACGATCTGGAAATCTCCTCTTGAGCAATGGGTAAAGATTCAGGAAGCCTTCAGCTGGAGCAGACTTTGGGCATGAAGAGGGTGTGGACTCTGAGGCTCCAGGAACTGGGCCTTGGCTGATGGAAGGGCGACCTCGGTGAATCCATGGCCCTCACTCTAGCCACTCACTCCAGTGGCCTCCGGTGGTTTTAAGAAAAAAGAACTCCCAGTGTCCATGCCCCTCTGGGAGAGATTCTCACTTACTTGGTCTGGGGCAGAGTAGGGCATTGCGATTGTTTGCTTAGCTCTCCTTTGGGTTAAGTATAAAGAGTTTTCTAACAGTGGAGTGGCCACTCCCCTTTAGAAGCGAGTGTCAGAACTCGAGTCACCACTGGCCTTGGCCTTCCTCACCGGAGCAAGCAGGCCAGAACAGAAAGGCCAGGTGCAGCAGGGGCCGTGGGGTCTGGGCAGGTGACCCCAGTGCTCATGGGGGGAAATGTATATGACAGTCACGGGGCAGCCCACACCCCAGGAGCCACCTGGTGCAAGGTGACTCTGGCAGGCATCCAGGAGAGGTGATGTAATGGGGGCCCCAAGGCCTGGTCAGCAAGAATCTGGGTGCAGGAGGACCCGGGGACCCCACAGGCAGACCCTGAAGGCAGAGCCTGAAGCTTATAGCTCCAGCACCTAGCGAGTCCCACACCTAGTACGTGCTCAGGAAACCTTTGCAGGGACACAGGTGAGCTCATATATATTCATTTGCAAAAATCAAGACAAAATCTTAAAGTTAGTAAACAAGCAAAAAAAAAAAAAAAAAAGGAAGTTCAGCCACACCAACTAAAGAAATATAAATTTAAAATAAGTACCATGTTACACCTGTACATCTGGCAAAACTTTTAAATCATATAATTATGCTGTGCTGTAACAGACAGACATCATATATGCATACAGACAAGGAAAGAGGAGAATGAAGAGTTAACATTGAATAAAGGTGGTAGTGATGGTGATACGGCTAATTTTTCCCTTTGGTTTTAAAATTTTCTCTGGCATTGTGATGGTGTCATTTGGGCAATTAATAAGCATTGGTTAGTTCTGGTTTTTTTTTTCTTGTTTGTTTTTGCAAAACATGCAGTGTGGCTCTGCCATTGGCCGGCAGGAGGGTCCAGAGGGTGGGCTTGGAGGAGCTGCTGTCTCCATCTGGGCATCCCTGACGCATGTGTTGAGGGCTGAGTGGGTGGAGGGGCTGGGACGTGTCTGGACTTGGGTTCCTTACTGGGACTCCGGACTTGCCAGGTGGCAAGAACGCAGGCTTACTTAGGTCAGCTGGGATGCAACGGGGTCGGGAGTGTGGAGGGTTCAAGGCCAAGAAGCCCAGCAGGCATGGCTGGAGGAGGGAGTCCTCAGGAAGAGGCCCCCTGGGGCCAGCTCCTCTGCCATCTCCTTCTCTGAAGACCATGTGGGCGGCCGGCATCCGCCTCACTCCCACTGGCCGGTGATTCGGAGAGTCGGCGTGACTGCGGCCGCCTGCCTGCAGAGCAGGGTGGCCAGTCCGGCCCCTTGGACAGTGCCTCCCTCTGTTCAGAACAGCCTGCGGCCACTTGGCTGAGCTGGGACTGGTGGGCGTGGTGGTGGAGAAGTTTCCATCAGGAAGGGCAGGCACCGCGGCAGAGTGCCCAGTGTACTTGTCTGGCCCCGGCACAAAGATTCAGAAAAAAATAGGAAAAAAAGGACTGTGGGATTGAGATAGTGGCTTCGATCTTTCTTTCGGAATTTTTCTCCACCAATAATTGTCAAAATGGGCAAAATATAAAATGTTTAAAACAGCAACCGAAGAAAGGGATACATCAAATAAACTTCAAGACTGTTTATCAAAGAAAAATATATTTAAAAGGGAAAACAAAGTTTCCTCTGTGCTTTCCCCTGCAGTTAAAAAGTGACTGCCACTGTTGTCATCACCACGTGGACGGCTGCACCGTAAGAGTCACGGCAGCGTGTGGCATTTGCTAGTCTATGTTAGCAGGATTAGCAGTTTCCAGAACCAGCCGTGCAATGCCTTTCCCCTTGAGAAACTTTATATTTATTATAGAAATGAAATTGTACAAATGGACCTATAAATTTTACTTTCACTTACACGCCTTAAACACCTGTGGCACGCACGGCTCTGTGCCGGTTCTGCATAGGGTTCGGAACATCAGCCAGATGGAACCCTCTCCAGGAGGGGGGTCTCTCATAGCCTGAGAAAGCAGTTGAGACAATCACACAAATAGCCGGTCACGTGTACAGAGAAACAGGTGCCAGGAAGTACAAGCAAGTCCTGCAGAGCAAGGAGTCTTTTTCACCGGGAAAGCCCAGGACCGCTTCTCAGAGGAGGGCACATTGGCCTTGGGCCTAGGAGGAATTTTCCTCCAAAGAGACGGGAGAAGGCAATTGTGGTCAGAGAGAATGCAGGCACCCATTCCCCCGTCCAGCCTCCCCGCAACCCCCGTTCCAGCCAGAGAGATGTCGCAGCAGGCCACTCTGTTCACACCAGGCTCCTGCTATAGCTGCCCTGCTCTTAAACCAAGTTCAAACTCTCTGCAGAGCACAGCGCATGGCTCTTCCAAGGCCAGCCCTTCCTCTTCCTCTCCCTCCCTCTCCTCTCCCAACCCTCTCCCCCTCTGCCCCCACTCCAGCCTATGTCTGTGCCACCCCCACACGGTACACCTGGCTCCTGAACTACTTTCAGTCGTCCAGATGAAACAGCCTCCTCTGCTAGACTTCACACATGCTGTCCCTCCACTGCAAACACCGCCCCGCCACCCTCCCCTTCCCTGGAGCCCTGCCCCTCCCCCATCCACCTGCAGGAGCTCCCAGAGGCTAAATACAGTACAATCCAGGTATCCAAAACAATAATGGATAGCAACACATTGACTAAAAAGTAATGAAGATTCATGAGTGCTTAAGTCTCTAGTGATACATGGAGAGAAAGAGAATATGAGAATATGTCGGACAATAAATCATATTTCTGAGAATACTAATTAGAGTTGTTTTAAATTTCTCTTCTATCCATGAATTATCTCTCTCCTCTGGGACGTGCTTTTTCCAGTAGTGGCCTTCTTCTTGCTTCTCTTGCAGGCTTTTCTCAATAATTGGGTCTCTTGGTAGCTAAGAGTGGGGCAGTCACCAACCCTGAGCATCGTGTCCTAGGTGGGACTCCGAGCCAGTGAGTTTTGGCTTAACGTGAGTCCTGGCAGGTGGATCAATTGTTTCATTGGCTTTGAGCCTCCTGGCATTTCTGGGTCCAGGTTCCTTCCCGGGTTCTGTAAGGGAGGGGACTTCCCTTGCTAGCTGCAGCCCCCTGTGTGTTCCATGAGCTGCGGTTTCCAGCCTTCCGTGGTGCCCACCTCTACACAGAGCGAGAGACCCCAGTCCCCCGGCAGCCTGGGCCTCCCTTGCAGCTCTTGCGTCTCTCCTTTCTCGGTCTTCCTGCTCCTCCGAAAGCTCCAGGAGAGCAAGGACATCCCAGTGCCTGCCGCCTGGCAAATACCTGTCTGAAGGACTAAACCACCTCCGCAAAAGCAAAGCCCAAGGACACGGCCCAGACCCGAAGGAGGCCCGGGAGGCCAGCGTGGCTGACACAGATGAGACTCAGGCGGGGACAGGGAGGAGAGCTGGCAAGTGATGAGCTCAGGAGGCCGTGAAGAGCCCCAGAGATGCTTGGGTGGGGTGACACTCGAGGCTCCCCCAAGTTGGGACCGCCCTGAGGACGTGCGAGCTCGCAGCCACGTGCTACACGGCGGCTTCTCCCCTGCAGCCGCTTCTCTGCACGTGGGTGCGCGCTAGGCATCGTCTGGATGGCTCGAGACAGACCTCCTCGACTCCAATAGTTGTGGTTTAGTCTAATGTGTGTTAGAAAAGCAACAACCTATCAACGGTGGTTTCACCATAGTATTAGAACTTCCTCTTTGAAGAGCATAAATTATGTTGGTGATAGGCGTGCTTCCAAAAACATAAATAAACAAAGAGTATAAATTTAAAAGTGAGTCTATTTAAAGAAACAGTGGTTCTGGTGGCCGGGGATCTCAGACCTGGCACAATTCTCCGTGAAGGATGCAGGGAGGAGCCGTGACAGCGCAGACTCTGGGCAGAAGCGCGTGGCCCTTGTGCTCTGACAGGTGTCCATGGGCTGTAGAGTCACTGCCAGATACCAAAGCAAAGAATCAGGCTGGGAGTGGCAATTCGCAGATTGAATATGTGATTTTTTTTAATTGAGGTAAAATTCACATAACATAAAATTAACCATTTTAAAGTGGACAATTCAGTGGCATTCAGTACATTTACACTGCTCTGCAACCATCACATGTATGTAGTTCCAGAACGTTTTCATCTCCCCCAAAGGAGACCCTGTCCCCACTCCCCTCTTCCCCACCCGCCCCCCACCCCCTGGCAACCACTGATCTGTGGCCCTGTCTGGTTTTCACACACGTAGGGCTGCCCTCTCACTCAGCTTGACGCCTTCAAGGTGCGTGCGTGCTACGGCACATGTCGGCACTGCGTTCCTTTCTGTGGGAGAACTAAATATTCCACTGTATGGATAGACCACGTGTTGTTTACCTTCGCAGCGATGATGGGTGGATTGAACGTGCACTTTCTCTATCCTTGTTTCATCCAACAAATGTTTTCTAAACGCCTATTGCACATAGGCAAAGGTGCCAGGTTTGGGGCCCTACGGGGCTGTCCCTGCTGTCAGCGCCATCTCCGTGGTGAGGAATCAGGGGAGGTGGGCAGTGGCAGGTTCGAGGGCTGCAAAGGCAGGTCGGGGCCTGGTCCGGGGGGCGCGCCTGGGAGGGCTGTGCGTGGCCTGCTGAGAGGCTTGGCCTTCGTCCTGTGGGGCACGGAGCCTCCAGGAAGCTCCAAACACACCCCTCTGTGGGGCTTCAAGGGAGGAGGTCATGAGGCTGGGTCTGCCACGAGCCCCTGCTGGCAGGAGGGGGGTGGCCCTGAGCTGGACAACCTGGGCGCAAGGGCCAGAGCAGCGGGACTGGGGATTGGGGGAGGGGGAGATGCCAGGAAAGCTGAGAGGGCGAAACAGGTAGGGTTTGGGGCTTGCTTGGCCGTGGGGAGTGAAGAAAGAGGAGAACGACGTCAGGATCCAAGGCACAGATGCTGCACAGCACCAGGGCATGAGGGTGCATGGTGTTTGGCCGCCACATCCCAGAGCCTGACACTGGAGCCCAGAAAAGGAGGGTCACGTCAGGTGCCAGAGCCATGGGGTGCTCCGGAAGCCACCCAGTGGAGAGATGCTCACGTTATCTCACTGTCTGCTTCCCCTGTAAGCTGTGCAGGGAGGACGAGATGCTTTGGAAACTCGTGGACATAATGCAGACCAGCGTCGTTCCTTTTGCCCTTACCGAGGGTAGCAATGGCCATGACATTGGTCATCAGAAACCTGACCATCTATATGCTGTAAACATTGTTGCCTGGAAACGTAAGATGAGGGTTTGCAAGGCTGAGCTCTCACTATTGGGAGCAGGTGGACCCTGGTGGCCTAGGGGTAGAGGGGTGTTGTGCCGAGGCTCAGCGCAGAGCTGTGGCCTGCGCAGGCGGTGGGTGGCACTGCAGTCTCCTGTCTTGGTGCACACAGAGTCGGCAGCTGAGGACAACATGGTCAGACATCTCTGTCGTGGGGAGGCAGGGGGCCCAGGACAGGCTAGCTAGACCCCGGCTCCAGGAAGGAAGCAGAGCCTGCAGGAAGGAGACAGGACCAAAGTGAGACACGAGGTACCACAGGGAGGCCACTGGGAAGGGAAAGCCGGCACCGGTAGAAGACGCCTCCGTGAGCCTGGACCACCCACACCCTGCTCGGTGGACGGCCCGCCCTGCACAGACCGCCCAGGGCAAGCTGCCCAGGGGACAGGGCCTGGGCCTGCAGGACATAAACCATCGTCCTGGTCATCACAGCACACGCCTTTTACTGACTGGTCTTGGCAGATAAACTGTGCCTATAATTAACAAAAATATTATTCTGCTTTGGACAGGAAGAAGAAGTGGAGTGGAAAATGTCACCGAGTGTTTTCCTTCACACGATGGAGGAAGAAAATAACTTATACAAAGGTCAGTTAGGAGGACTTGCGTGGTAAGCAAGACGTCACTCTGTCTACCCACCACATGTGGGGAAGACTTAGATGCCCCGTCATGAAAGGCCGCAAGTATATAATTGGGGAAAGAGCAAGACACGTATAGGATGAGAACATAATCGAAACCTACATCCTCCTTTTGAACCCCTAAGACCTCCACTGAACATTCTCAGCTTAGTGACAGGGAAGAAAGTTATTTCCTAGATTGTTTAGATTAAGAAAATTGATACCGTATGTACAGTAAAATGTCTTAATCCTATTAGACTGAGGCATGTGCCTGAATTCTGACACATTCTCCTTTTGTGGGTTGTTCAGCATAATTAGCATAGCTATAATCTGGCTGGATCTGCAAGCGTGTGAATTGGTCTTTCAGATATTTCCATTATAATTTCCTGTAACTATTGTCCAATTCCTTTGGTTCTACTCCACCCTGAGGATAAATCCCAACACAGAATGACCTGCCAAGATGACCCTGGCCCTTAGTGCTATTGTGTAAGTTCCTGAAAACTAAAGTAAGGTTGTGAACTAGAATGTTTCCCAGTGCCAGTCATTCACCTGCCTCCGTTCCAATCCTGGTCTTCTCTAGATAGCACCGGTACTGTTCTGGACTTTATATAGTTTTTAAATTCACTACAGTTTTCACACCAGTAAATTCTCATCCTAAGCAACAATATCAATGTAGCTATAGGTTTGATATGCTAATCATGGAAGATAAAAATGTCTGTGTATCACTGAAAATCCTGTTACACACCCCTGGTGGCAAGAGTCCTACAGTGCACTGGACGCTGGACTAGGCCGGGAGCCCAGAGGCAATGATGACTTTGGCAGATTTGTCGGTTGGTTGCACTGGGGAGAAAGGCGGTCAAAGGGGTAAACTCACATTTATCGAGTGCCCAAGACGTGCAAGGCACATTGTTTTCCAGGCTCATCTCATTTAATGTTCACAACGACCAGGAGACGTAGCTGCTGCTCTCCTCGCGTCGGCGGACACTGAGACAAGGCCTGCTGTCCTCCAGACGTGGCAGTTCATCCGCTCTGACACCCAGTGCAGAGCAGTTGCTATCAAACACATTCATTCACTTCCATAGTCATTCAGCAAACACTGAGTGTCTCCAGTGTGTCAGGTGCAATGACACAAGGATGATACCTGCCACCAACAGCTCAAGATATGCTGGGTGTCACAGCAGTGGATGGGGTGGGAATAGTGGCACAAACTGGGTAGTTTATACAAATTAGGACGACAGCTGGGAGTTATAGTAATCCACGGGCCACAGGCACCCCTGGAACTCAGTGTGTGTCTGCCACAGTAATGCCACTTAAGACCCTGCTCCGTATGGCATCCTGTGGTCTTTACTGCAACCCTCATTTGCTTCGTATTCTGCATATCTGTCATCAGCCTTCAGGATAATTTCCCAGCCTTCAAACACATCAGATAACCTACCAGTTCATTTTCTCCTGAAAACCTCCCTCCTGCACCCCTCCCAGTCAGCTCCAGTCCTTGGGCCTTTCTTGGCCTTTGCTGACTGGTTGCCACTCCCTCGTTTCCGTGAAGCTCGTCCAGAGACATCCCACCACGTACATCTGCGTGTCATCCTGCACTCACGCTTGGACCACAGTTTCCTGGGCATTTGGAAGGCGTGGCCCCTGCTCTTCTGATAACACTGCGTGAACACAGTGCGGGCCCAGGAAGAAAGCAGGGAGAGAGCAAGAGCCTGCTCCACACGGCAGCAAGTCAGGAACTGGTGCCCGAAACTGATGCATCACGAAAGCACATGAGCGTGTTGTGTGGCCGCTGGGAGAAGCACACAGAAACCGGCTGAGAGCGCTTCCGTGAAGCTAGACCATTCCACACACCATAGTGGGTACTGCACTTCCTGCGACACCGAGTCCCTCGCCCACCCTGTCCCGCTGCACTTACCACATGGCTGTGAGCCCGTGTTCTCGGTGTTTCCCGCCGCGGGATGCCGAGACCCCGAGGGCGGGGCTCCCCATCGGTTCACTCCAAGAGCAGTGCCTGGCCGTCCTCGGGCTCAAGAAGTCAAAATTTAATAACTGAATTCATTCCGTGTATTTTTAATGAATGAATGAATTTAGGGAAGAATGCCATTGGGCAATATACCTGGCAGGTAGACAGGTGGGACAGTGTTTTTATTATAATCCTTTTCATACTCTGTATAAAATGATGTGTATTATTTTGATAAAAGCAAAGATTAATTTGGGGAAAATCGAAGGTTCCCGTGGGAAGCCCAGGCGTGCAACCTGCTACCCGACCCAAAAGCTCTTAAAACGATCCACGCCTTTGACATAATATCAGTTTCCATGAAGGTTGAAACCCCAAGCAGCGTCCCTCCAGAGCAGCAAACCCGGAGTGTCACTTTCCTAGTCGGATGTTGTGGCGCTGGGTGTGTTGTTATCTGCTAGGTCTTTGGTCACTTAAAGAAATGAAATGTCTTCCTCTTAGAATTCTTTGCTTAAAAATCAAAGGTTTTCCTTTCCAAATAAAACATTAGCATTTTAATCGCTGAGATTACCCCGGCCACCCGCCCCTTTCATCACCCCCCCACGTGTGAAACTGCCTGGCCTCGCTTTTCACAGTCTCGGGATAAAAGCTCTTTCTCCGCTTCGCGAGAGAGTGGGGCAGTTGTTGCCCTTTGAGGGCCATGAATAGCTTCCTGCATTTATAAATGTCCATGAAATTCTTGAAGGGATTGAAAAGTGCCCTGCGCAGAAGTGTCATGAGAAAAGCAAAGTTTCGGGAGAAAACTCAATCCATTTAAACCATCTACGGGGAAACGGGCAAAGCTGCTCCCCAGTGTTTCGTTTTAAAATATAGTTGCAACCCCAGAATGAGAATGTTCCAGCACACAAGTGTTTGTGCACACACAGTCACGTCACGGTTTCCTTTCTGCTACACACTCTGCATTCCTTTTCTTATTAAATTCTTTGTTTCTCAAATTTAGTGAATCTATCTAGTGAAAAAAAAAGAAAAGTAGCTTTCTGAGATAACAAAGCTATTTTGTTTAAAATATCTTAATGTAACAGGTAAGTGTTGTTGAAGATTTAATAACGCTACAAGGGGGAACTCTGGAAAGAGTTATTAGTAAACAGTACGTTATAACATGTCTGAACCTTTTCTAGTATTTTCAAGGAGGAAAGCTTAAAGTTTTAAACACATAAAAGGAAGCATTTATTCCTTTTCTTACATTTTATTTCTACATGTTAATCCTATATTTTGAAGTTTTTCAGTTAAAGCTTAGGTACCTTTCAGAAAATGTACTAAAAAAGAGCAATTATCCTCAAATGAGGAAATCATAAACTAGCTGGGTGGTGTACACACATCGTACAGACTAACCACAAAATCCACCTTCCGTGGGGGTTTAGGGCAAAGAGAGAACTTTCAGATATTAGTAGCTTAAGGTATTTTTCACATCAGCCAGATGACAGAGGCAATCTACACGATGCGTGCCTTCTATGCCCTGGCTCTCGGGCTGGCTCCCGCCAGGAGGATTATGTGACAGAAGAGGAACCCAGCCGGGCTCTCCAGCCAGCTCCAGAGTGCCCACTCCAGCCCACCAGCCTTCGTCAGCTCTTCTCCCCTTCTGTCCTCACACCTCAGTTCTGGCTGGTCACCTGCACTTAGCCTCACCTCTGCGGCTGCCCTCCGACTCCTTCCCAGGGGACACGATCCGTGCCCTCTCCCCACCCCCAGCATCCACCCTGTGCTCTGTGCCCCAATCCCCCGGCCACTTCTCATGTGGCCTCCCTGTCTGGGGAAGGACACATAAGTGCATTGATTCTATGAAAAATTTACCACCTTTGTGGTTTATTTGTTGTCTCTTTCTTATAAGTCCACATTAAGCATTCTAGATAAAATTTGGGTCCTTTCAGCATCATCGTTTTCAAAAACCTGCTCACCCAACCTTGCCTCACGGTAGGCTGAGCTTTCATGGCTTTGTGGCAAAGGCTGAGGTCAGCCCTGCCCAGAGCACGGCTCCTTCGGGCCCGCAGGAATCCAGGCAGGCTCTGCTCTGGCCGACACCTGCTGAGCCAAGCTGCCCACAGCCTATCCAGGCAGGAGCGTGGGCCCACTTCCCCTGTGAACGGCGGACAGCCGTTTCTGCCCAGAAACCCCATGCTAGACACTGGTGTCAGCATCTGCAGCTGGTGGACCCGACCCACACCTTGTGAGAACTGGAATTGCATTTCCGTGTCCCATCTTCCTGTAGTTGTCTTGTCCCTTGGGGTCCTTGCTGACCACTCTAAGATGGACAGTCAGTGGCCCCCTGGGGCCCACGGATTCCTCTTTGCTGACACATGTCTGCCTTGGCACAGCTGTTCCCAGTGCAGTAGCCGACCTGCTGGTTCCTCTGCTCCGGGGAGGTAGACTGTCAGTAAGGCAAACTGAGACCCTGTGAGACGTTGCTCTGGGGGATGGCAGCAACTATTTGGGCTAAACTGGGGACTTTATGTGTTTTATTCCACTTACCCTCCCCCTAGCAGTATGAGGAAGGGGGTATTTTTATTTCTCAGGAAAGGAAACAGGCTCAGCAAGGCTGTCACGTGCTAGGTCAATAGCCGGTAGGTGGTAGGACGGGGGTTCCACCTGATCCCAGACTGTGGCCCTGGCACTGGCTGTGCTGCCCAGGCAGGCGTCAGGTGGCCAAAGCCCTCGGGACGACTGTCTTGCCCATTTGCCAGCTCTGCGTTGTGCATCACAATCTTGTCACCATTTTCCTGTCTCTCCCTGGAGGCTGGCTTTCCCCGGATCACAGCGTATCTCCTCCTCCCCTTTCGTTGCTCGCCCCTTTCGCTAGCTCCTGATCCCTGTGGTTTACCCAGAGACTCAACCTCTCCTTTCTCGCTGGTTTGCCCACGCGATTCTCCAGGGACCGTCTCTACTCTCGGCCTTCACATCTGATTACCCTGGTTCTCGGCAGCAGCCAGACTCATGCTTCTGTCTCACTGTGACTTCCGAGTGTAAGCACCGCCCTCTCCTTTCCCAGTCACTCACATCGGCCTTGGGCCCACCATGCTGTGCTCGTGGGGGAGGCCAAGTTGAGGAACCTTGTCCATCCATTCATGACGCCACCTGCCATGGAGGCCCCACAGACTCTTCTTCCCCCCAAGTTGTAGCCACCGTCTGGCAGGGGTTGGGGCACCTCTGCCTGTGCCCCGGGGCCCTCAGGTGCCTTCCCAAGTTGGAGGTCATCACAGCCCTAAAGTGAGTTCCCAGGGAAATGGCCAAACTGGGTGGCAGTTGTCAGTTTGGTGAATTCCAGCAAATATCCTTCACATTCTGAATATAGATTCCAGGAAGAGACGTCGTTTCCCAAACTGGCAAGTCTCGTCTTCCCGTGGGAGATTCTTCCCAAGACCTGCTTCAAGGACCCCGTTGTTCCAAACCTCAGCATCCGTGTGGAATTCCCCTCTGAGAAATGAGCTCTATTGCAGTTTATTTTGGTGATAGGAAATTGTTCTTATTTTCTCTAAGGTCAGCTTTCTCTAGGTCCATCCTCCTAACCACCAGGATAAGACAAAAGAGAAATTTAAAATATGTATGATGACAAAAACATCCAAAAAGTAATTCAAAAATATAGCTATTGAATTAGGGGAAGTCATGGGTATTTGTGTGTTTAGTTTTGTCTGTTTTATAATAGGGGGTGAGGGTAAATTACTGGAGAGAGTTTAACAGGCAACAAAATATTTCATATTTTAGCAACTCATTTAATAAAAGTAATATAAAACATATTATAAAAAGAGTAACCTATAATTCTATAATCCCACCATTAACATGTTGTTTTTACATGGTTATAATGATAGAGTGGGATACCATTTGCATAACACTTTTTTGCTTGATATTTTCACATTAGCAATTTTCTTTTTTAAGATATTATACAAGTAGATATATGAATCTCATCACTTACTTTATTCAAACTTTTATTCTATGCAATAAGATGTAAAGTTAGACTCATGTTTATATTGTAATAACTGCTTTCATTAACCTATATGTTGAAAAAGTTTTTTCATTTTCTTTTTATTTATCCTTCTGGAGTATAGACATGTGGATGAATAAAGATGAATCTTGGAATTTCCCTCAAGACTATGATCCAGAACTGATCAAAGAGGAGAAACGGAAAGAATTAGAGTCGGAGCTAAGGGTGCAGGTATAGCTACATTTCTGTCGTAGTAATGATAAGTCATCTAGTGCAGTGATTGTGCTTCTTTACCATTTCCTATTAATGACCTATCTCATAGTTTCACATAGAAAATACAGGGCATGCAAAGTCACCTAAACTTAGTACATTTTGTATTTACCCAGGTTGATGAATTGATGAGACAAGAACTAAAAAATTTGAAACTGGCTGTGAACAGAGAAAAGGAATACCCAGTCAAACCAGAAAAGAAGAAAGGGAAGGTGAGTAGTGAATGAGCATGGGGAGGGGGCAGGTTCAGTCATGACACGGGGCCCGCTGCCCATGCAGCGGCAGGTCCAGGAGGGCTGCCTGTGGATGCCTCACGAGGTAACACACCTTCCTTTGGTAAATTTACTTGGTCCACCATTTAGCCCTCAGGGTGTGGCCTCATAAATGGGTCAGATCCAACCATCTGACAGTGTCCTCCGCCAACCCCCATCGGCCACGGATTCTTATCACCCAAGCCCCACGGGTAGGACAAGAACTATCAAAGAAGCCAGAGCACACGCCCCTCATCTGTGCTGGAGGTGGTCTTTAGGGGGCCCTGGCAATAAGCAGGTTCCATACAGGGATCATAGAGAAAGGAATCGGATGAACTGAATCGTAAGTTGCCACCGAGCCATCTCACAGTGGTTTATTTTTTCTTAGAGGTGTTGGGAGTGATGATTTGGTTTTATTTGACTTTATTTTTATTTCAATAGATTTAGGGGGTACAGGTGGAGTTTTGTTACATGGATATGTTATATAATGGAGAAGTCTGGGATTTTAGGGTTCCCGCCACCCGAGTAGTGTACATTTGTACCCAATAGGGAACTTTTCATTCCTCACTCCCCACCCTCCCTCCTCCTGAGTCTCCAGCGTCTATTGTGCCATCTGTGTGACCATGCATACCTGTAGCTTAGTTCCCACTTGTAAGTGAGAACCTTCGGTCTTTGGATTTTTTTTCCTGCGTTACTTCACTTAGGATAATGGCCGCTAGTTCCATCTTCACTGGGGGTTAGAGCAGCATTCAAAGTTCAGAGAATTCCAAGTTCGTTTACTCAGGCCTCTATCTCTGCCTCCATGCTAGAGACAGCCTTGCTTGCCATCCGGGCCAGCGTCTCCAAGGAAGAGAGCTAAGACTGCTTCTCACAGGGAGTCTTTGCTTCTGTGACAGCTTCCTCTGAGTTCCGTGGCTGATCCACCTTTCCTGGGATTCACACATTCTCTCTTAGAGTTTTTCACACTTTCAGCTGCATTGGTGTCTAGTTTTGCCAGCTCAAGGGCCATATGGTCTCTTTGGGATGACTCTACATTGATCTGTTTTGTATTGATGTGGTTTAACTCTGAATGCAACTGAATTTCCCTCATAGCTCTGTTCTGAAGGTCCATCGCTGTAGTCTGATAACACTGACTTAACAACCAACAACCATCTACAGATGAAAGCACCTTCACAAGAGCTCTGGAGTCCAAGAGAGGGGGTGAAGCACCCAGTTGAAGCACAGAAACATTTAAAAAGATGCATCAAAGAGACTAAGAAGAAAAATTTCACTTTGCCTATGTCACTCCTCCCCAAAGCCCACACATCTCCCCAGCCCACTAGTTCTCCCTTGCAGAAAAAGGACAGAGAAGTGAGCATCTGACTTCACCACCGACCCCACTACCAGACCACTCACCTGTGGACCCCAGCACTGCAGGCATCTTACAAACCCTGACACCAGGCATGTCTTTGGATCCCAACATCAGAAAAGAATCAAAGTATATCACTGCAGAAAAATCATCAAATTACAAAGGAAGACAGTGAGAGAAGAACAAAAGAACCACAAAACAGAAAAAAAAATTGATAGGTCCTTACCTATCAATAATTACTTCAAATGTAAATGAATTAAACTCACCAATCAAAACATATAGAGTGGCTGAATGGATTAAAAGAAAACAAGATCCAACTATATGCTGTCTATGAGTGATTCATGTTAGATTTAAGGACACATACAGGCTGAAAGAGAGGGGATGACAAAAGATATTTCGTGCAAATGGTGACCAAAAGAGAGCAGAGGTGGCTGCACTTAGTCAAAAACTATTAGAAGAGACCGAAAAGATCATTACATAATGATAAAAGGGTCAATTCAATAGGAAGAGATAACAATTATAAATATATATGCACCCTTCATCAAAGCACCTAAATATATAAAGTGAATATTGACAAATCTGAAGGGAGGAACAGCAATTCAATAGCAGGAGACTTCAATATCCTACTTCTATAATGGATATACCATCCAGACAGAAGATCAGTAGGGAGACACAGCAGACCTGAATACCACTGTAGACCGATGGTCCTAACGGTTATTCTACCCGGCAGCAGCAGAGTACACATCGTTCGCAGGTACACGTAGAACATTCTCCAGGATGCTTTCCACATTCTGGGTCACAAAACAAGTGTTAATAAGTTTAAGAAGATTGAAAACATTCCAGACAACCTCCAATCACAATGAGATGAAACTAGAAATCAGTAACAAAAGGAATATGGAAAATTCACAAATACATGGAAATTAAACAACACACTCTGAACCATCGGGTCAAGGAAAAAAATCTAAAGGAGAATTAGAAAATATCTCAAAGCAAAAATGAAAGCACAACATACCAAACTTTATAGCAAGAGCAGTACTAAGAGGGGAATTTACACAAATGCCTACATTAAAAAAGAAGAAAGATCTCAAATAAACAACCTAACATACCTCAGTGAACCAGAAGAAGAGAGGAACAGTAAACCCAAAGCCAGTGCAAGGAAGGAAATAATAAAGATTAGAGCAGAAATAAATGACATAGAGAATAAAAAAAGGTTGATGAAACTAAGAGTTGGTTTTCTGAAAAGATTTTAAAAATTGGCAAACTTTATGCTAGACTAAGAAAAAAAGAGAGAAAGCTCAAATAAATAAATTCAGCAGTGGAAGAGGAGACATTATAACCAATGTCACAAAAATTAAAAAGATGATAAAAAACTATCATCAACAATTACACACTAAATGGACAACCTAGAAGAAAGAGATAAATTCCTAGAAACATACAACCTGCCAAGACTGAATCAAGAAGAAATAGAAAGTTCCAACAAACCAATAATAGAGAGATTAAATCAGTAATCAAAAACCTTCCTGGGATCCTGGAACACAAAAGGACATTAGGGAAAAATCAGTGGAAACCTAATAAACTGTGCATTTTCATTGGTCATATTGTGCCAATGTTGGTTTCTAAGTTGTGATAAATGTACCATAGTAACGTAAGATGTTAATAGGGAAAGCTATGTGAGGGGTATACAGGACCTCTGTGTACTATTTTTGTAACTTGTCTGCAAATATAAAACTATTGTAAAATTAAAAGTTTTCATTTACAGATAACATGATTGTCTATGTAGAAAATCCCAAAGAATCTACAAAGAAAGTTTTAGAAACAATAAGTGAGTTCAGCAAGGTTGCAGGATACAGGATAAACCTGTATGTCTATATACCAGCAATGGACACATAGACACCAAAATTAAATGTAAAATCATTTTAAATCACTGAAAAAATGTAGGTGTAAATCTAACAAAACAGGTACAAGACTTAAATGTTAGAACTGCACAAATCTGATGAAAGAAATCAAAGAAGAGCTAAATAGACACACCATGCGCATGTACTCAACAAAACAATAACAAATACAGAGATTAAATAAAGAGAAGTTGAGTCTTCTCAACATAGAAGTCACCATAGTAAAAATGTCTGTTCTGTCCACATTGATATATAGGTTTAATGCAATTCTATCAAAATCCCAGAAATATAATTTGTAGACATAGACAAAACTATTCTAAAATTTATATGGAGAGACAATGGAACTAGAATAACTAAAGCAATTTTGAAAAAGGAATAAAGTGAGAAGGATCAATTCACCCAGTTTTATGGCTTACTGTATAGCTACAGTGCCCAAGGCTGTGTGCTCTTGGTAGCGAACAGACAGACACACGGAACAACGGAACAGGGCAGAGAACCCAGAGCAGCCCGCCCAGGTCTGCCCGGCTGATTTTGACAAAGGTGCAAAAGCGAGGAAGACACCCCCTTGGATAAACGGCGCTGGAGCAACTGGACATCCATCAGCAAAAAGAAATGAACCTAAGTCTCTCACATTGGCCAAAAATTAGTTCGAAATGGGTCGCAGACTTTACTTTAGGAAAAAAATATAGAAGATTTTTGGAATCTAAGGCTAGACAAAGAGTTCTTAGAATTAATACCAAAAGCACAATTCATAAAAGGAAATATTGGACTTCATCAAAATTAAAATTTTTGCCCTGTGAAAGACGCTGTTAAGAGGATGAAGAGACAAGCTACAGACTGAGAGGAAATATTTGCAAACCACATATCCGACAAAGAGCTAGTATTCAGAACACACAAAGAACCCTCAAAACTCAAAAGTTTGAAAACAAGCAACCCAGTGAGAGAATGGATGAAAGGCAGGAAGAGACGTTTCACTGAAGGGGACGCAGAGACGGCAAGAAGCGCGTGAACAGAAGCTCAGCACCACGGCCGCCAGGCAAACGCACGCGGAACCGTGATGACGGCACCGCCCCTGTCAGCGTGGCTGGAATAAGCACCGGTGACACAGCGAGCGCTGGGGAGGGCGGGAGAAGCGAGACACGTGCACACTACTGGTGGGACTGTGAAGTGGCACAGCCACCGCGCATCACGGCTGGGCCGTTGTTTTAAAAAAACAAACATGCACGTCCGGTACAGCCCGGCCGCTGCGCTCATGACACACGTGCCAGGGTAATGAAGACTTATGTTCACTGCGGTGAATTCTTAAAATCTTACGTTGCCTCAGCATCCATGCTGAATCTGAGTTTAACTTTCTCGTGCTAGAAGCAGGGCTTAGTCACCCCTGTCACAGTCCCCAGTTCTCCACCTCCTCCGACTCCCCAGTGTCACTGGCCCAGATGACAACCGCCTCCTTAAACAACCACCTCCTGGCACCCACCGCCCTATGGGACGGCTAGATACAGGCTCCCCGGCTGGCCCCACTGACCCCCACACCCCACACGGACAGCACAAATATGCCACAGTGACACCCATGTGTCACAGCACGATGCCATGGACCTCGCGCCTGCTTGCTGTAGACCCCCCAGTTAGAACTCCCTGTGGGAAAGCAAGTCACCCAAGTAACTCCCTAGCCCCCAGTAAAGGCCTCAATCTATAGGTCCCACGCTTAGCACGCGTGTCCCGGATGGCGCCCCGACACGCCACCACCCACGCTGGCCCTGAGAGGGGGCTGCCCTCTTCTCTCTGGGATCTGTAAGCAACAAAACTGCCTCTGTTACTTCGTGTGCTCTGCTGTGCTGCCCGCTCTGTGTCTCGCCTGGCCAGCACACCCAGCCACCTCTCCTCCTCGGCAGGGCTGTCCTGGGGGTGGCTGTTTGGGCAGGAATAAACCGGACGCAGGTCAGACCAGAGCCACAAGGCATCTGCCACTATAAACAGGCGTCCTGTGAGAGAAACATCTGGTCTCGGGGCAGACACTCGGTCATTGGGCTGAGTGTCCACTGGGATAAAGAAGTGGCCAGTAAAAGGCTCACCAAACCCCCACTCGCCGAGCCCCGTCAGGGCAGGGCTGGACTCTATAACCGCTCTCCAGAGAGTGGCCTCAAGGCCAAATTAGAGAAAAAGTCAACATTCACACGCGCACGCGCGCGCGCGCGCGCACACACACACACACACACACTCGTGCACGCACACACTTATAGCTGCTTGCTTAATTCATAACAGCCTGAAACTGGAAACAACGATAAGAAGGAACGAGCTATTGATACACACAACGACCTGGGTGAGTTTCCTGAGAATTGTGCTGACTGAGAAAAGCTCCCCAAAGGCTACGTGCTGTGAGATTCCGTTTGGGCAGCATTCTCGAAAGGCCACAGTTACAGAAATGGAGACCAGATCGGTGGTTTCCAGGGGTTAAAGACGGGGTGGTCTTGGGAGGGAAGCGTCTGTCACTATAAAAGGGTGACATGAGGGTCCTTGTGGGGAGGGAGACGTTCTGTGCTTTGACCACGTCCATGCCGACATCCTGGCGGTGACCTTGCGAGGCAGCTCTGCGAGGCGTGGCCACGGGCAGAACCCTGGCGGAGGCACACGCCATCTCTCTGTGCTGTTTCTCACAACTGCATGTGAACCTACCATTATCTCAAAACAGAAAATTAAGCTTTAAAAAACTGAAAAACATGAATGAAGTTAGGCTATGTGCAGCCATAGAAGTGAATCTTGCGGTCACAGTGTTGTTGGAAAGAAGCCAGACATAAGACGAGTTTATGTATCACTAGTGTGAGTCCACTCACAGGAAGGGGCACCATGAATCTGCGGTGAAGTCGGAACAGTGTCGCCTACAGATGGGAAGCAGCATGACAGAGAGCTCAGAGGGGAGAAATATGCTCTGTATCTTGAACCGGGTGGTGGTCATGTGGTTATACATAGAAATTAAATGTAAAAGCCAGTCAGCCTGTGCACAGGTGCACGTTACATAGATTACACTGCCAGAAAGAGGAATGGATGAACGAGTAGATGGACGTGGAGGGATGAGCTAGAGGAAGGTGAGAAGGTGTGTGACGTGCGTCGTGCGTGGGGAGCGCGGGTCCCCTGAGGGGCCAGGGGTAGAAGGTGACACAGAACAGGAAGATGGACCTGTTGGGAACTCGGCCCGCGCAGGCTCTGCAGTGGCGACCTCGCCTTCCGTCCACGTAAGCAGCTTGGGGGTTTGCAGGCCAAACCTACGTCCGTGACAACACTGCGGCTCTTGTTCAATTGTCACTAACATTTCCCTTCCTGCCACCTCCAAAACCAGTTTGTGTAGCTCATTTCTGGGCTTATTTGCTTGCTTGTTTTGACTAAATTGCTGGTTGTCTCCTTTTTTTTTTTTTTCCTCTATTTCAGAAAAATAAAGGGAAGAAAGGCAAAAGAGGGAAAAAGAAGGACAAAGACCTGACAGCTGACAGGTGAGGATCGGCTCGCGCTGTCGCGGGGCCCGTGGACAGGCACAGCCCAGCGCAGGGCGCAGGAAGCCCTGAGACGCGGCCGAGCGCTGGCCGTGCTGTGCGGCACCTCTGCCACACGGCACCCTCCTCTCCCTCACAGAGCACGTGCGAGTGGCAGGTGCCACCTCGAGTCCTGCAGGTCCCAGGTCGCAGAGGTGCCTGGTGGGCCGGGGGGCAAACGCGGGTCCTCGTCGCATCTGAGCTCCTGGAGCGCTTTAGGTTTTAAAATTCATGGCTGGGGGCAGTTCTTGAAAAATTGTTTAGGAAATAACACCCCGATGAAACTTTTGAGGAAATGCCGAGATTCTGCGTTCCCTCAGGCAGAGACGTGTCCTGTCCCCCTGCACGGCGCTGGCCCAGCCTCGAGGCACTTGGTCCTGCTTGTCGCAGGGACGAGTTCGCAGGGTGAGGCTGAGCCTCGTAAGGGACGTTCCCACTTCCTTGAGCTTCGCTGGCCCAGCTTCAACACAGGACTGACGAGTAGCTTTAAACGCTCATTTTTTACGTTGAAATGGCCCTTGCATGCTTTAACACTGAAAATAAATAGTACCTAGGTTTTCAAATATTATTAAGGAATTTAGTTAAAATCCCTGATATACAGATGTCAGACATCACTTTGAACATGTCCCTCCTCCTCATGGGTTTTGTTAATGGGTCAACACCTGTTGCTCCCGTACTTGGGGGTGTTCTCTAGCTCTCCCCTGGATCCAGCATTGTTCTTTCCAAAGTCTGCTGGACAGAAGACCCAGGAGACAGGAAGCCCAGCTTAGAACTACCTCGAGGGGAAGAGAAGACCAGGTTAGCCCAGAAGCCAGCACGTCGAGCATGTTCTCGGCATGTGCCTATTTATGGCCGAAACAACATAAGTGAGCTGGGAATAATTCTCCAGTGAAATGGAGAGTGACTGTTATTCGATTCATTTTTATGCCCAGAAATACAGATATATCTGGTCATCGTGTTCCTGAAAGACTTTTCATGTTAATTTTAAAGATCCTATGCCACTAGAGTAAGATTATTTCTGCCATGATCTGTAAGACTTCTGTTTCTCTTATTAAATTAATAACCCCTAAGACAGTATCTTTATCATAGTTTAAAATAGTTTTATGGTTGAAAATGTTTTATTCCAAAACAAAAGTTCATTTCACTGGAAAATCCAAATATGGGTTTGTGTTTAGGCCTTCTTAATATATTTTGTTTTGATTATGTTAGAGAATCTTCTTTAATTTTATGTTAATATTTTATGCCTATGGTATGTGTTTATATTAAATAAGTATTCAAGTTAAAACACTAAATTGATACTTCCTTGATATAGGTCAGATACTTTTATCCCAAATTTCATCACAATTAAACCTTTCTTAGGCTGGGCATGGTGCCACAAGCCTGTGATCCTAGCACTTTGGAAGGCCAAGGCAGGAGGATCCCTTGAGGCCAGGAGTTTGAGACCAGCCTGAGCAAGAGCAAGACCCCATCTATACAAAAAATAAAAAAATGTTCTGGGCATGGTGGTGTGTGCCTATAGTCCCAGCTACTCAAGTGGCTGAGGCAAGAGAATCACTTGAGCCCAGGAATTGGAGGTTGCCATGAGCTCTGATGACAGCACTGCCCTCTAGCCTAGGCCACAGAGCAAGACCCTGCCAAAAAAAAAAAAAAAATACATATATATATATATATATATATTAAACTTTTGTTAATTTTCAGCAGAGAACATCCTTTTTTGAATGCATTTGCTGGAATACAGTTTCAGTCAACCAAAGACTGAGGTCATTGGATTAACATTTATTCTAATAGTATTTGGCTTGAGTCTAAATAATGTTCTTGGGTCTCTTTTAATCACACTAACTTGAATCATAGTACAGTTGAAGAACTGTCTAAATATGGTTGTATTTAGAATTCTCAACATAAAGAAAGACTAGGGAGGATGGAAGAATAAAGAAAAGGAAGAGACAAAATATCTCAAAGGATTATATTGAATAATATTTGGGCTTAACCTATCTGAATTCCTGCCAGCCAAACCCTAGCTAATATCATTGGGAGTTTCATTCATTATGTGGGATACTATGTCCATTTTTTCTCAATTAGTATAAATTACCAGTGTGCTGACTATATGCCCAAGGTCCTCTTAGAGAAGTGGTTTTGACATCTGTAAACACTGCAAAAAAGGATAACACCCTCCTAAAAAATCATTGCACTCATTACTCAAGACATTTTATCTTCCATGTAAGAATTATCTCCAGTATAAGCCTTTGTTCTTTGTAGATATTTCTTTTAAACTATTATGCTATTGAGTTAAAAGGAAACATAAATTTCACAAAGGATTAATGATCTACTACAGCTTGCAGATGCTAACTGAATATATAATTATAGGCCCATTGCATTACTATTATTGGGTAATTTCTAATTCATATTTGTGCCATCACGAAGACTGATGGAAGGGCAGACTGCAGGAGTTATAGCTGGTCTCAGACGCCCAGAGATATCATTCTTATTAATGGGAAACATCAGATATGCACATGGATGAGTGAAAGTATTGTTTTTAAAAAGCCTAATTTATCCCCAAATTGTGGAAACACTTCAAAACTCCATGTATTTGCGGGTACACAAACGTACTTTGAAATAGATCTGGTTTGTTCTGTGCATGTGTGACAATTAATAGTGATGCGGCGATTTTATGTGTGTGCTGCTGCTTCCCCCCAGGAGCATCGAGTCTCTGTACAAGGAGCTGGTGGAAGAGGGATTACTGATCCAAGCTCTGAAAGTCAACCTCTCTGATTACATCGGTAAAGTACACATTATTATGCTTATATGGGTCACATGTCACCCCTTGTGTTTTGAGGTCCCAATAGCGGGAAGTATGTTTCATTCTGTTTTTGTCCGAGCCAACACCTGGCCCGTGGTGGCTTCTGGTAAACGTTTGTCCGATTGAATTGATTTGAATAACCTAAGTGGATGCTGTGAACTGAGAGGTTCTCTTAGTAAACTGGGTCCAGCTCTCTCCCCTAACGTGGTAGAAGCAGGTCTTTAACCTGGCAGCAGGGTTCTGTGGGCATTATTTCTGGCATTACCTGACTTAAGGACACGAGGAATCGTTCACACTTTCAATGTTTAAACAAAGCGCCCTCAGAGGGCAGCACCTGCTGCCTCCGCAGTGAACAGTCCTTACGGAGGATTCCTTCCAGAAGAGACAGCAGTAGTTGGGAGGAAGGAGATGGGGGCGTTTGTTATCACATCATCAACTAAGTTTTTCTCTTAATTTTTAAAACACTCTATGATGACCTGAAAACACACAGCTCAAAACTCCTCCTAATTCGACCCCCCTAATGCAATTCTTATTTTCACTTTTATGAAAACAGTATCTTCAATGACTAAGGACACGCTCCTGCATAACCACAAAGGGACAGTCACACTCGGAAAATTTAACCCTAATGCAATACTCGCACCTAAGGTATAGCTGATACTCGGTTTCCCCAATGGTCCTGAAAATGCCCCTTATAACTGTTTGTCCTTCTCAATCCAAAATCCAGTCGAGAGTCATGCGTGGATTATCACATCTCTTTAGTCTGCTTAATTCCTTCCATCTAGAACAGTTCCCCACCTGTTTGAACCCTCCACAACAGTGACATTTTTGAAGAACCTGAGCTGTTTTACAGACTGCCCCTCAACTGGATTTGTTCGACGGTTTCCTCATTGCTTGATTCAGGTCAGACATTTTTGCCAGGAAGACTCCACAGGGGACGTTGTGTGTTCTTCTCAGTGTTCCCCATCGGGGCACGTGGTCCACTTTGTCCCATCACTGGTGACGTTAAGTTTGATCTTGTGGCGAAAGTGCAGTCCCCAGATGTCTTCACTGTGAAGCTTCATCTTTCCCTTTGTAATTAATGGATAATCTAAGGTTACAATTAATGGATAATCTAAGGGGCCACACCTTGAGGCCTTGGAGTTCCTGCTCCCAGCAGCCTTTCCCACGGGTTTTAGCAACCTGGTGATGTTTGCCTGTGTCAATTATTGCCGTAGTGGCTGTAAAACGGGATTTTCTCCATCGTTCCTTCTATGTTTAATAGATACCAATCTTCTGTAAGGAAGTGTGGAATCTTTTAACATTGTTGTGGTATCAGGACTGTGGACACATAGTTCTCCTCTTATTGGGTGTATTATAATCTGTCCCTGTCATTATTCCTGCTGATGTTTACATTGACCCAGTCTTTGCCCGTGAGAGCAAGGAGGCCCACGTGTTCCTCTGATCAGAGGATGATTGTTTAATCCCTTCGAAAGACAGCCTGTTTTCTTCTTGAGAGCTTGGAGGGGCCTTCACATTTCCTAACAGAATCAGAATTTTACCAGAAGATAGATCGGGATGTATATTGGATTTCTATTTATTTTATTTTATGCGTTTCTTGTTCAAGTGCTAGGGAGTTGATTCTGTTAGTTAATTCTGTTAACATTTTTAAAATAACCGTTTCTAGCAGGACCGTCTCTTATTTGTGGTCTGCATTTCTGAACTGAAGACCCTCATGCTAAGGACCCTGCCTGGCACATGGTGGATTCTCATTACCTATTTTCTTAACTTAGTAATTTCTTATCCATTCAGGACTTTTCCAGTGACCTGCCATGCCTAAGGTCAAAGTAGATGGGCTCAGCCACTCACGAGTGACTCTAAGTATAAATGACCCAATGCACCACAGTTGGTCAAATTTCCCCAGGCTGGCACAGTTTGACCTTGTCCATATTTTCCTTAGTTTTCTCCAGTTAAGATCCTTAGCTTGCACGATGGCAGTGCACCTTCCCAGATCCCTGCGTAAAATATGGAGCAACTCAGTAGCATAGCCAAAGCCCACAGGCAACACTTGGTGACACCAAAACTAAGTGACAAGTTTTCCCTCTTGAGCCCCAAAGTACAAGCCACTGGGGACACTGAAGGACCTGAGAACAGGAGACACCGCCTCCCCCAAAATAACCAGCAAGCGCTTGCTGGAAAGATCAGTGGACCGAGGTGAGAACTGAAGCGGCAGCTGAGAAGGGTTTGCCTACTTCAGCAGCGGATGAGCGCGGAGCACCGAGTGAGGAAGCGTGAAGGGCTGGGGCAGTTTAGACCTTGGAAGTGACCTGCTCCGGTTCCCCTCCCAGCCAGGGCTGCACACTGAGAAGAAATTCTTGGCAGCGGAATCAAAAGTGAACAGGATGGAGAAAATAAAGATGAAACGGAGAAAAGGCCCTCAAGAAATTAGGGAGGGAACAGAGCAAAGACCATCTCAGAACGCAAGCCACCACATTTTTAACATGAATGAAAGCAACAGAAGAGGGAGCTCCGTGAAACTAGACAAGCTATCCCGAACCACACTATGCTCTCAAAGTATAGAACTATTAACTCACGTAAATCCGAGCAATGGAAGATCCAAGGTCAAAGCCCACACAATTATCGTAAGAAAAAAAGAATTAACATCTCAAAAAGTCATCGCTATAAAGAAGACCTATATTGGAACCTATTATTTCAAAATACACTAGTACATTAAGAAAATTACAGAAGACATGTAAGAACAGCATAAGATAGAATTAGAAAAACTCAGAAATGAGGTGACAAAACTCAAGAAATATTATAAATAAAGGGAAAAATTATTTTAGAAGAAACTAATTTACAATGAAAATAAGAACAAATAAAGACAATAAATAAGGCTTTAAGAGAAATAACAGGTGAAAAGACACAAATTTTTAAAAATAAAACTTTAGGAGGCTGAAGCAGGAGGACCTGTTTATGTGGTTCTCCATATCTGTGTTTCATTTTACAATTACAGGGTATTTTTTAAAAAGCTCCTTAGCTTGCACTCTGAGAGAGGCAGTGGATATTCCCCTCATTCGGTGTCCAGTGTGGGCCACTCGTGTGTGTCCCAGGGATTCCAGACTCTCAGCCCTGCCCTGGGGCCCCAGGGGAAGGGATCTCATGGACCCACCCCCACCCGCCTGTGCATGCATGCACACACGTGCACAAACATGCACGCACACACGTGCACACACACATGCACATGCATGTGATTGCAGGGCCTGCTGCTTCCCGCCCCAGCAGGCTGTGACGTGGGCTTTCCTCCTGTTGTTCCCGGTGATGCTGTTGTCTGTCCTTGGCGAGTGTCCGAGTCCACATTTTATTCACACCTGCGATGCCCTCCCCTGATCTCTTGAAGCACAGCAAACGTTCCTTCCTGAATGGATCTATTTATCTTACAGCTTATCTGCAAGCCTTGTGTTCTCAGGTAAAGCTTTATCCAACTCTTGTTTGCTTATTCCTTTATTCTTTAACCACAGAATCTTCTCCTGGGCGGTGACTTTGTTTCCTCATCCTTCTTTAACCCGAGCCAGTCCTCTTGGTAGGACTGGGCCACACAGAGGCTGTTTGATAAGCCTGTCCTTCCTTCCCCTCCCTCGGATCTGACAACGGGAGCCAGCTGTCTAGAAGGGAGCCTCGACGTCTGGGCGGTCATTCAATTATCGATCACTGGTCCTCCCGGCCCATTGCTGATGGGGGAACAGACCACCCGCACCCGCGGTCTCCCTCGCCAGCCTGGCAGGGCAGATTCCCACATTAGGGACATGGGATCCTGCACAGCTGGGTGCCACTTCCTGATCAAGTAAGTCAGGGGCTTATAAACACCTCCCCCGCCCCAGTTCTCAACACTCAGCTAATTGCCTCATCGTCATTGTCTTGTCCAAGAAGAGAATTAAGGAGAGAGGGATGCAGGCAAAATCAGGTTCCTTGATTTTGATTTTGTTTTCTTGGTTTCTTTTTCACACTCGTACCCAGAGCTCTGGCCCAGCTGGTCCCTGCATTTCCCACTCCGCTGTACCAGCGGCGAGAGCGCAACGGCTGAGTGCTCAGAGCCTTTTCTTTTGTTTCTGCATCGAGACAAGGAGAGAGGGTGGGTGTGAGCTGTGCCTCCCCCGCCCCCCATCAGGCAGGCGGCAGCACAGACCCCCAGGCCCAGAACGTAGCTCCACCGCTTGGACGTGTCCACCAGACCAGGGACACCCTGCACAGGTCCAACCCACTCGGCACCACTGGGACGCAAAGTTGGTTTTTTTAGAGTCTTAATACTGGTAATCCCACCCACTTCTCAACACCACTCAAATCCCAGCAGTCATTAGAATCACAGCAGCTCAGGGCTACAAGAGACTGCGGAGGAGGAAGGGAGCCAGAGGGTGCTAAGCCTGTCGCTGTCGGCTTTCTGCGGGCCCACCCCACGCTTGCCACGTCCCTGCAGAGCCGCCCAGCTCCAAGCACTGGCCTGTGCCCAGTAGCAAGCTCCCTCTGCAATTTCAAGTGTGCAAGAAATAGCACATTTCCTTATTTACTTTAAATCACCTTAATTTGCCTTCACAACTCCTACACTGCCAAGGTTATTCAGACTCAGCCCTTCTTAGCAGCCCCCACCCCAGCCCTAGGTGACGGCGAGGCTCCCAGTTCCCAGGCAGTGCCAGGCTGCTGCCGAGATACTCTGGGCGCTGGCTGCCACCAGGGCCGGGGGCTGGATACCCACAGCTCAGGGACCCTCTGGCCAGCTCCCTGTCCCCAGGCAAGGGGAGTCTCTACCTGCCTTCTGCAGCAGCCTCCCTCCCGGATGCTGGTCCTTTACTTCATCTTTCTGTGCCTCGGTTTCCACTATCATAGGATGGGGGTAGTAACCGCCCACTGACTCGCTGTGAGCATTGAATGAGTCACAAGACAGGCGCTCCAGGCCACGCTTGCACAGCTGTCGGCCCCCCAACCCCACCTGGCGCGGGCTTTGCCACGAAGAGGACAGAGTGCTGACTCCACAGTGCCTCCGCGTGCCTTCCTCCCCGTCCGGGTCCTGGGGGCACGAAGCACAGTAGAGAGGGGAAAATACCAGGAGAACAAACACAAATCAACATCCCTAAATCAGCCTGCCACACCGTGACTCAGTAACTGCCGTGCTTGGTTGAAACACCGACCCAGGCCGGAGTCAGCGTCATTCACACTCCCCTCGGGATTCATAGCCTGCCCTGTAGGTTGGAAGACGCCACAGCTTCCCCAAAATCCAGTCCTAGAAGATGTTATTTACGTTTTTGCATATGAAAAATGTCTGAAGCTTTGGGATAGGCGAACACCCTCACACATACATAGTCTTGGCAGAGCTGTTGCAGCAAGAAGTTACTCTGTAGTAATCTCTCCCTCGAGTGGCTGGGACATGTGCACCTTTCTGGCAGCTGGGTGGCTGCGTCAGGCACGACCGCAACCCTTCAACATGTCCGGAACACTTTGCGAACGAGCCAGTCCGCCTGGATTACCTGTGGCTCCCTGGGCCACCGTCCCTGTTAGCAGGAGACTGTGCGACGTGCAGCCCCTCTGTCTGTCTTCATGCTGTCGCCGAGTGTCCTCCCACCCCTGGTCTGCGAGTCACTCTCTTCAGAAGCTGCTGTTTCTTATAGACGGCTCCATTCCTCACTCTCTCTTTAAGGCTGTGTGGGGTAGAATGGAAATGTAAGAGGCTGATTTCATCTTTATTTCTCAACTATTTTTTTTATTTCTCGATACTTTTTAATTGTGCTCTTATGTTCTTATTCTCTTTAATTATTTCACTCATTCTGTATTAGTTTCCTGGGGCTGCCGTAACGAGTGCCACACATTGAGTAGCTGAAACAACAGGAACTGCTGGGCACACAGTTCTGCAGGCCACAAGTGCAAAATCAAGGTGTGGGCGGGACTGCTCCTTCCGAGGGCCGTCCCAGGCCTCTCCTCCGCTGCTGCGGTTTGCTGGCAGCCTTGGTGTGTCTTGGTGTGGAAGTGTCCTCATCTTCACGTGGTGTTCTCCCGCTGTGCCTGTCGCCCCTGTGCCCAAATTCCCCCTGTGTATGAGGACACCCGTCCTGTTGGATTTAGGGCCCGCCCTAATGATCCTATCTTAACTAAATGCATCTGCAGCAAGCCCATTTCTAAAGAAGGCTCATTCTGAGACACTGGGTGTCCTTACACAGCATCGCAGGGGGCACGGCTGAACCCCTCGTGCATTCCCTGCTCTGTGCTCTTCCCATCGTTCTAGGCTTCCTGGCCCCCTTCCCTGCCCTCTATCTCAAACACCTTTCTCAACACCGTTTTCTTCTTCCCTCCCTTGTGGAAGATCTGGTGTCTGTACAGGGAACCCTGAACGCTCCGAGCTCCGCATGAGTGGATGGGGAGGGGAGGGCGTCCACGCGGGCAGCAGCAAACAGTAACGTGCTTTCAGACCGAGTCTCAGAACTTGGCAAGCAGCCCGGGCTAGTTGTGCCCTTCACTCTATTGGAACCAACACCCACTAATTCAACTGAATATAATTTGTTTAAATAAAATCTGTTAGGTTCTAGAAAATAGGGTACATCTGGATATTAATGTGGGTTTACATAAGCAGGAAAATTGGAGTCACTTTCATATCACCTCTACTGGCATGTTTACTGCAGTGAACGCTGCATTTAACGGTTGCTACAGGATCTCTTTCTATTCTAGCGGAGGCTAAATTAACCACTCTTCTATTTATTACCTGCTCATTAAAAAGTGTGGTATCTGAAGCCGTAATGAAAGCTTTCATTATCACTCATTCTCCCAACCAATACCCATTGTCCTTGCCAAGGACTTTTTTTTTCACGTGGAGGCTCACAACAAAACAGTGCTCACTGTCTGCATTTTAACTCTCATTTTCTTAGCATTTGAAAATGCTTAAAAGCTTTTTATATTTTCCGTATTTGATACATACATAAATGTGCATATCGTACTTGTCATACGTGTATCACGTTCAAAGCTCTGCAAGGTCAGGACTTGCTACAGGAAGAAAGCATCGGGAAAAAAATCAAGACACTGTGATTCATTCATCGAATATTTTTCCTGGAGATTCAGATACAAATCAAGAGAGAATCGTATGAGCATGTAAAGGTCCATCCTCATGACAAATGGAGACAGCCAAACTAATTTTCTTGGTGACCTTATCTAAATTAGTTAGAAAATAACACTTCAGATTTATGACTAGTTACAATTAAGCCCTTTGATATCTTCTAATTAAACCTGTAAAGATTTATTTCTGTATTATTCCTTTGGTAATCCTTTAAAAATGATAAAAATGTAAATTAATATTACCCTCAAAAAGAGATGTTTCTGTTTATCCTAAATTAGACTCATACCCTTCCTTTCAAATGACTGTATTTTAGATTCAGATTTAAACTGCTCCAATACAAATTCCACATCCATCTTAAATCACTTATTTTTAAAGTTTGTGCAAATGTTATACATAATCTCTTGGAATATAAATAAAGCAAAATCCACTATATTTTAGCATTCTTTGTATGTCCCTCATCGTAGAACTTTGTCCCATTTCACATAACTCAATATTCAAATGTTATTTTTAAAAATGTTAGAAGGTTAATGTAATAGTCAACGTAATTCCCAGTTTCCTACAGCTAGGATAGCAACGGTTTCTTGCCTCAGTGGTTTTTCTTCTAACCTTTATCTGAGAAAAGATGTGTTGTTTATCACTCTCCCTAATATGACCAGGTTTACTCTGAAATGTTAAGTGTGTATTCTGTGATAATTTTGCAAGTGCCAAAATTATGCTGCTCAGACCCACATCATTTCCCACTCACTCATGCTCTGTTTCTTTTCTCTCCAGGTGAGTACAGCTACCTGGGAACGACTCTTCGCCAGGTATCCATAGAACCCATGCCTTCCCTGCTGGACGTCAGACAGCTCATCACCTTGTACGGAATCTTGCCATTAGGTAAAGACCCCACACGCACAGGGTGCCTTTTCTGCAGGCAGGCATGCACCGCTTGCTGTCTGTCACCAAAGGTGCATGACAGCTTAACTCTTCCTGTCAGGAACTCTGAATGAGCAGTGTCACTTCGATAGTCATCCACAAGCACACAAAGGTGCCGCCAGGGAGCATACTTCCGCGCCATCTCTGGGTGCCTGTTTGACAGTCCTGGGCTGAAGGACTTACAGGTAATGAGCTGGAGAGATAATAGGCCCAGCAAGTACCTGCAATTAAAATTCATCAGATTAGAGAAAGGGCTGCGGTTTCCACTTGCCTTACACACAGGCTTCTAGTCCTAGGTCCTAAATAGAGGTGGCCTTTCAGGAGTCAGTGGAAGTATATTTCATGGATCTAAAGGATCACCTGTAAGGCTCTGTCAGTTTTCACTGAAATCCACCCGCACTGCTAAATAAGGTTCACTTGTGATTTCACACACAGATGCAGCAGAGCTCTGCGGGGAGCCAAGTGATGCAGGAAAGGTGGGCTGCTCTCCCTCGCTTTGGTTTTTTATGGCTTTGACCTGTGAATTAAAGGCTGAATCACCTGGGGCAAGGACAGCAACTCCAGCTGGCCTGTGCCCTCACAATTCTGAAATAGAAATCACATTTTGTTTGTTTAATTTGCTTTAAAATGAGATGGGGCCTGCGCAGTGGCTCACGTCTATACTCCCAGCACTTTGGGAGGCCTACACAGGAGGATTGCTTGAGGCCTGGAGTTCGAGACTACCCTGCCTCTACAAAAACTTTTGTAATGGTTTGCAGTCCCACCTGCAGTGTGTAAGTGTTCTTTTCTCTCCACATCACGCCAGCATTTGTTGTTTTGGAACTTTTTGATAAAAGCCATTCTCACTGGGGTTAGGTGATATCTCATTGTGGTTTTGATTTGCATTTCCCTGATGATTGGAGACTTTGAGCATTTTTTCATATGTTTATTGGTCATTATTCTATCTTCTTTTGAAAAGCTTCTGTTCATGTCTTTTGCCCACATTTTTATGAGGTTATTTGATTTTTTCCTTGCTGATTTGCTTGAGTTCTATGTAGATTCTGGTTATCACCCCTGTTTTGGATGTATGGCATACAAATATGTTCTCCCATTCTGTAGGTTGTCTGTTTGCTCTATTGATTACTTCCTTGGCTGTGCAGAAGCTTTTTAATATGATCATGTCCCATTTATTTATTTTTGTTGTTACTATGATTGCCTTTAGGTTCTTTTTCATAAATTCTTTGCCTAAGCTGATGTCTGTAAGAGTTGTTCCAACATTTTATTCTAGAATTTTTATAGTTTCATGTCTTAGGCTTAAGTCTGTTATCCATCATGAGTTGATTTTTTGTGAGTCGTGAGAGGTGTGGATCCTGTTTCAGTCTTTTGCATGTGGCTATCCAATGTTTCCAGCACCATTTATTGAATAGGGTTTCTTTCCCTCAGTGTATGTTTTTGTGTGCTTTGTCAAATATCAGATGGCTATTTGAGGATGGTTTTATAACTGGGTTCTCTGTTCTGATCCATAGGTCTATGTCCCTGTTTTTGTGCCAGTACCATGCTGTTTTGGTTACTGCAGCCTTGTAGTATAGCTTGAAGTCTGGTAAATTGATGCCTCCCAATTTGTTCTTTTTGTTTAAGGTTGCTTTGGATATTTGGGGTCTTTTCTGGTTCCATATGAAGCATAGAACTATTTTTTCCAGATCTGCAAAAAATGACATTGGTATTTTAATGGGGATTGCATTGAATCTGTAAATCACTTTGGGTAGTATATACATTTTAACAATGTTGATTCTGCCGACCCATGAGCATGATATATTTTTCCATCTGTTTACATGCTCTGCAATTTCCTTCCTCAGTGTTTCATAGTGCTCTGTGTAGAGGTCTTTCACCCCCTTGGTTAAATATATTCCTAGGTATTTTATTTTCTTTGTTGCTATTGTGAAACCTATCAAGTCTTTGATTTGTTTCTCAGCTTGACTGTTGTTGGCATATAGGAATGCTACTGATTTTCATACATTGATTTTATAACCTGAGACTTTGCTGAATTGATAGAGATACTAAAAGTAGAGAACTACCAAAGAACTAAAAGTAGACCTACCATTTGATCCAGCAATCCCACTACTGGTGATTTACCCAAAGGAAAAAAAAGTCATTTTATCAAAAAAACACTTGGACTCAAATGTTTGTTACAGCATAATTCACAATCAAAGATGTGGAATCAACCCAAGTGCCCATCAATAAAATGTGGTATATGTATACCATGGAGTACTACTCAGCCATAAAAAATTGGTGAACTAATACCTTTTGTAACAACCTGGATGGAACTGGAGACCATTATTCTAAGTGAAGTATTGCAAGAATTGAAAGACAAACACCACATGTACCCACTATTAAATCGGAACTAATCGTTCAACATTTATATACACATATGGAAATAAAACTCAATGGAAACCAAGTCAGGGGGAGGGGGAGGAGGTGATGGGAAAGTTCACACCTAATGGGTACAATGCACACGATCTGGGTGATGGGCACACTTATAACTTTTACTCAAACTGCAAAAACAATTCATGTAACCAAAACATTTGTACCCCAGTAATATTCTGAAATTTAAAAAAAAAAATTCTAAATTAGCCGGGTATGGTGGTGCACACCTGTCATCCTAGCTACTCAAGAGGTCAGCTAGGAGGATCAATTGAGCCTGGAAGTTGGAGGTTGCGATTAATATGGCGCCACTGCACTCCAGCCTGGGCAACAGGGTGAGATCCCACCTCAAAAGATAAATAGATAAAATAAAGTAAACGGAGATGGGAGTAGTTCCAGCACTTACAATGTTGTTCCACTTTGACTTAAATAAGAACTTAAGCTTAAGTCCATTGACAAGAAATAGCTCATTCTTCTTCTAACCTAATATCATAAGTAGTAAATGGAATTTGAGGTCAACATAAATTTTATATATATATTATACATATAATAATACACATAGTTTATATAATATGTAACATATAATAAAATTTATATTATATAGTACAGATAAATATACCATATTTCAGAGGCAACATAATTTGGGGTCAACAAAATAAATATGTAATATTTGTGAAGTCAATGTAAATAAAATAAATAGATTAGACCTCAAACCCCATCACAGTACCATGGAAGGCAGAGTAGCAGAAAGCTCCAAGAGACAACAAGTTTTTAAGAGACTTTCTAACAAATGAGGGTGTTAGGTTACCTGGGCTCGTGGATACAAGGTGGTGTATGAGCTGTCCAAGCTGGCTTTGAAAACGTCACCAAAGGGCCCCCAGAAAGCACCCCATCTGGACCCTCCCTTTGTCACTGAGGAGTCCTCCAGAGTAGAGCTAGCTAGGGCATTTGTTCTCATGACAGATTTTGGGTCATGTGTTTGGAACGCATAAACAAGGTGGGCAGATGAAGTATATGCACAGGTAAGCTTCTGGGTGCTTAATTTAAATTTCATGCATTAAAATAGCATCCTGTTGCAGAGAGGAATGTTTTTGGCCCAGACTGTTCAGCTCACCACAGTGGTGGCCACTACCCAGACTAACAAACCCAGCCACTCAGCAGAGGACCTTGGGAACATCTTCGCGCAGCCACTTTCCACACCTGGCCAGGAGACTTCAGTGCATCCTGGGCTCCCAGGACCAGGGCTTAGTCTCCAAAGCCCCCTTGGTAGATAAGAGAAAGCCCAGGGAGTATCTGGTCAGCGCTCACCCACCCTCCTGGAAATGTTACCACCCCTAAAGATCAGGGAGGAAGGGAAGGGAGGGGATACTCGCTGAGCAGAAACCGCATCCTCAGAGGTTTCACGGGCACCATTTAGCTCCCACCAGGACCCGTCTAG
Organism: Eulemur rufifrons; assembly: GCF_041146395.1. Classification (NCBI taxonomy): domain Eukaryota; kingdom Metazoa; phylum Chordata; class Mammalia; order Primates; family Lemuridae; genus Eulemur; species Eulemur rufifrons. The sequence goes on from NC_090983.1 coordinate 4,100,055, forward strand.
GTTGCAGAGGACCTTCCTCAGAGTCATGGGGTTACAAAGAGGCAACACTGGTTCAGGACACAGAACGCTGGCCTCCTTGTTACTCTTTAATCCTCTGAAAGTTGAACAGGCTTAGGCACGAGAGCTGGAACGGTGCTGTGTCTCTTGTTGACTCTAGGACAGGCGCCGGATGAGCTGTGGATGCTGGGCCCCATGTGTCCTGCTGGCTCCTGACCTACCTGCTTTCGCCCTCCTGGACCACTCTCTGCACCTCTCTGAGTGACCTTGGCAATCACTCCTGTTCCCTGGGAGGCCACTTCCCTGTGTGCCTGCCTGGCTTTCTCCTGAGTCTCCGCTTGCCCACCTTGCTCCTCTTCCCTCCTGCTGCCTCTCCCTGGGATCCTCAGTGCTGTCGTCCTCCCCTCTCCCAGGAACCTCTCCCAGCCCCCTTTTCAGCCAGCACCCTTGGCACCCTGCAATCCACCGACCTCACTCCCCACCCCTCGCTGTCTCCTGCCACCTTGCCACAGCCCAGTAGCAGCCTGATCTCCCATGCGGGCCTGCATCACTGTGCCCCTCACCTGGAGCCTGCTCACACCCCCTCGGCTGCTGCTCCTGTCCTGCCCCCTGCTCAGACGCCAGCTCACAGGCCCCCTCCTCCTGGAATTACTTTCTTCTCTGAACTCTCTGTGGCTCTCAGGGATCTTGGCCCTGTTTGCCTCCCATTCTAGCTATATCGACTCAGGGCTTAGTTCCACTGCTGGCCGTGAACTCTTGACAGCAAATCCTGCGTCTTTTCCATATTTGACCTGCCCCTCAGCATGGCCCCAGCCAGGGCCATGCACACAGCAGCCTCCAATACCCAGGTGCTGAACAGACGAGGAGCAAATGGCATCTTTCTCCCATCGTGGAGAACAGTATCTCCTGTATCACATTACGTGGCTGTATCCCTCCCCAACCAAAAAACACATGCTCATGTAATTACATTTTAAAGAGAACTTGCTCAAAACTATTTTCCAAGTCTGTGTGGAGAATGGTAGGTAACCATAAAAATTATATTTCTAACAATCACTTAAGTTTCCAAAATCCTTTCAATTACAAAAGAAAAGCATGATCATAATTATATTGACCTATTTAGAGCTGATCAAAAAGAGCCCAGTAGGCGACCAAAAGCACACTAGCGTGATAGTATTAATAGATGTTTCAGTCTCAACCTTTCCAGGATTTAATTCCATTCCCTTCATAATCAGTGCCTAATTCTGCTCTGCCTGTGTTCCCACGATGGAGAACACCCAAGCCTGAGGCCCCTTCTGGGTGCTAAGGAAATTGACAGTGTGGTTGGGAACAGGAGGCACGAACCTCTGAATGACCGTAATAATTCAAGTCACTTTATTATCCAGTGTCAGATTAACTCTGCTGCTCCTGGCCAGCTAGGAACCAGGATGGGAGAGTGCTCCGGTTTCTGCTACCCGGAGCGTGGTCTTCCCCTCCATCTCATGACAACGGCTAAATGCTAAAAAGAGGGTTTAGGGAAATAAACACTTCTCAGCCAACGTTACTGTCTGGGTCTCCACGTTCCCCTTCCCAAGCTTACAAAGAATTTAATTCTGTTGCTGACAGGCAGAGAAAACGCCTCCAAAAAAAAGCTAGAGCTAAGCTATTTCAGGAATGCACTTTAAAATTATGAGGTTGGGGGAAATACTGGTGTGGGGCGGGGAAGAGGGTGAGACCCTGTGGCTCCACCGAGAGCCCTGACATCCAAATTAAAGGTGTCACAATCCAGCTGCGGTGGAGGCATGCCTCTGGTTTGAAATGCTTTCCACTCATTTATTGCTGTTGCAGAAACTGGGGTGGCACAATGCAGGAATGGCCTTGAGATACCCCAGTCTGAGAACCACTGATTCTCTCGGCAGTATGTTAGAGCCTTTGTCTCTGCCTTTCTTAGGTTCTGCAGCAGTGCATGAAAAAGCCCCTTTGGTGAAATCACTGCTGCTGGTCGGGCCATCCGGCGTAGGGAAGAAAATGCTGGTCCACGCCATCTGTACCGAAACGGGAGCCAACCTCTTCAACCTGTCCTCACGTAACATTGCAGGGAAATACCCCGGCAAAAGTGGCCTCCAAATGATGCTGCATGTGGTCTTCAAGGTACTTATTACATTTCTTGGTTTCCAATTCTCCTCCCTCTTGCAAATTACATTTTCAAATCCTGCAGATAATTTGCTTAGGCCGATAAGCACGTTTCTCTTAAGCTTCCCCATTGGATCCTCCTGTAAATTACTTCATTATCACATCTGGCTGAACATGCAACAATTAGAAACGGCTTCTTTCTTTGCATGCACACCCTACTGTGCCACCCAGGTCACCCTCCTTCCGCCACAAAAATCCTTCCTGAAATGCTTGCATGTCTTATAGAAAATTAAGTCCACAATTTCTTTTTTCAGCCCACCTTGCTTTAAGAATTGGCATCAGGTAGAGTTATTTGCATTTTTGGTATTCTTTCTCACATGCGTGCATTGCCCAGCTATGGTCCTGCGCTCTGTGTACTCCTGGCACGGGTGTGACGGAAGAGCCTGCAGCAATGTAAATACACACGACCACAGGGTCAGAGACAGGTGACCTAAAAGGCTGAACCCACTACCCAGCTCTGTGATTTTAGCGAAACTCTTAACTTCCCGGGGTCTCCATTTGACCATCACCAAAATGAATGAGTTTTAAAGAACTTTGATAGAGGATATTTTATATTTAATATTAAGACTTTACAGAATTTAATTTTTATCTGGTTGAAGACCTCAAGGTTATCCTTATAATAGTCAATTCACTTGAATTGCTAGAATGCCGGCTTTTGCTGTATCAAAACCTACATGGCTGCAAACACTGTCCTACACCTGCAGCTAGACGTTGGTGCTGTCTGCTTTCTAAGGGGCTCCAAAGCATGGGAGGTGCTTACAACGAAATGGTTTGTAGGAATGATAAGCTGATAGGAATGGTCCCTTTCAGTGTCATGCTAATGTGCCAAAATGAGGAAGTGACAGCAGTGGGATTTCTTCCCTCAGCCACGGGGTCCCTCCCGCTGCCAGGGCTTAGGACACTCCCATCCCCCCTCTCCTCTTCTCCCCGCCTGTGATGGCGGAACACGCAGAGGAGTCCGTGGAGTATGCAAGTGTGTAACCACCGTTTTCTTGTGTTTTGGTCATTGTGTAACTTCGTTTTTGAAATGTCTGTTCAAGTCATTTACCTACAATTAACCCTGGAACGATGCAGGGGTTGGGGCACTGACCCCCCCACACAGTCGAAAATCCAAGTATAATTTTTTTTTTCATCTTGTTATGGGGGATACAGAATTGCAGGTTACATACGTTGCTCCTGTACCGCCTTTCCCCCCAAGTCAGAGCTCCAGGCGTGTCTGTTCCCCAGGTCGTGCGCATTGCACCCATCATGTAGGTATATATCCCTCCCTTCCCCAACCCCCTTCCGGAGTCAGCACCTTCAAGTGTTACCACTCCCCAAACGGTGCGCAATGCACTCATTGTGTAGGCATATAATGTTTAACTCCCCCAGAAACTTAACTACTAACAGCCTACCGTTGACTGAAAGCTTCACCAATAACATAAACAATTAACGCGTATTTTGTATGTCGTATGTATTATATGCTGTACCTTTACAATAAAGTAAACTAGAGAAAAGAATGTGTTATTAAGAGAGTCATAAGGAAGAGAAAATATACTTACAATTCATTAAGAGGAAGTGGACCACTATAAAGGTCTTCATCCTCATCTTCACGTTGAGTGGGCTGAGGGGGAGGAGGAGGGAGGGGTTGGTCTTGCTGTCTCAGGGGTGGCAGAGGTGGAAGAAAAGCCACGTACCAGTGCACCTGTGCAGCTCCAACCCTTCTTCAAAGGTCAGCTGTATTTTCACTGGATTGCTGGTTTCATTGGTTCATTTTATTGTTTAGGTTAATTCAGTATTTTTTAGTATTTCAAAATTTCTTAGAATTTTGAAGAGCTGGAAGGCAGAAGAGGAGGAAGGTGGGTAAGGAACAAAGGCTGTTAGGCTTTACAGAGTGCCTTAGGCATTTCACATCTTCTGTTGTGGTTAATCTTCCCAACAGCCCAGTGAACAGTTCCTCGGTGCCTCTGCCTTTCGGTTAAAGAAACTGGGGCTCTGCCAGGCTGAGTAACCAGCCGAGGTCACCAAGGTCCAGTGGCTGAGCTGGGATTCAAACCCAGGCCCTCTGCTTCTTTTTTCTCCTATAATATTTTTATTAAGCCAAACAATGAGATAAAGTTCTTAAAGTGTACATTTTCATGAGCTTTGAAAACTGTATACAACTATGTAACCACCAGTTTCATGTACCTTTTGGTCCTTGCAGAACTTCTTGTTTGAAATGTCTGTTCTGGTCATTTGCCTACTTTCATTGGATTGTTGGTCTTGTGATTTGTAAGAGCTCTTTTTAAATCATTGGATTCTGGATACTAGTGTTTGTCAGACATATGCACTGCAAATGTTTCCTCTCATTCTGTGACTCGCCTTTTCATTTTCTTACTGATTTTTTCTTGTTTAATTGCTCTATCAATTACTGAAAAGTGGTGTTAAAACCTTCAACTATGTGGATTTCTGTATTTCTTCCTTTAAGTTCTGTCACTTGTTTCATGTATGTTGAAGCACTGTTTTGAGATGCATCCACATTTAGGATTATTATGTCTTTCTTCCTGATTATTTTATCATGATGAAATGTCTTTTATTTTCAGTGTATCTATGTCTTTCTAGTTAAAGTGCCTTTCTTATGGATAGTGAGTGGTTGGGTTTTGCTTTTTTATTCAATCTGACAACATATGGTGTATAATTGGAGTGTTTGCTCCATTTATATTAAATTCAATTATTTACATGGTTGAGTTAGGTCTACCTACTCATTTTGCTATTTGTTCTCCATTTGTCCCATTTCTTTTTTAAAATTCTATTTCTCTTTTACTGCCTTCTTTTGGTTTTAGCAATACCTATTTTTTTTATTTTTAGTGGTCATTCTATGCATTACAATAGTCATTCTTAATTTATTACAGTCTATGTAAAGTCAATATACCATTTTACATAAAGTAAGATAAGCTTGCAACAGTATAATCCGTTTATTATCCTCTGTCCTTCATGTTTTTATCATACATTTTACATCTAGAAATGTTATAAACACCACAGGATAATGTTATTTTTGCAATTAACGGTCATTTGCCTTTTTAAAAAATTAAAAGAGAAAGATAGTCTTTTACACATACCCATATGTTTACTATTTTCAGTACTTCTGTTTCTGTCAGTTCAAGTGTCCACCTGGTGTCCTTTGTTTCAGCTGAAGAACTTCCTTTGGCATTTCTCTCAGTGCAGGCCTGCTGGGAACAGATCTTCTCAGCCTTTGTTTCGTTTATCTTTAAGGTATCTTTACATTACCTCCATTTTTGAAGGATATGATTGCTGGCTATAGAATTATAAATTGACTTATTTTTTCAGCACTTTAAAGATATTATTCCATCGTCTTCTGAGTATCAGTTTGACCATGACATGCATAAGCATTCTCGTTTGTTTATTTATACTACTTGTGGTTCACTCTGCTCATTGAATTTGTAAAAATATGTTTTAAAACAAATTTAGGAAGGTTTTGTGATTATTTTCTTAATTTTTTTTACTTCATTTTCTCTCTCCTCTCCTTCTGAGGCTTCAGTTACATGCATGTTTGGCTGCGTGATATTGTTCACACAAGTCACTGAGGTTTTGTTCTCTGCAGTTCCCACGTTGGATGTTAATCTGCACTCAAGCTTACCTACCCTGTCTTCTACCATTTCCAATCTGCTATTTAACCCATCTTGTGAATTTCATTTCTGATATTTTGTGTTTCAGTTCTAGAATTTACATTCTCTTACCAATGTTGGTTTTTGTTTCTCTGTTGTGGTTCTCCATCTGTTCGTTTAATATGACCATCTTTTCCTTTAAATCTTCAAACTTGATAATTGCCTTATGTTCTTATGTGCTAATTCCAGTACTTAGTCGTTATGAGGCCTATTCCTATTTGACTGCTTTTTCCTTGACCCTGTGTCAAGGAAATAATTTTTTATTACATGTTAGACTTTGTGAATGCTATGTTGTAGAGACTCTGGAGCAGGCTGGGCTTCGTTCCAACAGACAATTAAATTGCTGGCTGATCAGCTTAAATTTGCAGAGGCTTTGTTTTCTGTTTTGTTTTGATTTTATCCTTAGTCCAAGGCAAATCCCATAGTCCTGAGACATGGTCTTTACTTCAGGGTTTCAGTGGAAAACTATTTCCCAGACTCCTGTAACTTGGCAGTAGGAGAAGTGGATGCTCACTTCTTTTAATTTTCCAGCTATTGCATTTCACTGAGCTTCCTGGAGCCTTCCCCCATGCGTGCACACTCCTGAAGTTAGCCAGTAATTGGAAGGTGAGCTGCACTTGGAAGCCAGGCAGCTTGACCTGTGGCCTCCACATGCCTAATCGCCAAGTTCTAAGTACTAAGTTCTTCAGAGGAAAAGTAAAATAAGCCCATGCTCTTGCCCAAAAGAACATCTAAATTTGTTCATTCTAAGCATCAAATTTTGTTGACACTTGATATTGTCAAATAACAAAAGCACGTAAATATAAAAATATTAGTAGTTTGTAAGCAATTCTATATCCCAGACCTTTCTATACATCACTATGTATTAACTCATTCAATCTTCACAACAACCATATGAGGTAGGTGCTATCGTTATATCCACTTTACTAATAAGGAAACTGAGGCACAAAGCATCTAAGTAATTTTCCTCTGTTGTCATGCTGCGATGTGACCTCACCTGGTCTGGCTGCAAAGCCTCCACTGTCATAACTGCACTCCGCAGCCCCCGAGTGAAGCAGGGCTGAGTTAAGAACCTCGTTTCCTGCTCACCAAATGGCTCGGCAGCTCCTGATGTGAACCCAGGGCAGAGCCAATGACAGGATCATTATGTTCTCACTCTAGGAGATTATTTGTTTCTGCTGCTGAGAGGCTTTGTCTTGATATCAGATAAGCAATCTTTGCATTTATTAGAATTATCATAAACTGACATTACGTGGACCACAAAATGCTGGGTGTCAAATTATTAAAATGTGGAACAGCACATTTATCCACCTAAGCCGCTTCGTGTCAGAGTGCCTGACACACACCTCGTTAAGCTTCACCTTTATTGTATATATAACTGATTAATGAAAAACCCAGAGGTCTCAGGAGTGGGAGTCATTCAATTAAAAAATCGTGTGCAGTGAGGCCACTGTGCCCCGGCGTGACTGACAGCACAGCTATCTGCATTGCAAAGAGGTATTTGCTTTTAATTAACCGAAGGCAAGTGGGATAGTACGCTTGCGCCGGTAAGTCGGCGGCGGGAACCGGGGTGTGTTGCTGGGTTAAGTGAGACACAGGACACAGGACGCGGCCCGAGTGCAGCACACGTGGGCCGTGACATTTGCTGGAGAAGATGAAATAACAGAAGGTCCTGATTGCTCGTCGCGTCTTCTCATAAAGAATTCCTGTTACTGAATTCATCTCTAGCGAGGAAATAGGGCAACTGTTGGAAACTGCTCGTCATTTCGCGTCTGGCTGGTGGCATTTGCTTCCCCCGTGGTGCCCTGAAAACACACCAGGAAAATGAGTCTCTGATTTGTTTCATAACCGTAAATTCACATCCATTTTGTGACCATTATTTTTGGAGGATTTGTTTACTTTACACATAGTAACTCTAATAGAATAACAACTGAGGGAGGAGGGGAAGTGTTTCCTTTAAGAACGATGTTTATTGTTCAAGTAAACAGCTGTTATTTCAAATTCTCTATACCACTAAAGCTATATGTAGAAAATAATGTACATCTCTTGGAAATACTAGAAATATATTTGTCTAACCAAGTAAGAAATATTTGACAAATGATGAATATTTAATAAGCATTTCATGGGCAAAAGAAGATTTAAGGCAGGGCTATTACCCCACAACTCACCCCCAGTACCAGCATCGTCAAGTTTTTATAACAATAGGTCAGGAGACAGAGAAGCAGGAAGGGCTTTTGTTGGCTCCTAGTAAAGGTGAAGTTTAATGAGAAGTTAGGCACATGCTAAAAATTTTACACATACTGTCCCTTTTAATTGTGCCAAAGCCCTGATGAGGTGGGAATTAATGTTCCCATTTTACAGAGAGGAAAACTGAGACTCAGAGTGCTGAAATTGACCAAAAATACAAAAGAACTAGAGAGCTAAAGTCCGGATTTACGCCATCACATTGCCCCCCACCACTGGCCTCTGGGGGAGCATAGGCTCCTCGCACCCTGCCCTGTAGGATTGTGCCTTCACAGCGACTCAGGGGCAAGGCAGTTCCCCAGCCAAAATCTCAGCTTGGAAACGTCCCAGTGCGAGCAGGTGAAACATCTGGAAGTTATTCAGTCCCTTTGGCGTGCACCCCCAGGATCCCGAGTCCTCCTGAATGCCCTTCTGAGCACCCCTCTTCCCAGGAAGAATGCCCTGACCCTCCAGACCCCTCGTTGGAAAGCAAGGGGAGGCCAGGGCCCAGGGCAGGGAAGGAGGCTGGAGCAGAGCGAGCGCTTCACCTGTGCACTGGGAGCCTGTCCTCCCTTCCCCTGGAGGTCCTTGGGTTTTCCTCTTCCTCCCTCTGCATGGTGACCTGGCCATGGAGGGCAAGACCAGGGTGAGGGTTGTGCTACAGCTGATGGACGTACATTGACACGTGGTTATCCCCAAGTCCACAGTCTGTCAAGGCGTGTAGGGGTTGGGGGTGCAGCCAAGCATGGCTAACGAGGCCTCTGCCTTTGCTTCCACTGTCTGGAACATCAGCATCAGTCCTGGGAGGACACAGTTTAACCAGAGAGCACCCAGGGAGGGAGGGCGTCAGACTGGGATGCCCCGGGTGGCACCCGGCAGTAGGGTAAGTGAAAGCATTCTGTGGGCTGTCAATCACCATAACCACGGAGCGGCATCTGCAGGTGTTCTGCAGTGCGGTGATGGGGACAGCCTGGGATCAGGGTTTACTGCTGTGGGCATTAAAGACTCTTTAGCCAACCTGGAGACACTTGGAGGGCATGGTGGGGGGCGGGGCCTTAAATGTGCCTAAAATGTGCCCTGGGAAGCTGTGCGCACAGGCAGTGCCCTGCACTTCCGCAGGTCGGCCCAGAGTCACTGCAATGTGGCGTGAATTCATTAGCCCCAGTGCCACTGGGACTGGGCTGGGAAGAGAAGGGGCTTCAGGAGGAAAGTTCAGATGGTTTGTAAGCCTGACGGCTGTCACCATCCAAACACCTTCCCCTCAAATGCAGTCAGGACGGTCAATAATTGCATCAACGTGTTCCCGTTCCTAGCGCTGGCCTGTCCCCTCCCCCCACCACACACACACACTTGCCGTCAGAGTCACATGCTGTCTTTCCCACAGATTCCTGCATCCCCAGCTCCTTTCTGGCTCTCCCCTCTGCCTCAGTTTACCTTCCACTCTGCTCAGGTCAGTGCAGCCAGCTCCTGATTGTAGCACACCTGTGCTCTGCTCTTGGTCATCACTGCCAGTGCATACCCAGCTAATGTCCAGTGAGGGCTTGAAGTCACTTCTGCAACTACATAAAAGATAATTCGAGGAAGTAGAAATTTAAAATACGATTTTAAAATAGTGAAAATGCAGACCCAAATGCCTTCACATATTAAGTGTTCAAACAGAATCCAAGTGACCACAAGAAGGGAAAGTGAGGCCCCTCCCCGATCGCCCACACCCCTCCAAACCTCCCCAGCAGGGCAGCCCCTCGCCGGCGGCTGCCTGACTGCTCAGCGAGGCCCGTGTGGACACGACCCCGGAAGCTGCACACGCCACAGGCAGGGACCACGCCTCCCAGCTCCAGTGTCCCCTGCCCCCTGCCCTGCAGCTCTCAGATGCTTGGTACACTTGTGAGTGAATGAATGGGTGGTCCTTTTCAGGTTGGTAAACTGAGACACAACAGCTGAAAACAACAGCAGCTGGTTTTTCCTTGCAGTTCTCTCTGCAGGAAAACAACCCTTTCAGAGAGAACTGCCGAAGCTTCCAGGGGTCATTTGGGCAGATCGTGGTAGTAACCCAAGCACAGCGGGACACAAACAGGTTTCAGCTGTTGAACCATCGCATCCCGAGAACCTGGTTCTGACGGAGAATGTTTGACAGGGTTTCTCTGGAGAATACAAAGGTCAAATTCGCAAATGCACACGGTGGAGAAGTCTTTAATCGTTTGCTACAACGTCCTGGAATTGGAAAAAGTACAAATCGATGGAAATTTGCCTTTGTTCCTTAATTGACACAAAAGAAAAACCCATAGCGATATTCGATGGGACTGAAGAGCCCTCTGCTGGCCACTGCAGCAAGCCATCCTGTAGGACTTCTGGAAAGTTCAATTATGAATTAATTACACTTAATTGCCCATGACCTCAGACTATCTGTGGGTAATTTAAATGAAGCCTTTTCATAGCTAAATGAAAATTAAAAGAGCAAAGGATACCATTTTTCATTAGCAAATTGGCAGAGGGTTATTGATTGTTAATCATTGTCGAGGAGAAAAGTGTGGAAAACCAGACCCCTCATTCATCGCCGGAGGGAGCGTAAACAGACAGCACTTCAGGGGTGCGGTGTGGCAACACCTGTAAGAACGTGAAGCGAGTCCAGGCCCTTCGACCTGGAAGCTTCTCTCTGGCCGTGCCGTTCTAAGGAAATTCTCAGCCATGTGCCCAAAGTGCCCATCAACCACTCTGGTGCAGTAAAAAGGCGGAAACCATCTAAATGTTCAAAACCGGGAAGCAGAACCGTAAATCCTGGTGCTTCATGTTGCAGTGACGGTGGGAAGTGAATCTCATATTAAGTGAGCACAGCCGTCCATAAAGCAGGGCCTGCGGAACAAGCCCACGTCTGTATCTGTGGATGCCCAAAGGGTCTGTAAAGATACGAAATGTTTGACGATTGATTCTAGATGGAGAGAGAAAAGCTGTTGTTTATGTCGTCTGTATATTCTGAATTTGTATGCTTTCCCGATAACTGTAAGAAAAGACCTTATTCCAGTAGACATGTTTGCGTGACCCATCAGCAGACATCCCTGGTCTCACCTGTGCACTCTCCGACTGGTGCGAGGAAGCCCTTCTCCCTCCAAGCTCATCCTCCCCCACCTGCCCTCCCGTCCCGGCCTTCTCCAGTCTCCTCCCTGCCCTGACCCTGCCCTGGAGCACACCTGCTGCCCAGAGCTCACAGTCTGCCCGTCTTTCTGAAAGGACGCTCCCTGTCTTGCTCTGTCCCCTCCACTCCCTGCCAAGGCCCCCAGCGACCTCCCCATTACCAAACCTCTGGCCACCGCTGGCCGCTCCCTTCCTGCCCCCGTGTCCCCTCCTGGTTTCAGGATGGCGCTCTCTTCCGTGCCTTCTTTCTCGCCACTACCGCTCCTCCTCGGCAGCTGGGACCCTCCTCCTCCCTCGTCGTCTTCCCCGTCTTCCCCTGGGCTCTCTCTGAAGCCCTCCTGTGGGTTCTCCCCATTGTCCCCCTTTACTCTAGGATTCCCTCCTTCCATCCACTCTCATCGTGGCTTCCACTGCTGGCTGCTGAGGCCTCTCCTACTCCCGGCCCGCAGCCCTCTGCCTGCCCGGCTGCCCGCAGGCTCATGTGGCCGACACTGACCTGACCATTGCCAACCTCCCATCCCCCACCCTCCAGGCACCCAGCAAGACCCCACCCCCACCCCATGTCCCACTGTCATTCAGTCGGGCTGGTTCTAAGCATCCCCAGCATCCACTCCTGCCTTCCCTGACACTTCTCTGCATGGCTTCCACGTCCTCCCTGCCTCATTCGGCCTCCTGTCATCCAGCCCACCACCCACACACCCGCCCAGTCCCCAAGTGCCAGCGTAGCTGCCACCATGCCATGCTTGACACACTCAGATCCTTCGATGGAGTCTCCAGGGCTGGGACCCCGACATCATAGTTGTCAAAGCTCCCTGGGACCCTAATGAGAGCCACGGAACTGTTGGGGAAGGAAAGAGGCTGCTTCCTCGTCTGGGCGGTCCAGCGCCCCCTCCTCGCTCACCTGCTGCCGGCCCACACACAGCAGTCTCTTGTCTCCAAATTCCAAACACCTGTTGTCACCAACACTGCCTGGTACCATTGCCCTCTGGCTGGGCTGCGGTTCGCTTGGTTTCCCGGTTGCAGGTGACCCTGCAGGGACAGGCCTACCCATCCCTCTTCCTGTCCTTGCCACTCCAGCAGAGGGTTGGTGCCAGCCACGGTCGGCATGGATCGGCTCCATGAGCGAAGCGGAGCTCCGTCCCAAGGCCGTGGAGCAGGCCCTGCATTTCCTCTTGGATTTCTCCAGCCTGGACTTCCTCCTGGGCCAGAGCTCGAGACCCCTTTCGGTCTGCGTTGTGCACCCAAGCTTTCTCTGCGGAAAAGTGTATTCAGCTGGAGAGCCACCTAATACATTGCTTCCACCTGCCAGAGAGCTGACTTTATTAAATAAAAAATCAAAGAGGAGGGAGAGAGCAGCGGAGAGGGAGAGCTCCTTCACTGTGCGCGGCATCCCATCCGTCTCATCCGTGGAAACTCAGGGACCAGTGGCCGTGCCTGGTGTCCTAGCGGTCGTCTCAGCTAGGATTTTAAACGTAACAGCTTCTCAATTCCACTAGCAGGTGTCATAGTTAATAATCTATGTGTTGATTGGAGATTTGGAGCCCTGTTCTAGGCCAGGGGGACACGAGAGGGTCAGGGCCCACCTGCCTGAGCAGTGGCGGCCCCAGCCAGGAAGCCGTGGGAAATGCACCCCAGCCGGGGGCAACAGAGCCAGGCAGTGTCGTTTCTCCAAATTCCAGGACACGTGCTTGGGGGCTGGAGAAACGAGACCGCTGTGTGCAGGGCAGGGGCAGGCACGATAAAAATCGTTTGAATCCATTACTGCCAAGTCTGATTGAATTTATTAGTCTTTTCCTCCAGTGATCCACTACCAGGAAAGAGTCACTATCTATTCAGATACTGGAGCCAAAAAATAAACTCCCAATGGCAAACTCAAAATAAGGCACCCACAAATGCAGGCCACCCACAAATTCGGTGGGAGTCGGGATGGAAGGTCTGGTGCGCAGGTCTGACGTAGGAGCAGGGATGTCCCACGCAGGAAGAGGGCAAGGCCTTTGGGATCCAAAGATAAGGGTTTGGGTCTTAGCCATTTACTCGTCTCTTGGGGCCTTGGTGCTGTCACCTCCGGAGCAGAGGCACGGGGCTGGCCCTCACACCTGTGGGGCAGAGTAGACAGAGGAGCCACGGGTGTGGCCTCTGCTTGCAGCACAGGCTCCCTAGCCATCAGCCTGGCCTCGAGTCCTGCTTCTGCCGCTGTGTAGCTGTGTGACGCAGGCCATCACTTAATGTCTTTGCCCCCCCCATCTGTAAACAGGGATGATGATGATGGTCCCCCCTCCAGGGCTGAGATGTGGATGCACAAGTCATCGGGGAGGAGGTGCTGCTGGGTGCGTGCTGGCCCCGACCCCGTGTAACGCCGGGTGCAATGCCTGGCACACGCCTGCCCACCGCTAACTGCTGTGATCACTCCACATGCCTGGGGTTAAAATTTAGGATTCTCAAGTCTTATACTCTGGGGTTCTGGGTCTAAAAAATAACACCTACCAAACAGGGCTTGGCTACTACTGTTTGCTCTCTGAACGTCCTTGTGTGTGGGGACTGTGAATGCAGCCAGCCCGGGTGTTGGACCAGCAGAAGGATCGAGTTCAATCAGCGTCCGCTTTTGTCCTTGAAGGTGTGTAATCTGCTTTATAGCCCCAACTCGCCTCTTCACACGGAACAGGGGAAACGGCCCAGCCACAGTGCCCCCAGTGACGTGTCCACCACTCGCTGAATGCCTGTCTTGGTTGAAAATCACGCCTGCTGCCTTAATGATGTTTCAAGAAATGTAAAAATAAGAGTACATAACGCTGCGTCGCTGTGGCTTTCATCTGTCCCAATTTCACACAAAGCACAAATTGTTGCAGAAATACCTGCACTTTGCTATCATGGGGGTGCTTTGAAGAGATTGTTAGGTGTGTGGCAATTATTCATGGGCCCACGGTAAGTCCCATCCCAGCTCTGTCACGAGGCCCTGCTCGCCCGGAGGGGCTTGGAGCCACCTTCCAGGGGGAGCCGCAGCCACAAAGACACAGCCAAACTGAGACAAACAAATAGCGTCGCGCTACCTTGTGCTGAAACGGTTTTCCTCGTGGTAACTTGAATCAACCTGGGGACGGCGAGAGGCTGCAATTAAAACTCGTGGCTCGGTTCCCCATTCAGCAGAAAACTGCGGGCTTCTTTCAAGCCAGACCGAGTGGAGGCCCAGGGTCCTAGATAGAGCAGAATGTTTGTCCTCGAGCCGTGTCCTGCCCATCAGGACAGGCCTCGGAGCAGACAGGGGGCCAGGGCTAGGCCCACCCTGCCGTGGAGGGGACCCGGCCAGGGCAGGTTCTGAGCTGCAGAGTGTATTCGTCCCCACGTGCAGCAGAGCCCACACACTGCCACCCCAGGACCCATCGCGGGAGCCTGGGTCCTGCTGTCGGTTGGGCATCCGATGGGCACCCAAAGAGCACACGCATTCACAGCCAATTCTCTTTTCTCTGCAGGTGGCTCGAGAGCTCCAGCCCTCCGTGGTGTGGATCGATGACACAGAAAAAACCTTTTACAAAAAAGTTCCCAATGCAGAAAAGATGGTGAGGGCTTCTCCATCGTTCCTTCCTTTGGCCTTTTCTTTCCTCCAAGGGGGGCCCTTACCAGGGAGGGAGGAGACATCGGGGGCTTTTAAATCTCCTGTAGTGGTCTCTCTCTGCCCTGAACACTTGCCTGTATTTGAAAGGATCCAGTGGTCTGATTTTGTGGGGCATAATTTAGAAGAAAATGAAAGAAAGTGAGGAAAAAGGGGGATTTTCCACCCAAACATAGGATTCGAGGGTGAGACACAGTTTGGGGAACTCTGATCAGTTAAAGCAAAGAGCACACACTGGAGTTATTATTAGGAGTTCCTATTGTTCATAGTAATAAATAGCAAAAGGCCTGAAATTTATGAACAAAGACCGTCAACAGAACTGCTAAGTATGTGGCCGTCGGAGCCTCCGGGGACTCCGGCCACAGCGCTTCCTTCCTCCTTTTCTCTCCTTTCAATGGCGCCCTCTCCCCGCACTTCCCCCCACAAATCACCAGCAAATTTCCCACAAGTTAAAAAAAATTTGCAGATACACATGATTGTTATTCCACATCAATTTGCACCAAAGCAAATAGTGGTTAACTGTGAATTTCTGATTAAATTCATAAGGATTTTAATCACTTTTGATCCTTATGTATTATACATCGTTTTTAGCAGGTAGCGATGATTTGGATGAAGAATGAAAGCTCAATCTTTTCTTCCCCAAATGAGCCTTGATTGCCCTGTCATTTCGGAAACTCTTTACGAGGACTCATTTATTATTTAATCTGGGACTCTGGCAGTTAGCGCCCTCTGCTGGCGACGCTGCCTCATTGACACAGACGCAGAGACGGCGCATGTGTGCACCAGGGATGGCAGGAATGACAGGGCTCTAACCCAGCTCCCAGGCCCAGAGGGAAATGCCGGGTGGTGGTTAATCCACGGTGTCCCACACTTCAAGTCAGCGAAGTTTGGCTCCTTAACGGGCAGGGGCTACTCTCTCTCCCACCGGACATGGGCCTGGATGGTGGGGAGACCCTGGGCTGGGACTCAGCATAGCTGGCTGTGTGACTCTGAGTAATGACTGAACCTCTCTGAGCCTCCACTTCCTTAACTATCAAAACTAAAAAGTCCCAGCCAGAACAGCCTCTGCGGCACAAAGCCGCCCTGGAGTCCTCTCCCGTAATGCCCTTGAGCTGTGGGTTTGGCGTCAGCGATGACAGCCGTCTGCTCACCTGCACACGTCGCTGGAGAGCAGGAGGGACGCGAGCGATCACTTGCAAGAGCCAGGGGAGCACCGGCCAGGGCTGAGTGGGAGCCAGAGAGAGCTGGTGGCGGGAATGACACGTGGGCTCAGGGCTTTTAAATCTGCACTGAAGGGCCAGGAGACCAGCAGAGGAGGGAGACGAAAGCAGGACGGTGGGTGGCATCACCAGCAACCCCCAAATCAGCCCTTTTCTTTCTAGCACAGAAACATCCTCTCAGCACCATCCCGGATGCCCACAAATGCCGTCCACGACTAGGCTTGTTCCTGTAGGAAGGGAAGGCCTTGGCGGCCTGGACAAGTCAGACCTTTCCTCTGTTCTCTTCCGCTTTGGGAGAGTCCGTTGTCTGTCTGGGGGTTGAGCTACGTTGGAGACCAGGAATCAGGCGCTGACATCAGTCCCTAGGGAATACAGGAGAAGGCTCCCTGGGTCCCTGAACATCCACAGGGCCAACCAGGGGTCCTGCGCCATCCCAGGCCCAGACAGAGCAGCAAGAGGCGCAAACACCCCACCTTGCGTCCCGGCCCCCAGCTCCAGCACCCTCGCCTGTGCATGGCCAGGCTCTGCGCGGGAACCCCGGTCTCCACGCAGTCCTGCACCATGTGCTGATGGCGTCATTGGGCCTGCACCCCGGAGCACAGGGGCCACAGCAGGAACCTGGGTCCCCAGGCGGGCATGGGCCAGCTCTGTGCTCCTGCCCAGCCTCCCAGCCTCCAAGACTTCTGAGTCTCACCCACGTTCCTCAGCCGCAGGGCCCTGGGTAGTCACGAGCAGTGGACATCCACATTCTGAAGGTGATGACCAAAAGCCAACAGCAACAGCTACATCAGCAGTTGACAGGAACCAGGAAGCATCGTAACCAGCCCTCCTTGCATCACGCAGGCACCTGGGGTGCTCAGCGTTCTTTCTCCCACCTGCCCCAGCTTCTGTCCCAAAGGCTCCCCAATCCCAAAGGCACTGAGGCACAGAGAAGAACATCCACCTGCAAAGACACCGTGAGGCCAGGGTGTTCCACCAGCTCCAGACACAGTGCAAACAGCAGGGCTGCTCTGGCCCTGGGGCGGCTGCCTGCTGGATTTGAGGGGCTCCGGGAAGGCCCCTTGGAAATCCACAGTGACCAAGTCCACTCTCCAGTGCCTCTGCCTTGGGGTTAAGGCTCCTCCCATGGGGAAAGGCATGAAGCTCATCCAGTCAAAAGCGACGAGGCAACGGAGAAGGCCAGGGTGGCCACGATGGCTCCCAAGCACAGAGCCTACATCAGGAGCCGAGTTTCCCGGGTGCAGGGACACGACGCCCCGACCCCTGGCACCCTGGCAGCAGGGGTGGGGAGGGACTGATCGGACACCTTTTTCCCAGGCACAATATGTACATCAGGGAAACTCCCAACAACCCTGGGAGGAAGGCATTGTTTTCTGTGTCTCACGGAAGAGGACAAAGGCTCCAGGAGTGCACACAGCTGGTCAGGCTCATGCTGGGATTCAGAGACAGGTCGATGTGGATGCAGGGCCAGGCCCTTCTCCCCGCCTGGGTGCCGTGCCGAGGCTAGAAGGCACTGAGGGCAAACTACCAGCTTCCCCTTCTGCCCGTAGGGTCAGCCCTCCTGGCCTGCTGAAACTACCCGTCGCCCCCCGCCAGCCCTCCTCAACCCCAGGGCCACCCTAGGCCTCATCCTGAAAACTGTCTTCAGGGCCGTCTTGTCTTAGAACATATGTGCACCACTCCGGAATCCTCCATGCTCCTGTCCACACTCCCATTCCCCTCACTGTCCTCAGCAACCCCTGAGGAGCCCTTATCCCTCCAGAATGGCAGCAAAGTCCAAACCCCTGCCACTCCTACAAACACCCCCTGCCTCTGGCAGACGCCTGGGCAGCGCCCCTGCCCTTCCCCTCCTCCCAGGCGGGGAGCGGTCGTCTTCTCCCGTCTGCGGCTGGAAGGCGGTCGGTCAGTTGTCTGTGCATGAGGCGAAGGCAGCAGAGAATGAGGCAACACAGTCTGCTGCTGCATTTTCTGCACCATTACCCTTTGTTACTCCATCTAGCAAGCGCCTTCCCGGACACCACAGTTCCCTCCACAGCTCTGCCGGGGCTGGCGGCGGTGGTGGTTTTGTGGCGCCAACTGCAGAAAAGCAAATTGAAATTGCAGTGCGGATGCTAGCCACTAATTGGAAATTGCCCCCAGTAATACAGTTGTGAGGGGCTGGCAGGCCCAGCGGTAAGGGCGGCAGTTGCGGAGGCTGCCAGGTGATCGTGAGGATGTTTGCTGGCATGATCAATGAGTGTACAGGCCCCATGCATAATGGGCAGCTCTGAACTGGAACGGGTGGCCTGAGTGCAGGGCAGCTACTAACTGAATGAACATGTCTCTTGTTTCCATCCCCTACTAGTGGGACTGTACCTCAGCATCAGCAAGGATGTTGCTCTGGATGCAGCCCAGGATCAACATTTGTTATCCAAATAGACTAATTAATTTCAGATGTCCCTGCCATTTCAGGGTATGCAGGTAGCAGTATCATCTCCTGCCTTAGGGAGGGCAAGGACCGCACTGCCATCGCCTTGGCAACTGGATTGCTAGGGATGGGCTCAGACAATGTAAGCGTGTCTCTACCCCATTGGGTCTCCATCTCTGTCCTCACCGAAACCCTCGGATCAGTCCTTCTTCCACTAGTCTTTGAGCAGCTCTCATGCACCCCTCACACATCCCAGTCACCCCCACCACCTGCCTTGTTCTCCACCAAGCTTCCTCCTCACCATCACCGTCACGACTCACTCCTCAACACCACCATCAGCTCGCTGCCCTCACCATTCCATAGAAATTATTCTCACAAGGTTCTTCTTTGACACAAAAGAAGTAAAAGATGTCTCTGAAAACTAAAAAACGTTGTTGAAAAATTTAAAGAAGACCTAGATAAATGGAAAGTCATTTCATATTCATGGGTTGAAAGATTTAATATTGTTAAGATAAATCAAAATATTGATTTGTAGATTCAATGCAATCTCCCCTCCAGTGGGCTTATTTGCAGAAATTAATAAACTGATGCTAAAGTTCATATGGAAATTCAAGGGACCCAGCCAAGACAATCCTCAAAAGAAAAAACAAAGTTGGAAGGCTCACATTTCCCAATTTCACTTCCCAACTTACTACAAAGCTACAGCAATCAAGACAGTGTGGTACAGGCATAAGTAGAGAAATATAGATCAGTGGAATTGAAAATCCAAAAATAAACCCTTACATTTACAGTCAATTTTGACAAAGGTGCCATAACAATTCAATGCAGAAAGAATAGTCTCTTCAACAACTGGTGCTGGGACAACAGGATAGCCACCTCCAAAAGAATTAAGTTGGACCCCTACCACACACCATAGACAAAAATCAACCCATAATGTAGCAAAGACCTAAAATTGAGAGTTAAAATGATAAAACTCTTAAAAGAAAAATATTGGCCTAAATCTTTGTGACTTTGGATCGTGCAGTGGTTTCTTAGATATGACACCAAAAGCCCAAGCAACAAAAGAAAAATTAAATTGCACCTCATCAAAATTAGAAACTTTTTGGCTGCAGAGGACACCATCAAGGAAGTGAAAAGACAACCCACAGAATGGGAGGAAAGATTTTCAAGCCATGTACTGATAAGGGACTTGTATCTAGAACGTATAAAGAACTCTTACAACTCAATAATAAAGAGACAAATAACCCAACTTGTAAAATGGGCCAACAATCTGAGTACACATTCTTCCAAAGGTGACATACAAATGACCAATAAGCACATGAAAAGACACAGAACCTCATTAACCATCAACCAAATGGTAGCAAAAATGGCCAAGATTGTGCTGGGGACATCTCCATGGAGGCTCCCACCAACACCCCTGGCGTCCCCCCTTTTCCCACACTTCCTCTTCCCTTGTCTGCGCCAGCCGAGGTTAATTTAAAACCAGGCCGTTGCCCATGGCAACGTGGCCAGCTCTGACTCCCATGGCTGGAAGTCGTCTTCCCTAGGATACCAAACGGAGAGCCTGTCCTAGCTTTCTCCTCTCCCTCATTAGTGCTGAGATCACACTAAAATCATACAGGTTCAAACCATTTCCAAACTCCTCCAGAGGGAGGAGTTTCACAACCTTGTGTAACCAGGTATGTGTCAGACATGAGGTCCGGGCCGTGGTTCCTCACTGTCACAGCCGTCAGCGAGGGAAACCTTGGTTCACCTTCCAAGCCACTTAGGAAAAAGGAGCACCACATAATTATAAGTCCCAGCGAGCTTCCTTCTGGTTGGGAATCAGCCGCTATTTCCCATTCTCAGGGTCAAGGTGCTCAAAAGTCCAGTCAGGTGCTTCCTTCCTTCCCGCTCTCCAAATCGGGGTGCCAGAGGTTGAGGAAGGGAAATGCCGACAATTACAAATGACCCGGTCAACGTAGGAAGCACATTCCAAGACTCGTCCCAGGGCAAACTTGAAGAAATTGTGTTTTCCAGAGCTTTGAAATCACTTTAACAAATGTATGTCGAAGCGCATTCTAACAGTAGATTTCTTTAGTTTGTCATTCCTTTTTCTATGCGTGGGCCAATTTTTTCCCTTCTCTCTTTCTCCCAGAATGAACCTAAACGCCTGAAAAAACAGCTTCCAAAAATCCTGAAACTCCTGAAACCAGATGACAGGATTCTGATTGTGGGGACAACACAGCGTCCTTTTGATGCTGAACTCCAATCTTTTTGCAAAGTTTACCAAAAAATTATTTTGGTTCCCAGACCAGACTACGCTTCCAGATACGGCAAGTACCTCTAGCCCCTTCCCACGGGAGGTAACTGAGCCTGGGTCGTCCGTTGTTTGCTTGCCGGCGTGGGGGGCTGGGGTGGCCGTCGTGACCCAGGGAGCGTCAGATGAGTCAGGTGCAGCCTGTGCCCTGCGGGGACATGCGCACCTGGACCAGACAGGGAGCACATGCCGGAAATGCGAGCCCCTGGCCACAGGAGGGAAGCCGTATGTCATTGTTCTGCTGTTAACATACTTCTCTTTGCCCGAGAAAAAAGGAAAGTGGATGGAGATTACCGTTTTGGGCCCTGATGGTGACAAAATTGTGTGTGCTAAGTTCTCTTTTGGCAGGTAGATCAGGATCACTCATCTCATGCCCGTGGTGACGGTGTCTTTCCCATAGAGCACCGTTTCTTTTTACCGGGTTGGTTTCTTCCCCCCAGTCTCAAAGTCCAGCTGCATGTTGACTTACTTAAAATAAATATTAAATACAAACGTTTACTTTTACAATTCTTTCTTCTTGAATAGACAGATTCAAAATCCACTTCTTTTGAAGCATATTTTTAAATGGGAACAATACAAAAAAGTGCTTCTGAGGCAGCACAATGAAATCGGAAAAGCTACAAGATTGGGGCGCTCAGGAGACCTGGCTCAGAGTCCCAGCTCTGCCCCCCAATAGCTGGTGACCTTGACAAGTCAGTCGACCTGAGCCTCCGTGTTCTCCCCTGTGAAGTAGGAGAGCCGTCTGCCCCAGGGCTGCTGTGACCCTCCTCCACGTGGTTAGCAGAGCACCCAGCCCCACGGGGGCACCAGGAGGGCATGGGTATGGGTGGCCCAGGCAGGGGGAGGGAGAGGAAGCGGTGGTTGGAGGAGGAGGGGAAGTGGGATGGGGGTGAGTAGCAAAGGCACCTGGTGATGGCACTGGTGGCTGTTCCTGTCATCTATTACCGTGTGAAAGCCTCCCCAGTGGCTCAGAACAACAAATTACTCCCCCTGGTGGTTCCGAGGGTTGACTGGGCTCAGCTGGGGAGTTCTCCTCCAGGTACTTCGTGGTGTTGAGTCAATTGTCAGTCGGGGCCGAGCGGTCTGGAGACCGGACAGCATGCACACCCAAGCCGGCTCACCCGTGTGACCAGAGCTGCTGGCCATCAGTGAGGACTCAGCTGGGGCCGTTCCACGTGGCTTTCCACAGACGGCAGCAGGTCCCATCAGGGTCCCACACACGGCAGGTCTCACAGGCGCACATTTCAAGAGGTTGGGCAGCAGCTGACCCAGCCTCACAAGTCACAAAGAGCCACTGTCACCACTCTACTGGCCAGGCGGAAGCCACAGGGCCAGGCCAGATCCATGAGCAGTGGACGACATGAGGGTGTGGGCACCATGGGTGTGGCTTGTAGAAGGGCATCCTCAGCACTGCAGCGGTGGCAGTGGCGACAGGTTTCGTGTTGACACGGCGATGGCGCTGTCAGTGTTAGAGACGGTGGAGGTGTTGGGGGGATGGTGTGTGCTAGTGGAGATGACCGTGGACATGCAGTCTGGTGGAGGTGACAGTGGCAATGATGGCAGTGTGGGGTGACCCTAGGGAGGTGGCAACTGTGGTACCAACATTGGCGGTCTGCACAGCAGTGCCAGGAGGCTGCTGGTGGTGGCGGGCAGTGGTGGCATGGCCGTAATGGAGATGCTGGTGGTCACAGTGGCAGTAGGAGGTGCCGGTGGCCGTGGTGCTGGTGGCAGCAGTGGTCGCATTAATGGTAACCACGCAATGATTAGGTCAGACTCAGTCTCCATTAATCCTTCTCCAGTCACGTGAGCACCACCAAAAAGAGGGGATGTTGGTTCTGTCTGGTTGTCCTAAAGTTCTTGATCAATTTTGTTTGCTAAAAGAACAACCCTCTACTCCCCATGTGTGATACACCGCTAACTTGTCAGCTGCTCTATGGGCAATGTGCTTATTTCCATCTTGATAAATCATGATCCTGGCTTCATAAATCAATGTTTTACACAAAGTACAGGAAGACTTTGGGCCTAGACATTTCTCCACCCATCTAGTGGCTTCTCCATCCTTTAGGGCCTCAAAGCCCCACCAGGTCCTTTGCATCCAGCCAACATCAACAGAAGAGAGGAGGACAGGGCGGGGGATGTCACAGGGGATTTTAAGGACTAGACCCGGAAGAGGCCAACATTTCTTCTGCCTGTACCGCAGTGGCCAGAATGAGTCGCATGGCCCCACTGAGGGCCAAGGGGCAGGGACGTCCAGCCAGGAAGGGAGATGACTCAGAGATGGGGACCAGAGACGAGGGCACAGCAGTCTCAGCCCCAGTCCCTGCCATCCGTGCCGGGCAGTCCACGCTCCCTGCTCTCCCAGAGCTATTCCTCTCCCCTCTCATGCTCGCTTCTTTTTTCTTTCCCTCTTTTTTTTTTTTTTATTATATGTATTTTTAAGCCATCTTAATGGAATAAGGTAGGGTATTATTAATTTTAAGGGGCTGGAGCGTTATTCTTGACTTTGGATTGAATGGTTTCTATTGTTTGACAAAACTATAGGCCCTTTAAAAATGAAGCTATTGATGTACAGCACTGGCAATTTTGCTCTTTTGATAAAATACCAGGCATCCCTCAGGATTCGGATCACATTCAGGCTCCTACCTGAGTCTCCCTGCAGCACCGTCGTGGGAGAGGCAGGACAGGAGGCGTCCCCTTGCCTACGGGCAGACGACAGACCTGTGAAAAGCACTTCTGCGGGACCCAGGGCTCTGGTCACTAAACCACATCCACATACCTCTCATATTTCTCCCTCGATGAACGATTTGCTCAGGCCGCCATTGCTGCCGACATCGTAAACACCGTCCAGCGTTTCCTCCAGTGACCTTGAAGTTCTCATAGCCACAGTGGCTGGGGCATCCGTCTTAAAGAAAGACTGTTCCTGTCTCCGCAGTGATGGAAAGTAGTCTCTTCCAGCCCATAAAGCACAGGCTGCGAATCCATAACGCGGCCTGTCGCTCGGCCGTCTGTCCACCAGCAGCGAGCGCCCAGGGTGTGCGGGACATGCCCGGTCCCACTTCTCAATTCCCCCAGGCGGGTGGGGAAGTGACAGTGCTGAGACTCCAAGAGGGACCAGCTGAGGAACAGTCCTTAGTGTTCACCAAATACAGTTCCGTGTCTCCTTCCTCGCCCCATGTCAAGCTGTCTCTGCAACAGAAATCCACCCCCAGGCTGACGAATGCCTTGGCTGGTCCCCAGAGTCCCTTAGGGTTTCCTTCTCACTGCGTTCCTAATGCTTCCCCCTCTTGCCTCTGTCCCCTGGGGTCTGTTCCACTAACAACCCCGTTCATCCCAGGCCTCCCCGGGTCTGGGCGGACCCGGTGTCCAGTCGGATGGGGCCAGGTTATGTCTGCAGATTTAACCTGGAATTTTAGGCTGCAGAGGGTCAGAAGCTCACCCAAATCACATTATTCACCCCTCAGGCTTTTGTAAAATCCCAAATAAAAATGAATTTTGAGATACTACATCATCTTGAGCACGAGCCAGGACGGAATCAATTGGAATGTCAAAAGCAGATGAAGGGAAGCCAAAGACCACATTCTTTTTTGTCTAAGAAGGAAAAGAGAATGTAAATTAGTCTGAAAAAATGACGAGCCTTTTGCATCCGAGAGAGGAAAGTAAAATACAGCACTCGGTCCTGACCCTGCTCTGCCTTCGGCACCCCCAGGCCCTCAGACCTCGGTCCTCACCACCATGGCCATGGCCAGACCCCAAGACTGCTGTGCGTGTGCTGTCCACCTGCACCCTGGGCACCGACGGGGCCACCTGCTGGGGATCCAGCGTCTCAGCTGAGCCCACCACACTGCGCTTCACTCTGCACCTGCCTCCCCCTCAGGCCCCCACATAGCTCTCTGGGTGTCGGGAACCGTGGGTGGCGGCTTCGTGAAAGCGTAGAAGCTGATCTTTGAAAGGCGCGTAGCTGGAGCCCGTGGCCACAAGCAGGAAGTCGGACTGGTTCTCGTTCTTGTCCTCTGCATCTTAGGACGACTGTCCGACCGTAGCTGGGACTGCCTCACAGAGCTCTCTTACTATGCCTCCATTGAAAAATGGTGATCTTTGGAAAGTAATCAATGATTTGTGTATTTTGAGGACTCGCAACCAAAGTTCCACGTGAATACCAAGTATCATGCATTTTAAGTGGTCAGCAAGGTGTTTACGTGCACGCACTATTCCAGAGTAATTGTACCCCATCACCAGTGAATCTCGAATTTAGAGAGTCTACTCCTATTAGAAGGTTGGATGATTTAGACGTGAAATTTCCGAGACTATGATTATTGTGGCGTAGCAGGGAGGCGGGAGAGAGCTCCTGTCCGTTGCTAGGCAATGCTTGGCCCTCACCGCTTGTCCACTGGCCGTTCCACGGGTAGGAATTTGCCCAGGCCTGCCCAGGACGGAGCTGTCCTGAGCTTCCAGCCTGGGGTGTCTACCTCAGCTTCAGGGGCCTCACCTGTGACCCCCCCCCCCTTAAAACCTGTTCCCGGCCGGGCGCGGTGGCTCACGCCTGTAATCCTAGCACTCTGGGAGGCCGAGGCGGGTGGATTGCTCAAGGTCAGGAGTTCGAGACCAGCCTGAGCGAGAACCCGTCTCTACTAAAAATAGAAAGACATTATATGGACACCTAAAAATCTATATAGAAAAAATTAGCCGGGCATAGTGGCGCATGCCTGTAGTCCCAGCTACTCGGGAGGCTGAGGCAGTAGGATCGCTTGAGCCCAGGAGTTTGAGGTTGCTGTGAGCTAAGCTGACGCCACGGCACTCACTCTAGCCTGGGCAACAAAGTGAGACTCTGTCTCAACAAAAAAAAAAAAAAAAAAAAACCTGTTCCCTTCTCAGCTTCCAGACTCAGCACTCAGACCCACTGGTACTTTTTCTAGACGTTGTAAATGTGGGCAGAAGACCAGGTCTCAAGTGATGGTGTTGTCTGGTTATTGCTGTTTGTCATTTTTACCATGGGTTGTATTTTCGGATTTCTGACTCTACAACAGTTGCATTTAGATAAGGATAATCCTCATCTGTTCCAGTCTGTCTTTACATGAACATGCTTGGAAATATTCTGTAGGGCATTTTTTGTTATCTTTTATAATGGATGTGAGGGTTTGGGAAACCTCAGTGCAAGATGGAATGAAGAATAACCGCAATGATAATTGTAATAACACAGGAATTCAGCTACAGAAAATAAAGCGCCCATCACGTGCTAGGATGGCGCTCTTCCAGGATACACTGTTATACACACTGTTGTATACGCTGTGTACACACAGCAGCACTGAGATGCAAATCCTCCTCCTATTTTACAGCTAAGACTCATTTGGGCTCAAGCTTAAATAAATTTGCCAAGGAAGTAGCAGAGTAGATCCAGGGGGTTAGATGATGCTTTAGGCCAGTTTGGGGTCCCCATGGCCCTTGTTGGTCTCCCTGAAGATCTCCAAACCTTGGTGCCGAGCTCAGAGAATCCGGCAGGCCCCATGGTACAACTTATCCTCTACCGTCTCCCAACCACTCAGCTCACCCACGGGACAAGAACCCCTACCAAAGAGGACAGTGGAGGTGAGCTGGTAGAATAGCCCGTGGCCCAAAGGCCAGACTCTCTGACGTGGGTCATAGTTTTATTTTATTTCTTTACAGTAAGTAGAGCTTTTCATTTTATCTACCATTTTTGGATCAATGCATGTGGTCGATGTGGTCATTTAACAGACCCAGCATTAACCCTTTGCCAGACCTGGCAATGCTCAGATCAAGTAGTAATGGCCATTTTTTAAAAACTGTTTCAAATATTCCTCAAATAAGGTCAAAATGCTCAAGAGACATTTGACCAGATCGTCCCAGTGCCGAGACTGACGACCTCTGGGGCTGAGACGGGTGGTCCTTCACGCTCCTCGCTGTCTGGATCCCACTGAATAAGCGACAGCAAATCTCAGTATTGCCCTCGAAGCTCTCTTGAGAGCAGCTCTCTGTAGAGAATGGACAGAGTTCTCCAAGTGTAGTGTCATTTCAAATATTGTACAGGAGTTCATTCTATCTCTAAAGTGAAGCATCAAGAATTATTTCATAATTCATTTTCATAACATCTCTGCATTCTTATTGAAATCTCTCATTTACCCAGGTCCCGCAAACACAGAGAACCACCAGGTGCCCATCTGATGGAATTTGGTCAACCAATGCGTGTTTACAGTTGTAGAGGGGCAGAATTGAGTCAGAGTGCTCATTTAATTTGTATAACGCAGTGTCTTACACCGAGAAGCACAACCTGGGCCATAGCTAATGGAAACTGGAATGTGTATTCTAGTTCTAGATGTAAAAACTATGTAAGAAATGAACTTCATAACTAAAATAGAATAATAAGTTAAACTGCTTATCAAAATTCTTTGGAAAATATAATATTCTTTTTTTTATTTCCATGTATTAGTGGGGTACAAAAGTTTAGATTACATATATTGCCCTTGCCCCCCCTCCCCGAATCAGAGCTTCAAGCATGTCCATCCCCCAGACAGTGCGCATCACACTCATTATGTATGTATACACCCATCCCCTCCCCCCTCACATCTGCCTGACACCCGATTGATGTTATTCCTAAATGTGCTCTTAGGTGATGATCGGTGAAACCAATTATTCCAATGAGCGGAGATGCCATATACATCCTATGTGGTTTCTGATGTTAAAAGACTTTAAGCACCTTCACAGGCACCACATTAAAGCCGTCCTGACTGTGGTTTCATTTTTTCCTTGTTAATTTGCAGGGAGTTGTAGCTCTACTGATCTCAGGGTCATTGATACGTGTGTCTTCTGGTTGAAAATCCCCCAGAGGAGAGCATTTAGTTATCTGACTTTCTGCTCATTTGATTTACAAATAAATTGGAGTAAACTTCCTGTGCGTCCCTTCTGGATGAGATGTGTGTGGCTCTGTACCGATAGCTAGACTGACTCTGCTTTCTCCGTGGTAACCCTTGTTCTCTGTGTCTTTTCTGCCCCCTTGGACGCAACAGTTTTGTGGAAACAAATCATTCAACGCCATGGAGGAGTCCTTTCTAAGACCTTGAATGTCAGCTGCCTGGCAAAGGTCACCGATGGCTTCACCCAAGGACATATCGTCGAAGTGGTTAAAGATGTGCTCACAGATCGGAGAATCCGGCAACAAACTCACAAACCACTCACAGCAGGCGAATTCACTGCGGCGATAACTGGCATGAATCCGGTGTACAAAGAGGAAGAAGAGAGCTTCAAGGTAAGGAGTGCCTCACGGCCGAATCTCAGCAGCAAACCCTGGTCACATCACCTCCTCCCTCTGGTCTCCTGGGTATCATGAATTTGAACTCAGCCGTATGTGATGAGATTTGGAAGCTCGATATTTTTAGATCATGAAATCTTTTGAGCTGTAGAAGTAAAGCATGTGTCTCTCACATTTTAGGAAAATCATGATTTGTGACCTTATAAATTAACAGCCAAATTGCAGAATTGAGTAGCAGCTTCAAAACCATTGGATCCGAACACGCACACACAGGCTCTCGTTATGGTTTTTACTTCATATTTCGTACTATAGAACTAGTTTTGCATAGATAAAACCATCCACTAAATAGTATATTTCATGCCTATGCTGTTTTTGTCCTGTATTTGCCATGATACCCTTCATTTTTCAGTTTTCAGTTCCACTTGCAATAGGAAACCACAGAGAGAATTCACCAAAATTTAGTTTTCCAATTTTTGAATACATTTGACATATTCACAGAAATTTTTGATCTGGGGGAAACTTTGAGAATCATCTCTTCCAACTCTCTCTTATGGGAAGGCACAAAGTTGCTGAGAGTCACGTGCTTCATCCACGCACATAGCTGGCCCAGGGCACAGTGGAGCCCTAGGCCTCGATGCCCAGGGCAGTGGGCCCTCCTCAAACTCTACCTGCTCTTCTCTAAATCAAAATGAATGCAGCGGTGTCCTCTGTCTGAAGGTAGCTTCCTTGGCCAACTCCAAAGGCAAGGGAGGGGAATTACCTCCATGTGGTTGAAGACCACCATAGCATTGGCTGAGCCATGACCAGAAGGAGAACTGAAATTCTCATCCAAGCCTCTTATCTCTGGGAGCTGCTTAGAATTAGAAAAATTTCCCTATACAGCATATCGTTTTTCTACCAAATCTAAAAACTGTGGTTCTGTCCCGGTTTGCCCCTAATGCTTCAGTAAAAGGTGGAAACTAGTCATAATAATGATTCCAGCAATGATGGTCAGCACCGAGGTTGGCAAACTTTTACCATAAAGGTCCAAACAGTAAATATTTCAGGTTTTGAGAGCCAGGCAGTCTCTCTCAGAACTATCCAACTCTGCATCCTGACACAAAAGCATCCACATGCAATATGTAAATGCATGAGTATGGCTGGGTTCCAATAAAACTTTATTTGAAAAAACAGACAGCAGGCCCAGTTTGGCCCATCAGCCATATTTTGCTGACTCCTGCTCTGGAAAACTGAAAAAAGTATTTGTAAGTCCAGCTGACTTGTTGCTGAGCATCTGAATTAACAATCTTGTTAACTATTTAAATCTTATTCATCATTGCAAATATTTTTCCTCTTCAAGTGATGGATCACATTTTTTTCTGAAATTCCCAACTTTTTACTCCTTTCTAAAATATTAATTTTCCTCCTTATTTTGAGGATTTAGACGTAGGATACTAAAACCTATGTGTTCTCTTAGCTGGGTTTTTAACTTCCCAAAGTGATCTCTGGAAGTTTTCCTAGTGTAGGTGCTTGAGGTCTGCACGCACTGTTCAGGAGAAGGAAACGCTACCGTTGTGTGGCCAGGGGTGAGAATGCATGTGCTTTTCACACCCATTCGTGGTGTGTCTGACCCTTGATTCATTTTTTAAGGAAACGGAATCATTTTCCCACCATTCCCCTTCCCCGCAGGCCACGTCTGCTTCCAGCGCAGCCCCCGTGCTGGCACCGCGCCTGGCCCCCGTAGATGGTCAATCAGTTTGTTTAGGGACATATTTATTGAGCAGATGGATACGTGGAGTGACACCATCACACTCTTGAATAGTGTGATACTATTGCTGTAGCTGCTTGTAATGGGGCAAACCCTGAGAAAATTACCTAATTGTGTTTCCAACAATGTATCAGACTAAGATCTTGCAGATTCTTCAAATACATTCTACACTCCTCCATGGACATGATGGAGAAAATATTCAACTATAGTAATGATAAAAATGGTTAAAATGTTAGCTAATACTGACTGCTTATTATGTGCCTGCCACTATTAACTCATCCGGACCTCACAATCCCCCTGTTTTGCAAGTGAGGAAACAGACACAGGGAGGCGTGGTAGGCAGGAGAATGGCCCCTCAAAGACATCCACATCCTAATCTCTGGAAGCTGTAACTACATCAGGTCACGTGGCAAAGAGGCAGTGAGGTTGCAGATGGAGTGAGGTTGCTGATCAGCTGACCCGAGCACAGAGTGCCCTGAATTGTCCTGGGCAGTTTAATGTCATCATGAAAAGTGGAAGAGGGTCTCAGAAGAGAGAACCGGAGAGAGCAGCATGAGGACTCACTCCTACCCCAGGTGGCCCAAGGTTGCTACCTGAAGATGCACCAGGGACCACAGCCAGAAAAGCAGGGGGTCTCTGGAAGCTGCAAAAGACAAGGGGACAGATCTTCACCCAGGCTCTAGGAAGAACACACACCACAGACACGTTTAGCCCAGTGAACCCTGTTCCAGACATCTCACCTGCAGAACCAGAACATAATAAATGGACTGTTCTAAGCTACTGAGTTTGTGGCCATTTGCTACAGCAGCGACAGAATAAACAATCCAAGAGGCAAAGTAACTTGTTGCAGGTCATACGGCTAAAAAAGTAGCAGAGCTGAAATTCATACCTCACTCTGAAGCCAATGTTATTAACTATGTTCTATACCGTGTCTCGATGACTTAGGAGTTCATCACCGTAAGTATTCAGCCACCTCACCTGACATGACAAACAGCCAGGGCTAAAAGAAAGATGAGAAAATTCCCAGGTACTAGAAACAAAGTTACCGTCAGTTTCACGGCACAGTCAGTCACAGGCACTGAGCACCGGGCTGGTGTTTCCGCCACATTTTCCTCAGCATCTCTGTCCCAGTATCTGAACGGCCGCCCAGTGTTCACACGCGGCCACCAGTCCAGCTCCTGGTGACCGTGTGTGAGCCGTGGGGACCACTCGCATTACCAAGAAAACCCCCGTCGGGACAGAAGCCGCCTGGGAAAACAGGTGGCTTAGTGGGGAAGGATTGTTGGTGACATTTAGCCTGTGATTCTCGGCACCTGCAAATCCCTGAGGGAGAAGTTTTGAATCACACAGAAATACAGGTGGGAACCCCAGTGAGAAAGAGTTTGTGTTGAACACACATTAAACGCCCAAAGGACAGCGGCCGCCGGCCCCTTCCTTCTCAGCTGCTCTTCTAGATTTTTAACAGCGTCCCGGGGCACTCGTGCCGCTCTGATCCTCTCCCGCCCTCTGTTCCGTTTCAGAGCTGGTACGCCAAAACCCCTCTGGGCAAGAGGCGAGCCCTGGCCTTAACCGGAGGCAGCCAAGAAAAGACTAAGGATAAAGGGAAAAAGAAAGAAAAGGGGAAAAAGGAGAAGAAGAGAAAGTAGTGCCTTTCTGAGGACCACCGTTGAGTCTGTCTGGGGGAGACAGCGCAGCTCTCCAGAGAGGGGACCCAGCGCCACCGCCGCCTGACGGAGCCCGGGGAGGAGAAACAGATGGCGGCGCGCGGACTCACCCCCACCGCGTGTGCCCGGTTGTGCCAGCAAGCCTGGCACCGCCCGCGTCCGTCACAGTCGTTTCTGTCACTTGATCTACGTATGACTGAAACCCACAACCTTTCCAGGTTGGCTGCTTCATCTCACCAGAACGCGTCGTCAGATTTAAAATGTGACAAAGAACATTCTACTTTGACAACTATTGAGTGATGACTGTATCATCCGTACACTCGCTTCTTATTAATCCATATACACTGTATTGTATCTTGCACATGTTTTAATAAATTAATTATTTGCTCCAGTAATATATTCTATACAATGGAATAAAGCTCTTGCCCTTGAACTTAGTAATTTGGTTGCTGGAGCTGAAACAAAACCTTAAAAATGAACCTTTCCAACATCCTAATTCTGAAGGGGAAGTAAGTGAAGTCCAGGGTGGCACTGCCCACACGTGGAACGCTGGCCCTGAGCCCCCGGCCCCGTCCAGCACTCACGGCCAGCACTGACACTCCGGCCAGCCCGGGGCTAGCTGAAAACCGCGATGTCAAACTGGGGTAAATGCACCTGGAAGAGGAAGCCTAAGTGAAGAAGTAAAAAAATGGTAACTAAGAAAAAGATTAAAGAGTACAAAATGGTCAAAAGAGAAATTCGAATTTTGTAAGAGCATGAAAGGTAAATGTGGAAGACAGCCAGGAACCCACGTCCGAACTGTGGTGAGAACACAGTCAGAGGAAGCAGACGGGTGGGACAGAATTTTAATACCTGACAGTTTGGGGTTACACCACGGAAATTCTCAAGCTCTCCTGCCCCACAGTCCAAGTTCGATCTCCAAGTTTCCCCAGAATTCCCAGTAACTTGGATCATTGATGCCCAAGAAGACTGGTGGTTTCCAGGTGTCTTCTGGCCACCCGCATGTCCCCCCGTGCTGGGGTCTGTACACAGTAGACTGACACAAATTGGGACAGACAGATGGTCACAGGCTGATGGGCCCTGAGCAGCCCTGCGCTCTCCAGCAGGGAGTCCCCCGAATCTGTCCTCTTGAACACACACTGCTGCCTTCTCAGAGTCCTTACACAGACCTGCCTTCTCATCCCAAAGGAACCCAGTGTCCACAGGCGCAGGGCCTGGCCTCCACTTACCCACTTCAGGCAACGTCTGGCCAAAGCCTGATGTGGCCTGAGAGGTGGCAGGCTGCCCTACCCTGACCTCCGGAGACATTCATGTCTCCAAGATGGTTCCACCAAGATCCCTGCACATGTCCGGGAAGCTATGACCCAAGAAGAGAACTCAAGGCTCTGGGATTTGATGTTCGTTGCAAAGTAACGGGATCTGCACTGTAAAGAAATGACAATTGTGAGGGTGAAAGTAAACAAATTTTTAAAATACCGTTTAACTTGGTCTTAGTTTAATGACAAACACACTTTTTCAGAACTCATATAAGTTTATGTTGATAAGGTTTTAAAATAATAATTAAATGCTGGAAACTTGATACATACACTTTAGAGCAGCGGTCCCCAACATTTCTGACACCAGGGATCAGTTTCATGGAAGACAGTTTTTCCAGGGAAGGGGGTTGGCAGGGAGCTCAGGCGGTGATGCAAGCTGTGGGGAGCCTGCCCGCCACGCACCGCGTCACCTCTGCTGTGTGGCCGGGTTCCCAGGGTGGAGGCGGAGGCAGAGCTCAGGCGGCGTTCCTGTCCAGTGCTCCTGACAGGCCACAGACCAATACCGGTCCACAGCCCGGGGATTGGGGACTGCAGCTTTAGACCACTATCCAATAGAACTTTCTCCGATGATAGAAAGTTCTAGATCTGTGCTCTCCTAATGGGAGTAGCAAATAGTTACCTGTGCCTACCAAGCACTTGAAATGTGGCTAGTGCAACTGAAGAACTGAAGTTTAATGTTATTCAATGTTAATTTCATCTTAAATAGCCACGTGTGGCTACTGTGACTAATGTACCGGACCATGCAGCTTTAGAGTAACTCGAGTCTTAAAATTAATTGGTAGAGATGGCCCACCTCTCCCTTCGATGTGCTCGCTCCTCTTCTCCTAGCACACAGATACGGAGACGTGATTTCCACTGGCCACTGTTTTCTCCCAGACGATGACGTCCTGCCCTTCCCAGTGCCAGGTTTGGGCCCTTGTCCTGCAGGGTGCCCGAGCCCTGTCTGAACCTTGGCTGCCCCGCCAGCCCTGCCCCCGGTCACAGATGCGCAGTGTTTTGCACACTGCCTGCAAGCCAAACCCCTCGCATGTCCCCACAAACCCCACCAGAGCCCAACACACCACAGCTGAGGACATGCTGGTACTTATGTCCCCACCTCCTGCTTTGCATGAGGGTGGGTGTGGAGGGGAGATGAATGCACGTGTGTGCAGACACCCACGCACACGTTCCACTGCTTTTACACACATGGTAACATACCATATACACTGGCCCACCCCCATGCTCTTTTCACTTAATAATATGTCTGGGATATTGTTTCACATCACTACATCTAGATTGGCCTCATTTTGTACTCCCTACGTAGTTATCCCATGTTATGGATATACCGTAATTTATTTAATTGGTCCACTCTTTGGCATTTAGATTATTTCCACCTTTTTGCTATTTCATTCATCCTGCAATAAATGACCTGATATATTCTTTATGGGCATGTACCCATTTCCTAGAAATTCCTGGGCCAAATTACCTGTGCATTTTGCATTTGGGAGCTATGGCCAGACTCTCCTCTAAAGAGATGCTCCGCACACTACCCACCCACGTAGGAGAGGGCTCGGTGCTCACCCATAGAGCGGGCCCCAAACTTGCTGGGCCTGGTGGCAATCTGACACCCCACAGTCCCCCTGGAAGGCTGGGCAGCCCTGAGCTGCAACTCCCACTTCCAACTGACACAGAGACAGGAAACTCGACAGTCCCGTGGGAGGAAACGGAAAGGAGGCGATCACTGGTGGGCAGGCGGGGGGATCAGTGGAAGGAGGGGATGCAGACCCCTCGAGCTCTGCTAGGGCGTCAGCCATTCCTGGGCCATTATGTGACAATTAGCGCCTCTTGAGCATGTTCTTAAGTAGAGGGGACAGTAATTAATGTCATTAACCCTCATTAAGGGAGCATTCTGCAGAATGGAGTCTGATTAAAGTGGAATTTGAGCTCCGCACTCTGCCCGCACTTAGGAGTATGCAGGTCCCAGGTCCGAAACCGTTGCCTGGTGTCATAGCGTTGCTTAAAAGATGCTCCTGAGAATGTCAGGCTCAAACACCTGTGTGCACAAGTAGCGAGTTTAAAACCCTAATGCTAAATAATCCACTCTTGAGACTCTTCCAAACTTACACCCACATTTAATACAAAGGCAGTGATTATGGTCGGGGTCACAAGAGTGACACTATTTTTAGCCATGCATGACACTATGGGACCCAAACCACTGACATAAGTGGCTTCTGATGTCCTTGAATTTGGTATAAGAGAGGCATGGGTGATGCTAACAAAAGCCAATGAAGCAATAAGATTCAATGTGACTCAAAACCAAGCTGGCAGCCACCCAAACTGTGAGATTTGGAAAATCAAAAGGACCTTGGCCCAAAATATGTGTCTCAAAGCACCTGCAATCTCCAGGCTAACACGCGGTAGCCTGGACAATTCCATCTCTCTGAAACGCACAGCTGCTGCGCAGCGGCGCTCTCTGCTCCTTCCCCAAGTCCTTCATCAAGCACCCGCCGTGTGCCTCACCCCCAGTCTAGTGGGGGAGGTGACATTGATAACGTGGCCATGCCAATGAATGTGCAAGGCCAGGTCCGTGCCAGGGGCGTGTGTAACAGGAAATCCAACCTAGTCCGAGGGATCAGGCTCAACAGTGCTGGCTTCATTCCTGCAAGAACCCTTTTCTGGTGGAGAATCTGAGACTTTGTGACAAAGTGCCAAGTCTGCCTGATTCCATAGCTCTCCCTAACAGCTGCACTGAGCACCTCCGTAATCACCCAAGACGGCGTATTTAAGGTCCCTGCCCAGGGGATGCAGTCGCTAGACACTTCTTGCCTTGCAGATGTTCAACAGGAGAGCACTTCTCCTGTGGAGCTTTGGGGAGGTGACTGGGGACCCAGGAGTGCGGGGAAGTTCCTGCTGCTCCGCTGCAAACTACTTCTGTTTTCAGATGCCTGACTCGCCTCCCAGGCAGCTAAGCCAGTTCCCCCACGTGGCAAACACACACAGCACCCTGCTCTTCGGCCAAGAGATTGAGCGTCTTAGAAATTAAGTCTCTGCCGTCAGTCCCAGTGGTTTAGAGCAAGGGCTCCAACTGACCCAAACTCAGAATCTCAGCCAGCTCTAGCATTTTCCGTGGGCATGCACTTAGTCTTTTCCCCGCTGGGCCATTGCGAGGAGGAAACTGAGCTATGACAAGCAGCGATCCTGGTACGATGCCTGCACAGGTAAGTTCTCAGCGAGCACCGCTGCTACTCTGTCACCCGGGGTGCCCAAAGTGGGCCCTGCCCAGCACAGCAGGTGCAGCAGGTGCAGCCCTGTGACAGGAGGAGGGGGCAGCTCCCTGCCTCCTCAGGGCCAGGACAGAGGGTCCTGAGGGGAGCCCTGCTGGGACCCTGCAAAAGCTGGGACCCTCTGCAGGCCCCCCACCTCAAGCCCTTTCACTCTGCTCTGCTTGCCCTGTTGGAGCCCTTTGGGCTGTGGCACACCTCTCTGTACCACGCTGGATACGCCTGGCTCCGTCTCCGGAGCCCTCAACCAGCCTTGCCCCAACCTGCAGGGGAAGGAAGGGCCATGGCGTCGTGGAAAGCTTGCTGGCTGCACTGGGTCCTATTTCACCAACTTTCTGAGTGACCTTGGGTCAATCCAGCCACACACACACATACACGTATACAGCATATGCACATGCATGCAGATACACACCACACACTACACACCTGCACACACAAACACATGCACATGTCCAAGCCACACTATATACACACATCACACATACATACATACACATGTGTACATATACACACAAACACATGACACACACATGAATATGCCACTCCCTGTATACACATACACATCCAGGCACAAAAACACACATGCCTACACATATCCCACACATGCAAATGCATAAACACCCACACATGTGTACACACATGCACACACACACACGCATACACGTGCAGTCCCACAGCCGCCATTATTTCCTCAGCAGGGCTGACAGCAGGTGCCCGTGGCCGGCATATCCCTGAGCCTCCGGCGTCTTCCCGTGGCTGCAGCAGGGACAAGAGCCGCTAAGGGGGTGCCCGAGCAGGTGTTCTGGGTGTGTTTACTGTTTACACCGAGCACACCAGGAAAACATTGGCTTCCTGCTCCCCGTGGGAGTCAGAGGAGACCCCAGCTGTGGCAGGAAGGGCTGACGCAGACCCCCAGGGCGCCCAGCTGCGCCTTGAGCACAAGAAGGGCAGGAAGGGCCAGGGCTGCACCCTGGGGAGCAGCGTGGACGGTCACCACGCTGGAGTGCATCTCCGCTCTCCCGGCTAATGGACTTTCCAGGTCACAGCGCGGCTCCCCTACCAGAGACCTGCGTCTGCCTGAGAGCAGCCGCAGGGAGGCCAAACACGGGGTGACCGGGGCCCGTCCAGGGGAACCCGAGAGACATATTTCCTTCCTCATCCAAAGAAGACCTGGAGTGAACTCCATGAAGAACCTTCTAGCTATAAACTCCTCTTGTCCTTCAGACAGAGCAATCCAAATACAAGGGACTGGTAAACCCTTAACTGGTGACGGTCTTTGGAGCCACTTCTGATAAGAGGAGCAGTGGCCAGGCTAACCGGGCCTTCCAAACAACCAGACTTCCGATACACCTTTGAGGCGGCACCCAAAACATCACACGGCAAAGTCCTCACACACCACAGAACGTTCAACCCAGACACAGCGAATGTCACTACCGTGCTGAAGTTTTTCTCCTGAGAGACGCGAGACCCGGTGCTTATGAAAGCGCAAACAGCTGGAGGTCAGAGCCTGATGCTCCCACGGGGCATGCGACTCTCTGAGCACCCTGGCCTGTTTTAAGCCCAAGAGTTACAGTGTTCGAGCCAGAGCCCTCTCTGGTCAGAGGTCGCCCC
Source organism: Eulemur rufifrons (assembly GCF_041146395.1). NCBI lineage: Eukaryota > Metazoa > Chordata > Mammalia > Primates > Lemuridae > Eulemur > Eulemur rufifrons. Next base: position 4,137,609 of record NC_090983.1, read on the forward strand.
CGTCTCAGAGAGCAGGGACACTCTTTGCCTTTGACCTATGCCAGCTGCCTGCGCAGCCATCTGAGTCAGGCTGCCACGGTGCCACGCGGGAGGCAGTCCTGGCCCCGGGGAAGATGGTGGCCTCTGCGTCACCCAGGAGGCTGTGAGCTCTCTGCTTCCAAGCTGACATCTCACTGGCTCTGCCTCCACAGTCACACCTATCCCTGGCAGCAGCTGTCTGTCTCCTTGACCTTGCTTTCTGTTTTCTTAGCCTTCTGCTGGTGGGGACCCTCTGCAGAGTCCCGAGATGGCGCAGGACTCACTCGGAAAGGGGGCTGAGCCTGCAGGTCTCTCTTCCTCCTCTTCTAAAGACTCCAGTCCCACTCCCATGATAACCCACTAATCCCTCAGTCAATGAATGGATTCATACATTCATGAGGTCTCTGCCTCTTAAAGGCCCCACCTGTTAATACTGCCACATTGGGGATTAAGTTGGAACGTGAGTTTTGGAGGGGACAAATATTCAAACCATAGCATGCACTATGCCGGAAAATGCCTTTACAGACTCATTGTTTTGAAATAAAACTTTCCAACAGTCTGTTATCAAAATTCAAATATCCATAACAGGGGTGTAAACATTTATGCTTCTCTTGAATCATGACACCAGTACACAGAGAGCTCGCCCGCTAGGGCGTGAAGTGGAGATGCCACCAGCTCCTAGCGAGCCTTCTCAGGCCTCTCCCCTTTCCCAAAGGCCTCCCCTTCCCCTTTCCTGCCTTCCAGCATCCCAGGTGAGTTTTACCTGGTCTTGACCTTTATCTAAATGGAAGTGGAGAGTGTGTTCTTTCATGTCTGGCTTCTTCTGATCAGCATTTTGCTCGTGAGTCTCTTCTGCTTCCTTGCAGGTAGCAGCGGTTCGTTCACTTCCATCTCTGTGTAGCAGTCCCTTGTAGAAACCACAGTTGGGTTTTTTTATTTTACTGTCAGCAAACATCTGTCTTTTTTCTTCAGTGTGGGGCTAATATGAACGATGCTGCTGTGCACACCTGTGCGTGTCTGTCTGCGCACGTGTGCACACAGTGCTGTTAGGTATACGCCTGGGAGAACAGCCGCGACCCCAGAGACCATCACAGGTGGTCAGCAGTGCCACGTGGTTTGCTGCAATGGCTGTCCCCATGTCACCCACACCGGCAATACATGCAAACTCCCGCTACTTCACATCCTCCCCCACTTGGTGTGGCGGCCGTGCCAACTGTGCCCACTCTGCAGTGGGTGTAGTGATATCACACGCGGTTTCCTTTCCTTGCCACTGATGGCTACTGAGGTTGCATGCCTTTTCACTCAGCATAATCCCATGGGAATACTTGCCAGGTTGATGCATGTGTCAAAGGTTCATTGCTTTTTATTGCTTAATAGTTTCCATGATGTGGATGCACCATAGTTTACTAACCATTCACCTGTTGAAGGACATCTGGGCTGAATCTAGTTTTTAGCTATTACAAATAAAGCCGCTATAAGGATACGTATACAGCTTTCTGTGTAAACATAAGTTTTCCAGTGAAAACCTGGGATAAGCACCCAACAGTGCAATTGCTGGGTCTATGGATGTTTAGCTTGGTAAGAAATTTTCCAGAATATCAAACTTCCAGAATGGCAGTACCGTTTTACACTCCCAACTGCAGTGTATGAGTGATCCAGTTTCTCCACATTCTCTTTAGCATTTGTGTTGTCATTGTTTTTTTAATTTACCCTCTTATAGGTGTGTAATAATTGATTGATTCATAAGGATTAAACCAGTGTTGCATTTTCAAGTACAAGGTTATATTTGTGATGTATTATCTTTTTAATATATCATTTTATTTTCTTTGGTAATATGTGGCTTAGAATATTTGCATCTATGTTCTTAAATAAGACTGTTCTATATTTTCTTCTCTCATAACATTCTTGTTACATTTTCATATCAAGATCTCATAAAATCAGCAGCAAAATATTTTTTATTATTTATTTTCTATTCTTAGCAATAATTTGTTTATGTAAGATTAGCATTATACTTTTTTAAAGGTTGGTAGCATTCACAGATGAATCCATCTGGAGTTTTCTTTGTGGAAACTAGAATTTAATTTTCTATTTAATTTAACACATTGTAAGATTATTCAGGTTTTCTATTTCTTCTAGTGTCAGTTTGGTAAGTTATATTTTTTAAGGAATTTGGCTATTTCATCTAGAGTTTCAAATTTATTAGCATAAAGTTGTTCACAATATCCTCTTAATTATCTTTAATATCTGTAAAACCTGAAATGGTGTCTTATTTTTGATTCTTGATGTTAGTTACTTATGCCTTTTCTCTTTTTTCTTGATCAATTTCATCAGGGCTTTATCTTTTCTTCAAAAACATTTCCAAAGACCCAGTTTCTGGATTTGATGGCCATTTATATTGTAATTTTTTACTTTATTAATTTCTGCTCTTTAGCATTTCTTTCCTATATTTCTTGCCATTTAATTTGTTTTTCTTTTTCTAATTTCTTGAGGATAGTTAGTTTATTAATTTTTAGTCTTTCTTATTTTCACTATATACATTTAAAACTATAAATTTTTTTCTGAAAATCTATCTCTTGATAGTTACCAAGTCTAAAAATCAGCTCCAAATGTGAAATGTAATCAATATGATGCATTTTAGGGCATATATATATGCATATAGAATTAGAAGGGCATGTATCAAATTGCCAGCGATCTCCAGATAATGAGGTTAATGCTTATTTTCTTTGTCACTTTTCAATTTTTGCCAAGCTTTTCCAATTTAATACACACTACTCTACTTTTGCAATTAGCATTATATATACATATATATAAAGAGCTATGATGTACACGTGTAAATTAAAAGAAATTAGCTCACAATTTTAAAATGGAGGCTTGACCCACTATAATGCTAGGTGTGAAAACATGGGGTAGAGTGAAAAAAATGGCTTTAAAAATTGCACAAATTTAATAGATGTAGGAAAGCAGATTCAGTGGTGTCTCATTTTAATTTTAATTTTGGTACTAAAACTTTATCTCTGTATGTGCTTAGGGAGCACATCTGGAATCCTATGATAAGTTTTTAAAAAGCAGATAACCTGTCGAACAATGGAAAATATGAGTTTTAAGGAATCAATTAATGACCAAAAAAATTATAGAAAAAAACATGCATTCACTTAGCTACACGATGGCCTAGGAGGTGAAGGGACACCGTCACCTGAACCCATCTCTAGAGCACAAACGCTGGAGGAGAGAGATGGGAGAAGGTGGCCCCACAGTTCCATCCCCTGGGAACGCTTTACTGCCCCCTCCAGGCGTGGCTTAGCGTCCCGTCACACACCAAGGCCTGTGGTTGGCTGTCCAGGCACGAGCTTGTCTCCAAGAGGAGACCCAGTGAGACCCGTGTGACCCCAGTAACCCCCACTCGCACCTCCCTACCCAGCCGGGCAAATCCACAGTCCTGGCCTGCTCCTTCTGTCCCCTGTGCTGCCCTGACCCTGAGCCCAGTACCCTCATATCCGCTTCCCTGCGACCACCCTCTCCCGCCACCACAGCCCTGGCGGGTGGGAATATGGATGCAGAGCGGAGTCGGTCAGGTCGCCTGCAGAGAGTGAGACAGGAAGGACGCAGGCGGGCTCACGCTTGACGAGAAGGCCAGCAAGGGGGGCGGCAGGAGCAGGCCCCTCTGAGGCCTCCTCCCTGGGATCGGGAGAAACTGGGAGATGCAGGACGCCCAGCAGGTACCGAGACTCACAGTGGGTTCCAGAGCTGCCTGCCACTTCCCACACTGGGGAGCAGCAGCCACCTCCGACACCGTCTGCCCGTGAGAGGTGGCTCCGGCGTCTGCAGGGCTCAGAGGGGCGGGAGACGTCCTAGCGTGGCGGGGAGGTGGGGGGTAGCTCTGGGCAGAAGCTGAGGCACTGGGGGGCTGTGCAGAAACCCGCACGCGGTCCCGGGCGGATGCCGTCCCACAGGTGAGACAGGAGCCGGACTCAAACGACAGAGCAGGCTGGCATCCTCCCTCTTGAAAGACAGATTTTGCTCCACGTGGAAACCAATTGATTCTGCCTCAGCAACTTTCTCAATTTGCTAGAATTCTACAACCGACAGATCAGCTGATGGGGAATATTACTTTTATATAAAACAGTGAGCCGCAGACTTCAAAGGGTTCTCTTAGGTAAATTTAATTACGTCCTCCCCAACAAGACATCCAAAATACCCTCGCTTAGCTTTTGTGTGTGTATTTATATTAAGCACAATGCCCACATCCTGTGACATTAGTACTGCTCCTCACATCACTGGAAACACGAGTACTTTGGAACTGGTTGGAGCAAATTATAATGCACCCAGCCAGGACCTTTTGTTACGCGGCCCTTCGACAGTGGTGCCTGCCTGGCCTCTGAAAGCCGGGGGCCCACTGCAGTTCATTTGAGAACGTTCTACCCCAAGTTGGTCGTGCAAATTATTTTTGCTCTATGTGGAGAGTCTTTTTATTTTTCTCATGACATCAGGCGACTTTGAATCTTGCATAATACACACTCACACTCACACAGGGAAAGGGATTATTGCTCTACCAGGATTAAATGATGCTTCTAATAATGAGCTGATGAAAAACAGAATCATCGTGGTTTCGCGTTTGTCCCTGGAGTGCGGTGGTGCCGTGTCCAGTTGGGGAGGAACTTCTGGACTGCCAGGGTCAGTTTGCTCCTACAGAGCCTGGCCTGTGCCATCCTCCAAAAGCTCAGTCTCTGGATTTGGGCTCCCTTTAACCTTGGTGAAGCCAGTTCCTGCCTTTTCTGCTGGGCCCAGGAAAGTGGGGAATGATAGACCTGTCAGAGGCCAACCAGTGCTAACATGGCAACCAGACGGCAGAAGATCTCACCCGCTGCTTTGTGGGCTGACTCTCCAGGCCCGGGGGTGACCTCGCTGCTGGCCAGGCCGTCCCAGACGGTGGGATCTGTGGGGAAGGTGGACCAGCCTCTCTCCCACCAATAACGGACCAAACTGGGGTCGGCACCTGTGCACATAGCGCCGGAGAGCTTGCCACCCCTGCAGTGATTGGCACCCGCTCTTCCCGCCAGCATTGCTCCCCCAGTGGCCAAGGACACCCAACACTCGCTCTGCACAGAGCACGCAGAGAAGGGCCAGTCACTCGGCTCAAGGCTTTCGTCCTTGGTGAGGATGGAAACGTCCCTGGTTCCTCCAGAAACACAGGGAGAGCTTGACAAAGAGGTGGACCGTCGGGCACCTGTCCAGGGGTCCAGTGGAAAGGGACACGGGCACAACACTGGGATCACAGTGCCCTCAAGTGGAGATTTGCTGGCACTGCTGCTCATTGGTCCCAGATTAGGAACGTGCTCCACTGCAGCCAGTGCACGTCGGAAATCTCTGGCTCTGAACGTAAAGATGGTGGCATGTCGTTTTATGGATAAGTACATATATTTGCTAATAGAAAGTAAGGTTATTTGCCATATCCATTGAGTAAATGCTGGAAAAATATTTAAAGAGTGTCAGTCTTTAAATGGGGTCCTCTGTGCCTCCTGCCCCTGCCCTCTCGCCCGTCTGCACGTACTGGCAGGCGATGGCCACCACTGCAAGAAACAGGTGTCTCTTCCCTGGGGCATTGGAACACCTGGGGGAGGGGCTAGACAAGGTAGACAAGGGAGGGCAGGGTGAGCATTTTAGATTACACACTCAGTGGACCTATTTTGTGCAAGGCCAGGTGGCTGTCGGCCCCGTGCGGCAGCGTGGGCTGAGCGTGGGCTGAGCGTGGGCCAGTGGAGGCCTGTGTGCCTGGAGCAGGGAGCTCCGTGGGGGGAACGTCTGCCCTGGCCTGTCCCACACACAGGAAATGCGCAGTGCAAGTGACAACGTGTTCCAGTGTCCCCCTGCGGATTCATCTGGCCATCGCCACTCAGTTTTCCTACTGGGTCATTATTACTGGCCAGGCGCTGCCCAGGGAGGGATGACTTTGACTTAAAAGGAGGATCCTGAAGGTACCAACAACTGGAGGCGCCACTCGCTGCCCCCCCTGGCAGCAGAACCACATGTCCCTCCTTTTTTTGTTTCTTTTTTCTAAGTGTTGTTTTAATTGACACATAATAATTTTATATGTTTATGGGGTACAGGGTGGTGGTTCGATGTCTGCTCTCCTGTGTTCACTGCAGAGCTAGTCACAAATAGCCCAGATACGGCATCAACCTGAGTGTTTGTCAACAGATAAATGGATTTTTAAAACGTGGTGTGTATCCAACACGGAATGCTAGTCAGCATAAAAAGGAATGGAAGCCTATCATTTGCAAAAACATGGACGCGCCTAGAGGACATTGTGTTAAGTGAAGTAAATCAAGCACGGGACAAATACCGCGTGTTACTTGTGGAAGGAAGAGCCAGGTGGAGCCCCCACACCAGCCACAGCGGGGTCATTGTCACCTGGCAGTGTCAGTGTCAGCTGGCCACAGCTGGGTTGGAGGTTCACGCACACACAAGGCAGCGTGGGGAACAGAAGTTGCACACCAGGGCACACAGCCTCCTGCCAGCCCAGCAGAGGATGCCTGTCAGTCATTTCTGCCATCAGAGAAACTGTCCACAGGCAGGTGTGTGCCACACTGGGGAAGCAAGACCTGGTTGGGGACATTCCCTGAATCATCAGTGTCTGCAAATGCCCTCAGACGAGCCCCGGCTGATGGGAGAACGTTTCTGAAAGGCGGCTCCACGGAAGAGTGCGGAAAGGGAGGTGTCTGTGCACACTCGGTTTTGGAGGATGCCCCTGCCACCCTGTGTGCCTCTGTTAGGAACCTGAGCTGGGCTGCAGGAAAATGCCAGAATTTAGATCCAAATGAATGATGGGGAGAGGCCTTCCAACTCTAGTGGAGCCAGGAGGTCACCATCTTGACAATTCGCTGTGAGGCTTAAAATTAAGCTCTAAAAATAGCATTTTAAAGGGAGTCTCTCAGGCAGAATTGGCCGAGGGGCAGAGGTCTGCAGTACCTGGCCCCTGCCTGTCCCCCTCCGACCTCCCCACTCCCTGGACAGTGCATCCCTCGGCTCCACTTCCTCCCATGCCCTTGGGGGGTGGACAGGGGACGTGTGAGCTGGGTGCTACCCGGGGCTCGTCTCATGCCGGGTGTGGAAGAGGCAAGTCCTCAGCACTGAGAATCCAGGAATAGACGAATCCATCCAATGGTTCCTCCTTGAACCCTGGACACCCAAAAGCCTGACTGCTTAGTGTGGGCAGCGATGCGTGCACAGGTGGGACTCACCTGAGGACAGGCCCTGACTCCAGGAGACAAACGCCGCAGACGGGCGAGCCCACTTCCGAGGAAGCCCCCACTCCACTGCCAGGGTGTGGGTCATCATCGCGGTAAGAAAGGGGTGCAGCGTGGGGGGGGTTACCCGTAGGGAGGGGACATGCCCTGTTTTGGCCTCTATGGTAATTTACACGCAGGATAACATTAGCAAGGCAGCAAAGAGCCGATGTGTCAAGAGGTGTCATGTTAACCAGACAGGCTTAATTTCAAGCGGATTTGGAGAAAAGCAAAATGACTGAAAACTTGACAGCTGCCCCTTCTCCTTCTCCCTCATCAGAACGAGGCTCTGACATGCTTCCCTACAGCCAAATAAATCTGCGTTTGTCCACGACCATCTTTTTGTCTCGGCCAATTATGTCGGAATATCACGGCTGCGTTTACCTATGGAACCCCCACCACCGCCATAACCAGGGTGCACACACTGCAGGTGACGTCTATGATTTAGTTTTTGTTAGGGGTGTGGTGTTTTTGACAAATGTAATTTGTGAATCCTAATGACTCCAATTGACGGCGGAAAGAAGAGCCCAGGCCCCTTAGACAGGACGGTTTTCCGAAGCCCCTGCTGTCGCCTGGGTGAGCCCCATGGAACGGAGATGGCCTGGGTGACACGGGAGGCCAGGCCAGGACAGTGGGGGACAGATGAGTATATGGGGCCAATAAAATCTTCTTGAACTTTGGTTTCTTGGAGACAAGGTGGGGACATCACACTGCTTTCTCCCGGGGTGTCCTGCTGGCATTATTGGGTCAATAAAACTCCTAAGAGTCCCTGTCCCTGCACATCACCCCAGGAGCCCAGGGCCTGACTGCTGTGGGGGAGGGCGCGGCTGCAACACGATGCTGCCTCCCGCGGTCCCCTCCCAGGCACCTTCGGGCAGCCGGAGGTCAGTAAAATGTCCTCAGACCCTGCCCGCCAGACCGCATCTTTGCCTGGGGTCCCTGGGACTGCAGAGAGGACATAGCCAGTAAGTGGGGCAAGAAAGGCCCACGACACCAAACAGAAGCCCGTGAGCTAGAAAGAGTGCGCAGGGGACCAGCGTAGATGCCGTCGGGAAACAGACCTTGAGGAGGGAGCAGTGGATCATCCGTGTCACCTGGAAGACCTAGATTGGGCTGGAGGAACCTGCCCGGGGCCGCAGTGCGTGTGAGGGCATCTGGCAGAACCCATGAGATGGTCGCCGGCCAGCACCGCTATAACCCCCGTTCCTGTCGGGCATGTTCTCCAGCCTCCTGGGCCTTGTTAATTTGCAGACTCTACCAGTGGGCTGGGGTGGAGCCAAGAGTCTGCATTTCTAACAAGTTCTCGGGTGGTACTGACTCTGCTGGTCCCTGTAGACACTGTTAGAAATAAATACAGGATCACGAGCTCCGCCCCAGAACTACTGAATCAGAACCTGCAGTTCATGACATCTCCAGGGGACTCAAGTGCACATTAAAATGGCAGAAGTTCTGTTCTAGACACCCAGCCTCATGCACTGGCAAACTTAATAAAATTGTGGGCATTGCTGCCACCAGACAAAGGGCCAGAGGACCCCTGTCAATGGCTCACCTCTAGGCGTATCCAGGACACGGTACACAGCCATGTGCCCTGCTGGCTCGATTGCCTGCCCATGGCTTGATGGCTGAAGTGGTTTGAATGTGTCCCCTCTAAAATTTGGGTGTTGCCAATGTGATAGTATCAAGAGGTGGGCCTATACGAGGTGACCAGGCCATGAGGGCTCCTCCCTCATGCATCGGATCGGGTCCTTATAAAAAGGGCTTGACCAAGGGTGTTTGTCTCACTTCCCCTCCCACCGCCCACCATGGGAGGACGCAGCAAGAAGGTCCTCACCAGGCCCCAGATGGGATCATCACAGCTTCAGTCCCAACAGACCACGGTTCCACACATGCTCACTGTCCCCGTTCACAGACGTTTGGTCCACCTTATTGAACAGCAGTAACCTCACTCTCCCATCGATCCCAACTGTATAGTTTTGTTTCCATCAGCACAAACCTGTATTTATCCAGGTTGCACCATCTTACTTATCTGAATATCCAGGGTAAAGACACTGGCACCGTGCTTGGGTCACCTGATAAGTAGGGAGACAGCAGCGTGTGCAGAGAGTGGCTGCCCACCCATCGCTCGCCACCATGGACGGAGCGCAGGCACCGACGCCGGTCGCTGACGGAGTGACCTGTGAGGCCAGGTGCGCAGGTCGAGCCCAGAGAAGCGGCCGTGCTCCTTCACCATCAGCTACGCTGTAACCGGGCACGCCATCGCTCAGAAGTAACCGAGGTCAGAGTCAGAAATGGACTTCAGACAAGTCGCCATTCCTCCTGGCCACGCGAGAGGATGATAAATAAAAAACAGGGGTATGTGAAGGCAAAAAGACAGAAACCAGAGGGTCTTTTGTTAAAATATAGATGTCCCAGAACATGGTGACACGAGGTTCCGGGAATTCATTCTGACAAGTCAAATTCATCTGCATTTATGTGAAGACTCAAAAAAGACACTGAAAAACAAAACTTAAAACGGTTTGAAGGCTTTGGTTTACGTCTTGCGGGGAGCAGTCGGCGGGGGCGGGGGCGGGGATGCGACGCAGACGGAGACCCGGGAAAGCGTTTCTCAACCTTCCTACTGGTCAGTCTGAGTAAAGCCCTAAAGATTATCAGCAAAAGGAAATCCCGAAACTAGTAAGAAATGAAAGGGACGTATGTTTTATCCAAAGCAACAAAGAGAAGAAACGAGAAGGAGAGTGGGGGGAGGAAGACAGGACAGGGATCCCAGCCCAGCCAGCAGCAGGCTCGTGTGCCTGGGGCCAGGCCAAGCTGCCCCATCCTCCGCCTCTTGGTCTCTACAGCCGGGCATCTGGCCAGTCCAAAACTCATCCCAGGTCTGAGAACCCGAACTTTCAAAATTTATGATGTTGTCAATTTTTATTTTGGTGCTTTTCTGTTGCTTTCAAAGTCATCATAAACAAACACACTTAGAATATCGTTTCTTTAAAAAGGAATGTGAAAAGATGACCCACAGAACAGAAGAAAATATCTGTAAATCATACATCTGGTAAGGGACTTGCGTTTAGAATATGTAAAAGACTGTCTGAAGAACACTTAAAACCCAATAACGAAAAGGCAAATAACCCAATTCAAAAATAGACAAAGAATTTAAATGGACATTTCTCCAAAGAGGATATGCAAATAGCCAATAAGCACATGAAAAGATGCTCCACGTCATTAGTCATCAGGGATATGCAAACCAAAACCACAGCGAGACACCACTGCACACCCACTAGGAGGCCGTAACACACAGATAGGCAGTGACGAGCCCAGCAAGGGTGCAGAGAAAGTGGGACCCTCACATGCTGCTGCAGGGAGTGGAAAACGGTGCAGCCACTTTGGGAAACCATCTGGTACTTCCTCAAAAACTTAAATGTGCAGTTACCGTATAACCAGCAATTCCACTCCTGTACATACCCAAGAGAAATGAACACATATGTCCACCCAAACACTTGTACACATATACTCATAGCATAATTATTATATTTTATATCATATACTTATAATATTATAGTATCACATTATTAAAAGCCAAACAACACAAATGTCCATCAATTGATAAATGGATGGATAAAATGTGGCGTATCTATTCAGTGGAAATTATTTGACCATAAAATGAAGTACTAATACACACCACAGTATGGATGAATCTTGAACACATTACGCAAACTTAAAGGAGTCAGACAAAAAAGGCCACATATGATTCCATTTATATGAAATGTCCAGAACAGCCAAATTTATAGAGACAGAAGTGGATTGATTAGTGGTTGCCAGGGAGAGGGGAGTGAAGACTGACTGCTAATGGGGTTTCTTTTAGGAGAGTAGAAAATGTTCTAAAATTAGATCGTGGTGATGGTCACATACTCACTTCTTGAGTCCGGAAGTCTGAAATCAAGCGCTGGCAGGGCTGATGCCTTCCGAAGCCTCTGACGGAGAATCTGCTCCATGCTTCTCTCCCGCTTCTGGCAGGTTCTGGCAGTCCTTGGTGTTCGCTGGCTTGTTCCCTGGTTCACCCCAGTCTTTGCCCCTGTGGCCATGTGACCTTCTCTGTGTCTCTCCCCTTCTTTGCTCTTATGAGGCCATTCGTCATTGGACTTGGGCCCACCCAGATGATCCGGGACGGTCTCATCTCCAGATCCTCACCTTAATCACATCCACGAAGACATCGTTCCAAATAAGGTAACGTTCACGGGATCCAGGCGGGCTTGTGTCTGGGGGCCGCCATTCGGCTCACTACAGGGGGCTCTGAGCATTTCCCACCAGCAGGTGTCAGTCCGTCAGAACAGGTCTGCTAGACCCCACCTATGTACCCAGGCTCTCCACTCCATACACGGAGCTCTCTCTTCTTCCTCTGTGACCAGCTGTGCCGCGTGTCCCCAGCTGTGTACTGCATAACTAAGGGGGGCTGCCCAAGACCAGAAATCTCTGCTCCAAATTGCTTTGCTGTCTCCACCTAAGGGAGTGCGACCCTGGCAATTTTTAAACGGCAGCTCTTAGTGAAAAAAAAAATGAGTGCTCCATCTAACTTGGCCCATGTCACTTATAAATGGAGACCTGGAAGGGAAGAGTGGTTGCTGGTTATGGCCAACAAATGTCATGCTCTGGTGACACTGGGCACCACTCCAAACACTTCCCAAGTGTCACATGGCTTACTCTCACGGCAGCCTCTGCAGTAGGTGGTATTGCTGTCCCGTTTACAGAGGAGGAGGCCAAGGCCGGAAGAGCTGCAGCAACTTGTCCCAGTGCACACAGCAATAAGTGGCAGAGCTGGACTCGGAACCAAGAGGCGCAGCTCTTACGTCCCAGCCCTCCACAGGGAGAAGCCCGTGCCCCTGGCTGGGGTCACCCAGCACTGCAACTATGCATTGACTCTGTTTACTTGTCAACTCATTTCTATGTCACCTCATTTAAGAAAGATTTGCAGTAACTTGTAAGAACACATACGCTGATATAGGAAAATATAAATAATGGTAACCAGGAAACTTGCAAGTTAGCCCCGCAAGAGAAAGCTCAGAATGCCACCTGCAGCTCCGGGGGCCTCACGCACTGTTCAAGTGGAGCCGCGGATTTGGCCTCGAGCCTCCTTAGCAAAGTAAAAAGTGGACCTGAATGGTACCGATACATAATTTTCGTTTTCCTCAAGGAGAAAACACATGAGTTCTTCACACCTGCTGAATTTCCATCAGCCCTTTACAGACCCCCCCAGGACCCCCAGTCACTTGTCTCCTGTCTGTGAAGAGGCAGATCCAGAGCTGCGTGTCGCCAGAGGGAAAGGGCTCTGCCCCGGCATGACTCACGCATCCGGCACAGCCTGCCCAGGCGCGTCCTTGTCTGCTGAGTCAAATGCTCACGGTGACGGCTCGTCCGGATTCTTAGCGACTTTACAGGTGCCTGGAGAATCAGGATTCGGGGCGCTGCTCTCTGGCGGAGCAATCGTCCATCTCAAATGGAGTGGAAGGAACCTCCTGGCTCAGGCCCTTCCCTTTGTTTTGAATTAAATGTAGTTGCAATAAATAATGCAAGAGAGATGAGAGCTCCTGTGAACTTTTTACCCAGTTTCCCCCAATGGTAACATCTTACACAACTATAGTGCAATTCGCAAAAATATTGGCAAAGATACAGTGCGCCAATCTTATTCAGGTCACCCCAGTTCTATGTGTATTCGTGTGTATGTGTGTGTGTGTGTGTGTGTGTGTGCGCGCTTAGCTCTGTGCAATGTTATATGTAGGTTCCCGTATCCACCACCATGGCCAAGACACAGGACATTCCTGTCAAAAGGGTCCCTGTTGTTAACCTTTTATGAACACACCCCCTCCCACCTGCCCCCCTCCATCCCCAACTCCCGGCAACCACCCTCTGCTCTCCAGCTCTACGATTTTGCTATTTCAAGGATGTTCTATACCTGGAATCATGCAATTTGTTACCGTTAATGATCGACTTTCTCACTCAGCATCATGCCCTTGGGCTCCACGCAGGCTACTGTATGTATCAACGGTTCCTTTCTATGGCAGAGTAGCAACCACGGGACGTCGCACCACAGTCTGTCCAACTATTCGCCCATTACAGGACATTGGGTTATTTTCACTTTGGGGTTATTAGAAATAAAGCTGTCGTGAATATTCGTGTACAGGTTTTTGTGTGAACATACGTTTTCGTTTCCCTGGGACAAATGCCCAGGAGTGAAATTGCTGGGTCTATGGAATGGCATGGTTTGCGAGACACTGCCAAACCGTTTTTCCAGAGTGACGGGACTATCTTACGAACTCGCCAGCGAGAGATGAGTGAGCCAGCTTCCTTGCATCCTCACCGGCGTATGATGTTGCCACAATTTCTTATTTCAGCTAGTCTGATCCGTGTGCAGCAATATGTCATTGTCATTTCAATTTGCCTTTCCCTGATGGCTGACGACGTGGGACACCTGTCCGTGTGCTTATTTGCCACCTGTATGCCCTCTGCAGTGAAATGTCTGCTCGTGTCTTCTGCCCACTTCCCCTCCTTTAACTAAATTTAATTAACTAAAAAACTCAATGCCACTTTAAGAGGAACAGGAAGCATGAATCCCTGGCAAAAAAAAAAATCAGAAGATGTGTTTCCTCAAACGATCACACCGTGACCTGCAGAAACGGCCAGAAGAATCGCTGATGGTGCTGAGCAATTGTCAGGAAGGCACCCGGACACCTTGCGCCAAAGCCTCAGTGGTTTCTGCCAGATTCTCCGAAGGCGCCAGGAGACAATGTCTATGCAATGCTCTTCCACAGCTTAATGTCCCCGATTATTTGAAGAGGGGTGGGCGTGTTCGCAGTGTGGCTAATGTGTCCTGGAGGCTGCATTAGGATGCAGTCCTAATCCTAACTCGCCGTGCCATGAGCATCACATTAAGATCCTATTTGGGTAGAAATGGACATTAAGGAGCTCATGGCCTCCAGTGTTCCAGGCCGCTGTCATTTCTTCTCTGCTCTGTGCTACAGCATCGTGAAAGACACTCGGGCATCTGAGAAAACAAACAGGCTGGAGTTGCTTTGTGGGAGAGACGTCCCAGCTCTGGGGAGAGGCGCGTGTGCAGCCCCTCTGAGCCGGGGCAGGACCCACGATGAGACGAGGCACAGGAAGTGCCCTCTGCACTGGGACACCACGTTCACGCAACGTTATCCACGACAGGTAAAAGTGGAAGCCACCCATGTGGCCACTGGCAGGTGACAGATAAGCACGGGGTTTACACACGCAGTGAAGCGTTACTCAGCCTGGAAAGGAAGGAGGCCCTGGCACACGGGACCACGTGGATGAACCTTGACGACATCGTGCTCAGTGAGACGAACGGGTCACAAAAGAACAAGCATTGTTGGTTCCACTCATACACGGTATTTAGAGCACTCAGAATCACAGGGACAAACAGTAGAACGGTGGCTGCAGGGGCGGGGGGAGGAACGACCGGGAGTTGTCAATGGCTGTGGGGTTTCAGTTTGGGAAGATGAAAAAGCTCCGGAGATGGACGGGGGTGATGGTTTCACGATAACGTGAATGCGCTTAAAGCCCCCGAACTATACACATAAAAATGGCTAAAACGGCAGATTTTATGTTATGCTTATTTTACCACAACTTAAGAAAGTAAAACGACGGGAGCTTTACCTGTGACACGCTCAGATCTGGCCTCCCCGTCACGGCCGGGTCCCCGCAGAGGCAGCCTTGTTTTGGTTCCCAAACCTCCGGAAAGAGCAGAGTTTAACGAACCAGCAACTGATTCCCATTACCGTACGACGCCGAGAATGTTCTCCTGCTTGCCAGCAGCTGGGGCCAGCCTGAGGAGGCTCACCTGGCAACGTTCCTCTGCCCTGCTGAGCCGCCGGAGAAACTGGCTTCGGAGCAGGCATTAAGGGACACTCAGATCTTGCTGGTAGAGGAGATACTTGTTAATATTCATACGCTGAAGATACTTGGCGGATCCTGCCTTGGGAGAGTCTAAGCGCTGACTTTGTTCAGAGATCAAGGGCTTCAGAGCTAGAACGGACCCTAGAGATAATTAAATCCAAGCCCATCAAGGGCCACATGGGGAAACTGAGACCACCCATCATGGCAGGAAGGGACAGATCCAGGACCTCCAGTCTTGGGATTTTTGTGCTTCTTTTATTTTATCATCTACCCCCTTCCTCCCATGAGGTGGTTGTTGTAGTCAAATGCTCCTTGGAGAAAAATGCCTCAACTGCTTGGCTGTGGCCGCCCGGGGATAATTATTGAACGCTACTGTGTACGCAGGGCCGTCAGCCGAATAGATCCATTTTCCTCTGCCAGGAAGAGGGAGAAACCCCTTCCTCACAAGGGCACACGCATGGTCGCAGGGTCCTGGCTGAACTACTTACTGTACGCAAAGGTGCCACGTTCATGCCTCACTGAACAACACGCACGTGATCATAAAAGGAGCATTTACTGAGTCCTTGCCACGGGTCAGCACGGTTCGTGCATTAATGCACATGCAAATGTTATGTTCCTCCCATTTTACGGATGAGACAACGAAGGCACGGAAAGAGCAGTTAACACCCCAAGGGCCGTGGCTGGTAAGACGTTAGCCCAGACTAGTTCCAAAGACCAAGGTGGTGAGGGGTTTTACCCGCCCCAAGCTGATTGCATTTAAATCCCAGATCCCTGTGGTCCCAACTCTTAGCGTGGTCTCCAGTCCTGCTCGCAGAATGGGCACGTGGCATCCGAGGGATGTGCCCTCATGGCACCTCCAGAGCTCTCCTCCAGGCCTTAGCTCCGCGTGCGCCGAGCGTGGCGTGAGCAGAGGCCAGGCCCGCTGGTTAGCGGGGAGACGCCTGCGTGCTGCTGCCCCTGCCGGTCCGCTGTGCGCGGCCCCAGGCTCCCCTCACCTGGGCGCCCCAGCCATTTTCAGGGGCCTAGAGTGGAGACAGCCCCTGTGGACATCTGTCCCAGCACGGAGGTTTGAATGTGCTGTGCATCTCCTGCCCCGCTGGGCTTGGGCATCCACCTCCTTGACTGCCGCAGAGGGAATGTCTGGTGTCCTACTCAGCCTTGTTTGGTGCCTGGAAGTTCTTCTTGGTGACAACTGGGCTCCTAATTTATTCTAGATATGGAGGGGACTGGACCCTCCCACACCACACTCCAGCTGCCCTTTGCAGGCCAAAGGCTTGGGAGGGCCAGAGGAGTGACCGCAAGGACAGTCACAGGCTGAGAACATGACCCACCTCCAGGAAGGCCCCCTCTCCAAGCAGGCACAGCCAGGCCAGACTGGCACTCAGCCAGCGCTGTCTGGGGAGGGCTGTGTGGCCTTTGGGACTTCAGTAGAGACTCCAGGTAACTCTGATTGTTGACTTGCGCTTACTTCCCCTCTGCCCTCCTCCCTCTCACCACCAACAGAGAGGAAGCTTCAAGCCAGAATACATTTGAATGGCAAAATAATTTATGCTTAATTAGGGTGCTGGATTTAAAATTAGAAGTTTAAATGCATAATCACATGGATTGTTTAATCCCATTGTTTTGCCACTCATTAGCCACTCTTAGGTATCTGTGACACTGCAGCCCTCTCCCCATCCCCAGCTGCCCCCTCCCTCCCCTTCCTATGAGTTTTGCCAGATTAACCTTCCCAAGACAACACTCTGGTCATTTCACAAGCTTCCTCCAAAGAATTAAATAGTCGCTCATTAAAAGCCAGTTCCTGGCATTCAAGGACTCACCAGCTGCCCACCCCTTCCCAGGGCTTGGCCACCTGACTCCACCCCCCATCCTACCCACCTCCGCCCCCTGTGCCGGCCTGGCCTGCTCGCCTCGTGGTGCCTCTGCTCACTCTCTTCCCTCCAGCTTGGTGGAAACCTTTCTACCTTCCAAAATCCTGCCCATTCCTTAAGGCCCAACTCAAAAGCCACCTGCCCATGAATTCTCTGGTCACTATGGCAAGAAGTCACCTTCCTGCCATCACCACTTACTGCCGGAGTGATCAAGTTCCTTGTTCTATGTTCTTCTCTCTCTCCGCCCCCAGGCTAGCTGCCCCTATGGACGAGCAAACTGGCTCTACAATACCAGCCTTTGTAGCCTAGAATGATTCTTTGGGATTAAGAGTAACTGAAAAATAGACTATGTCTCTCCTTTTGCAACAGATCAGAGAAGAATAAGACATGTGACAGGCTCAATGCAGGAAGCTTTCCTTACTGCTGGTGCCACTGAAATTCACGGTCTCTCGATGCCATCCCCCATCTTCTCTTTGCTCCTTACCAGCTACTTCTCCCACTACCACAGCAGCTACTTCTCATTTTGCTGCTGTCTCCAAGCTCTGTACCCAATCATCTCCGCCACCCTCCCAGCAAATGACTCAGACCCTTATTTCACCAAAAGAAAAGGCACCACCAGACCACCTCTCACTGACCTGGACTCCTGGGACAAACTCACATGTGTCCACTCCCTGGGTGTCCACACCCGCGGTTGCTCCTCCAGGGCCCTGACCCGCCGGACCACCAGCCTCTCTGCCCCATTTCCAAATTGCCTCTGTCTGCAGGACTTTTGATATAATGACCTTCCTCTCAATAGTCTTTTGCCTCTTGGGATTTAAACACGCTCAAATCTCTGTGATCTCATGCAAGTTCGGGTCCATCCTCTTCCCTTCAAATCCAGCCTTCTTGTGACGGTGCACACCTTCCCGTTCCCTCCTCGGCCAAGTGCAGCCTGTCTTCTGCCCCTGGGGTTTGGCCAGAGTTGTCTCCCTGCGTCTTTGGTCCTTCTGGCCTGTTCTGCACCATCCCATGCAGCCGATGTCACCCGGTGCCCCCTTTCCTGTGCCTGCTCCCTGCTCCCAACGACCCCAGTAGCAGTGAGCCCGCTCTGCCCTCCCTCATCCCCCTGGCCTGCTCGTGTTCCGGGCTGATCTCTTTCAGGAACCCCACCTGCTGATGCCTCTGTTTGTCCTTCCCGTCCAGAACCTCCCAGACACGGACATCCAGCCCCACACAAGGAAGCTCCATGCGTGCGCCCTGCAGGTCCTCATGTTCTGCGTGTTCACACCTGGGCTCGCCCCTCCCCCTTGGGGCAGGTCCCCTCTTCTCGCGGCTGTCCCCCTCTGCCCGTCACCCCCAGCCACGCGGCTCTGCGGCTCTCGACTCCTCCCACCAGCGTCATCTCTATTTCTGCCGTCGTTGCTCAGCTCTCTCCGGAGAAGTACGGCTCAGCTGGCGGCCTGCCCCGGACGATGTCCCGTTAACCCCTCTCCGCAGCCAAAGGGAAGGGCCACCGGGGCTGGCGAGGTTATGCAGGCGTCTCGCGACTCCCGTGACGGTGGCTTCAAGCTCCCACCTCACAAGACAGACGGTTTTGCCTGCGGATTTCACTCTTGGGGTGCAGAGGCTCGGGGTCTCCTCCCGCAGACAGGACGTGGGAGGCCCGATAGCGTCTGCCCGTGTCGCCCTTTCTGATTGACACTTTGCTGGGCATGTTGATCCGTTCAGTCAGTTTAGAGCCGAGTCTTACTGACCCGGAAACCACTCTCTCCCTTTTTACAGTTTTCTATAACCTGTGTGTAAACTCCATCTGTGGTGTGCTCTCGTATGAAAGAAATAGACGCTCATTCTAGAAAAAAAATACAATGTAGATAAGTCGACAGAATAAAATGGAATACATCCTTCAAGTATGTTCTCTGCATAAATACATGTCTTTTACAAATATTGGTCGGAACATGCATCCAATTTCGAAACCAGATTTTCACTTAATAAACTGTAAACAAATTTCCGTGCCATTAAATGTTCTACCAACACAGCATTTTACGGCTGTGCAGAGCTCTGTCGAATCAGTGTTCCGGAATTTATTTAGTGCCATTTCCCTATTGTTGGATATTTGGATTGTTTCCAATTTGCAGGGTTCAAGGGGCCCCTCCCAGAGAAAAATCCCACCATGGAAACGGCTTGAAATCTTCCAGATGACAGTTGCTCAGCTTCAACGATCTTGAGGTCTAACATCCACCGAGGCCTGTTTCTAGACCATGTCTTCTGCTCCGTTAGTCTGTGAATCCCGCCCCTCCCACGCTGCGATCTCTGCTGCTTTGGGCCGTCCGGGGAGCCCCGTCTCCCCTCATTCCCCGCAGTTCTCTAAACTAGTCCCACGAATGTATTCTTCAAAAAAAATAGTTTTCAGTGTGATTACAACAATGATACCGTTTTATTGTAGAAAACTGAGAACATAAAGATAAAAATTTAAAATACCCTTTCAGAGTAAGCACTGTTACAAGGTGGAGCCTGTCTTTCCCATCTTTCTGTGAGCAGAATTTTATATATGCTCCACCAAAAGTAAAATCAGGCGACACCTCCTGCCTTCCAGAAAGGTCTCACCCACCAGAAATGTGTGCAAGTGCCTCTTGCCCTGCAGTCACCTCCGCACACAGACACACACTGTAAAAGCTTTGTCAGTTTAACATCTTCTTGTAATTCGCATTTCTTTGAGTATTAGTGAGACTAAACGTTAAGAGATTTGTTGGCATTTTAACTCTTTTTTGTGAGTTGGCTGTAATTGTCCTTGGTCCCTTTTGCCACTGGAGACACGGAGGGAGAGTATGGACAAGCCGGGGACACGTGGAGGTGTGACCTTCCATCCTGTGTCTCACGGACGTTATTCCAACCTGTTTTGCGGGTGGGATTTCACGAGCTGGAAGTTTAAAAGTGGTTGTATGGGCAAGTCTACCTTCTTCTAGATTCCGCCTTTGTTTTAAAGTTTAGGAAGCCCTTCTTCACTGCACAGTAATAAAAATATGTGTCTGTAGTCTCCTTTTGTGATAGTATGATCTCATTTTCATTGTTTACATTTTTAAATCATCCGGGATTTCTTTTGGTGCATAGTATGACAGATTTTTATTCTTTCAGTTATGCTAACTTCATTTATTGAAAATTCTTCCTTTTCTGATGACTTTCATGTCACTGTCTTAGTCATTTGTGCTGCTATAACAAAATACTCGAGACTGGGTAGTTTAAAAATGACAGAAATGTACTTCTCACAGTTCTGGAGGCCGGAGTCCAAGGCCAAGTGCTGGCAGGTGCATTGTCTGGTGAGGGCCAAGCCCCCGCCTGCAGGATGGTGCCTTGAAAACTATGTCATTTTAGTGTAGCATTAATTTGTATTTCTCTGATTACTAATGAGATTAAGCCCCTTTCGAGCAGTTATTGTTATTTACGTATCTTCTTTTGTGGAGTATGCACTCAAGTCTCTGGCCCTTTTTTTATGGAGTTCTCTTTTTCTTATTGATTTGTAGGATTCTTTCTATGATCTGAATGTGAGCATTGTCAGTTTGATATGTTGCAAATATCTTCCCCCAGCCATGGCTTGCTCTTTTCCTGTCTTAATAGTATCTTTTCATGAATAGAAGTTATTAATTTAAATAGAACACGATTAGTCAATTATTGTGTTCTGCTTTAAAATGTCATTCTCCATCCAAGGTAATGAAGATGTTCACTTGTCACCTTTATCACCTAGAAGCTTTTTTTTTTTTTTCTTTTATAGCTTCTTACTACAATCTACTTGGGGAAAAAGTCGTTTGCATAGGGTTTGAGATAGAGGCCAAATTTATTTGTTTGTTACTTTATTTGTTTGTTTTTAACATGAGGATGTAACATTATCTCAGCACAGTTTGCTTCAGAAAGTTCTCTCCTCCTCACTCTCAGGGGCTTCTTATGTGCCTCGGTCTAGCTGGGCCACGAGGCTGTTCGCGGTTCTGCTTGCCTATTCTTCTGCCGGGACCACGTGGCCTTAATAAGCATGGCTTTGCAGTGAATCTTAATTTCCATCAGAGTTAGTTCTCTCATCTTGGTTTGTGTCAAGTGTGGTTTTACTATTCTTGAAACATTTGTGACAATTTCTGTAGTCGGTGTGTGTGCAGCTTCACCCGGAATCCCCCTCCCACGCCACCCACCGTGCCCCTCACTTGGAGGATGCTCACTTCCTCCGCCAGGTTGTTGACGGGTGACACACCTTCTCCACCCTCTTTACCTCTCCTCAGGTGACAGAAGGGCAGATCAGCAAATAACCGGCCAAAAAGACGTATAACCAGGGAGCAAGAGTCAGTCTCCACATCCTGCAGGTCCCCATAATCTTTGAGGGATACTCGTGAAAACCCTCCCTTGGCTTTGGGACCCACAGCTACCCATCCACTCCCCTCCTTTATAGGAAGAATAACAGATAATCTCCCTCCTTGAACTCCAAACTCCATGAAAAGTAACTTCCTCTCCCCTCTCGAGGGACGGGATCTTAGGGCCAGCTGGGGTGGCCCTCAGCCCTCCCCAGCAGGAAGAGGCTGACTCCCAACTGCTGGCAGCTCTTTGAACCTGGAACTGGGGTGCTCCGTACTTGTCTACTCAGCCTGGGCTTTAGATGCCCTCATCAGAGAGATCTGATGTCGCTTCCTCTTTTATAAGGACATCAGTTCTACAGGATCAGGACTCCAGTCTCATGACTTTATATAACTTTGATCACCTCCTTGAGGCCCTGTCCCCAGTACAGTCACATGGGGAGGGGCCTCAAACGTAGGCTAGAGGACACAATTCAGTCCCCAGCAAAAGGGATCTTGTACCTGTATTTCTTCGTTTACTTATTATCCTGTCTCTGCTCTTATTTCTCCTTAGATATGCATGAATTGCCTGAATCTGTTTTCAATGTTACTTTTCTTTATGGGCATCATTTTGTCCCTTTTATACTCTGAGGTTGAGAGAATTTCTGTGTCTGATCTTTTAAATCACTGGTTTGATTTTCTGCAACCTCCAACCCCTGTATCAATTTTACTTGAAAATGTGAGATATGATTTTTATCTCAGAGGACTCTTCTTTGATCTCCAATCATTCCTTTTTCAGCCTAATGTTTACCTAGATTCTCAGCAATGGTATGAATTAGTAGAGATTTTTCTCAGATTTTCTCTGGTTTCTCACAGAAACTGTTTGGTAAAAAGACATTTGCTCTGATGACGCAAAATAATCCATTCTGTTGTTCTACTGAATCAGAGTCTGCAATTTTCTTGCTCTTAAATGGGGAAGGATAAGGTCCGTGGCTTTCTTCAAATGGAAATTAAGGTGATGTGTTAATTATCTATGGTTGCACAACAAATTACCTCAAATTACCCCCAAAACCTAATGGCTTAAAGCAGCAAACATGTATGATTTTACAGTTTCTGCGAGTCAGGAAACTGGGCATGGCAGTGGAGGGGGTTCTGGCTCAGAGTCTCCCAGGAGCTGACGGTTGCACTGCCGAGCCCTCAGACCGCTGCTGGCAGCCTCAGAGCGCCCCCTCGCAAGTCCCCCCGTGGGACCCTTATGGGGCTGCTCACCCTGGGGTGAGCAGCTCCAGTGAGAGCTGAAGAGAGACCTGAGACAGCAGCCACAGTCTTTTTATAACCCGATCTGCAAAGTGGCCGTCCGCCCCTTCTGCTTCAGGGGATGGTATCCGTGGGAGGGAGTCACATCGTCCTACCCGGCCCAGCTGTGGGGGGCGGCTGTCCCACGCCGGAGGGAGAAGACAGTACCAGGGGGTGAACACCAGGGGGGGGCGTCGGGGGCTGCCCGCCACAGCTGGGTTAGGTCGTGGATTGTGTGTGGTGGTGGTCAAATATTTTCAGACCCAGACTAAGAGAAGAGGACAGACTCTAGCTTTATAGACATTTTATTTTTCTGGAACAAAGGTGTAGAAAATTGGAAAGAATTAGCAACAGAGATGGCCAGGGGGGTTCACCAGCGGGGCAAGGTGTTTCTTTCCTGTTTGGTATTTGCTTGTTTGTTTTGTTTTTAATATGTAACGGTACATGAGGCAATACCCCTTCCTGAACCGTGCGTGACGGCCCCCCAGCCTGCCACTGCCTGCCAGGGCTACACTCAGCACTGCGTGCGCCAGCCACCAGGGGCCGAGTGTGACGTGGGGTGCTGAGGTTCTGGGCACCCGGGGGCACTCAGAGCCCTTCCGGAACCTGCTGGTGGGGCCAGAACTGCCCCAGCCCTGCCCCAGCCCTGCCCAGGACCCCCTCTCCGCATTTCCTGCTATTCAGCGAGCTGCTCGCCCTCCCTGCATCTTGCCTGCCCTATTTCTCACAGAAATGCCTCAAACATTTTGTCACAGGGATGCATCTTGACGCAAGTTCAATCACTGACACAGATTTTCTCATTTTTCTTTATTTCAAAGATTATTCATGATGGGAGAGATTAAAAACCTGAAAGCAGACGACTGTCTCAAATTGTTCTTCCTCATCCCGTAGGTGACTTCACACAGTCCTGCTTGGATGGGTTAGGTTGATTCTCACGTTGAATTCTCGGAAGGCAGATTTTCACCTTACACCCCTGTGCCTGATCAGGGCTTCACGCTCCCCCCGCTCACGGACAGGGATGCACATGTCAGCTGTGTGACTCTTAAAATGCTGTGACCCCGGTGGTCCAGTCTCAAAACGGTGTCAAGATTAGAAAACACCATCTGGCAACCAGAGATTCCATCAGACTAACTGCCCTTCTTTCTTGATCCAATTCCCCCACACTCCTAGGACTTTTCTCCTAATGTCCCCAAACACTCCTGGTCCCTGCCTTTGCCCCTCTTCTTTCCCTCCCACCCCTCCCTCATCTTTTCCCAAAATACGGCATCTCAGAAAGACCAAAAAGAACAGAAGGGAAGGAAGAGGAAGACGCTGACTTAGAGAAGGCAGGACTGGGCCCAGAGGGGGTGTCAGACGCCAAGAAGCAAAACTGCACAGCACTGAGGGCACAGTCAGGCTGCGCATTGGCATCATAACCCAGCCACTTGGCAGCCATGTGACCTCAGGCAAATTACCTCCCTACCCAGTTCCCGCATCTGCCAAGTGATGGTAGCCGTAGCACCTGCCTCGAGGGACTGCCGAGAGGAGAGAACGGGTTTATATCCTCGACGCCTTTACTAGGCTGCCTGGCACATATTACGAGCTATAGAGTCAGCGTATAGTGTTAATACACGGTGAACTATGCTCTCAGCACATCTGGAAGTACCTGGCATAAACCAGGGCTCAAAGAGTATTTACCGAATGAAATTCATTTGTTTGTTATTTTGCCTTTGATAGTCATATTAATGGGAAATGTCTGCATTTCCAATAGTACAACTCCATCCTTGCGCCATCACAAATCATGCCCCCAACAGGAAAAAAAAAAAAAAAGCATCGTGCAAGAATTGTCAAGGACTTGCACCATATATAGTTTATACCCACAGAGACACGGAGAAAATGAGCACACCCCTGCTCTCCGGTTGCACAAAGAGCTGCCCATCAAGACGGAGGCCCAGGGCCTCACAACGTGGCTCCCGTGGCCAGGTAGGGTGACAGGTGAGCCAGTCCCCCCACAGAACAGTAAATACATTCACACAAACGTCTTGGTTGAAACCGTCGAGGCAGAAAAGCTGTAAGAGACTCATCAGAAAGGAATTCAAAGGAATCTTCAGCCAAGTTGAAAAGCTTCCGACCACAGGGAGAAACATCTGTGTCACTAGAGCTGGGAATTAGGAAAAGCGAAAGTAAGACCCTGAGTGTTAGAGAGAAAGGTGAGGGGCGAGGGAAGCCCCTGGCCTGGGAACAAAGCCCCCATCTGAGCCCCAGCTGGGAGGGTCCAGCAGCGGATCTGGAGGTGAGAATGACCCCACAGTACCCAGGGGAACCAGTGAGGTGAAGGAGCATCTCTCCAGACACTTGGGGAAAAACAGAGGCATTTCAGGCTCAAAGAACTGAGTCCAGAAGTGGGTCCATTTACAGAACTGCGCCATGGTCCCTGTGAGTGAGTCAGGACAGGCGCAGTGCTCTGAGGTCACACGTGGGATGGCCCGATTCTCCCAGACCCTGATCTTCCCTTGGTGGCTGACTTGGTGCTGAGCCTAAATTAGACCCTAGTTGTATCATTTACTCATTAGGTGTTGTTATTTTGCTTCAAATTTGTTCAAAACCAAAAGTCTTGATAGAGAAGAAGTTCCCAGGCTGGTGGTCTCTGAAGCCATGCTGGTGGCCTCCGGGCCGAGACGCCAAGCCTCTGTGCCAGCCTGGCCTTGCTGGATGCAAACCCACGTGGCAGAAATTTCCGGGTAATATTGATGCTTCTCTATAAGGTGTGTCATTAGTCCTCATCTAAACACATTTGTAAACATAACTTGATGTAAGTCACATATAATATATCACTAAAAATGCATGAATTATGGTACCCTCCAATGATTATTTAATAATTAAAAGAGAACAATGAAACGACCTTTATCTGATTTGGAGGAAGCTGGGATCTGTCTACCACTGATTGCTTAAATACATTCTGCACCTTTCAAGGACACTGGCTGAAGGAGAAAGCCAAGTATACAATCTGCAAGAAGTTAAGGGGGAATTACTGGTGCTGGGTTCCCTTCTCCCCAGTGGTGGTTCAGGCTGTGAGGGACTGGGACATGGAGGGGGTCACCATAGCTCATCAAAATAAGAAAGAGAAAGAAAGAGAGATCAGAAGATTTCATACTGAAATAAAGAAATTCATGTTGCCTTAAATATAATTTGTGTTAGTTACATTTCAATTCCTAATTTATACATAGCAGGGTTGATAAAGAATTACATTATAACAAAATTAGCTGGAATAATTAGCATAGTGTATGTGCCACTGATTAAGCCCCCAGCAGATAGCGTGGTAATTAAGATCAGTGAGTGCCACATTTTGAGGCTTTGTCATCTTATTATCTGCCTAACAAGTGCCTCATCTTTACCTCCCTTCTGATTTGAAGTTTGATAGCAGTCTCTAATAATTCTCCTTCTGTTTTTTACCCCAATGCTGATAATTTTCCTATGGTCATTACCCTTCCTCTCATTGTATTTGCACAAATGTGCAAGTGCCAGATTTCTCTCTAAATGTAAGGCATTTGATGCTGCAAAGCGTTTGTGCTAGGAAATTTAAGCTCAGAAAGCTCTCTCCAAATCCCTAGTTCTTTGGCCAAGAATGAACCAGAGACCAGTCATGCTCTGCACTTTGGCCAGACATCTGAACTGAAAACAGATCCACTGGGATTGTATCTCCTCTCTGGGCGGAGCCCATTGCCAGTGATCCCAACAATGTCTCCGCCGGGTCCGTTTCTCAGTGTCTGTGACACTGGAGGGCAGTGGCTCTGCCTGCTTGCTCATCCATGAGCCCAGCCCATGACACCATTGTTCCTTCACTCAGGCAGTCGGGGGTTAGCTGCTGTCACTGCAAAATCCCCTGGGGTTTTATCGTAGAAGGCAGCAGCTAACATTGTCGAAGAATAGAAGGCTTGGGGAGATTAACTCAAGTTCTTCATCACTGGCTGGGCCATTCCTGGTACATCTCTGTAGCCTGAAACCAGGACATTTCCGTGATGTAAAGGCAGATTGAATACACTACCTGTGTCAACCAGGAATGCCTTCAGCTGCAAGTAACAGAAGATACACAACAAGTGCTTCAGGCAAAAAGACAAGAAGTCTGGAGGTGGGCACCCCAGAGACGGGGCAGAAGTTCAGAAATGCCATCTCCAGTCCCTTTCCCGTTTTCTGTTCCACTCTCCTTAGTGGGTTGATCCTTCCTCTCATGTCTATTACCTCATGGCTGTGATATGGCTGCCACAGCTCCAGACATCATGTCCATGTTCCAGGAAAGAAGAAAGAGAAAGAGAGGTGCCAGCCACTTCTGTTTCTTTCAATCAGGAAAGCAAGTAACTCCACAGACACAGCAGCGCAGACCACACCTGCTCTCTCTGGCCAGAACTGGGCTGCAAGGCAGGTTGGGACGTTGAGTAGCTGGCAAAGGAGACGAGGGCTGATCTTATTGACTTAAATCAGCAAGATTCATCCCAGGAGCTTGGCACAGTGCCACCGCTAAGAAAATCCAGGCTCTCTTGGGCAGGTGGAAGAGGAATGGATTTGGGGCAGGAATTACAGTGTCTGGCACCTCAAATGCAGGTGGAACAGAACCTGCAAAATCACACACAAGAGCAGAGGGGAGGAGGGGTGTATTAGTGAGGGTTCTCCAGAAACAGAACCAACAGGATGTGGAGAGAGAGAAAAAAGGGGGGTGGGGGGAGAGAAGGATTTATCTTAAGGAACTGGCTCAGGTGATTATAGAGACTTGGTAAACCCAAAATCTGCAGGGTGAGCGGGTCAGCTGAGGAGCGAGGAAGAGTTGCAGTTGGAGTTGCTGCGGGCAGAAGTCCCTCTTGCTGGGGGAGGTCCGTCTTCTGACTGGACGAGGCCCACCCACACTAGGGAGCCCCGTCTGCTTCACTCCAAGTCCTCTGATTTAAAAAATGTTAATGTGATCCAAAAACACCTTTACAGAAACATCTAGAATAATGTTTGACCAAGTATCTGGGCGCCGTCACCCAACCAGATTGACACATAAAATGAATCACAGGAGAAGAGAGAGAGTGAGAGAGTGAAAAGGCGGCAAGACGGGACGCACGGCCGGGAGACCCCGCGAAAGCTACACGGCCAGCCCTGGGCCCCCAGAGAGCCGAGCACACGTGGCGTTACCAGGGAAACTGCTCACACAGCTGCGCCCCTGTACAGGCTGACGTGGGCGACCCCGAGACACTGGAGACAGAGGTCACCGTGAGAAAAAAGCCTCCCACCCTCCAGAGTGCCCACAAGTCCACACAGGGGCTCTGTGCTTCCACTTGTCCTGGAATTGTGCGCTTTGAGCCACGTCCACCAGCCTTCAGGGGTGGGGAGGCTGCAGCTGATATTTAGGTTACTTTTTTTTTTTTTTTTTCACTTTTGTGATGCTTTTGTCTTCCTGAGACCAGCCAGTCCATCCCCGAATTTGGAAACCAAAGATTCGCTCCATTCTACTCAGTTCAAGGCACGTGCAATTTGCAGGCGACCAGCTCTGCTTTCCCATGAAGCGAAGGCGTGCGAGGGGTAGGATATCAGAAATGTCCCTTTCAACAGAACAGACGTTGCAAGCCCGGTCTCAGGGAAAGGTGTTTAAAGTTTCCGGATCGAGCTTCGCTTGTGATAAAAGACGACATTATTCAACAATACCTACGAGAGCTTCCTTTGAAAATACTGCCCCCCCTTGCCCTGTTCACAAACATGCCTACTGCCCCGTCTCTAGAATAATCCCTCACTGCGGCCGCTGGAAAGATTCCTTCATGTCTCCCCGTGAGGAAGGGTGGCAGGGCCGTTGGCGGGTGGCCCTCGCCCGGCCTGTAACAGGAGCCGAGTGTCCTCTATTTATAGCCGCCCCGCACCACTGCCGGCCGGCTGCTGACTTGGACGGGCTTTAGAAGAGGGGAGAAGGGCTGGGCCGTCCACAAGCGACATCACAATGTCCACCTCTGATTATCTTCCCAACTACCCGCTGGACTCAGATTTGGTGAGGAGATTAAAGTCTGCCCTGGACGCCAGGGATGAGGAGAGAGTGAGGAGTGTGATCTGCACTGAAGTCCAGCCCGTGGACGCCGTGATAGAGCTGGCCAATGACGACTGGATGAAAGACCCCGCCGCCCAGCTGCCCCCCGGCGTGCTGCTAGGTAACCGGGCGGCGTGTGCTGAGTCTGGAACTAAATTACTAAATCACATTGAAGGGGGGGGGGGGCGGGGGTGCATTCCTGGAGGCAGGGGGCAGATGGCTGGAAAAGGCAGATGACGTGTACTTGGACATCTGACTTTCGTGCCCATGCGCAGACACACACACTGCACGTATTGTGCATCTGTGTGTGTGCTACACGACGCCAAACATGAACCCTTGCACCAGCATTCTAACACAGTGGCTGCTCTCGTGCCTCCATTTATTTCCAAGTTCATCCATGTGCATGTGTAAATTTCATCCACTTATAACCAGTCACAGGCATAATTTTGTGCTCTGCTCTCTTGAGACCTAAAAAGTCTAAATCTAAAGTATTTTCCATGTTGCTACATAGTCTTCCTAATTTCAATCACCTATGGAGGTGATTAATCACAAAATACTTAAACCAAATGCTTACAAGGGGAGAGTATTTGTTTACAGTTTTACTTCCATAAATAGTGCCGGGATGAGCATCTTTATTAGCAGCATATGGCTTCTCTCGTATTTGGGGTTATATCCTCAGGATACATTCCTGGGAGCAGAATTACTGGGACAAGAACATAAAGTTTTCTGGAAGTGTATTTCCAAATTGTTTCCCAAAGGGACTTCTATTCCCTGCGACAGGGGGAGGATGTTTCAGCACAATCGCACCAACAGCGAGCGCTGCTGGCTGTGAGTGTCCGTGTCCAGGTGGCAGGTGTGACAAGCATCCACTGGCGGTTCCTCAGCACAGCGCCTGCCTGTCCGTCCTCTCCTTGCTGCTCAGCATGAAGTCCTGTCCGTAGGATTTTGTGCCTCTTTGTAGGCCTCTGGGGTCCCTGAGGACTATCTCCCCATGTCTTTGAATCTTTTTTCGCCATTTTGTGGGACTTCTTCACGTACCGTAGATAAAATCCCTTTGTCATATTTGCTGAAGGTGTTTTCCCTGGTCTGTGCCATTTTCCAGCTTGTCAGAGGTGCCCCCAGTGCTGGTCTTGGCCCCTGCGGGATGCTCAGGGCTACTGTCCCCCCACAGACTCCCTCCCAATGCATGAGCAGGCATGCACACCCCTGCACACACACGTACACGTGTGCATATGCACACGTGTGTACAACACGCAGAAGGTGCACTGAAAGGGAACGTGCGTGGGACATTGATTCTAGGGAACAGAGCTTTCAAGGTGACAAAGAGAGCAGTCTACCACTGGGGCTTCCAGGGGGCTCCGCCCCTCCCTCCCTCTGGTCTGGGTGTACTTCCTGGGCTGCCTCTCACTAGGGGACTTAAATGATTTGCTGCAGGCTTTGGGGAGAAACCATCTCCCGCTGCTTCTTTACCTCAATTTTCCTAATATCTGAGGTCCGTGGGCCCAGGAGCTGTGATCCCAGACTTGGTACCTGCCTCGTCTCCAGGAGACCGCCCTGGGGGTGGGAGGGGAGACTGGGTTGTCATACGTGGTGATTTGCCGGAGAGCACTGAGCTATGCATTTTGCATTTTCTCTAGACCTACCCTGCCTGGCAGCCCCAAGAGGCTGATCTTGAGGAACTGCGTCAGTCCACCCCGGCCTCTGACTCCTGTGCTGGGTGCAGTCACTGAAAGGAGAAGAGGGGATGGGTGGGCATTTGCCCCCCAGGACCCCTCCCTGCCAGGTCGCGGCTGCGGTTTGGCGGCCCCTCCTGCTGAAGGCTCAGGTCCTGGCTAGCAAGCCCCCTCCTCGCCAGCCCCTCAGGTGCAGGGATGGGAAAGGCCTCCGACAGCTGCTGCCACCCCAGTTGGTGTCCCTCAACCTTGCCTGCCTTGTGGGGTTCTGCGTCTGCTCTGTGGGGTTCTGCCTGGGGCAAGTGTCCCTCTACACGTCTCCCTTCACAACCTGTCCCGGCCGGTTGAAGATTTGTGTACTTGGAATCCTTGAGTTAAAATATCGATTCGCTTCATGTTACTAATTGCTCTGAAAATCTTTCCTGCCCCCATCACTTTACTACACAAAATATCTGTTAGGAAAGTTACACTCCCACCCACAATGGATCCATTGCACCTTTTCCTACCAAATGGTACGGCTCAGGGGGACAGGGACAATTGGATGCTGATGACATACCTTAGTGCTTGAGTCTGTTCCCGATGGTTTCACGTCAGGATGGTTGTTCCTAAATGAACAAGCGTGTGATCCGTAGGGCACGTCTTGTTAAAAACGACTTCATCACCGAGAAAGCGGCTGCGCTTTAGGTCAAAGGGGAGCATGCTGGGTGTGCCACTCCGGCTAAAATGGGAATCGAGGATTTGAAGGAGACCAAAAAAGAGGGTAGGAGAGTGAGTCTAGCTGGGAGGTAAGTGAAGGCAGCTGCCCTGGTGAGAGATGGCCAGGGTCCAAGGCAGGAGGATGGACACAAAGGTAGGGACAAAGGTGGGAAATACGTAGGAGGCTGGATGGGAAGGTCGTGGTGACGATAGAGGATAGCGCCACCAGCTGAGAAAGAAAATGGAGGGGTCTGTGATTGTGACAATGTATTGAGCCTCTACTCCATTGAGCTGTGTGACCTCAGGAAAGTCACTTTCCCTCTCTGTACCAATGTCTCCGCTTATTAACAGGGTGTGAGATTAGACTGGTGCTTTCCAGACAGGTCCACAAGCTTCCTGAGGAGAGCTCCATGGTGGGATGAGCTTAGGAAATGCCCTTGCTGAATCTCCGCTCGGAGACTGGCACGAGGACATGTCAAAGAGGGACTCGAGGGCCGTAACTGCGTTTGGGATGCTTCCTCATCTGACCCCAGAACTGTCACGTCTGCTGACAGCACGTAGAACTGGTGGTTTGCAGACGCTCTTTGGGGACCGCTGGGTCGGACCATTGTTTGGGTTCCTTCCTCCTCCTCCCTTCTCTGAGGCCGTGGTCCCGAAGACTCGCTGTCGCAGCCTCAGGTGGGCGCAGCTTCCTTCACTCTGAGCGTGAGAGCAAATGGTGCCTGTCTCAAGGTGAGCGCAGGTCCCTGGGGAGCACACCGGACGGAGCAGAGCTGTCTGGACTCAGATGCACACGTGGGTCTTTAAAATCTTTGCAGAGCGGTTGGAATGTATGGGAATAACCTTGACATGCAGCCTGTGTTGGGAACAGACACTGCCTGGAATTGAAGGAATGGTGACACAAAGGAAAGCAAGCTGAGTCAGGGGAGGGGCGAGGCGGGAATGCCACCCAGGCCAGGAGAAAGCCGGAGCCACGTGTCATGCTGGCCAAAGCAGCTGGGGAAAGAAGACAGAAGAAGCTTCCATCCCAAGGACAATCCTGGTTGACAGAATTCTGGATATTGTTGAAAAGATGACATTGTGCAAAAATAAGAAAAAGAAAAGTAACCATTCTCTCCACTTGTTGACATGACCGTAACAACAGGACCTGGCATCTTGCAGCGGAGCCACCACGCTCACTGGCCTATGAACGTGTCAGTCCCACAAACAGAACAGAAGGAAACATAATTTATTTTTGATGCATCCATGTCAGCATCACAAAAAAGCACAGAGAAAAAGAGGCACTCGCTGAGAAAATGGTGTAAACGGCTCTTTCTGGAGAAGTCCCTCAGGGGCACATGTGTTCCTTGGTTCAGGCAGAGGTCAAAGGAACTGAAAAATTTAGCCCCAGCAGATAATGGGGCGGGGCGAAGTGCAGGATGTACCCTCCCGAGTCAGGCATTCGGCAGGAGAATGGCTGCCCATCGGGATGCCATTAAAGGGGCGACACACCTGCTCTCCTGCAGGGATGGACTGGGAGGCCCAGCAGCAGGCGGGGCACAGTGAGGCTGAGCCCTCAGGGCCTTCATCCCAGCAGGAGCCTTCCGGCCAGGCCACCCAGCCAGGCCACACCCCTTCTGCTCGCCCTCACCAGAGGAGGTCACTTCCTCCATAAGGCCACCCCTGCCCACCTGGGCAGCAACCTCACCTCCTCCCTCCATGAAAGCAAAATGCCCTTAGTCTCCACTCATTGCTGAAACACACAGCCTTGCTGGGCTGGTTTTTATAGACCCACTGGACATCTCAAACCAAACGCAACCTCCTCCAGGGCAAGAAGCTTCCTAACACTGGTTTGTATCAGAGCCCGGCATGGGGTCTTAGCCCTGAGAAGCAGCTCAAACTCTGAGTGCAGTGACTGGCACGGATGGGCCCAGCTCCTTTGTCACCTTCAGCTGGGTGGACACAGACTGCATTTCCACAGACACCACTGGGATCGGTATTTCTGCAAAGAAATATTCAATGCCATGTTCTGCTAAAGCCCAGTCTCTACTGCTCAATATTAGCCACGATGGCATTATTTGTCCTTGCCCTTTTCCACACCATTAGTTCACCAGACGCCAAGAACACAGAGGGAGGAAGGACGGCTGGGGGAGGGGTGGCAAGACCTACCTCGCTCTCAAACACATCAACTGTACAATTTGGTAACTGGTGTAATCAAACGACTTAAGAAACAACTGATTACTAATTGCTATTATTAAGGATGTCAGCATTCCATGATTTTGCTGCTGATATATTATATACAAGTCAAGATGCTACTTGAATTCCTGATTGAAATGGAAAAATAGAGGCTTTTTGTTGTGTTTGGGGTAATGGTATTTAAGCATCCAGAGGAAAGTTAAGGAAATACTAATTGGGTTTTTATTAAGAGATCTCACCAGCAGCATGTATAGGTGGGGAATTAATGTGTGTAAACACGCAATGGACATGTGCACACACATGAATACAGGGTCCGTTTGCAGAATTGGACTTGTCACCCGAGGCTTGATGCAGGGCACACCATGACACACTGGCTGTAGCCACTGCTCCTCCAAGCCAGTTGTCCTTCCTGGAGAGGACGCATGGAGAGGAACATCACTCGGGACAAACCAAACAGCTGTAAGTTAAATGAGCACAGCTCCTGCCTTAGAGAAATCATATTCCAACACAACGACAAGAGTGTGTGCCTAGACGGTGGCTCTGAGACATGTGGTGTGATGGGGAGGGCCGGAGACTAACAGAAAGGCAACCAGGTTCTCGCCTTACTGATTTGGCTGCTGATACAGTAGCTCCACCACTACCTGTGTGACCTTGGACATGTCAGGCCAACTTCTGAACCTTAATTTCCTCATTTAAAAAAAAAATGGAATTGGTCTGGATTATCTCTAAGCATCTTTACAAATGGGACTAACTAGGGCTCTGAGACCAACAGCTTGAGTTTGTGGAGGAGGCTAAGAACACTCCCCGGCCCCCTGCCGCCTTTGCAGCAGGGGGCATCCTGACAGGGGCCTGCCTTCAGAGGAAGGGCTCCCTCGGCCGGCTGCAGGTCAGGCGGGCAGAGGAGAATTGCCTGGCAGGCTGGCATGGACTGGTTTAGGGGCTCGAGTGCATGGAATAAGCAGAAGCTTCCCTCGGGGCTTAGGAAGAGGAAGTCCCCAAAACAGCACATTAGAACTGAATCCGGCCCCATGTGGAGGCAAAGAGAGAGGAATCTACGGTGCAGCAGGGACCTGCTGTCCCTGTTCCCAGGGGCTACTACCTCTCTCACTTTCTCCACTTTCCCAGCTGAGGAAAATGAGGCTCAGAGAGGTTGCATTACACTCCTGAGGTCCCACAGACAATAGGTGATATAAATCTAATGCTCTTCCCAGCGTTCCATGACGCCTATAGTTCATCCTATGGCTGCGTTTTGCAGACAGGAACACCGAGGCTCACGTGTGTTCACTTAGCAGTCAATAGCCATTTGGGAGCGGAGTAGAAACCAGGTATGTTTCCTGACTTGCAGGCAGGGGCTTTTGCTGCCAAGCCACCAAGAGACATTTTGCAGGGAGATCCATGAAAAAATTTCCCCACTAAAGCTGTGTACAACCCTTTGGCTTGACATTATGCACACCCATGCATGTGTACACGCATGCACATGCACACGAACACACATGTACATGCACACACAGTATCTACAGGCTGGAGTCCTTGGCTTCAAATAATTCAGCAAAAGTAATAAAAAAAAAAATGGACGCATGAGTGGGGTGCGTGGCTGGAGAATAAAAACAGAAATGCGAGGCAGGAGGTCACCCGTGGCAGGGAGGGAAAGAGGGAAGCGCTCTGCCATCTCGG
The DNA here is from genome assembly GCF_041146395.1 of Eulemur rufifrons. Lineage (NCBI taxonomy): Eukaryota > Metazoa > Chordata > Mammalia > Primates > Lemuridae > Eulemur > Eulemur rufifrons. Next base: position 4,172,517 of record NC_090983.1, read on the forward strand.
CTGCTCACCCTGCCAGAGCAAGTGGGGGCAGGGAGACCCTGCTCGAAGCAAAATGAAATTAAACCTTTCTAAGTACTTATAAATCAGCACCTAATGACACTATCCCACCACCAGCCTGAGCATTGCTCTTATTACTTTGATTCACAAGCCAGGAAAAGATCCGGAATTATGCACAAATTATTGTCCCATCTTCTTAATTAACGCTGATTGCAAAATTCTTGCTAAAGTCCTTGCTAACAGACTCAATTATGCGCTGCCTGAATTGATTCACCCAGATCAAGTGGAATTTATTAGAAATACACTTTCCTACAATAACATCAGATTATCTTTGAATATAGTTAAATTATTTAGGAATAAAATGGCTGAAGTAGCAGCCCTTGCTTTAGATACAGAAAAATATCTCCTACCACCTAAAATTAAAGTATTTCTTTGCTTTCTACAAGACGCACACGCTAGGCTCTCCTTTTTCCCAGAAGCAGGCTGAATCACACTGTGATGAGATGAGATGCATGCCTTGGAGCTAATGGTCCAGCTTCAAAGGCATATGGGCAGGAAGACAAATCCTACAGGGTCGTGTCTCAGCTCCCCCCGTACGAACCATCACTGCCTGTGGAACACAGTGAAATTGCAATTAGACTAAATCAGGATATTTTCAGAATCAAAATTGAGAAAAAGGCTAATAAAGAAATAATGTATGCTGATGACATACTTCTATTAGCATCACTCCGAAGCACACTGGAGAGTTTTGAAAGAACAAAAAGAAATGAGAATAATAGTGAAGAGGCTGCTCCACCTTTCCAAGATGACGGTGGTTCTGCAGCCGAGTGTTCTACGTGGGAAATAAACATTCTGAAGGAGCTAATTGGAAATGGCAGGCGCCCTCTCTGTAGCCTGCTTCTACCCTCCCAGTCCAGCTTTCCACTGTCTCCTAATACCAACTTCCGCACCTGGGTACTGAGCAGGGACTAGGCTTGTCTTATTCACCACATCTTGGCACCTAGTAGGCATATAATAAGTATTTACGGACCCAATAGCCTAAGGAGGACACCGTAGAAAATTCCTGGGCTGGCCCGGAGAGACGAACGTGCTCCCGAGAGTCCGTCATGGAAAGGAGAGAACCCAGGTGAAGGGGCTGAGCAGCAAACATAGAGCTCAGGGGCCACGGCCCATGGCACGGGGAGGTGGGACCCAGCCAGAACTCGGGGTGTGTGAATCAGAGGAGAGAGGAAACCCAGGCAAAGAAGTTGGGACGGCATCATGTGAGGCCATAACTCTAGACAGAGGTGTTTACACTTACTTGGAAAGGCAGTGAGGGGCCACTCAGGAATGAGATGGTCTAATTTGGGAAAGACGATAACACTTGTTTACATAGCTAGGGGAGAGAAAGGAGAAGAGATGGGTGCCAGGGGACGCTGCCAGCTGTCTACTTGCACCCACAGTCCCCTCCTCTAGCAGAATCCCTGTAGCACTACGACATGCCCACCTGGAAAAAACACTTCTCCACCTCCCTTGCAGATGGGGCTGGTCTTGCTCCAGTCAGCAGTGGGCTTACGGCAGGTCAAAGACGACAGAAGGCCAGCACATTTGAAAGCAGATGGGGAGGAAGGATCCGATCCAAAGAACAGAAAGCAGAATGGCAGGAAATAACATGAATGGGGACCAAGGGACAAGACAAAAGGTGTATCATGCTCACCTGGAGAGAAGAGAAAGGTAACAGGGCAGAAAAAATGATTAAAGAAACAAGTAGCAAACATTCCCCACTCGTGATGGTGAAAGACATAAATTTACAGAGTCAAGAGGTTCAGCAAACCTGACGCCGGGCAGACTTGCGCGGACGGAGTCAAAGGTGTGTGCCTGGACGCCGGGTGCTCAGTTGCTGCTGAGTGAAGTTCACCTCGAGAAGGAAGAGCAGGCTTCACCGGGGTGAAGGCTGAGAAGTGCGCAGAGAGGAGGATGCACCAAGCTTGGTATTTGGAAGTGAGTCGTGTCCGTCTCAAAACCCACAATGGTTCACGGCAAACCTTGGCACACTGTGGGCTGAGGGCTGGCTGCCCATTTTTATGAATAAAGTTTTATTGGAACACAGCCACACTCCTTCGTTTAGCTGGTGTCTACAGCTGCTTTCATGCGACAGTGGCAGAGTTGAGTGGTTGCCTTAGAGACCATTGGACCTGCAAAACCTAAAAGATTTACTATCTTGCAGCTTACAGAAAAACTGTGGCCACTCCGCTCCAACAATACACAGTTTAAATTTTATAGCAGGCGTTCAAGGGCCCAGAGCTGGGCCCTGAGCTACGTAGCCCTGCCATTCTCTGCAGCCTCCCTGCACCCTCCCCGCACTCCAGCGACTCCGAGCAGTCACAGCGCTACCTGTGTGTGGCGGGAGGCAGGTGCTGCTCTGGGAAGTGTTTGTCACCTAAATTAGCAGGAAGCATTTAGACATGTTTATAGCAATCTGACACATTAACATAACATCCACATGTGTGATTCCAGGACTTTTAATTATATGTCTTTTTTCCATTTTATTTTTTCCAGTAATTAATTTTCATTGTATTTTGAAAGAGAATCAGTCTGCAACAAACTTAGGATCAAAAAAAAAGAGAGAGAAAGAAAATCCCTGGTGTCTCTCCTCAGTTCGTTGAGAAACTCTGGTCTAAACCACAACAACAGCCTCAATCCCATCCCCCTCTGACCTTTGCACAGCCAACGCGGCGCCCCCTCCTGTCTCAGGTGCCCAGCAACACACCCACCCTCCTCCAGGTGGCCTGAGAGCCAGGGGTGCACAGATGGACGCTGAGCAGAGTTTGCCTTGCAGGGTCACATCCTAGGATCAATACCTAGAAAGCCCAATGGGCAGAGATACAAGGTGATCCGTGACACAGGCCTGACCATGTCTTGGCCAGCCCTAAGGCAGCTTTGGAGCTGAGACCTGTCACGGTTTTCCTGCATTGGGTCAAAATGGCAGGACCTCTCAACCCGCACCTGGACCCATCATTGAATCTGGCTGCATGGGGCGGGGTGTTCTTGAATGAGGCAGCTCTCCGCAGCCGAGGCAAACTTGAAGGAGCTGACCACCGGGTGACAAGTCCTCTCTAAAGGTGGGGTCTGGGTGGCACATCTCAGAGTCCGCCCTGCCCTCCCCTCAGCTCTGAACCTCAGGCCTGCTGAGGTTCTTAGCACTGTGCCTAGTGCCGCCGGCCTCTTGCTCAGCCCAGAATAGGCTACAGTTCTCCCCAGTGACAGGTCGAGAGGAGGACTCAGACACCCTGGGGAAGAAATGCGCCTTTCTTGTCCCATCTTCCCTCTCTGCTTTGCTCAGATGCCACCTCTGGAGGAAGCCTGTCCTATCCATACTGCCTGTCACTCTGGTCCCTTATTTGATGCCTCCCCATCATAACAACTGTACCTCCCTACAGCAGTGACTTAATTCCACCTGCTAGTTAACGGTTGCCATGTCTACCTCTCCCGCTAAATTTAACACTCATAAAAGGCAAGGATTTGCCCTTATCTCTTTACGCTTTCTAGTACCTGAAAGATGCTCTGTACGTGCAAACTCAATCTAGACTATTTCCAAGCTGAATAGAAATTTACCCTCCCACTTGCAAACTGTGAGACCATCAGCATCACTGAACTCTTCCAAAACTTGCTTTTTAAAAAATCTTTCACAATTTGATAAGCAAAAAAGATCTGTTATTTTAATTTGCATTTTAAGTTAGTAAAATTGGACATTATGTTTACATTTAATAGTCATTCATATTTCTTATAATTTTGTGTACTTTTCTGTTGGAAGTTCAAAGTTCTAATTTTTTTGCCAATACGAAAAAATAAGTACAACCAACTTTAACTCCATCGGACAACACTGGCCTCACTTTGTTCTCTGCAGAGTCTCAGAGGGACCAGAATTGTCCACCAGGAGACGGCCCTTCTCAACTGCAGGATCAGTAGTAAACTTCTCGTTTCTGGAGGAAATAGAAAAGATGATAGGGCATGACAATCAGACCAAACCAACTTGGAGAGAGAAGTATTTTGCTCCCTGTGTGAGATTCATAAAAAACAATCAGTCTGAACATGCAATTTGTCTCAAGAGGCAGGAGCTGCAATTTTATCATGTAATTAAATCCCCATGACAGTTGTAAAGAAATTTCGTCACCTTTATCAGGGAAAGCTTCAGTGATATGCTTTCCAGCAATGTCCCCGGAGTCTATAAATGTCCTTCCAGGGCTGTTTACTCGTGGCTGTGCCTGTGCCGGGTTGGCTGTTGTGTTTCACACTCAGCTGCAGTAGATAGTGAGCATTCAAGGGCACCTTTGTTTCTCAGCTTCCACAAAAGCCCTCCTGGGCTGTCAATGAAGCAGCACTTGACCTTTGGATGAGATCACATGAATAATGAGAAGTAACTTTGTTGTTTTGCATTATCTGCACTGGGCTCAGTAGCGATGTCAGGAAAATAAGTTAGCGAGGTGGTTTCCCCCTAACTGTGTTCTTCCACATGATGGGAATGAGATTTCTTAATAATGTGAAATCAGTACAGACAATTTAAGTCATTATTAATAGATACACTTGATCTGAGGAAGTAAAATGTTTTAATGTTTTGTTAAATGAGGTGTGCTGTGCTAACATTGTTATTCAGAGAGGAGGTTAAGATACTTTAACATTTTTGATATCAATGTCTGTGTGACTAACTGGTGGGTGGGTGGATGTGTCCTGGAACTCTTAAAAACAAAACCTTAAACACCTGCCAAGCTTCTTATTTAAAAAAAAAAAAAATTTTTTTTAAAGTTAAAAAAAAATCCTGCGGGGAGTGGGGATGAAGGGAAGGCAGACTTTAGAAATGAAATAAGGAGAATGAGGACCAAAAAGGGGTGTTGAAGTAAACCCACCATGCAAGCTGGGGCTGTTGTGCCAGCTGGTAGTGACGCTGTTATCCTAGAGTTCAGCAGGATTTAGTACATGGCCACGTGCAGAACAAGCTCATCTGGAAGCATGGAATTGACCAAGTCAACAATATGCATTGGCATATTTAAGAAAGTGTGCACAGAATCTCACAGTGCTCACAAGGGTACTGACTTCATGCCTGAGTCTGTCCATTGACTTGGACACTTGACCCCAGAAGGAAGCCAGACATTTGCCAATGACCCAGGAAAGAATCACATGTTTGCCCTTCCCCAAGAACATGAGAAAAGGGCAGGGGCATCCTGCAGCCTTGGAAACGCTCCCTGGACGCATGGGAGGGTGTGGCTGTGGGGAGCGAGCTGGCCCTGCAGTGGAACCCACTGGTCAGCCCCACGGGTCAGCCACCACTGGATTATTCCAGCAACAGCAGAGTTAGTCCTCGGAGGCTTCTAGGAGAATTTAATCATTTGTAAACTCAGTGGCAGGAAGAAACGATCCCGAGATTACGCGAAAATAATAATTACCATTCAACCACTACCATTTGTAGATCCCACTATAATTTTAAGGTGGCTTTTACCTTTTTCATCTCATTTGATCTAGAGGCAAAAACTCCCTCTCATTAGCTACCTACACTACAGGATTCAGTTATTAAGGACCAGTTTTTCTGTCTCCCGCAGACAAAACATTATGCTTATTAAAGTCTCAAAAATATTCTTTGCAAAATTATCTTTAAATCCAACTGACTACCTGGCTAGTATTGGAGAAATTTAGTCTATTCACTCAGTCATCCGGATAAAAGCTGAGAATACTCTCCTGCTTAGATTTTTATCTTCCTTTTCCTAAATTCACTCCATGCTCTGCAATAAGAGGCTATGGCTAGTAACGTTTGTCTAGTATTCAGCCGTGGTGTACCCATACAAATGAGGTTCCTCCATCATATGGGTGCCACTTTTTAGTTCAGCTGAAGAACTAAAAATATTGAATATGCTAATTTGGAGAAAATTATATTCATCACAATCCCTCTCTTTCAAAAACAGTATTGTATTAGTTCAGAAGCACTTCCTCGGCCAGCTCCTTGGAGCGGAAACTAAAACCTGGCAGGGCCTGCAAGTGCACGGAACCACACTGAAAGGGAAAGGGGGAGGATTTTAATGGTTGCACCAGAGAGAAAGGAAGCAGAGAGGGAGGAAGAAGGTGGAATGAGGCCATGCAAACTGATAGACTCCTTCACATCTTCAGTATAATTACCAAACTCACTAAGTGATGTTGTTAGTGAGCTAGCTTGAAAACAAACAAATCAACCAAGAAAAATCAAACAAGCTAATTGTGTGCACCAACGTGGGGGCAGGCAGAACACACGCGGTCTGAGCAAAGACACAGGTCAAAGGGAACCCCAAGAGGCAAAGCTCGAGTGCTCCAGGGAACTCTGGGAGGACTCCAGGTTCTACAAAGCCGAGGGCTATCGTGAGGAAGGGAGACTGACCCCTAACTGACACACTCTCACAGTACAGACATGCTCCGAATGTTTTAAAATAACTTCAAATTATTGGCTACATTTATGCCACCTAAATTTGAGCATAATTATCAATGAATCCATAGAACCAACAGCCTCTGAACTTAAAAACAAGAAAAAGAAAGCTCTACTGCCCAAAACAGGAACCCACAGCAACGAGTGGCAGTTTAAGCCACATGATTCACAAGGACAGCAGGGGTCCTTGTGCCTGGGGTTTTAATGTTGGCTCAGGATGTTGACTAAAGCAGCCCCCTGTTCCAGCCTGTTGAGACCTTTTGGAATCCTGATTGTGTTGTGCTCCGTGCCATGCATTTGATAGCCATCCTTCCATACATGTGTTCACTCAGGTCACCAATAAGTGTATTGTACAAGATGAGGCTGGAGGCAGATTCCATGGCTTCCTTTTAGAGCAGAGGTTCTCAACTTTGGCTGCTTGTTAGAAGTACCTAGGAAGTCTCTCACGATCCTGACGCCTGTGCCACACCCCAAACCCGTTATACCAGAAACCCTCAGGGTGGGATCCAGGCAGCATATTTTTTAAAGCTCCTCAGGTGATTCATTTTCGCAGCCAAGGTTTGAACTACTGCTTTTTTTTTTTTTTTTGAGACAGGGTCTTGCTCTGTTACCCAGGCTAGAGTGCAGTGGTATCATCCTAGCTCACTGTAGCCGCAAACCTCAAACTCCTGGGCTCAAGTGATCCTCCTGCCTCAGCCTCCCACGTAGCTAGATCTACAAGCACGTGCCACCACAGCTGGCTAATTTTTCTATTTTTTGTAGAGGTGGGGTCTCCCTCTTGCTCAGGCTGGTCTTGAACTCCTGGCCTCAAGTGATCCTCCTGCCTCGGCCTCCCAAAGTGCTAGGATTACAGGCGTGAGCAACTGCACCCAGCCCTGAACTATTGCTTTAGAAGCATCACAGGTATTATTTCTCCAGTTTGAGTTATAGAGCCAGATTTTTGTACTGAAAGACTCATGTTGTTTCCACCTTCCCCAGAAGGTTTTCATGAAACCTTCCACTATAGGTTGCAGTATGCATACTTGTTGCCTACATCTCTGCGTTTTAATGGATAACCATGTCACAAAAGAAAATTCTTCTGGTGCACTCTGACTTGTTCCTGTGACTCACAGATCTTTTTCTAAATATTCCCAAACCATCGTTTTCATCATCCATTTAGGGATCTTGCCCAGGACTTACATCAAGTACATGAGTCTGAGGAATCTAGATTCTTTTCCCAACTGAAAACTAAAACTTTAGTCTTCTCATCCTTCTTCTGTTTTATCACAGTTCCTCAAAGATTTTGAACGATTGTTCAGCAACCTCATACACAAATTCACTCTTGAAAGAAGTGGGACGTTTCTATGTACGGAAGTTGGCAGAGAAGATAAAACGTGAGCTGCATCTTGAGTCTGTGCATTGGCCTTGACTGAGCTGAGAAGGGTGAGGCTGACAAAAATGAGATAAAAATGTCTTGACTCAAGCAAGGTATGGAAGGGTCTAGAATAGCTGCATGTAGCAGGCAGGAAGGAGCCCAGTCAAGAGCACTGGGTAAGAAAACAGAGTTATAACCACAGGACATGGTTCAGCTGGTGGGAAAAAAGACTAAAGACTACTGGGGTCTTCTAGTCATTGCTTCTTCCTGCATGATCCCTGGAGGCAGGGGTGTTGCTGTTTTTTTGTCTCTGAATCCCCAAAACCTTACAACACACCCTAAGACATAATAAAGATTACATAGATGTTTATTGAATGAACAAATGAATGAATGAGTTGGTTTTCAGGTTGTTAGTTTTAATGCCATAGTCAACAATGTGGCTTTTCTTGTTCTAAAAAAAAAAAAAAAAAAAAACCCACAAAGAAAAGACAGCTCTCCACCATGCTCATGAAGCAATCTACAAATCCTATTTATGAACTAACGCCATCTACCATGAGCTATTTTTAAAGCTCTCCCAGAAAGCCAAGTCTGTTTCTTGACTACTACTCCTACCTACCGAAATTGAGCTGGGATATTTAGGGAGCTGTTGACAAATAACATTTGGAAAGCTAAATTTAGCGTACAGCGCAGTGCGGAGTGGCTCTCATCCCTGGACTTACCTCCAGTGTCCCACCCCTTTTAAAAATAACCCATGACAAATGTATCAGGTACAAATAAATTCCCCAGTTTAAAGTGAAATACAAGCTCAAGTGAGATCATATTATAGCTGTGCATGAGTGAGTCCTTCAAAAATTTATCTAATTACAATCAGTCTGAGAAAAATAAGATGGCAAAATGGCTATGCTTAGAGAAATGAACTTTCCAAGAGCTTAATATTGCTGTTGAAATGAGTAGAGCAGCGACAGAATAGGATAACGACGGGGGCAGGAGTAGATGAGACAGAAGCTCATAATTCCACTCTGGCGCACGTTTGAGGAGGGAAACGGTCTCCATTGCGCTGATGTATGCAAGTGCGTTTTACCTCCGGTGGAGGCTGCGAGTTCCTTGCAAACATGGTCTACCCCTCTTAACTGCTGCCTTTCCCACAGCGCCCTGGTGTCCTAGGCACATAGAGGGCCTTAAAAAACTCTGCTGTTTTCATTGATGATGTTGATGTAGCTTTTACTACTGATGATATGGATGGGGGAGATAAACTTCAAAACACATGAAATGAGGGGGGTTTTGTTGTTGGTTTTGTTAGGGTTTTTTTTGGTTTGGGTTTTTTTTTGTTTTGTTTTGTTTTGTTTTTAGATAGGGTCTGGCTCTGTTTCCTGGGCTAGCGTGCAGTGGCATCATCAGAGCTAACCGCAACCTCAACTCCTGGGCTCAAGCGATCCTCCTGCCTCAGCCCTTCCAATAGCTGGGACTACTGCCACATACCACAACTCCTGGCTAATTTTTTTTTTAGAGACAGGGTCTACCAGGCTGGTCTTGAACTCCTGGCCTCAAGCAATCCTCCCACCTTAGCTTCCCCAACTGCTAGCATTACAGGCATGAGCCAGAACACCCTGCCTGAAATGAGATTTTAAAGAATCCTCACCCCCAGGAGTTTGAGGTTCCAGTGAACTATGATGATGCCACTCCACTCCAGCCTGGGAGACAGAACAAGACCCTATCTCAAAATAAATTAGAGTCCTCATGGGACATACAATAGCCATGGTCTTCTTAGGAAACCTGGCGTGGTATCTCTGCACGTGGGGCAAGGTGGGCTGTGCAGCGAAGCCCACAGATCTCAGGTAGAAAAGCAGCCCCACCTCGAGCAGGTGAGACCTGCCCCAGGCCAGCTGAGAGCCCGGGATACTACAGTGTTCTTCCCTGAAGGAAAGGGTAGCAGAGGGCCAAGAATAAGAGAAAGAACCGCTGAGGAATTTCAATGTGGCTAAGCAAATTTCAAAGAGACTGATCCATTGGGTCCTGGAACCCAGAAGGTCGTGGTCAGGTGGGGCACAGGGAGGAACCAGCGGCAAGAGCAACATGCCCAGGGCCACCATCAGGACTGGCCTCAGAGGCTAAGGGAGGCTGAGCTGCGTGCTGGGGGAGGAGCTGGCCAGGTGAGGTGGGGAAATGAGGACTCCAGGCAGAGGGGACAGCAGGTGCAGGGACTGTAGATCCCCACACTAAGGTGTAGCATGCTCCGGGGACAGCAGTGAGGGCACAATGCTTTCAGGGCACAGCCCACGCCCCTTATCTGCCTGCGTGAAGGCCCTGGACAGCCAGACACCTTGGTCCCCGCCCAGCACCCGTGCAGCCCTCCTCTATAGTGAAGATGTGGCTTTTATCACTTGGAGGGAACCCCAGGTCAGTCTGTGCACACACACCTCTGCCTGTAACTCAGGTCTGCAGCTCGGGTCAGAACATAGCCACAGGGAACTACAAATGCATGCGGTTTTCACAGCCCCTTCTAAGGAAGACAGAAGGTGCTTTGCCGCGTTCCCCTTAGTTGTAGAAAATCTTGGGGAAGGAGCATCCCAGAGGCCAAGTCACCCTTAGAAATAAGGAGGCGACACAAAGAGCCTGCTCAGGCTGGACACCAACAGATCTGGGGGGGGGTGGACAGTTAGGGAGAGGGGAGGAGTGTCACGGGCAGCCTTTGTGTGCAGAGGAGACCAAGAGAGGAGGATGCAGGGTAAGAAGAGGCTAAAGAAGGTCAGCTGTGACCAAGGATATACTGCCATGATGGATTCTATCCCATGACTTCACATCTTTTTTCCTGATGCTTTCCTATTGTCTGTTGACTGCAACACCGCACACGGACCTGAGTCCCCCGGTCTAACATTCTCGGCACCTGGACGGTGGCCACGGTTATTCCACCTCCTGGGGCCAGGGCCTGTGTTTAGCCTGCTGGGCGTGTGCTCCACTGCCCTTCCCTCTGCCCTTCCAGGCAAAGCCCTCAGATCCTTTTGCCTCCCTCCAGCCCCTGGTCCCATAGTTTTTACTGTAACTTGAGTGCACAGAGCAAAGGACCCCATAGCCCACCCTCGCTGGCCCGTTCTAACATCCTGGTGGGGGTAAATCAGAATTGTTAAAAAACAAAAAGGGAGGTGAAGAATTGTATATTATTTATGTTACAAGAAAAAAATTAGATAATTAATTTTACATGATAAAGCCCTAAACTAAATTGTAGTAAATAACTAGCAAGTTACTAATAAAGAACTGTTACCATTCATTTTTCAAAAATTGTGACATTTCTCATCTTCAGCAAGGATGAATATTTGGGGATCAGTTCTCAGCCACCGGCAGAAACTCACAGGCCACCGCAGCCCCAGGTGATGCCTTTGGGAACCCCGGTCTGTCCTAGGGAGCCTCCCTCCAGGGACACTCACGCAGAACTTGCTCCCAAGCAGCGTCCAGCTGGGACCCTCTCACACATCCCCAGGGCTGCTGCAGCCCTCAGAACACACCCCAGCCACCCCTGGGCACAGCCACAGGGAATGTGGAGGGGACAGAAAATAATAATACTCTTCACAGCAAGAAAGAGAAATCTAACTTATTTGGGGTATCAATCACTTATTAATAAGAATTTGCCACGTCTAAGCCTCTGGACTTCGAGACCAGGGGTCACCTTTGTCCATGAAAGGCTGGATAATGAACACTTCCGGGCCATGTGGTCACTGTTGGGAGGACTCAACTCTGCCATTACACGTTCAAAAGCAGCAGCAGACAATACATACATGAGTGAGTGTGGTTCGGTTCCAATAAACCATTGATGGACACTGAAATTTGAATTCATGTAACTTTCACACGTCACAAACTATTATTCTTCTTTTGTCTTTCTCCAACCATTTACAAATGTAGAAACCATCCATAGCTCCCAAGCCCTGCGAGAACTGAGTGGAGGGCGCCAACTAGCGACAGCAGACAGACACCCTTTCAGCTCTATCCTGAGAGCTGGTCCACTAGCCCAGCACCACCTGCCCTGGGAGAGACCCTGAATTCTGGCAGCAAAGAACCTCTCTGGAAAGTGGCTCCCGACAGGGCTGGCCCCGTTCTGAGCAGGTCCTACCTGATGCAGCTGGAATCAGGGCAGCGTGGCCTGGTGGACAGAGGGCGGGTTCTGGAGACAGACACACTTGCGTTCCAATCACAGCTCAGCCGCTGACCAGCCGGGAGGCCTTGGCCATGCTGCTTCCTTCACATGGCTGCTACCAGGAGTAAATGTAATAACACATTAAAAAAAAAAAAAAAAAAAAAAAAAAAACTGGTGCACATCTGGTGCATCTTAAATGTTTGTTTCTTTCCTCTAAGACTTTCCTTCCCTAACTCTAAATATAGCACATTTTTTTTTAAAAACCTGAAAGGATATTACTTATTCGCTAGGTATTGTGGTAACTAACATCATATGTAGACGTTAGCCACATAACCTACACAAACAGGTAAATGCAATGCTATTGAAGGCGGAGGGATCATCTGCCCAGACAAACAGCAGGATAAAGAGAAGAGCCCATCCCGATGCCACGTGTGTGCCGGGTGTCGGCCGCCGGTGCAACAGAGCTGTTTGGGAGACAGACAGATGTGTCCGTCTCTGGAGTTAGCATCTATATAATCACAAGGGACTGAGCACGGTGGCATCCCAGCAGTCACATGACCTTGGCCATATCAAGTAACCATTATCACATCGGAGTCCACAGGAGTTATAAATACCCTGGATGACAATTGAGTAATAACAATAGAAATAGCTCTCACTCCCTAAGACCATCTTTCTCACTCCTGAAAAACTTTTCTGAAATCAACTGCATCACAATGAAGAGACGGCCAGAGCCAGTGAGAGGAAAACTTCAAATCTATCAGAAGATGGAAAAGGAGCCTCAGGTTAGAGCAGGGTCCCCAGTGCTCGAGTACCACGCTGCCTTGGTCACAGGAGACTTGGACCATCTTAGGCCCCTCATGGACCAGTTCTTCCAGGATGCCAACGTGGTGTTTGAGATCAACGGGGGTGAGATGGAATGGCAGGTGAAGTCCCCGGCCACGTTTGGACTGTCAGGTACCCTCGCTCCTTTAAAGCTCAGTTACTTGTTCTTAAGGGGTTACTAACACTCGGCATGTGTGGCTCCGTGTGGAGACTCGGTACATAGGCACCGTGTCTAACATATGCGAGGAAAGGACATCTATAAATGAGCTTTGGTCTGCAGTAGTTTTAATACATAGGTTTTAGGGATGGAATGCGAGAGAGCAAACTGGAAAGGGAACCTGTTTGGTGGGCGTGCCCATCCGCCGGTGCTGGAGTCAGGTCCTGTCTTTAGAGAGCAGCGTGGGTTTGGGTGCCGCTCTGCCTGCGCTGCACTTGGCAGCCAGGGCGGCAGGAGCTAAGGAGAGTCTCTGTGCGAGGTCCTTCTATGAATCCGTGACCGCCACAGCCACAGTGGGTGACTGGGGCACATCAGCCTTTACAGAGGGAGGACCACGGGGCCCTCAACAGATCCCGCCCCCCCCCACCCCGAGTCTAGGCAAGCCTGAGAACAGGAAGGACAGGGAAAGGAACCAGAGGTCCTTGTGCCGTATATGTCCGAGTGGACTTTTGCTGCCTGATGACGGTCACTATGCGCTGGGCCTACGGGTGGAACCTCCTATTTGAGAAACTCCCCCCCCCAGCCCCACCCAGGATGTGCAGACACTTGCAGACCACCAGGCTGCATCCAGGGCTTTCTTGGTTGGCACTTCGCATGGGCACCCACTGCCACGGGTTCAGACGCAACACATTTACCAACAGGGTTCGTGAGTCGGAATCTGCGGCGGCTCTGCCAGACCGTGAGGACTTGCGAATCTGAGGTCAGTGGGCCAACAGCCAGCGTCCCACGTCCCTGACTCATGAGCTCTGGCAGGCAAAGAATGAGGAAGGCCAACTTCCAAAGAACCGACACAGTTCTATTTACACCTCACAACGGGAAGGGAATAAACCCAAAACACTGCCAGAGGGCTAAGCGGCTCCTAGCAACCAGTGAGGCGGCAGGGCTGCGGGGAAGGCAAGTGTCAGTTCCAGTCTGGGCTGGCTACACCTGTCCCAAACCAAAAAGGCCAACTGCTTGGATGCTCAATTAACGTTTGCTTTTTTAAAACTCACATGCTTCTCAGCCTTGGACACACTCACACATGCTCAAACGTGGCCATTTCAAAAGGATATTAATGTTACCCCACCTTTTGCACACTGTCTGGATGCAAAGCCTGGTTCCTTTCTCCCTCCTCAACCTTCCCACCCGAGTCCTGCCACTCTCCTATGGCGCACCCATATGCCAGGAGTCAGAGCGTGCCACAGGGATGGGCTGTGAGCCGGTCCTGGGGACAGGGCAGCCCGACAGCAGCATGGGCCCAAGGCCTAGGTGCGGGCTGGGGAGAAGGGCGGGCAGCGCTCAGGGCTGCCAGGGCTGTGTGCCTGTTGGCTCAGCCTGACTTCCCTGCACCAGGCCAGCAGCAGGAACAACCCAACTCTGTTTGAGAATCTCGGCCCCAAGTGCTCTGCCCTTTCCCATGTAAAGACTTCCTGGCAGCCAATTCCAGCTCCCCCAACAGGGGCTGTGGGGGAGAGAGCAGTCCAAGTATGCCTTGCAGGTTCCCAGGGCGCCTCGGTGCCCTCCATGGTGGCATACTGATCCATCCAGCTCACAGTCCAAGGGAGCACTGGCACAGGGAGCTGATGTTCAGAGGGGTTTATCACATGGAGACAAGCCTTAATCCACGGTCCTCCTGGTGGCAGAACTGGGACCAGGGTCTGGAGTGACAGGAAGGTGATGCAGGCTTTCTGACGGAGAGAGCTGCCTCAGAAGCTGCCTTCACTTGAAGGCCTGACACAAGCTCATCGGCATCTCCCAGGACCTGGAGAAGGTGCTGGCCCTACGCTGTGGCTGAGCAAGATGCCCACCACCAGCCCCTTCCCATCAGTCCACGGGGAGACTCCAGAATCCAGGGTGGATGGACAGAGCCACTGGGGGAGGGCTGGGTTGGGAACGTAGGATATCTGGAGAAGGCAGAAAGTAGACTTCATATCTCAGGAAAATGAAGAGAAAGAAAGCAGCAAGAGTGGGCCCCTGCGGGAATGTGGGCTACTGTTATCATTAAGGACAGCAACCATCGTCCCCTCCAAATCAGACCCGGTCTGCACCGACAGGGCAGCCCCCACTCGTGCAGGCTCACGTCCCCAGGGCCCCTGGCCACCACCACTGCACACCAGGGACGACCCTGGGTCCCCCACCAAGTGTGCAGCCAGCAAGCCCCAGGCTGGGCCTTTGGGACTGGGAGCAGCCTGGAACTCTGCGCCACGTGCAGGTAGGTCATTAATGAATGGTCTTTCAAGACCGCTCAGCATGGGTCCCAGGAAGGAGGTGGCCCCTGAAAAGGGTCTCCTCTGCAGCTCATTACAGCCACAGTATCGATTCTTCCATCATTATCAGAAGGCCTTCCTGCCATGTGAAATCCTGCCCCTTGAAGTGTATTCACCAGGGACTGCTTCCCCCATCTCCACGAGCGCTCCTGGCCGCTAACAACCTTCCATGGGCTTTTTGAAAGTGCCAAAGTTTTCAGAGAAGTAAAATGTATAGCACCTGCTCCATTCATCCCTCAAGAAAGAGCAACCCTATACACACGGCGCACACACACACAACCCTAAAAAGCGAAAGAAACAAACCAGAACTGTGCTGAATGTGGACGGCCACATCAAAGCGTGCTTCTAAAACTCAGCCGCTTGCAAGAGAGCTAAACTTTCTCTGAGTCCTTTTCTTGAACAACCTTGGGGATGTGTGGGTCAGTTTGTTTTGTCTGTTGTCTCCTCTTAACCATAAAAGGATAAGTTTGGGGCTCAGCCAAGAACGGGCTGGATTCTGGAAAATTCCACAGCCCACTTTCCTCCCACAAGCTGCCCCTAATTCCCAGCCTGGAAAATGTGAATTCCTCACTTAAATTCCCCCACGGCCCACTCGTCTTGGTCAGCTTTTAACTGGCCCCATTCCCCAGTCACCCCCACAGTTGGCAAAACCTTCTCACTTCTCAACATCCCACAATGCATCTCTCGGGCTCAATTTTAGCCTGTTCAATCTCTCCTTTTCATTTCTTGTCTCCCTCTCTGTCTCCACCTGTCTCTGTCTCTGTGTGCGTCCCTGACTCCACACCCTCATGTATGGCCCCCTACATGCGCCAGGTACCTACATCCAAGAGATGGTTTCACCCTCTTTCAGCCGTAATGAACACTGCCACCGCCCTTGTCCCCTCCTTACACGGTCCCTCCCTCGCCCCCAGGCCTCTGGACCCTGGAGTACAAGCGTGAGCTCACCACGCCCCTGTGCATCGCGGCGGCCCACGGCCACACGGCCTGCGTGCGACACCTGCTCGGCCGCGGCGCAGACCCCGACGCCAAGCCCGGTGGCCGCGGCGCCCTGCACGAGGCCTGCCTCGGGGGCCACACAGCCTGCGCCCAGCTGCTGCTGCAGCACCGCGCCGACCCCGACCTGCTCAGCGCCGACGGCCTGGCGCCCCTGCACCTCTGCCGCACGGCCGCCTCGCTCGGGTAAGCGCCGCGCCCGCCCCTGCCCCGCCCCCGCCCGGACCCTGGAGCCAGTCTCGGCCTCCGCCCCGGCCCCGCCTCCGGCCCCGGACCCCGAACCCCCGACCATGGATCCCAGACCCGCCCTTGGCCTCCAGACCCGGACCCAGGCCGGGACCGCCTCCGCCCCCACCCCGGGCCCTGCCTCGGGACCCGGAAACAGGACCCCGACCCTAGACCCCGGACCCGGGGACCCCACACACCGCGGGCGGCTGCCGGACCCGCCCCGGCGCCCGCCCCACGCCCGGGCCCGCGCGGGCCTAATTAGCGCTTGATTGCGAGCGCGGGGGGCGGCGCCACGCCGCGGTAATGAGCGCGCCGATCGCGGCGCGGACGCCAGCGCCGGGGATGCTAAAAGGCCACTGGTGGGGTTGGAGGCTGAAAAATTAGGGTTTTTAATGATAATTTTATGCAGAATAATTGTCACAGTGTGACATAAATGGCTGGCTCCTTGGGCGGGGGCTTCTAGGCCCGCGCGGAAGCGGAGCTGTCGCGGCTTCTTCGGGGACCCCAAGCGCCGGGGCGCGGGGTCTGCACGTCCCGCCGCTGTCCCCGTCCTCGGAGAGCAGCCTCCCTGGCGGGGCCGCGTGTCATCGCGCAGGATTAGTGCTCTGGCTTCTCAGCTTGCGTGGTGGCATCTTGACATTTCGTTTAGTCACAAGGTTCCAGTCGCCGCCGTCGGGGTTATGATTGCTGGGCCGTCTACCTCTGTGGGGAGGATGGGATAAAATCGCCCGTGTAAAGCGGTTGAAACACGGTGGGCCCTGGTGGCTTTTGCAGCAGCTGCTCCAAGTTGCCAGGTGTCCCCTGCTCCAGGGTGGCCGGGGCCGCCGCAGGCACTGGGCTCCCGCGACCAAGGCCGGGCGCAGTCTGGGAAAGGCCCCCCGAGTCCGAGGGCCGCTCTGAGAGGCTCAGGCTCCAGCTGCCGCTTGGGAGAAACTGACGGAAACGAGGCTCTAGCAGTATTTTTTAGAAAGCAGCTTTGTCGAGGTGTGGTTGGCATACAACAAGCTGCACGTGTTTAAAGTGTACCCTTTGAGAAATTGGGGTATAGATACACTCATGAACCCTCCCCACGGTCCGCGGGGTGAACACAGCCGTGGCTCCCAGAAGGAGCATCCAGTGGTCCATCAGTGTCTCTGCTACAGACCCTTCCTCCTTCTCCCTCCCTGGCACCGACCTGCTTTCCACCGCTAGAGCTTAGTCTGAATTTTCTAGAAATGGAATGTACTCTCTTCTGTCTGGCTTCTTTCTTTCGAGATAATTCTTCTGAGCTTCATCTATGTTGTCGTGTGCACCCATAGTTCATTCCTTTGTATTGCTGAGTAGTATTCCATGGTGTGGATGTGACACAGTGTGTTTATTCATTCATATGTTGAAACAAATGTGATTGCTTTCAGTTTGGGTCTATTACAAATAAAGTTGCTATGAACATTTGTTTACCAGCCTTTGCATGGGCATATACTTTTATTTCTTTTGGACAAATACCTAGGATTGGAATGGCTAAATCATATGGTAAGCTTAAGAAGATAACCTTTTAAGAAATTACCAAACTGGTTTCCAAAATTGTAGCATTTTACATTCCCACCAGCAATATCTCAGTGTTTAGTTGCCTACATCCTCACTAATACTAGGTAGGGTCAGTCTTTACTTGTACACATTCTAATAGGAAGTATCTCATTATAGTTTTGATTTGCACATCCTTAGTGACTGGTGATATTGAGCATCTTTTCACGTACTTTTGGCCATACATATACAGTCACGCATCACTTAACAAAGGAGATACATTCTCAGAAATGCATCATTTGATCATTGTTGAACCTCACAGGGTATACTTACACAAACATAGATGGGATAGCTTACTACACAGTTAGGCTCTGTGGTACAGCCTATTGCTCCTAGGCTACAAACCTGTACAGCATGTTACTGTACTGAATACTGTGAGCAATTATAATACAGTGGTAAGTATTTGTGTATCTAAACATAGAAAAGATACAGTAAAAATACAATATAATCGTGTGAGATTCCATTGTATATGCAGTCCCTTGTTGACTGAAACATTGTAAGGTGCATGACTGCATCTTCTTTGGTGAAGTGTTTGTTCAAATCTTTACCCATTTTTAAAATTGGGTTGTTTTCTTATTAAATTTTGAGAATCTTTATATATGCTATTATTAGATAAAGTCCCTGGTCAGATAAGTGATTTATAAGTATCATACTCCAGTCTCTGCCTTATATTTTCTTCTCTTAACAGTGTCTTTTGAAGAAGAGAAGTTCTTAATTTTGATGGAGTACAATATATCAATTTCTTTTCTTTTAGCGATAGTGTTAGGTTATTGTATCTAAAACATTTTTGCCTTACCCAAGATCACAAATATTTTCTCTTATGTTTTCTTCTAGAATTTTTTTAATTTGACGTTTTATATTTAAATCTAATCCATTTTGAGTTAAATTCTGAATATGCTGTAAGGTATGGATTAAAGATTTTTGAGAAATATATGGATATCCAACTGCTACAGGACTGTCTGTGAAAAGCCTTTTCTTTCTCCACTGAATCACCTTCGCACCTTTGTCAAAAATCAGTTGACTGCATATGTGTGGGTTTATTTCTGGACTCTTTTGTCAAGTATGCACAAGACAGGGTAAGGTCTGACCGGTTCAACTGGTGAAGAGATGGGAACCACATTATTATGTGAATAGTGAGAGGAAGAATAGCCAACGGTGCTAGCTCCTCATCCCACATGCAGAAAAGGATGACACTTACACATAAGGGGCTGGATGACATCAACATGACTTGAAGGATACCCCATTGATAAGCAGTCCGATCTAGACTTGAGCTGAGCAGTTTTATGCTCTGCAGCTCTATTCTCGGGGGGCAGGGTGAGACAGGAAGCCCCATGCCCTAGCAGAATGCAGGTGTGATAAGAAACTGTCTCATGGCAGCCTCTAAGGAGACATAGGAAGGCAAATGGAAATGGCCTTGTAGCAACTCCTTACAAGCTTCCAACCCAGGAGGATAACAGGGTGTTCTGCCAAGACTTCAATTCAGCAATGGGTCCAATTTTGCCTGTGTGGCCTATGTGCAAGGCTGGCAGCATGCCATGGCAGAGCCACCCCCTCTGTCTCTATTCTATCTCATTGCTCTATTTGTCTGTTTTAACACTTATACCACACTGTCTTGAATACTGTGACATTATAATAAATTTTGAAGTCAGGTAGTATAAGTTCTCAAACATTGTTCTTCTTTTTCAAAGTTGTTTTGGCTATTCTAACTCCCTTGCATTTCCATACGAATTTTAGATTCAGTTTGTCAGTTTCTACAAAATAGCCTGCAGGGTTTCAACTGGGATTGCCATGAATCTGTAGATCAATTTAGAGAAAATGACATGATAAAAATATTGAGGCTTCCAACCCATGAACATAATATACCCCTCCATTTGTTTAGGTCTACTTTAATTTCTGTCAGCTATGTTTTATAGTTTTCAGTGGACAGAGCTTGCACCTATTTTATAAGATTTATCCCATATTATTTCATATTTTTGATGATGTTATAAATAGTATTTTTAAGTTTTAATTTCTGATTGTGTATAGCTACCATATAAAATTGATAATAATTTATTTTGTATATTTATCTTGTATCCTGCAACCTTGCTGAACTCACTAATTGTTCTAGTAGTTTTTTGTAAATTCCATAGGCTTTCTACATAGGCAATCATGTCATCTGCAAATAAATGCAATTTTATTTTATTTTTTGCAAACTGGATGCTTGCTGTTACTTTTTCTTATTTTATTGCACTGGCTAGAACCTCCAATGCAATGTTGAATAAAAGTGGTGAAAGCAGACAATTTTTCTTATTCCTGATCTTGGGAGAAAACATTAAGTCTTTCACCATTACGTCTGATATTATATGTAGAATTTTTGTAGATTCCCTCTTTCAGAGATATAGAGTTCCTTTCTATTCTTAGTTTGCTGAGAGTTTGTATGAATGGATACTGAATTTTTCAAATGCTTTTTCTACATATATGGAGATGATCATATGATATTTTTTGTCTGTTAATATAATGATTTACATTGATTGATTTTCAAATGTTAAACCAACCTTGCATTCCTGGGATAAACCACACTTGATTGTGAGATATTATCCTTTTTTGTATATTGTTGGGTTTGAATTGGTGAAAAAAAATTTAGTATCTGCCTCTCTATTCATGAAAGATATTGATGTGTAGTTTTCTTTTCTTGTAATGTCATTGTCTAGTTTTGGCATCAGAGTAATGCTGTCCTCAAAAATGATTTGGGAAGTGTTCCCTCTTCTTCTATTTTATAGAAAACCGTGTGTAAAATTGTTAATATATTTTTTTAAATGTTTGGTAGAGTTTATCAGTGAGGTTATTTGGGGTATGGAGTTTTGTGAGAAGGTTTTTAACTATGAATTCAATGTCTTTACTAGATATAGAGCTACTCAGGTTATTTCTTTCTTTCTGAGTGAGCTTTAATAGTTTGGCTCATTTAAAAGATGGATCTCTTTCAGCTAAGTTGTTGAATTTATTGGCATAAAGTTCTTCCTTATTATCCTTTTAATAGCTGTAGAATCTATAGTAGTATCACCTCTCTCATTCACGATACTGGAATTTGGGGTTTTTTTCCCCCTTATCAGCCTTACTTTTGGTTTCATTGATTTTCTCTATTGTTTTTCTGTTTTTTACTTCATTGATTTCCACAATGTTCTCTATTATTCTCCTTTCTTTGCTTATATGGGGTTTCATTGATTCTTGTCTAGTTTCTTAAGGTAGAAACTAATGTCATTGATTTGATAATTTTATTTTCTAATATAGGCCTTTAGTGCTACACATGTCCCCCTACATACTATTTTAGCTGAATCCAACATTTTATTGATAATATGTTGTATTTTTACTTTCAATTTAAAATACTTACTAATTTTCCTTTTGATTTTTTTTTTTTTGAATCATGGGTTATACAGAGCTTATGTTATTTAGTTTTAAAATATGTGGGGATTTTCCAGCTATCTTTCTATTACTGATTTCTAATTTAATTCCATTGTGGTTAAAGAACTTACTCCTTTTAAATTTACTGAGACTTGTTTTATGATCCAAAATATGTTCCACCTTGGTTAATGTTCTGTGTGCACTAAAAAAGAGTGTATATTCTGTGGTTTTTGGGCAGAGTGTTCTATAAATAACAATTAAGTCAAGTTGCCTGATAGTGCTGTTTGGTTTCTGTATCCTTGCTGATTTTCTTTGTACTTGTTTTATAAATCCTTGAAAGAAAGGTATTACATTCTCTCACTATAATTGTGGATTTGTCTATTTTTCCTTGCAGTTTTATCAGTTTGGGGATCAAGTATTTTGATGCTCTATTATAAGGTACATAAATGTTTAGCATTGTTACGTCCTCTTGAAGCAAGATGATCCCTTTGCCATTGTTAAATGATTTTTTTATCTCTGGTCTAAATTCTACTTTGATATTAAAGTAGCCAGTCTGGTATCAATATGGCTTTGTTTTGATTAGTCTTAGCATGGTATACCTTTTCCTATCTGCATTAGTTATCTATTGCTGTGTAACAAATCAGCATAAATTTAGAGACTTAAAGCAACACACTATTATCTCACATTTTCTGTGACTCAGAAGTTTGGGCATGGCTTAGCTAGGTCTTCTGTGTCTGGGTCTTTCACAAGACTGCAATCTAGGTAACAACAGCGCTTAGGGTCTCATCTGAAGGGTCATTTGAGGAAGAATCTGCTGCCAAACTCATATGGTTATTGTCAGAATTCAATTCCTCTAGGACTATTGGACTGAGGGTCTCAGTTCCTTGCTAACTACTGGTGGAAGGCTATCCTCAGTTCCTTGTTGTCTTAGTCCCTTCCTGGTACTATAACAAAATACCTGAAACTGGGAAATTTATAAATAATGAAAATTTATTTGTCAGAGTCTAGAGGCTAAGAAGTCCAAGATCAAAGTGCCAACAGAATACATTATCTGGTGAGAGCTTGCTCTCTGCTTCCAAGATTGCACCTGTTGTATCCTCACATGGCAGAAGGGGCAGGAGAGATGGAAGGGACAAACTCGCTGCCTTAAGCCAATGTCTAAGGGCACCACTACTGTCAATGATGGTGGAACCCTTGTGGCCTAATCACTTCCTAAAAGCCCCACCTCTTAATACTACTGCATTAGCTATTACGTTTCAACATGAATTTTGGGAGAACATAAACATTCAGACTATAGCACTTGCCACATGGACCTCTAATGTGGCAGCTTACATCATCAAAGTGTGCAGGTTGGGAAGACAATATAGAATGTCTGCTAGCAAGATGGAAGCTACAATCTTTTGTAATCTGTTCATGGAAATAAACTTCTATCACCTTTGCCATAGTCTATTGGTTAGAATCAAGTCAAAGTTCCCATTCACACTTAAGGGATAACAGCATGAATACCGGAAGGTGGGAATTATTGGGGGACCATGCTAGAGGCTGCCTACCCCACTATCCTTTCACTTTTAACTTTTTTAAGTCTTTATTTTTTAAGTGAATTTCTTGTGGGCAGATTATAATTGGGTCTTGCTTTTTTAATCCAGTCTGACAGTCTCTACCTTTTAATTTGGTATTTAGATAATTTACATTTAATGTGATTTTGTATGGTTAGGTTCACAGCAAACATCTTGCTAATTTTTTCTATTTGGCTCATCTGTTCTTTGTTCTCTTTGTCTTCATTTTCTTTTTTCTTCTATACTTAATATTTTTCATAATCCCATTTTATCTCCTTTTGGGAGATTTATTAGATATAACATTTTATTGTATTATTCTATTGGTACCTTTAGGGTTTATAGTATACATCTTTACTTTATCACAGTGTACCTTCAAGTACTATTACAGTACTTCATGTCCATTATAAAAACCATATAACATAATAACATTGATCAGGTGTCGGGCAGATTTGGTTGGGGTGGGGATGGGTGTATATATACATAATGAGTGCGATGCACACTGTCTAGGGGATGGACACATTTGAAGCTCTGACTCAGGTGCGGGGGAAGGGCAATATACGTAACCTAAACTTTTGTACCCCCACAATATACTGAAATAAGAATAAAAAACAAAGAAACCATATAACAGTATTTTCCATTTCTCTCCTCTGGCCTTTGTGCTATTGGTATCATACATTTTACATATATACATACATGTTAATATTTGTCCCATAATATATTGTTATTATTCTTAAACAGTCAGTTATCTTTCAAATATACTGAAATATTAAGAAAAAATGTTATATTTACCCATGTAGTTATTATTTTCAGTTTCCTTCATTCCTTTGTGTAGATCTAAGTCTCCATCTGGTATCATTTTTCTTCCTGCTTGGAGGATTTTCTGTAATATTTCTTGTACTGTAGGTCTGCTGGTGATGAATACTTTCAGTATTTGTATATTTGGAAAAGTCTTTATTAAACCCAAGTATTTGAAAGGTATTTTTGCTGGGTAAAGAATTTTGGGTTGACAGTTTTTTGTCCACCCCCCCCCCCACCTCCTCCTTAGACACATGGCTCAACTGTCTTGCAACTTGCATTTTTGTAAGTGAGAAATTTACTATCCTCTTTTTCTTTGTTCTTTTGTACCTAATGTATGCCTTTTTCTGGCTTTAAGATTTCCTCTTTGTCACTGCTTTTAAGCAATTTGATAATGATGTGCCTCAGTGTAATTTTCTTTGTGTTTCATGTGCACAGGATTTATTGAGTATCTTGGATCTGTGTGGGTTTATACTTTTAATCAAATTTGGAAAAATGTTGGCAATTATTTTTTCACATCTTTTTCTGTACAACAGTTTCTTTCCTGCAGGGACGCCAACTGTATATACATTATACCACTTGCAGCTGTTCCACAGTTCAGTGATGCTCCCGCTGCTCAATTTGTTGAGTATTTTTTTCTGTGATCTATTTATCTTTTCTTCTGAAATACCTGATCTACCATGAACCCCATATAGTGTATTTTTCATCTCAGACATTATAGTTTTCAACTTTAGAAGTCCAATCTTAGGTCTTTTTTATAGTTTCCATATTTTTATTTAGCATGCTCAGTCTTTCCTCCAGCTTCTCAAACATATGGAATATGATTATAAAAACTCTTTGAACATCCCTGTCTACTAAATCTATCATGTGTGTCATTTATGGGTCAGATTTGTTTGATTGTGTTTTCTCTTTATTTCACTGTGTGCTGGATATTGTTTTTTTTCTATTCCTATCAATATTCTTCATCTCTGCTCTGGGATGTAGAGTTACTTGGAAATAGTTTGATCCTTTTGGGTCCTGCTTTTGAGGTTTGTTAGTCAGAATTCAAGCAGTGTTTAGTCTAAGATTAATTTTTTACTCCACTACTGAGACAACACTCTTCTTAGTACTCTAATGCATGCCTCATTGTTTATGAAGTTTCACGCTTTGGCTGCTGAGAACAGGCACTATTCCTGGACCTGTGCACACTATGGGCACTGTTCTCCTGAATCCTTTCAGGTGGTTCTTCCTACAGCCTTAACTAATTTCCTCATACGTATATACTAGTTAGTACTCAAGTGAATACTCAAGGGGGCCCTCTGCAAGGTTCTTTCTGTGTGCAGCTCTCACCACTCCACCCTGCCCCACAAACCCAGCTGCCTTGGCCTCCCTGGACATCCAGCTCCATCCCCTCAACTCAGAGAGTTCGCCAGGCTCTGCTGGGGTCCTCTTCACAGCGCCCCAGTCTGGGAACCCAGAGGTCCTTTGGGAGGTTGAGAAATTCAATTTTGCCAATCATAGTGGGGAGCGAGCTCAAACTTTCTGACCCAGGGTCTCAAATTGTTTCTGTCCTTAGCTGCAAGCATTCTTTACTCTCCACTGGGAGGTTTTCTTTCTAATATTAAACATGGAGTTAATTTCTTGTATTCACTTCCGATTTTTGTTCTTGACTCATTTGGCAGATGATTTTCTGAGGTATACAAAGATGTTGTCTTGTGACAAGGTTATAGAAATTCCATCTACTTTTGACATGCACAGCTCCAAGGTCAATCAATAATGACTCCATTCCTGCAAGCATTAAATCACCAGTTATTGAACCCTGGGAGGTGCTGAGGCAGTGCTGCCCTCAAAGTGCTTGCAGTTTCAGGGGACAGGAAGGTACAGCAGCGTTCTAAACACTGGGCCAAAAATGTGTAGAATATACTATGTGCATGGGCTGAGAGCGAGGACTGGTGGATTTCTACTGAAAATTTTCTAGGACAGAAAGACACATCAGCTTTATTAAAGGACATAAGCCAAACGATCATTTGCAAAAGTCTTTCTATATACTAACACAGCAGGCAAAATTATTAATCAATTGTACATTGATTGCATTCAGTTTTGATCATATTTTTATACCATACAATTTTGTATCTCTGCAGATTTTACCACATTGAAGCCTGAGTTGAATCTCAAGTCCAACACTTACTAGCTGTGCAACACTGGGCAAATTTATTTAATTTTTCTGTGTCTCAGTGCTCTTATTTGTAAAATAGGGCTAATAACTGAGCATAGTACATAGGATAGTTGTGAGGATTAAAGGAATTAGTATAAGTTAAATGCTTCCAGGAGCACCTGGCAAATAGTAAGAATCATGTCGGTGCAGACTGCAATTGCGGGAGCCTCGTGTATAATCACTGTGTTTGTTTTATGGGAATTGAAACAATATTTCACCATTTTGAGTTAATTTGGGGGCCCGTTGTTTCTTTTTTTTATCTCCATATTTGCTGATCAACTATGATTTATTTGCTGTAATGTGCTTAGTCAAGAATATAAGTCCCAATTATAGCATTTTCCTATGGAAAATATAACCCATTTGATGATATTCCATTTCTAGGTATCTACCCTGTCCCCCACCCCCCAAAAGGCATCCACCCCTGTATTTACTTTCATTCAAAGTTAAGTTCTCTGCATGCACATGATATTCTGGATTGGACCCTAGAAAAGAACATGAACACGAGTGGGAAAACTGGTAAAGTACAATAAAAGTCTGCAGCTTAGTTAACAGACTTGCAGTGATATTAATTTCTTAACTTTGACAAATGAACCGTAATAATATGTTAACCTTAGAGGAAACCGGGTGAAGGGTATTCAGGAACTCTCTGCAACTTTTCTGAAAATCTAAAATAACTTTAAAATAAAAAGGTTTTTAAAAATCAAGTTTGCTTCATACCTTGTGCCCCAAACCCCCACATTACAGTATTAAAATATATATATTGCTTTTTACTAAGAAATGAGAATGCAATACCTACTCAGAGCACAAAATAAACACAAAACACAGCAAATCCTGACAATAACCCTTAAGATATGCCGCCAAGCTCCCATCTGGCATGGTGAGGCGCCGGGCCCACATGCAGACCGTCAGGCCACTCGGCTTATACGATGTCCGATGTCCGTAGAAACCAATTTCCTGGCTTCAGCTGATTTTTAAAAAGTCATACAGGTCCAGGCCATTGTTTAATAAGGACTTTTTAAAATGTATTTGTATTAAAGTAGGGATTTTTTTTAATCTCTTTTCTTCTGTCTTCCTTCTCCTCTTTCTTCTTTTTTGTCTCATTTTTCTCTTCTTTGTGTCTCTCTACGGGACTCTTTCTCTTTGGCTGTTTAATTTGACGGTCTTGGCTTATTTAAATCCTGGTGATTGGGGGAAAGTTGAAGATGACTGCTGAACAGACCAGAAGTTCAGGCGGAACTGTGCGACAGCTGACTTAGAGCCCCTCCACTGTCAGTGATTGTCACAGAAAACGCCAGCGGATCCACCGAACACCTCTACAATAACACGGCCAACTACCTTGAAGGATAAAAAGTTAATAGATGTCAGAAAGGGCTTGAGGTTCCGACCAGGGCTTTTCAGCTCCAAAGAGTCCCCCTAAAGTTAGACTCTGAGGAGGTCTGGCTTCGGGTAGTATAAACATTATCACTTTGACAAGAAAGAGCTACTTTCTCCAGAATCTTTTTGTACATAGTAGATTTTAGGTCATCCTTAATTTTTTTACCTCCCAGTAGAGAGGGGGTCGTTGACCTACATACAGAGCCATTTCATTTTCCTACTCCTGATGACAATGGTCTCCACACCTGGGGACCCCGTTCTGCTCCATCCCCTTTTAGCTGGCGATTCACCATGGGCACAGGACTTGAAAACCTTTGAGTCTCTGAGTTCCTGGGATTAAAAAAAAAATTATCTGTGCTTCCTTCCAACCAGCAAGCTTCAGGATTCAGAATTCAACACACAAAAAGGGATATCAGAGCTTTAATCTAGGAGCTTTTTGAAGAGATTTTCCCAAAAAGAAAAGTTCCAGTAAAGTTACTGTGTTCACATTAGTGGCCCGCATGCCAGCCGCGCCCTATTTATTACCAGCTCCCTCTCCTTGGCCCTTCTTTTTACTCTGAGATAATTAAAATGAAAAAAGCCTTTGTTGAGGCCCTATTCTTTTTCTTGTCTATAGCCCTCTTGATTTAAACAAAAGTGAGGGTGACTTGCTTCCTTCATGGAGCATGTTAAGAAAAAGCATGCAAGTTTACTTTTTTGTCCCAGTTGTGTTGAATTGACTACATAAAAAATAATTCATATGCTAGAGTCGGACCTGTGAGAGCAGCTGATTGTCCTGGGGTGGAGGGACTCGATAACAGTCTCCACCCGACAACACGAGGCTCACCTGCCGGAGATGCCAGGATCACAGGCATTGATACATAATCCAGAAGACAGTCCGCTCTCTCCACGTCCCAGATAAGTGACTGATTCATTGTTCAAGCTGACAGAAGAAAAAAAACCATGGTCTTGTTCAACAGGAGTTTAAGGCATCTTGAGGTTTATTGAAGAACAAGGAGTCGGAGAGCGGAGGCCAGCACTGGATGACATAGTATTTGCAGAACTTCCCGCACTCCTGAGCATTTGTGAATGGCTGTTTCCTACAGTCCTCCCAGGCCTGCAAGGCCTGGTCACTTTCAGTCTACAGATGAGAAAACTGAGGCTCAGAGAGGACCAATGTTTTGCCAATAAAGTGGCATGCATGGAAATGGGCAAAGCCAGGACCCAAAGCCAAGGGTTGTGAAGAAACTGCCT
Source organism: Eulemur rufifrons (assembly GCF_041146395.1). Taxonomy (NCBI): domain Eukaryota; kingdom Metazoa; phylum Chordata; class Mammalia; order Primates; family Lemuridae; genus Eulemur; species Eulemur rufifrons. Next base: position 4,201,014 of record NC_090983.1, read on the forward strand.
CTCCTTTGTTAACCTAATTTTCCCCCAAAATCTCTCTATTATCAGGAAGTAGCTCCACTTATCTCTAACCACCTCCTTCTAAACATGTTCTATTACAGGTGTGTCCCCTTCCCTGCCCCTTGGTGGCCTCCCAGCAGATTCCTCAGCTTTCCGATCACTTGCCAAGTCCCATTTTAACACTGAAATGCCAGTCCAGGCCAAATCAAAATGTTATCCTCTGGGCGTAAGCCTTGATCAGACACTGCATGAAAGATACACAGATGGCCAATAAGCAAATGAAAGGGTGCTCAACATCATTAGTCGTTAAGGAATGGCAAATTAAACCACAATGAAATATTCACCATTTCTCACTCATTAGAATGGCTCAAAACAACAAAATCTGACAACACCAAATGTTGGCAAAAATGTGGAGCAACTAGAACTCTCATATATTGTTGTTGGGTAAAATGATATAATCTCTCTGGAAAACTGGCAGTTTCTTAAATATATACTTATCAGCAATTCTACTTCTAGGTATTTACCTAAGAAAGATGAAAACTTAGGTCCACAAGAAGACTTATGCAAAAATGTTCATAGCAGCTTTATCCGTAATAGTCAAAAAATGGATACCCAACTGTCCATCAGTATCAATGGGGAAATGGATTTGAAATGTGGTATATCCACACAACTGAGTATGACTCAGCAATAAGAAAAGAATGAGTTACCCTGTACATGCAGCAGTATGGATGGATGCCAAAACCCATTCTTTGAGAAAAAGAAGCCAGACACAAAAAAGTAGAAAATTTCAGAAAAGGCAAAACTAACCCATGGTGAGAGAAGTCAGAACAGTGGTTGCCTGGGTGATGACTGACTGGTAGTAAACACCAGAGAACTTCTTGGCGAGACGGAAATATTCTACATCTTGAGTGGGGCGTTGGTTACACAGCTATATTCCTTTGTCAAAATTCATTCATTTGTACTCTCAAGATCTGCACATTTCTTTGTATGTAAATTTTACCTTAAAAATACATACATACAACTTTTCTCTCATCCAATTCACAGCTCCGCCCACCTCACCCCTACCCCTGAGTCTTTTCTTTCCCTTTCTGTCCTTTTTCTCCCCTCTCGCTCTGCTGCTTCTGGGTCTTCCTGTTCATCCAGTGTCTGGGACCAGGGGAGGAGAGAAGGTGAGGAAGGGACACCAGTGAAGCTTCCAGAAAGTCAGATGCTGCTTACTGGGCATGTGGGACAAACGGTGGAACTAGCGTTGCCCATCTTGGTTACTAAATCATTTCTCAGCTTTCCAAGGTGCAGGCTTCCATTCAAAATCAAGGGAGAATTTGCCCAAATCATCATCATCTACCATCATCCAACACTTCAGAAAACCATAAAGTGGCAGCCATTGCTCCAGGGGAAGTCGTGATGGTAGAAATGGCCAACCAGTCTCTCAGTGTCCCCGCTGCCCTGAAGGGTGTGTCCATTCACATCAGCCATTTCATTTCAGTTGTAAACGTCTATGCGCCACAGTTTCATAGCTTAGCGTCCCGGGAGGAAGGGAGGGAGAAGAAAGCACGGAACAGAAAGGGGGCGGATGGCAGGTCCCCAAAGGAGAACCTCAGCAGAGGGTCCTGGGAAATAAAGTGGAACTGCTCCTCCATCAAAGTCTCAGGGCTGCAGCTCCCCCGTTCTTCACTCGGAGCCAGCGGGGGGATCAGTCCACAGGAGGGAACCTTCCTGCAACAGTTTCATTAGGAAACGCGGCTCTATTTTTCTCCCAAGTCTCTCCCCCTGCCTCTGCCCACCCCAGGCTGGCACATGCCCAGCTCCCGACGGCCCTTCTGCCCCCACCCAGCACCCAGCCTTGCGGCTCCAGCCACCCTTCCCCTGGGACGTGTCTCCAGCCCATCTGCCTCCGTGTCAACTCCAAACAGGCAAAGTCGCAGTAACAATGATTCAACAAGACGAGCTCATGACACCCATTACCCTCACTGAGCACATTGTTCAGCGTTAAAGCCCTTCTGTCTGTCAGAAGGGATTGTAGCAGCAATCATGTGAGCAGAATGGTAAAGGGCATGTCAGCAGCGTCCAAGGACTCGGGCGAACATCTCCAACAAAGTGTACGTAAAGCAACGTCCTTTTCTCCCCCCCACACAAAAAATTGAGTGATGTTTGAATCTTGAATTTAGCCTTCTTTTTAGTAATTCTTTGTCATTGTTGTGACGTTGCTTGTGCAGTATCGTTTTCTGGTGGCTGTTGAATCATTCTATTACCCAGTCGTGGCTGGAGTTCAGATCCCAAGCGGGATGTGCTGACAGTGCGGCCACCAGCATCTTCCCTGTCCCTACCCGTTAGACCACTGCGTAAACTCAAAGACTAAGTCCTCGCCAAAAACCAGGGAGAATGGACTCCACCGTGCAGGGTAGCTGGGAGGACTGGGTAAGAATGGGGTTACGGTGCCGGCCCATCACGAGGTCCACAGGCAGGCTGACCCCTCCGTTGTCCTGCCTTCAGTGCCGGGGCAGCGAGTCTGGCCAGGAGCTCCCGTGGAGCGCTAGGAGAGGAAACACTTCTCTCTGCCTTGAAAGGAGTATGGGGCATATTTTCTACTTACTGAATGAATGGATGAATGAATGAAAAAAAGTGCAGCGATGACCTGTGGAAATGCCTAGAACAGTGCCTGGCTCATAGCAGGTGCTGGACAAACAACACCAATGGAAAGGGCAGCAGGTGGGTGGTGCGACGGAGAGCTTGGAAGCCACTCGGCACAGTCAAGGCCTCTGCTTTGCCACTTCCTGGCTGCATGGCCTTATGCCAGTTGTTGGTCTTCTTTTAGGCCTCAGTTTCTCCAACTGTAAACTCCACCTACAATGCGGAGTTGTTGCAAGGACTAAAGATAACAATAACATTTGTTAGGAAAAAAAAAAAAAAGACCAAGTACTGGGGAATCCAAAAGACCTTCCAGTGCAGACCCAGGAGACAGTGAAGTACCAGTTTGAGGGCTCTGTGTAAACAGGGTGAACGGGAGGCAGGGAAGACGGGATGGAGAAAACCTGGAGAAGGGCGTCTGGGTGGGGCGCACAGGGAGCATGGACGCTTGGCAGGCGGGTGGGGCACAGGTAGGAGCAGGTGGGTAAAGGGAGAGGCGAACGTTGGGAAGCCCAGGCTGAGGCCTTCGGACCTCGCCCCAGGCGCAGACTCGAAGTGCTCGGGAAGATGCTGGAGGGTGGATGGGAGCAGTGGGGAGCTGCAGGGGGGAGGTGGCCTGAGTCCTACTTCCCCCTTTAGAAATGAATTAAAATGACATTGATTCAACAGCCCTTGATGGGCTCATCTCTATTAACTCCTGCCTTTTGGCTCAAGTTACTCTTCTTTGTGCTGTCAACCTTGGGCCCCTGTAGCAGCCTGTCACCACAGTCATAGTAAAAGACAGGGATGAGGGATCTGGGGGTGTGTTTGTCCAAGTTGCTTCATATCAGAGGCTGTTGAGACAACACGATGTCTCCTTAATCCCTGTGAGACAGAGACAAAGTCGTTCTGACATCTTCAGATGGGAACTCTACCCTTGGTTCCCGACGGTGACTGCTCTACGCTGACCCCAGGCCTTCCTGACTTTTGCCTGTGATCAGGGTTGCAGGAAACCAGCTCACGAAGTCTCACCTGGGAGTTTATAAAGGGCTTAGCCAAGGCTAGGTTGCCCTGCACAGGCCTGCAAAGACTGGGCCATTTCTCCCTGGACTGAGGACACTGACAAAGATCACTGAAATGATGAACAGTGTTTTAACGATGGGCCTGGGTCCTGGGTTCCAGTCTGGGAGTCCCCAAGGCTGTTATCCATTTCCCTGGTTATCACTGGTGCCTCCTACCCAGCCCAGCCTTCTCCTCTACTCACCTTCTCGTGGGCCTGGCCGTACACACTTTCCAAGACCACTGCTTACGCCCGAACCAATCAACGGGAAACTTGGGAGTATTCTGGGAACCCAGAAAGCTAAGGGGACATTCTTAGCATCCATGAGCGGTTGCTGGGGCTGATGGAGGATGGTTTTGTTACTAATAACCTCTGTTGTTGTTCTTATATCAAACTATAACTCAACTTAGTCTGGCAAATTTGAACATACAGGCAGGCAAAAAGGAAATAAAAGCCCCCCACATCCCATCATCCAGAGGTAAACACACATTGCCCTATAAATTCCTAGGCTTTCTTTCTATGCACATAGATATATTTGTGCTTTTTCTAAATAGGGCCATACAGTGCTGTTTTGCAACCTGGTCTTTTCACAGACCCACTGTAAATACCTTTCCATGCCATTAAATAGGCTCTCACACCTTCGTTTTTAATGACCGCCAGCGTGTGCCCGCCAGACATGCCCCAGTCGGCTTGTTGTGCTGTTTCTTTCTCACGCCTGTGGTCCTGCAACTCAAACCATTGCCCACTGTAAGAAAGTGCCAAGGTTTAGCCAATTAGAAGCTCTTCATTAAAAATGAAAAGGGCATCTGCAGCCCTCCAGAGGGTGGGCCAGCGTCCTCATTCTTCTGAAAGGTGTCCGTGTTGCAAATAGCAACCTGGCCATTAGCCAGTTAGGCTGTGCACGTGGCAGAGAGGACTGGCTATATTTCCCTGTGGACTTCTTTACAGAGGCTGAGCTGCTTACAAAAAAAAGAAAGAAAGAAAGTAGAAGAAGATGTTTGGTAATTGTTTGCAAGCGCACACAGGCTCAGTGGCAAAATGAGACGGAACCCTTGATTTCTAACCTCCTGCTGCACTGTTCAAAATTCCTCCCAGAGAGGCAAGTGGGAAGCAAAGTGAAGCACTCTGATTGTAAAATTTGCATTCTCTCTTAGCTGGTTATTGTCCCAAAGGACATTTCACATCAAACTGTACTTGTTTGTAAAGATCTTTCACCCAAGGCAGACTACTTCTCAAGATACTGCTGACATATAGGCTAGAGAAACACAAAGAAAGAAATAAAAATACTGACAGCTGCTAGGTAAAAATATAAAAGGATTTAAGGACAGCTGCTGTCAGCTCTGAAAGCCTCAATGGATGAACTCGCTCAGAGCCCCCGTTAGGTAAATAATCAGAAAAACAACAGCAACAGGGAGGAAAGTAGAAAGATGTTAATTAAGGAAATGCGTTTGTTCAGCATACTTTTAGGCAATACCAGTAGTGGGCCAGGCACTGAGAATCAGAGATAGATAAACCCCCATTTCTATGCTCAAGGAGCCAACGGTCTAAGACAGGAGTCAAAGGTGCCAACAAACATTTGTAATATACCGTGACAAACATTGCACCCAGGCACGTGTGTACAAGGCATGTGACAACGGAGGAGTGAGCCCTCTGCCTCGTGGCACTGGGGAGGCTTCCTAGAGGAAGGAAAGATAGAAATGTCCAGGCTATCATGTGAGACAGGGTGTCCCAGGAAGGGGCACACCCAAGGCAAGGGGGCTTGAAACAGCAAGTGTGTTCTAAGAACCACACCTGGTCAGGTAGGATTAAAGCATGGGGGTGGGGCCTTAGGAGGTGAAACTGGTGGGCCCACAGGAGCTGGATCATGCTGTGTCCTGTGTCCTGTGTCCCGGGGAAAGGGACGTGGCTTTATCCAGCAGGAGTAGATTGCTGGGAGGGAGGAGAGTAGACACGGGAGGGACCGTGGGGACCATGCTCAGCGTCAGGAGTGGCTACTCACTAAACAGCAAGGATGCGGAGCTGGCCTTGAACGCTGAACAGTCTCTGCTGAAAGGCCCTGAGGCCCAGCCAGCCTCGTGAATGAATGGTGCTGCCTCCAACAGGGCTCTGCGGCCACATGGAGAAGAGGGGCAGACTACAGCTGGATTCTGGGGGAAGACTTGGCCATTTGAGTAGGGGTTGGCCATTGTCCCCTGCACTCCAGGAGACTGAGGGTGTGGATGAGAAAGTGACCGCACCGCTGCCCAGGTGGGGAATGAAGCCAGGAAGGGCTGAGAGAGATAAGGGGTCAAGGACTCAGGCCTCCAAGGAGCAGAGATGACCGGTAATCAACAGGTGTGGGTGAGCTCAAGGGGAAGGAGGCTGTGGTCTAAAGTCAGACCCCAGAGCTGATGGCAGTGATGCAGAGGTGACCAAGGAGGAATAAGCAAGGCTTGCCTCCCCCTCTCACCAAAGCTGAGCAGTTTCCAGGAGAGGTACAGGAGGCTGGAAACAGCCTGACCGTCTAAGGGCCTCTCCCTAGAACCATGCCTGCCAGACCCTAAACCTCCAGGCATGACAAAGCGCCCAGGTCACCAGTGCCTGGAGCACTACCATTTGGACCACATCACCTTCGCAAGGAGCACCGAACAGTTACAATTTTGTCATAAGTTATGACTCTGCATGTGGCTTCTTACGGCAGGTCGCTGGCTATTTCCACCATTTGGTAACCAGTGGGGCTCGTGGCCTCAGTGTTTGCCATAATCTCATTCTTAACTTAGTGTCTTTCTTCTTCTAATATTTATTGAGGTTTTTTTTTTAAGATGTACACAGTTTCAGGGTGCACGCGATAATTTAATACATTGATATAATTTGTAAACATAAAATCAGTGTACTTGGGATAGCCATCACTTTAAAGATTTGCATGATTCTAGCTATTTTAGAATGTACAATGGGCTACTGTAAACTGTAGTCACCCTACTGATCTATCTAACACTTGGTTTTATTTCTTCTATCAAACCCTATATTCGTGCCTATTAATCAACTTCCCTTCGATCCCTCACCCTCTGGTAACCACCAATCTATCTTCATGAGATGCCCATTTTTAGCTCCCACATGAGAACATGCCAACTCAGTTTGTAGGCTTGACACGGGAGACCCGAACTCACGTGCTTTCACTCGGGGTCACCCTCGACCTTTTAGGGAGCCAACTCGCCCGATAAACGCCAGCCACGGCGCGGCGTGTCAGCCGTCGGGGGTGCAGGATCGGGGTGCAGGTTGTCCCCAGGCGCGCGGTGACCCTCGGCCTCCCCGCAGGTGCGCGCAGGCGCTGCTGGAGCACGGCGCCTCGGTGCAGCGCGCGGGCGGCGCGGGCCGGGACACGCCGCTGCACGTGGCGGCGCAGCGCGGCCTGGACGAGCACGCGCGCCTCTACCTGGGCCATGGAGCGCTAGTGGACGCGAGGAATGGCCGCGGCGAGACGGCCCTGAGCGCGGCGTGCGGCGCGGCCCTGCAGCCCGACGAGCACGCGCGCTGCCTGCGCCTGTGCGCGCTGCTGCTGCGGCGGGGCGCGGCGGCGGACGCGCGCGACGAGGACGAGCGCAGCCCGCTGCACAAGGCCTGCGGCCACGCGCGGCACGGCCTGGCGCGCCTCCTGCTGCGGCACGGCGCCGACGCGAGCGCGCTCGACTACGGGGGCGCCTCGCCGCTGGCCCGCGTGCTGCAGACGGCCGCCTGCGCGCCCGAGAACGCGCCGCAGCGCACCGTGCAGGCGCTGCTCAACCACGGCTCCCCCACCGTGTGGCCCGACGCCTTCGCCAAGGTAAGGCGGGACCCCGCGGGCTGGTATGCGCCACAGGTGGTCGAGGAGCGCCCCGGAGCTTGGCTCCGCAGGGACTCTGCCTGTGGGGCCCGGGATGCATGCTGCTCTCAGATTGTAAAGGGCCCAGGCGCCCCTTGAGCACCTGTTAAAATGCAAATTCGGATCCAGGGGGTCAGGCTGGGAGATTCTGCATTCCTAAGAAGCTCCTGGGTGAGGCCTAGGCTACTGCCTGGGTGAGCCCACTTTGAGGAACAAGGGCCTAGAGGCCTTCTGGTTAGAGTCACTAGAAAATTAAGACGTTGGATGTCAGTGAGCATACCAGAATGTAGCCTTTCACAGTAGTCACCTGGGGACGCCAAGCTGTTGATTTCGCTGATGCCGTCATGGCCCAAAATATTTTGGCAGCTCATCTTTTGGCGTAATTTTCAGAAGGATGAAAATCAGTCTCTTGTTGCATCTGGCATTTGATCTGAAACAAAATTACCCAATCTGATCAGCCACCCTATTAATGATAACACTTTGCACTTTTGCAAATTTCTCTCCTTCAGTCTTCGCCACACTGCTACAAAATTCGCCAGGCAAATGTTCTTATTTTACCTGGGCTTCAGCCAGGTGAAGTGCCCTGTCCAGGTCACCCTTGCATTGGGACCTCACCCCCGTTCTGCTGGCTTGCCCTTGCAGACTTGACTCTGAGCAAGTTGTCACTTTGCCACCTGTCAGATCTACCCAGAAATAATTTGGATGAAGAAAATTTTCTCAGAGAAAATACCCAAAAGACTGGAAATGTTTTCAGAAGAAAAGTTCCGAAAATATTGGTCGGAATAAGACATTGTTCTCCCAGAAAGACCTCATTGAATGGAAATCATCCCATTTGATGTAAAATTTGGGTGTGTTTAATTTTAAAATGATTCCCATCAACCAAGATTCACCAGTCCTAGGCAAGAACATGTTTTGAACAAATAGCTGAAAAGCTAATATTCAAAAGGACAATATTCTAGATGGCCTGAAAGAATGAGAGTCACACATTTCTCTCAAATGCTAACTTTTCGCTTTAGATGCATTCAAAGTACATACAGATCGTGTCCTCAAAACGTTAAGTGAACATGAAACATCCACCGAGAGGACTCCCAAAGTGTTTCCTTACTTGACAAACACGATGACACTTTTCTGTTGCTCTCTCACCCTGTCTTTCAGTAATTCTTTTGTGGCGCTCTACTAATGCAGTAATTTCAATATGGTGACTCTTCAAAGGGGAGAAGTGCCAGTAGTTTTACATTCTGTAACACTTACCTTTTATGTTCACAATTTACATTTTAAAGTTTCTCATTATTAGCAGGCTTGGTTCATCACCCTATAACATGGAATAAGACTCACCCACTGCCCTCCAATTCACATAGTGTCTGCATTAAACCAAAACACACACTTCACCCCTCGTCATGAAACTACATAAAGAGTGAAAAGGAGGCTGGTATGGTGGCTCATGTCTATAATCCCAGTACTTCAGAAGACCAAGGCAGGAGAATCGCTTGAGGCCAGGAGTTTGAAAACAGCGTGGGCAACAAAACAAGACCCTGTATCTAAAAAAAAAAAAAAAAATTGTTTTAATTAGCCGGGAGTCGTGGTGCATGCCCGTAGTCCTAGCTCTTTTGGAGGCTGAGGTGGGAGGATCACTTGAGCCCAGGAGTTCAAGGTTACAGTGAGCTATGACTGTGCCACTGCACTCCATCCTGGGCAACAGAGCAAGACCCTGTCTCTTAAGGGGAAAAAAAAAATGAAAAGAGTAACAGACATTACAGGATGGGCCTCAAGTAGAAAATATGTGGGGCAATTTCTTTTAAAGAAAAAAGGAATCAGTATATTTCAGTAGTGGCTAGAAACAATCCTTAGTTAGCCTTGATACCATTTCAATTTGAGTGATCTTTGCCCAAGTTTTCAAGTTCCAGGGGCAGCCCCACAAGCATCATTTCTGGGAACAAAACCTGGAACTCCTGAACTCCTGTCTCCATGGCGGTGGGAGTTACCCCACCGTGCCCTGGAGTTTCAGGACAAGGCACAATGCCTCCCTCTGGGTCTTCAGGGGCCCTGTTCTGGGATCCCCAATACTGTGTCGGCCACACAGGAATGGGCTGCAGTCGGTGGTGCAGATGGGGGGTAGGTTTGGGTTTGGGGGCATTTTGTTATATAGTGGAATCGGGGGTGGGTTGCCAAGAGGCCAGGAGAAGCTCTTATCAACCAACTTCCAGTGAGTTCCGTACTATTGTGGAAAGAATTGAAGTTTCCTTGAAAAATCTTAATTGCTTGAGGCTTTCACCAAAAAGCGTTGCCCACCACTGCCTCCCTGCACACGGCGCAGTGCCCGCCGGTGCAGACTCTCAACCCGCGTTCGTTGAGTGAAAGAAAGGGATTCTGCAACTCCTGGCGCGGGCCTGCCTTAAACCTTCGGAAGTGAGGATTCTACCTCGGTGCGCGGAGATCCCCAGCCGTCCAGGGGGCGCCCCCGCCGCGGGAGCAGACGGCGGGCAGGGACACGCCGGGGCCGCTCGGCGGAGGTGGCGGCGTCTGCGCGGTGCCGGCGAACCCAGAGCGGGCGCCCCGGACTCCCGGGCAGCGCGCTCCTCCGCCGGCCCCCGCGCTGCCCCCCGGGGAGGCTCGGACCGGCGCGCGACCCCCGCGATGTCGCGGCGCGCGCCGCCCGTGGGCAGCAGCCGTGCCTCACACAGATGCGAAGAGACGCCCGTGGGGCGCAGGGTCACTGAGGCAAAGGTGTCACCGCGAGCTTGGGCATAAATCACGGTTCCCGTGCCCAACAAAGGCGCCGTCCCCGCGGCGGGCGGACAGGCAGCGTCCATGTGAGCCGCGCGGCGCTCTGCTGCGAAAATCCAAGGCGTCAGGGTCGGGACGCCGCGTGTTGACAGTGCCAGGCCTCTCTGTGCCCGGCGAGTCGGCACCCAGGGGCAGAGAGGCGGCCCGAGGGCAGGCGCGGCGGCAGCTGCAGCCAGGACCGGATTCTGGAGGTGTCAGGACCCTGGGGGGAGCGGGCGGAGGGCGCTTGTTTGGCACCTGCTGCAAGTGGACTTTGTGGGCTGGATGCTTGATCTGGAGTAAGGGCTTCGCTCAGGTTTCTCCTGCCACTTCTGTACCTAGAAGACAATTTGGGCAACAGTAAGGAAGCACGACTTTGCTCATCTCAACTGTTTGAAGAGCGCATTTCTGGAAATCCTGGAGCACCGCAGAGTGTGCGAGGGCACTGTGTCCAGCCCCCACTCCAAGATGGGACATGACCTCCCTAGTCACAGGGCTGGAAGGAAGTGGCACCAGATGGGACTCACACTAATGCTCTCCCCTGCCTCCTCCAGGGGTGTTCATTTGGGAACCTCCTCCATGCGCCGCTTGGTTTCAGTGGCCGGCTTTGGCTTTGTTTGTCCCCTGATACCACCTAACACCTTCCATGAGCGCTTTTCCTGTGCAATCTGTGTAGCTGACACATTCCAGCCCCTCCCACCTTGTCCCTATTTTGTGATATTTCCCAAAGGCGCTTCTGTTACATCCGGAGCAGAGGTCAGGGCAAGCGGTGGAGATGTACCTGCAGGTGGTCATAAATAATTCAGACTTGCCCATGAGTTGGGGAAGAGCAGGGACAACACCAGCCATGACGGTTTCCCCCAAAGCACACAGGTGTTGGCTGGGCTTCCCTGGACGTCCCTTAGGTGCTTATTTATTCATTCCGAAAACATTCCTTGGGACCTCCTGTACGTGCTACCGAGATTACAGTGAGGAACAGGAGCATTCGTAGTGCAGCCGCCTGTCCCGTGGGTGGGACAAGCACAGACACCGACGTGAAGTTGCCTGGTGAGAAGCCCTGCGAAGCCAAGGCTCACCTCTCCCGGAAGGTGCCAAATGGGGGTTTTACCTGCTGGGGAGAAGGTGGTTGGAGGTTCCCCCAAGTGCGTGTCATGAGTGAGCCCCAACTTGAAGGCTGAAGGGGGAGACAAACATTCCAGACAGAAGGAACAGCGTGGGCAAGTGTCTTAGGGCAGAACAAGCACTGCAGTGCCAGTCACTGGAGAGGAAGCCGCAAGAGGAGCCAGCTGAGACTGGATGGCCAGCCAGGGCCGTGCCAAGGGGTTGGGCCTTTGCTTTGGGAACAGTGGGGACTGTTACGTCATTTTAAGGGAAAGAGGTGACATAATCAAATGAGCATTTGGAAATGATTTGTCTGCTCAAGGGTGGAGAAAACGCCAGAGTGGGGGCTTATGGAAACCCCACATTGTTGTGGTAGTCCAGGTGAGGGGTGCAGACAGCTCGAGCAGGGGGCTGGAGGTTGGTGGCAAGAATGACACATTCTAGAAACATCTGCAAATCCCTGGTCTTGCCTCACATTCCGGGCATTAACCATGCTGAAAATAGGGACCTAAAGTTTTCATGTTTTTCTTTTTACCTAATTACACAATTAGGTAAAGTGACTTCACACATTTATCCCAATTTCACCGGATTTTTAGTGGGAGAATCCTGGGGTAGCAGTAGTCAAAACCCAGGGCTCCATTTGCTGTCTTCACAGCGCGGCACGTGTCCCCCGTCCCCAGCGGGAGGAGATGATGAGAGCTCATGAATAGCGCGCCTCTGTTTTTCTTGCTCTTGTTTTATTTCTCCATCTACATAGAAAGCAATGTGCCTGTGTGATTTTTCCCCTTAATTTTCTTTCTGCCGCCTCATTAGCTGAAGAGAGTGTGCGTGGACACTAATGACATCAGCATGTCAGAGTAATGTGGCAGCCGCTTCCCGGCAGACAGCAAGGAGGCAGCGGAGATTTTTAAACTGTGTTGGCGTAAAAATAATGAAGGCGGCCAGCTGCCTGGCAGACGTGAGGGGCACAGTGCAGAGGGATCGGGGAGGGGCAGGGAGCCCCAGAGAGGTGGAACAGAGGAGAGACAGAAAATGAATTCCCAGAGACAGGCAATAAGACTTTGTCACAGTCTGTGACCCGGGGGGAGGGGCGGGGGAGGAGGCGGTGCTTTTGCTCTGAGTCAGGGCAGCTCTGGGGGGGGGGTTGGGGGACCTCTGCGTTGTGCAGTCACTGGGAGCCATTTAACATTTTGCAGAGAAGTGGCAGAGCTGGTCGGAGGGTCGCTGGAGGGTCATGGCCTGAGGAAGCAGGAATTGCCTAGGGTACCATATAAATGCAGCCAGACGCCATCCGGAGGGGTCCACTGTGAGCTGTTCTTAATGGCATGATTTTCTCCCAACACATAAGGGAGATGATTGAAATCAGAGACTGCTGTGCAGGAGGAAACGGCATGTTAGTGGGGCTTGCGTAAGCCAGAAATACCAAGCGTCAAGAGCTTGTTGTAGGGTAGTGAGGGGCAAGGGTTGGCGAGGCTGGGCTGGGAGGACACATGGTTGACTGTGCCAGCCTGGACCTGCCCACTGGGTGCTCCCTCTGCAGCGTGGCCTCTCTCCTTCCCCAAGGCCTGCTTAAACCTGACCTGGTGACAGTAATGAATTGGGAAACAAACCAACAAACAAATTTGGGGTGGGAGGAGACCAGAGGTGATAATTCCTAAAATGTCAATGTGATGCCCAGTTTAAAAAGAGCAGCTGCTCCTGTTCTCTTAAAAATATCTATGAAGACGTGGACAAAAGGAGGGAAGAGAAAGAAAACACGGGAACAACAAGGTAACCTCGTGTCTAAGTCTAGGAAGGCCCAGTGTCCCCCTGCGGCACTGCTGTAAGCTTTCGGCAACCAGGCGGACGTTACCAGCAGAGTGGCCAGGCAGTGGGGGCTGCCTGTGGACATGCATTCGAGGAGATGGAGTGAGGGGCAGAGGTGGAACCTGGAGGCCCCTCCTAACTCTGCCAGGAAGACGGTGGCAGCAAGAGGCCTCCAGGCCAGAGCTCAGTCCAGCAGGGGAACCCTCCACCTGGGGATGAAGCTGAGCCCAGCCCTCGTCCCCTTCTGTCCACTCTGCCTCCCCAGTCTTCTGAGTGGACGGAGAGCAGGACCATGGACTTCCCCTGTGTTGACAAACTTCATGTCTGGTTCTCACCTTAATCAAAGATGAATAAACAGAAAAATTAGTGGATCCATAGTGTAAAGGGACAAAAAAAGAAAAATGGTACAGCGTCCAAAAATAGAGAGGAAACCCAAATCTCTCATCATACAATCCAGAAGAATATCTCAGAAATCGAGTGCCATAGAAGCGCAAGAAGACATAGCCCCTGTGATCCATAAAAACAACACATTAAGATGAAAAGTCAATAGAATGACATGAAGAGGAAGATGGAGGAGATAAAGTTATACCAAGAAAGTAAAAACAGCCATAGGTTAAACTGTACATTAACGAAGGAAAAGTCAGAATTGATTCATAGGTAAAGAATCAAATTGATGACGTGCGTTAGGGCGCTGACAATTTGTGTCTGCAGATCCTTCCCTGCTGTTCTGTTTTCTGTTCTGCATCCTGGGGGGCAGGGGAGAGAGCTGGCCCCTTCAGGCTGAACGCAGGCTCCATTATCGGCTGGGCTTCTGGCTGGGTTCGGCCAATGGCAGACAGCATGGGAAATTGGAGTGTGGAGAAAAAAAGAAGCCGCCTCCTTCTCTGCCTTGTGTAGCACCTGCATCTCCTCCATGACCCCCACACCCACCAGACAGCTCCTCCCCTCACGGCTCCAGCCCCCCTGGGCAGCCCCTGCAGCCCCTGACTGGACTTGGTTCCACCTCCATGGGGTGGCCCTGCTCTCTGGACTGTGATAAGACGACCTCATCCCCTTGTCCCACCAGCTCTGAGAGTGACAGATTTCTGTTTGGCTTATCTCTAGGCTACCTCACCTTCCCCTTGTGGACATCTCAGCTGTTTGATAACCTGTATAATCAAGTCCATGTGTTATATTGTCTCTGGTTGAAATATCTAGAATGATGTCTTTTGCCTGATTGGACTCTGATACAGGTGGTTTCGGCCACAAGTGGCAGAAAAACCAAATTCAAACAGTTTTAAAGAAGGAAAGTTATCTTGTTATCTCACGTAACAAGAAGTATAGAAGTAGCAGCCTTCAGGATTGGCTGTTTTAGTGTCTCCATGATGTCATCAAAGAGCCAGGTGCTTTGTAACTCTCTGCTCTGCCATCCTCGGTGAGTCAGCTCTGTCCTCAGGATGGCTACTCTCTCCATCACCGACAGGATGGCTTCCAGCAACAATCGGGCCAACTAGTTTCCTGTTCATATCCAGTTTTCTAGAAGCCCTGAGGGAGTGTCCCCAGTTGGTTTAAACCTGCCCTTCCCTGCACCAGTAACTAGCAAGGGGGATGGAATTACCATGATTGGATCAAACTAATCATCTGGATTGTTGAGAAGTCAACCTCAGGGTTCACTATAAGGAAAGATTAATGTTAAAAGGTCTTCTTAAGTGCAAAAGAAGAGAACAAAACTAAGAAACTAAAAGAGAAAGTGATGGTCATGAAGGACAGAGAGTAGAACACCAACCCACAGATAAGTGATGTGACTGCAGAAGAGCCTGGAACAAATGAATCAGAAACAATAACCAAAGACATAACAGAAGAAAACTTAGCTGCACTTAAGTCTTAACTTTTAGTTAGAAGTTGAATGGGTGTTCTCTGCAAATCAATGACAGGAGGCACATACCTATGTATACACTCTAGTGAAAATGTTCTAAAAAGGCCGGGCGTGGTGGCTCACGCCTGTAATCCTAGCACTCTGGGAGGCCGAGGTGGGCGGATCGTTTGAGCTCAGGAGTTCGAGACCAGCCTGAGCAAGAGCGAGACCCCATCTCTACTAAAAATAGAAAGAAATTATATGGACAGCTAAAAATATATATAGAAAAAATTAGCCGGGCATGGTGGTGCATGCCTGTAGTCCCAGCTACTCGGGAGGCTGAGACAGGAGGATCGCTTGAGCTCAGGAGTTTGAGGTTGCTGTGAGCTAGGCTGACGCCACGGCACTCACTCTAGCCTGGGCAACAGAGTGAGACTCTGTCTCAAAAAAAAAAAAAAAAAAAAAAAAGAAAATGTTCTAAAAAGACATGGAAAAATCTTGCAGAGTATGTAAGCAGAAAACAGGCTATTCATAAAGGAATAAAAATCAGGCTGGACTGATTTCTCTGCTGCAATATTAGCATAAAATACAATGAAATATCACCTGTGGATTTTGAAAGGAAAAGTTTGAACACTAGAATTTTATACTCAGCTAAAATAGTTTTATTTTGATAAAGAAAGATGCTTTTAGATATCAAGGGCTCATAAAACGTGCCTTTTTTTTTTTATTGGAAACAGGGTCTTGCTCTGTTGCCCAGGCTGAAATGCAGTGGTGTGAGCATAGCTCACTGTAGCCTTGAACCTCTGGGTTCAAGGGATCCTCCCACCTCAGCTTCCTGAGTAGCCAAGATTATAGGCACATGCCACCACGCCCAAACGTGCCTTTCTAATGCGATTTTTTTAAAAGGAAAAATACATGTGTATTAAATTACTCATTTAACAACTATTTATTGAGCACCAGTCATGTACCAGCAACTTACTAGGCCCTTGGGATATATGGGTGAACTGATGAGAGGAAAAACAGTACTCCTGCCCACATGGAGCTTACATTCGAATGGGGAAGACAGACACTAAACATGGAGCATAATAATACCTCACACAGCTCGGATAGCTCTGAGCTATTTTTCTTTTCTCGGGACACAGAAGGAATGAGTTCTGAGGGCAGACTCCTACCCCCACCCTGCTGCCACCACGTGATTCCTGTCCATCACCCTCATGCGCACTAGGTAATGACGTGCCCATGCCCCTCCCGAGACTAGGGCCAACACTCAGGAATTGCATCCACAGCACCTTTGCTCCTGGAGTTTCCCACTGAAAACCTATATCAGTACCTAGAGGATTCCTGGACTATCCCCACACCCAGACACTGAATTTGCAGCAACAACCTGGCCCCTCCATCAACCCAGGTTTCCGGACCACCTGATCATCATCTCACCTACCTGCATGGACACAGGAGTGAGCCAGAGCAGAGCCAACCCGGGCCAGCACCTGCAGCACAAACCCATCCTTCCAGCATCCCTGCACTACCCCCACCGATGGGCCCTGGATGGCACCTTTCTCTCCTCTGCCTTTTGCTTCCCCAGAAACCCTTCTTCATGTGCACACAGTGTGCCCAAGGCCACCCCTCAGCTGCCTGAATCCAGGCACCATCCTTCTGAACTCTGATGTCCATGAGTTCAAGACCAGGGCCCTAGATCTGGTGGTTGTAAGAGCAAATACAAACGAGAAATATGAAACTTAATCCTCCAACTGGAAAATAAGGAAAGAGATTTTGTTCTCTTCATTTTCTTAAAGATTTAATGTAGAAAACTTTTATATGTAATTTTTTTCTGCCTCTTTGAAATACATGTAAATCATTTTAATGGCTAAATAGGTCTTTGTCTTTTTTTTTTTTTGACTCAGGATTGTCTTTCTCTAGGACTTGGGAGCCATCACACTGAAATGTAAATTGCGAAGACAGTAGTGCCCTGCCCCAGTTTCTACTGGGGAGTGAGAGCTTGCCTTCAGCAGGCACCTGGTCCAAGTTGCAGAACTACTTCCTGCCATGAAAATGTGGAAGGTTTATTTTCCCTTTGAATATAGCCAATAGCAGACACAGACGTCCTCCCCAGTTACTGGGTGAATTTAGGATGAGCTGTTTAAGACAAATGGTGCTGTCATGTTGTCTACTTGAGGACTAAAGGTAGTAACTTTCCTTTCTGTCTTTGCAGTCTCTTAGCAGATTGCCCGAGATGCATATCATATTCTGCTTTAATTGTGTCATAAAACAGGGTTTTCTTCTGTTCAAAAATAATGGAGCATAATAAATAGGCCAATAAAGTGATAAGGACTATGGAAAAAGAAGAGGGTGGGAGGCAGTTGCAACTCTAAATAAAGTAGTCAGGTCAGTGACTTTTGAGCAAGACTTGAGAGGTGAGGGTGCAGCGGTGCAGGTGTCTGGGGACAGTGGTCCAGCAGCGGAGCAGCCGGTCTGGGGCCTACAGCTGGAATGGGCCCATCCTGTGCTCAGAGTCAGGGGACCAGGATGGCTGAAAGTGGAACGAGCTAGTGAGACAGTAGAAGGAGATGAAATCAGAGGTGGGAGGAGAGGGAGCACAGGTTGCGTGGGGTCTCGTAGGACGGTGTGATGACTGTGGCCACTGCGGGGTTGGAGCAGAGGGGTGGCAGAACCCAAATGATGTTTTGTAAGGATCTTTCTGGCTGCTGCGGTAGGAAAACACCTGAGCCGGAGAACAGAAGTGGAGAGGCAAGTCAGGAGGGTGGTCCTGTGACCCATGTGAGGGGTGACGGTGCTGTGGACAAGGGGGGTGACCTGATTCTAGATGTATTTTGCAGGTAGAGCCAACAGGATTCCTTAACAGATTGGATGTGGCGTGTGAGAGAAGGGGAGGAGTGAAGGATGACCGCGAGGCTTTCAGATGAGAGCCTGGAAGGTTGAGTTGAGTCACCTGAGATGGGAACGTTGTAGGCAGAGCAGCGGGTTGGACCGGGTGAACTAGGGAGTTCGGTCCTTGATGTGCTGAGCGTGAGACACAGCCAAGAGGAGCCGTGAGTAAGCGGTGGGACATTCAAGCCTGGAGTCCGAGAGAAGGTTTGACTGACCTGCAGATAAACTTCTGAGGCTCAGTGGCCCATGGGTGGTACTTACGGCTGGGAAACAGATCACCAGGGAGTGAGAGTAGACAGGGAAAAGAAGAGGGACAGGGACTGAATGCGGGGTCATTCCGGCATCAGGAAGACAGAGAGATAACACGGCCAGGAAGCTGAGTAGGAGCTCAGTAAGAGAAGAAATAAGCGGAGCCTCCCTGGAAGCCACGTGAAGAGGTGTCAGGTGGAAGAGCCATTAACGGCGTCAGATGAGGCTACACAGCAAGAGGGGCGGGGCGGACGTGCCCACCTGCTGCAGCCCCCTCACTGGTGCTCTGGGCAGGGGCAGGTGGGGACAGCGGCTAATTGGGCTGGGTGTCCTCCAGCCGACAGAGACGACATTTCAGACGAGCTCAGGAATGGGAGATCGGCCCTAGAATCTCTCAACTCTGCCTCCTACATGGCTCTCCATCTGTTTCCATCCTGACTGCCACCACCTGAGGCCAGGCCGCCACCGTCTCTGCCCTGCATTGTGGAAACATCTTCTTAACTGGCCTCTGTTTCCTCTAGACTCTTCTGCACATTCAGCCATCGTGGCATTTCCGAATTAAAACCAATCCCATCACCCTCCAAGTGCTCCCCGTGCGCAAGATAAAAGCCCCCTTACCCGGGGATAACGCTCTCCATAGTCGCCCTGCTTCCGCTCCAGTTGCACTTCCGGCCACACCCTGTGTCACACTGCACGCCCAGCCCACACCGTTTGCTCATCTTCTCCTCCCGAACTGGGCACAGTGTTCTTTCTGCCCAGAACACTCGAGTCCTGGGACCTCTCCGTGCCTTTTGTCTGCCTGCTGACGCCTCCCCACAGCCAGGTCCCGGCTTGGACGTCACTTCCTCCAGAAACCTTTCCCGGGCCAACCCACCACCCACCGGAAGTCTAGAGCTGAGTTTAGGGCCGTTTCCAACACCTTGCAGTGCCCCCGCCATATGACCCGAACACCTGTGTTATTACTGTTGTTTGGGACCAGAACGTTCCGTGAAGGGGGAGCTTGCCGTCCTAACGTGCGGATACAATGCAACCCCCAGCTTCTAGTAGGAGCCCAGTAAATATCTGCAGAATGAATGGCTCAAAGGACAGGTGGTCAGCATGCAGCCCAGCTACAATAGAGACATCTTAGGTCATTGTAAAGCCGGTTATAAAACTAAATGCAAATACCAAAATGATTACTGAAAGAGATGCATAACATAAAATATGGTCATATGATAATCATAACCTGGAACAAAACTCCAGATGTTATGGAGGAAGGAGAAGAACTAGTTAAGAGAGAGAAACGAGACAAAGGGTAATGGCATCTCTGGAACACAAAAGATACTATTTAGATTTTAAAAAGAACTATAGGTTATTTTTTTTTATTTTGAAGGTAATCACCAGTAGAATTTTAAAGAAAATAGCTACTGCCAAAATCCAGAAGATGAATGCAAAGAAATTACACAAACCTATATAATAGAACCAGAAAACAAAGGAAACAAGAACTGTAAAAAATAATAAAATGAGATAGAAGGAAGACCAAATAAATTATTTATAACAATAAATGTAAGTTGCTTAAACTACCCTTTTACCAATACAGAGACTCTCAAACACATTTAAAATAAAGAAAAGAAAAGGTTAAAATTTAAAAATGAGCAGACGTAATTCGGGCAAAAACATACCAAAAACATGTATTATTATATCAATATGCAAATAGAAGAAGTCCAGGGAAATACACAAAATGAGGGAAAAGATTCCTTTGACATTGACAAAGGACATAGGCTGTAGTGAAGAGATAACCATTAGGAACTTTATGTGCCAAAAAAGATTATGTTAAAATGGAGAAATGGACTGAAAAAATAATTCTAGGTGATTTTTAATTCACATCTCAGTCTTTCACAGATCAAGTAGGCAAAAAAGTGCAGAAGCTCCAAATCATAAATGTGACAAATATGTATTGAACTTTAAACAAAATACAGCTTCTTCTAGTGCCCGCCCAACAGACATTGCCTAGAGCCACATTGCAACACATGTGAAAATTAGTAGTGAAAAGTTGTTCATTTTTAAAAATAACTTAACCATTTAAAAATGTTACAGCACACTCCCAAATAACTACTGCATCAATAGTTATGTAATTGCAGACTATTTAATAAAGACAGCGAGAACTGTGCCTTAAAACTTATGGCTATGACCATAACTATGGTCAAAGGAAGGAAAATCTGTACCATTTTAAAAGTTCCTTTTATTATGATACGAGGGAAAAAATGTTACTAAATTAACTGAGCAGTCAATCCAAGGAGTTGGAAAGAGAAAGAGAACATACTTAAGGAGATGGGAGAAAAGAATTAATAATGATAAAGGCAAAAAGTAATGGGTTAGAATATTTTAAAAGAGAACTGATCAACAAAATCCAGTAACTGATTTCTTGAAAAAAAATTAAAATAGACAAACCTCCAGCAAGACCAAACAAGAAAACGACATTGAAAATACAATTACAGTGCATTTCAAATGAGAAAAGGGTGCTTATTCATAGACACAGTGGTCATCTCTCCCTTCCAGATTTGCTCTCTGCCCACATGGACCTCATTCTACAAGCTCCTGGCCCTCTGCCTTCCAGCTGGGTTTAGCCAGTGGGGTGTCTCTGCAGTAGGAGGGAGGAAAGGAGCGTGAGGTCAGAGGATTTATTCTCTTGGCGCTCTCTCTGCCTCAGGCTGGCTGTGTGTCCCCAACCAAGGATGGCTGCATCTGGTAAGACAGGCCCCCACTCACCCTTCAGTCCCAGCAGTGGTGATCACTCTGCCACCAGCTTCACATTACTGCCCTGACCTTTGTCGGTTCCCCTGCACACACAGCTGGTTAAATAGGCCCTGTATCGGCAAACACTTCTGGAATAATCCTATGTTGAATTTAATTTCTATTTCCTATTGGACCCTTATTGATACACATGCAATGCTAAATTTCTTTAAAATGAAGATTGTTTTCCAGGAAAATGTAGATTAAAAAAATTGATTCAAGAAGAAATCAAAACAATATGCCAATAACCATAAAAGAAATTGAAAATATCAAATTATTACCTGCAACTAAATGCCAGGCTTAGACAATGTCAAAGGCAAGGTCTATTGTGCCTTCTCAATTCCAATAATTATCTACTTTTTAAAATCCTCCCTGGTATTAGGCAGGTGCAGTGGCACACGCCTGAAATCCCAGCTACCCAGGAGGCTGAGGCAGGAGGATCACTTGAGCCTGTGAATTCACGGCGGCAGTGAGCTATGATGATCACGTCTGTGAATTAGCCACTGCACTCCAGCCTGGGCAACATAACCAGATCCCTTCTCTAAAAAAGAAAACATCAATCTTCTCAAGTATTAAAAAACCCAGAAATTTCCTCAGATAGTTTTACTAACTTAAAGTGATATTAAAACCTGACAAAAATAGCTCAAAAGTAAAACCATAAGCCAAATTTAGTTATTAAAAGAGATGCAAAAATCTTAGCAAATTGAATCTGGCATTATATTATATATAATACTTATATAGTATTTGCATGGTATATGTAATATATCTATCATATATAATGATATAATTATATTTTTATATTTTTTAAATTTATAATATGTAAGTTACATACAAAAGAATAGCCAAATAGGGTCTGTTTTATGAAGGCAAAAATGGGTCAATATTGGAAAATCTTTTTGTATCAACTTGGTTAGAAAAAGGCAAAAAATAAAATCAAATCCTAAACTTTGTAGTAACCTAGAAATTAAAGGATATTTCTCTGACATAGAACAGAGTATCTATCTGAAACTATGAATAATATCCAAGATTATGTTTATGGCAAAACATTAGAGACAATCCTACTAAAATTAGGAATAAGATGATTATGCTTGCTATTAATGTTGTTATTTAATATTGAACTTAAAAGAGCCAATGTCATAAGATAAGACATGAAAATTGAGGAGAAAAAAAGAGTATTATTTGCAAAATGATTATCTACCTGAAAAATAAATTTAGTAAGTAAAGTATACTTATAAATCAGTGAAAAAAATGAACACAGCAATAGAAAAATGAGCGAAAGATATAATTTAGCAGTTCACAAGGGAAGAAAAGCAATGGTCAACCAAAGCAAAAGTAAATATTCTATACCACCGTACCCATCAAATTTAAATAATTAGTGAGATGCTTTGGGTGGGGAGAGAGAGGCATTCTCATACTCAGTTATTCAAAAAGTGCACTAATTTATGCACATATAATTCAGTGGTATGTTTTAAAAGCTTTAAAATGTACTTACTCTTTGACCTTGTGATTCTATTTCCAGGAATTCAAGTAGATATTTAAATAAGAATGGTTGGGGGCAGAGGGACATAGGATTTTGTTCAAGGATGTCCATTGTTATCATATCAAAAAATGCTAAGGCAACTTACAGTAGTTAATTCATTGAACACGTTATGATAACTTCATAAAACAAAATATAGCTACAAAAATGATCTTGAAATGCTCATTTTTTAATTGTTCACAATCTATTCTGAGTGGAAAAAAGATCAATTTTCAAAATTATTTGCAAAGCCTTCCCCCATTTTTGTTATGTACTGGACATTAATTTTTTGTCTAAATGCATAAAACATCAGCATACACAAAATGTTAACAGTGGTTATCTCTGAACAAAGAAATATGAAGGTTTTTTATTTTGTCTTTCTGAATTTTAAAGGGGTTTCAGGGTGGGGGGGAAAAAAAAAAGGGTTTCAGTCTGAAACTGAAGTGGGGAGGTGCGAGGTACAGTGAGCGGCCGCGAGTGGTTTCAATACCTCCTTCCCTGTGACTCCATGTTCGGAGAGCCCAGCTCACTACTGGCTGTGGTCATCGTCTGCCGCAGATATACGGTGGCTGCTCTTAGAAATTTGCCATAACCTCAGCTTTCTCAACCAAGAAATAGGAAAAACAATTTTATAACACTTGGCAAATGTTAGACTTAAAAAAGCGGCTGGGCACGGTGGCTCACTCCTATAATCTTGGCACTTTGGGAGGCTGAGGCAGGAGGGTTGCTTGAGCCCACAATTTGGAGGCTGCAGTGAGCTATGATCACAACACTGCACTTCAGCCTGGGTGACAGCAAGACCTTGTCCCAAACAACAAAAAAAAAACAAACATTGCCATGAAGTTGCCCTGCCCCTCTCTAAAATCAAATCTGAATTTGGTCAAGCTTCTAAATCTAACTACAAATTTACAGAAACAGAGGGAGAGCAGCATGTTCACAAACCCACAGGGATGAGATCAGCAAAACCCCAACGGGGAGACCTCTACAGGACAAACAGCCCAGTTTCTACAACACAGGAAACAAAAAAGAGAAACCTAAACCTCCGTCGTATCAGCCAATGTCACTGTGTCAGCCTATCTAGATTGTTATTCAAACAAACAAAATATTTTGTTAATATACTGGCATTTAAGAGAAATTTGTGAATTTAAACCCTGACTCTATATTAGATATATTTATAAACTATTAGTTTCTCAGGTGTTATAATGATATTGTCTTTATGTTTCTTCCAAAGGTCCTATAAGAGATGCACTGAACTATTTACAGATGAAACCATAGGATACATGGAATTTGCTTTAAAATAATATTGGGGGAGTGGATGTGGCAGGATTGCCTATGGGTTGATGGTCGGCACGTGGGGGTTCATCATGCTGTTCAGTTTACTTTTGTGTATGTTCAAATTTCTCCATAATAAAAAGTGTTTTTTTTTTTACAAAAGCAAATAGTGTTCCCATCTTTATGATGAAGCTGATAGACTTGAATTATAAATTTGCAAATAAGAAAATAGGAATCAGGCTGGGCACAGTGGCTTTCGGAGGTGGAGATGGGAGGATCGATTGAAGACAGGAGTTTGAGACCAGCCTGGATAACATAGGAGTCCTCATCTCTATAAAAAATATAAAAAGTTAGCAGAGCATGGTGGCACACGCCTGTAGTCCCAGCTACTGGGGAGACTGAGGCAGGAGGATTGCTTGGGCCCAGGAGTTGGAGGCTGCAGTGAGCTATGATTGTGCCAGTGCACTCCAGCCAGGGTGACAGAGCAAGACCCTGTCTCTAAAAAATAAAAGAAAATTGGAATCTGTGCCAGCGGGGACTGCAACAATAGAATGTAAAGACTAAGTCAAGAGGAAATTCAGCAGCAAAACAATTCTTTTCCCCCAAGTCTCAATTTCCTGACATATTGGAAAATTGAGGTAAGAAATTGGGAACACCATGCGCGGGCCAGACTTCCTCCCAGCAGAACTTCTTCCCTTGTCTCTGAGCAGCCCTCGGAGCACAAAGAGGGCCTGCCCAGCCCTCAGCATGTCCCCCTGGGAGCTAGAATGCTGAAGCACTTTGCCCAGACTTTTCATAGGAGCCACCGTGGTGACAAGAAGGGCCCCCTTGCAGAGCTGTTACCTGTGTCCTTTTGTGTGGGAACTCATTAGACCCCTGCGGCAACCCTGTTGTCCTGTGGCTGTTGCTGTGCCCTGTGAGACTTGGGCACGGTGAGATCACACAGCCAGAGAGTACAGACCCCCGCCTCTGCCCACCCTTCCCCACTTGCACCCAAAACCCAGTCACCCTACACCGTCCTTCGCCTCTTCCAACCAGGTGCTGAAGACCTGTGCCCCATCCCCCGCGGTCATTGAGGTTCTCTTCAACTCCTACTCTCAGCTGCGCGTGTCAGAGTCCTGGAGGGAGGTGATTCCGGAGGAAGTATTTCAGGTGAGGAAACTGCTGATATCCGGGTAAGTGTAAAACATCTGAGGAGGGGAGGAGAAAGGGAAGCTGGGGCGTATTTGCATAGAAGGCTCAATGGTCACCCATCTGGGGGCCCATCACTATAGTTGGGGTGCTGTCGGCTGCAGGCAGCAGAAAGCTGCCCCATGCCGGCCTGAGGAAGGTCAGGACTCCCCAGCCGGTGTCCAGAGGAAGGTGGGCGTCGGAGCCACCTGAATCCACGGTTCTGGCTCCATTTCAGGACACGCCAGCCTCGTCCTGTGTGTAGCGTCCTCTTCTCCTGGCTCAGGATATGCCCAAGGCAGCTGTGGGCATTACATCTACACACGGCAAAGTCCTCAGTGACTGTCCATTAAAAAAGAGTGAGAACACTTTTTTCCAGAAGCCTCTAGAAAAATTTCCCCTCCTGTTTCATTGACTTGAGCCATGATTGGGCCACCCCCACAGCTGCAGGGCTGTTGTGCAAAGAGGGAGGGGCAAAGTGGGATCCCAGGACTACCTGTGTTACCTGAAGTGACCCGAAACAGAGTCCCCTCTGACCTGGCAGGAACTGAGCTTTAGAAAAGTTACAGACCCTTTTGGTGGAGGACAGTTGCCACAGAATGGTGCTTCTCTCCCTGGTGTGGCTAGTGGGACCAGGCAGCCGTGGGAAGGACGGATTGTCCGGGCAGTGGCGGGCCAGGAAGGAAACGCGTGTTGGCTCCAGGTGCACAGACTATGACCCGCCTGCCTTCCCTTCCAGATGCACAAGCCTTTCTACCAGTCCCTGTTCGCCTTGGCCCACACCCCACGCTGCCTGCAGCATCTCTGCCGCTGCGCCCTTCGCAGATTGTTTGGCAAAGAGTGCTTTGACCTCATACCCCTGTTACCCTTGCCGAAGTCTCTGCAAAATTATCTACTTTTGGAGCCAGAAGGTGTCTTGCACTGAAAACCAGAACGTGGCAACCACGGCTCTTGTTCTCATCTCTGCCCGTCCGTGGAGGCTGTGTGCGGAGGAGCCCGCCCTGGGTGTGGACGGACGAGGGTGGGACCCCCCCGGGTGGGACCCCCCCACACCCCCTCACGCTCCTGTGTGACTGGCGGAAGCACCAACCTCGCCGAGCTTCAGGGGCACCTGGAGGTGGAATTGGTAATAAAAGCCTTTTCTCGGCCGGGCGCGGTGGATCACGCCTGTAATCCTAGCACTCTGGGAGGCCGAGGTGGGCGGATCGTTTGAGCTCAGGAGTTCGAGACCAGCCTGAGCAAGAGCGAGACCCCATCTCTACTAAAAATAGAAAGAAATTATATGGACAGCTAAAAATATATATAGAAAAAATTAGCCAGGCATGGTGGCGCATGCCTGTAGTCCCAGCTACTCGGGAGGCTGAGACAGGAGGATCGCTTGAGCTCAGGAGTTTGAGGTTGCTGTGAGCTAGGCTGACGCCACGGCACTCACTCTAGCCTGGGCAACAGAGTGAGACTCTGTCTCAAAAAAAAAAAAAAAAGCCTTTTCTCCCTCCCAGGTTGCTTGTGAGGGTCCTGTGAAACCGTGACTACCAGAGTGCTTGGTCTCAGAAAGTGCATTTTGACCAAGGTTAAACTAAAAGGCACAGAAAGTCCTCTTCGTCACCATCGATAGGCTCCTTGAAACTGCGGCTTCAAGCAAAACAGGGTATAACAAAACCAACGTTACTGTAGGCTAATTGACATAAACAGGAGTTAAGCTCCTGCAGCGTATTTCTGGTCACAAAGCCATCTCACCAAACTTGTAAAATAAAGACTCAAAACACTCCTAATAGTAAACATTGAAATAGATGTGAGCTACACATGCATTTAAGAAAGATCAATAACAACAAGTAAACTTATTTGCCCAATTTTCAGTGAATTGGTGAGTGACGATGGCCATGGTGTTGGTGGGTAAAATCAAGGAATAAATGTTGGCAAAGGGAACCTTGTTGGAAGCATCTCCTACCGCCACGCGCTCAAACACAGTCACAGACAGTGCACTGTCAGACTGCAGCATGTATCGTCGTGCATTTGGATGACTATCATAGGAATTTTTATTTTATAATAATTTGTATTCATTCATTCATTCATTTTCCAACCCGCTCATCCCACTTCGGGGCTGTGGGTGGCTAGAACCAATCCCGGCAGCTCAGGGCACAAGGTGGGAACCCCCCACCCCAGACAGGACGCTGTTCCATCTCAGGGCACACTCACACACCCACACTCAGACTGGGACCACGTAGACACGCCAGTCCAACCTCACATGCTCGGCTTCGGGTGTGGGAGTTACCAGAGAGACAGTGTCCCTGGCCAGGAATCGATTTTTTTGTTATTGTTATAGCCATTTTCAGGGACCTTAACAACTTCAACGTCCTTAAGGCTCATAACATGGCTTTACTATTACCAGCTTTTTAAAAATTTCTGCAGAAACACTTTCAGGGAAGCAGATTCATTGGCTGACTCAGGAATCGATTTTGTTTCTCATCAACGTGATGACAAAATGAGGTTGAAAGAAATGACGTTATTTGAGGCCCTGCTGGGTACATATTTATCCAGGCCTTCAGGCCCTCTGCCCACAGAGAGGCCTGTCACCCCTCCTGTGGCCCGGCCACCTGGGGAGCCTCTGTGCCCAGAGCTGCCGGGCCTGCGTGTGGAGAACCCTAAGCCTTATCCTGCCTTGCCCTTCCTCCCCCCACCTCCTGGTAAACACTGGTCCTTCCCGTGTGCCCCCTGTGGCATGGCATGCCCCTCCTCTTGGGACTGGTGAGTAATAAACTACCTTTTCAGCGGCAGTCTTCTCCTGATCTGTTGGCCCTACTAGATGTCAGATTCTCTGTTAATATGCTATGTGGCAGGGACTCTCTGTGGCCATCCTCTGAGGATAAGCAGCAGCTCCCTTTTTTCCAGTGCAAGGTGCTCCCAGGATGAGCCTCAGAGGGGACAGGCACATCCTCCCGTTGGTGCATTCCAGAAGGGGAGCTCAGACCCAGCCAACAACTGCAGTACGAGGCAGGATGTTTGTGCACCAGGAGTGAAGCCCACTGTGGGAGTGGAAGGGGCCCATGCAAGGCCCACCCAGTGAGGGTGAGTGTCACGAAGGAGGAAGCCAGGCTGCACTTGGGGTTGGCCAGATTTCAACACAGTGGATCTGCCAAGGGCGTGACACTATCCCCAGCACCAGCTGAGCCGCCCACACTCGCCCTTTGGACGGACAATTGACCTGTCCTACAAAAGGGCCATGTAAACACAGCTTCAACACACCCCCACCCCAGGCACATGACTCTCCCCAAGCCCCTCCTACATGGGCTTTGAGGGGTCACCCCTGTATCCAGAGGAAAACTTGAACAAAGGCAGGGGTGTAGGAAAGTGCAAGGCTCAGGGGAGAGGCAGTGATTCATCCTACTGGAGGGGAGGGTCCCCATACTTTGGCAGCTGGAAGGAGGCAGGGCTGGAGAGGGTGGTGGAGGTCACCATGGGACTCAAGGAAGGTTGCTTTGTCCTGGAAAAGGATGTAGCACACTGGAAGGTGAGTGCAGCCCACGGTAACACCCTGGGGATGGGTTCAGAGTCAGGTGACCACACCTGCTACCTGCTCTGTGGCTCCTCATAGTCTGTCCAATGAACTTCAGAATCCTCGGTTGGGAGGCCAGGGCTGGAGAGGGTTAGGTTTCCAATATATATTTTTCTCAAATTATAGCTTAAAAACAGCACCTTGATTCTTACGATAAGCCCCTAATCTCCACGTAGCTGCCTGAAATCTCACCACTGTGGAGGCATCTTTGTCCTTATCTTCACCCCCAAGAATTTTCTTTTAAAATTCAGATGCTCCTGGGAAGAACTAACCTGTGAAGTTCCTCAGAGATAAACCATTTGCTTATTTGTTCGTTTATTTTTTATTTTTCATTGTGGTAAAAACAAAATTTACCCTCTTAACTATTTTTAAGTACACAGTTCAGTAGTGTTAACTCTGTTCACATAGTTGTGTGTCTCTAGAACTTTCTCATCTGGACAAACGACTCCCTGTTTTCCCTTCCCCCAGCCCCTGGCAACCACCGCTTTACTTTCTGTTTTCATGGTTTTGACGACTCTGCCTCACATAAGTGGAATCACGACATTTTCCTTTCACGACTGGCTTCTTTCACTCAGCCTGTCCTCCCCCGTGCTGCAGCGTGTGACAGGATTTCCTTCTTTTGTAAGGTGAGTAACACCCCACTGGACGTATGTACCACATGCTGCTCATACACACACCTGCCGGTGGGCGTTTGGGCCGTTTCCTCCTCCTGGCTGTTGTGACTCGCACTGCAATAAACCGAGGGCTGCAGGTCTCTCTTCCGTATACTGATCTCCTTTCTTTTGGATAGATGCCCAGACGTGGGATTGCTGGATCATATGGTAGTTCTATTTGTAATTTTTTGAGGAACCCCCGTACCCTTTGCCATAGCGGCTGCGCCGTTTTACATTCCCTCCAGCAACACACGAGCGTTCCAGTTTCTCCACATCCTCATCAACACTTGTTATTTTCTGGTTTTTTGTCTTTTTTTGTTTTTTGACGTTCGTTCACTCACTTAACTTTTTTGAAAGTCTGCTGTCCGGGGCTGGGGCCCCATCTTCAACGAGACAGACTTGACAGGCGCACCCTCCTCAGGGAGCCCACAGCCAAGTGAACAAGGACAACTCCTCGCAAGGCTGCTGGGGAGCTTGGGCACATCGGGGAGGCATGGGGAGGAAGGGCTCCCATCCTTGGCCACGTCCTCTCTGGCCACCTCTCCGTGTTGAATGTGGGCTCCCGAGTCCCCAGGGCAGGTGGCAGTTTGCACATTGTGAGGCTTCCCTGGCCATTGCTCTCGTCACAGCCGCCTACAGGCAACCCTGTGACTTCCGCGATGACTATTCCCTTCACCCCACTCCACTGAGTCAGCACCACATGAAATACGGTATCCAGACCTCCAGCCTAGCGCTCTTGGTCCACATGGACCCAGGTGCAAAAGTCACATCACAATAAGCTGAACCTCCTAAGATCTCAGGAGGCCTTTACCCTGCCCCCAGCTTCTCAGGAACATGACGTCATGGCTGCCAAGATAATGAGTAAGGAACAAGTTGGCACTAGAAATTAGTTCTGGGTCACCTGGGTTCTGGTGGCAGTTGAGATGTGCTGAATACTGCTCCTGAATTACGGCTGTGACTGTGGGATGGAAAATGACGAGTGTGGTTGTTTGGGCCTATCTTCATCATTACATGGGATGGAATTCATTCATAGTTTTGTAGAATTTGCTGCGAGCAATTTGCTTTGTAAAAGGCAAAGAATAAAATGACTGCCCAAAACTGTGTTGTTTCAGTGACTATGTCTAGCTGTGCTCTATGCTACAAGTGTTAGGAAGTTCCAAAATTAAGGGACTTGCACATTTCCACATAGATAAGAAAGAAAGAGAAAGGAAAGGAGGAGGAGAGGAAGGAGAAGCAGGAAGACAAGACTAAGAGGGGAGGGAAGCAGGAGGAAGGGGGTCGGTTAGTGGAGATGAACGTCTGGAAAAGCATTCCACTTCGAGACTAGAATCCTCCCAGCTTACTTCTTTTCCAGTGAACAACATATATCCTGGTATTTTTTTTCTTTTTTAGTAAAGGGTCTAAATATGTTTTCCTTTCATATATAGTTCACACTGAACATCATTTTCTCATTGAGTATATTACATAAACTCAACTCTGTGAGGCCTAAATTGTTTCCTTCAATTTCAAATTTAGTTTTTAATGGTGCATTCACGTGGCTCAAAATTCAGAAGGTAACAACAGAGTGAATTATGCTCTTATCTGCTGTTTCTACTTTTAAAGCAGAATATTTTTCTTCCAGCTTTTATTGACTATCTTTATTATTTGTCATCTGACCAAGAGATAATTCAAAAATACACAAATGAGGTCCTCCACCAACAGTGGTCCTGGGAAGGCTGGCCTCTGTCCACACCAACCATCCCTGGGACAGGAGGAAATGGTCGCAGCTGGACTGCCCAATCCACAGCGCACGGGCAGTAGGTACACAGACCGGGCACTGGGTGATGTGTTATGTTTAAAATTCTGAATCTAGCATTGGGCCTGTCTTTTTGGTGTTGGTTTAATTTTAAATTACTTGATAATTATGGATTCAGCATGGTTTGAAGAAAATCAAAGCCAGTGACACTTTTAAGTCGAAGGAGCATTTGCTAATCCCGGTAACTGTTTATAATTGTCAATTTCCAATTTCTGATATAACCTTTTAGACACACGCTGATGGGGCAAGCTGTTGAACTTCGCAAAGAGCACTTAACCTTCTACAGAAATTGTATAAAATATAGGCTTGGAGAATGAGCTGGTCCCACTCCTGTGCCGCAGCCTCCTGTCCACATGGAGCATCTAAGAAGTAGTTCAATCACTACAGTTTCAAATGCTATTATCTTGCCAAGTGCTTTTCATCTTTTAAGAGCTGCCAGGGACCAAGTGGCACACCAGGAGTATTGTATCTTTCGTTCCATCATTTTAAGGATAAATTATTCTTTAGTCAAATTTTCTATGTGTAGCCAGGATATTCAGAGGCCCCAAAGTTTCAACTATGATCAATATCCATTTTACTTCTGGGATTTACGTATAGTCTGGGAGCATCAAAATACTTTTCAAACTCCAGGATTTGTCTTGAAATTGTTAACATCTTCCTATGTTAAAACAAAATTTAATAAAATTGCGCAGCTAGAGCCCTGTGGGATATTGCAGAAGTACTGAAATTCGTTTTCACAGAGTCCTGCAGGTGGCGCCATAGGCAAACGGTCTTACCCTCGCCCACCAACCAACCTGCTCTCCCCAGAATTAAAAGAGAAGGAAAACAGGAAGAAAGATTTTAGCTCATATGATAAAGGGAAGGAGAGCATAGGAAAACTATAGATTCGTCAAGTATCATACAGAATTGTGCTGCCATAATAAAAAATTCAGTAATTAAAATATTGATTATGGAGTTGCCTGCTTCCTTTGTATTAAATATGTGCATTTTATAGGCAATGTGTTTATAAATAAATATAATTTTCAGTTGACTCTTTTACGATGAAATAATGACAGCCCAAACCTCATTTGTGTGTTAAACGTGTTCTTTAGCAAAATTATACACTTACCATTGCAATGTAACTAGCTGGGTTTTCAGCCTGCATCTAATCTTCCAGAATGGTATTTCTGCAGTCCTAACACCCTTGGCTTAATCACTCCAATAAAAAGAGTAAATTTCTTTGTAATGCAATTTGTAAGCAATAAACATGATTGAAAATGCAGTATGTGCTGTCAACTACGTTTAATGCAGGGTTTTAATTTGGTGTGTAATTATTCATTTGGTAGGCACTTTTTCCATTCACATTTCTTTTCCCTGCTCTTAAGAAAGTTGGTAAGTTTGGAGAACATTGGAAAAACAGGCTTTCCGTGTATTTGATGAAAGCCGGAGTTTGATACAGATGTTATGGCAAGAGAACATTTTTTTTTTTTATCTGCTAAAGACAGGAGGTCACATTAACTCGTAATACAGACACATAAAAATGTGATTATGGGTTCTAAACAGAACGCAGTAGGCTCCTAGTTAACACAATGAGATTTCTAGGAAGTGATGCATAAATTCTTCAAAAATGACACATTTCTCACGTTCCATTCCAATTAAATTACTGAGGCAGCTAACAGCAATGAGCGCAAAGTACGGGGATGAAATGAGGGTTTTCTTCTAGTAACTGTATCTCTGTGAAAGTATATTTTTATGAGAAGCAGTTAATATTAAGCTATTATTTTTCAACTGTGCTGGAAGGGATGTCTTGAGCCTTCCTTGTCATCTCCCCGGAAGAGCCTCCTCCTTTGTTTCTTGGGTTTGCTAATAGGAAGAACGAATTGCTCCGCTGGGTACCGCCCCCACCCAGGTCTTTGGAGTGAAAGGGACCAGCCCAGAAGGGGTCCCAGGCGTCAGTCCCCATAACCGGGCCCAATCGCTGCCCAGAGGCCCGCGGCCCCGCGACTCCAGGGCCCGAGGCGCTCGGCCCGCTCCCCGCGGCGCCCGACCGGGGCGGGAGACGTGGCGCTCGCACCCACTGCGACCCGCGAACACGCGGGCCGTCCTCCGCGCCCGGCTCAGGCCCCGGGGTTTGAGCCCCCGCGGCTGCGCCGGGGGTTCAGGGCAGCGCCGGGTCGGCGGGGGGAGTTCTGCGCGCAGCCTGCGGAGCCCCCGCCGCACGGGCCTGGGGCCGGGGTCCGGCCCACCCTCCCCAGCGCCGCTCCCAGGGCGATGGGGGCTCAGGGCGGTTCCGGCAAGCGGGCCGGAGGAGCTCGGGGCGCCGCAGGGGGGCGGGGAGAGGGGGCGTCGGAAGACAAAAGGATGCGAGGCTTTAAATTCAAGATGTTTTGAAAGCCTCGCGCTGGGGTTTGAAAGGCGCTCGGAGGACGGCGGCAGAGCGATCCCAATCAGAAATGCGATTTGAAGTCCTAATGAACTTGATTGCGTGAACATTTATAATCCCCCATGGCCCTAAATGAAATCAGATACAATCAGAGGATCCAGGGAAGGGAGTGTTTACAGCCGACGCCGGGCGGCCGCGGGACGGGGCGATGCGGCCCCGGTATTGATGTCGAAAATGATGGATAACGCGGGAACGGCAAATATACTATTTGTCTAATGGCTCGGCAATTAAATTCCCCTGTAAATGACCCATGCCTCATTTCATCCTAATCTATGGAATTTTGATTGAATTCGTCAGCTCTAATTGAAAAATACTGCACTTTAAT
Organism: Eulemur rufifrons; assembly: GCF_041146395.1. Taxonomy (NCBI): domain Eukaryota; kingdom Metazoa; phylum Chordata; class Mammalia; order Primates; family Lemuridae; genus Eulemur; species Eulemur rufifrons. Next base: position 4,234,633 of record NC_090983.1, read on the forward strand.
GTCTGCATTGCAGTTTCAGGACGAGAGCGGTTTTAATGAGACAGTGCCCCCCTGACCCGGGAATATTTGAGACTTTTATTCGGAATTTAAAGCCAGAAGATTGCTCAACTGAGCCCTGCGATTTACTCTCCTGTACCCACGTCCATCCATCTCCAGACGCGATTTAATAAACGCACTTGAGGATAAATGCGCCCCGACCCTCGCGCTGATGCTGCACCCACGGGGCGCCGCTCCTCGGGTAGGCAGGGGCTCGGGGCGGCGGGGGCGGGGCGCGCTCAGAGGAGGGCGTGCCCCTCCCCGAGGCCCAGGTGGCCTGCCCTCCGCCCACCGGACCTCCAGCACTAGCGCGGACGCCGACTTCCGCCTTCCCAAGGCCAAACCTAGGAGCCCTCCCTGGAGGAGGAGGTCCGGCTGCCTGCGACCCGCGCACCTGGAGAAGGGACTCCCGCACCCCGAGGGCCGGCCCCTGACGCGCTTTATATGCAAATAGCGAGGCGAAGCCATCCCTGAGAAATTAGCTACTTGCTGAAGCATATTTACTAGATTGAAATGAGTTAAAGAGAAACGTTTTAAGTCGTGCGAAGGAGATAATTGGGACGCATTAAAGCTGGGGATGTTTGCGCCTTTCGGAAAAAAAAAAAAACAAAAAAAAACAGCCGGGGGAGGAGGGGAACAGTCAAAGCACGCGTGGAAACCAAGCTGGGGCTGGTCAGAGGCTGGAAATCTGGGAGTGCGCGGGACAGGTTCCCGCAGGAATCCTGGCGCGGAGTTCCTTCTGGAGGACCTTGATGGGGAGCCCTCGGGTCGCGCCCCGGCGGGCCAGGTCCCTCCCACGGCCTGCAGGGGGCGCCCTCAAGCCAGGGTCCTGGGGCGAGACGGGCAGGGTGGAGGGAGGGGCAGGTCAGCCCTAGGTCCTTGGCCAGTAGCTCGGGTGCCGCAACACGCAACACCCCCCCCCCAACTCCGCCTCGCGCCCCCCGTCCTCCCCCTGTGTCCAAATATCAGAAGGTGGGGGGAGGCGAGAGGCCAAAGTGCGCAGGCGGCCCAGTGTCTGCCCACAGGAGGAATGCATTTGAGATTCAACACACAGAGTTACAGATCTCTCATTTAAGATAATCTGAAATGACATAAAACCCTGGGAAGGCAGTGCCTTGGCCCTAGCGATGCTCGCCTTGGCGATGAGGCAGACAGCAGAGGTCTCTCCCGGGCCGGGACGTCTCTGCGTCCCATTCCCCGCTGCGCCCACCCAGGAGCGGCGCCCTGGACCTCTCTCTCCTGGGGGGCCGGCGCGTGCTGTTAACGCCAAACTGCACCTGGTTCCGTGCGGTAGCCTGTGCTTCAGTCTCTAAATGCTCGACAGCCTTGTGCTCAGAGGCTGCCCGCAAACTGATGCTCCCGCTCTGCGCGCACAGGCTTCTGACCCGAGCCTGCCTGTGCTCGCTGAGCGCTCCCGAGGCCCGGTTGCCCCGCGGGCCCGCTCCGGGCTGGGTGCCTGGCCAAGGCTGCTGCGCCACCCAGTTCAGTCCCCACAACAACCCGTGAAAGCGCCTGTTAATTATCCGGTTTTATCCTGGCGGTCGGGCCGCTGGTGGGCGGCAGCTGGGATTCCCGCCCCTTGAGCAGATGGAACCACAGAGGCCCGTGTGCGCTCAGCTGTGCGCCCAGGGCCCTGGGCCCAGATGTCAGAGGGTTTCCTATCTATCGCTTCCATGACCTGCTCTGGCTGAGTCAGAGCCAGGAGAACCTACATGGATTCTATAGGAAGCCGAGGTGGGTTCTCCATTATCACGTCCAAAATCTGATCGTTTTCATACACCTTGTCCAATCATGGAGGCCTGATATATTTTTTCTCCATCGTTTTTGACAAAGGCTTGTCTTGTGGCCTGGATGTTAAAAATGAAGATAAATTGAGAATCTTATTCCAGTGCAACTATAGGCGTGAAAAAGACAGATGTCTCAGCCCTTCTGATTCCTGGAGAAGGGAGTCCATATCCATCCACTCTAGGAACCGCGGAGCCCCGCAAGCTCTAACGCAGATGCCGTTACTTACGTGGTCCCTAGGGGGCGCTCTAGTTTCTGAGCCTTGGGCACACCCACGGGACTTTTCAGGCTAATAATTCAGAAATTGTGAAGCCTTAAATAAAACCATTTCTTGTCATTCCCTCATTAATTCACTAAAACGTATAATACTTATTTGAGTTTGTCTACAGATAAGAAATAACCTTGTTAGATGATTAAAATAAAACTATGTAAAATTTGGCTTTCAAAAAAAATTATTCAGTTCATTACAAAGTATAAATTTCCAAATAACTTACAATACACAGAATGAACTGCATTTGAAGCTTTTTTGGCTAGAATAAAGTTAAACTTTAAGAAGTCTCCCATCTCTTAAGGTTTCTGGGGGTTTCTTGTTTTGCTTGTGGTTTAACTGGGTCTGCAAGAAACTTGAGAACAGGAGGAAATTATAATAGCCAAGAATAGATTAGGAGCATCACAGTGACAATTATATTCTAAAACACTCAACTTCTAAAAATATAGGGGAGGGGAGAAGGAGGTTACGTATATAGGGGAGGCAGAAAGTCCCTAAACGCAATGAATGCATCCAATTTGGTCACATGATATCCAATTGCTCTCATTTTCTGAGCCATCATGATCAAGTTTTGCTCTGTCTAAAGCTCCAAGTTCATTATTGCCACAAACTTCAGGGAACAGGTTTGTCTCTGACTTTGGTTCATTTCCAGCAGAGACTAGTTTTTCTCACATTTCCAGAAGGAGAGCTGGAAGGAGGAAGTCCTGGAAGAGGCCCATTCACAAAGTGCCCGACTCTGTCCTGCTACCCAGCCTATCACTGCCAGCGATGGCTGCTCTGCTGTGGCCTGGTCAGAACAGGCATCCCACACCCACTAGAGCCCCCAGAATCAGCCCCCCACCACCACCTCTCTTCTGGTATCAATGGCTGTGTCTCCTGCAGGTAGCAATTGCCTGAGTGTGGCCCGCCTCAGTGTGTGGGTGTAAAGGAACCGCAGGGAAATGACATACAGTCCTCCTGAATGACTTCCCCCTGCAGGGGTGTTTTAAAGTCACTGTGCAGAATAAATACTAGACAGCAAAGTACGAACACCTTTTCTTTAACTCTGTGTTCATCATTTAGAGAAAGAAAAACACTGCCTCAACACACACACACACACACACACACACACAACATGCCCCACGCAAAACGTTTTCATTTCCTACAAAACCAGAAGTGTCCCCTAGGAATGTGTAAGAGAGGCATTCTGAAATTTTCTGGATTCTTTCCATTGTGACTCAGAACTGCTTTTTCCGGTACTCCCGTAGCTTCCTATTTAATTTACATATACTCTAGCAGGTTGGCTACTTGCTGAAAATACTTTGGGATCTCGGGGATTTGTTTGCTCCTGGTTGCTTTTTTTAAAGTTTGGGAACTTCAGACCACACCCATCCATAGGGAGATGTAATTGTTTGCCTCAAAGTCATGCAAATTAAGTCCTCTAAATTTTTTCAGATGACAAATGGAAGAAACTCAAAGGTTCTTCTGTTTCAAAGGCCTAGGAGGTCACCATTTCCAATTATTTCTGCAGTCACCACCTAGAAGGGGCTATGTGTTTAAGGAAGTTGAGGCAGTAGGAACAATCATAGAGCTAAAAACAAAGAGGCTGTCCTTCTATGCACCCACTGCAGTTCTCAGGCAGTGGCAGGGAGTGATCAGGACCGTGGATGTGTATGACTGAAAACATGGAACCATTTTGGGTGTCCCAGCATTTCTCAAGCCTCCCTGAAGGGAACTGGCTCCGCCTGGTGTGACACCATGACCTATGTCCCACCATTGGAGCCCAGGGTAAGTGAGGGTTCCGACAGCGTAGAGGGGGTGGAGGAGTTGAATCCTGTGGCCAGTCTTGACTGACTGTCCTCTTTGGCTCTGGTTCTTGGTGGCTTTCAAGCCTCTCAAACAAGAGTAAGGATCTACCCTGAGGTTTCCCTCTGCTATGAACATGTGCCTACCTCCAGTGGTTTCAGAGTAAGCACTCTTCTTTTCCTCTGACTCTGCTCCAAGTGAAATGTTCCTGTTTACTTTTTAAAGGGGGCCAGCATCTGTTGCTATCTTCATTTCCTTGTTAATACAATGGACACACCCCTATCAGCACATACTCCCCTCCTACTTTCTCCTGGGACAAGCCCATCACCTAGGGTGACCTCCCTAAGGAGCTTTCTCTGATAGTCACCGGAGTCCTTTGGGGCAACCTCAATGGGGCCAGGTTGATCAGTTCCCAACATCCTTACTCTGGAGTTTTCCAGATGAGCTTATTTCTGAGTGAACTTTTTACAGTGACCTTTCCCTGGAAATTTCACCTGGAGCATATGTTAGGACAGACAGAGGCCTTTCCAAGTCTCCTCCCCCATTTAGCCAATATCTCTCCTTTCTACTCATACCCAAAGCCGTGCCCCTGTCTTGTTACATGCTTTGTGGGTCACTTTTTCTTATGGGACAAGGCAATGACCAGAGGAAATTCGGGCCCTGCTTTGTAGATATTTTTGGAGAAAGGCGAAACCGGTTCTCACTAACAGCCATTGCTGCTTCTCATTTGGTCCCCAAAGAAGTTAAAGTTGGAGGGGCACCCCTGATGTGGTGGCTGTTGGCCAACACCCTCTTGCTCCCTCCAGCAAAGTTTCTAAAGGGTTAAATGGATGCTCTCAAGGCCAGTGAGTCCTCTTAAAAAGACACCTCTGCAGGGGGTAGTGCCATCGGAGGGAGCAGCTGAGGCCCTGGTTTGGGGCGTCCAAGGGTTACCAAGAGGCTCCAGTCGCCAGGGAAGAGCACCCAGGCCCTTAACCTGCCCGTCAGCAGACAGCACAGTCTCCTGGTGAGAAGTGGAAGTTTCATGGGGCCCACAGCTGGGCCCTGGCTATCCTCACTGGCCTGCCCTTCTTCCTCCAGCACGCACTGGACGCTGCTGTGTCCGGCAGAGCTCATCAGGACTTGCCCGCTGTCTTCCAGGATAAGGCAGGCTGGATGCGGGCGGTGTTACGGTGCAGACCCCGGCTCTCCAGGAGGGCTGCCGGTGTGGCAGTCCCCAAGGCCCCCAGCCCAGGCCAGCGCACCCGCTCACCCCTCTGTGCCCTCTGCCAGCCTCTCAGGCCGAAGTTCAAGCGGCCCCGGGATTAGCATCTCTGTGAAGTCCCGCAAACAATGCCTGCTGTGCGGGAGATGAAAGCTGGGCGCCCGGGTGGTAGGGAGTGTTTGAAGTCCCTGAAAGGTGGGGGCCTCAGGGTCGAGGGAGCACATAGGAGGAGACAAGGCCAGGTGAGAAGCCCTGCGGCCGGCATCTCCCTCTCCAACACCCCAGGAGCTGGGGTTCGCCAACGGGATGGGCCCTTCCAGACTCCAGCCAGAGCCAGAACAGGGCAGAACAGAGTGAACGCCACTTCCGCAGTTCCCCCAAGCCTGAGCCCTTGCTGCTTCCCCTCGCCCCTACCCCAGGCCTTCGCACGCACAACTGCAGCCCTTGGGCCTGAGCCCCCAGCCGCCTCCGCCTAGTGCCCCCTCCTCCCAGGCTGGGAGCCCTGGAGCGGCGCCGCACGCTGGTGCTCCGGGGGAGATTCGCGGCCAGCGCGGGGCTTCGTGGGCGAAGACTGTGAGCCATCCTTTACCCCCTGGTCTCGAACTCTCCAGCCTCAACCGTTAGGGCTGCTCGGAAAAGAACTAGGACCGCCGCATGCGTCCTGGGACATCTGGAAACCCATCTGGGAAGCCGAGCCGCGTGGAGGGCGGGGGAACCCTAGGCTCCTAGCGCGCGCCTGGGTGCACCGTGGGCGACGGCGCTCGGAGCACCTGGGGCTCCCGGGCTGTGCAGGGTGCCACCCCCACCCTCTGGTCCCTGGATGCCACGAGAGATCAACTCGAGGGCCACGAGGCTGTGGCTCCGCCTGTTCCCTGGCACGAGAGTGGAGAGGAGAGGAGTGGAGTGGAGTGGAGTGGAGCGGGTGGCGCAGTGGGAAGGGTCACGTTTCCTGGCCTTCAGGCCTGCGGAGAACACTTTCCAACTCCCGGGAGAAAATGCCAAAAAAGAAAAAAAAAAAAAAAAGGCGGCCCCTCCCCTTCACGTTTTTGGTTTGAGGTTGTTTTGTTTCTGCTTTGAGGGTGGGGGACAAAAAGCAAACTTTCTACATAAGAATGTTGCGGCACACACAGCCCCGCAAAGTGTTTCTTCTTCAGGGCGCTTTAGAAAACCCCCCTGTCCTGCTTTCTGCATGGTCAAGGAGCAGAATAATGAAACCCAAGACTTTTATTTTATAAACCACTTGATCTTTGCTTGGGAAACTCTATTAATTGAATGGGTTTGCCTTTTTTGCCAGTCCCCTTTATCATTATTTATGGGCTTTAAATTGTTTAAAGTTCCCTTGACGTTCAATTTACAAGTTTGGGGACTTTTTTTGTTCTGCCTTTTGTCCTGGAGAAAGACATCGTGTTGGAAGTGCTTTGAAAAGCCAAACATGAGAGGTTGGCAATGAAAGGGAAGCGGGCGAGATCCCTTTTAATTCCGTCCTGTTGGTGAATGGCTCTTTTACATAATTGCAGGAGCTATTTCAAAGCCAGCCAAGGGCTGACTTCACTTAGAACCACATGGAGTCTATTTTGGGCTTTCAGATTTAAAAAAAAAAAAAAAAAAAAAAAAAAAAAGCTGAATAAAATAGTTTAAAAAGATGAGGCTTCAATGCTTTTTGCTACTTGCAAATTGGTGTGTCTGATGGGGAATTTTACACAAGCACCCCTTTGTAAGTGCGTCTTGGGCTGGAGAGGACTGTTCTGGGTTAGCTGGGTGTGAATCCCAATTGCCCTTCCATAAATAAAACCCATCCCAGGTTATTTCCCAACTACTGCCAGGAGCAAGAGCTGCGACAATGTCCGAAAGATCGGGACGCTCAAAATCCCTATAAATAAAAACAACCCGGTTGCCAGAGAAACCAGCCTGTCGCCTGGAACTGGGCGGCTGGCGGGGGTACCAGGCCCGCGAGGCCCGCAGGTTTCCCGCGTCCACCAAGACCCGAGGCGCCCACACCGCTCCCTCTCCACGACCACCCGCGACCTCCACCCTGGCGGCTGCACGGAAGCGCCGGGTTGGCGGTGCTTTCTCCTCCGGGCCGGCCTTGGCAGGCCAACGCAAGTTTGCTGCATGAATATTCATTCACTTGTGCGTTTCCTATTTTACACTCAGCCTTCATACACCTGCATACAAACGCTGACTGGGACAGCCCCGAAGCGAGGAGCCAACTTAATTACCATCACTTTTACTGAGTGTCTGAGGTTTTAAGTGGCTTAATATGATCCTGACACTAACTTGGCACCTGTCAAGTAAAGTGCCCAAGGGCTGAGCTATCTTCATTCGGGCGGGAGGTTCCCGGGGCGGGAAAAAGTTCGCGCAGTTAAATGGAGTTGAAGAACCCAGCTCCATCTTCGGGCTTCCCCTCCCTTTTTCCTAATCGGAGAGGGTGGGGTCTCAAAGCAAATTTGCAAAGATCTGTGCCCGGTAGTTTTCCCGCGCAGCCTGGGCCAAGCTGAGTCACGGAGGAGGCTTCAGTTTGAGGCAGTTCCGAGCTAAGCAGGTATGAGTCTGGAGGATGGATAAGCCATGTACCTGCCCATAAATCTCCCCAAGGAGCCGAGAAAAAACTCTAAAGCCTTTTATTATCCGCAGTCCCCACGCTCTGAACGCTTTGCAGGTAGCTGAGGTGCCCCGAATGAATCTTGTTAATCACGCCGAAACACAAGGATCCTTTTACGACGCGAACAGTCGTTTTCTAAGCAGTTAAGCATTAGATGAGAAAGTATTACTGCACTGCATTCGAGAAAAAAGCACACTAGTAAATAAAATTCATATTGATGAGAATTATCTGAACTTACTAATAAAAGAAGATTAGTATTATAACCCCTGCAGTCAATACTTTCCACCGCAATTTATGGATGCAAATAATATGCCATCAAATTATTTCAAGTGTAGCTATAATTCAACGGACCTAAATCTTCTTGCTGAACTTTAAATGTTGAATTATCACCAAAATAATCAAAGGAATCCCTGTCTCTCAGAGGGTAATCAGTCCCTAGAACAATATTTTTGCGGCAAAAATAGCAAAGTGGATGGCAAACTCGCCTGGGTAAAATGAGTAACAGCTTACACAGGCGGGCCAGCGGCGAAGTGACCCGGCGGCAGCAACGTAAATCAAGGAAGGAGTCGAGCGTTTTTTTTCTTAGTCTTCAAAAAACAAGGTAATGGCACCCCAGACTGTGTTACTGGAACTATCTCATAATGGGAGGGAGTATTTATTATGCTCATAAAGAAATCAGCCTTTTGCCCTGGTCTTCAATTTTTTTTTTCCTTTTCTTTTTCTTCTTTTGTGGGAGTAGAGGAAGGAGGGAAAAAGCTTGGAGACCCCACAGACACCTCCTCCCCCGTGGATTCCAACGGGAATTTACTCCCCTTACACCGCCTGAGCCACCTCGGGGTCTGGGCGTGAAGTGTGCGGAGGCAGGCAGGCAGCGTCCTAATGAATTCCTTTCAAACCGCCTGCTGCCGGAGCTATCTATTACTGCGCCTGGAGTGGGGAAGCGCGCTCGAGACGTCTTTGTCCGGGTGGTGCTGGAGAGCAGGGAGGAGGCGAGGAGGAGGAGGGGAGAGTGGCTGGCGGAGGGGCCAGAGAGTTTTCTCAGCGTCCCAGGCGCCGCGGACGCACCCTCCCCTCTTTCCTCTAGGGCCCGCTGGGGGGGCTCTGGGTCTCCGGCCAGACTCCAGCCTGAGGAGATGGTCTGGGATTAAGACGTCCCCCGGGGGACCTTGGTTAGAGTGAGAGAAAGAGGAAGAACGAGAAAGAAGAGCTTTAAAGAATCGGGTCGATAAATTCATAAAGATCGATTTATCTTTATCTCCCAATTAAATGTGCTTGTAAGTGATACATAACACACGTCCAACACGGGCCAACTCCCCAACCACTAATTCCTCGGCGTGAGCTGATTTTTAATGACCGAGGTAACAATGCCCTCTCTCCTCCCTGCCCGGTGCTGTCGGCTGTTCAGGGCCGACATCTAGACCCGGGAAGTTGAAACCCAGGCCCTGGAGGCGCGTGGAAGCCCCGCGGGCGCTGGTGCGCTTTGGACGGTCTGTCCTTGCCAAGACACGATTCCATTTTCAAAGGGTAAACAAGACCTGAAAGTTTTTGTTTTAACATGCATGAGGGATCCCGGGTCCCTAGTTCCCCACCCTCCATCCCCTTACTCTCAAATTTCGGGGTCTTTACCATTGTCGAGAACAGGGGAACATCTGGAGGGAATCGGCTCCATCCTGTAGTCAGCAAAGGGGAACCGCGAGCCCTCGAGTCCTCGCGCTGGAAACCGGGCGGCGGCGCCTGGGTGAGCACTCCCTCCGTTCCCAACGTGCTTAATTAGCGCCTATTTACAAAACGCAGCTTTTATTTGAGCAAACATCATAAAGCTTTCATCAGGATAATCTCACGTTATACAATCTGGAGGCACAGCAACTCCCCCTTTCCTCCCCGAGGATGGAGCAGATAAAGGACTCTCTTTATTATCATAATTATCGTGGTTGTTATTTTGGTGTGCGCTGGCAAAGTGTGTAAATAGGTGTGATGATTAAGAATGTCATGAAAAATGAGAGACGGGATCGCTCACGGGAGGGCCCAGCTCGGAATGGGGGAACCAGCAGCCTCCCCGCCCCACCAGGAACACAGGCGTGCAGCTAGCAACCTGGCGGGTTCCCCGAGGGGGGCAATGGCAGCCAGCTCCCAGCAGTCGCCCTCGGGGCGGGTCTGGAGGGGCAGGACTCTGACCCCAACTCCGGGAACCCCGCCCGGACCCCCGGCGGAGCTGGAGCACCCAGAGCTAGCGTGAGCCAGGCAGGTCTGTTCCACTGCAAATACTGTAAAAGAAATAAAACGCCTCCGGCCCAGCCTCGGGGGTGCAAGCTCGGGAAGCTGCCCTTCGAGGTAGCCTCCGCAAAGCTGCCAGGCCCCGGGGTCTGAGCCTCGCAGGTGGCAACCGACCCTCTGAACTTTGCGCGGCGCGGACCCTGCGCTCCGGATCGGGCTCCGTGGCCAGCGCGCTCCGGCGGTGGCGCCCGCAGCCTGGTAGCGGCTAGCTCGGGAGGAGGGGCGGAGCTCCGCTGTCGCCCCGCCCCCGCCCGGCGCAGCCAATGGGCAGCGGCGCCCAGCCCCACGTGAGGCGAGCCCGGCCTGGCAGCAGGCAAAATGTGAATGAGAAAGAGGAGCGCGATTTAAAGGTGCTGGCGGCGCCCGCCGGAGACAAGTGCGCCGGCTTCGCGCGCTCCCCAGCGGCCTGCGGCGGGCAACGGACGGCGGGACAGACAAACGGACGCACGGAGCGCTGCTAGCCGGGGCCGAGGGCCGCAGACACAACGCGCGCGGGCTCCGACGGGCAGGCGGCGGGCGGCGGCTCCAGCGAACCCGCGGGGCCCGGGCGCCCTCTCCACTCGGGGCGCACAGCCTCACAGCGCGCTGCGCCCGCACCCGCGCCCGCCAGGCATGCAGCGGGCCCAGGACTGAGAGGCGGCGGCGCGTGCTCTCCCGGTCCCGCGCGGCCCCTGCCCGACGCTCCTGGAGGTGCTCCCGGTGTCCGGCGGGCTTCCCGGCGGCGGCGCGGGGACTTTTCGCCTCTAGCTGGCCTCTCCCGAGCGCGTCTATGAGCGCAGCGTTCCCGCCGTCGCTGATGATGATGCAGCGCCCGCTGGGGAGTAGCACCGCCTTCAGCATAGACTCGCTGATCGGCAGCCCGCCGCAGCCGAGCCCCGGCCATTTCGTCTACACCGGCTATCCCATGTTCATGCCCTACCGGCCGGTGGTGCTGCCGCCGCCACCGCCGCCGCCGCCCGCGCTGCCTCAGGCCGCGCTGCAGCCCGCGCTGCCGCCCGCGCACCCACACCACCAGATCCCCAGCCTGCCCACCGGCTTCTGCTCCAGCCTGGCGCAGGGCATGGCGCTCACCTCTACGCTCATGGCTACGCTGCCCAGCGGCTTCTCCGCGTCGCCCCAGCACCAGGAGGCGGCCGCAGCCCGCAAGTTCGCGCCGCAGCCGTTGCCCGGCGGCGGCAACTTCGACAAGGCGGAGGCGCTGCAAGCTGACGCCGAGGATGGCAAAGCCTTCCTGGCCAAGGAAGGCTCGCTGCTCGCCTTCTCCGCGGCCGAGGCAGTGCAGGCGTCGCTCGGTGAGTCGGCGGCGCGCGCAGCCCGGACGCGGGGCGGGAGGGGAGGGGGCGGGCCAGCTCCCGGTTCCCGCGGGAGCCCAGGGGGCGAGGCCGCGCCCCCGCCAGACCCCCGCCAGAGCTGCGGGAGGACGCGGCCCGGCTGCGCCGCGGGGCCTACGGGGGCATTTAGAGCCACGCAACAAGCGAGGCCTCCGGGGGAGCATTTAGCGCCCCCGGCACAGCTGCTGCTCAGGACGGCATATCAGTGTGGCAGTGCGTTTGGCAGAGCCCACCTCTCCCCCTTAGCTGTGACCTAGGCTGTCCCGGGTAAGTTGCAGCCTTCAGGGAAGGCGGGTTGGGCTGCGCCCAGGAGCGCCCAGACTTAACTAAACCTCTTCACCACTGGGCTTGCAGCTTGCCCAGAACTGGATTCCTGGGAGACGGTGTGTCTGCCTGTGTGTTGGGGTGTCTGGTGGGATCTTATAAGGCTACGGAACACTCCCCCCACACTTTGACCAACATTATCTGTCACAGAAAAGATGCGCTCTGGCATCTGGACGTCCCTAAGCCCCCACTCCTGCTGCGATGAAATTTAGATGCACTAAATTTTCACTGTGGGGAGGGCGGGATGGATCGTGAACCCCCATCCCCGTCCTCACCCAGCCTTCACCTCGGGGATGTAGGGGATGCTCTCTTGGGCCTCAGGCCTCCTGCTACTTCCCCTTAAGCTGCCGAGGCAGGGAGGGTGCGGAGGAGGCCGGCGGCCCCTTGAGTGATGGTTCTGGGCAAAGGGCCTTCGCCTGAGCTGCCTCCTCTCCTTTGAGCTTTCTCACGCTCTCCCCACCCCTCCTCTGCTCCTCAAAGGCCAGGAAATCACAATGTGTTAATGTCATAGAAAGACAATCCGCCAAGGGGGGCGTGGGGGTGGAATGCCCAAGCGACGGTGGGAAGAGGAAAGGAAGGCCAGTGTGCGAAATGTAATAAAACGCCGTTTGGTTTTGCTTTCAGTCGGGGCTGTCCGAGGGCAAGGGAAAGACGAGTCAAAGGTGGAAGACGACCCGAAGGGCAAGGAGGAGAGCTTCTCGCTGGAGAGCGATGTGGACTACAGCTCGGATGACAATCTGACTGGCCAGGCGGCTCACAAGGAGGAAGACCCCGGCCACGCGCTGGAAGAGACCCCGCCAAGCGGCAGCGCCGCGGGCAGCACCACGTCCACGGGCAAGAACCGGCGGCGGCGGACTGCCTTCACCAGCGAGCAGCTACTGGAGCTGGAGAAGGAGTTCCACTGCAAAAAGTACCTCTCCCTGACCGAGCGCTCGCAGATCGCCCACGCCCTCAAACTCAGCGAGGTGCAGGTGAAAATCTGGTTCCAGAACCGACGGGCCAAGTGGAAACGGGTGAAGGCTGGCAATGCCAATTCCAAGACAGGGGAGCCCTCCCGGAACCCTAAGATCGTCGTCCCCATCCCCGTGCACGTCAGCAGGTTCGCTATTAGAAGTCAGCATCAGCAGCTGGAGCAGGCCCGACCCTGAGGGCCCAGGGAAAGCCCGGGGCCGGCACCTACCTGCAGAAGCCCCAGCACCGGAGGGAACTCGTGGTGGACTCTACTGTGTTTGAAGCAAAACTCAAAGTCACACCCCTACTGTGGACATCCTAAGAAAATTGAGAATATATTCATTAAACAAGCTTAAAAGACTGCTTTTGAAGGGGCTACAACCACACCGGAAACACACTAAATATTTATTATACTATCCTACTTTGTACATAGATATCTATATAGACTGGATATCAGCTGCAGTATTTTGAAAGTTACAGGACCAAATTACCCAGTGATATTCTCCACTCACTATTCCAGAAGAAAACAAAACCTCCGCTGTATCTGCCGCGGCTAGCAGCCACCTTTCCATACTTTTCCAAAGGTAAACATAAAACACAAGAACAAACACTGGGGTTTAAACTTATTTTTGTTTCTATTCTGGCTTTTTGAGTTGACTGAAAAGCAGACACTGTTGGGCAGCCTGGAAATTTGCTTTGCTTTGCTTTGGTTTTGCCTGGCTTTTTCCCCTGGGGTTGCGTATCCTATCTGAGCCATGTCTGAAGCACGTCTCTGTTGTGTTTAATTTATTTCAATGTAGCTTATTTTCTTATAAGTTATGACATTTAAACAATTTCAGTCTTGTGAACAATAAAAAGGAGAGAGGGGGAAAAAAGAGACCAATCCCTGGGCCTCATAAGTGTGTCCAGAATTTGATTGTCCTGGGGGCACTGCCAGGGTGTGGCGGGCAACTGGTCTGAGACCAGTGCTGGATAAACGTCCCCTGGCCAGGTCTCCAGGCTGGCTGGACTTGGGCCACACAGCACCTTACCAGGTTTTCAATAGGAGGGCAAGATCTCCAGTAGGGTAATGAATTTAAAAAAAAAAACCTAATTTTCACCTTAGAAATCTAACATGCCCTCCTTTTGCACAGCCTAATCAATACCTACTAGGCTGGCAAACTTCAACCGGAGGAGGCGGCGTGTGCCCAGAGGAGGGAACGCGCGTGCGGGTATTGGTGGGTTTGCACAAACTCCTGGTGCTCAAAACCGACTACAGGCAGGGAGGGCACGCCTTTCCTTATAACATGCCTGACCTGCAAAGAAGCGGAGCTAGTTCGCCGGCAGAGCCGAGGGTCCATAAATCAGGCTGCGGGCGTTATCTTCCGACAGGAACAGAAACCCAGCAAACCCAGCCGGGCTTCCCGGGAGCACTCGGCTCGGAGGCGAACCGGAGCGCCAGCAGGCCCGGCACCTCCCCCTCCGGGCGGGGTCGGAGAGGGGCGGGACCCGACCACCGCCCCACCCCAAGGGCGCTGGGACATTCTGCACCACAAAGGGGCAAGGGGAGAGGGCGCGAGCGAATTGAGAGTCGGTCCGCAGGGGCCTGAGAGCTGGGCGCCTCCCCGCCTCCGCGCGCGGGAGGGGCGTGCCTGGACCCCCAAGCCCGCTCCTGCCACACCCCGGCACTGCGCCCCCTCGCCGCTGTTTTCCAGACTCCGAAGCTCCTGCCCGACGAAGCTCCTGCCGGACGCTAGCGGCCTGGCTCGCTGGAGGCGGCGTTGGACAGGCCCGGGGTCCCCTGGGCGTAGAGCGGTCGAACGAGGGTGATCGTGGTGCCATAGCCCTTGGGGCCACCAAACCAACAGTCTGAAGAGCGAGACCAGCCGGGGGCTTCGTCAAAGCTCAGCCTTCCGAGCGAAGGGAGGGGAGGCGGGGGAGCAGGCTGCGAAGCAGTCGCGTCGGCCCTCGGCGCGGTTCTCAGCCCACTAAGGGGAAACGCGTCGCCGTGGGTCGATACTAATATTGACTTAGTTTTTACCACCTACAGCCCTTCACCTCCCTGCAGCAGAGGGGCTGGGGGACCGAGACCTTCGCCCAAACTTGAGGCGCAGGGTGAAGGCTGGGAGTGACCAAGTCATCCTTTCCCGCCGCATTGCGAACATTTCCGGTGGCGGAAAACGGCCCAGGCTTGAACACAATAAAACGGAGCGGCCGCTCCTCCGAGGGCCTCAGCAGGCTCTGCGGGACGCGGAGAGCTGCAGCGGCTCCTTGCGGTCCTCGACCCGGCGCCCCGAAGCCCGGGAGGAGGCGGATTGCGCCCTGACCGCGCCCTGCCCCGGCGCCGGGTCCACAAGGCCCGGCCGCTTCCCCGATCCCGCGCGCCAGCGCGCGCAGGCACTGGTCGCCGGTGGGCGCCATCTGCTCGGGGCAGGTCCCCACTGGCCACACGCAGCGGCCGGGGCATTCGAGGCCCGCGGGGACGCCGTTCCTCCCCTGGCCCCCCAGCCACCGAGCCAGTGTGCCCCCCGAGCCGTATGTGTGCCCCGGGCGGGAACTGTGGCCAGAGAACGTGGGGGAGCTGTGGCCTCCAGCCCCATCCTAAGCATTGAGAGCCGGGTACTCCCTCAGATCCTGGAGTGCCCCCCATATACCCTTCCACCATAACAGGTGTAACCCCTACCCATCTTCTCCAAAAGCCGTGGCAGGAGTGAGGGGCACAGAGGGACCCGAAGCCTTGGCTACACAAACCCCGCGGGAAAGCGAATCTCCCTAGAGTGGGAGGCCGCCTTCAGGGAGCCCCGCTCCCGGACAGAGCTCCCGGGCCCTCTCCAGCCCCGCGGTTATTGCCCTTCGGAAGCACGAGGAGAGGGCCAGGGCTCCCCAGCATGGTGGACACGGCGCCACCGCCGGCCCTCCTGCTCTCTGGGGGCGCTGACCCCCTTCCTCCCCAGCCCCTGAGCGCTGAGGCGCCCCGAGAGCCCGGCGGGGAGGCCGAGGCCCGGGAGACAGGCCGAGGGGAGGAAGATAAACAAGCGGCGCTTGATGGCCGCTGTCATCATGGCCGTCATCATGGCTTTCATTTGGCTGCCTAATGAGTCACATCACAGGCAGAGAGAAAAATTGTCAATCGCCCGGGCCCTAATGAATTTTTTTGCAAATTGTAATCAAGCCAGGCCGTCTCAGCTGGCTGATTAATGAGACCCACGAGGCTCGGCCAGCACCTCAGCTTTTTATTCCATCCCATCCTCCCTGCACTAAATTAACAGCAACTTGTCTGAGCTTCAAATTAACTCCCAATGATTAATTCTGATGGGGGGGCCTGAAGAATAGCTTGTTCTAATAGGCTCTGGCCTGAGATGCTGTTGGAAATTAATACACTTCCCCTTTGGCTGCCGGCTTTAATCCAAGGTTGGGTTTTGACATCACTATATTTGTTGTTACAATAAATTCCACTTACATCTGCAGATCAAATAATTACGCTTGGGAGCACCTCGGACCCGTGCCCCTAGCCATTCACTGGGACGCCTCAGGGCTGCCTGTACCCCACATCCACCAACCCAAGCAGAGGTCTGAACCCTGCTACAAGAACAGCCACCTGACCCAGTGACCCCCTAGCTCCCCAGAAAGCCAGGTGCCCCACCCCCACCCCTTTGGAGAATTGAGGGTACTTTGAAAACCCACAGCCATCTCCATGTTCTCAGGCCAGAGCCCTCTTTAGCTTGGTCCTGGGCCTCAAGCAATCTTCTCTTCCAGCTCCTTGCAGAGGCTGGGGGTACCCTTGGAGTAGCCTGGACCACCTGCCTTGGGGCCTTCTCCAACCTCAACCTGCGCTAGAATTTTTGAGACCTAGCGCATGCTTGCAAATCCAACCTTCACCTTCCAGTCTTCAGCTCCCAGGGTGAATCTTTTGCAGGCACTTTTTCAGCTAAATGTGGGGGGGGGGGTTGGGGGGGCCTCCAGGCCCTTTCAAGCCCCAGTTTGCCTTGAAGGCCCATCCTGTGGCTCTCTGCTACGCACCTGATGCAAGCACCTGCATTCCAGGGCACCCTTTCTCTTGGGGTCAGCACCCGCCCCATCTTGTTTCTGTTTGTTTGAGCTTAATTGGCTTAATCATTTCAGCTGCTTCTGGTAAGCCTCTCACAGGGCTTCTAAGTCTGCTCCCTTCAGCTCTGAGCCTGTCCCAGGCAGAACCGCATGCTGTCCCCTTTGGCAGGGGCTTCTGGATGCCCTCAAAGCCTGGAGGGACATTCTGGCTCCCCAGCCACAGATCCAGTCACCACCTAGTTCTTGCCTCGGGGCCTTCCTAGCTCCCTGGGGCTGTTCAAAGTGGCTGGAGCCTGAGAGGTCGGCAGCCCTGGCAGCACAGGCGGCCTCAGTGGCCTCTCCTTTTGCCTGCTGGACGTGGGCTACAGCCCAGTGGCCCGCCTGCACCCAGCCATGGCCTCCCCGGGAAGGAAACTCCAGTGTACACACACCTATTTCTGTCCCTGGAGAGCCTGCACTTTCCCCAGGCTTGGGCACACAGCCAGAGCAGATGGTCTGCTCCAACCTTCTCGTCCACTAGGGCTATCCAGACGGCTCCAGGATAGCACAGCCTCCTTCTGCCAGCTCAGGGCCTGCAGGAACCAAGCTCTGGAGTCTTAGGGGGAGACTCCTCCTGGGTTCCACAGGGACCAGCCGGAGAAAGGGAGGTGGCATTAGTCTTCATTTCAGGCCTTCATGGCGTAAACAGAAGAAATATGATCTTGCTAACCCAACATGAATGCAAATCATACCATCAGAGTAATAAAACACCTGAAACCCCCACGCACAAAAGCAACACCATATGTATGAAGACAACCTGCATAAATTATAAATTACATCATAAAAATTGATTGCCTATTTGAACAGTTCAGAAATGGGGACCTAAGCTGACTTTCGCCCTCCTTGGCTTTGGGAAAAGGTCGGGCAGTGCATTCCCCTCTACAGGTCGCAGACTGGAGTCACCGGGCCCAGAGTCTCCCGTCCACGCTGCGGTGGGGCCTGGTTGGCGCCGGGCCGGAGGCGGATTGCGCACTTAGAGCCGAAGCACACGGCCGGCTCCGAGCGGCTGTCTCCGAGCGGCTGTCGGCGAGGGTGCGAGGGGAGGCCCACAAAGCTCCTACGCGGGGCAGGACACACGCTTGTTGGGCTGGGGAGCCAATGTCGCCAGGGCGCTCGGCCCAGGTCTCACACCCAGAGAGGCGGCCTCTTGACCGAGGCCCCTCCGGGCGATCCTGGTACTGCTGCCCCGGAAGCCGCTCCCATTTTCTAGCCTGGACTCTAAGGTCCCTGTGAGCGCCTCCCTCCCCCGGGTTGGCCCCGTGACGAGCAGGGGTGTGAGTTCCTGCGCGCGCGCGCGAGCACGTGGTGCCGGTGCCTGTTTCTGTGCGATTCCCTCACGTCTAACCCCGCTTTGCCGCGTTTCTTCCCGTTGCTGGATCCCAACAGCCCACAGTTCGACCCCACTGGCGGAGCGCAAACGCATCCCGAGGCACCCAGTAAACTTGAGCCCCCAATGTGCACCCGAGTCTACTCCTCCGGACCCCCCACTCGCAGTGTATCCCTGCTACTGCGGGGAGCCCGCCCCCATTCTTTCCCCACTGTATAGGGACCCCAGGCTGGTCTCTGGCCCCCGCACCCATCCTGCAGTCCACGCTCCCACCACACTGCGCTCTCCACGCACCTCCAACCGCCACCCCGCGGAGCACCCCGATCTCTGGTCTCCAGTACGACCCCGTCTGCAGCCCACGTTGTGTCCCCCACCTTTGAGCACTACCTGAGTCTGGCCTCTGGGCTGCTCTGGCTCCCCGCCCCGCGCAGCCCACCATCAAACCCCGGCCTTCAACTCGAGGCTCCCCCACACCCACGCGCGTCCACGACGCCTGGTCTCCCCCGCCAGTGCACTCCCTTCGCCGGCGCGGTCCAGCACACCCTCCATCCCCTCTCCGAAACAGGCACCCGCCCCAGAGCTGCGTGATTCTCTGGGCTGGGAAGAGGAAACCCGAGGCCGGGAAAGATCGCGGGGGAGGCCGCCAGCCCACGAAGAGTCCTTGTCCTGCCCGGACCGTAGCGTGCCCCGTGGGCCTCGAGGGAAAGAGGCAGCAGGCCGGGTCGCGTCGTGGGCCTGGTGGCTCGGAGCTCCAGGGCGGCAGGGAGTGGGGAGGTGGCTCATCCCATGGGACCTTGCTCCAGGGATACTCGGGGGCCCAAGCCCCAAATTGGGGGCCCCGCCATTGAGGGCGCGCCCACGGGGCCGGAGAGCTGTGGCCTGACTGGGCCGAAGGCAAAAGCCTGGGGCAGGGCCCCGCCCGGGAGGCGGACGTCATGCCGGGCGCCCACCCCCCAAGCCTTCATCTCTTTATTTCCCCCGCCACTGGACCCCTCGAGGCCTTTGTCATGCTGGTGAGTTTGTATGTGACTGCGCGTTGTCTTAAAGGGCCGGGCCCCCCAGCTCGGGCCCCGCGGCCTCCCGAATGACAATGGCCAAAATGGGATTACACCGACCTGATCCTATTAAGCCTGCCCGCCAGCGGCTGGCCCCCCAGGCCTGAGCCTGGCCGACTCCCACTCTGTCCCCTCCCGTTGCCCCTCTCCCCCGCCCCCGACCGGACTTCTGCGGATGCACCTGGCTCGGCGGGGACCGGCAGAGAGCTGAACGCCATGGGGGTTTGGAAGTGGCCGCCTGACCCCAGGAAGGGAGCGTGGCCCAGGCTCTGAATTACAAAAACCCGAGCTCGGCCAGGACCAGGATAGAAAAAAGGGAGGGGCGGTCCCCACACCCGCCCGGATGGGCCTGCAAACATGCAGAGGTGGGTGCAATCCGGACTGTCAGAAACCATGTTTGGTGGTCCTGCCAGGAGGCTTCCAAGGCAGCTCTCCCACCGGCTCAGCTAGACAGTTGGGGCCTGGGATGCTAACAGAATCAGGAGAGGGGCGTCCATGTTCCCAGCACGTGGCCTGCCCACTGTTATACTGCACGCCCGAGGGGTCAAGGATGAGGCTCTCTTTCTGCAGATGTAGCAGCCAGAATTGGGCAGGGGACTTGGGCAGAGTCCCACTTGCAGCAGTGACTGTGGAGAGGGGCCTGGATCTCTCCAAAGCCTGACCTCACCCCCTCTACAAGCCTCAGGCTCTGACACCAAGGCCACAGGTACCAAATTCTTCACCAGGGCCAGGGGCCAAGAAGGGAGGGGAGAGAGAGGCCTCCAGTGGGAAAAGGTGAGACAGAGCTTTGCACACCCTTGCTGGTAGATGTGAGGTGGCGGTGAGAGGGGGTGCAGATACTTGACCCTTGCTTCAAGTTTTCCTTTTTTCTTCTCCTCTTAGCAGAGTCCGTCATCTCAATTTGAAATTGGGTAGATCTTGCAGGAGAGGGAGCACAGCAGTGTCAAGAGGCTGAAGGAGTCTGATCCTAATAGTGATCCCCTTAGCTAGCCTTGATCAGACCGCTTCACTCCTCGGAACCTTTGCTGCTTCACCCGATGAATGAGCACAGGGCCACCCTTGGAGACGGCGTGGTTTCCGGGGAGGTTAATGATGTAACGTTGACGAAGTGGATAATAAGATCAGAGCCACCAGAGCAGCCTGCTCAGGGCCCAGGTGCACAGCTTTGGACTTAGATCACCTGAGTTCCCATCCTTGGGCCACTGACTCTCTGAACTTCAGTTTCTCCATCAGCACCAGCTGGGCCAGTGCAAGCAAAGGGTGCTGTGCAGAGGTGGGCACATAGTGAGTGCCCGTCAAGATTAGCCACTGTTTCCATCACTAGCCACACAGGGGCTGGCTCCTCTGCAGAAGGTTGAGCAGAGACAAGGGCTCCAAGGCAGTTCCTCCTCTGCAGCTCTGCTTGCTTAGAGTCCGCTGTGTGTATAGTTCGAGTTCTTCAACGAGAACCATCCCGCCTGCCCAACCCAGGTTTGTCTTGCCACATTTTAAGGCCATGTCATCCAGTTCCATCCTTTGTGGAGATGGTCCGGAGTCAGAGCACCGTCTTCACTCACTTGGCAAACAGGTTTCAAGTCCTGCACTGCTGCCCTCAGCCCTCACGGAGCCTGAGGTCTGTGGGAGGAGGTGGCCGTGTGGGCTGGTGACCATGGTGCCAAGAGAGGCATCAGTAGGATGGCTGCTTACCTCTTTAACCCCTGAAGACCATCTCAACTCAATTTTTCCCCCATAAAAGTAAATGGCTTCAATCATCCTCATGTTCTAGCTTATCAGGCCAACTTTGATGTCCTAGACCCATAGTCAGGGGTCCCTGGGGCCAGCATGGTGTCAGGGAGGGATCAGGCTCTTAGTCTTCGGCCCCGCCTGGCAGGGGTGGTCTCGAGGTATGTGTACATTATGAATAATGGAGTGGTCCCCTTTCAGAAAGGCTTTTATCATTCCTAATATTTGCACAATTGCTCCTTCGCTCAGACTCACCCATCTCCCTGCAGAGGTGCTGGTGGGACTGTTTAGAAGGCTGGCAGAAGCCCAAGCATTGTAAAAACTAGAACGAGAATCTAAACCCTGTGTTGTCACCATCCTCAGCCAAAGAATCTCTGAGCTGGGCGAAATCCAACCAGACTAATCACTTGGTTTTCCAGTAACACGGGGCTCTGTGCCACCTGGATCCAGAAAGCCGGCCTTAATGTGACCATTCAGAACATTTCTAGTACCAAAGCAGTCATTTCACATACATGTTCTGTGATTATTGCTTCTGAGCTTCAGATTATTGATCTTTTAAATATGTTTATCAATGGTTTTGAAGTGGATTTCCATTTTCTATGACCACAGCTGGAATTTTTCCCCCCAATAATTTTCATATTTTAGCATTTTGAAAGCTATAAATTGCCAGAAAAGAATGATAATCGCCCATCTTTAAATGAGAAATTGTTAATTTGGGATTTATAAAGGACTTTCTCTAATGAATAGTAGTGAAGACAGATTTGTCTTCCCGCCTCATTTTGCAAAGTCACATTTATAAAGTCAGAAGGTTTCCATTCTTCCCTCTAATTACTCTCCCTCCAGAAGGCAGTTCTGCAGTGAACTAGAGGCCTCGGGGACAGGATGGGTGGACTGTGGCAGGACCCTTGGTCCCGAGAGGCTGGCAGCCACACAGCTGCTCAGGGGCTGTCTTCTGGTTACCCCGCACCACCCACAGGCAAGGCTGTGGGCACGGGCACATGCCGATTCTTTGTGGTGTGGGACTGCCTGTGGATGCCAGAGGGGTACCCCAGTCATGTGACAGCCAAAGATGCCCCTGAGGACAGCAGAATTTCCCCAGTTGAGTGTCCTCTGCTGGCACTGTGCTAGGCATTATCCCATGCCTGTGTGCAGTGCACGCCCTCAGGTGCTCAGAGCCAAAGGGGAAGACACATAGTTCCAATGTGGGGAGACCTGTGTGCCCAGAGGTTCATGGCAAGGGCCTCATCCCCAACCAGCATGGGCATGAAAGCTGCACAGGGCAGGGAAGCCCCGGGCGGAGGCTGAGAGATGAGCAGGCATTACCCCACCAGGACCAGGGCAGGTCCCCACAGAGCCCCACGGAATGACATTGCCATGGACGCCACTCTGGGCCCCCTTGGCCTGGAGCCAACACAACAGGGCTAGCGTTCAGTCCTCACTCAGACTGGCCAGAGGCCGGCGAGGTCATTGGTTCCTATTTCAGATGCCCTCTTGGCTCTGGCGTCCCTGCTCCCCGGGAGCCTCATTCTGCCTCTGAAGCTATGGGGGCAACTGTGCCCGTTCCAGCTCAGCAATCACAGTCGCCACAGCTGGGCCGTGGGTGAGGAGCCACACACAGACGTGGGCGCCTGGGCTTCAGAATTGACCCTGAACACAGGGAATTTCCTCAGGGCTGAGCCTGGCCGGGCCCACCTCAGGGAGCACTCTCGTTTCTCAGGGCACCTCTGCTTTGCAGAGGTTGGACAGCACTTATCTGGTGCAAGGTCCACTCCCTCAGGCTTAGGACCCTCCGGTATGTCTTGGGGGCATGAGGGCCTTCCCAGTGGTCTCCCCGGGTGGTCCAGAGCTTTTGAGATGACTGTGCTGGCTGCTCCCCACCTGGCCTTTGGGATGCTTTAAGATGATGAATGAATGCATAGTAAGTAACAGTAAATAGTAGTAATCCTTCCTCCCCACGTTACCCAGCCCCAGCCACCAGACAGCCAAGGAAACAGGGGTTTACAGTCTAACTGGGTGTCATTTAGCCCAGTCCTTGGTAAGGCCGAGTCCACAACTTCTGAGTAACCCAGCACATTGGGCCCGTGGCCTGCCAGCTCCCTGCACTTCTATTGCTTTGGAGGGAGGGGTTAGATGATGCTTTCTGGGAAGTTTTTCATTGACATGGTTTCTTCTTGGCCTGGTCACCTATGAAATGCTAATTTAGTAAGATGAGCCCTGTCCCCCCGTCCAGCCTGGTGTCCGCCTGTCCAGACACAGATGCTTTGCCTTGACCGCCCTCCCCCCTCCCTCCCCCTTCAAGAACAGTGAACCCAGCTCTGCTGAGACCTTGGAGAAGACTGGAGTCAACAATAAGACCAGCATGTGCTGGGTGCGAAGACGAGGACTGGAAACACGTCAGCGCCCCCCAGATTAATTTGTTAGTTCCATGCAATTCCAATCAGATCCAAGTGGTTATGTTAGAAACTTGACCAAATGGCTCTGAAGTACATCTGGAAGAACAAACGTATGAATGTAGCTGGAGAGGTTTTAAAGCAAAGCGTGACACAGGGGGTACTTGCTTTAACAGGAACCATCACCTAATGGGCGTGGGTGAAGGACACTCTTCCTAGCACTTGACACTTAGGAATTAACTGAATCCTTACGACAACCCTAGGAGGTAGGTATTACCTTTAACCAGATGAAATTGCTAGTATTTGATGATTTTGACGCCTACAAAATGGCAATTTTATACTATTGTCATCCATATTTTGCAGATGAGAAAACCAAGACATAGAGAGAGTAAGAACTGGCTCAAGGCCACACACAGCCGTTGGTAGATCCAGAACTTAAACCCAGACAGGTTGGCTGCAGGGCCTGTGCCTGTAAGACTATGTTATATAATCGACAGATTACATCACTCAGAAATAGACTCTAGAATACATGAAAAAACTCCACAAATTTGTGGAAAAGGCAGAATTGTTTCATACATGGTATTTGGGAAAATTGGCTAATTGGGGGAACGATAGAACAGATCTTTACCTCCCACCTTGCCACAGATCAATTACAGATGGATTAAAGTGTTCAGTGTATAAAAGGAAATCTTCAAAGCTGTGAAAGAGGATTAGCTGAATAATTATCTGCTGAGTGGAGAGGACACAAGGAAAGAACAGCAAGGCCATCTACATAGAATATGGAAGCTTCTGTTCATTAAAAAGATAAAAGCAAAGATATAAGGAACAATTGGGGAAAATGCTTGTCAGAAACATGGCAAGGTGAATCAGTATGTTTCCACACAAAGAGCTGGAATAAAAGGAGAAGAAAGTCGGGAAAGGGCATAGGTGAACAACTCATGAAAGGTGAAAAGCAAACACATTGACTCCACAAATATTTATTGGGCGCTTATTGCTGGGCAGACAATGTTCTGGGCTTGGGGAGGGAGCTTGTATTCTATAGAGTGAGACGGACACTGAACCAATCCACACGTGGTAGGTAATGTAATGCCAGGTATTGGGAACACAGGTACGTGATGGGCAGAAGAACAAGGCAGGGTGGGCCGGGCGCGGTGGCTCATGCCTGTAATCCTAGCACTCTGGGAGGCCGAGGTGGGCGGATCGTTTGAGCTCAGGAGTTCGAGACCAGCCTGAGCAAGAGCGAGACCCCACCTCTACTAAAAATAGAAAGAAATTATATGGACAGCTAAAAATATATATAGAAAAAATTAGCCGGGCATGGTGGCGCATGCCTATAGTCCCAGCTACTCGGGAGGCTGAGACAGGAGGACCACTTGAGCTCAGGAGTTTGAGGTTGCTGTGAGCTAGGCTGACGCCACGGCACTCACTCTAGCCTGGGCAACAGAGTGAGACTCTGTCTCAAAAAAAAAAAAAAAAAAAAGAACAAGGCAGGGTGACGAGGTAGGGACTGAGAGCTGCCGTTTTCGATGAGGAGGTCAGGGACCACCTTGCTGGGAAGGCGGCTTTTGGGCAACAACTCCCTAAAAGAATTAGAGAAGCAAGCACATATCTGGGGAAGAACACTGAAGGCAGAGGGACAGTGAGACTGATGTGATTGGAGCCTCCTGGGCAAGGAGGAGAGTGAAGGGATGATGAGCTCACAGAGGTGGCCAGGAACTTGACCATGGAGAGGCTTGGAGGCCCTGGGAAGAATCTTGAGTTTCATTTCAAGCAATACAGGAAGCCACTGGAGGGGTTAGAGCAGAGGAGTACATTTTTTAAAAAAAAAATTGTTAGTAAACATAAAAAATTGTTCAAACTCAAAGAGATACAAATTAAAACCAAAATGAAATGCCAGACATTTTTGTAAGAGCAGACACTGACTGACACAGCACAGTTAACAAAAATTGTGATTTCAACTTTAAAATATGGGAGAGGATACATAGTTTTTCCAAATTCTTTTAGGGAGTACATGAAGGGAAAGTTGGAAGGCCATAGACCTAGAGAAACTCTTGCACGCTGAAAAAGTGTCTGAGAATATTCTTAGCAGCCTGGTCTGTGATGGCAAAAACTGGAAACTTAAACTGAGAGGAAGAATGACTATGCGGTACATTCTGGAATGGTACAAATGAATGAACCTCAGTAGCACACAACATGGACAAATCATGGAAACCTGTTGAAAGTAAAAGGGTATGATTCCAGTTTTTAAAAGCTCAGAAATAAGCAAAACTAATGTTATTTTTCAAAAAGCAAGGGAACAATTAGCATAAAATTCAAGATAATGGTTACCTTTATGGGGAGAAATACTCAGGGGCATTGGCGATTTTTTAGTTCTTAAATGGGATGGTGGGTTATTTTGTTGTACACTTTTGTAGCTCACATAAATTCCATTCTAGCATCACATTTAATTATTTCCCCAATTTTTATTTAGAAAAATTTCAAACATATAGAAAACCTAAAAGAATAGAAGGTAAACATCTATATACACTTCATCGCCATTCTATAGTTGTTAACATTTTATTGTTTGTTGTTGAATCACTGTAAATCCTTCATGCATCTTCTGAGAATAAAGACACTTGACTATGTTTCTCTGAAATCCTCACTCATCTAAGAACATTAACAGTAAATCTACAATAGCACCTGGTATTCAGTCCATATTTGGATTTCCTCAATTGCCTCATATTTTGTAGCTCTTTAAAAAAAAACAGCAATTGATCAAGTTTAATAAATTGCATTTGGTTATTATGAATTTTAGTCTCTCTTATTCTAGAATACCCCGTTCCTTTTTATGACATTGACTTTTTGAAAGTTTCGTGCAAGTATTCTTATAGAATGCCCCCGGACTAGATTTGTCAAAGTGTTTTTTCCTTCCTCCAGCCTTTGTGTTTCCTATTGGTGATGCTAAGTTTGATCCCTTGATTAAAGTGCTGAGGGGAAACACCCCTAGGAAAACACAAATGATGCATTTTATTGTATAATTTTTATGTAGTTAAATCTGTCCATTTTTCTAAGCTTTTTGCTTTTATATCTTGATGAGGCAAACCTTCTCCAGCCCTTCTCCAGCCCAGGATTATAAAAACAGTCTATATTTTTCTAATAGTTTTGGTTTTTACATTTTTCTTTTATCTATTTGGAATTTATTTTTGTACATGATGGGGTAAGAGTCTAAGTATACCTGTCCCCAAATGGCCAATTGTCCCTTCCCATTTATTAAATCACTGATTTTTTCCATTGATATGAAGTGCTACTTTTATCATGTTCTAAATTCCTGTATATCTATGGTCCATTTTGTAGAACTTCAATGTAACTCTGGCCTATTTGTTACTGCTCCAACACCGGAACCCCTTCATTTCTACAGTTATTTAGATACCTCCTCATTATTCTTTGTTTTCAAGTTTTTCTTAGCTAATTTTTCACATTTTCTCTTCTAGATGAGTTTTAGAATCATCTACTTGAGTTATTTTGAAAACCCATTTGGACCTGTGACTGCAAATGCACTGAAATCAGAGGCTATTTTGGGGGAGAAGCAACATCTTTCTAACATTGAATCTGTGATGCACGATCATGCCCGTCTCTCTGTAAAGAATTAGAATTTTCCTAGGCCTCACATGTGCCTTACACAAGATTATTTCTAGGTATTTTTAAAATATCAATTTCTATTATAAATGGAAATCTTTTTTTTTTTTTTATTTTTGGCAGGCAATTGCTCTGTCACCGTGGCTAGAGTGCAGTGGTGTCATGATAGCTCACTGCAACCTCAAACTTCCAGGCTCAAACGATCCCCCTTCCTCAGCCTCCTAGAACATTTTTTTACATGAAAATTTCTAATTGCTTAGTGAGTGGTGATGTTATACGGCCAGGTGCTCCGAGGGTGCCAGCCAGAGCACGTCCTAGGAGCCGGCTTCACGGGGCTCCCCAGGGAAGCCAAGGAGATCCCTGAGGATGCTGAGGGCCCTTCTCCGGAGCCGCTGGGCAGAGTGGAAGACGCAGGGTGGGCGGCATGGTGGCTGCTGGAGCAGAGTTCAGAGCTCAGCGAGGAGGACCTTCCTGTGGCCCACAGCCGTCAACAGGGCACAGAGACCCCATATTCTGATGGGGTGGAAGACAGCAGGGTGTGGCGGGAGCAAGGCCAGGCCTGGGGTTTGCCTCGACTTGCCCGATGGGGCCCCTGTGCTTTGTGGAGTGCACGAGGGACCGACGGCTGAGCGGTATGGGCCTGGGCACCAGGAGGTGGCACGTGCAGGCCTCGTGGCTGCCCAATATACTACCTGCGCCCGGGGCAGATCTCCACGGCCCAGCCTGTCAACTGTCCTCCAATATCTGATCTTCAATAATATAATTTTTTTTGCCGGAAGAAACGCTGTCCAGACTCCTTTGCAATTGTGGCCACCTGACTGGGTCCTGGCAGCAGAACGTAATGGGGGCTTCAGGGGCAGCGTCTGGCACCCCACGGCTTGACCTCCTCTTCTCTTCTTCCACAGCGTGCTGGCAGCACCACGTGTCTCAGAGGGCAGTAGGAGTGCCAGGTGTGGGGACCAGATGGCAGGTCCGTGTTCCCTGGTTCTTGGGTTCCCAGTGCTGAAGAATGGTTACAGTACCGAGTCCACGGAGCAAATGAGCAGACCGAGCAGATGCAAGTGGACAAAGTGTCAAAGTGTATTACACAAGCGTAGTACATTCCAGAGCAGGAATGGGTCAGCCCCTGCGAATGGAGGAGACCCTGAGTTTACAGAGTATAGGAAGTAAACTCGCAAAGTCAGCAGGGAGTGGACTGCTCCTGTGAGGAACAGCGTCACTCCAGGGTTAGGGTCTGTCCTTTATACTAATCTCTAATAATATGTTAAGCTGGGGGTGGAATATTCATGACATTTCTGAGAAAGGGCTGGCAAATTCCTGGAATTGGGAACCCTCCCCATTTTTAACCTTGTAAGGCAATTTCTGGGAGTTGCCATGGTATTTACAAGCTGTCATGGCAGGGGTGGGTGTGATTTTTACTATGTTAATGAGGGTAGGTCACTTGAGGATACTGTCACCTTACTTGTACGCGTGCTCCAAAGACCCTCTCTTGTGGCCTTGGTCATGTCTCCACTTTGTGGTCTTTCCACCTCTTTTTGGTTGGTCAGTCCTTGGAGACTCCCTGTCGTATACCAGGCATCTGTCCAGTCCTTAGAAGCCCCTTGATGTGTCATCTGTTCTTTCTTGGAAGCCCCCTCTGGTCAGTTTGTTCCTCCTGTTGTAGACAAAGTATCTCTTAGTGTCATCGGCTCCTCAGTGGAAATCCCCTGGACAAAACATCTGTTCCCCTTCCTCCTTGTCCCAACCTAACAGGAGTGAGGGTCACACCCTAGTGATGGCAGAGTTCTGGGCTCAAAGGAGCCAAGGTCCCCAAGGACTCTGGGAGCGGGTCCACCACGTTGGCCCTGGACGGCAGGCTCCTGAGTTCTATAGGATGAATGAATGAACTTGCATCCAAACTTCTGTCGTGTTGGAACCACCACTGCTATTGTGTGTTTTTCCATGTCCGACATCCTGTCTGCAATCTGCCTGACAGAGTAAGTCTATGAGAGGCCCCCACGCCACCCCTGCTGCGCAGAGAAATCCATGCACAAAACCGGGATGTCCAGGGATGAGACTGGCATCCATACTCTTTAGAGCTTCCCTAGTGATTCCAGTGATCAGCGACAGTTGGGAGCATGTGATCTATACAAATAAAAGGACAATGGAATCTACTTCTTATCGTGTCACAGGAAAAGGGTTGGACAGTTTGCTACCAGACTTGGAAGGGACATTTGAGATTGTCAGACTTCAAATAGCAGCTTCCTGATGCACACCAAAGTCACCTGGGACGTGGGGCATTGCAAGAGCTGGTCACCACCAGGCCAGAGGGCCAGATGCAAAGAGAGGCCCAGCGCCACTCTTGGACGCAGCAGGACACGCAGGCAGAGGAGCCCGGAGGCTGTGCCAGGCGGAGCTCCTCCTCCTGGCCATCCTGAAGTCCAGGTGCCGGTGGCCAGTCTGGCTGCATCACCTGGGCAACTCTGTGTGGCGAGCTCCATGCTGGGGAGGATATATTAGCTTAATTAGCAATGAGTTTCCTAAGCAATGAGGAGAGGTCAAACTTTTTTTACTCAAGATATTTACTGAGCACTCACTATGTGCAAGGTGCTGTTTTGGGTGCTGGGAAAAGTGGCGGGTGAGACATGCTGAGGGCGCCACGTGCCATAGGATGTAGACCTCCACAGGTGACAGCCAAGGTGTAATATAATGTCCATAGTGGGAAGTGTCCCAAAGCAAATGCGGTGGAACAAGGGGAGAGTGCTGGAGGTGAGGGTGGCCAGGGCACGCCTCTCTGGGGACGTGAGCTTTGAGCAGAGACCTAAAGAAGCCTCTGGAGGAGCTGCGGGAGGAGCCCTGGTAGGACTGGCTGAGCAGCTGGACGGGGGAGATGAGCAAGGCCGGCTCGTTCAAGACGCAGCAAAGCCAGCGTGTCTACAGGGAGAGGTCAGGAGCGAGGCACGGTCACGTGAGACTTCGCAGGACAAGTCAGCCTCTGGCGAGCACAGGGGTTTCATGAGCTGAATTTCATTTTAAAAGGGTTACTCTGGCTTCCAAGTGGAGATTAAAGAAAGGGGCTGCAGAAGTGGCAGGAAACCCAGGTGGGGTGAGGGGAGTGATTCGGAGGGGGTGAGACGGGGTCGGCTCCGGGATGGGCCTTTGGAGATGACAGAACAAGCCGACAAGGAGGGAGAGAAGGAAAGAGGTCCAGGTGGCTCCAGAGCCTTCCACAAGCACCTGGGGAGGGCGAGGTGCTATGTACAGAGACTGGGCATGTTGGGGATGGTCAGCTTCCGGAGGGAATAATGAATTTCTGTTTTGGGAAAGTTACACCTGTTGTTAGAGGCACAACTGTTCGGCTACCCCAACACCTATCCCAGCCTCCTTTTCCTCTTTCCCACCCACAGAGCAGAGGCTGGAAGGGATAGATACTTGCTTTTCCAGACTTTCTTGCAACTAAACATGACCAACTGACCAAGTTCTGCCAATGACAGTCATAAGGGGAAAGTTTGCTAGAGGATGGTGGATAATCTGGGAATATCTTTTCTCTCCTGATAAAAAAAAGATAGATGTGGCCAGTGCCATCCCTTTATCTAATTATTTATGCCTTGGACATGAATGCAATGTCCGGAGCTGTGGCTGCTATATTTTGACTATGAGGTGACAACCTGGCTCACTAACAATAGTGGAGCAAAATAAAGGAACTTGAATTTTTATTTTAATATGAAGAGGTGCCTATAAATTTGCACTAGAAAAAAAAAAATAACATTACTGAGCCACAGACCAGCTCTGGACTGTCTGTCCCTCAATATTTTGTTATGAGATATAATTAAATGTCTTTAATAAAAGCCTCTGTTACTTAAGTATTCCTTTATTTGCAGCCAAAAGCATTTCTAACTGTACAATATCCAATACCTACTTGTCATTGGATGTAAGAGTCTAAAATCCAAGGGAGGAGCAAGGCTAGAGATATAAATTTGAAAGTCAAAGGCAAATATTGAAAACCCCATTTAGCAGAAAAAAAGAAGGAGAACCCTGGGACTGGATGAGATCACACAGAAAGTGCTGCAGGAAGAGAAAATACTAATAGATGGAGGAAGGAGCCCTGGGGCCGCCAACATTTAGAAGTCAAAAAGGAGGAGCAGAGGCCAGAAAGCAGACCTAGAAGGAGAA
Organism: Eulemur rufifrons; assembly: GCF_041146395.1. NCBI lineage: Eukaryota > Metazoa > Chordata > Mammalia > Primates > Lemuridae > Eulemur > Eulemur rufifrons. The sequence goes on from NC_090983.1 coordinate 4,265,519, forward strand.
CAGAATGCTGCACGTGTGTGCATGTGTGTGTGTTATGTGTGTGTGTGCACGTGTGAGCACCCATGGCCTTTGCTGCAGGGGTCACATGCTACATGTCTGTACCATCCTCAGCAACTCGAATTGTTTATATAGCAGTACATCCTGGACATCTTCGCACGTCAGGACACACAGGTCTATGTGATTCTTTTTAATGGCCAACACTGGTCTTATACGAATATTCCATCATTTATGTGTCATGGATACAAAAAGATTTCCATCCTATTGTCTAAATGGTACAATTAGCTAACCATTTGGAAAAAATAAAGATTTCACAAATGGAGAGTGGATTAAAAATGTAAAAGGAATAAAGTGCCATAACTCCCATGTGCTGACTCTCGAGAAACTGAGCTCTGTATGATCTTGGGCGAGGAGGACTTTCTAAGCACAGCACCAAAGGCAAGAATCATGATTGATTTGAGGACACAGTGTTAAAGTTCTGTACATTAAAAATCACAAAATTGGGATAGGGAGGGGATGGTTAACGGGTGCAAAAATACATTGAGATAGAAGGAGCAAGATCTAGTGTTCAGCAGCCCGATAGGGCGACTATGGTTAACAACAACGTATTGTATGTTTCAAAATGACTAAGGGTGGAGTTGGAACGCTGCTAACACGAGGAAATGATAAATGCTTGAGGTGCGGAGACCCCAGTTGCCCTGATTTGATCACGACACATTGGAGGCTTGTATCAAAGTATCACGTGTACCCCATACACGTGGACAGCTATTATGTATCCATGATAATCGAAAATTAAAATTAAATAAATAAAAAAATCATAAAATTAAAAAGGAAATGAAACAATAAGAAAAATTTTATAACAGGCTATATTACATAAAAGGTTAATATCCTCTATACACGTCGGTAATAAAAAGATAAATACTCCAAAAGAAAAGTGAGCAAAGAATATTCGGGGTAATAACAACCATGACGACAAAATACAAATTTGCCACTAAACATGAACATTTTTAACCTTAATAGGGATAAATTGCAGATAATCTAAGAGAGCCTATTTCTGGCCTTTCAAATTGGAAAAAAAAATGTTAGCACCACATTGGGGAAGTACTGGGAACCAAGAGCCTCATTTCCAGATGTTAGCGTTTAAATCATGTTAGCTATTTTTTTTTTTGTCATGAAAAGTTGTTTGTGTTCATCTAAGTTTAGAGAAGTAGGGTTGTCACAACAATTAAGGATTCTGTGTGATTATCGATTGGATCTTGGATAACAGGGAAAATCTGCTATAAAAGACATTATTGGGAAAATTGAGGCGATTTCAATATGTACTGCATATTATATTGCATCAGTGGGAACCATCCTAGGAGTGACAATGGCGCTGTTGTCACGGAGGAGAAAGGCCTTCTGCTTATTTATTTATTCAAAGGTGAAAAATCGTGATGTTGTTAATTTACTTTCCAATGGTTCAGCATATGAAAATGTATCCATCTGGTATGTCTGTCTGTCTCCCTATCTATCCATATCTGCGTATATACAGAGAAGAGGGAGAGAGGGAGAGAGAGAGGGAGAGGGAGAGGGGCGGAGAGAGAGAGAGAGATCGCTGGTATGTTAAAATGTTAACAATTGGCAAACACAGAGGAGACATCTTTGGGTGTTTACTAAACTATTTCATTCTTCAACTTGTCTGTTGGCTTGCAAATTTTCAAAACAAAAATTTAAAAGGAAGTGCAGGCTGCAAGGTAGTTTGAAGAATGCTATTTTATTTCTTTAAATAAAAGTATATACTTTTTTTTTTTTGAGACAGAGTCTCGCTCTGTTGCCCAGGCTAGAGTGCCATGGTGTCAGCCAGCTCACAGCAACCTCAAATTCCTGGGCTGAAGCAATCCTCCTGCCTCAGCCTCCCGAGTAGCTGGCACTACAGGCATGCGCCACCAAGCCCGGCTAATTTTTTCTATATATTTTTAGTTGTCCAGATAATTTCTTTCTATTTTCAGTAGAGATGGGGTCTCGCTCTTGCTCAGGCTGGTCTCGAACTCCTAAGCTCAAACAATCCACCCGCCTCGGCCTCCCAGAGTGTTAGGATTACATTCGTGAGCCACCGTGCCTGGCCTGTACATGTTTTTTAAAAAGACATAAGGACACACAGCCAAATGCTAAGACTGCCTATCTCTGGGGGGTTGGTAATTGTTAATTTCATCTTCTTTCCTTCTTTTAAAAATAGTTACAGAAATAACTAAATGTAGACATGGACTAGGGGAGGTTTCAATGTTACTTACCGTGTCGCTTATTTGGATGGTCCACGTTTCCAGTGATGATGATAATGGCGACTCCTGACACAGTGAGCTCACGGAGGGCTGAGCACGGCTCTAAGTTCCTTCCGGGTGTTAACTCGTTTAACCTTCCCAACACCCCGAGGTGCTGCCCCCACTTCACAGGGGAGCACCCAGAGGACCTAGACAGCCCAAGCTTTGTGAGTGCATAGACCGTACCGCAGATTCACCAAGGAGCATGACATTTTGTTGACAAAAGGCACATTAAATTTTTCCGTACCTAATAGCTCAGGTGCTGGGAAGCCGCTGCCCCGGCTCTCTGGAGAACTCGGCATCTGGGGACAACACCTTATCTTCAGGGAAGTCATTTTCCCGAGGGTGGTTTGGCAAAGCCACGTTGCCATACGTTTGGAAAGCCCACAAACCGGGCACAGTCCTGGGCTGTTCGCTGCCACCTTCCCAGCCTGCGGGCTGGCAGGCCGCCAGCTGCACTGGGCCAGTCTGTGGGTGTTTCGCAAGATACAGAGAGGGCCCTGCACACAAATTACCACTGAATCCTCAGCCAGGAGCAGCACAATGCCAAGTTCCCAGGATCCATGCTCGTGTGTGTGTGTGTGTGTGTGTGTGTGTGTGTCTGTGGTGTGTGTGTGGTGTGTGTGTGGTGTGTGTGTGTGTGTGGTGTGTGTCTGTGGTGTGCAAGGTGTGTGGTGTGTGCATGTGGTGTGTGTGTGTGGTGTGTGTGGTGTGTGCAGTGTGTGTATGTGGCGTGTGTGTGTGTGTGTGTGTGTGCATGTGTATAGTGCGTGTGTGGCGGTAGTTCCTTTGTAAGGCAGTAAATGAGTTTTTTTTCCCCCCAGCTTTAAAAATAAACAGATCTCAAGAGCGAGTGCAGCTAGAGATTGGTCAATACCATATGCAAATAAATAAGTGCTAATTGCCTGCAGTGTCTGTGGGTGTCAGGTGCGGTTATTGGACCACATTTATGGGCCAATTAGGAGCCTTACTGGACTCTAGTGGTGATAAATTGTGGCTCGGTGGGTTCTCAGAACGTGCCGGAGACGGTGGGGCTGTGCGTCACTCTTCCCACTCACGCGGTGTGGACGCCAGGCTTTTGTCCGTCCCCACGCGCTTGGGGCAGGGGCAGCCCAGGGCTGCAGGGGCCGGGCTGGGGGACAGCCTGCACACGGCAAGTGGGGCACGGGCCGCTGAGTTTCCACCAAGGCGCTGGAGGACACAGAGGCGAGGGCAGGATGGACGAGTGTGGCCCTGCTAGGGGACAGGCCCTGCCTGGCTGGAACCTGGCAGGGGTGGTCTCCTGGGCACGGCCTGCACACGCGCTTCCTCCCCAGCCCTATCACAGTTACGGTGAGGTTTGGTTTCCTGGAAAGTAGAGAAACCCAAAGGAAATGGCTGCTGCATCTGAATATTCGACACCCAAATGCTCCAGGGACAGCAAAGCCATCGATGGCCAGAGCTTGCTCCTTGCTCGTTCACCCATTTGAGGGGACGTTTAGGCCTGGGCTCCGGGGGTGACTCAGACCCACGGCCTTGGAGCCCAGGGAGGCGCAGGAGGGGTGAATTACCCCACCGGGAAACCCCTGACCATCCGGGATGAGCACCTGTGGGTCAAACGCAAGAGCAGGGAGGCCCTATGGGGCCGGGGCGGGGCTAGGCTGGTGAAGCCTCTTTGAGGAAGGGACATTTCATCAGAGCCCCCAGAGGCAAAAAGGAACCAGCCACGAAGAGTGGGGACTTCCCAGGTGGAGGAAAAGGTGAACAAACGGGGAGAGGCCGGGACGTGGGAGTGTGGCTGCGGCTGGGGAGGGCTGGGAGGGCACACAGGCCACCCTTAGGGTCTTGGCCTGTACTGTCAGCACAGCGGGGAGTCCCAGCAGGGGACAGCACGGCCGGACCCCTGGGAGAAGGATCAGAGGAGTGGAGAGGAGGACTGCGGCACCACCCAGCGTGAGCCAGGGGAGAACATTCTGGAGCCTGCAGGGTCCCCTGGGGGGTGGGAGGGGCCCGGAGGGTGTGAGAGAAAAAAAACGGGAGGGGGGGAGGGGGCAGGCCTGGTCTTCTGGAAGGTTCCCCACTGTGTGTGCTGAGTCCGGGGTGGGGGTGTCAGTTTAAACTTTGTTCCTTCAGATTCTATAAGTTTCAGGTTGCTTCTTACCTGAATGCATCCTGATTTTTAATCAATTCGTTTCAGTATCAAAGTAGTTAACCAATCAATTAACCAATCGTTTCTCCAATTTCAGTATGAGTGAACAATATGTTAATAAAAAACCCAACCACTTTCCTCAAAGTCAGTGGCAAACTGTGAGCTTCAACATATACCTCAACGTAACTCGTTTAAAAAAAATTATTTATTTATTTTAGGGACAGGGTCTCACTTTGTCACCCAGACTGGGTGCCATCATGCCAGGCTAGTTTTTGTTATTTTTTATTGAGACAGGGTCTCGCTACATTGCTCAGGCTGGTCTCAAACTCCTGGCCTCAAGTGATCCTCCCGCCTCGGCCCCTCACACTGCTAGGATTATAGACATGAGCCACTGAGCCCAGAAACATGATTTTTTAAAATACAGGTTGAGCATCCTTTATCCAAAATGCTTGGGACCAGAAATGATTTGGATTTTTTCAGATTTTGGAATATTTGCATATATACAATGAGATATCTTGAGGAAAAGACTCAAGTTTAAGCACAAAACTCATTTGTGTTTCATACATACCTTATAGGAACAGACTGAAGGTAATTTTATACACTATTTTTAGTAATTTTGTGCCTGGAATAAAGTTTTTTTTTTTTTTTTTTGAGACAGAGTCTTACTGTGTTGCACAGGCTAGAGTACCATGGTGTCATCATAGCTCACTATAACCTCCAACTCCTGGGCTCACGCAATCCTCCTGCCTCAGTCTCCTGAGTAGCTGGGACTACACACCATGCCCCGCTAATTTTTCTATTTTTAGTAGAGACGGGGTCTCACTCTTGCTCAGGTTGGTCTCGAACTCCTGAACCCAAGCGATCCTCCCACCTCTGCCTCCCTTTGACTGCAACCCGTCACATGAAGTCAGGGTGGAATGTCCCACTTGTAGCACCATGTCAGTCCTCAAAAAGTTTTGATTTTGCAGTATTTCAGATTTCGGAATTTTGGATTAGGGGTGCTCACCCTTACGTGATTATGGAGAAAATGTGAACAGTAAAGTATAAAGAAGGAAATAAAAACCACCCAGAATTCCCCAAGACATTATTGCTAACATTTTGGACTTTTTTTCTGGATATAAAAATATCTTTATTTAATAGAGATCACTCATACACACTTCTGTATCCTAAATTTTATTTATTTAATTTCCCCATGTGATAAACACAGTTCAAAGTGGCTAAATATCTTACTCTTTATAGATGTACCATAATTTAACTCTCCCGCTCTTGTGGGACTTTGAGCTTATTTCCAATATTTTGTTATTATAAACACCCCCTAGTCATGAACATCTTTATGCAAATGTGGGCGTATTCACACTATCCCTTGCCCAGATTGCTGGGCATCGCATTCACTCATGTGGCCCACAAACACCGAGTCCCTGCTGGGATGAAGGTGCGGTCTGGGTGCTGGACTCCGAAGCAGAGGGAAGATTTTCAGAGGCTTTGTACACAACCTCCCGTGGCTTTGCAGAAATGCTGCTTTACTGTGTCCAGCCTGGCCAGGCCACGGTTCCACAGCGGCCTGGCCACCACTGTGTCCGGTCACGGTAAGAACCTTGGCTATGAAATCTTAAGTATTCAGTTGGGCTTTAGTGCCAGCCTGAGAGAGCTTCCGGCTCAAGCACCTTGCATGGGAAGGTGAGTCAGTTCCCCACCCATCTCTTGGGAGGGTGACAGACACAATGAGCTTGACTCTGAGCACTGCAGGGAAGGTGGGGACAAGGCCACGGCAGGGCAGCCAAGGTCAGATGGGGAGCCGGGGGCAGCCTGCCCACCCGAGTCCCTCTTGGAGAGGGAGCACTCGGTGGGTGTGTCCACCAGAGTGTGCGTGGCATGCTGAGGAACCAAAAAGGTGGACAGGCAGACACCACGGACTGCCTGCTCCATGCCCGTGAGCCCCACCCCACCTGACACCCACGTTTGCAGCCTCCTTTGCAGCCCGGAGTGACCCCAGCCAGGTCTGACCAGTACACGACATGACGGGGCTTTGGGGAAGGCCGATTCAGAGGGGCCCACTGGGCAGCCTCTTCCACCTGGAAGGCAGGTGCTGGAGGTGCAACCGCCCTCTCGTGGGTGTCTGGAGGTGGCCAGCGCCAGGAACCACGGCTGACCAGAGGCTGAGGAGGCTGTGCCGGGGGCATTCTGCAACTGCCTACACCAGCCCCCGCCCAGGCTCCTTTCTCCAGGATTTTTTGTGAGGAAAAATAATCCCTTAATTAAGGCACTGTTTTGTAAACGTGTTACCAAATATGGTAGTTAGGCAATGTGCATTTAAATGGCACTGGCTCTTCCTAAAAGCACGGTTCTTTGTCCTTTTCTTGGCTACTTCCTAGAAGACAAGTCACCTTTGTAGAACCCTGCATTTGGCAGCTGGGTGTGACTCTGAGTGTGGCACCACATGCTGTGTTGGGACAGCCCCCAAGGCACTGGTGGCTTCCCACACCACGGGAAGGTTTCAAGAGAAAATGTCAGTATGAACATGTCATCAGATCACGTGGCTCTGTATTTACCGACACGGAAGAGTAGGGGAGAGGCCGCCCTGTGTCTGCGGAGAGAGGCGTCCGAAAGGCATTCGCCACATCGCTGGCTACAGTCAGGCCTGGGTGGTGGCATTTAGTTGAGTTTTGCCTTCTTTATACTTTTCTGATTTGGAGAGAGTAAAGACATACTGTATTTCACATGTAAAAATTGCAATCATATTGATAATGCTAATAGTATTAATAATAGAGTCCTGGAGTGGTTTTGTTCCTGGCCACCTGCCACACCTGGGGCCGTGCGGACAGTGCGAAGACACGCGGGTGCATCTGGACCGTCTGGGCTGGTGGGCCCCTGGCTGGGGAAAGAACGGCCCTTGGAGGTTCTGTCCTTGTGAGTGAAGAAGGCAGAAGATGAGCTCCTCGCCAGCTCCCCATCCTGAGACCGCAGCGGCCCGGCCCCTTCCCTCGGCCAGGCCTGGGCCCGGGATCCTCCTCCCTTTTCTCTGATTTACCTTGCCTGGGAATTGAAACCCAATTAGTTGTGACAAATGACCAACACCACCAGAAAAAAAAAAAAAAAAAACAACTCCACAACAGCGGTGTAGACATATTTTCATTTCTTTATTAGAAAGAGGCCTCTACACTATAGCCACCTCTCTCCGTTACTTTACACATTTTTCTTTTTCTTTTTCCCTTAGAATACTGTACAGCTGACACAAAAAAATCCCCAGGCAGGAAATACAAACTGGCATATTGAATCAAAACGAGATCATATGAAATAACAAGCAAAGTGAAATGTCTGTCAATGGTTTTAATTACAGTACAAACAATATAAATAAAGCATCATTGAGTCATTGTGAAACATAAAGTTGCTGAATGAGGTAATAGAAAAAAACCAAAACGAAAACCAAAAACCATCTCTGGATAAACCCCTGCGGATCCTCCGTCTTCTATACATCGCTATTTACAGAAACGGAAACCGCGCTGGCCGCGGCTCGCCTTCCCGGCCTCCCCTCCCCACCTAGAAATGTCTCAGCCGTCGCCTTTGACCTGTCCGGCTCCCCTTTGGGGAACACACCCCATGGCCAGCGGAGGCCCCAGTTCAGAGCTGGCAGGAGGGAGAGTGGCGTCTGGGGCCCGCGCGACCCTCCCCTCCCCAGGCCAAGCCTTCCGGCATCAGGAGCTCAGGGCTGGGAGGGACCTGCAATCTCAAGAATTTGATATAATTTAGCCGCCAAAATTTAGTTGAGAGGGAAAAACTGTGATGCTTTTCAAGTGTTTGAGAAGGACTTATTTCTGACATTACGGTGCGGTCTCTGTCCCCCTTCTTAACGCCACGAAGCAGTTTCTCGAAGCTCCTTTCGCCTGTCCGCCTCGCAACAGCCCTGACCCCACTCAGGTCGCTTGTGTACCGTCAACCCAGCCGTGGTGGGAGAACTGTGGGGACCCCTGGGGGAAGGGGGGCAGGGGGTACCCTATGTGGGAGCCAACCCCCCAGGCTGGCCTCGGCTTACCACACCCTTGGGCCCTTCTTTGTCCCCGGCCCTGAAAAACCCAGGCAGGATTATGTCTTCGCCGTCCCAGGAGAGCTGGGCACAGTGCCACGGCTGGGCCGCCCTGCTGGCGTCTCTGCCCCAGGCCTCTCAAGAGTCTACCTGCCACGCCCTTCCTCAAGCCCCGACAGCGCCTTCCGTGCTAATGACCATCCACTGCCTAAGTCAGCTCCTGGCTCCCGGGGTCTGCTTTTCACAAGCGTTCTCGAATCTGCACAGACATTAGCTTTCCCGGCCAGTGTGGACACCACCCAGCCCCAGGGAGCAGGGGACTTGATCTGATTTAGGGGAAGCTGTTCCCCCAGCAGCTGGTGTGTTAAGGGGTTTGTTTGTCCAGAAGATTCCCCAACACCCTCATACCTTGTCTGATTCCTTTCTCATACCTGCATCGCAGACAGAGGCCCTGCACTTCCACACGCTGAATTCTGGGTGGGTCCTAACCAGGCAAGTGTGTATTGACCCTCAGGGGTCCTCCTCTACGGATGCCCGTGCCAGGCCAAAATAAAAAAGGAGCCCCGAGCTGACCTCTCTGACGCTCACGAAGGCATCGTGCCTTGGCCACGTCCAGTGGCTGCCCCGCACTGGGCACCGGGGCTGCACGCCAGAGCCCTGGAGCCTTCGGAGGTCTTTGCAGCCACCCCTGAATGGACCCGCTCACCTCCAGGCCCTGCGGCCCCGGAGGGAGGGCCTCGCACAAGAAGAGCTCTACCAAGCAGGTGCAGCCCCACAAAATGATTTTGCATCATTTTATAGCCAAATCAGCACCTCGTAGTGCAAGGCGATAAGGATAGGTTTTCAAGTTTATGTTTGCTGGACCGCTGCTTCGGGGCGGGTGTTTATTACACTGGTGAAACTTAAATACTTCTAAAACCTGGCCTTTCAAAAAAGTCACAGAAAAAACACTTGGTGTTACAGAATCCCTTTCCAGAATCATCTAGTGACGGAATGTCCTCTAATTTCAACTATGACATACGATGCAAACCCATGTTTGAAAAGCAGCAGACATACGAGTTAAACAGGGGATCCATTCACATTTAAAAAATAAATCCATGTAAGGACAGTATTTCTTCTCTAAGGAGAAAAAATATTTTTGTTTGGAAACACTAATGTCTAAATTGCTAAATGTTAGTTTCTTTCTCCAGAAGTGAGAGATGAGGAGTCTGACATGGGGACTCACTATTTTTCCAATCAAAGATGTCATAGCATCTTGGGGGCCAGAGGTGACTTCCTGGCAGTGGTGGAAATAAAAGTCTATTTCTTAGTAACCCGTCTACTCCAAGTAGATGTACTTGCTCCCCTTCTCTCTTCTGCATAACTGGAAGGAATCTGACATTTTGGCTGAAAGGCAATCTAATTTAGATGCTTGAATGACAAAGGCCATCGTCTGGGGTACAGAGCCAGGCAGGGGCAGATGGGGCCTGGACGGGATCGGTGGGCACACAGTGGGTGTGCTGGCCGGGCCTGGCTGGGGTGGGGGCCACGTTAGAGACGCATGCACCCAGGACTTCCCGAAGAAAGCCACTCAGGAATCCAAAAAAGGACATGGAAAATGAAAGCTGCAAGTCTGGATGCCAAACGCCCTTGTGTAGCTTTTTGGTGAAGGATGAGGGTGAAAATCATTCGAGACGTGACTTCACAACACGTGAAACCCAAGTTGGAAGAGGCAGCTGGAAATAAATTATATTTCCTTTGAAGGAAAGATGTGTGTCTCCAGCACTTTTCTGTCTGAATTCCTTCCTGACTGCTTTTCAATTTGTTTGCTTGAAGGCCATAAATACAACCCCGGGGAGTTCTAGAACAGTCTCAGCGACCTTGTGGGGGGCGGGTGGAGAAAAGGAGCGGATGGGCGGGGGAGGGGAGCAGCCCTGCAGGAGGCGTGTGAGTGGCTTTCCAGGTATCTGTGCCTCCCGTGCACTTGTTAGACCTGATCGTTCTCCCTGTTGCCAGGTTGCTGCGGGTTCTCCCCTTTCCTTTCCAGAATGTCCCAGATGCAGGGTTGGCACAGTGGGTGCCACAGGGAACCCTGGCACCTACGGGCACAGCTCACTCTCGGGGGAAGATGAGTTCCCCTAGTTCAGGCGTGTGCGGCGCTGGACGGCAGGGCAGGAGCCCAGCAGGGACGATGGCTCCAGCGAGGACACTTGCTGTCCAGTTGCACAAGCTCAGGGAGCTGGGGAGAGAGGCAGGAGAGCCTAAAGCCACATTTGGCCACCCAGGGTGCTCTCCAGCAAGATCTGATCTCAAAAAGGAGGAGAAAAAGCACACGGAGGTGAGGCCCAATACATGCATGTGTCGTGGCGGCCCACAGTGATGGGAGGGAGGGAGGCTTGGCCAAGCCAACACCGCCACAGGTGCAGGAGAGAGGCAGGGTCATCCTGGGCTCAAGCAACAGCACCGGCACGAGGGCAGAATGCAGCCCCTTCTTGCCTCTGGAAAACCACACTCAGACTAAAGGAAGGGAGGACACGCGTGAGATGCAAGGGCCGACGAGACGGTACGTGAGCAGGTTTGAGAGCGGCTCTCAGGGAGCAGGGCCCCAGGGAGGCTCATCCTCCTCTGACGCTGTTCCCGGCACGCAGGGCCCGGGGAAGGGCAGCAGCGGCTCAGCAGAGAGAGGAGGCCACGGGCTAAAAAGGCGGGGAGGGCTGGCAAACGTGCCCGTCACTGCCTCCCCAGGAGCATCTTCCTGAGCACCTGTCCCTGGCCCGGCGTTAATCACACTGGTCCCAAACCTCCCTGTACCCTGCAAGCTTCGCACATGAGGAAAGGAAGAGTCTGAGGAGCCGGATGCTCACCCGAGGGTGCACCAGCACCCTGTGGTGGAGGGCAGAGCCAGGTGCACTCAGGTCTGCTAGGCCCCAGTGCTCTTTCTCACTGGGTCCTGTTTCTCCCTAATGAAGTTAGTGACAGCTCCTATGCAGACACAGGAAATGACCCCAAATGTGCACAGATGTCACAAAACTGGGAAGGCTGATATCTACACTGGAGGGCAGAGGCTGGATCGAAACAGACCTCATTAGGCTGGGAAAAATCTCAGAAGAGCGAGCTTCAATGTAAGACGCTGTGCTGAAAAGCCACAGCCCGGAACTGGCTGGCAGACCAGCAGCCCTGCGGAGGACAATTCAGTACGATCACACTCTCTCGGTGTCTCATAACCCTGTGACCAACAAGTGCCCACTGCCTTCTCCTATATTTCTGGGGTGCATACACATGGTGAGTGCTTCTTGGGAGATATGACACTGCATCTGGTTTCAGGACCAATGACCCATGAACTTGTCACTCACAAACCTTCAGCTGCTCATTTCCTGGGACGACCAAGAGCGACCAGGGCTCAGGGTGGCGTGTTGGGCTCAGCAGACCACCCACCCTCTCCAGTGCTTGAGGTCTGCTCCAGCGGGGTCAGGACCACAGTGTCCTTTCCCTGCAGGGTTTTCTCGGCCACTAGCGAAATCCAGCTAGCTCTGCGACACACTTCCCACTTTAGTAACCATGACGCCTGACGTGGGGCTGGGGGGTGTCCAGACCACCCACGTGGTTATCGGGTGTGCACAGCCCGCTCCTGTGCTACCCCCGCTGGCTGGATTCTGAACAGAAAAGGGGTACGTGGATTCTGCAGTGGTGACTTCTCCTGTCGTCATCATTTCATAGAACAAAGAACAATGAAACTCAACCCGCTTCCCAAACTGGTTCTCTCTGACACTGCTCTTGGGCCTTGCTTCTCCCAGCCTTGGCGCTAGTTAGCTTGAAAATGGGAATGAGAGCCTCGTCAGCAAAGAAAGGATTTCTGGTTTGACGCAGAAATATGAACAGAGTAGCCACCAGTATTATTTGAAAAAAAAAACCCTTGAAACCCCACTACCACCTCTCCTGCTACTGCCAAAACTTGGGCTCAAGAAAGTGGGGTCTGTCTTGGAGCAAATCAACGTGGCTGAAAATGGCAGGGGAGTGGCTGTGTTTTCTAAGGAGTCAAGGACATCCCCATGCTGGAGGCAGGGAAGGGGAAAAACCAATCTAGCATTCAGGTTGTAGAAGGCGAACTGAAACAAGAAGTCATTTGGGAAAATATTATATTATAAACACATAGAATAATATGTACACACTCATATACATCCCAAAGAGAAGCCTTACAAGGAATTCCGTTTCTTTTCAAAAGAAGGCTTCACTATGATAAAGCATTCCTATAGTGGGAATTAACTACAGTGAAATAATTTAAGAATTTCATTTATACTCTATCTGTGTTCACTACAGAAAGTCTACGGTAAAGGCTGCATGGAGCTGAATGTGTTTAGCTGGATGAGAACACTAATGCGCTCTTCAAAAATAGGCAGTGACTTTATTTTTCTCTATTCACATTGAAAATAACTACACAGGGATGAAACGCAGAATTAAAACTCGAATGGATGGGCTACGGGACTATCGTCACGGTTCTCAGACTTGTGGCTTCTGCACTCGTATTTTTGGGATCTGGTGACTTCCACTGAGCTTAATTCAGATCAGAAATTTCCATGAAACACTTACCCACATATAAAGTCTGTGTAAAGCTTTATTTCTTTCCCCACCTACTTTGATTATTTTTTTAAAAAGTGAAAAGAAGAGGAAAAACTCTTACAAAATATAAGGTTTAATATACGAGAGCAAGGAACTTCCCGGTGGCTGCCTTGCAATGTGCCTTTGTGTTTCTGTGCTATGTCAGGCGGGCGTCCTCGTCTTCCATCACGACAACCCTTCCTCCCCATCACACTGCCAGGGACAAAGCTGCCCCCTGTTCTTTTGAACCTCAGGGATGCCATGATTTGGTTTATTGCGTTTGACCGCCACAGTGAAGGTGGCTGATGACACCACGACACCGGCACATCAGGTGAGGTGCCAGCCCGCGGGGCCTGGCTGCTAAGTCCAGGTGGTGTAGGATCTCGGGAGCCAGCGGGTGACTCAGAACCATCAGCAGCTGCCTCTGTAAAGCACCCCGGTCCGGCCCCATCTTGCCAGAGCCCCTGGGTCTCGGTTAGCAAAAGTAGTGTCCGAATTAAATCATGCTTTCAATCACGAGAAGTCACATGCCTCTTTTTCCCTTTCCAATATGCGCCAGGGTCCTTTTTTTCCCTTCTCAATTTTAATAAGCAAATTGTACCACCATCTTATTCTGATATGTTCCTTTTTAAAAGCTGTATATCACGTTAATGGAAGTGTTTACTGCTGGGAATATTTTCCATGTACAACGATCTGTAACCCTCTTATCTCAACTAGTTGCACATTATTAGTTCACATCCAGTTCAATTTATAAATTAACAGAGGTGCCATTTGTCTGTACAAAAATCAATGCATATTTATGAACTTCTTTTATTCAAATAGATTTTCACACATCTTATCTAAAGACACAATACAGAAGCCTGTGTGACTCGGGCAACGTGGCCCAGGAGTGGCTGAGACCCAACACATCCACCTTGGCAAAAGGACATAAAATATCTCTTATGTTCGGAAAAAATAGCCTTTTATGTATTTACTCGGTTTACCAAATGTACTCAAAATGCTATTATTAGCTGAATTTGTGATTTCCTTTTCAATTTCTGAGTTATTCTTATTTATTTTTTCCATTTTGTTTTTGCACCAAGGAGACTGCAGTCAAATAATACTCAGCAACTGATTTCCTCTCTTTGGACTGAAAAATTAAACAGATACTAAATTATGACAGTGAATTTAGAAAGGAGGGCTCCAAGGGCTTGAAAGAACATGTCTGGGATAATATGATGCTTCTAAGAGTATTGCAATCACATCGTGGCAATCACCGGAGCGTGCCGCGTAACTACCTCCTCGGCTAATATGCTTTCTTCTCGGTGATGACTAATCATGTTCTATTAAACAGCGGTAATGCTGGAAGAACTCAACTATACAAGTGTAATGAAGCCAGTATTCTCCCTGGACAGATTAGCTACAACTGATTTGACACATACCATCATAGGGGCTTCAAACCTGACAAACTCTGTGCTTGCCTCTGATTTATGCCGTCAAGCTCCTCGGAGAAGAGATGAAATCCAAGTGTTCCGTTTGGTAGAGGTGAAATGTACTGATGTGCTTAACTGCCAGTTAAGGAAAGTTGCCCCTTCTCCTTGTTCCTCACCTCCCCTCCCCCTCGAGTCCCCGTCCCTTGTGCCACCAGGACAAGGGTCCCGCACCGTGTGCTATCATCAAAGAACCAAGGCCCCGTCGGTCTCTCCTGCTTGTTGTTTAGGGGAGTTTATGAAAAGGAATCGATTCTGCAGCCTCCTGGCCTCCTCTTCGCCCTTTGAGGATGTCCAGGTTTTGTGATTTCGTTTTGGGTGAGAGTGGGCGGGTGGGAGGGAGGTGACCACCGGGAACAGTGAGGGGACGCGACGGGACTCACGTGCTGCGACTTCACGTGCTCGGCGGCGAGGCTGCAGCGTCCCAGGCGTGGTGGGGCGGTGGGTGGGCACGGCTGCTCCTCAGATGATGGTGGGCACCCTCCCGCTGCTGTTGTTCCGGTTATTGTTCTTCCGGGACAGGTTGGGGGTGGCCATGAGCACGAAGCGCTCGTCGGGGCAGCCGTACTGCAGCAGGACGTCGATGCACTCCTGGCTGGAGGCCTGCCGGGCGTAGGCCAGCGCCGTGTTCCCGTGGGCGTCGCGGGCCATGACGTCCACCCCGTACTGCGGAGGCAACAGAGCCCACGTTAGCATCAAGGGGTCTGACGGAGGGAGGGGCAGGGAGCTTCCTCTGGGCCCCCACACCTGGTGGCCTGTGGTCCACAGGGACTGCCTGGGGCCGGCTACTGTAGGACCGGGCGGGGACCCAGGACCATCCAGAGCTGGAGGCACAGCCCGGCCCCCAGCCAGGGCATTCTCTTAAGGAAGAATGTGCTTTTCTCAACTGAAAGCCCCTCCTTTGTGCAATACCAACGAATCAAGGATAACTTTAGTTTTGCTATTTCTATTTTGACTTTCCAATTGTAAAAAGAAAAAAAAAAATCACTTTTTTGATCTCAGAGACAATTCATTTTTTTTGTAGAAAGTACATAAGTAATGCATAAAAGCACAAGAGGGAAAAATCACCTATAATGTTGCCATTCAGAGATAACCTTTGTTAATATTTTAGTGTGTTTTCTTTTAATGGGTTTTCTCTGAATCTAAATGTATGTGTGCACAATTGAGATAAAACTATACAAGTCATTGTAACCTTTCCTTTTTTCCACCGAACACTGTGCTGCGATCATTTTCTTACATCATTAAAAATGACTCAAAAGCGTGACACATAATAGCTATATAGTATCCCACCACACGAACATGATTCAGTCACCCTGTCCTCAAATGCTGCACATTTTGTCCAAAAATTGTCATTGGTAGAAATAGTGCCCTGATATATATGTTCACATCAAATCTTTCTCAGGATCTCTGATTATCAGAGAGATGATTAGAAGGAGGAAACACGCAGTTAAAGTACACAATGTTTCCAAGTTTCTTGCTCATGGAACAGGGTGGACTCCCCTCCGTCTCCGCCCGCTCTCACCGTAGGGGAGTCTGAGTGCACGCTCTACAGCCCCAGCCGTCAAAGGAACTCTCCGCCAACGTGATAAGGAAGGACGGCCAGCGCTTTGTCCCGGGCAGAACTGTGCCGCTGCCATTCACATGTGAAGCCTCACACCCAGCCCTTTAGAACACAATTGTGTTTGGCGATGGGGCCTTTAGGGCGGTAGGTAAGGTCACATGAGGCCTGGATCCTACAGGGCTAGCGTCCATGTAAGAAGAGCAAGAGACATGGGAGTGAGTGCAGGGCAAGGGCGGGAAAGGCTGTGTGAGGACACAGGGCCAGGTGCCACCTCCAAGACACCAACCCTACTGGCACCTCGACCTCGAGCTTCCAGCCTCCAGAACTGTGAGAAGATAAACGTCTGTTGTTTAAGCCACCTGGTCTATGGCATTTTGCTATGGCAGTCCTAGCAAACGGAACGCAGTTGTTATTTAATCTGTGCTACATCACGTGCATTACTAGTGCGCCAACGTGGGCCACGTACCCAGATCAGGAGCTGCGCCAGGACCACGTTCCCCTTGCGGCAGGCCAGGTGCAGCGCTGTGCGGCCGTCTCCCTCCCCGCAGGTCTCGTTCACCTCGTCCCGGGAGCCGTGCGCCAGCAGCAGGATGACCGTCCGCAGGTCCTCGTCGGCAGTGGCTCGCAGCAGGTGCTGGCCCAGGGACAGCTCTGTGCATGGCAGTGGGGCCAGGAAGAGCTTCTGCTCGTACTTGGCCCGGATCCACCGCTCCTTCTCTTCCCTGCAAGAGCCACCAGACAGGTGCGGTCACAATTGGCAGGACAACCCGGGCCACAGCCCCTGCCTGCGTGGGCAGGAGGCACTCAGAGGGAGCATGTAACTGGAGACAAGTGTCTTCACTGGCACAAGGGAGCCCCTACGGACACGGCTAATCCATGCTCACAATTGGCGTCCTCACCGCCTCGCCAGCACCACCTGGGAACTTACCAGAAATGCAGATTCTCCACTGGCCCCCGACCTTCCCCACCCCCCAGCAAAATCAGAACCTCAGTGGGTGTTTTAAAAAGCCCTTCAGGCTGGAGCGGTGGCTCACGCCTGTAATTCTAACACTCTGGGAGGGTTGCTTGAGCTCAGGAGTTCAAGACCAGCTTGAGCAAGAGCGGGACCCCATCTCTCCTAAAAATAGAAAAATTAGCTGGGTGTGGTGGCACATGCCTGTCATTCCAGCTACTCAGGAGGCTGAGGCAGGAGGATTGCTTGAGCCCAGGAGTTTGAGGTTGCAGTGAGCTATGATGATGCCACTGAACTCTACCCGGGGCAACAGAGCAAGATTCTGTCAAAAAAAAAAAAAAAAAAAAACCCTGCAGAGGCTGCTGATACCCAAGGTAGGAGAACCGCTGATCTAAGGGTCACAGCCTCAGAGCTCTCGATTTCTTTTGCCTTCAGTGCAGAAGCTGTGGCCTTGGGTCAGTGGCTCTCACACCTGGTGATGCATCGGAGAGGCTGGGTGCAAGGTCAGTCTCTGTAGGCCAAGAGCTCAGTTCTACTGTAACCAAGAAAAATTGTGAGTCAGGATTAAAGGACACTTGGCTAGAGTCTAGAGGCAGGACAGTTGGAGCGCTCCCCCCACCTGGGGGTAACGTGTGCTCTTAGCTCTTAGCTCCTCCGCCTGGGATGGGAGGCTGTGCGATCTCCCCAGGGTCTCCAAACACTTTCAGTAGAAGAAAACATGGCCAGAGACCCATCCTGGAAAAGGCGGAGACTCCAACGGGGAGGTTTAGAAAAGAGACACAAGCTAAGCTCAGTCACTGTGTGCACTTCTGCAATCCCTCAAGATACCTGGGAAAGGCTTAAGCGCAGGTGGCAGGATGTCAGGAAGCCCTCGAATGACAAAGAACAGCCAGGTTTTCTGAGGGAAATTGTTCCAGGGGTAGGAAACAAGGCAGGTGGCCCCCCCCCCCCCCCCCCCCGCCCCAGGCCAGGGCTGAGCAGGGGCACAGAGGAGATGATAAGGCTGGGGACAGGGTGGCGGGGGCAGGGGTATGGGCAGCAGAGATGATGGCAGACGCCCCCTTCCCCCGCATGGCCCAGCCGGGACTGAGCATGCACAGGTCGGTGGGTGGGATAACCGCTCCGTCCCCGGGGGTCTAAAGAGGACGGGACCCTGCATATGGCATCTGGAGGGAGGGCGGAGGAGAAAGGGGGGCCAGGATGGGATGAGAAACTCAAGAAAGAGAGGACGAGAAACCGACAGCAAGGCGTGTTTCCGCTGACCCGGAGCAGGGACCCCGGGCAAGCTGCTCTAGGCTCTGGGGCTGCTCGTGATGGCTTTTGGTGCTAGTTTCTCAAAAAAGGATGTGAGAGGTACTGAAAGCTCAGCAGTCCCCAAGACTCTTGCTAGGAAAAAGGGGGTGCGGCGTGCAAGAAATTTAAAAAGAACATGAGATTTTACAAGTAGCTCTTGAAATTTTGCAAGTGGCCAGGGAGCAGAGCTGGCAGGGTGTGCTCCTTGGCCGGGCAGATGCTTTCTGATGAGGATGATGAAGAAAAGAGAGAAAAGCCCGCCATGCGAGAAGGGGCTGTGATTACCCACAGAGACCGAAATAATACACTGATTCTCAATTGCCCTCTCCTAAAATCCAGAATTTTCTCCAGGGGAATAATCAGGGTACACAGCTACAAACGGCATAGAGAGATCACTTAGGGCTTCCACAAAAGTCTAGAAAGAAAACTCATTACCCCTGACATTTTTTTTTTTAAATTACTTTGTATGTATTAATCTTGTTAGCTATGTTTTTTTTGTTTTGTTTTGTTTTTCAGCTCATTATGGGGGTACAAAAGTTCAGGTTATATATATTGCCCATGCCTCCCCATCCCCCCGAGTCTGAGATGTGCACCCCTGACATTTTTGCTTCCGAAGCACAGAGGAAGAGCGTTGTGTACACCTTTTACCAGTGTTTACACTGCTCCTGGTGATCTAGTGTCGGGTTAGCCCTAATCTGTTTTTAAATACTTAGGCAAACAAATTCTTCCAGGAGTAAATCTGCATTAGTTTTGCTTCACTTCCTGGTACAGGAGCGTGACCCCAGAGTGACCCTTGACTCTTTTCATTCGGAGATTTCCAGGACAAACACGGGGCTACAGCTGAGAGCTGACACCAGGGCACCCACAAATGCAGCCTGGGTGCAGCCCTCGCACCCCCTCCGGCAAAAACACGTGCACCGAAGTGCTGGCGATGCCTGAGAAATGCCAGTGAAGGAGAAAGACCAAAAAAACCCAAAAAACCAAAAAGTGGTTTTGATGATATTTTTAAAACCTTATCTAAAATGTATTAGATGTTTGTTAATGCATCCCATAAATCACAGGAGAGAAAGAGCAAAACATGAATTAAATGAAAAGGGATGGTAGTGAAGGGTATGTCCAGATTTTCAAGTTCCGATTAGCTAACTCTCATTTTTTGGTAGGCATTAAAATCACAACTGTTTTATTCTGCTCCGATTGATTTTAATAGTCATTGCTAAATCATCCACGGTTAAACCCGAGAATTTACATAGTAACTACAGTCCTAACTGCAATTATTCAATTTTCTTTTTATTATTCAAATACTCCGGCCAAAGAATGAGTAGGAACCCACAGCTCTTGCACCCTTTGCTGTCACCCGCGTGTGCTCCGGGGACCCTGTCCGGGTCTGGTCACCCAGGGGCAAACTCATCTGAAGGGACTGAAACCAACACATGTCTGAATGGGCTGTTCTCTGCGTTCAGAAATCAGTGCTGTTTACAGTACATAATAAAGCTGGGTCCAGGATTTGTGGAGCTGAAAATGTATACTATTTTGGGAGCATTCTTTATGAGGAAAATTCAAGTATTATGTACATGAAATTAAAAAGAGGGCCTGGGAGAAGGTGGGACAACAGGAGGGGCCCAGGCCTGGGCTTCCTTAGCCTCGTGGCTCCAGGTAAGAGAAGGAACAGAGTGTTCACAAGGGTTTGAAAACCCAAGTCTAGCAACTCAGATACAGGAATGGGCTTGACATTGGTACCTGTTACCCGGGAATTCTGCGGGGATAGGAGACAAGGGCCAAGTCCCTGGGCAGGCTTCTTGGTAGGGCCTCCCGGGCCCCACATCCACATGACCCCTCACGTTTCCCCAGGGGGCCCCCAGGTCTGTTCCTGTGGCTTTTATTATCTGACAGAGCCATGGCTGTTCACCCAAACTTTGTGTGCTACTTAAGAACAGAAGCTCTCAATGCTGACTTCTGGGTCCTTTGAGACAGCAATATTTCAGTGTGTTTTCAGACACTAGGACGTGGCCAGAAAGCTCCGGGCGGCCCCTGGGCTTCATGTCTGTGTCAGAAGTGACCCTTCTTCGCAGCTGAAATCCAACTAGTATGGAAACAGGACTCAGACATGGGCACTGGGGTTTTGGGGTGCTAATTCAGCCACCCCCATCCATGTTCAACCACTACCATGACCTAGAGCCCATCCCCTGTGGCCGGTGCCCACCCTGACCAATGGGGTGGCGCAGGTTAGCTCTGTGCATTTTCTGCAGGGGCCAGAGGGAGGGAAAATAATCTCTCCCACGGATGCTGGGCTAAAGGCTGCAGTGTTCAGCGTTAGAGAGATTGGGGTTTATGTGTTTGCTTTTTCCTCCTTGGTGGTGGACTTTCACTGTTTTTTTTTTTTTTTTTTTTTTTTGAGACAGGGTCTCGCTCTAAACCCAGGCTGGAGAGCAGTGGTGCAATCATAGCTCATGGCAGCCTCGAATTGCCAAGCAAGCCTCCCATTTCAGCCTCCCAAGTAGCTGGGACTACCAGTGTGTGCCACCACACACAGCTGGCTTCACCTTTCTAATAACTTCTTGGACCTCTCTTCTCCTCATCTGTAAAATGGGTACAGCAACATCCACAGCAGCCAGGGCTGTTTTGGGATTTGAGACCATGCATTTGGATGATGGGCTGGCCACAGCAGTTCCTCTGTACATAGGAACTGTTGGTGTTATGACTGAAGAGAGTAACGTCTCTAATAATTCAACATCATTGTCATGTGTGTAACAGCCCACCAGGGGGTGGCATGTGTGCCGGAGGTGCTGGTGGCACCGGGCTGGGTGCCAAAACACCCACTGGGTGCTGGAGGTTTCCAAATCATGGCCGACTGGAGATAGGACCTTCGCAGGGCTCTGTGCTCAGCATGGCGAGGTGGGTCGCCCTTGGCCAGGGGCCTTGACAAGACCACTGGCCTCTTGTGTGCCCGGCTAAGGGTGCAGAGGACACCAAGACACTGCAGTAAATGGGGCATGTCTGGTTTAAATGACCCATGGCTGTCAGAGTTGCTGGTCCGGTCAGCTCCTGCCCTCAGCCTTGAGATGTCTGAAGGCTTCTTGCATGTTATGGACCAAATTGTGCCCCGCAAAATCCACATGTTGAGGCCCTAACCCCTAGTGAGGCTGGATGTAGAGATGGGGTCTCCAGGGAGGTAATTAAGGCTAAATGAGTCCATAAAGGGAGCCCCTAATTCAATCAGGGCAGGCGTCCATACAAGCAGAAGAGACACAGATCTCTATCTGCATGCACACGAGGACACGGCGAGAAGCCACCATCTGCAAGCCAGGAAGGGAGGCCTCACCAGCAACCAACCCTGTTGGCACCTTAATCTTGGACCTCCAGCCTCCAGATCTGTGAGAAATCAATTTCCCTCACTTACGCCACCCAGCATGTGACATTTCTCAGTGGCAGCCGAGCTGACTGACACACAGGACAGCCGCATCCTTCCTCATTCCCACCTGGCTTCTGCACACACAGGTACCGCACGAAAGACGGACACTCTGACGACGGTTTATTTTCCACGAGAACACCCTGTCTAAGATCATTCGCCCTAAGCAACCCGGATACCAAAGCGCCAACACCCAGACCGTTACCGTGGTGTCCCGGTTTCACTTCTGGGATCCCGGCTAGTCTTGGCCGGCGCTTCCATTTCCCCAAGGAAGGCCAGTTCAAGAGCAGCGGGCCGGCAGTAGATCACCTCACCTCATTCCAATCCCCTGGAGGACCACTGTTCACAGCCTCTGTTAGCTAATGAGCTAAAAAATGAATTATTGGCACGGCCTGCCGTCAGCAGAAAGGAGGGGGCCTGCTCCCCATCTGATTCGGTGCTGACACACCTTTAAATAAATCAGCCGCAGGACAGTGAGGGAAAACCGGGGACGGGCAGCTAATCAGAAGAAAGACTCGGACCCAGTCCTCCCAAATAAAAGGAAAAGATACATCCAAAGGTGCCACAGTAAATACTTTTTTCTCTTCCTGCCTAAACGAAACCCCTTGTGTGGGGGGCCCTCACCTCCTCCGGGCCACGGCAGGAAACCGCCTGGCGCAGGCACAGGGCCAGCCCGGGGCTGAGCACCAGACTTGGGGTCCAACAGCAGGAGGCCCAGGGCACAGGAGCTGGGAGCTCTCTGGGTTTTCCGGGGTCCGTAGGCCTTGGAGACAGACGCTCTGGCCCTGCAGCCTGATGGGCTGTGCCACACCTGACCTTAAGGGCTGGTAACTTGGCCAAGCTGGGCTCCATGTGCCCACCCCAAAGACTATTCCCTTGGACACCCCCCATCTGACACCTGCAGGTTTAGTGCTTGCCAACTGTGGGCACCAGGAGATACCACGGGGCCAGCTGACAAGGGGCAACCTCTACGTGATAGGAGTGCTTGGTGTGACGACAGCAGCTGGCTTTCCTGATCTTTCCTGATTAACACCAGACTCTTAAAGGGACCCTCAAGCATGTATACTTTTAAATAAACACACTACGATCAAATGCAGGGCAAGATGCATCTGCGACAGCAGAGCCGTGATCCTATTTTGGGAAATCATGGCAAGAAAGCAAAGGCTGCAGGGAAGGAGAGGTGGGCCAGTCATAGTCCAAGTTTCAGAAGAGGGGAAGAGAGTCTGGCATTGACAGACACAGCTTCGTGAGCTCTTCCCCCCAGGGGAGGACGCAGGGACACGGCGCCATCTGAAGCAGAGGCCAAGTCCCACCAGACACTGAACCCGCCAGTGCCTTGACCCTGGACTTCTCGGCCTCCGGAACTGCGAGCAGTACATCTCTACGCTTTAGAAATCACCCGTCTAAGGTATTTTGCTATAGCAGCCCCAAAGGACTGAGACAACAATAAAGCTAAGCCGTCCTGCATCATTCGTGCACCTTTATTTACAACGTTACACGGGCCAAGTGGTAGGTTTTCAATCCACGGACATTGTTTATATAAAAGAGAACAGTCACCACTAAAATAGCCAGACTCTGTTATTCGGACTAGGAAAGTATCAATAATGCTCATAGCTAGTGCTCACTAAGCACTTGTGATGGACCAGCTATTGGGCTGAGTCTGTTGCACAACCATCTCGTTTAATTTGGACAACACCTGCTGAGGTAGGTCCTACTGTTACCCCCATTTAGGAGGTGAGTGGTAAGGAGGTGACAGCCGAGTGACCGGCCACCGTGGCACTGTCTGACTTCTTCCTGGCCACCACACGGACTGCGGGATCCAGGTGGATCCATGGCACCATTCTGCCCACTCTCTCCTTCTGGCCATCGCAACCCTTGGCTCTCGTCCCTGGCGAAGGGTCAGGTGTGATTCGCATCTGAGCGAGGACCTAGAGCTGTGCCACCAATGGGGCAGCCATGAATTAAACTTTGATTGAGTTCAAATTAAGTGAAATAAAGTAGGACAAAAACTCAGCTCCTTTAGACACGTCTCACACATTCCAAGTGCTCAACACAAACACGTGGCTGGCAGCTGCCACCTTGGGCTGCCCAGATCCAGGCCGTCCCTGTGGCTGCCGACCTGGACACATCCCCCTCTGCAGAGGACGCACGGATCCGGATGACCTGACAGTTCTTACCTCCGCTTTTCTTCCTTACAAAGATGACTTGTAGACTAATGATAAATCATAATAATAATCAAAGAATGAAGAGAAAGGAAATCACTAATGTGGGGGGGGGGAACTGAGGGAAAAGGTGAACAGGCAGAAGGGTAGGCGGTCCCTGCGAGCCAAGGTTTGCTGGGCAGCCGGTCCTAGAGCAAACCTTGGTCACTGCTGGTGGCATCATGTGTGCCCTGGCAAATCCTGTCATCAGTGACCAGCGAAGTGTAAAGCAAGACCCCCGGGGATACCTGGGGGGCAGAGGGAGAGTCCCACCTTGATACCACCACCTTCCAGGAAGAAATGCCATCTCCACGCAAGGCCCTTTCTTCGTGGTCCCTGCACTGAGAGCTGCGAGGACGTGGGCACACTGAGAGCTGCGAGGACGTGGGCACACTGAACGCCGTCGGCCGCGTCCGGGTCTGGCAGGAGGCTCAGCTCCCTGCCAAGGGGCGATAAGGCTAATGGGGTGGCTTCCCAGAAAAGACAGTTTTTAACGAATAACCACAAAGCTTCTGATTGGCTTTCAGCACTATCTCGTGGCAACCTAGGAGACCAGCCAGCAGGAACACGGACCCGGGAGTGGACGCCCAGACTCCCACTCAGTCCTCGGGGGCCCACTGTCTGTGGCAGAGCCGAGGACATTTTGGGGTGGCGTGAAAACTGTCTCTGGGTGGTTTTGTCATCGGCCCTCAAATCACCGCAAATGTGGCTTTCTGAACACTTTTATAAAATCCTGAGCAATAAGCCACAGCCTTTCCCGAAAGTCCACTCCGCGTCCAGTCTGATGTGCTCATTTTTATGGAAACCCCTCCCCCTTTAAATGTTAAAAGGCCAA
Organism: Eulemur rufifrons; assembly: GCF_041146395.1. NCBI lineage: Eukaryota > Metazoa > Chordata > Mammalia > Primates > Lemuridae > Eulemur > Eulemur rufifrons. The sequence goes on from NC_090983.1 coordinate 4,290,254, forward strand.
GAAGAAATTTGTATTTTGTGCCTGTCACTTGTCACTTTGCTCCTTTTGGAAATACCTTTTTTTCCCCCCTCCTACACATCGGAGAGGATTTTTCAACCTGATTTTAAAAGAGATTCTGCATCGAAATACATGGGAGAGGGGAACACCCTTGGGGCCCGGAGAAACTGGAGGAGACACGCAGGTTTTGAAACAGAGAGAGAGGAGGACAGGAAGGCAGAAGGAGGAGAGAAAAGAAAGCTAGCAGCAAGGAATTTCCAAAGTGCTTCCTGCCTCAAGCAAAAGAGGAACTGGGAGGGGAGGCATGGAAGAGGGCGCTGGAACAATGTCAGGGAAAGAGAGGGGCTTCCTCTCTCGGCAGGGGAAGACCCCGGCCCGCTGCAAGCTGAGCGCCGGGGCTGACCCCGCCTCGCACGCATGCCTTCTCCTGCCGCGTTGCTAGGGGGTCAGGCCTCGGGACAGAGTGTGGCCAACAAAGACCGATGGATATTTATTCCTTAATTACTGAAAGCTTTTAAGAAGCTGGCCACTGTAAATCCCGCGTGCAAGGGAGCGGGAGGCAATGGACAAGGATTTATGCTCATGGGGCAAAGATAAAATAAATATCCCGCCTGACTCCTGATCAATACTATGAGTGTTTTTGCCAACCTGCAGGGTGTTTTATGAGCACGGAGGAACAGAACAGGATCATTATTAATTAAATAAAGTCAACCATATTAGGCTTATTACTTCTGAGAGTTGCAGTTAACCGTGCCCGGCCACAGGTGTGGGGGCCCCAGCAGCCCCACAGGTTGAGGATGCTCAGGTGCTCTGGCCCAGCGAGGTTTTCATTGCCGCACTGCTCTGGCCCGCCCGCTCAGCCTGGGCCACCCAGCAGGTGTCTGGGTGAGAGGCTCATCACCTGAGCTGAGCGTGGTCTCACCCCTCACCGCAGGCTCAGGCTCAGGCTCAGGTGAGACGTGGGGCCCTGGTGGCTTTGTTGTCGTTAGCACTGGGCCCCTCCCAACACCTGCCTGGTCGGTACTGACCAGGCCAAGCAGAAAAGTGTCCCCAGATACAAGCAATAATGCAAACGCAACGTCATTTGGCTGAAGTTTTGAGGCAGCCTATGGGATGTTACTCGCAAGCAGAGAGCAGCATGAGGAGAGGCTGGGCTGGGCCACCAGCCCACGCTGGCCTGGGAGTGAGGAGACACCCACCTGGCCCAGCAGCTCGAACCCCGTCAAGGGCTCGCAAACGCCCAGCACACAGAGAAGGGCCCAGGACTCTTTGGGCAGGGACATGGCTGGCTGCGGGGCCCTGGGCAGGGCACCCAACCTCTCTTGGACCTCGGTTGCCCCGATAGAGAGGCCAGATGAGCCAAGTACCCGCGGCCTCTGACATCTCAGGTCCCACAGGAGGATCCGCTGGGGAGGTAAAGACAGAACAGGAGGCACCTGCTGCCCCTGGGGGACAGGAGAGCTCTTGTCACCATGAGGTCCGAGCTGCTGGGGCAGGTGGGTGGCCTTCCTCTCCCTGGGCACACTCAAAGGAAGGCCTCCCCGACTTTTCCATTTGATAAACCTGTAAAACGTGTGACACACCAGGGCAGCCACCCCGAGCCCCACAGTCCTCCGTCCTGGGTCCCAGCTAGACTTTGGTCCTCCAGCCTAATCCAGAGTGACCTGCAGACCCCAGCCTGCTGCCATTGGCACCATGACAAGTGTAGGCGGAATGACCAGCACCTGCCCTCCGAGAGTCTCACCCACCAGCCCACCGTGGTGACCCCAACTGCTTGCCCTGACTCCACTCATGGGAAATTTGCCCCAGAATGAAAGAATTTGCTTATATTAATTCTCTCGACCCTAGAATCACAGCACGGCCCCCGGAACCCAACCTTCTCAAACCCTTTAACTGTCCCCTTGGGAAGCCACCAGGTTGGAAGGCTGGGAGCATCCCTGGCACACGGAGCACAGGGTCTGGCTGGATCACACGGACAGCCGGCGGCACACAGGTGCCCGGTGGCCCAGAGCCCTGTGCCCTGCTGCACTACGTGTTTAAACCTGGAAACGGAACAGAGCAGACGTCCTGGAGCTCAGCACCCACGAGGCTGCAGCCCGCAAGCAGAAGGGCAGGGAGGAGACGACGACTTGCTACAGTGGAAGGTGCATGGAGTGTGGACAAGAGGTGCTGTGGACTGAACGTCTGTGTCCCCGGCCCCCCCAATTCTTATGTTGAAGCTTTAACCCCTGATGTGATGGTACCTGGAGACACAGACTTGGGAGATGACTGGGTCCTGGGCTGCGCCCTCAGGAAGGGATCTGTGCCCTTCTAAGGAGAGACACAAGAGAGATGATCTCTCTCCCTTCCACGTGAAGATTCGGCAAGAGGCACTGCCTGCGAGTCAGGACGAGGGGCCCGCACCAGAAGCGGATCAGCCGGCACCTTGATCCTGGCCTTCCCAGGCTTCCGAAGTGTGAGGAAAACATTTCTGTTGTGCAAGACACCCGGCCTACAGCATCTTGTTACAGCAGCCAGAACTGACTGAGACGAAGTGCCAAGGCCAGGCTGTCCTCCCTGTCCTTGGTCTCCCTGCCCCGCCCGTCTTTCCCCCTTACCTGGCTATCACGTTAAAAGTGAGGTTGATCATGAATGTTTGTATGGCCCTGTTCTTAATTTTAAAACGGGTAAGTGGGATTTTTATACTTCTCCATTCAGACCAATCAACCACTCTGCATGACTCTAACTCCTTTTCCTTGTAGGTGGCCCTGGTGGACGACACCTTCCTGCCGGCCTGGGGGCTTAGGAAGAGAGCCCCCATCTCTGCTTCCTCAGGTGAGAGCGTGTCTTCCCTCACCTAGACACAGGGGAGGAGCCCAGCCGCATCTTCCTGCCCAGCGGCCAGGAGGCCTGTCTGCCTCTCCCGACGCTGCCGTGCTAGGCAGAGCGTGGTGGGTCGGGCAGAGCAGCAGGTGCCGGCTGAGACAGGCACCCACGGGCTCTGCTCTGGTCCTACCAGGGCTCCCCCACTGGTCTTTGTAACCTGAGTCTTTGTGGCCTGAGTTGGAGTTTCTAAGTGGCCAAAGGACGGTGGCTTCATGGGATTCTGCTGGTGGACCTGACCCTCACAGCCCTGTCACCTGGGAGGCAGAGAAGGGACAGTCAGAGAAGGGACGGGGTGCCTGCAGGGGGTGATTCTGTGACGGGCAGACATCTCAGGTACTGGGTGAGGGCCCCGGATCCAGCCCTGCTGGGGAGTCGCCCGGTGAGGCTGACGGAGTGAGGTCCCAGCCTGTCAGGAGCACAGCTCGGGCCCTGGGGATGGAACAGCCTGGGTGCTGGAGGCTGGACTGCCTTGGGGAGCTGGCACCCCGCTCGTGTCAGACTGGCCGAGTTGGGAGCCATGTCACGGAGGCCCCAGGGCGGGGCTGGCACAGGCATGCAGCAAACGCGCAGGGAAGCCTCTTCTCCAGAAGCCCTGCCTCAGAGCTCCTGCGGCCACTGCCCAAGGCCCTCCACTTCGGAGCAACTGGAAGTGCTTAAGGTGTTTGATTGCCACAGGCCCGGGTTCGATTTCTCCCTCAGGCACTGCAGGGTGATCTCGGGCATCTGGGCCTTGATTTCCTTATCTGAGAAACGGGGATAAGATCACCCACATCTCAGGGATATGTCGAGGACCAGAGGAGGTCGTGCATGTTGTGTGATGCCTGGTCAGCCCTCAGTAACACACAAGCAGGGTGCGGACAGGAGCCAGAGGGCATGGGGGTGCTTACAGGGGGACGAGGAGAAAAAGAAGGATCGGGGCTGAGGCCAGGGGGCCGCCCAGCTGGGTCAGACTGCATAGGCCTAGAGCAGAGAGGACCAGGAAGCACAGCTGCCCTCATGGGGCCACACGCACGGGCTGGGTACTCGGGGCTTCAGACGGGCAGGTGGCACCACGCCCTTGGGAACAGCATGGAGCTGGGCACCTGGGGTGACCGAACAGTGACCCTGGCAGATGGAGTTTTCTCCTTTTTCTGGATGGTGCTGGGGCGAGGCGGGGCAGGGAACGGAAAGGGACAGAGGCCGGAGTTCGTGGTGCAGGAGACCCCTCCGCCATCAGAACAGAGTGGGCTGTACCTCCTGGGTGCCACGGTCAGAGTGAGGCCAGTAGCAGGAGCTGTCCTTGCAGACGGGGCTGGGAGGCCAGGCGCAGGGGGCAGGCGCAGGTGCGAGGTGCGGAGGGGCTTGGGGGGACTGCAGCAATTTAGAAGTCTAACTTCCAAGAAAATGACTTTTGAAAAAAGGTTATCCTATTAGAGAAGGCAAAACATCCAGATTGTTCCAGAAGCAGCCAAGATATTTTTAAATATTTCTCCCCATTTTCTAATTCACTGTAAACCAACATGACAAAACAAGGGAAATTTAAAGGGTGCCAGAGTCACAGCCCCTTCACTCACGAGCTCTTAGTGTCCCCGAGCCCCGTTTCTACCATTTTCCACTTGCAGACGTATTTTACTCATTTGGAATTTTAGCACAGGCGCCTTTATTATTCTGCTCAGAGCTAGTTTTGTAAGTCAAGGTTGCGAATTCATAGGAAATTGCGTGTGTTTGCACAGTAACTGAGCTAAGCTACACTAACCACAAGCAGTGGATGTTTCTATACTTCAACACTAGGAAAAATGCGGAGAACCAAAGCATAAATCCCGGTAACTCTGCGCGGGGAGAGAGCACCCGAGCTAGTGGGGTGAGGCGGTCCCAGATTCCGCGCAATGTGGCATGAAGCACAGCGGCACTCCGGCTGCCCAGGTGGCAGAGCCCCCATCACAGTGAATTAAGTTCACCATAACAGCGGCTGATGTGATCGGCTTGGGAACATATCGCATCATAAACAGATCAGGGAAGAGAAATGGCCCTTTTCCTCCGCTTGGGATGCTGTAAAACGGATGCCCTCGCCGTGAGTGCACCCATGCCCTTTGAACGCCAGGGAGAGGAACGTCTAAGGCCTCTCCCTACCCGCAGAAGCCAGGGACAAGACGGAGGGTTGCAGAGGCCCAAGCACAACCTGGTGCCTTCCCAGAGACGGGTTGGCCGACTGGTCACTAACCAGGAGGGAGAGAAGGTCGCAGGCCACGGAGGGCAACGGTTTCTAGTAAAAACGGCCAAGTGGCTTTAAGGACCACAGTCCTTGGTAACGTTATTTTTTAAAGGCATAAAACTATGGGTTTTGAATGATAAAGAATTTTCTTAATATAGTTTTCCTTTTAATCTGGGAGTGGGAGGGGATTAGAATAGTCACAATGGCCAAACAAAACAAGATCTTAGATTGTGAGAAGAGAAAGGCACTGGGGGTGGGAGTGCATGCAAATGGCAATGACATTTAAAATTAATTTGCATTTTAACTTTACTTTTCTCAAAACGTGAAAACATGGAAAGGTGCTGAAAAAAGCTAATGGGAGACCAGGTGCAGTGGTTCACACCTGTAATCCTAGCACTTTGGGAGGCCGAGGTGGGAGGATCGCTTGAGCACAGGAGTTTGAGGCTGTCGTGAGCTACGATGATGCCACTATACTGCAGCCCAGGCAACAGAGCGAGACCCTGACTCCAAGACAAACAACCCGGAAGCTAATGCAGTAGGCTTGCAGTAGAGCCCTGCACGGCAGCTCGACTGACACATCCTCACGGTGGGAACGGCCCGCCAGCAGCCACTCACACAGCCCAGATGAATTCCATTCCAAAGTAACGACAACTGGAATTTTATGAAAGATCAGAAACCTTTTTCAGAGAAAACCCAACAAATGAATACCTGGTTTTTCTTTCTCAGCTAATCTTAAATGTTGACAATATTGGACTCAAATCTACACGTCCATCAGGTGCTTTTTTCTAAGTTTGGCTGTGTGGTGGCGGAGCTGATCGTGCGAATGACTCACGGCGAGGACATAAATTCATCCTCTAGAGTAAGGAAGCCATTATTATCCAACAACTTAAGTGAAATTTTTTCATTAAAATCACCAGACCTCTAACTGATGGGACCAGGAGGCAGACACTGGTCAGAGGTTTGATTTTCTACAATTGACACGGAGTTTAACTTGCCCAGTGTCATTGACTTTGATAATGCAAGATGAAAACTCTGTGCTGAGCTTCTTGGAGGAGAAGGAGTCCGAGAAGACCAGCACAGAGGGGCCTCGGGAGTCCGCCAGCCCAAGGCACGGGCGTGCAATCTCCGCGGTTGCACGGGGCCTCGAGCTTGCTTTAATGTCTTGTTGTCGTCAACTTGAAATTCTTGATAATTCTTGAACAAGGACCCCACAAATTCTCCAGCTGGTCCTGGGTATCCCAGTTGCTTTTGAGTATTGTGTGGCAAAGCTATGGCCAATCGGCTGAGAAATGGCAGAAACACAAACCATGTAGTGAGGTTTTCGTAAAGCTAAAATTTTCAATTTGTAGGATAGTTCGTCTGATGTTATGTCCTCCCAGACTTCTCTATGTGAAAATGTCCTTTTATGAAATGATGGTGACAGTAAATGCTTTATTTAATGTTCTTGGCAAAATGAAGAACCAGCCACCCAAATATATTTTAAAACCTGACTTAACGGAGAAGCCCTGCCCACCCTACTCCTGCAGAGAGGGTTCTGCCCAAGCAGAGATGGGGGCTAGTCCCTGTCCTAAGCCCAGGCTCCTTCCTCTCTGTCCTATGATGTAATGCAGCAGTCCCCAGCCTTTTTGGCACCAGGGACCAGTTTAATGGAAGACAATTTTTTCCACGGACTGGGGGTGCGGTGGGGGGGGGGGCTGGTTTAGGGATGATTCAAGCACATTACATTTATTGTGCAGTCAAACCTCTCTGCTAATGATAACCTGTATTTGCGGCCACGCCCTCAGTGGTAGCATCACCGCCTCAGCTCCACCTCAGATCAGGCATTAGGTTCTCATTGCAACCTAGATCCCTTCCATGCATAGTTCACAGCAGGGTTTACACTCCTATGAGAATCTAACGCTGCCGCTGATCTGACAGGAGGCGGAGCTCAGGTGGTGATGCCAGCGATGAGGAGCAGATGTAAATACAGATGAAGCTTCGCTCACTTTCCACCACTCACCTCCTGCTGTGCAGCCCGGTTCCTAATAGGCCATAGACTCGTATGGTCCTGGTGCTGCGGTCCCAAGCCCAGGGGTTGGGGACCACAGCACTAGGATATCTGAAAGCCTTCAAAAAAGGTTTTTAGAAAAAAGGACTTCATCAAGAAAGTCAACACTATTTTAAATGAATCAAAAATCCAGAATCTGGGAAAATTATGATGGTTCCTCAAATAACTCAACACAGAATTACCATATGATCCAGCAACCCCACCTGTAAATACACACACAAAAGAACTAAAAGTGGACACTTGAATAGGTATTTGCACGTCCATGCTCACAGCAGCATTATTCACAATGGCTGAAATATGCATGTAACCCAAGTGTGCTCTGACAGCTGCATGGAGAAACAAAATGCGGTATGTCCATACAATGGCATACCATTCAGCCTTATTAAAAAGGGAAGAAATTCTGACACATGCTACAACACAGATAAACCTTGAGGGCATTATATGCTAAAGAAGTACGGCAGACACAAAAAGACAAATACTGTAAGATTCCACTCATATGAGTTACGTAGTCAAATTCACAGAGACGGAAGCGGAACAGTGGCTGCCAGGGTCTAGGGGAGGGGGCTGGTGGGGAGACTGTGTTTATTAGGTACGGAGTTTCAGACTCAAGAGTCCTGGAGACGGAGGGTGACGATGGTTGCACAACAATGTGAATGTACTTAATGCCATTGAATGGTACACTTAAAAATGCTAAGATGATAAATTTTAAGTTGTGTATACTTTACCACAATTTTTTAAAAAACTCAGAATCTGAGCACTCTTTTGTTCCCTCAGACACCACTATGTGCTTCTAAAGTTCCAAGCCAGCATTTTGATGGCTCACATTATTATATACAAGGAACTTAAAACTGACACAATATTATTATCGACAATGGGTTCGGATCCTAATCCTGAAAGACACAATCCCTACCACAACCCTGAATGCCGAAAAAAGTGGAGCACTTTATAACCGTGGAAGAAAATGGATTTTGACTGAACTTCCAAAACATAAGGACAGCTTTGGAATTGGGTGTGATCGAGGCTTCTGAAACTGAATTTCAAGATGTTACAGTAAGTCTGTTTTTTCCATTCAGCCCAATGCAGTTTTTGGAAAATTCAGATGAGTGGATCGGCCACCTGATATGGCAGCGACAAAAACCTCAGTTTACAAATGCGTCATTTGTCTGCACTGGCATTCCTTCCAGCGGGGGACATTCCAGGAGCTTTTAATGAATTAAAGCAGCATTTGCCTGAAGCAGCCAGTGAAGTTACTGACTGGTTCAAAAGTAACTATGTGCGTGGCAGGAGAAGACACACACACAACGATGTCACTATTTGATCACCAGCGCTGTTCCTGCCAAATCTGTGCCCTGTATATGAGGGCACGTGGAATGGACTTGCAAATACTCAAACAAGGAAGCATGGCACGGATGGACTTTAGCAGGAAACGCTCATGTTGGTGTATATCAAATCATAGAAGAATTTCAAAAAGAGCAGCGCAAGGTAGAAAATGAATGTGAAAGTAATCTCCAAGGAGAGCCACACCCTAAAAGTAAAAAGGCAGCTTTTCATTGTGACATAAGACTTCAAAATATACTTAATCATGAAGTTGTCCAGCTCTTATGGACTATCTCTGTGCAACTGTCCATAATCTATCCCCATAACACATTTTTCTTATGCTGAATTTTTTTAGTTTTTTTTGGGGGGGTTTTCTTTTTTTTTTTCAGTTTTATATTGACAGCATTGTTCTTTACAATTTGCTATGCTATGTATCTCATATTTGCATAATTTCCAATACTGGAGGTATAAATTGTGTATAGGTTTTTAGAGAATTCTAATTCACTTTATGCATTATTTTGCAAATGTGACTCCATGCAAGTGCGTTATTGCAACATTGACTTTGTGTATAAATAAGCATTACAGGCAAAAATGTGGAAACTGACTCAATAAATCAAGAGATGTCCTTTTTGTACATCTGCATTTGCGAAAGATAAAATTTCTTGAGATTTCAGTTCTTTGGGTGACTTCATATGCAGTGGTGGCCCATCAAGTGTTTTTTTTTTTTTTTTCAGAGAGAGGGTCTTGGTATGTTGCCTGGGCTGGCCTTGAATTCCTGGGCTCAAGTGATCCTCCTGCCTCAGTCTCCCAACTAGCTAGGACTAAAGGTACATTGCCACTGCTCCTGGACCTATCGAGGTTTTTGATCTTCTCAAAAGACTTAGGTTGTTGGTCACACTATTTTAGACGATGGCAGTTACAAAGCTGGGTGTACACAACTACCAACCATAGTGATATGTGTTTATGTATTTCCCTTTTTGACCTATTTCTTCATGAATACGGTTCATCTGCTCATAACTGTCATATGATTGTCATTAGTATACTTGAGTTTCTATGCTTGCAAAATATGTATGTTATTATTGCCTATTTTATTGTGCAAAGTGGCCTATGAAGTGTTCTGTTGTGTTTTTGTTTCTCAAATACATCCCCTTTTAAAAATATGCATAAATATATTTTAAATAATTTTTAAGATTTTTTTCAGAATTATGATTTCTGGATTTTGATCTTTCAGGATTTCAATATCTGGGGTTACAGCATTTGGGATTATATCTTCTGGGATTATGATTGGTTTCCACCAGTAATATGTGGTCCATATTCAGTTTTCTCTAAATGATCCAAAAAATGTGCTCTAGAGCTGAAATTTCCTACCAACCCGGGACACTCACTGAGGACACAGGCTGCGTCTGGCCACCTGTCTGTTTTACCTCCTTCGATCTACGAGTCCCCTCCAAACCCCACCCCTCTTTCTGGTCTTTTCATACACTGCTATTTGGAAGAGTTCAAGCTATTTCTATGGTAGAATGTCCCCCAGTTGAGTTTATCTGACTCCATTTGGGTGAAAATATTACTACGGAGGTGCCACGCGCCTCCCTTGTAGCACGACAGCAGGTAGACTGTGGGCTGTCCCTCCACTGCGTCTGAGTGCATAAAGCAGCGGTCGCCGGGACGGACCTCTGGCCAGGCGCCTTCTCTCTTCATAATGACCAAGTGACCCACGCCTGGTACCGTGAGCCTGTGACTATCTTGCCCCTTCCCCTCGAGAACTGCAGCAGCGACAGTGATCGCTGGCTGAACCAGCTTTTACATTCTTGCTTGTGAGATGGAGACTTTCCAACACTCTGCTTATTAGTTGACATTTTCTATAACAAGGAGCTTCTCCCCCTCTGCCTTTTTGGAGTACCACTGTGGACCTACGGACATTTAAAAATTAAATGTGTCATGTAAACTATTACTAAGACTATTATTCTCTTTGAAGCTTAAATTGTTCCAGGTTTGGTCAGCGGGAGCCCTTGGAGCTGCTCCCGCGTCCATGCGATGTGTCTCCCTTGGTCCCTGACGGTTCTGTGCTTTCCTCCTGGCACAGCAGCCGCTCAGGGGCCAGCCTGAGCATCCTGGGGCCAGATCTGGGACAAGTCCTTTCTCCCAGGAGCCCTGATTCTTTTAAGTGAAGCTGCCTTTTATTTTGCTTTATTTTTTCACTTACACTGTTTAGTAAAATTTTTTTGAAATAATTGTAGATTCACATGTAATTGCCTGGGCACAGTGGCTCAAGCCTGTAATTTGGGAGGCCTAGGTGGGAGGGTTGCTTGAGTCCAGGAGTTTGAGAACAGCCTGAGCAACATAGGGAGAACCTGTCTCTATGAAAAATAGAAGAATTAGCTGGGCATGGTGGCGCATGCCTGTAGTCCCAGCTACTTGGGAGGCAGAGGCAGGAGGATCCCTTGAGCCCAGGAGTTTGAGGTTGCTGTGAGCTAGGCTGATACCACTGCACTCTAGCCCAGGTGACAGGGCAAGACTGTATCTCAAAAAAATAATAATAAAGTAAAATAAAGAAAAATAAATGGATAATACAGGGAGATCCCTAATACCCCTTACCTAGTTTCCTCCAAATGGAACATCTTGAAAAACTATAGTACATTATCACAATCAAGATAGTGATACAATCCACTCATCTTGTCTATAGTTCCCCAGTTTTACTTGTGGGCCTTTGTATTTGGGTGTCTGTGTGTCCATGCATTTAATTCTATGCAATTTTATCGCATGTAAGTTCCTGCATCTACCACCAAAGATCCTGGACATTTCCAACACGGGTCTATCTGCCCTTTTGTAACCACGCCCACCTCCCCACCACCCATGCTCTCCATCCCTAACTTCTGACAAGCACCAACCTGTTCTCTATCTCTGTAATTTTGTAATTTCAGCAATGTGACATAAATGGGATCCTACACCGTGTAATCTTTTGAGATTGTCTTTTTTCACTCAACATAATTTCCTGTACATTCCCCCAAGTAGTTGTGTGTATCAACAGTTCATGCCTTTTCATTGCTGAGTAGTTTTCCACGATATGGATGCACTATAACTTGTTTATTTACTCCTTGAAGGACATCTGGGTTGTTTCCGGTTTTTGGCTGTTATGAATGATGCCACTAAGAATGTTTGTACACAGGTTTTTGTGCAAACCTAAGTTTTCATTTCCCTGGGATAAATGCCCAAGATTGCAATTGCTGGGACACAAGGGAGTTGCATATTTAGTTTTATAAGAAACTGTTGAACTGTTTTCCAGACAAGAAGCAACCCATTTTCAAAAATAGCATTTGATAAAACCAAATTGCAGTATGAAAAACGCACTGTGATCTGAAAAAGGACCCTTAGGATTTACAGGGACGTGTTACTCCCTGCATTTAAACGATACCACGGTATGCTGAGCCACCTGAACTAGCAGCAGCCTCCGTCTTCATCCCTCCAAAATTCCTGGATGCACAGAGAGGCACAGATGACTTCAAATGCATTTCTGGAAGCAGACAGAACATAAAAATGAAAACAGACACGCAGGCGTGTGCGCAGAAGACGTGGCTGGAGACGGCACGCAGCCATCCGACTCGTGCTCACGTGAGACATCCTCACAAGGAAGGATCGAGTTGCAAGTTGGTCAGTAGAAGCGTGAAGCCCCACCTCTGCTACCTTTCAACACAAAAAGTGATGAAAATAACACAAAAATCTGAACAACTGAAGACACGCTGCAGGAGGAGGGTGTCCTGCACACCACCAGAGGTTCCAGCCACGTCGGCCCCTGCCTTGCTGGGTGAGGTGTCTGCTCTTTTCCACCCCCCTCCCTCCCTTTGCAGTCTCTTTGGGGCACATTTGGAAATTATTTAAAAAGATAAAATGCCCCTAATCTGTTACCAATTACAAGAAACATGTGAATATTATTTTCTAATTTGTGACTCTTGAGTGTACGTCTCAAAAACCAGAGAGAAGTAATTGAAATAATTATGTCTGCTCCTGAATATTTCTATTATGCTCTTGAAATGAGAGGGTGGGTACGTCCTCTTTGCATGATGTGCCCGAGGGTTGAATGTATCAATATGGACATCAAAGCCCTGGATGTGAACGGCCACAAAACTGCCATCTCCCCCCAGCCGTGCGGGCCTGTGCAGCTGGAGCCAGGCTGGCAGGCGAGAGGCGAGGACGGGTCGCCCGGCCGTGAAGGGCTCAGGGTGCCGGGTGAGGGGGGAGTGAGTGGCGGGCTTCCCGGTAAACACGAGCTCCTCCCAGCAACTCCACTCCCCCCAAACTTCTCCATCCAAGTGACTCATTTGCAGCTGGAGAGCTGCTGTGCAGGCAGCAGCCTGATTTATAACAGCAGCAGTGTGGAATTTTTTTCTAAACCTAGTTATAGTGCGACTTGAGTGACTAACTCCTGAAAATTGGTAATTTCTTGGTGGTTAACGGTAGAAAATCCACCAATGAGAAGTGAGGCATGCTAATAAATTTATAGGGCATTCTATGCCAATTAGACCTCTCAGCCATCGGAGAGGCAGGGGTGCCAGTTGGGCTACCGCTCCACGCGTGCACTCTTTACTGCCCGCTCTCGCGGTGCACCCCACGTGCAAGTCCGAAGAGCAGCTTATTCACGCTGGCGGTACACGAATCTGAACATTTGCAGAGGGCCTTTCTGGTTAAGCAGCCTCCCTTTTCTTCTGTGCAAGCCCTCTTTGCTCTGCAGTGGTAAAGAAGGGCCGTGAGATGAGCATGAATCAATATGGAACCAGGTTCATTCGGGCTTAGGGTCTCATCAACAGCAGCCGGCACAGCCGGCAGAGAGCTGTCCGGTTTGCTGACGTCGCTACGTTCAGTCTGACACCACACTTCTTCTGCTGGTGCCCGGCAGCCTGGCAGGCGCTTTATCTCCAGCACACGGTCATCTGCAAGGACCTCTGCTTGAGCAGAGATGGCATCTTGGCAACCGGGAGACGGAGAGGCCCGAGGTAAATATATCCTTTAAGGAACAGCAGAGCTGCCCAGGGGCAGTTTGCTCTTTGTATTAAAGCAATAGACTGGGCTCACTCTCACTTTTGTTCTTTGGAGAAACAAAAATCACAATTGAAGTGCACGCTCTTTGGAAAGAAGCCACCCATGTACAAACTGGACGTGGCTGCTGCCACCCATGTGAGCTGCCTGGCTTGGACCCTTCCCTTTCAGATGTCTTCTGTCTGGGCATGGTGTCCCACCCGTTCCTACTCTTTCTACCCCTCCAAGTGAGGGACGGTGTACCTGCCGCTTCTGTACTTTGAAACATTCAAACCCGCTCTTCCCTTTTTCTTTCTCTTAGTTGAAGTGAGTTTGGTGAATTTGATTTCATCCCTGTATGTCTTCACTACAATCTCCATTGTCGTCTAATGCCCTGTTACGTATTCACGCTTTCGAGAAATAGCAACCGAGCACTCAGGAGGAGCCAGGTACCCCACCATCCTGTGGCAGGTTCCGGGGACACAGGTGAATAGAGAGGAGAGATGAACAAACTTGTGACAATGAAAGAAGAGCTATGTTTGTGGCATAAGCAGCTGTAATTCAGGGGCATGATACAAACTGAGAGAACCCAGGTGATCCCAGTTCTTACTGTGTAGACTGCCCTGGATTTAGTTTACAAAATTAAAGTGTAGTCAAACCCAGACAAAGAATTGACACTGTTTCCTGCAGCTTAAGCACACACAATGCATCAGGAAACTTTAGAGCATCTACAAATTTGTGGAGAGCCTGTCAATCACTGAGACAAGCTAACGTTATATTCACAGGGGTACCAACCTCATGATTCAGCTACCATCCACCAGCCCAACAGTAAAGACAACTTTTTACAAATGCCAGCCAACTGACATGCCTACTGCAACCTCTTACTCTCCAAGATGCTGGTTACAGAGAGTGGCAAGCCAAGACCGAAACTCCAGATGCTGTCATTGCCTAACGGGCCTGTGCACTGCCCAGCAGAGCTGAGTCATCTAGCTGTTTCTTCAGTGTGCATTAAACCCCTCCAAAGCACTGCATGACAAGGCTTTTCTTTTGTCAATTTTGAAGTGAAAATACTGGTGGCATCTCAGGTTAAGTAAGGACACCTGACAAGGCTGGGGATGGAGAGAAGTGGTCTCACCAGGTGTCCTGGAGTGCAGCAGGTGAGGTTCAAAATGGGAAGCACCCTGGTGAAGGTCCCCCCCTTTCTGGAAGTGACCATCAAAGAGACTGAGGTCTTTCCTGCCCCAGAGGGGAGTTTTGCAAGATCAGCACACAACAAACTGAATAACCTGTCCCTTGAACCAGGGGCACCAAACACGCCTCATCCCTTCCCTGCCCCTGGCTGTGCCGGCCGCTGATGTTTAACATGGTCACCTTCCTCTGTGCCTTCCCAGAAGAACGGGACGAACAGCCTTCCAGGTCTTTACACACCCTCAAGCAGATGGCAGGTCTCAACCACAGAGGACCATCAGAATGTCCCCTCCTCTCAAAGACCTCTGACTACCACCTACCCCCACTGCCGATTCTAGAGCCTTGTGGTAATAATTAGAGTCTAATGTAACTGAAGCCAACTTCCTCTTATTTGGTGCTTCATGGACAAAGAAAGTGGGTATGTCCCTGGTTGTCATCTACTGGCCTTAACAGACCATCCACAGCACCGTATGTAAACAGAAAAACGCTTTCACAAATGCGGAGTAATCATGCTATCATGCTTATGGAAGGATCCCTGTTCAGAATATCAGACTGGTGGCAGGTGGGTATAAGCCGTAAAAGTGGCCGTCCCTGGGGAAGTGTGTGTTGAGGCTCAGGGACAGGCTCTCTTGGGAAGATGGCTCCGTAGAGTCATGAGAAACAGACAGGTCATAATCTACAAGGTAAATGCTCCTGAAAGACGAGAGTATCTTTTCTTGGAGGAGGAGTGTGGGGGACCCAGACTCTTTCAGTGAACACAGGATGACACCCCCCCACCCTACCCCCGCCGTGGGCTCAGGCTTCCTCTCATTCCCACCTCGCCCCTAAACACGCTGGAATGCCCTGTCCCCTGATGGGCTCCATAATGAGAAGTGCTGTCAATCACAGCTCCATTAGCCTGGACAGACTTTCACTTCCTGAAACAATTTATTGGATTCCCAGAAGCAAATGGGCCTTCTTCCTTTTCAGCTCCGTTTTTAGGGAGCTATTCAGAGGGAGTGTGTGTCCTTTCTGTTCCCGCTGGGCGGCCTTTGTTTCCTTCATTTACTCATGAAAACAGTTTCCTGAGTTTACCTACCTCCTCTGTCCTGGGTTTCCCGAGTGTTTGCCAAAACTTTTTTCCCCTACTGTTCAGTTGCTACACAAAACCCACCAGCTGTTTCCAGCTACTGAACCAGGGAGGGAGCGGTGAATTTTATTTGCAGATTTTGGGAGGGAGGCAGGGCAGTGGGTGGGGGAGGGGAGAGGCACATACTCAAAGAAATTAAATTAATGCAAAGAAAGAAAGAAATGAGGCTGAGGAGTAAATGCCAGGGGATGCCCTTCTGATACGCCACTGCGGGTCCATGCCCTTCCCCCACGCCTGCCTTCCTTTTCTGTCTCATTCCCGACCAAGAATTGACCAGCTCTATGATAAGTGGCTAAAGACGCCCTAGTTAAAATTTTATCCTAAGAACATGAAAAAATTTTTGAATGTATTCACAACACTTTGGAGGTCTATGTTATGAGTGACGATCAAAGTTTTGCTTGGATAAAATTTCCAACTATTTAAAAAACCCATGCAACCTACAATCAAATTGCTGCCGAAGGACTTTAAAAGGTCAGTATGTCTTTCAGTTTTTGAACAAAAAAAAGAGGATTCAAAATTACATAAAATAATATTTTTCTTCCACCGCTCTTCTTAAAGCATAATATACACTGAGCAACTGCACTTGAGCAGTGAGGCCATCTCCTTTAAACATAAATCAGTTTAACTTTTAACCTGGGAAAACAGACTGGGGAAGACAGAGAGTTATGTCTCGCCTTCTGAGAATTTCAAGTCAATAGTAAATTGGGGGGCACGTTAGTGCCACTGAGATCCAATCAGGAGAAAATTATGCAGTCATGTAAGAAATAATATCTATTAGGCTAATTTAATCACCGAATACTTTACAGATGAATTAGAATTTAGAATCCAATTATTTCCAACATTCGGACTGTCAGAGCCCGTTTCAAAGCAGGAGGAGGAAAGAAAGGGCATTAGGAAAAGGAAGATGAGGGCAAGGAGGAACATTAGGGCAGCTTTTAAAAATGCAGTAAATGAAATGGACCCTCTTCTGCTCCAAGGCTGTGGTAACAGCAGAGAAGTGACAAGTGAGTTCAGGGTTTCTGCCATCAGCCCATCCCACCAGCCCAGGGAACCTAGGCCAGGACTCTCGAATTTGTTATCCCTGATGGACAACCATTGTCCCGGCCAGCAACCCAAACAACCCCCCAGGAGCCTCCTTCCCGGGCTGGCACGCCTTCACAGAAGCTGGCGGCTGGGCCACATCCTGGGGAGGCCCGCGGAGCAGGGCACCCCCTGGCCAGGAGAGCCACAGGTGCCCTCAGGGGCCACCACGGAGGCCCAGCTCAGGCCCTAGGCAGTGGGACCCTGCCTACCCTTCTTCCAGCCCCCAGCTCTCTTTGGGGCTGCGTTTCTTTTTATTGACAGTGAAGGCTGTCTGGAGTTGAGGAGGAGAGAAATGAGAAAGAAGAAGGCATGAGCCTGCCAGGCCTGGCTGCAGCCCCCAGGGCCTCCGGGAGCCGTGAGCCGGTCCCATCACCCACGGGGTCTGGGGCTCTCTGCCTGAGGAAACTGAGGAAGACAGGTGGGCGCAGGAGAAAACCCTCTCAACAAGAACAAAACACCCTGGAGAGGGCTCCCCTCCCCAGCAGATCCGTCCAGACAGCTGGGGGAGCTGCAGGAATAAAGGAACTTTCCGGTTTGCTCTTCAGCGTTCTGAAGCCAAGGACCGAGCACTCCTGAAAGGACCAGCGTTTCTGTCCCTTCTGGGTTAGTACTGGCAGGTCCAGGCTGCAATGGAATCGGGCAGATACAAATTCTTGTAATTGATATTTGAGTTACGAATAGAGAGATCTGTTTCAGGGTTTCAAATCATTTAAATCCAAACAGGAATTTTTCCTGAAAGAAAATGGCTGAAAAAGGAATTTTTTTTTTTTTTTTGCATGTTACATTTTCTTTAGGGAATAGAAATATGCAGAAGCCCTTTGCATTATGGCTATTTTGCAATTCTCAAGAATCTCCCATGTTTCCAACAACAGAGCAGGAATGTTAGGGAAAAACCTCCACTTACAATTCATTCCAGAATGATCCTTACAGCGTGAAATGAATGAATGTACCGTGCATTTAAATTTTAATATGCCAGCAGGTCACAGGGCTGGCCGTCAAGACTGAATACACTTGTTTAAGTTTAAGGTGGCCTCGGAGACCCCTCCTCTTCAGGAAGGCACAACTAAAGCCAACCACCATTAGAGCCATTACCCACCGGGGCCTCCCCAGCCCCATTCCAAGGTGGGAGGGAACTTCGGTGTTTACAGGCCATGGGGGTTTTATGATGGGGGTGCTTCCTGCCCGGCTGAACAGAGAGCGCCAATCCTGCAGGCTCCGTGAGGCCTCCTGCACATTCTCCTCCACCTGGAACACAATGTGTCCTTATTATCCCTTTAATTACTGCGCTGGGCCGCTCTGCTCCCTCTCACCTAGAACCTTTGTGTGTGCCTGTGTGTGTGCCTGTGTGTGTGTCTGAACACCCACATCCATCTCTTTGATTCATTTAATTGAGGGCAGGGCATTGGATACGATCTCAGAAGAGGCATTCCTTGTTCTAGGATGATTTATTGCAGCTCTTAAAAACACCTGTTCATCAATTTATCCTTTTGTAAAAAACCCAGACTTAATATCCAGTTTCTTTAAAGTATTTTAAAAGATCTTCCTATGTTAAGTAAAAAAAACCCTCATGTTAGTCTAAGGCAAGAAATTCTATTTAAGAACGATCATAAAAAAAGCCTCTCAAATTTGGAGTGATTATTTCTCTACGTATGTGTGCGCACACACACATTTACATGGAATTCCAAGGATGATGATTTCTTAATAAGTTAAGCTGGTAACTGCTTGAAAACATACGGGCTTTTCAAAATAATGCAGTGGGAGAATCACTGGCAGCATTTAGGCACCAATTTCAATGGATTCAGATAAAAAAAATCTCTTTAACAAAATGAAAACAATACTTTAATCTTTCCTTTAGAGAAAACATCAGCCTCCAAGTCCCAGTGTCAATGCAACGAGCCCATAAGGAAAACAGCACTTCCTGTAACAAATTCACACGGACGTTTGTGTTATTCGGAACACACAGGCTGACCTGAAAAACCCAAGACCGCAGCCGCAGCGACTAACAATGGCCGCTTCTTCTGCGAGTCCAGGAGCCGGCCCGAACGGAGGGTGAGGCCTCTTTTCTTTATGTGAGTTTCATAAACCAATCTCCACCGCAGGTAAGCTGTTTGCCCCTGATAGGCCTTTGGGGAACCATCTTCCTTTCTGGAGGGGCTCGAAGCTTAGGAAAAGCTCTCCCTCCCTGAGAGATCAAATGGGCAGCAGCCCCTAGCAGGACCTGGTCGGTGAGCTCCGCCACATGCCTAATTAATGACCCTGCTGGTCGCAGCTGGAAGAGCTGAGCTGGGGGTGATTAATTAAATTAGCTGGCAGAGGAAATTACAGTGGAAAAGCCAAAGTTTGATTGCTCCATAATTAACCGCAGTGCAAATAATATCTGCATCTATAACTTCCAGCGATGAGATCAGAAGCCAGTTGAATTTGGCACTGATTGAAGCTGTAAATATCCTGTGGTGAAAAATGATAGGTTTGTTCTAGAGGGAAAACTTACAGAAATGGACATCTAGCAAATGTGATCAGGGGAAAAGGGCACCAGAGGAAACTGCAGGAAGGAAGCCTTACCTTTCAAGCTGCCTTTTTCCAACATTAAAACAACCCTTTTTTCATATTTCTTTTGGATTAGTGACTAGGCGTGCTATCCTATACATCCTGTCTCTAAATTTCAGGTTTGACTTCCCATGCACGGAACCTGTGTTAGGGTTCCATCCCCCTTTCTCGTTCCAGGGATTAAAACCCAATTCTAAAATAATTTCATAGGCTAATAGGAGGGGACTGCTTTCATCTCCCTGAGAAGAAAAATGTTCTATTTAGACCATCAAATGCATGAGCTATTGCTGCTTTTCTGGATAATGACATTTTTTCGTCTTTGTAACAATTTCATGTTCAAAATATGGTTTCATTAGCAATAGGATTCTACTTAAAAGAAAAAAAGTATTTTATACAGATAATTGCCCTGCAAAAAAAACTGTAGAACTTCCAGCAGACAGAAACATTACTTTTTTCTACCATCCACATATTTTCACTAGTAAGTTGTTTCAAGGCAAAAGTCATGCATCTCTACAAGAAAAGCTTTGAAAAGTAATGATTTGGTGGCTTTGGACCAGGAGGTATGGCTCCTGTCTGCAACTGGTCAATAATAATTTACCCCAATCTTGACACACAGAGAAGCTCTCAGTCAAGTGCAGGAAACACTGCAGCTGCTAAAATGTGACACAAAGAGCATCAGCAGTCCCTGTAGTGCAGTTCAGGCACCCCGGGCATTTTCTCCACGGAGCTTCACAACAAGCAAGGGTATAGATGGGACAAGTGTGGTTATTCTCATTTTTTTTTTTAATAAGAAAGTTGAGGCTGGGGGTGGTCAACAGGACCCCGCTCTCCTGCCGCGTTCCCACTCTCGCCAGGACCCTCCCTTCCTGATTCGACGTGGTCTTCCTTCCAACCGTTCCATCTACACCTTAGACTGAGATGAACCCAGAAGCACCACCTCTGGGGGGAAGAAAATAAGTGCACAGGGCTGTGACTGTCATGGGGGTTTGATGACGAGGGCCACAGCATCTAGAGAAGACAGAATAATGTGGCTCCCAAAGATGTGCATGTCCTGATCCCCATAACCTGTGACTATGGGACCTTATCTGGCATTGTCACTGCAGATGTGATGATGCTAAGAGGGAGATTATCCCGGGTGATGCAAGTGGGCCAACGTACAAGAGTCCTTGCAAGAGGGTCTTATAAGTAACGGGGTCAGAGTCAGAGCAGATGTGATGATGGAAACAGAGGTCAGAGCCATGCGAGACCATGGCCAAGATAAGTAGGCAGCCTGTAGAAGCTGGAAAAGAACAGGGAATGGACTCCCCTAGAACCTCTAGGAGGAACACACCATGTAGACCCGGTTTGGACTTGTGACCTCCAGAACTATAAGATGATAAATTTGTGTTACTTTGAACCACTGAGTGTGTGACGATGTGTTACAGCAGCAATAGGAGTCTCCTACCCACACTAGCAGGAAGAGAAGGACTGAGCAGGCAAAAGCTGGGGTGGAAGAAACATGTTCAAGACACAGTAGCTGGTGGCATCTACTGAACTTGACATCTGGCAGCATCAGTCTCTCTTGGCCATATAATCTCTGTAAACCTATTCCCTTGGTCTGGGAATTCCACAGACCTCCAAACGTGTCAAATTGCAAACTGATATCCTTATTTCCTCCCCACGGTTCCTCCTAGACTGAGCAGTGGGTTCCAAACTCTCACAGAGTCTAGACTGCAGTCTTGGTCAAAGAGGCCGCCTGACCTCACCTTCCTTCCTCTTGGTGGGAAACGATTTTTCAGTGGCCTCTCCCCTGTCTCCACGCCCTCCCGGCAGAGGCTCTGACTGCCTTTGTCCCCAACAGTCTTTACAAGAATGTGCACAGCAAACAGCTTTGGATGGCAGCCAGCATCTTCCTTAAGGGCACGGGGCAAATGTGTTTTCTGCCCATTATGGAAGATTTGGTTCTCCAAGCTCAGGGCTGCTCTCCTGCAGTGCAGCCCACAACGTCTGCCCATGTCACAGGGCCCTGGTCGCATCACAGCTATGGGCGCCACAGGCTGGAAACTGACACGAATGCTGATACTCTGGCTGCTGCCATTGAAGTGAGTAACAAATGCTTCTTTGTCTCTGACCCCGGAGTCTCATGTCTTCAACCAGCTCCATGAAACTGGCCAATTCCTAATCAGGTAAAATCTGAGACCTGTTACAATTTCTCACCCCCTGCTAACCCCTGCCTTGTGTGTTCGTCTTCAGCGACAGTGGGAAATGTGTTAATATGTTGGGTAGGGTTTAGTTTTCTTAATAAAGTGGGAGTCCCTGTGGTGGGGGCAGGCAGTCCTAAGTCTCCCCCCACCCGCCCCACAGCTTGAGGTATAATTTACACGCCATGAAATTCACCTGTTTTTAGGAATATACTTCAACAATTTTTATTTAATAGTAAATCCACAGAGCTGTGTGACCACGGCCAGAGTCTGGTTCTAGAACGTTTCTATCATCCCTAAAAGATTCCGATTTTCCCACCCAGCTTTCCGTCCCGGCAGCCTTGCCTTTGCTGGCTATTCCACATAAACAGAGTCACGTGACATGTGGGTCTTTGTGTCTGGCTTCTTCCACTGAGAACTCAGCCTTTATGTTTATTCTATAGGCTGTTAAATAAATGAAAACAAGAATCAGAAACAAAAAACAAATCCGAGCGTGCTTTGAACTGAAGAAATTTTTGGTCACTAACCAACCAATTTAATAAATGTTTCATAACATTTCTACACATCTATTTTGGTTCAGAGTGGTTCAGGAACACCTGCTGTATTTAGGTGTTGGGTTTTATGGCGACCATTATTTAATAAGAGCAAATGGACTCTTTTGATGGTTAAAATGAACCTGAAATTGCTGAGTTTAAACTTATGAAAATTAAGAACAGCCTGTGCCGTACCAGATAAAAACTGATCATTAACTTCCCAGAGTGCACACTGGGCATTAACCTCTCAGTGTCTTTACGTGCGAACCCAAAACCATCCCAGTCTGAAGAGTGTCTTGGGTGATTACATGCAGAAGTGGTGTCTCCTACAATACGGTGTCTTTAGTCTGTGCTCAGTCTGCCCCGAACCAAAGGAATGGCTAAAGCTTTTGCAGTTGATTGTGTGTGTGTGTGTGTGTGTGTGCGTGTATAATATAAATGAGGAGAATCACACACTTCCCAAGCTAGAAGGGACCAGCAAGAGGGTGGCCTCCTTGCTCAGGGTACCCTTTGCAGAGGGTACCGATGTCATGAGACGCTAACTAACTTACACTGACTTGTGGCCCAAAGGAGCCCAGAATCCAAGATTTCTCACTGGGGTTCCCGTGACATCAAGCTGCTCCTTCTCGCAGTTGGCTGGTATGCAAAGGACTAGTTTGGAAAGGACTATGATCAAGGACTTCAGGACAAACCTCTAATGAAAACTGTCACTGCTTCTTTAATGAGGAGGAGGGTCTACGACAAAGGACTGTCTGGAAGTCAAAAAATCATGGGCTGTCTGTTGCTGGGGAAGCCAATAACCTTCTCCACGGCTTCCCCTGCCTTCTCTGATGCCGGGCAGCCGGAATTCAAACGCAGGCAGAGTCAGAGTCTGCAATAACAGGACATGGACCATCCCAGGCAGCAAAAGCAAGTGCTGGAGTGTTGGCCCCGAGCTCTTTCAACCCTTCCAGGGTCTGGTTTCATCCCAGGTGAGAAGTGGGGGGAGCCTGGCAGGGCCCAGTGGGGGCCAAGCCTGGGACCCATGCCCAACCTTGACTTTCCTCTCCCCGTTGTTCACACCCACTTTGCAGGCTCCCCACGGTGGGTTGATCTATCTCTGGAGGAGCCACAGGCGAGGCTGTGGCCACAAGGGTTTCAGGCACTCCCTGCTGTTTCCCAGCCAGGCGTGGCTTGCCACTCGCCTGTGCAAGGCTCTTTCTGGACCTCAGCTCCCTGCCCCACCTCCTCACACCTTTATTCAGCCTGTGCCAGGTGCAGCTTCCCCACCTCGGCTCTACACTCATCACTTGGGGAACTCAGGTGACTCCTGGAAGTCCAACCCTCACCTCCGTCAAATTACAGTCTCTGGGGCTGGGGCGGGCACTGGTATTTCTCAGAGTTTCCAGGACATTCTAGTGAGCAGTCATTCTCAAGTATGGTTCCAGACCCGCAGCCTCCGCCAGCCCTGGGAACCCGTTGGACATGCAAATCCCCCAGGCCTAGAGGATCAGAGTCTCTGGGGTGGGGCCCAGCTGTCTGTGTATTAAGTAAGCCTTCCAGGTGATTCCGATGAGGATCGCAGCCTTAGGTGGGGGTTCTCACCCTCCGTGCTGTTGACATTTGGGGCTGGATAATTCTCTGTGGTGGGGAAGCTTCCCTGTGCATTATAGGCTGTTGAGCTGCACCCCAGGCATCCAGCCGCTGGAAGTCAGTAACAGCGCTGTTCCCCACCACGCTGTGACAATTCCAAACGTCTCCAGATGTTTCCAAGTGTCCCCTGGAGGACAGAGTCAGCCCAGGTGAGAATCTGTGCTCAAGAGCAAGGGCCTGGCGTCCAGAGTGGCGTTCTTGACCTGGGCTGTGTGGTGGGAACGCCTTGGGCGGGAGGTGTCCAGGCCCCCCGCAGACTGCGTGGCCAGGGCTGAGAAGCTGAGCCCCAGTTTGAAAAGGCCACTGGGTGCCTCGAAGGCAAAGCCGTGTTTGCTGCCCACGTAAAAAGTCTGACCTGCCCCAGCTGCCGGTGAAGACAGGCAAGTTCCAAAAGATTAAGTGGCTTCCGCACTCACAGCTGCTGCGGTGGACCCTGGGATTGAGGCCAGTTTACATGACAACCATTCCCAGGTAATTCTGTATTTACACGTTATGTCATATGTGAGCATCAGTGTAAGGTCCTTGCCAAAGACCAACTAACACCAAGATGGACCATCTGACACCCCTACTACCCAGCCAGGGCAAAGGCCACTCCTGTCCTGACAAGCCACCTGTACCCGTGATGGCCAAAACGGTAGTCGTGGGCCACACATGGCCACTAGACATGACATGTGGCTTGTCCCAATTGAGATGTGTCATGTGAAACAGGACTGATATCAAAGGCTTGCTATAAAAAAAAAAATCACCTTAATATTTTTTTATATTGATCACTGGGTTGAAGTAACATTTTAGGTATATTGGGTTAATTAATTGTATCATTAAAAAGACTTCCACCAGATTCTTTTGACTTTTTAACAAGTATTAGAAAATTTAAAAGCACAAACATGGCTTGCGTTATCCAGGTTGGCTGGATACAGCAGGTGCAGACATTTGAGGGGAAATGTAGCAAAGGCTCTTAAGAGAAGAAAACATTTAAAAAATTTAACGTTTTATTATTTTAACTGGGCAACACTTCACCCTATAAAATAGAATGTGTTCCTGAAAACATTTTTTGAGCAATGAAAAACCCACAGGGTATCTGAGTTTCTAAAAACATTTGGTTCTTTCCCGGAGGTGGCCAGGGACATCACCTGGTGTCTAGCGACAAGTCTCAGTTTTCAACAACGCTGGATAACTCCAAAACCTGGCGTGGTTTTTAAAACTGAGAACGACTATGACTCTGGGTGCCGGCCACATACAGAGCAGTGGCCCAGCCTGCTCTGTCCCCAGAGGGCGCCGCAGCGTCCAGACAGACCTGCAGGCTGAGCAGCAGGGGAGCTCCACGGCAGCGCTGGGGAACACGCCTGCACCGGCCGTGTTTTCTTTTTTATTTCCATCGTTTACTGAAACTCCCAGCTTGGATTCAGCTCTTCCACGTAAACGAGCCCCAGCGCACCCTTGCGCCGTCAGTCTGCTGCACGCGAGGCGGCACCTCCTGCTTCCCCGGCCGGCTGCAGAGTCACCTGCTGCCAGACTGGTTAACACGTGTCCCCTCGGTAGACACGACACACAAGTGGCCTGCAGATCACACGGCCTGGTGTGGATCTGGGAGACTTACTGTGGAACAAATGTTCCAGAAGGTACGTATCCTTGTGGCCGGGCCCTGCCCTCAGACTGCCTTGGACAGCCCCAGTCTGTTCTGTGCCGAACCACCCCTCCCAAAGATGCCAGGACCACGTGGTGCCCCCGGGACGCTTCTCGTGGGCAAGCGGGCTCTGACTCTGTCCCTGACCGCCCCGGACAGTTTACACGCCTCTCCTGTGGTCTCAACCCAAATCCTTGGGACACTTCAGAAATCCTGCATGTTTAGCTTGAGTGATTCTTTGATCTTCTAGAAAGGATTCTGCAGAGATAAGGCCACAGATGTCACAGAAATAAAACAGTGCTGCCTCCCAAGCCCGATGGGGACAGGCCTGTCCCGTCTTCCCTCTACACGCTGGCAAAGCCGCAGGTTTCCATAACAGCTACCATTGGTCTAGGAAACACGATTTTCTACAGCTTTATTTAAAATTTCAGAACATGCTGTCTTTCATTTTTCTCACCACTTAAAATGTGTAGCTTAGTTTTTCTTTTTTTCTAACAGCTTTATTGAGATATAATTCACATACCCTGCAATTCACCCAAGGTGTATAATTCAATGGTTTCAGTATTTTTCACAGTCAGGTAACCATTACGACAATTTTAGGACATTCTCATCACCCCAGAAAGAACTCCCACGTCCGTTAGTAGTCACCGCCCATTTCCCCGAAGCCTCCCCGGCCACCTGCCCAGGCCCTGGCAACCATGGACCTGCTCTCTGTCTATGACTTTGCCTATTCTGAACATTTCATGTAATCGTACGATATGAACTCTGTGCGACTGGCTTCTTTCCCTTGGCATATGTTGAAGGTTCGTGTTGTGGCATGTACTAGTGCTCCTTTCGTTTTTATGGCTGAATAATGCTCCGCTGTGTGGACAGGCCTCATGTGCTTGTCCATCCCTTGGTTGATGGACACGTTAGTTAGTTTCCCCTGTTTGGCTAATATGAATGATGCCACTGCGAACATTCATGTACGAGTTTCACTGTGGATACGTATTTTCATTTCTATTGTGTTTATAGCTAGGAGTGAAATGCTCGGTCACACGGTAATGCTGTCCCTATGTGCGACCTTCTGAGGAACTCGTGATTTCACAGCTGTTCCTCACCTGCCAAGAGTCCTTCAGAGTCGGCCTGGCGATGGAAACACAGCTCACTCCCTGTATCACATGGGCTGAGCACACACTCTGCCCGTAACCGCTGGCTGTCCGCCACCCACAGCCTGTGCGAGCAAAAGGAGAACGACCAGGTCCTCTTACAAATGAGGAAACTGAGGCCAGGGGAAGGCATGTTTGGAGGCTGCACAGGGCTCACCCCCGAGTGCCATGCCTCCTCCAACTTCAATGTTCTTGGCACAGGGCCACAGCCCGCGGACGCCAGGGCTCCAGGCGCCACTGACGGCTGACAAGTGTGCCCCTGGGGTGGCGCCAATCCGCCATAGTCACACTGGGTGAAAGGCAGGTCACGCCATTCACGTCAATGACACAGCCCCCATCCCTCTAAGGCTTTGATCTCATAGACATAAAAAAACTAACCCAAAGTTTTAAATGGTAGAAAATTAGAAAATAAAGGTAAGCAATAAGTAAGAATAAATTAGAACCCTATTTTCTACAAATAGTCATAATTAACAATGTGGGATATATTCTAATTTATCAGATTCTTTAATATTCTATGGCTGTCTTTCCATGTTATTACGTTTGCAGCTGCAACATAATTAATGGCTTCTAAATGCTGCAGTGTCTATACTCCAATTATATATATAAATAATGCATATACTTCTCAGAAAATGTATACATTATATATAATTACACTATATGACATGCACATATATGATTTTATGATGTATATATTATACATGATCCTATATAAAAATCATATACACATTTTATATAATGCAAGAATATAAATTATTCATATATGGAATTAAATGATTATTTTGGCATTTTGGCTTTATTTAAAATTTTTAACAATTATCAAGAATGATGCAATTGAATACCTTTGAAAGTAAATCCGAATATGTCGTTCACTTTTTAGAAAAATATTAAGAATTGCTGGGTCAAAAAGCATGTCACTTTAAAGGCTGTTTATAAATACAGCAAAGTTCTTTCCAGGAAGGTTTTCCCAACTTTTACCAGCAGTGTTGGGGGAGCGGGGAGGGGGCCACAGATACATTTCCGTGAAACGCTGGCCAGCACTAAAGAATATTATTTTATGAAACAAAACTATCTAATTTACACATCAAATGTTTTGCACCGATTTGCAACTACGTATTTGATTTCGGTAAGAGCCACCCATTTTACAGGAACATACGTGACACAGCCTTCTCTCTGCCAGGACAGCGAGCACAGGACGGGTGGCTGACCCCGAAAGTGCGGTGGCTGCGACTTAGGCCACGGCGCAAAATGCCCAGGAACGGTCGCTCCCCTTTGGTTTCCAGGAGTCCCAAGCAACAAACACTGACTATTCCCGAGTCACACCTTGTGTGAACATAACACGCATGTTGCAAATGATGTGTACGATGTCTCTGTTAAAACAGAGACAAGGTTTCTCCCCAGAATTGGAGAATAAATACGACCTCATTCTCTTCTTCCGACAGACGCTACTCTCAGCCTTAGTCACGTACTTTAACGAAGTGTAACATACATATTATCTCACACTACATCATAAGAAATAATTGAATTGTCTTCCCAGAGACATCCTTCCTGTCTTTCCCAAAGCAGCTGGCTCAGTACTAGGTATTTCTGTAGGTGCTGTTGAAATGTGGTCACTTGATTTAGAACATTATAGCAAACAGGATGTGTGGGCACCATGATTTTTTCATCTTAATTTTTAAATGAAGTTTCTGAACTTGACCAAAGTGTCTGACTCTTCGAAATTCTTCCCCTTTGCAAGCTTGGTGATTTTTCCTTAAAAAATGAATAGATGACATTTATTTAGAATTTAGATCTTTACTTGGAAGAGTGGTATTCAACGCTGAGTCACATATGTTGTTTGTTTAATTCTCAAAGCCATCCTAATGAGGCAGGCACTGCACTTACCCCTTACTTTGCAGACTGGGGAATCAGGCACAGAGAAGTCCCACCGCCAGCCCAGGCCACACAGCTGTCAATGGCCAGACCAGATCTGACCCTGCCAGTCTGACCTGAGCTGGCACTTCGAACCCCCACTCCAGAACCAGATGCACACAGAGGGCATCTGACACACAGTGAGCTCTCAGGCCTTAGGGTGGTAAAAAGTTGGTTGGTGAGACTTGGTATTTTCAGCTACTCCCTTGTAAGAATAAAAAATGCAGAAAAGGTATCATTGGTAGATACACAATCCTTTTCATGTATATTTTTTCAGCGGTAGAAGCCAGGCACAAAAATGTATATGCCATATAATCCCATTTATATGAATTTTACAAGAGGCAAAACTAACCTGTCCTGACAGATCCTTGGCTGCTTCTAAACAGGGAGAATACACAGAAGCGGTCCAGGGAACTTCCTGGGGCCATGGAAATGTGACTGACAGGTGCATGCAATTGTCAAAACATCTTGAGTGTATATTGTGTGCAAGTTATATCTCCATATAAATTTTTTGAAAATCTAAAAGAAAACTATATCACCTTCCCTGGATCATCCAACAGTTGTTAAGAGTTCATGGTTTATCTCAACAATCGCAGAAGGAGGGCATTGCATTTGGATTTTTAGAACACGGTATTTGAATTTCTGGAAATGGCCTTTGCACCTTCACTTTAGCCTGCAAGTCAGAGGTCCCTGAGGCCCACGTTGTAGCGAATGGGTTTGCAAAGCCAGTGGCCCCTCCAGGGCTCGCAGAGGGTGGCCCTCGTGGGACAAGCAGTGGGAGCAGGGAGCTCAGGCTGCACAGTCAAGCCGTGCCCAAGAGCACATCCCAGCAAGGGCCGAGTAGTGACTCTGACGCTGCTGGATGCACAATGACCATGGTGCCACCTTGGCCACCAGAGAGCTGCTCCCTGGAATCTCAGCAGAAGAGCTGTGGGGACAAGCCTCGGTGACTTGAAACTTCACATTTAATGGCACAATGAGTTTTCCTGCAGATGAGGAGTCTGACAGCAGGGAGGGCTTTAGAAGGCCTTGCAGAAGCCAGTGCTAGAACGTGGGTCCTACAGCTTCATTTTCCACACAGCCCACTGGGCATCACAGAGCCTGAATGCAGCACGGGGCAGCCGTCAAAGATTCCCGGTTTTAAAATGACCAGGGAGATGAACTGCTCCAGCGACAATAGGACCCCACTCCCGTGCCTCAGGAACAGGATTTTGTTGTAAACACACACATTCAGAAGCGTTGTTCCTTTTTCTATGTGGTCTCCGGCCCCAGCGAGCCTCCCTTTCCATCATCGCCCTACTGTCCACCGGCTGGCCGAACACCACTGCTGTTCCGGAGAGAGCCTGATGGAGTGTTAGCGACGTGTCAGAAAGGTTTCTAGGCTGCCTGCGAACAGAACATTCAGGGTAGCTTTCTTTGATGGCGGCTTCACAGCCAGATGAAAACCAGCCACGGGGGGAGTGCATTTCAGAAATAAAATGCACCCAGTCGAATGCACGGTAACAAGCAGGCGGCAACAATGGGGGACCATGAAGCAGAAGCCGCCGCCACCAACATGCCTAACTCAAAGCCCACGGACGTGTTCCCGGCGTTTGAATAAGTTATTCAACTTCCCCGGGCCTGGCAATTTCAAAACCACAAGTGGGAACATCAGGAACAGAGCCTTTTTCAACGTGGTGTGGAAGCCAGGAGGTTTTTAGGAGCCGGTGATGCAGCCAGGACGCAAACCTCTGACCTCTGATCAGCGGCTCCCCGCGACTGCCCCGAGACTGTGCGCCAACACCTTGCTGGACACAAATCTCCTGGTTCCAGTCTGCAGAAAATGACAAGACCGAAGCCTGCAAAGGCCCCTGGAGAAGCTGCCACGGAGGCTGAATGACCCCTCTGGGGTCTGGGGCGCTGTGCTCGCCCTGGGCCCGAGGCGCCCTCAGTGGGCTCCCTGGTCACCTGGAGGGCTGTGTTGGGATCACCCCTTGGCTGGTTCCAGCCGAGGCTCCTTCCTGAGGCGGACAGGCTCAGTCAGTCCAGGTGAGGATAAGCCTGAGCTCGAGCGGCCTCAGGGAAGGTGGCATCATTAGCGTTTACAGACGAGGGTGGGCAAGGCAGGGGTCAGCCCCCTCACACCAACAAAGTGGTGACTCCATCTGTCCAGTTCTGTGGCCACGCCCCGAACCCCAGCGGCCACTCCCCAGAAGTCCCCCACGGAGCCCTCTCGGCAGGTGGCACAGAAGGGAGCGCCCCACACCGCCTCTTGGGACCTGGGGGAAGGCAGGTGAGCCGGCCTTTCTGGGTGTCGGGAACGTGTTGGTATAAACTACCTGACGCTGGGGACAGAACCTGATGCAGCAAGATGGGGACTTAGGAGAGTAACGAGTTGTCTTTCCAAGTGTTTGGTAAGCCTGGAAAGTAAAATAAAAATTTCGTCGAACAGGTTTTTACCCGTCGGTTCCCCATGGTGCTGAGACGGCATTATGGTCACCAGGCATCGGAAAGAAGACAAAATGTCAGTGGGGAGAGTGAGATGTAGGGGAGACAGGCGCAGACCCACAGCCCCCCGGCAGCCTGAGTCCTGCCA
Organism: Eulemur rufifrons; assembly: GCF_041146395.1. Classification (NCBI taxonomy): domain Eukaryota; kingdom Metazoa; phylum Chordata; class Mammalia; order Primates; family Lemuridae; genus Eulemur; species Eulemur rufifrons. Next base: position 4,321,228 of record NC_090983.1, read on the forward strand.
ACCCGACCGCCTCTGAAGGGTCTCGTCACCACTGTCCAGCATCACACAGTGACCTTCCCACTACTGACCCCTCCGCAGCCCAGCACCAAGGCTCAGAGTGTGGCCTTTGGGGACAGGTTCCCAGGACAAACTCCATGTCACCACGTGCCCGCTGAGCGACCACTGTGTCCTCAGCTGTGACACAGGGACAGTACCCGCGCCTTTCCAAAAGGGCTCCTACAAGACTTCACGACTGATGTGCAGCGCTGGTGGGAGGTGGGAGGGCTGCTGGACGGTCTGGCCCACCCACGGTCACGCCGGCCCTAGGGGCTGCACTCTCAGTGTGGCGCAGCAAACACCGGCCTTTGCAATGTACGTAAGGCAGCGCTTCCCGTAGCCGCAGACCTCTGGGCCTGCCGGTTTGTTTCCGGCCTCGATGTCTTTAGTGCTATGGATGTGAGGGGCCCCGGCTTCACGATGTGGTGCCCAAGACGCCGAGGGGGGTGTTGTGCACGGAACGTTTGGGTCCCCTGCATTCGTGTGCTGGAGCCCTGATAACCCCCATGTGGCTGTGTTTGGAGACAGGGACTGGGAGGAGGTAAGGGAGGTTCAATGAGGTATTATGGGTGGGGCTTGGATCTGACGGGGCTGGTGTCCTTACAGAAGAGGAAGACACCGGAAATCTCTCTCCACCACGTGGGGGCACAGCGAGAAGCCAGGAAAGGGAGCCCTAACCGGGAACCGAGTTGGCCACAACCTTGATCCTGGACTTCCAGCCTCCAGAACTGTGGGCGATAAACGCCTGTGGGTGACACTGCTCCGTCTGCAGCACCTTGTCATCGGCAGCCTGAGCTGACGGAAACCAGGGCCAGCTCCACCCTGCAGGTGCCGTGGGGCACAGACAGGGTCTTTAGCTGCAAAGGGCCTCTGGTCACAGCCCCAGTAAGAATCAGTGGCCTTCACGTTTCACTGCAAATTCACTGCTGTCACCAAACACGTGGGCTCAACCGGGGCATTTTATATCTTCTTCCGACTGCAGGACATTACCTGACATCATGGAACATTCTAGCTCTTCCTGTCTTGTGGATGTTTCCTCCCACTGCTTCTTGGTTCTTCGTGCTTTGCTGTCTCAGCGAGAGCCTCCTGACAGCAACCGGACTGTACCTTCACCCCTCCCACGACCTGCCTGGCCGCGGAGCCCCGATCCTCTGGATCACTCGCTGGAAAGGGCCCTCCTGCTTTGTCCCAGGAATTCGAGGACTAAATGTCCTATTTGCACTGGTGGAGATGCTGCCTCTGTCAGGACTGGTGGTGAAATAACCCCCAATTGTCACTTCACTGCGTGACACCAGTCACTGGTTTTTGTTGCTTTTGGAAAACAGGGTCGCTTCCAGGGGTTTGAATAAAAATCTCACATATGCTTCATCAAGATGAAACATCATTAAAAGAAAAAATGAAACAAAATTGCCTGTAGACATGACTGCAATGGCAGGAGTGAGAATTTTAAAATCACAAGTGATTTTTCTAAAACAATGATCAGGTTACCTGAGACAGAGCATTACATCTAATCCCCACTGTTGTTTTGTCTGTATTTTTGCTGTAGTGCCATCCTCATCAGTCTTGTGTTATTTCAGCCGAGTGGCGTCTGCCTTCCCGCTAGATTAGAGGCCTTTGATAGGACAGGAATCCGACTTTTATCTCCCACAGTCCTGGGAACCCTGCTTGATACACAGCGAGCCCCACAGTGCCCTGTGCCTTAAAGTGATCTGAACTGTCTTATGACCTTTTAAATGAGCTCTGGTTTTACACAGTGGGAAGCAGCTTGTGCATACGGCTTTTTCAGATCATGCGACATCACACTCGCTTTAGTGTTGACATTTGCTGTATTTGTATATGGAGTCTTCTACACTCCGCAGAGCCTTTGGCTGGCCACCACTTTCCTTTTCTCAATCAATCGTGTGTCCTGGCCCTAACTTTAGTTTTGGGGGAAAAAGCAATTAAAAAGTAACATAATCTCTCAAATATTTATTGAGCATCTACTATGGTATTTCTATAGAGTACGTGATTACTCTCATTTTCATTTTTGCATTTATAAAGGCATAGTTTGGCAATTTAGAATGACAACACATTTCTCGTTGTCAGTTCAACCATCCCGTGCCCTGACAGAAATCTCCCAGGCTTTTCCAGGTCTCTGTGCTAGCAGATCGCCGGTGCTGGATGGCTCCGCGGCAGTGTGGGTTTAGTTTCTGATGAGCTTTTTCCATGCTCCTCAGCAGGGGTGCTACTGGCGTTGTGGACAAAATAAGTTTTCATTGTGTAGGAGTGTCCAGGACTTTGGCATCCCAGGCTGAAAACCACTGGAGGCGAGAGAAGGCCCAGCATTTGCAGCCGTAGTTCTGTGTCCCGAAGCCATGCTGTGAGCTGCTCTCAGGAGCTTCCGGCGACAGGTCCACAGGCTGACTCAGGCCTGGTCCAAGCCACCGAGTTAAATTACAGGCAAGTCATTTTCCCTGTCTGGGTGTCATCTTCAGATCAGATAACTGATTTCAAACAGTTATCTTCTAATTTCATTAAGACGGCCAGGATCAGCATGAAGACATCGTGGCAGCCCTCGGAGGTCCTTGAGGAGAAGCTTGCAGGTAAGTCATCACGATTAAGTATTTGTCCTCCGGGGTCACTTGCATTAGATCATGTACATTAGAGAAGCTTTCTGTAAGAGTGGAACCCTGAGACGGAGTGACGTGTACTCTGGACCCCGGGTTGATGAAGTTCTGGATCAGTTACAAATGACATTAATTATTTGAAGCTTTAACAGTGTTACCACTGCTGTTCCCACTCTCTGAGGCCTCAAATAATTTTGTGAAGAAGTCAGGGCTCTACAGCTGGAGGTGGCCTGCTTGTCCCACTGGCCCTGGATAATCTGCTGCTGAAATCGGTGACCCCACCACAAAGCCATGACGACACAGGCAAGGCCAGGCCTGGGCTGTGCTGGGTGAATGCCTGTTCTTACACATCTTGTCAAAATCCCTGGCACAGAAGTGCACAACATCTACCTTTATTAACATGAAAATCACATGTCAGGATTTTAAGACTAGAATTCCCTTTTGATTCACTTGCCATTTAAAGGCCTCACCATCGGCGCAGTGGCTCAAGAAAGCAAGCACAACACCATCACGGAGGCTCGCCTTGCCCACAGCCGCATTTAGTTTGGGTCAGAGTCCTGAGTACGCCACGCCCCTAGGGTCCCGGTAGCCTGATGCAGCTTCTCCCCACCGTCCCGGTAGCGGCTGCCCCCAGGGAGAGCAGACCTGGAGAGACTCCGGCTCCCACACTCAAGGCTGAGTGAGACGTAGGCGGTTCCCTAGTCTGGTGAGGCAGGGAATGGTGCGGTCTGCTGTGCGGATTCCACGAGGCAGGGCCTGCCAAGTGCCTGGCCTCTCCCAGGGCCCTCAAAGGCCACCGACACAGGCACCACCTTGCACCGGCTCTTACCCTCCTCTGGGCCAAAGCCCACAGGGCGGAGGTTTGGCCACAGTGCACATCCCACTCAGAGCACTGCTCGGGTGAACCCCTCCCTGGCTTCCCGGGCCCAAGGAGGGGTGGACAGGCTGGCGGGGCTGCCCTCACCTGCATGCGCACCGGTGCTTCCCAGCGGCTCTCTCGGGGAATGCCCTGCCCCAGCTGTTCTCCTTGGGAAATTCCTTGTCTTCTCTTTTTGAATTTGACATAATTCATATGCCATAAAATTCACACTTTATAGTGTATAATTCAGTAGATTTGAGTATATTTATTTACAAGGTTGTGTCACCATCACTGCTGTGTAAATCCAGACCATTTTCATTATTTCCAGAAGAAACCTGTGCTCATTAAGCAGTCACCCCCTGCACCCTAGCGCCCTCCTTCCCAGGCCGGGCAAGCACTAATGTGCTTCCTGTCACTAGGGCTTTGCCTGCTCTGGCCACTGCATATAGTGGAGTCACACAGTCACATAGTATACAGGCCTTTTGTGCCTGACTCCACTCACCCAGTACAGGGTTTGGAAGGTTGATCCACGTTGCAACCCTTATCAACACTTTCCTCCTTTCTGTGCTAAATAATACTCTGCTGATGCACAGACCACGTTTTGTGTATCTGTTCGTCTATAGATGGATACTTCGGTTGTTTCCACTTTTTGGTTATTATGAATAATGTTGCTGTGAAAACTCACACAAATTTTTGTATGGGTGTTTTCATTTCTCTTAGGTACAGACCTAGGACAGGAACTGCTGGGTTATATGGTAACTCTGGGTTTACTTTTTCGAGGAAGTGCCAGACTGTTTCCCAAAGTGGTTGCACCACTGAGCATTCCCACCAGCAGTGTCTGAGAGCTCCAATTTCTCCGCATCCTCACCAACACCTGCCACAGCCATCCTAGAGGTGTGAAATGGTATCTCTAGGTGTCTCTGATCCGTGTTTCCCTAATAAGTAATGATATTAGGCATCTTTTCATGTGTTTATTGGCCATTTCTATATCTTCTTTGGCAAATTATCTATTCAGATTCTTGGTCATTTTTAAATTGGATTATTTGTCTTCTATTATTGAGATGTAAATGTTCTTTACATATTCTAGATAGCTAGACCCTTATTAGATATGATTTTTAAGTATAAAAATGAAGCAATAAAAATTTTAATTTTGATTAAGTTCAGTTTATCTATTTTTTTTTCTATTATTACTTGTACTTTAGGTATCCTAGCTAAGATACCATCACCTAATCCACGGTTACAAAGATTTACTTCCATCTTTTCTTCTAACAGTTTTATATTTTGTTTTTGTACTTAGGTCTTTGATCATTTTGGAGTTAATTTTTACACATGGCGTGAGGCAGGGGTCTAACTTCTCTCTTTTGCATGTGGATGTCCAGTTGTCCCAGCACCATTTGCTGAAAAGACTATTCCTCCACATTGAATTGTCTTGGTATCTTTGTTGGAAATCAACTGACCACAGATGTAGGGACTCACTTCCGGACTCTCCATCCTACTCCATTGATCCATATGTCTATTCTCATGTCAGTATTATACAGTCTGGTATTACTGTGGTTTTTTTTCTGAAATCAGGAAGTATGAGTCCTCCAAATTTGTTTTTCTTTTTTAAGATTATTTTGCCTATTTCAAGGTCTCTTACATTTCCCTATGCATTAGTGAATTAGGACCAGCTTGTCCATTTTTGCCCAAAAAAAAAAAAAAAGAAAAGAAAAGAAAAAAAAGAAAAAAGGTAGCTGAGATTCTGAAAGGGATATTGTTGTGTCTGTACATTGATTTGGGGAGGCATCCTAGCAATGAGTGTTCCAATCCATGAACACAATGTCTTTGCATTTATTTAGGTCTCCTTTAATTTCTCTCAATGATGCTTTGTAGTTTTCAGTGTACAGGTTAACTTTATTCCTAAGTATGTTATTCTTTTTGATGCCACTGTGAATGGAACTGTCCTTAATTTTATTTTAATTGTTAATTGCTAGTGTACAGAAATATAATTGAGTTTTGTATATTGATCTTATATCCTTCAATCTTGTTGAACTTGTCTATTAGCTGCAATTGCTTCTTGTGGGTTCCTCAAGATTTTCTACATAGAAGATTATGTCATCTGCAAATAGGGATAGTTTAACTTCTGCCTTTGGTTTCTTTTCCTTGCCTAATTCCCTGGCTTCAATCTCCAGTGCAATATGGAATAGAAGTGGTGACATTCTTGTCTTCTTGAACTTAGTGGGGAAGCTTGAGTATTTCACCATAAAGTATGACGTTAGCTGTGGGTTTTTCATAGATGTCCTTTATCAGGTTCTGAAAATTTTCTTTTATTCCTAGTTTGCTGAATGTTTGTATCATGAAAGGGTATTGGATTTTGTCAAATGTATTTTTTGCATCTCTTAAGAAGATTATGTTTTTTTCTCAACCTCTTTATTCTATTAATGTGTATTACATTGATTTTTGTGTGTTGAACCAACCTTGCATTTCTGGGAAAATGCCATTTGATCATAGAGTGTAAGAGTATAAAGTATATCCTTTTGCAATGAGGCCAAAGAGATGCTTTCTGGCTGTAACACCTGCTAGGATGGTATACTGGATTTATCAGGCCAGACTAGAGTGTGGTAAAGGAAGAAAACAGAAAACTTGGGTCTCAAGAAGTGAGGAATGAAGTCCAGGGACTTGGGCTCAGGCAGGAAGTCCACAGACAGAGTTGTGGACACTAGATTATGCTTGGTATAGACCAGAGCTCTTTGATCTTTAACGTGCATAAAAAACACCCGAACGTAACCAAGGAACAAAATCACCAAACACTGCATGTTCTCACATATAAGTGGGAGCTAATCAGTGGACATGCATGGTCATACAGAGTGACATAATAGGCACTGGAGACAGAATAGGGAGGGTACGAGGTGGGTACAGGATGAAAAATTATCTACTGGGTACACTATTCAGGTGACAGGTGCACCAAAAGCCTAGACTTCTCCACTGTGCAATTCATCCATGTAACGAAAAACCATTTGTACCCCCTCAATCTGTTTAAATAATAACAAAAAAGGATCATCTAGAACAGTAGTCCTCAACGTTTTTGGCACCAGGGACTGTTTTCATGGAAGACAATTTTCTCATGGACCAGGGAGGGAGGGGGGACGGTTTCGGGATGATTCAAGTGCATTACATTTATTGTGTACTTTATTTCTATTATTATTACACTGTACTATATAATGAAATAATTATACAACTCACCACAGGTTGGGGACTCCTGGTCTAGAGAGTTGAAACACATCACAGGGCCCTACGCCAGGGATACCAATTGGGTAGGCTTGGGGTGGGCTCAAGAATATGCCTTTCCATGTGACGCTGATGCTGTAACCTCTATACCCACACGAAGCAAAATAAACACGCACCACATCTCCTACGTCAGCGGGACCTCCCCAGCTGCTGGGAGGGCATGGGCCACTTGTCCCTCTTACTACCAGCATGTGTGACCAGGTACGAAACTGACTGTATTTTCCAGATAAAAAGGAGCCCAGGGAACTTCATAAATATTACTTTCTTTTAGCATTAACTCTACATGATTAAGTGGGTGGAAATAATGACTAGTTTCGTCTTACAAATGAGAAATTACCCTGTTTTTAAAATCAAAATCACAGCTGACGCTGCCATGGAACCAGAACCAGAAATGCTCTGGCAGGCTCCATGTTTCATCCTGCAGGTAGCAAATATGACCGTGAGGTCTCTGAAGTGCAGGCCCTACATTTTCAAGAAGCAGTGACAGGCCAGGGACACGAGCCGGGGAGGCTCGGGCAGGAGCAGGTGCACGAGGTTATGTGGAAAGCTGGGGCTCGAACCCTGGGCCTATGTTGGCCCATCCAGGTCTGCAGTCCTCAGCCTGTTTTCTATAGAAGGTGTTAGGATTAGCACCCAGTGCAGAGAATTAAGACTTTAGAATCATGGCTCTGTGACCTAAAAGAGAGTTTGCCACATGAATGCAAACTAAAACGAATGATTCTTTATTATTCCTATTTAAGTTACTATGAATGAGGCTACGAGACTTCATAAGTGGGAAGACACTGTGGTTGTATCATTGCACATAATAAGTTTACACTAATATACACTCAGACACACAATGACCAAGGCAATAAAAACCAGGTGAGAGTGGGCCAGGAGGAGAGGGAAGGGACACTGATGAACATAACCGTTCTCCAGCCATGGCGACTTATACGGGCTTTGGCCATGACACGCTGCGATGAGACGAGCCAGGAGCAGCAGGCAGCCGAGGGGCATCTGGACTCAGACCCTAGTTCCCGCTGTCTGTCCCATGCTCCTGTGTGGTCCTGGCACACGACCGGAGGATCTCAACTCCTCTTCCTCCTCCTCTGGAAAGTGGGGACCACCACGACCGTGGGCTGGCTCCATGCTAAGGAAAAGCACACTATGAACCTGTTTGCGTCTCCCTCTCCTTCATTGTGAAGGATAAAGAGGAAGGTTCCTTAGAGGAGAGAGAGTTTCAAAATAATCAAAACACCACCGAAAGAAATGGTCCTTTGGAAAGTGCTCTACTGTTGGAGAAATCAAAATAGAGGCAGCACTTATGGGCCCATATTATATAATTCAAGCCTAGAAAGGTTAATCTTTCTATTCCATTCCTTCATATACTCTCACACAGGTAGGAACAGGCTCAAACATGGTCAGGGCACCTAGCAGACAGCTGATACTTGCTGAGGACCTGTACTCTCCTCCACCAGTGGCAATAAAAATTCTTAAAAATCAGAAACTCCTTAATTGTCACCATGGTTACATTTCAGCGAGTAAATGATCTTCAACCCAAGACAGCTCTCTGGCAGCAATGCTGGCTCCCAGCACACACTGGTTTCCTGCAGGATCAAATAAACACCCAGAGTTCATGTGTGGCAGGTAGCATAACAACTGCTAGCACCATTTTGCCCACCTGGTTCAAAGGCACCTGTAAGTACAGTTATCCTTTAAAAAGAGGGTCCCATTATGCTTAACCTTATGGGGAGTCTTCTTAAAATCACCTTTCTTATAATTAGAGCTGGTCTGTATGGAGAACTTAATCCAAAAGTGTCGCAGCTGAGCGTGAATTCCCACCAAGCTCCCCGACTACGGTTTACTAGATGAATTGCTGTATCCGTTGTCAGCTGTAATCTATAGGTATTATTTTTAAGGCAGTGTTAATGTACTTCTCATTTGTACATTTTCCTAATTGGCTTAATATTTATGGTAGAATATTTCTGATCTGGGCCCCGAGCTCTAGTAAACGCACGCGTATTTAGCAATGTGCTAATGAGGACCATCCAGTCATGAAAGGTTGCTAAGTGAGTTATGGCTCTCTCAGTCTGATTCCAGCTTGGCTTGCTAGGAGAAGTTGCTAAAATATCTTAAGTAAAAGCTGAGGTCCCCGAGCAGCTGTTGCGTTTGCAGAGCCGAGGATGTATAAACTTCATTGGCAGTAAATGTCACTCCTGCGCTGTGAGCACACGGCCTGCCTGCAAACCCATAGCTCCTCGGAGGAGTCTGCCACTGTTGTGGCTCGGGCAGGACACAGTCCCCGCCTGGACAGGAAACCGGGAGGGTGGACCCGCTCTGTAGCTGGGTCCAGGGCATGCCCGTTGACAGGCATGCCATGGTGACAGAAATTCGCTTTGAGTTGCAATTAGTGGCACTGTCATTTTCGGGGGCTCCTGCCAATTAATTAAGCCTGTCAAACAGAAAAACCACAGCGTTCACATGATAATTTATATTGGAAGAGACGAGCCTCATGGAGCACGCGGCTCCCTCCACAAACAGAATTCACCCTCAGAGCACTCAAACACACACATGGACATAAATAAAACCTAACAAAAAGTGTGCGTGTGGGTGTGTGTGTGTGGGGGGGCGCTGCACAGAGAAGAAGAAAGTTAAACTGTCCTTGTTATAATTGTTAACTCTGATCGCCAGAGTCGAAGACAGGCTGATTAAAACTCCAAACGAGCCCCCAGCTCCCTGAACCCTCTGCGTCCGGGATGATAGAATCAGAGGAGTTTATTCATACCATTAAGCCCCAGAGAACTTAATTGAAAGAAGAGCACAGCCCGGACCTTGACAAGCGGGAGGTCACAGTAATTGCTGCCGGACATATTTAACATTAAGATAATCAGGCCATTAATTACCCTTTGGATCATTAAATCAGCCAGTTGCAAAATGAAATTTCTGCCTCTATTACTCACTTGAGAGACCACAGGGGTGGCCTTTAATTTATCAGTGAGCTTGAGATACAAAGGCTGGGGCTGGGGGAGGGCCGGCGGGGAGGGGGCCGCGCTTGGCAGTGGCGGCGGGGGCAGGGCATCAATCCGCCATGCTCGGTGATCCTGGCAAATTAACTAGGTAAGATAACCTCCGCTTCCAAAGGCAGGAGCTGGGGGTATGTAAATAGATGAGGGCAGACAGGGAGATCAGAGTCTGCACACCACTTAGCAGGATAATAAAGGAAATCATCCTTGATTATCAGTGCTAATTTGGACACTGCCGGTAGCTTGTTATGCGTGTTCTGAGTAGCATTTAATTAATTCAATTGCTTGTTAATGAGGGAAGTGACATGTGGGGAGCAGATGCCACCCAACTGCAGATGGACTGGTCATCACAGCAAAGCCCTTTTTTATTTTTTTCCCCTATTTCTCCCCCTCCCCATTTTTTTTTTAAAGAAAGAAAATAGGAAAAGGTGTCAAGCATAGAGGAACACTCAAAAGAGACAAAACATTGACCTCAGCAGGCCAAGAACTGTTGAAAAATAATAAGATGAGACAATCCTGGGGCTGTGTGGGCAGTCATGTCCCCTGAGGCCACATTTGGAACAGTGCATCTTTATGCCAGAAATTTGAGCCTGAGATTACTATATTGTGATCTTATGATCAAACCTAACAAGACAAAGACACAGCCAAGTGGTACTGCTTTTAATATCTCAGAGATAGCTGTAGGGATCCAATTATTTTCAGTTTGGATACATTTCCCCTTTATCAATATCTCCATGTGCATAAATAAGATGAAAGTGGAGTTCCGGAATCAAAAAGGGACGGAACTCACATCACTGGGCAGACTTGCTCCATCTGGAAGTGCGCGGCCAGTCTCTCCCACGCAGGTTTCTGATGTCGGCCCCACATCTTCCTATCCGAGGCGACATCTTTTTATAGGTTGGAGGCAAGAAGGGAGTTTAGGCACGGAGATGAACTTACAAATAAAGAAAAAAAAGAAAAAGGATGCTAAAAAAGGGGAAAGAATGCGTACTAAATCAGCAAACTCGGTTCCCTTCCAAGAGGCATCAAAGAGGTAATGGGTGACTTCAGTTGCGCTTAGAGCTTCTCTCGAGAGCTCTTTCACGGAATTGGAAACACAGTTCCCCACTCCCAGGCTCCTTTGATTGCCTGGCCCACCTCAGCAGGCTCCCGAACCGCCATGTAAACAGGCTGCCCGTACCAAAATGCAAACAGCAGCTAGTCCTTGCAGAACCCGGCAGGCCGGATGCCTTGACCCTGAGACAGAGGTGGGGCATGAAGGGAGAACAGCACAGCCCAGGAGAGTGCGGTTTCCGCCAAGAGGCACGCGGCACCAGAGGGCTCTGCCCGTCCTGTGGGACATTGTGTTCAGCACAGTCGATCCAAAAAGCTTCTGAGCGAAGCGGGATGACGACAAGGAACAACAGCCGCGGGGCTGCCATGAAGCCCTGCAACACCGCTGGGTGGCGAGGGAGTGGGGAGGTGGGACGCACAGCCAGGTTTGTTGAGATGGCTTCGCTGGTGCCGCAAATGTCAGAGCCCCAGTTTCGCTCATGAACACGTGAAGAATTCCAACGCCCTGATGTGACAAGAGCACCTGACGTGGGTTCTAGGACAGCCAGTTCCCGCTTTCACGCATCGCTTGCCCGATCATTCATTCACTCAAGCCACATTCCCTTGACTGTTTTTCCGTCTTTACCTCTGAACTGATTATTCCCGCATTTGGAAGGGTCACCAAGGAGCTCGGCAACTTCTCCCTACAGGGACACCGTGTGTCCTGACTCCGGAACCCACAGGCGGTGCCAGGCCCAGCTGCTGGACTTTCTACAGCACATTATGGTATGGAACACGCAACACACAAATGCACACGCTGCGTGTCGCCAGGTCCTGATCCCACTGACAGCAAACTGCCCCCTCCTTAAACCCCTAAAATCTAGTTAATTCTGTCCACCGTCACTACCTCTACACCACTTCTACATCCTCCCTTCAAATCAATATTTTAAGTGTGTGCTTAAATGGTATCAATAGCAATTAGACAGGAGAATTCTGATTCCACCCCAGATGTAGTTAATTGTTACGGCATCGATCTCTCCCCTAACGTGCTTCTTTCTCCAAATTAAACCCCCATTACAGCGAGGGGTGAAGGGCACCCTCTCCCCTCCTCCTGCGACAATAAATTTCATATCGAATGTGCTGGAAAAAAATGGCAGTTGTTGCAGAATCCATCCAAAAAGTTTTTTTTTTCTCTTCCTAGGAGTAATTAAAAGATGCTTTTCTTGACTAATGATTCCCCTGTTTAGGAATGGGAAGTCAATACTGCTTCAGCCGCCGTCAGTTTCCATTGATCACAGCGCTGCTCAAGTTTGAACGGCAGTTCTCAGGGCGGCTGAGAATCGCTGGAACCAATTATAAGCCGTCCGAGGCTGCCCTAATCAGGGGTGCAGGGACAACAGGCAGAAGGCCAGCCAGCTGTTCAAAGGCGCCCGTTTCCCTAACTGGCCTGCAGGTCTGGGTGACTCCAATACATGGCGGTTTGGGGGAACTGGTTGTTTCTTGGAGGAAGATCTGCTGTGTTCTACTTCCCCATGGTCTTGCGTGCCTGTGTGTGTGAGTGTGTGTGTGTGTGTGTGTGAGTGTGTGTGTGTGTGTGTGTGAGTGTGTGTGTTTGGGGGCACGGCACATCTCTAATTATATTCCACTGTCAGAGTGAATCTTCTGAACAAGGCGGAATGGACTGGAGCTCCTCGGGAAAACAGCTGGGCCTTTTTTTCCAAGAATTAGACTGAATATACTGCACTTGGCTCTTCCTTGGATAGAGATAAAAATTTATTAAAATATTTCTTTTTGGTATTACCTCAGGGCCACATTAAAAGAACCTTCCGGCTGTTTCTACTAACAATCCCAGGTTCTGCAGCGAGACCAAAGGGTGGGGGAGGGGCGGGAGTGCTCAGAGAGGCCCCATCCGACTAGAGATCCATTCTCACACCACGGATGCAATTCCTCACGGCGACGCCAGCCTGGACTTTCAGTTCTTTGTTTCTGTTTAAGGAGAGTGTGGGAGGTAGTGAAGGTGACAGTGCTTGAATTACTACTATACAATTAGACCGAGTTGCTTTTTGCTGTTGATAGTGTAACCAGGGCTCCCATATGTTCCACCAGGACCACAGCCTTTCAAACTGGCCTCCTGCCTCTTGTCTCTGTCCCTTCCAGTGACCTTGCTGGCTGCCTTTAGTCCTCTGGGGAACAGGCAGCGATCAGGACATGTCAACAGACCAAGCCACTCCCCCTCCACCCGCCCCCAGGGTGGCTCCTGAGATGCTGCCCCAGGCTCAAAGGCCCGCCCAGGGCCTCACCCAGCCCAGCTCCTCCTCATTCACCGAGGGTCCAGCCCCAAGGTGAGGGACTTGCTGACATGCCTACGTCCCCTCAGCTGTTCCACTATGTTCCTGCCTTTGCCTAGGCCGTGCCCATCCTTCAAGATGCTTCCGCTCCCCGCACCTTGGAAATCACCCCATATTGCAGAGTCCAGCTCAGACGCCATTTCTGCAGTGACACATACCCACCGTAAGCGTCCCTCCGCTCTCCGAATTCTACCGAGCCCTGGCAGCCTCCGCTGGCCCTGAGAACGTTCACCAATCACTGCAGAGTTTACAAATCATCACTTATCGTTTCTTCCCTATGAGAAAGCGCTCAATGAATATTTGCTGATTTTAATTAAGAACAAAACTCCCTGAAAGAATTACTGAAGGGCGCAAAGAAACATTCGATTCTGATACGTGTTTACCTTCTTAGAAGAGAAGAGAATTTGGAAACCCAACAGTGACCTTTGGAAATGGCTGGTAACCACATCACCATCACCACTTGGAGGGGGATGCCCCCTCAGAACTGCTGTTTAGGAAGGCCAGTGTGACAGAGAAGAGACGGAACGTAACTGCAATCCCTCCATCTGTGAGAAAGCCAGACTCTGAAATATGTCTCTTAAATGTAAAGATGTGATATACGTAAGACCAGATGGAAGAGAAAGCTGTGCACCCAAGAGCTTAACTCAAACATATAAATTAGCACTGTAAAATCCCTGTGCACAGTCTTCACTTATGAATGAAGATGAAATTAACATAAAATACCTATCAGTTAAAAAATCAACCTGCATCGTTGTTTTTAATCATTCTAGTTTCTAATGGATTGAACAAGCTTTTCTAATTCATGACATTAAAAATAAGATATGTGTTTCTTTTGTACATAAATAGTAAGATGCATAAAGTTAATTTTTTCAACTTATTTCAGTGTTTCCTACATTCCTACATTAAACTCAATGTAATCTCCAATCATTTTTCATTTTCAGACCCAAATATCCTTCAACGAGACATCTATGAAAAAAGATATTAAAACATGAATTCACCTTTTCAGAATGCTCATAGTTGATGACTCAGCTGATTTCTATGTTAGTGCTAAATCAAGAGAAATAATTTTTAAAGTGTATCATTTCTTCAGTTTGTGAGAAAGTGACCCATATTTCCATTATACAGTATAACTTGTAAAGAGCTTGCATATAAAACCCACACAATTTTAAACAAATACACTCTGTGCACTTCTCTCCACAAGGTACCTAATAAAGAGCAAGATTAATAATCCATCAGCCTCATTCTCTGAAGTGAACCAAAGGTGGCACCACAAATTCATTTTTCAGTGTTAATGAATCAGAGTCCACCAACTCTTCTCACGTTGCCGCTCAGCGGCAGAGACCGGTTTCCGTGGCTTAGCCAGAACATCGCCACTTGAACTTGCATTTGATCTCATCCCCAGCAAAACAAACCAGGGCAATCTTAAAAAGTGCTAATGATGGGAGACATCTCGTCTCCCTTCATCTCTTCACACACCTGGGAGGTGAACACGAAAGCAAACCTCAAACCCCCTCCTGTGTGGGAGACAGAGCACACACAGCACCTGAGCGGCCTGGGAGCCGCATGCCTTAGACAACTACCGAGATGAAACGGCCTGTCCCGCCGCTATGAAATACGCCTTCTCCGAAGACACGCCATTTTATCACCTCCTAGGAGCATTAAATATGTATGTGTACTCAAAAACGGTTTATAATAGCTGTAAATGAAAAATGAGAAACTAAATGGCCTCAAAATAAATGCGTTTTTTACACTGGGTAACAATTAACATTAATGAGGAGTCACCATACATTATGCCCAACTTGGTTGATTAAATATGTTAGGGATATGTTTTAGAAAATAAAATATATTTTGTTACCATAAAATCACTTGTTGGGGGGGAACCAACGGAACAGATGCTTATCAAAGATATAATAACAAAATTAAAGAATCAAAAATTCATAATTAGTGTTAACAGCACAGCTTACGCCTATTAGAAATGTATTAATTAAAGTAATATATTCATAAGATTAGAAGCTTAATACATTTCTAAGAGGGGGAAAGAAATCCCCAAGGCCTAAAAACAAACATAAAAAATTAAGGAGTTTGAATTATCCACGTCTGCTTAAGACCCATTTTAAATATAGGCATTTCCATGCTGGGCTAATCGGCATTGCTACAGGTTGCCGGGGCCACTCCCACTGTGGCTGCCATTAAGGTCATTTCCAGTTGTCCAACTGGTGGCAAAACGCATCGGGAGCAACACGTCTTCCAGTGTTCCTACCTTGTGGAGTCTAAGGAGGGCTTCGTCCGCCCCTGGCTGCCTTCTTCCCAGACGCTGTTCGCCAGCTCGTTCCCGATGGACGACATCACCTTGATGAGTTCGATCGGCCAGTCGTCGAGGTCCAGAGATCGCACTCGGGAAAGGTGGGTGCCGAGATTCCGGTGGATCCCCGAGCACTCGATGCACATGAGGGCTCCCAAGTTCAGACTGGCCCAGTTGGGATCTACGGGAAGAGGAACGGAAGGCACAATGCCATCAGACCGTCATCACTCATCCCAGCTGTCCCCGGAAACGAAACCACCCCTCAGTTCAACTTCACATCTGACGAGCCCTCCCCAGAACCGCACGGCCAGCACTCAGTGCTGTTCGAGGTGTCTTGAAAGATTTGGCGGTTGGTAGTAACGTAAAAAAAAACAGAGCTTAAGCCAGAGCCTTGGGATTTGCTACCCAGCAAACAGCTGCAGGTGTGGGTTTGGGTAGAACGGCGCACTTCCCACACCCCGACAGCAGCATTCGCCTCGACAGCGCCGATGCACATGGAAACAGCCCCACGGGACTCTGCATCCACCGCGGGCAGCTGCTGGTGGGAGGGAGCAGGAAGGGGTGATGAGGGGCAGCTGGGTGACACTGCGGCTCTGGCCATTCCCCACGCCATAGTGTCCCTCAAAACCCCCTCCACAGCCATGGGCACATCCAAGTTTTTATGAGGCGCACAATGGGCGTGTCTGCGAATTTCAAAGACGGAGGAGAGGCACGCCGCAATGAAGAACATGGTTTTCAGCGATCTTATTTGAGGAACCCCTGCCCAGCTCTCCGTCCTTCCCTGCTGGCAATGGCGGGCGGGGTCCACCAACCCTGACTTGCAGAATGAGTGGGGCTGTGTTAGACAGGCTGTCATATCAGACAGGCCCACGACTGTGCAGGACGACAAAGGAGTTGAGAGAATGGCATCGGGACCCCAGAACTGGACCATTTCCTGTGTGAAACCAGCTGGCATCATCAGAGGACCAAGAACTGGGGCTCCGGGCTAACCTCGTGCTAGAATCTACAGCTGATCCACAAAGATGGGGTTGCCCTTGACAGTCAGGGGCTTTCCCCACGGACAGGAGCGAACAAGGCTTACCCTAAAGGGGCTGTCAGCGCTGACTCCAGGTGCACTTGAGTCCACAAGACACCAGGTAGCTGATGTCACATTTGACTCACTGGGAGAGATATTCTTCGTTCCACAAATGGCAAATGACTGGGAATGGCCTTACGCCAGTTCATCAGAAATCAGAAAACCAGCCATTATTTAACATCTGAGACATATTTAGGGAGGAGGGAGGCGTGGCGAACAGCTTGCAGGAACCCCTCCTGCGTGTGGCTCTCGCCTGGCGTCCACACCCCGCACAGCCAGCTTCTCCTCCAGCCCCCTGCTGCTGCCCCTCGTGGTCACGCACAGCCTGGCCCCCCCTCCACCTGGCCACAGACACAGGGACATGGGCAGCGAGGCACCAGCCCCTCCAGGGCCAAACCTGGGGCACTCTCTGGCCGTCATGTCACTTGACCTCTGGTGGTGCCCCCTGCCTCCCTCCCTCCTCGAGACACTGACTCGATGCCTCTGAGGCCAATGGGCTCTCTGGCTCTTTCTCCCTCTCTTCTGGTTGTTCCATCCTGATCTCTTCCCCAGCTCTTCCTCCCAAATCTGCCCCTTACTCGGGGTCCTGCAGGGTCCTGTCTTCTGCCTCTACACTTCCTTGCAGGCACACTCCACCCCGCCCACAGCTTCACTCACCCCCCAGTGCTAACAGCTGCCCACCGTTCCACCTCCTCACTCCCGAGCTATGGTAATTGCCACATGCGTTTCCGTCTGGGCACCTCGCAGATGCTCGTCCACACTTTGCCCTGCATTCTCCTGCCAGCAAACGGCACCAGCGCTCGCCCAGCTACTCCAGCCAGGGCCCTGGGAACCCACCTGAGTTCTTCCGTCTTCCCACATCCGACCACAGCACTCTCTGTCTCTCAAATCCAACCCTTTCGCCTTGCACCTACTGCGCCCTCCCTGGTCCTCGCTACCTTCACAGCAGGGGTGCAAAAGCCTCACCTCCCACCTCCCTGCAGACCACTCTCCACGAAGCAGCCAGGGGCCTGTCACACACAGTACATCTGACCATGTCATGTCCCTGCTCAAAAGCCACCCATGGCTGCCGTATACCATTCAGATTAAGTTCAAAATCCCTCCTGGCAAGACTGGAACCAAACCCCCTTCCTCACCTTGCCTCATGTGAGCACCAGCAGCTCCTCAACCCCCCTGTGCACGATGCCCCTCCTCTGTCTGGACCCCGGCCCTCTGCCCGGCCCACTTCTACTCATCTCCTGAAGTCTTCCTCCCTTACGACGTCCTCCTCGCCCACCGCCTGCCCCACACAGAGCAGCAAGGTCCCCCTGCTGATGGTCTCTTGGCAGCCATGCTCTGCCCGGGAGACCCGACGTGCTGTGCTCCCTGAGGAGGGGCAGCCCGGCTGTGAGAACGTGTT
Organism: Eulemur rufifrons; assembly: GCF_041146395.1. Lineage (NCBI taxonomy): Eukaryota > Metazoa > Chordata > Mammalia > Primates > Lemuridae > Eulemur > Eulemur rufifrons. The sequence goes on from NC_090983.1 coordinate 4,339,154, forward strand.
CCCGTGTGCTCTGTCTCCTCAGGACCTGCCACGGCACGTGGTTTTCAGGTGAGTGAAAGAGTGGCTTGACTAAGGCAGGGAACACATGCAAGGGGCCAGTGGGAAGCCAGGGTGGCCAGCGTGGGGCAAGGTTTACCGGGAAGCGGCAAAGGGCTTCTGTCTGACCGTGGGGCTGTACCGCGATGTCAGCGCCATCAGCCAAGGCCACGTGTCCACTCACGCCAACACCTGGAAGTGCTCAGACCTACACTGGGGGGCCGACCTTCCAAGAGGGGTGTGGGCCCTGTGGTTGGTGCTGGTGTTGGGGTGTGGGGAGGCCCACGTGTCACACGAGAATTCCTGAGAGGTATCAGTACGGACACAGGGGACACCAGGCCTGTGTACTTTCAGCTAAGTCAATGCTGAACTCAGCGTCCTCCACTGCCCCCACCCCCACTGCACCCCTCTCCTCCCTGACATCCCCACTGCAGCCCATCGTGGAGTGCCATAGTGAACGCTCTTACACGCTGTCCCCACTGTCACTGCTTACACTGGGATCCTACTGCCGCTCGCCCAAACTGCTAAAGAACCTCTCATGTGCTTCTGACCCCCAGCCCCAGCCTCCACGCAGCTGTGGGTTATGGTCCGGACACGGCGGACCCCTTGTTCGGAGCTCGGCGCAGGCCTCGACGGTCCTGGCCCAGATGTGAAGGTGGACACTCACGCGTGGGACGTACTCGAGCGACAGGACTCAGCTGTCCATGAAATCAAACATGTTGAGGGGAGGAAAGAGCTGCCATGTCCCGGGCTCACCACTGCGCTGCCTACGGGGACACAGGTGAGACTGGAGCTTACTCCAGGGGGCCTGGCTTCTGCTCCAGCAGAGAGAGGACCATGACGGATTAGCAAGTGTTATCTAAGCCTCACCAGCAGCAATTTCCCCTCCACACCTTGAATTTGCCTGGGATGCTCCATTGTGTCTCGGCACCAGGGCTGAGAACCTCAGCCTGGCTGGCCCCAGCCCCCTAGCACGGCCCCAAGGCTCTGGACCGTCTCCTGTCTCCCTCTCTGGCTCCAGGCCCTCTCCTGTGCGGGCGACCCCACAGCCCCGGGGCCCTGCCCTCTGGGGCCTCCACGCTGGGCGTGTGCTGTCACCTGTCTTTCTGCCTTTGCCTGCCCCTTGCAAGTCTCCTTCCCTCTCTGGGCCTCAGCTCCCCCTGAGAAATGAGGCCAATAATGCCCCCTCAAGGGCTTGTCACGAGGACTAAACGCTACGAGGCACTTAGAGCAGCGACTGTCACATGGGGAGTACGGTGTTAGGTGTTGGCCGTAATTACACCCGTTCCTTCACGTGTTCGACCAGTGTCAGTGCACCAGCTTCTGGGGATGTGGCAGCGAACAAAATGCAGAAATCGCTGCCCACGGAAAAGCAGGATAAGGGTCTTACAGGGGCAGAGCGACAAGAAAGAAGAAAACCTTAAGATACATCAGAGCCTGGGGCCACCAGGGAGCAGAACACAGGGACGTGCAACGTCAGACCTGGCGGCCAGGGAAGGCTCTGAGAGGTGGCACTAGGGCAGGGACCCCGAGGTTATCAGGACGGAGGTTACACCTGTGGGTCGGGCTTAAGAAATGAGAGGCTGGACGTGCTCCTACTGTAGGCTTTGGGGGGCTGTCGTGGTGGTGGGGTGCCAGTTCCTGCCTGCATCAGGCTTGGGGCCCATGGCCTGACACAGACAACGTAATGAATGGACGCTTGTCATCTCCTTTTTCTCCCGAATTGTCCAGCTCCGCCCTTGACCCTGTACACCTGCCCACGTGACATGGTCTCACACTAAACAAACTGTCCCCACAGTCCCCCCTGAACGGGCCTCCCTGTCCCACGGCCCTCCTCTCCACCCTCACCCCAGACAGGACCTGCGACCTCCAATTTGCCACACACCGTGGTCCCTGTAAGCCACGGACTCGTTCCTTTTAAAGGAATCTTCGGACGTACGGTGGAAAAAATTGCAGCTGTTTCCCTTAATGGAGGTCCTACTATTTCTCAGATTTTGTGCTTCTAAGAAAGCTCTTACTTTGAAAACTTTGTGATAAAAACACACTTCAAATAACTGCTTGTCTCTTCTAACTCCATTTCGCCACACATTTGAAGCAAAATTTAGAAATTCAAACAAAAGAAGATACTTTAAAGAAGTACCTCAAGATACTGGGAGACAAAACCCCGTCCTCCGCCCGCAGGACAGACCCCTGTGGGGGCCGCAGACAGACTCTGGGTCTCTCCCCTGCCCCCTGCCCTGCCCCTGAGCGGCCTCGGAGCGGCGCTTCCCTCCCTCCTGGGGGGACACCGGCCCTCCTCGCTCTGCCTCTGCCTCCCAGGCCCTCCCCGAGCACAGCTCAGAAGCTCCTCCTTGCTCTCAGACTCTACAGACTTCCCTGTGCTTACAGGTGAGGAACAAACTTCAACACCCTTCGCTTCGCATCTGCAGCCCATTGGCTTCGACCGGTGTCCCGCCCAAGCACCTGCTCCCTTACTCAGGACGGGGCCTCCAGCCACCCTGCTGCAGAGTTCCACTTGCCCCCGGGGCCCCACTCCCAGCTCAGCCCCACGGGAAGCCTGCTCGGAGTCACGCCGCACGTGCCCGGATGGGACTTCAGCGCGGCGCCTGGCCTCACGGTCACGGGGGCCAGTGCGTGCCCGGGCTGTGGGCTCTAGGACAGCTGACCAACCACGTCATGCGTGTTTGCTTCCCGGGAGCACCTAGCCTGCTGCCAGGACCTCTCATCTCGTGAGAACTAGAGTTCCTTCCCTTTCAAACACCGCTTAACAAAAAAATTGAATGGAAAAAGTGTACTGAATGTGCCCACCACTGTGCTCAGGGCTGGGGTTTAAAGAATGAAAAGCAAGCCCCAACCTCAAGGATGCGAGCAACTTTCTCAAAGGGGAGCAGCATTGCGCACCGGACGGCGGAAAGCGTGAAATAAACCGGGTTGCTCCAGAGAACAAAGCAGTAATTACAAACTTCATCAGCGCAAGCCAACGCTTTAGTGTGCAATGAATTTAAGATAAAAAAAAAAAAAGATTTTGACATCATTTGATGGCAAAACCCACAACACATGATATTGAAATTAAGAAAACACAAAAAGCAGAATCTCTGGGCAGGAGTGAACCAACCGTACCCTATTTTTATGGAACAACAAACAAGCGACCATCGATTAGGCAGAAGGTTGCTTCCCAGACACCGCATAGGGTGCGAGTGTGGGGCCAGGTGTGCTGCACCTGCGGGGAGATCGCCCCCATCTGCATGTCCGAGGACAAGCAAGACCTGCAGGAACGCACGCTGCAGATGCGGCTTGTGCGGAGGCTACTGTGTTACCATAAATGCAAACAAAGACACTTTAATTCCCTAAAAGGCGTTAACCCTCATCCGCCAAACAAGACAGACGTGGACCCACTGCGATGGTGGCCAGGTGGGGCCGTCCCTCTCCCGCCAGGAGCCCGCGCCTGCTGCCGCGCACTTACTCTGGGTCTCGCAGTCCACGCAGTGGGAGTTCCCGCGGATGTTTCGGATCGACTGCAGGGCCATGGCCTCGCTCTGGCTTGTCAGTCGGGACTGGGCATAGAGCAAGACACACAAACGTAAGGTCTGAGAACCCTGGGAGAAACGTACACAGCTACTAATAACGTCAGGGAAAGATCAAGCCGGTCGTGAGCAAATGCAGGGTGAGGGCGCTTCTCAGGCACGGCTCCTGCTGCCTTCAGGGTGGAGCGTAACGGAGGGAGTGCTCAGCCTGCACCGGGAACGTCACGTGTCGGGATTCATCAGCTGAGAGAAATGTGAGCGGGCTGGGGGCACTGATTCTTAGACTTTATGGTCTTTAAAAAGGATTTTAAAAACACATGGTTATTGCAGCAGGTTTAGAAAACGAAGAGAGGGAAAAAGAACATAAAAATTTAAAAACTATGATATGGCTGTCCCTAGCTGAGCACTATTAAAATTTCGATGTCTGTTCTTTTAGTCTTTTTTCTAAACACATCTACACATATACATGTACTTGCAAAAAGCCAGCATGACGTATATTGCTGCTTGGGAATCTGCCCTTTTCGCCTAATGGTATCTGTTTTCCACTCAATGCCATGGCAGTGTCTGGCCGCATCATTTGAAATGGCTGCATAGTATTCCACCTGGTGATGACCTGCTGGCCAAGCTCTCTCTGATGGGCATTTAGGCTGCTTTCAATTTTCCTCTATCACAAATAGTGCTGTAAGGAACACACTCACTGCTATACTTTCACACACATTCGTGATTATTTACTAAGGATGGATCCTTGGAAGGAGAGGTGCTCGGTGAAAGGATAGGTACAGTTTTTAAGGTTTATTGATTAAATATGAATTTAATATTATGATCAAAACAAAAATTGATCAATTTCAGAGGACACTTAGAATAAGCTTGATTTTTATGTAAGACTTCTTCACAAACTGAACCATCTCATCAAATTATTTGATGTGAAACAATTTATTATTTACTACCTAGTAGCACATTTATTAATTACTACCATCTACTTAGCATCAGACATTATTGGGTTTTAATTCCCTTTAGTTAGACACCCAAGTATTCAGAGTATGTTTGACAATGGATATTGGTCTGGAGTACACTCGTGTGTACACACACACATGTACACCCACAGGGATGTGTCTGCTCCATCTCTGCTCTGTGTACCTGTGTAACTTCTGTGGTTGGCTGGTTGGTTGGTTTTGAATTATCCACAGGCGGCTGAAATACTGTTGAGCTGGCGCTCAAGTGAGCCCGTGTTCTGCCCTCCTGCCAGATAGTATTTAGGTGCCTTATGCCCTCACACCTGTCAGCAGGTATCCATGGTGACCAGGTGTCCCAGGAGAAGCAGCACCTGGTCAAGTACTTGTCTAGTGAGAGCCACAGGGTGGCATTCGAAGGCCAGTGTTTGCATCAGGTGAGACGGGAGCTGGGAAGAGCCCGGCAAGGGTAAGGAGTGGGCAAGTCTGACACCATCCCAGATTATCCTCAGCAGGCCCAGGTGGCCTCGGTTCAGTCTGATGTGACAGACTGTGGTTTTCCCACAGTCTGTTCAGCAACATGTGGCCCCCGTCCCCGATCAGAAGTGAGGTCCCCACTTTGATGACGACATGTGTTGTTACTTCTCATCGACGGGGAGCCCGAAAGGGCTGCGTGCTCACCTCAGGAGCCACGGCCCGGCTGCGCGGGGACGTGACCCCGTAAAGCCAGGGTGCTCAGAATGAAAGGCTGTGGTTCTCCCCACCTTGGGTATAAAACATCTTTTAAAAAGGGAAGCAAATTACATTATAATAATAACGACTGTGGTTGGGTTTACCCTGGTTAAAGAGGGTAATAAAATAAGACACTCTATCTTTCTGAAAGACAGACTCCCTTCTTAATGACAAGGCTGAACATAAATCATTGGCAGAAATTTCTTTAAATGGTTACATATGAAATTTCAGCTTGGTGGGCAACGTTCTTCCCCTTGGTTTCTAGTTGGAAAAATCAAAATGTTCTCCAAAAGTCTAAACTGTCCCAGCAAAGGGATTAAAAACATGCAAGCATTAAAATAATAAAATTGAAGAAATCCTCGAAGGGAAAAATGACTTTTGTATAAGGAATATCACTGGGCAGTAGCCTAGAAAATGCAGGTTAAAAATCTTCTTTTTTTTCTGGCTAATCGTCTGCAAAAGAATTATTAATACCTCTAATTATTGAGTAAAACATACTAGGCTTTGTTGGTAGTTTAGAGAATGGAAGCTTTATCTTCCCCACACTCCCTGCGTGCTCATACACCTGCGTCTCCTTCTCATCTAAGTCTCTGTCAAGAGCAGGTTTTCCAACGTGGCGTGGATTTGAATTTGGGGCATCTATGAGAGCTGTTCGTAAGAGTGCATCATCTAGGTCTTAACCTCTTTCCTGAGTGTATCCTGTCCGGTACGAAAATAAATGTGGACACATAAGACACAAAAGCCCAAAGGATTCCATCACCTGCAACAAAAGGCCAGTGCTTTCTATCTGGGATCAGCTGAGTGAGACCTAACACTAAGTAAAGATTTAGCGTTGGCTGTCCTGCCCTGCAAACACGGTCAAGCCAGGACACTCAGGCACGAGGCGTGATGCACGCAAACAAAGCGTGTGCATCTTTCCAATTACTGTGCTTTCTCTCACAAAGAACAGCTGGGTCTCATCGTTATTCACACGTATCATGTACTGTCCTCTCCAGAAGTGTCACTTGGGTCCCCATTCCCCTCGCACGGGGGACAAAGGGGGCTCACCTTGTTCTTGCTGCTCTCGCAGGACTGCAGGCTGGCTAGGATCTGGCTCTCGATGGCCTGGACCCACGCGTCCCGCTCTTCATAGGTGGTGGCTTCGAAGTGCCACGTCTGGCCAGTGAGGGACACAATGATAAACTCGAAGTTTTCTTCTTGTTCTGAAACACAGAGTGGTGGGGATGAAGAGTTTAGCTCTGTTGACACGGTGGCCCCTCTGCCGGTCCTGTCACGAACGTGCCCTTGGGTTCAACCACACCTGCACGGGGCTGGCGGCACACGGGGACCGGACAGCTATGGCGGCAGAGATCCGAATCTACACTCCTCCCTACGCTCCTGAAGCCACCACGGCTTAGCCAGGTTTCAATCAATGCTCAGGGACCAAGGGAAAATGAAAATCAGCATGTGGTGACAGTGTCTTGGTGTTGGCCACAGACAAAGCAACTCAGGAAAGTAACTGGGTGACTCAGAGCTGCCCATCCTCATCTGCGGGGTGAAGAGTAAGTTAGTGCCACTCATCTCGGGACGCAGCTCTAATATCCGTGTGAGTGCCCGTATGCAGGTCCACGGATGCTCTGCGGCAGAGAGGATGCCGGAAGGTCTCTGTTACAGTAGGAAAGCTTTGCTTCCCACCATCTTCACACGGAGAGAGCACAGGGGATTCCAGGAGGCCCTGGACTTGGCAGCTACTGGGGGCCGCTGTCTGGGAAGAGAGGGACTTGGGTTTACATCCCGTGGCCCCGCTTGCCACGTCTGAGTCTTTGGACAGGACCCTCGACTCTGAGCCTCGTGTTCCTCACCCGTAAGATGGAGGAAAAGGCACCTACTTCGTAGTGCTTTCCTGCTAGTTAAACTAAGTGTGTGACTCATGTTGACATGGGGCCTGGTCCGAGGAAGATGCCCCGTAAATGCATGTCGGGCTTCGTCCTGTACTCCTGTCTCCACTCCCAGCCCCCAGCCCCGGCCACTTACAAAAAGCATAACCAGTTACAGATCACCTTTGAGACATCTTAAGCTGGATTCTAGATGCAGCTCATTTGATTAGCAGTTTCCAAGCACTGGCCTGTGAACTCGCTGCACTGGAATCACCTGTCGGGCAACTGTTACTAATAATGATGATCATCTTGTCCCCCCACCGCGATTTTACTTATTATCTCAGTCATCTGCAGTCACTCTCTGGCTCCTGTCCACAGCACAAACCTCTGATCTTCCAGGCTCAGCCCCCCATCCCAGCCTCCAGGTGCCACATACCCCTGCCCTAGGCCGGCTCTCCAGGGAGGCCCTTACTCAACACGCGCTCTGTAGCCTCGGACGCCAGGACGCTCCTTCGTCCCATCTCCCGCTTCCTGTCTCCGAGGCAGCCGCAACCCTCTCCAGCCATCCTCTGCTGAGTCCCTTCAGTCCCGCTAGACACACAGCCCCCCAGCCCGTGGCTGAGAGAGACGCCGCCCACCCGATCCCACTGATGCCGGCAAGTTCCATGCCTGGGGTGTGGGGACAGCACCCGGGAACAGATGCTCACGTCCTTCTTAGTGCACCATTTCCGTAAATAACCACCACTGATTACTAGACACAGGCCATGGCACCTTCCTGTGAGATCTTAACGGATTCTGAAAGCAGTGGTCCAGCCAACCACCAGTTTTCAGGCAGGACTGGTTGCATGACCCCCCCCCATACCAAAGTTCATAGATGCTCAAGTCCCTGCTATAAAATGGTGCAGCATTTGCATATAACCTACGCACATCTTCCTGTACACTTGAAATCATCTCTACTTATAATACCTAATGCAATGTGAATGCTATGTAAATAGCTGTTATGCTATATTTTTTATTTGTACTGTTATTATTATAGTTATTTAACAATGTTTTCCAATACTTTAGCTGCACAGTTGGTTAGATTTGAAGACATGCAGCTGTGGATACGGAGGACTGAGTGCATCGTGTTCTGTGTCGAGTAGCCGTGTGGCTCCTTTGGGATTGAACTGCCTGCTGAGTTGGTCCTAAACCTGTGGAGCCCAGTCTGACCAGCGCCCAGGAGGTGGGGCAGACGGCACGCCCATCTGCACATGCTCGCCCATCCGCACGTGCTCAGCGCGCCTGCATTGTGCAGGCCCTGCCAGCTCTGAACCTCCCTGCTTCCCGATTCTGGAGAGTGGTGATAAGAGGCCAGAAAGTGAGGATTTATCAGGAATTTTACTGCAATCTATTGAACTCTTGAGTTTAGAGAACAAACGACCCCTGTATTTAAGCAGAAGCAAAAGCTCCACCTGCTGTGGAAAGGAAGGTGGGGGTGGGTGGTGTCTGCAGGCCCCTCCCCCACCCCAGTAATGCCCTTGGACAGTCGGGGACTTGTTGGGCTTTTCAGAAGGGGAAAAAAAAAAGTCCCTGTGACTTACACATAGGTCTCTCCACGGCTGACCTACAATTACACCTTGCAGTTACTGGCTGAGCCACTGCACCTGTGGTTTAAAAGGTTCGCCTTCTTGATCCACAGGCTTTTATGTCCTAATCCTATGAATTACAACTTTTTCTGCATGGATTCTTGTAAGATAGTGCCCCAATTCATGTATTTTATGCAAAACTATCCTAGTGAACTGGTAGGTGAGGCAGGAAAGAACTACCCAATTCACAATTAGACCATATGGAAAACTTGGTAATTCATGGGTAGAATGCAGCACTTCTTCATTAGAAGATCCACTGAACAGGCTCACGCTTTTTAAAATCTGTGAAATTCAAATGCACATGTGAAAGCTCCCTCTGATCAGGATTTGTTGGACCTTCAAGTGAAAAAAATTATGACGATTAGCTTCCCTGTTAAATTTCTGCACAATTGGTCCACCATAGAACCTTCCTGTTCAAACATCTGGCCAGTCACGAGCTACACTCTTGGAACTAAAGGGGAAGAGCCGAACTTGCTTTGCACGGGCGAGGTGCAGGCCCTGATCCTCAGCCACCACCCCCCCCATGCCAGGCACTGGCCGGGTGGAAGGGGTTCCAGCCTGCAGGAGACAGTCTGTGCTCCCTAAACACCTTTACGTGTTGGGGACAGGCACACACGTACACGCAGATGACTGAACACAGGGCGATGAACACAACAATGGAGATCTGAAAAGCGCCACAGGAACACCTACATTTTTCGCCTCCTTCCAATGCAGTAGCTGCTACTGGGCATCTTCCACTATGATCCTCTCAGTATTTCATGCAAAGACAAAACTTTCAAATTAAATCACTAAAGTACAGTTTGGCTTTACCCTATTTATATAAACAAAATTTACTCACGCATGCCAAATCTACTTAATAGAACAAATACATTTAATTGTTCACAGGAACATCAGAATCCATTTCTTGCAAGCGTACAACACTAAAATGTCTATAGCTTCACTACGCACCTCAAAATCTATCCACCACCTGGCTTCTCCTTATACTTGACATGAATTCCCTTTTCTAGTAACTTCCCTGTCACTAAACATTTGTCTCTCCTTTCAGTTCCTGGTTCTTTTCTTCCCCTGTATCTCTGTGCTTCCTCTGCCTGGTCTCCCGCACAACTTCTTGGGACCTGGAAAGGGCAATGACTTCCTCACTCTACCCCAAACTTGATGGTCCCTTCTACAGACTTCTTGGCCTCACTCCGTCCTTGAGAGATCACTTCTGTCTTCACCTGTCACTGGCACAGTCTGCAGAGCAGTGACGTGCACGGGTGCGTGCAGCTCTCTGCCACCCTCTCCTCTGATGCCTGCCCCACTATCCACCCTATTGAAACCTCACTTTGAGAGAATGGAAATATAAATTATAGTTGTTTAAAAAAACAAATCAAAACCCTCCATGGATGGGTTAGAAGAGGAGCTGGGGACAAAACTGGTGAGCTGTCAGATGGGCGGGCGTGGAGAGATCGGGAGAAGCGACAAGGAGGGCGGGCGCTGTGACAGAGAAAGGCTGTGATGTGCAGAAGAGCTGGAAGGTGCAACATACGTCTAACTGCCTGACAGCGCAGGGAGAATTTTACAGGACTGTTGAAAGACACGGGGTTATGGATGTAGGAAGTGCATTCTTTACCCAGAAAGATTACAACAAAGAAAACCACATTAAAAGTTTACAAAACTATGGAAAACTGAAGACAAAGTCAGAGAATCTTAAGAATAGCCAGCAAGAAAAGACAGATCGCCCTTAAACAAGTATCAGTAGGAAGGACAGAATCTTTAAGAATAACTAACAATCAGACAGCAAGGCAGGGGAATAGTATCCTTAAGAGAAAATAACATCAGCCAGAATTGAGATCCAGGAAAAAACTCTCTTTCAAAACCAAGAGTGGAATAAAGTTATTTTCATACAAAAGGATCAAAAGTGCTTATTACTAATAGACCTTCACTAGAGTAGCTACTACACTTTGCACTTCAGGAAGATCCCAGAGGGAAGGTTTGAGAGAGCAGGGCTGGTGGGCAAATGAACTGATAAACATATAGATAAAGCTAAAGAAATGTTATATTAACTATGACTTCTAATAATGACGTCTAACATGCGGAAGGTACAAAATGATAGAGAACGTGAGGGTGGAGGTGACACTGGAGTTAAGATGTCCAGCGGGTCTTGTTCCGTTTCCTGGGGGAGGTAAGAACTAATGTCAGACTTTGGTTACGTCCACACGGTAAACCTCACAAGGAAACAGAGTGTGCAATTTCCCATCCAGAAGATGAAGAACGATTAATAAGGAAAAGAAACATGATTACAACTTCTTAGCCAACTAGGAATAGACAGAAACTCCCTTACCCTGGACAAAGAGGGATCTATCCCTAAACCCCATAGTACCATTATTCTTCAGGGTGCAACGTTTAGAAGCATTCCTTTGAACACGCAGTTGCAGGATACCTAAGACTAGAACACTTACTGTAACTGGCCTCCTTCAATGCTGCTAGCCAGGGTAGTAAAACTAAGTAATAAATAATCTGCAAATTGTTAAAAATAAATAACAGTAGTTAGTAAATGGGGCAAAATATAAGACTAATATGGAAATATTAATTGCATTTCTGTATACTAGCAAACAAAAATCACATTTAAGTATGCCTTTACAAATAATGGATATATATTTCTCTCCATCTGTGAGGCAGAGAAGGAGAGATACAAAGACCTGTGAATATAATGACATAAAGGACCACTCAGCCCGCAGCTACTCACAGCAGGTGGTAGAGACAGACCCCCCCCCCTCCCTGCATTTTGAGGGGACGGGTTAACCAGAGTCTGAGAGTGGCCTGAGCAGGTTCAGGCCTTATCTCCTGGAGAATGAAACCCTGGCTGAACTGGCCAATTATGGTGAAATGCCAGTAAGTCCCAACAGAGTGAAGAGCAGACAGACACAGGACACACCTGTGACCAAGCTCACGGACACCAGGTTCGATTGAGAAAGGGAGCCCAGTGACCCTGGAAAGCACAGCTAAGTTTCACGTCCCAGTTCAGAACCAACTTCGCAAACCCCTGCGACTCAACTTATTTGAGACCCCTTTCTTTTTTGAGGGGGATTCCTGTGGGATGACTCTAAACCTGGACAGGCACAAAATTACAGAAATAACGAAGAAACGAATGAAGACAGGAATCAAAACCAACAGTCCCAACCCCTCTGTGGTGACATGTGGTACAACCGCAAGTTCTGTGCCCACTGTGATCGTTGTGTGTGCTGTCTGGGATGTGTATGAAACACGTACAAAGGCCCTGTGGTCACAGGACAGGTCTGAACGCCAAGCTTTTCAGTCTGAGTAGCAGCTGACTGTGTGGTGAAACACTGAAGAGCCATTCTTTCGGAATTTTTTATTTTGTTAAAAACTGAATGGTTCAGCCCAGCCCTAGAGAGGCCGAGAACAACGCTGTCTGGTCCACGCAGGGTCCCGCAACAGCTCCCAATCAAGAGGCAATGGCCCGGGAGAGGCTGTCCGTGCTGAAGGGGCTCTGGGGCAGAACTGCAGTGCAAGTCCCCGTGCCACCCACAGGGAGCACGGCAGTCCCCCGTGGGGGGACAGGGAGGAGGGCAGAGGGAGCCCTGTGCACCTGGTGCAGAGGCAGGCCCCGGCAGGGGTGCAACCTAAGTCTGCTTTTGGATTTCAGGCCCTGAAGTCTATGACAAGGGGCGGGACAGCTGGGACTCCCTTCCCGAGTAAGGATTAACAGCCGAGCACAGAGCCTACCTGCCATCACTCTGCACCGACGTCGCCCAGGGGCGTCCAGCTCCGCCAGGGCCACGTGCTTCCCAGGACACTGTCTCCATGTGGCTTTTTTTTTTTTTTTTTAAGAGAGGAGAGTACGTGAACACCCATGGTTAGAGTTTCAGAACTGAATTCTACCTGTCGTATGAATTTTCTCTGCCTCTGAGATGAAAAAACTAAGCACAAGGATTACAGAGCCAGGGCGTATTCAGTCACATTAGATACAACTTCCACGAAGGAGTGATTTGCTTCTCTGTGACAAACCTACCGCATGGTGTAACGCCCACAGAACTGTACCACTGGGTCCCCACATTCCGCCTCCATTTCCTAAAAACAAATGACCCCCTAAAAAGGAGCTCTCCTCGGGGGTCGAGTGGGACCCAGAGAGTTCCCGGTGGCGTTCCTGTTACTTCCCCCGACTCTCATGTGAGAGCAACGCTGGGTTGTTAAAAGCAGTTTTCCCAGAAGTCCCTAACCTGCTAGTCACTAGCGCCCTACTTCTAACTGCCATCAGGCCACCCGGTCAGGCCAGCCTGGAGAACACTGGGGGGCAGAGAGCACAGGTGTGGTGGTCGCAAGCTGGGGACTTTCCAGGTGCCATGTGCCTGGGCGTCTGGCTCCCTGGCCAGTGACAGGTCAGCATGGGGGCAGGGAGGGTCCCATCTATGCCCAGCCAATCCGAGTATGTGACACTCCTGCTCTTTTCAGATCTGGTAGGGGACGTGTGATCCACGTGTCTTTCTCCAGGTTCCACTTACGAGTTGGGGCTACAGAGCCCCTTCCCACCTTATTTGGGACCTGCCACGACGCGGCCCACAGGTGCAGGTGGCTTTACCCACACCACAGGAAGGAAAACCCGTGGACAGCTAAGGATGCTGCCGACCAGCACAGCAGAGCCAGGAAGGGGAAGAGCCAGGTCCCTGGGTGCAGGGGTCCCTGCAGCCAGCTCGACCCGCCTGTCCTGCAGTTGGTTCCACGACACAACCTGTTCTCTCCTTTCAATTGGGTTCCTGTCACTACTAAACCCAGCCCCGACTAGTCCAGTGAAGGAAACCTAACTTCGTGGGTATCTCCCAGGTGCTGCTCTGGTCACCTTCTTAGGTCAACACCTAGTAAATCTACACACTTAATCCGTGCTGACACTTGCGCAGTGTTGCAGTGGCTGCTCACATTCATTAAATAAACAGTGAATAGATTTCTGGACCCAAATATTTTCCCTTCCTCTGTGTGGGGAGAACACGAACATGCTCCTCCTAATGTTCAAAGAAGAATCTTTATCAGATGACAGAGCCTTATTCAAATCATCAATGGCCCAGAGGACTGCAGCACATTATGAAGTGACACTCTGATGATATTTTAGTTATCAGCAACTAGACAAAAAATGATAAAAACAGTAATTGGCAGTGTGGGCCCATCAGTCAGAGAGACAGAGCTGAGCATTACTCTTCACTGTCACCCTCATTTGAGACGCACAGAGCGAGTGGTTGAACAGCGAGGACGTGCCATGCCCGGGCCTCAACTCAAGTGGTGTCATTTCACTAATACAAACCTACCATTAGTGACACTTGTAGTGGCTTATATTTAATTCATCCTGTAAAAACAGAACTCAGGTTGTAGAGATTCCTGATGGTGTGGATATTAAAAGTGTGTTCTCAGTTGCAGACACACACGTACACACACACACACACACACACACACAGAGGAAAATTAATCCCCGGCTGATGAGAAATCAAAACGCCACCACACCCAGAGCCTGAAGTAACAGGCGACGTGTTGTTTCACAGCGCGACATTCCAGGGCTTAGCTGTTTAATAAAGTTTTGTGATTGGGCTCACAGGGATTTAAACAGTTTTCTGTGTTTAACGGTTAGCTGTGGAAAGGTCCACTATAATAGTATTTTAGCACCATGAACCTGTCGAAATCAACCTGCCCAATTATTCCAAACGACATTAATAACACCGGATATTACACTAATTGCGTCCAGTTTCTATGCAGACGAGGCCCCGTGGGGCTAATTTTGCCTCCTCAGGGGCAAGCAACTCAGCCGTCAGACCGATTTCACAAGGAATCCCTCCTCATTACACAAGTCCGGGCTGTCAAACTTTTTTTTTTTCTTAAAGGTTAATGGGCCAATCAGTCATCAATTATTTTTGCGGAATCCTAGCAGACAAAGGGTTAAAGGGCTAAAAGCAGCTGAAAGCGGTTTTACATTTGGAAGTTGTCTCCAACGGGAGACACCTGGCAAGGACGCACTTGGGGCCGTAGGTGAGGGGAGGAGAGAGGGACAGCAGCACATACACGTCTCAGGGAGGGGACAGGATCTGGGTCCTTGTCCCAAACTGAGATGCAGAATGGCTCAAACGTCTGTGGGTGCAGGCGTGATGAGCATGATGCCGCCGAGATCGGGTCTCTTCTGCACCGAGAAAGGCTCAGAAGGACACAGAGGTCACTTGCTCCAGGTTCTTCCCTGCTGGACGAGTCTGAGTCCTGGAGAGAGAGCTGACTCTCCCAGGGTCCCCTCCAGCACGGAATCCAGCCCCCTAATGCCCAGCCGCTGTTCTGTCCACAAGGCTGTGTCCTTCTGACACAGTTAATGACAAACACAGGATGAAAATGAAATGTGTTACTGAAACTGTGCAGAGATGACAACGTTCAGTGCGGGGCACGGGCACGTTCACTGCAGACTCTGCCGATAGGAGTCCGGGCTCCACGAAGCCCTGTGGCTTCCAGACGGCACCACTGAAAAATGATCGGACAATAAAATAGCCAAGACCCACAGGGAAAGTGACCATCCTCTCTGCTCTTGCCTTCTGTTGTATAAGAATCAGGACTTTTGTTCTAGGATACACCACAATACCCTGGCTAATATGTTAACAGACTCTTACCTTTGGCCAAGCCGTTTTTCCCCCCGTTAACAAGTGAGTGTCAGTGATGGATTTTTCCCAGTTTCTCTCTGAACTGGGGCTCCCACTTTTGGGCTTCTCTCTCCTGGAACCTACTTCCTGCTCTGCCATCTACTGCCTGGAGCCCACGAGCAGGCCACTCCATCTTTCTCATCTCAGCTTTACCTGCAGGGCAGGCAGCGGGCTGGACCGGGGATGACAAAGGTAGGCTGTGTCTCCTTCGTTTGCAAGGAAAGATGTTCCTAACTGGCAGCCTCAGAATCCCCCTTAACACAATCCTCCAGGTAGCCACTATCAAGTTATTGGAGCTGGAATGCACTTGCTACTCGGTGGGGTCTGCAGGTCTGCCGCGACCTGTGTCCCGTGAGATTACGTGGGGCAATGTCATACGCAGCCCCGCCATTTTGTAAAATACTTGGATATTTCTGCTTTAAAAGCACATGTGAAATAGGCATGCGGTTTCAATATTCTACCCAATTATGAAAACCACATTTACGATGTTAGCCAAAACCCACTAAAATAAGTCAGTTTTTATTTTCCATCTCTCTCTCATTTTTGTAGAAAAAGCTTGATGTGAAAGAAAGCCTGCGGAATATGTTCCAGGCTTGTGCAGAATCAAGGACTATGGGAAAAATAATACATATAAAAACACCCCACCAACATGCTTGAGAAGTTATTAATTTTAAACAAAAAGAAAAGATCATTATAAACACATGCAGTTCATAGGTCTTGGGTATTTTCAGAAACTCTGAATTTGGGAAATACCTTTTTGTTTAAGCAAGAGAGCCCAATGGAGGTGTTGCCCTGTGGCTTCATTTAGGACAAGAACACGATTAATTCTGGGGAGAAGCAAATTCCCAGAGGGGAACCACAGTTAGGAAGGTTCACTGCTAATATTGCCACTGAAGGTTCTCACTGAAACACAAAAGTTTTTATCTCCCAAACACATTATAAAATGCTGGGGCACAGCCCGGCGCCCACTGCAGGGTGCCGCGTGTTTCTGAAATCAAGGAAAGTGTCTAAAACAAAGCTCCTAAGAAAAACTAGTTGCCAGACTGACCCCAAACGGAAAACATTTTGGGATGCGGACGACACGTGTTAATGTCCCTCGTGCTTGCTGGCGTCCCAGAGGCCCTGGGAAAGCTCCTGCCCAAGTGTTTGGTTCAGAAAGAGAAAGGAAAACCAGAGGCACGTGTCGTAATTTATCTGGTTACTAAGCAGCGTGCCCTGTATTTACCGTTTGTTCCTCATTCTGACAAGGTCTCCACTTCTCAAGGTCCCCTCGGGCTCCCAATTACAGAAATAAGTGAGCACCGCCACGCCAGGCAGGCCCAGGGCGGCCTCCCCTGTGCAGGGCCCAGCTGGACATCGGAAGGCCCGGCCACCCAGGTCCACCGGGGCCTTCCCCGCCAACAGGTGTTTGCCCCACCCAGGTGCTGCCCAGCACTCAGGTGATCCCGAGTGCTGTCATTCTCTCCAGTCAGGGGCTAGGAAAACCAGCAGCCTCGCTTCTCTCCCCAAGGTGCCAATTCAAGACTTATTTCCCAGGAAGGGGTTTCCCAAGTCTGAATTTATCTGCATTAGTTCTTCATCTGTGCCGTTCGCCGTTTAGGAGTGCCTGCTTTGGCCTGTTCCGCCCTGTACCGACACCTCAGACAGGCCACCAAACTGTCCCATGGACATTGTCCGTGGAGCCCGAGTCGCTTTTCTGTTAAATACGTCTGTGCGTCATTTATTGTGCAAAGTGGCCCCGTCCTAAGTATTTATTTTGCTGTCTGTGAGTGGGCAGTACAGCTCCTATAATGTGGGTGGGCCTGGCACCCCAAGAAATGCCCCTTTGTGCCCCAGCACCTCTCTCCTTTACCTGTTTATCCTTTATCACGTGTCCTGGAAGTACTTTTCTTCTGCAGAACAGAGACAGCTTCAACACCCCTGGGAAAGCCCACCTACTCCCTCACGCACTGCGGTTTTCAGTGGTGCCGAAGGCAGGGCCCGGGCGTCGGAAGGGATGCAGCTCGGACACCCGGCAGGCCTCCCTTCTCCTGCTCAGTTCTCTTTGTTCTTTCTCAAACAAAAATTTACTTTAGAGTTGAACATTTTCAAGCCTAGTCTCAGTCACCAATATTTAGATTTTTCCCCCTTAGGTTGAGAAGCAGCTGCTAATGGAAGGGCCACACTGTCACCAGGCTTCTCAGATGCAGAAGTTAAAGATGCATTCTTGTTGAAGGAGATGACATTTCACCAATATTGAGAAAGAGTTTAATTATTAAGAAGCAACAAAGGTTTAAAATTTAGTGCAATATATGTACATAAGTAAGTCTCCATCATGGTGTCAGAGATAGTTAGCCCTAATGGTCAGATAAAATATTTTTGCTTGTTTTCTAATCTTGTATGTGTGTTTTGGTGAATTTGTTTTTATTCGCTCCTGACCTCCATCCACCAACCCTTCTATGTGGACCCAGGAGAAGGTCCCAGAACCAAGAGATCCCAGCACAGGTCCTGCCTCCACAGTATGCCGGCTTGTTCTGCAGAAAGTTACCTGACTTATCGAAACGCCAACTCCCCACTTCGTGACACAGTACCTACCTGGCAGGTACGGTGAGGGTTAATGAGATAATGTGGTCCGGGGCCAAAGAGAGCAGATTTAGAAGAAAACAGGCTCCGGAGAGAGACCCTCGGGCTCAAGTCTCGGCCCTGTCCGATTCCCATGAACCTGAGTCTCTGGGGGATCCCAGAACGGCTTGAGCCGCACGCCCCGCTGCTATGGGGTGGCTTTCCCCCATAAAGCTCAGGCCCCAACTCCGTCCACGGGGAACTCTGGAGTCAACCTTATTTTGGTGGTATGTTTTTGGTGCCTCTGGATAAACCACCAAAGTGGACCACTTTAAATAATACTCCATTTGGGGATGGGCACATTTAGTGTGACACTCAACACCTCAGGTTAAAACACAATTTAGAATGTTCAGGACACAAATTTCCATAAAGGGTCGTTTTATAGACAGTGAATATGTGGTAACATCATACATCAAAAGGCTGGAAATCAGAAAGGCATTTTGATAATTCATTTTCTATAATTATATGAATTCCATAACATGGTATTTAAAAGCCATATGAAATGAGATTGTAAGCATACAGATGTTAATCTTAAACCCAAAGTAAATGAAGAATGATGTCACTTAACTGAACATTCATACATGTAACTGAACACTGAACAGAAACTGACTATGACTGAGAAGATGAAAGAAAACGTGAGGGAGGCCTGGCTAGGCTGTAGTTATTCACCCCGACATCCCAGACTGCCCTTGGTACCTACTGACAACCGACTGGGGACCCCCAGTTCGCAACGCTCTCCAGTAAGAGAAGATTGCAGAGGGGACCGTCACCCTCCCTGGGGCCCTGGGCGGAGCAGTGCTGCGCGTGACCTGCTTAGTTAAGGATGAGAAGTTTGCGCTTCTGCGAATCCTCACTTGCCACTATCGGGTCCCATGTCCCCATCAGCGACTCCAGGAAGGCCTGGCAGCAGGTCTTGGGTGGGAGCTGTCTGCCCTCAAGCTTAGGGGACCAACACGTATGCCTCCTTACTGTCCCCCGATTTTGTACACAACTGCATTTCAAACCAGACTTCATGTCTTTTTTTTTTTTTTAAGGCTAGAAATCAATAAAGGAATTTGTTGTGACGAAACCTCCATGCATACAAAAGAAAAACATATTCGATAAAAACATACTTGATAAGGGAAGAGAAATGATATGCACCCTAAGCTGAAAAACATTTAAAAAAATAGTGAAAGAGTATATTAATAGCCTTTAAAATGCAACAAAATATGATATCGAACGTGACCATTTCTTAAATTCTATTCTTTTCCCTCTTGAGTTTGGTATTTCTAGAATGCTTTGAAAGAAGAGGCCAAGCTCTGTTGGCACCTTAACAGACAAGAATTTCCTCTTGAGGAATGAAAAAAAATTATGATTAAAAAATGGCTCTTTAACAAGCCATAGTGAAAATGTAGATTTGTTTTCCAGATGCATTTTTTTTTTTTTTTTTCCTGGGCTGAGAGCAGGGCTTTCAGCAGGGAGACAGGAATAATTGTGAAAGGAAGAAAAAGAGGATGGTGATATAAATCAACAAAGGTTAATGACCAGGATGTGAAGAGAGGGACTTGTTTACAGAAATAGCATGCAATTTAAAATTTACAAGAGATTTAATGCCACTGCTTGGCAATCGCTAAAATCAACAGCCCAGAAAACAGTGACATTAAGAAAAATATTACAGTTATAATCATCCCCAAATAAGTCAATTAGTGTTAGGGCACGAGCTTGCGATTACTTGACCCATTTGGCTTGCACTTAAGTGAAAAAAAATTTCCCCCTATTATACCGAGATTGCTGGATTGTGACCTATTTTGCATCGCACGTATGACACACCAGCCTCCCTTTCGTAAGCCTGGGCTGACGGTAGTGGCTTTCCCTTGCCTGGCATCAAAATAATTCTGACCCTTGACATTTGTAATCATAAAAAAAAGGCAATTTATAATTGTGTTGTTCAAATGAAGGTGGGGGAAAAAATTCAATCTGCTATTATACGAAAGCAATGACGGCTGTCTTCGGTGAAAAAAGCAACGCAAGTCAATTTGTGAACTTTGGCACCAGACGACCTTTAGAAACACAACAATATACTGAATTTACAAGCAGTAGCAGCCCATGCAAATGGCCCGGGCCTGCTTGCCTCTGGATTAGAGCTGCAGAGAGCATTATGGAGAATGCTTCCACAAAACAAATTAAGACTGTTACTTAAATGTCACGGCACACTATTGTATTTGGCTACAGATCATTACACCTGATACTAACACTTTTAAAAACTGTAATAACTTGGGAAATATTACACTGAGTGCCCACATGTATAAAGGAAAAGAAAAAAGAGGAGAAAATAGGTTTCTGAAGTAATTTAAACATCACTACTCTACGACTGAAGGGAAAGGTCAAAATTTAAGTAAGCTGAAAGGAACATGAATGGTAAAATAAAACACACAAACAAAAAGATGGAAAGACCACAGGAATGACTCTGCAAACACAATCAGGGAGCATGCGGCCGGGCATCGCATTTCCATGTCTGCATGGGAAAGGAAGGAGGGCTGGGGGCGGTGGAGGTGTTACCTTCGGTGTTGGTGCTGCTGCTGCTGTATATATTTCGCAGGCTACCAACACGGTTTAGTTTCCATGCTTTGCGTTTGGCTGCATCCCGAGAGCAGAAAGGGGAGAGGGGGAAGAAGAGAGAAAACAAAAAGGAAAAGAAAACAAATGAAAAGGGGAGAAAAGAAATGTCAAAGTAGCACTGAACTCCCCTCCGAGCCATCCGTTTGCGTGAAGCGGGTAGGCACCCCAGGGCCCCCTGGCCCGGGCCCTCCGCTGCCCGCTGTGAACACAGAGGAGCTCAAGGAGGGCGGAGGCTGCCACTGTGCCACTGTGTCACTGCCGTTAGTTTTGCACAAAGAGATGCCCAGGCAGAGCAGTCCACACGTCCCCTGCCTTCGCCCTGCTGGTCTGACATGGGGCCACTGAACGGTGCGGAAATTGGCCTCTGCCTCAGGGCACGGCCGCAGCGGGGAAGGAGGGGTGACACCAGCAGCCATAAGCCCTTAGATCTGGCGAAATATTAGGAGCAGGTCAAAGCAAAAGGGACGCTGGTTATTAGCAGAGCTCATGTCTGTATGTTGTAGAGGGCAGGCCTTTAAAACCGAGAGCTGTTAAAACTGGAAGGTGTTTTCCTCAGACAGATTCTGATCTGGGCAGTAACCTACAGCAGCAAAGCCCTGGTACCATGTTGCCGTCTTGACGGGCAGAGTCTGCTCTCTCTCATACCTGGGCGTGTTGCGGGCTCTGACTGCAGCTCCTAGGAACCCAAAAAGTCAATGCCCCCTGAAGCTCTCAGCAAAAAAGACAAATACCAAGTCACCCACAGAGAAGAACCAATTTAACATGGGCAGAGTGTTAAACCACGCTGTGCACAGTGACTGGCTGGGTCAGGGATGGGACCCCCACCCTCCCAGACACGCCTCCCCAGGGACACATTCTCTGTGGCCCCCCTCCGCCCCACCCCCCCAGCCATCAACTCAGGAACGCTGACACCTGTGGCAGAGACAAGGTCCACCTGGGGCGTTCTCGCCACCTGCAGGAGACACTTTATAAAAACTGAGGAGTCGAGCAGGTGGCTCGTGTGGAGCCAGACTTCAGGCACACGTGGCTGAAGACGCAGCCCCAGGTCAAAGGGCTGGGCGGGCAGGCCTGCCAGGCAGGCAGACACAGCAACACGTCTCGTGACGGTCACAGCCACTCACATTCCTGAAGGGGCTGCATGGGACCATCTGTCTCTCTCAACTTCCACGGCCAGGAAGGGAAACTAGTCCAGGCTTCCATCAGGCTCTGCTGGGATGACCACCTGTTCAATGCAGGTGAGCAGGGCTCACCTAGGGGCAGGCAGCCTTTACACTTCCACAGGCAGGGCTGAAGCTCACAAGCGGGAAGCCCGGCTGACCCTTTGGCTCCCAAGGCGTGACCTGGCTAACCCCAACACTGCCCTCACTTATGACGGGTTCACTCCTCTTGCCTGCTGCAGGGTTAGGGCTGAGATAACCCCAAGCAGTACAGTTTAGGCCCTGGCTGTAGGCTCTGCGTGTGCACCAAGTTCTGGGCCACAAATGACCCAGTTCTCATGATGAATTTTGCTGCAGAAACGAATCATGAGTGCTTCTGTGAAAATTGGATTTCTTTTGTGACAACATAAAATACATGTGAGAAATCTGAACCTTTAAGGACAAACACAATCCTGAAATCTAGCACTGTGTATTTGAGATACACATTTTATATCAATCACAAGAGTAAAAACTAGCTGGGATTTAGCTTCTCTTGAAATGATAAAAAGTTGTTATAACTACTAAACACCTAACAATTACTTTACAGTGTGAAAATAAATAATTTTAATAAGAGATGTAATCTCTATTTGAGACTAGCCTGAGCAAGAGCGAGACCCCGTCTCTATTAAAAATAGAAAAATTAGCCAGGCATTGTGGTGTGCGCCTGCAGTCCCAGCTACTTGGGAGACCGAGGCAGGAGGATTGCTTGAGCCCAGGAGCTGGAGGTTGCAATGGAGTCTACCTGGGGCAATGGAGGGAGACTCTGTCTCAAAAAAAGAAATGTCATCTCTTAAACTAGTAGGCATCTAAGGCTGGAGACAGGCCCTTCTTCTATAGTATATGGGTCTACATTTAATTTTTCATGGGTGGAGAAGTTTCCCTTGTCTTCAAGGGCTCTTAACTACCTACAGGTCCTACCCAAGCATCTGTCCCAGGTAACACCAAACCTGGGAAAGGGATCTGCAGGTACCTACCAGTACAAAATCGTGCATTAGAAATGAAGGAAACCAGACTGGTCACGGTTTTCAAATGTTTACTTTAGAAATGTCTGATGGGTATTTACCAGGTTCCTTAGGTATAACAACATATTTGTAGAATTAATCATGTGCTTAATTTTTCAACAGCTGAAGCTCTGGCGTCTTGGTCCCTATTTCCCAAGTTCCAGACAGAAGCAGTCACTAAGGGGCTGCACTCCTCAGCGTAAAACTTACCTCTTTCTAAAACATTTCCATATAAATAGGTATGATCGAGGCTGGGCCCCTCCGGAAGGGATGCTGAGTGCAGAAAACCTCTTTCCCCACCTGCTCTATGCCTTGCATTTTTCATACTCGGTCTCCCATTATCATAGGGATGTATAAGCAGGAAGTGAACTTGCAGCCCGGTTTTCTATTAACCTATTGATGAAATAATCAATTTTAATGTGTGAAATGTCATGCCTTTTCTTCCTCTTAAACAAATGGATGTTTTCTGGCTGATACCAAGGCCCTGATACATGCATCCGTCTCCTGGGGCATTGATTGCTCTAAGTCTCCTTGTTTAGAAGCTTCTCAATGAGAAAATACAATCATATTATCATCAATAACATCCCAGGCTGGGTCCAATGCTGCTGCCTGGATTCACTTGCAGGGGATGCGGAGACCCCGTGTCGAACGGAACCAGGAGTGCTCCAACCCGATGCTTTGTGTCAACCGTCACCCACCACGGTGGTGTCCCTCTGGTCTCAGGCCTTTGGACTAGGAAGGGATTCCTGAGGACCTCACAGGGACTAGCTCAAAAGGCTAAATTTTCTGGGTGATCTTTAGTTAAAATTTTTAGGTGTTTTGTTTTACTTTCAGGAATATAGTTTCTGCCTTTTAAACACAGGCTAAACATTTTGATTTTGTCATTAATGTTACTTCTCACAAAACCATTATTTTAATATCAGAATTGCACCTATTATGGAATAAAAAGGCAGGAGGGTCTGAGCATTCCGTTAGTGTTTTCCATTCCACATTGTGCTTTTACTGCATCAGCAAAAGTCTCTTCTGTAAATAGGTTTTCACGACGCCTCATACAGCTACTTAGATGGCCTGATGTCTCAGCACCGTCTCCAATGTTAAACGCAAACCTCAATGGACATAAAGTCCCATGACGGACGAGTTCAGGTCTGGCACAAACTAACTGTCAGCTCAAGTGCAGATGGTGAGACTGATCTCTTCTCACTTTAGCCTGCAAATTAAACGGAACTTTCTGAACTCCGACTGGGGTTGGCAGGAGAGTCAGCGAGCCTGGGGAAGGGAGGCCATTAGCAGGACAGCACTGTCCCCGTGATGGTGCCAAAACGTGAACTGTGAACGCAGGTTCAAGCCAAGCGTGCTACATATGAATACCACGGCAAGAGGCGGTACCAGGAAACAGACAGTGGTCGAGAACTTGAAATAGGGATAGAAAACTCATCATTGTACTGGTTGTAATGTATTCTCTAAGAATTGGAAGGATCAAAACTTTGCAAAACTCAGTTAAGACAATGCAGATTCACTCCCAAACTCTAAGAAGACAGAAAGTTCACCACTATGTAATACTAAAGAACAATGATATTGTTAATTTTCCTTAAAATTAACAGAGTCCCCCTGCTTATGAACACTGCAGGTGTTAGTAAACTGAATTTATGAGGAAGTCTTTGAATGACAAAGAGATCACAGTGGCACCTTGTGGTGCCAAAATACT
This sequence comes from Eulemur rufifrons, assembly GCF_041146395.1. Lineage (NCBI taxonomy): Eukaryota > Metazoa > Chordata > Mammalia > Primates > Lemuridae > Eulemur > Eulemur rufifrons. The sequence continues at coordinate 4,363,640 of NC_090983.1, forward strand.
AACATGCACAAGTGTGTTGTCCACGTTTATTTATTGTCGACATTAGTAGGTCGTCAGGCTGCAGATGGGGCACATGTCACCCAGCCCAGGCGGGTCTGAAATGCCACACATCCGACTCACGCATTGAAAGAAGAAAGGCTGATAGAAGCTTTAATTCTCAGAACATTTCTTTAAAGTGTCTGACAGTTATAAACAGCAAATTCTGTGTCTAGATGTCCAAATCGGATACGGCATAACATTGCCAACTCCTCATAATTACTAACAGGCAGGAGTGACCATTCTGAAGCCAGACAGGGAGAAAGAAAACGTGCACATTGTGACTTTCTCCTAAGTTAGAGTAGCTGGAATCATTCAGTTAATGACTCCCAATTATTACACATCTTCCTATCTTTGGAAGTGACAGCTTTTCACATGGGTTCATGTGATCACGAGGGACTTAACTTTTTAAAGAAAAATTTCTGTTCATTTGTTTCTCTAAACAAAACCAAATTATTTCACGATAGCATGTGAATGCCTAAGAACTAGTCACAGACAGCAGATTTCCAACATGAGACTCTTCTGACCGGCTCCTTGTAAGCGGAATAAAAATATTCCTCAGTCTGTGGGCATGCTCAAATAGCAGGGTTTTATCCCAAACTCTTCCTCCATCATTGTACTAGGAAACCGCAGACTTATTAATGTCACCTCTGGTCTCCTTCTGACAGCACTCTTTGTTGATTAGATAAATATTCTTCAGATAGCTGATTAAAAAATGATGCAGCCGTGAGGTTGTGTGTCCAAGGCTCGTCAGCCACGTTGGACGTTCAAGTGTGCATGAATTACATCCCTGGCGTGAGCCGAGCGGGGCTGGCTAAATGAGGCACGCCGCAGCCCTCAGAATCAATTATGAGAACTAACAGGATCTTTCTACCTACATGGAGGAAGGGGCCGGGATGGAGGGGTGTGCCACTCATTTCGAACAACGTCTTGTCTCCGAATGAAACAAACAGCCTTCTCCATTCATACGCGGGAGTGAACACTTGCACCGCTAAGGAAAGTCAAACGATTCCTTGTCAGATGGCATTACTCCCTGTCCACATTAGACGTGTACTAATTTATTTTTAAAGATGCCATCAGTATAAATGCCACTTGTGCAGAGGGGAGCACCTTTGCTCCCCAGAGGGTTTCAGGCTGACCGTGGCACCAGGACCCTTTATACAAAGACCCTCCTCCAGGAACCTCGGCGGGCGTGAGCGGATTCTGCTGTGGTTTTGTGTCACTTCCAGTTTAGTGTGCCTGGCATCCCATGATCTTTTGTCCGTGGCGATTTCATTGTGAGGTTAGAGATTGGGGATTTCTTTTGTGCTGGCCATTTGAACGTTCATTTGCTCAACAAGACTGTGTAAATGTTCTGTTCTCTTATAAAAAGGCAGTGGATTTTTTTTTCCCATAAGATGCAACCCAGAAGATTCTTCCACTATGTGAACTCACTACTTTAGCTGTGAAGGGGCTTGACATCACGGCCGCTTCCTAGAGGCCGTCTCGCAGAGAAGTAGTCATGTTGAAACGTCGGTTCAAAGGGCCTTTGAAGGGATTAAACAAAACCCGAGGCCAAGCAAATATATAGGACATATGTTCAGGAAGCAAAATAACTTTGTCGTTACCAGTTGCTAGCAAGACCAGTAGTCTTTTGTCATTTGAAGCCACAGAACACAGAAGATATGATACCTAACTAAATAAAACCCATGAAATAAGTAATCAACCTTTAATTATAAAATTTTAATCTAATTTTCAATAACCCATTATGGCTTTTTTTTACAGCACATACAATTTCCACATTGGTGGCTTCTTGGAGGTCTTACAATTTGAAAATTGCCAAGGGCTTCTACATAGTGGGCTAATGTAGACGCACATAGGAAATACCATTAACCCCAGAAAACAGTGAAAATAAAAACAAAGCAAAACCTCCAGGATGTGTAATAAAAACAGAAGTTCCAATTAGGTAGAAAGTTGCTTTTCTTTTTGGCCTAGAAACATACTGAGTTGGAGACCAAGGGCTCAAGCACACCCCAAATCAACTGGGTATTGCAGTACAACACCAAGCATGTAACTTTTAACAAGGATTATAATAAGTAAGTTAAACTAGACCGTACCTCCATGAGAAATTTATAATGTAGATTTTTAGTCTGGCGCATCCTCAGATGGAGATCAGAAACACATCAGTGAATAATGGAAACTTCTCTCCATGTTTTCACAGAACGCTTATTCATTTTGAGAAGAGAAGCCTTTTTTGGAGGACGGCTTCTCAGGGAATTAAAATCGGGGCTCCCTGTCCTCCTGGCTTCACTCTCTTCTGGGCGCATGATGACAGTGTGGGGACACAAACTGATGAGCACTTCGCTCCCTGGGTCCCCCCGCCCCAGGAGGAGCACTGCCTTCTCCAGGTGTGGTCGTTCCGCTGCGCGGTGTTCTATGTGCTCTAACCACCTCACGTTGCAGGACTGAATTCTCGGCATTCGAAATTAACACACACACACACACAGCAAACCGAATTCTCACCTAAGAAGATGAGGTTCAAACCAGTTTTTCCAAGCTGAATGATGTGTGTAAAAAGCACCCTTATTGAGATCTGTTCAACTGTGGTCACACAGTTGTGTGTGCCGCGCCGTAGCAGTGCCTGGGTGTGGCCACAGGTCCCCTGACTTCTGTCCCTGCTCAGACGCGGCTCTGAGGACGGGCGTCCTGCCCTGAAGCGGGTGGCAGGCGGGGGCTGGTGACGCTGGGAGGAGGAGGCTGGTGCTCTGGGACCACCTTGGCCATCCTCAGATGGAAATGAGTGATAATGGGAAACAGTCAGCTTTTCTTTTTTTTCCCTCTTCCCTTTCTTCTTTTTTTCTTCTCAGTCTCCTCCAGCGGAATATACTACAGGCCTTTTTTGAATTTTTTTTTTCTAAAACACAAAATCTTTTAGCAATTCCAAAAAAATTGTTTTTTAATAAAACTTCAAATTGTGTTATCGTATTTCAAAGGCAATGACCAGTTCAAGCAACTAATCAAAGGCATAATTATTTAATGACTGCTGCTTGTGCGCTCACGAAGGGCTGTAATTGAGGTGCTGTGATCACTGGACCACCAGCCTCCACAATGGCAAACAACCGCCCTTCTTGAAGCATTTGATCTGCCATCTTTGTGGTTGAGTTCCGATAACTACAGCGGGTGAAATGATACACTTTAGAGTTATTCAGTCAATCATGTTCCCCTTATATGTGGTCATCTGAACCTGAGAAGACTGGTGAAATGTCTACTAGAAACATTTTTACCTTTTCCATTTAAGGACTTCCCCGGAAATTCCCAATAGCGTCCTGATCTGTGACTTGAGAAATCATGGAAACCATAAGATACATAGTGTCTATTTAGTCAGTCAAGTACAAAGATCAGAGTGGAAAAACCATAAAAGAATTCTCAACTTTAGACTCTTCTTGCTGTTATGGAAACACATTCCTTTAAACACTCACAGATTTCTTCCCATAAAACTGCTTTGGCCCTAACTTCACAACTTTGTGGCATGCTCCCTGGTTATTACGAATGATTACACAAGGTCATTATTAACTCGGCAGGGCCTGGAGAAGCACTGCAGTGCCGACACAGCAAAATGATAAAATATATCTTATTTCTTTCATTTAAAATTAAATATACCAACATCACTCAGGTTTCAGCAAGAACTCTTTAATTGGAAGAAGTGGAAGACTAGTATTATTGCAGAAGCAAAGTTAATTTCACATTACTTCAATATTGAGAATAAACCATGGCTAATCTATCGTTCCACTTTTCCTTTAAAATTCTCATCTAATTGTCACCTTGTTAAGTGTAACTCCAATATAGACCTGTACTGCTTTTTAATGTAAGGTGTTGTGTTACCATTGTTTTCCAAACTGTCCCTTTTAACAGTTGCATCGTGGAGGTAGCATATGATATCCTTATGTTAAAACTATTACTTCCAACTTTATGCAAGTAAGAACACTGCAATCTGTTTAATACAGACACAGACGGCTCCATATCAGAATATTTATGGATATGAGTGTGCACACAGGTTAGTGTACACATAAATCTTCCTTCACTGCCTGCTGAGAGCGCCAGGAAGACATGAAACCCCGGCAGCAGCAAGCGCACCTCGCCTCAGGATCTTGGTTTCTATGGTCGTTCTACAGTGAAAGGAACCAGAGCTCCTTGAGGAGACGGCTGATTCTAGACCATGGCAGGAAAGATACGACATGGGCTTGGACCATCTTGTGCCAGAAAGTAAAGAAGTGCTGAAATAAACAAAAGAAAACCCACACTGATGGAGGCATGTCGAAAGGGCACAGGCACCAAAGGAAAGAGCTCCCAGTGCCCACGGCGAGAATGATTTGAGCAATGAAAGAAAGCAATATTGGACCACAGCCTAAAGCATACGCTAAATATCCACGAGCTCATACTGATATAAGCAAATGATGGACTAATTTAATAAATGAGGGAGAAGAGCAACTCTCCCCTGAACAAAAATTCCAAACAATTTGTGTAGATACTCCACCCTCAAGGAGAGAGTAAACTCCCCGCTCCCTAAGCGCATGGTGACTTCCTTCCAGAAGTGCAGTGGGGTGAGGAGGGGCAGAATAGCTCCACAATGCAGAAACCCGACAGGCACTACCTGAAGCCAGGTGACCGAGGCCCACACCAGCAGCCTGAATCACACCGACGGTCCATACTCTTGGTGTGATGTCACGCATGTGGCACTTTGCCCCAGGCTCTTCCTCCCCAGACCTCACAACCCAAGACTAATCCTGAGAAAAACACCAAATTTCAGTCGAGGGGATCCCAGAATATGCCTGACTGGCACTCCTCAAAACTGTCAAGGTCATCAAAAACACACAAAGTCTGAGAAAACGTCCCAGCGGAGAGGAGCGTAAGGAGACACAGCTGCTAACTGCCATATGGGTCCTGGAACAGAAAGAGGGCGTTAGGTAAAAACTATGGAAATCCAAATAACACATGGACTTTCATCAATAGCGATGTGTCAATACTGGTTCATTAATTTGTCAGAAATGTACCATTCTATTGAAAGATGTAAACAATACAGGAAACTGTGTGGGAGGGAAGCACATGGGAATTCTCTGTGCCACCTCCTCAGTCTTTCCATAGATCTAAAGCTTTTCTAGAAAATAAAGTCCATTAAAAATACTACAATAAGCCTCTTGAACAGGAAGATGATTTTTTTCGCTCATTCATTTTAATCGTTTCCATAGAATAAATGGCCAGGAGTAACAATGCCAAATTAGAGGCTGGGAATATTTTACAGCTTGGAACATATACAGAAAAAACTACTATCTTGTCACAATGCATCATTTCTTCTACTCACCAAATTTTACAAATCTAAGACAATTTGAAGTCTTACCATGGCATCCATGGTGTACGTCACGTGCTACGGAACTGCTTAACAATTACAACAGCCGCCCAGCTGGCATTTATTTGTGACTGGAAGACGTACTATTTAATTTGTGATTGTGAAGACCAGTTTCCGAGTATGTTTGCTAACTAATATTCTTTAGAGGCTATAATTTATCAAGGCCAGTTCTTCTGAATACTGTGCTATCTCCTTGTGTTTCATTTGAAATTGCTGATCCTGAAATTATTTTTTCCCCTTTAGCAGATTATAGTGTATATCTAACCAAAACGTACTGCGCTTGAATAAAGTTCCAGCTAATTTTCAGGATCAGCTTTTAATGATTAGAAATGAGCTTTGACCCACTGAAAAGAAATGTTTGTGCTGACGTTGAATTTAGATCCCAGCTTCTAATCAGCACAGAGGCATCTTTTTAATAACAGTGACAAGAGCTCAGTAGAATCGAAGCCTTGAGTCACGCTAAGCTGGCTTCACAAAATGCCCTGAGACACACCTGCAGTAACTTATCTCCTCTGGGAAGGCCTGACCTCAGGAATGGCCTCCAGACCCCCAGCCGCCAGAGTCAGGGACAAAAATGAGCATCTTCCCTTAAACAGAGAGGAACACTAATAAAATTATATAAGAAGAAAAAGTTTTTATTAACAGTTACTAACGCATCCAGAAAAAAACTATCTGAAATAGGAATATTTTACTTGGGTACCATATATGAAGTGCACATTGACTGTTTCCACCAAAGCTCGTTTCATCTACAAACCCCCAAGGAAATTGCAAGGAAAGGAAATGCTAAACTGCCTGATTCCACAGGACTACTGAGTTCAGGACCTGCTGGTTCTAACACATCAATCTACATCACATATGTATTATTTGGGGTTTTTCTTATGTTCTTTCTTTCTTAACTCTTTGGAAAAAAGTTACACAGTAAGTCCTAATTTAATGTCATTGATAGGTTCTTGGAAACTTCGACTTTAAGCAAAACAACATTCAACTTAGTTTCCTGCAACATTGTTTTGTGGTAACATTGATGAGAAAAAAAAAAACTGGTTTTTGTTTTATATGTCATTTTGCTTAAAGTTGAAGTTTCCAAGAACCTACTGATGTTAAACGAGGACTTACTATCGTTGGAAAGAAAAGAAAAAAGAATGTAACATGCAACTCTCCAGTGATCCTGGTATGAAAACTGACCTAGATGGGTGTGTCACTTTCTGACAGGCACAATAAATTCATGGCTATAAACTAACTTTTGAGGACATTTGCATGTGGTGACACTGACTTAGAAGTTGGCTTATGCATTATTTCTGATGGCAATTAGAGGCAGGAACGATGGTCTATAAGACTATTCCTAACTCACAACTATAAAACTATATTCTTGGTGTAGAAGTTTGCTTTGGGCATGCATCAAGGTCACTCAAAAATGGATTCAAATCATTACATACAAGTTGAAGTGAATGAAAGTCAGAAAGCTGCCCAGCTCTACACAGCTCAGACCTGACCCCGATATTCAGGGAACTATAAGGGTGCAGGTTGTATATAATCTCTTGCTCCCATGAACATGATAATCACTGGCATTACCACCACACCACAATGATCACCACACCACCATCACCACCAGCACCACCAGCACCACCATCATCACCATCACCACGATCCCACAATGATCACCATGCCACCATCACCACCACCACCAGCTCTACCATCACCCCTGACTTCTGCTGAGCCAGGCACTGTGCAGAGAACTTACCACAGCTTTATCTCATCCAATCCTCCCAGCCTCCCCATGAGCGAAGGAACATTCATTCTATCTCCATTTCAGAGAGGAAGGACTCAGGGGAAGCCCCCCGGCTGTCACGTGCTGAAGGTGGGTGGGCCCCTGACAGATGGACTCCAGAGCCTGTTGGCCTGACTCCTACACGTCTGTCTTCTCGTTCCTGTCCCTGGAGTCACGGAAGCTTCTACATATGCCCCAAGTAATCTTTAGCTCCTCCACCAGGGGTAACAGAGCAGAGCTTCCTAAATACTAATAAAAATAAAGTTTCCTGAGCAGTGTCCCTGTCAGTCTGTCAACTGTACTTTAGCCAGAGCTTATGTCCTTCCTCCCCTTTTGGTGTTTACGCAGTCTTTCTTTTATGAAATGATGGTGAGAGTAGATGGCAGTTATTATTTTAAATAACCTCACGACACTAAAAGTTGGCTAATTTATAGTCCCCCAATTCATTAACATGATTTGTTAATCCTTGATTTTAAAAATGCCTGGGGTCCACTTTTAGCTAATAACAAGCAATCATGAAGTCATCGTGCCCAAACTGCTGGCTTGTCATGCACAACACTGGCCTCAGAGACCCCGGAATGCTACATGGAAAAGACGACACTGGCTGACGGCTTAAAGGGAAGATCCCATAAACACATGGATTCGGGGCTTCCCTTAAAAAAGAGGATTCCTACAGGAGGGACTGAACTACTACAATTAAAAGGGCAGACCAGAACCTTCCATTTGAATGAACTTCAAATTTCTCAGTTAGCAAGAAGATAGACCCTTATTAGTTACCCTGGAGCCCGACTGCACTGGGGCGCTGGGGTGGCTTCGCGGCTCTCGAAACGATTTCTTCTAAAACAACAAACCAGCACCTAACGGGACCGACACAGACAAACCCGCTCCCACACACTGTGGCAGTGAGACACCCTCGGCACAAAGCGCTGCACAGACTGAAGTCACAAGATACAGCCCAGCCCTGACGAGAATGTACTACAAGCTAAAAAATACAGAAGATTAATTTTAAGATAGTACAGAAATATGTTTGAAAGTATCAGAAATACAATTCAGAATGATTTTTTAAAATTATGAGTTATAATATTTTAAAAGGTCTCCATCAAAGGCAATAGGCATGTACATGTACGTACACACACACGCCCCGCACACAAATTAGCTGAGCATTTGTGTGTGCACTGTAGTCCCAGGTACTCAGGAGGCAGAGGCGGAAGAACCCTGGAGGCCAGGAGTTCAAGACTGCAGTGAGCTGTGTCAAGCCAGCCAGTGCACTGCAGCCTGGGTGACAGAGTGAGACCCTGTCTCTAAAAAAAACATTTTAAAAAAGCAGGCACCTTTTGATGACCACAATTCAGCAACATTCTAAAGTGATTGTTTCCCACTAATCACAATAGCAATATACTCTTCTGTCCACACAGACACACACACGGATTCCAGGCCTGGGCACCCCCTGAGGTCTGCTGCCTGGGAACTGGGGGCTGTCTCTCCACCCTCCTCCCTTGGTCCAGGTGAGCTGGGCTTTACAATGAGCAGAAGGTCCCCGGCGGGCGGCCGAAGGGCTGGCAGGGCTTGGCTCTCGCACAAGCTCACGATGACAGCAGGACTTAGGTGCTTCTCTAATCAAGACGGTTGGAATTTAAATTAAAGGGCAAAAATATTTTAATAAAAGGCGCAGTAGGAGGTAAAGAAAAATGCCCACTCATTTACTATTCTTGCAACTCCAGTAGAAATTAACTGTGTGTCAAAGCGTAACTTAGAAAAAGATGCCTGTCAGACACTAGCTCAAGCCTGCCGAGCGGGGGGTGGTGAGTCCAGCGTAATTTCCCCGGAGAGGTGGGCCACGGCGGGGCTTTCACCTCGGTGCAGGTGTCAAGCAGTTGCTCTGCCAGCAGGAGCTCTGAGCTGTTAACTACGGGTAACTAAATGACAATGGCCGCTGCTAATCGTTTATTGAATAATGAAACTGACACACTGATAGAAGATTTCAATCTTGAGAAAAATGATTTATCGTAGCTCAGTTTACTGGCACGGCTATTTGGGTGACAAACGGCTGGCAAGCCTCCAGTTCATCTCTGTACACCTCTGAGCCCGCTGTGGCGGCTTTGACTCGCACGTGCAAACGTGAGCAAGAGCCGATCACACCACACGCGGGCGTGACGGCTGAAAACCGGGATTCTATCGAGGCTGGTCTCCAAATCCACGTGCACAATGGATTGCTTTTCTTTTGGCAATGTGTGAGGGAGAGAAGAGCCAGAGGTAAGAAAGAAAGAGGACCACTGCCACAGCCACCGCCACCACTGCCACCACCGCCACCACCAAAGACACCGAGGCCACAGCTTGCAGTTAGGCATCCAGAACATGGTCCTAAGACAGAGAGCAAGAATGACCAACAGGAGCAAAGCAGAAATGACTTTGGGCTGGCTCTGTATGGCTTACGGATTTTCCTGATGGCAAAATCTGACCTTCCGCACCAAGTGCCCGGGCAGGTTGTCCGTCAGACCACAGCTCAGGGCTGCTGTGCTGGCACGGTTGCCCTCCACCCACGACGCACAGAGCATATTTCTTCTGTAAGTAGACCCTTTTACTGTGGGAGTGTGGTGGGTAGTGTAGCTTTAAGTAAATTAAAGATTTACTTACAAGCAATGCTCCAAATAACACATTTCCTACTGTGGTCTTATATGTTGGATCTTATTCTAGTTTTTGTTCAGAAAAGAAATAAATTAAATTCACCATGCTCTTCCCCTGGGAAGTTCATGCAATGTGGAAACCAAAACAACTTGGCATTTGAGCTCTTTATTCTTGCGTGGTTCCTAGGCCATCGGGTGGGGGGTGGGAGAGAACTCAGGATTAAATTAAGACAACGCACGGGTGCAGGCAGTGAGGATACAGTTTGGTAGAAAGTAAACTCTCGGTGTATACTAGCTAGGACGATGACGGTAAGGACCTACTCCTCAACTTTCAAAGCAGAAAGGAACACGCTTCTACTCACACCACTGTTGTATCCACAGGTGGATTCAAGACACACTCAAGTGTGAGCACTAAAAGAAAGGGGCATGGAGGGGTGCCCCATAAAATACATTGTCTTCATCCACTGTCATGCAGCACGAAAATGACAGAGAGCACCCCTAAATGTAACCAACTTTCAGGCATGCGTAAAGCACAGGTATGGAAAAAGATGCTAAATACGATGGATTTCCAACAAAAATGGATTTAGGCGCTCTCTAAGATTATGATGTTTTGCTGACATGAGAAAATGAAACTACGTGGTTATTAAAAAGGACACAGGGAAACCGTGTCACGTAACTCTGGAGATATGTAAAGGGCATCTTAACTCGAGCTGGGAGGTGTAGAGCAGCTGGGGGCTGGGGGGCAGGTATCTGGTTGGGGTCCCAGGGAGGTGTCGGCACTACAGCAGTCCCATCATACAGTCTTAAGGGTCATTGTAACTTTCTAAGCTGGAAACACCACCTAGGACTTACCTACCTACAGACATTTGGAATATTTCGGGTCTTCATATTAGCAAAATCCCACTTGTTCACTGACTCTTTCCCAAATGAGAGGTGAGGAGGTTTCAGGATGCTGGGTAAGTGATGAAAACTGGTATTGTTTGGTGGCCCCAACATTCCCCAAAGTGTGTTTGAGAACACAACAGTGCAAACTGACAAACCAGTTTGGTAACAGAGTCTAAGTAAGGTAAACGAGTGGTGTTGTTTTTAACAGAGAGCTTCTCGGAGCCTTTCGTTTGGTAACGTGCATCTAAAGCTCCCAGAGGGAGACAGACTCCGCAGCTTTCTCCAAATGTTTTCTTTCAGAGCCCCTTGCTGGATTCGGCGTCCACGATGCTAGCATTTGGAAACATTGGTTTCTAGCACAGAAAACCATACTTGTAGAAAAGAAACACACTGGAAATCCAATCAGTGCCCCCTTGTGGGCCCACAGCGGTACCCTACTCCTCTGCTCTGAGAACAGTATCCATCGAGCACACACCATGTGCGTGTCAGGCCATGCTGAGCTTCCAGGGACACCGGGAAGTATGAGACTAGTCTCTTGCTTTTTTGGGCTTTCAATCTAGTTGAAAGGTAAAGAAAAACCCAAGCAAAATGTTTCAAACAACTGTAGCATGTCATAAGACAAGGCAGACCAGCCTGCCCCAAGGCAGTAATTGCCAACTGTATTGTCAACCACCCACCCAAAAAAGAGCCAGGTGTTTTACTGCACAACTGTAAACAGTTGGATATCCTCTTTATCCTATCAATATTTAGGAAAAAGAACTTCAGAAATTAACTAGAGCCTCTGCTAAAGTCATTTTCAGGCCACACATATGAAAAAAATCATGCCTTAAGATAAAATAGATTTTTTTCACTTATAATGGTAACTAACTTTTGCTACTATTTTACCAGGGAACTTTCAATGCGAGAGGCTGTGACGGTAGTGCAAAGATGTTTCCAGTTTGACGATGTGGCCAGGCTCCTGTCCAGTGTCCAGGGGAGGTCCAAGAAGCTGCAATTCAAATCCTGGAAGCCTCTGTGCCCAGCCACCCTGCCTCCACCTGGCTAATAGCCTGCTGCCATCACAGCTTTTGTCCACTCGCAGCCACCTGCCTGGGATTTGCCTCGTACTGTGGACGGAGGAGACACCAGGTGAGCAGAGTCCCACCGGACCCTGAGAGATGAGAGAGAAATCCGCACATTTGCACGGTTGGGCGTCTCACTTTCATGGACAGCAAGATTCCAGGCAATTTTTAAAAGTCTGAATCTGTGGAGAACCTTTATTTTCTTTTTTTTTTTTCCCCCGACTCACAATTCAAGAAGACATTATAGGAGACAATCAGAGGTAAAAAGAACATTTTCCAAACTCGGAGCAATGAGAAGAAATAAAACCCTTACAAGAAATATTTCAGCAAAAGAGAGATTTCTTCTTCATTAGAATCGGGAACTGCAGAAGGAAATGCCTTAATTACCCATGAAGCAGGATGGCCTTATGTGATTGCCTTCATTTTAACAGTATACTAGAAAAGAGAATACCCAGTAATAAATGTTCACATCTTCTTCCAATTTTTGGAAAGTTCTGATGCCATTCACCAACCTTTGAAAATGATTCTATATGGAATGAAATTATTAAAAAACTTTTGTATTTCACCTTCACTTTTTTTTTTAAAGGAGTCGGGGTCTCACTATGTTGGCCCTCCCCCCTCAGCCAGCTGAGCAGACCTTCTTCCCTTTAGACTGTCAGTGATACCCATAAAAACACCCATTTTTCTTTAGCACCCCTTTGTCTTTGATGGTTCTCTGGACCCCTTTTCAAACTATACAATTTTCCAATTCATCATCCCTGCTTGGATATAATAAATCCTATAAATATTGGAATATAATTATATGTGGAGAACAAGCTAGAAGATATCGAAATACTTTTGTACTGACCCTTCTAAATTAAAGGATGAAGAAATAAGAAATAATAATTCTTCAAAAATAAAATATAACGTTCCTCCAGTTATATTACCAGAGAACAACTGCAACACAGAAATCAAGGTAAAAGTCAGCTTGTTTTAAACAACACAGGAGAACATAAATGAGTGTATAGCACATGACATTGACTATGGACAAGAGCCAAGTGTGATGTGGCCATCACAACTACAGTGAAAACACAGTTCCCCTGGCAGGAAGGTGCCCACCTCTGAGACCCACCTGGCTGCAGCCTCGCCTCTTTGGGGTCTCTGCTCCAGGGTGTCCTCAGTAAGCCCTTCTTAGCCGCCCATGTAGAAAATCACCTTGTTCACCCTGGTGGTCCCAAGTCCTCTCACTCTGCTTTATTTTGTTCTACTGCCTTGATCACAATCTGACCTATTTATATATTTTCTTGCTATATTTTTGGCAAATCATATTTTCCAAAAATGGCCATGGCAATATTTCAGGCCCACATGCTCTTCCAGAACCTTGCCTCTCTCCATCAAGAGGCAGAATCTATTTCTGCTACCCTGGATCCTGGGCGGACTCCGTGACTGTGTTGACTACAAGTGGGGTGAACTGGCGTTTCCTCTGTGACCTGGCTCAGAGTAACTTCCACCCAGCTTTGCGTCTCCCTCATGCGACACCCAGCCTTGGTTGGAAGGAAGCCCCGGCCACATGCAGAGGTCGGGTGCAGGTGTTTTGGGTGACAGCCCCAGCTAAGGTCCCACCCAGCAAGCAGCACCAATACTCAAGACACGTGAGTGACTGAGACTCTACATGCTGCCAGCTCATGGCTTCTGAATCTTCCAGGGGAGGCTGCGGATATCACGAAGCAGATGGAAGCCTTCCCAGCTGTACCGTCCTAATTCCCGGCCCACAGAGGCTGTGGGGCACATCTCTGGGGGAAGCTCTGCTCCAGAGGGCAGACACACGCCTGCTGGTCCGCACGGCTGGACACAGCAGCACGCGTCAGCGGACAGGGATGGTGCTTGCTATCAGCTTGAGTCAAAAATACCTAAATTCCAAGGAAGGAAGAAAGACCAGAAGTAATGAGTTATGAAGTGCTAGTGTTGCCTACGTCTTGAATGACAATAACCCTACAGCACTATCTGAGGGACGTCCCCAGGGGATGCAAGCTCTCAGGAACAGGAAAATTAGAAAAACTCTACGATCGTCAGCCAAGGAAGCCATGGAACACGGTCACAGCGATTGCCCGTGTTCCTCAGGACACCCACACTAAGGCCTGTAGGACCCGAGGCAAAGACGCACAGGCACGAGAGGACCACCACCACCCGGGCAGAGCAGTGTTGACTACAAACCACCCTTTGGAAAATCACCTGGCTGATGAAAACTGGGGTGGTGACAGTGACACCCCATCTGGGAAATGCGTGCTGACCACAGCAAAAAGGCGGGGGTCCCGGGGAAGGAATGTAAGTCGCAGATTCCAAAGTGAAATCTGGGAGCTCATCTTGGCCAAAGTGGAGTCGGCATAAAAAAGAAATAATAATCTCTTGTCTCTAAGATTCCATTTAGCCACTGGGCCACTCATTACTGGGAAGTTATAGGAAAAATGCAAGTGTTTCAGAGACAATGGAAAAAGCTGACCTCTACAGACAAACTAAAACAATGAGCAATGCCCACGTGCCCCGACTAAGCAACTAACGCTCGGTCTTCTGCAGAGAACGTGTGCCCCCAAGTGTAGAAACCGCTTTCTGACAGGGAATTCTGAGGTGCACCTCAGGCAGGGGCCAAGCAGGGACCATCTTGGGCGACTGGTCCATGGGGGCAGGCACAGGGATCAGTCGTCACTCACCTACCCATAAAAAGGAGTTTTAACTAAAAATATTTAGGACTTTTTGTTTTTATTTTTTGAAAAGAAATTGTAACATGTTTGGGTCATATATTTTTGTAACTAATAGGGAGCCTAAAAGTCAATTCGCTCAATTATAGGAGCCTCTTTAATTCTACATTATGGATGTGGAATAGGTGAAGTCAGGCAGCGATGTAAGAAAAGAGAGAATCTGGCGGTTCATCAAAAAGCTAAACACAGAGTTATTACACGACCCGCAATTCCACTCCTAGGTCTATACTCTAAAAAAATTGAAAACAAGGACTCAAAAAGAGATGTGTGTGCCAATGTTCACTGTAGCATCATTCGCAACAGCCCAAAGGTGGAAATAGTCCCAGTGTCCACCAAAAGATATATATACAAAATGTGTTAAATCTACACAATGGAATACTATTCAGCCATAAAGAGGAAGGGCGTCCTGAGACATTCTATAACACAAAACACTGTGCTAATAAAAGAAGCCAGGCACAAAAGGACAAATACGGTGTGATTCTATTTATAGGAAATGTCCAGACTGGCAAGTTCACAGACAGAAAGTAGATCAGAGGTTGCAGTGGCTGGGAGAAGAGGAGATTGGGAAGTTAATTTCTGTTTGGAGGGATGAGAATGTTTTGGAAGCAAATAGTGGTGATGGTTATACAACACTGTGAATATAATTAATGCCACTGAATTGCACCCTAAAACATGACTAAAATGGCAAATGTTATGTTATATGCAGTCACAAGTCACTTAATGACAGAGATAGTTCTGAGAAATGCATCCTCAGGCGATTTCATTGTGGTGTGAACATCATAGAAGGTACTCGCACAAATGAGATGGTATAGTCTATGCTCCTACACTACAGCTACACACCTGTACAGCACGTCCCCGTACTGAATACCGCAGACAGCAGTGACACAGTGGTTCAGTATTTGTGCATCTAAACTTACCTAAGGTACAGTGAAAGCACCATCATATATGGGACCACCATCGTATGTGTGGTCCACCTTTGAAAGATCCTTATGTGGTGCATGACTGTATTTTGCCACAATAAAAAAATAAAAAAATAAAAATAAGGAAAGAGAATAAGAAAGGGAGAAAAAGAAGATTAAGGTATGGATGGGAAGAGAAAATAAGAGAAAGTCTTAGAGAAAAAAGGAGATCCAAAGAGAAAGGCTGAGGAAAGGGGCCAGGTCCGGGGGAGTGGAGGGAGGACCAGCGCTGGAGGGAGGCACTGCCGCGAAGCAGGGGCTGAGCCGGAGCAGAAGGCCAGGTGGGCCCCCGCCTCGCACCCAGAGCACTGCCCAGGTGGGCCCGGCCCAGCCTCACACCCTGCAGCGGCCCTGGTGCCCCTGCAACACCAGCATCTGAGCTCCTGCTGCAGCCCTGCCCTGCGGTCCCGTCCTGGCCCTCCCTGGGGTCACCCCCAGCCTCGGCATCCCGGGAGACTGGACTCTGAGCGAATGGTCCTGCCGCAGTGAGCACCTTCACCCAGACCTGGATGGCTCACGGAATGTTCCGTCAAGGTCACACAACGTACTCACTGGTCTTGACAGTGTGGAGGGGTATTTTGAAACACTTTTTGGGGGTTGGGACAAAAATTAAAGCAACAATTACATCTGGCCTATAAATTAATGGGTTTCAAATCCTGTCTTAGAACTCTTTAAGTAAAAGAACTTTGAAAAAATAGCTCTCCCAGGCAAACTCAGCTGATTAGCTGGCAATTGTAAATAGAAGGTAAGAAGTCATTTTTGACACTAACATTTTAATTTTTTATTAAACTTTTTTTTTTTTTTTGGATACAGGGTCTTGCTCTGTTGCCCAAGCTCACTGTAACCGCCAATTCCCAGGCTCAAGTGATCCTCCTGCCTCAGCCTCCTGGGCAGCTGGGAATACAGGCGCACACCACCATGACTGGCTAGTTTTTCTATTTTTTGGTAGAGAGAGAGTCTCACTATTTCCCAGGCTGGTCTCGAGCTCCTGGCCTCAAGCAATCCTTTTGCCTCCCCAAGTGCTGGGATTACAGGTGTGAGCCACTGCGCCTGGCCTTATTTTAATCTTCAGATGTCCGGAATGAAAGAAAATCAATTACTCATCAATGTCATTCTGGAACCACTCAGGGTAAGACAGTGCCCGTCTGGAAGAGATGACGCCAAGGGCTGGCTTTGTCCCCACCCCTCCACCAGCAGACTGGGCGGGGTGTTTCTGTGCTGTCCAAAGAGAAGTGGGGCCCAAACCCACTCTGTCCCTTCCCTACGCCTGGGACAGCAGAGGAGGGTGAGGGAGGTTGAGAGCACCTATCTCCCGCAGTCCCCTGGAGCCAATGACAGTACAGGTGATGGTCACCATTTGAAGGCTGTCCAAGAAAACTGCTTCAAACCACCACACCACAGTGGGGGCTCCCACTAATCCAAGCATGTGACCAAGATTTGTCCCTCCTCCTCCCATCCTAGCTGTGGTCTTCCCAGCTGATGTTCCCTCCTGTCAGGGACCAAGTCAGGTTGGGGGGAGGTCAATAAACTTACAGATCTTAAATTGTTTAATTACTTGGCCTGTTCAGGATAATTATATGTTAACTGTGAGTTATTCTGCATTCGCTGACGAGACTGTTCCTTCAAGTTTACTGATGCTTTGATTCTCTTTAAATGTGAGAAATGGATTCAGTTGTTCAGGTAAAATTACCAGACTGTAAACACATCATCATTATATGTGCCAGCTTTCTACAGTTACAGCCTTGCAAACGTTGATCATTTGTTAATTGTGGGTTTGATGTGTTCCAAGTGTTTTAAAAATACATGTTGTCAATCTGCTGAAGCACAGCCATGGGTAAAATGTCAAAAGTTTTTACGGTTTAAATATTAACTTATTAAAATTAAGAACTATCCTTTGGATAACCTATTATAAAATCCTTTATATAAACTTAGTCCACAGGAAAAGTCCTAGATAAGCCAATATTTGGAGCCAAGATCAATGAAAAGACAAACACAACATTCCAAGGGAGGGAAGGTCACCTCGGGGACATGTCACGGTGCCCCTCGCTTGGACGGAGGCCGGATCTGCTGCTTCCTATGTCTGTGGCCTTGAGCTAGTTAGTTAAACTGGATGGCCCTCAGTTTCCTCTGTTATAAAAATGAGGATAAGGCACCCGCCTCACAGGTTCTTGCAAGGGTTACGCAAAGTGTTTAATCACAGAGCCTGACACGTAGCAAGGGTCAACACCTGGTGGCAATATCATTGCTAATAGATGGTCTGAGATTGATTTCCTCTTTGAAAGAGGCACTGCTAAACCTAAAATATGATAAAAAATATCTTATTTTCATGAAATTGAGAAAACAGTAACGCTGTGTGTTTATGGAACACTACGCTAGAAATTTCGGTTGGTTCTCTCAAGGCTGTTTGGCAACCGAGCCTACAGCTGATCAGGGTTTCTGTAGAGCCAACCGAAGGGGAGAATTACTCCTACCTGCAGAAAGCAAGAAAGACCCAACAGGAAAACCAAGCAAAAGATCAAATCTACCTATTTATTTAATTAGGAAGAGTCAAGTTAGGTTACTGAAACAGCCGCTGGAGAGATGCCAGGGCTGCAGTCCCTCATGTCCGCTCGGCGGCTGGACGCCACCGAGACAGATTCTCAGAAACATCTCACAGCCATCACTTACTCTGGAGTGTCCAATTCCTTGGCCTTGCACACGATGGCAAAAAAGAAAGAACTTTGAAATTTTCCTATCTAATGATTCTGAGACAGTATGTAAGAAAAGAATCGGAGCATAATAAGAGGAAGTAAAAATCCTGGTTTACAACAGTTTTCTCTGATACATGTTGTTATCCTTATAACGGGCAGTATCATGCACACACACCACTCTGGGAGGACAGAGCCCGTCCTTTCCAGTGTCGGAACTTCGAGACCCAGAGTAGGCAGTAGACAAGGGGACGAGCTCTGAGGTGACAGTCCCTGTGGGTGCGTGGCAGCAGCCTGAGCCCAACCCCAGCAACGCTGACACGTGCTCCACACCACTTAAGGTCGGAAGAATTCACTATTTTCCTGCAGATGAAAATACCTTTAGATAATTAAAGCTTTTTTGCCAAGACGGAAACTAACCGGCAGATCTCTTCAAAGCTCGAGCGTCCCCTGGATAATCTGGGAATCTGAACACGGCGGCCACATAATTGAACCTGTCTACGACGCTCAACATGTATGCTCGGCGGCCAATGCGGTCAAATATCTTAAATATTATCAAACGTTATATCATTAAGTAGAAATTAGATGGAAACAAGAGAAACCTTAAAAATTGACTTAGGAGTCCGGATGCTCTCGATGGCTGCTATGTCCATTTTTCACCTGAAGCCCTCTCCAAATGCAGTTTTGCCATTAAGCACAACCCAAAGCAAGGTAATCAATTCCAACTAAAAAGCACTTATCCCGGGAGGACGGTGTGCGAGGCACTTCAAACCCCTGGCCGCCTGCCAAAACCCAGACAACAGCCATCACTGTTTCTGACTATCGGAGGAGCGCAGGGGCCATGCATAATTGACTAGAAGATGGGCTAAAACTGTGCCCAATCAGTGTGTGATCAAAAACGCGTGGAATATTCAGCGCCACTTGATTACACGGAGGTTCGTCCTTTCACTCTCCTCATGAAATCTCTTCAAGGTCCACAGTGCTGTAATAAGATCATTACTGTCAAGCGGTACGAATCGAGGCAATGAGTCTTGGGATGGGGAGTCATACTTCACAAGCTCCCCTGGTTTCTCTCTCTCTCTCTTTTTTTTTTTTGTATTTTACTGCATGTAGAGGCAGCAAGGCGACGAGGTGGCAGATAATGATCACATCACTGTGTGGCAACTAGAAAGGCACTTTTAAGAAAAAGCAGAGAGAAATCAGCTTAAGAGAAAACTAAAACATTTTCCCTTTGCTTTTTTTCCCCTTAAAAAAATTAAATAGAATTAAACTGTGTGCAGTAGGCACTTTTCATGAACTCTGATATAATGTCATTGAATTTAACCATTTGATAGATTTTCATATTGCAGCAAAGCCCATTACCCCACAGACAAATGGCCAATTTTCTCCACGTCCCACGTGCACAAGAGGCCCTTGTGAAGTTGGTGCGCGTGCCCAGCGATGCCTGCGGAGCGCGCACCCCAGGCTGCACACCTGGCGCCTCCCGTCTGTCTGAGATGAGCAAGGGACTGGGAAGGCAGGGGGCAACGAGCAAAGATTACTAAACAAACACACAGCGTTTACGCCTTCTCCAGAGCACTAATAACACATCTCAATAAAACCAGAGCGAGCCGGGAACCACAAACGGCCCTGGCTGCCCGGAGGGTCGCATGTTTGATGAATACTTAAATCAGCAATGCAGGATTCAAATAAACGATGGCGGCTTGATCAATCACTACCCTCCTCCTTCCAACTTCAAACTGCCCTCAAAAATGCTCACTCTAGCTGGGCGCGGTGGCGTGAGTGCGCTTGTAATCCCAGCTACTACAGAGACCGAGGCGGGAGGGTTGTGAGTTCAAGTCCAGCATGGGCAACGTACCAAGATCCCCATCTCTAAAAAAAAAACCTCACTCCCCTCATCCAAAAAAAAAAAAAAAAGAAAAGAAAAAAAAGAGAAAGCATATCAGCCTTAGAATGAATGCAAAAACTGGGTTTACTGTGTCTGAATTAAATGTCCACAAGTCCCAAAAAATTTCAGGAAAGATGTTCCTTTGTAACGCAGTCTGTTGTCCAATTCTGTATGTTCTAACTGTCTGCAAAGCGGCTGAAGCAGAGAGTTGCATCTTTTATTTGAATGATCGAGTGTGCATGCACTCGCAAGAGAAAAAGACATTTGTCTGCAAGGAAGCCCATCACAACACCACAACAGCGCTCCTGAGAAGGGGGCCAAGACCCCACCAGTGAAGGAACGCCTGCTGGCCAGTTCTCAAGGGCAGTGGTGGGAGCCGTGGGCGCGGCCCTGCTGCGCTGCAGAAACACAGGGGTGCGGAGGGAGGAGCAGCTCCGGGAGCTGCAGGACTGAGAGCCACCGGTCTGCAGATGGCTCCTCTCCAAGCCCCAGGCCCCGAAGCCTGTCTAGGTGGACGGCGCGGGCACAAAGCGAAACACAGACTTCCAAGTACCAGAGGCCTGGTGGGGATGCTGAGCTCACCACTCGCCTGCTGGGCTTAGGCAAATGACTCAACTTCACTCAACCTTTTCCCTCATCTGTGAGTACAGAAACACCACCTCTCACTCGCCAACACTACAGGGTTGCCTGAAGGATGCAATAAGATAACACGCGTTTAAGAACGGTGAGCCAATCCCGGTTTCCTTCCTTGTGCTTGATGACATAGCCTAACAATGGATCCAAGACCTGGGGAGGGGCCGGGCGCGATGGCTCACGCCTGCAATCCTAGCACTCTGGGAGGCCGAGGTGGGCGGATCGTTTGAGCTCAGGAGTTCGAGACCAGCCTGAGCAAGAGCGAGACCCCACCTCTACTAAAAATAGAAAGAAATTATATGGACAGCTAAAAATATATATAGAAAAAATTAGCCGGGCATGGTGGTGCATGCCTGTAGTCCCAGCTACTCGGGAGGCTGAGACAGGAGGATCGCTTGAGCTCAGGAGTTTGAGGTTGCTGTGAGCTAGGCTGACGCCACGGCACTCACTCTAGCCTGGGCAACAGAGTGAGACTCTGTCTCAAAAAAAAAAAAAAAAGACCCGGGGAGGGAAGAGAACAGTCTCGATCTGTGCAGTAGTTTCTGACCAGGGAGAGCGCATGAAATATTCTCCTTAGATGGCACAGTGTGGATGGGTGGCGGCCACAGGCACGTTAACTCCCACGGACAGGAACAGAAAGTCCCACGGTCTTATGACCTTGTCTCCCCCTCCAACAAATTCACGTGTTGAAGCCCTAACCCCCAGTGTGATGGTATTTGGAGACTGGGCCCTTGGGAGGTAATTAGGGTTAGATGAGGTCACGATGGTGGGGCCTTCTAATCATCCCTCTCGTTCTCTGCGTGCACACACCTTAGAAAGGCCGTGTGAGGACACGGCAGGAAAAGGCCACCTGCAAGCCAGGAAGAGACTCCTCACCAGGAGCGGACGTGGCCGGCACCGTGATCTTGGACTTCCTTGCCTACAGAGCCATGAGCAATGCGTTTCTGCTGCTCGAGCCACCCAGGCTGTGGGATTTGGATGTAGCATCCTAAGCCAAGAGGAAAGGTGTGTGCAATTTTATTTTATCCTTTCTATTTGCCAAGTTGCTTTCACATAGACCAAATTTTGTTTTTGTCAACATGTCCTTTAGTTTTATATCTTTAGGAAGAGGCATGAAGTCTCCGCCGCATGTGTGATAAAACACTGCCCGGTTTCATCATTGCCAGAGCGGGGAGGAAAGAGGAAGCGTGCTCGGTCAGAGCACGTGAAAAGATAAACCTCCCAGGCTTCCTGGAGCCCCCAGCCACACGTGTCCAATGGGGCACACCAACATCCGAGGGCTGCCAAGGTCTAGACAAAACACCCTCATGCGTGAGATTCGGACACGGCATCGCACCTTTCTCCTCAATGCTATGTTTCAGTTTGCACCCCTGTACTTCCTGTGATGAAAGACACGCGGCAGGGGAGAGTATACAAAGCGGATGAGGATCAGAACAGCAAGGAAGACACGAGCTGAGCAGCACTGGCCACCGGAGCCAGTTCTGTCTCTAACAGCTTTGCACCCTGGTCTGAGTCGTCACAATTTCACCGCTTACGTGATACTCAGAGACCCTGACAGCTCAAACGTTTTTAGGCCATCAAGAAAATGAGTTCAAAACAGATCCTAGACTCTCCTGAAAGTCAGCCGACTCAGGGTCCCCACGCAAGGCCGAATTCCGATCCCAGGGCAGAGGAAAACGTGCTGTCCCACATTCTCTGTGGATGGACGCCAGAGCCTGTGGGCACCTCCTGCGGACCAAGCCGCGCTGGCAGGAAAAGCACAGCTCTCAGCAAAGAAAGCGTCCAGGTCCATCACACATCTGTACTGTAGAAAGAGCCCTGCAGGTGGCCTGCATCTTTCAAAGGCGAGTCCACGCTTCTGCAGGGCAGGAGACCAGGGAGCTTGAACGCTTGTCCCGTTGCACCAGAATGTGCCTTGGGACCCCAGCCAGAGCTCTAAGCCACCTCGTAATCAGATTTAGCTCATACTCCCTTTTTGAATTTTTTCCTGGAACAGCAGATGCTTTGTCTTGATAGAATGAGGTGTGAGCTTTCTGTCCCCTCTTTGGAGCCTCCCTGAGAGGCTCTCAGGCAGCCAGTGCTCCCCGCACCAGCCTGTTACCCACCTGCCTTCTCTACGGGACCGTGGGCAGCCTGAAGGCCAGGCCATCCCGTCGCTCTGACATGCAGAACCAGGCACAACTCCTGGCATGCAGTGGGTGCTTAATGCACTTTCATGGACCAGAGTCCAACCCCTTTAGTTTGCGTGTACTTAAAAAAAAAAAACAACTACCAAAATCCTCCTCTTGTCCGTCGGTTCATCATGATGGGAATCCTCTGTTCTGGCTGCCCCTGCTGCCTTCGACTCATCTTTGTTTATTTCCGACCTGCCGACTTCCACAAAGGATCTGAGAGCGCTGGCAGCTTGTGTGTGTTTGTGGCGGCCGGACTGTACACTGCAGGATGGCTTTTGAGTCAACTGTGCCTAATCTACAATGTCAATGTCTAGAGTAAACCCAGATCTACTCAATTTCAGCAAGTTCGTTCTCTTGGAAGCTGGAGTTACAACCTGAGAACTCAGTCTCTTTGGGAAAGCGATCTGGTTTGTGGGGGGTGAGTCCGGCAGGGTCCGTGGGGTCTCCTGTCACTGACAGCTCAAGGATGACAAAACCCAGACAGTTTCTGTGACACCCCCCAGCAGAGTCAAAATTACTGCATTTTAGGTATATCTTTCAGGAAGATGTTCTGATACTTGGTTCTGCACATTCACTATAATTAACTGCTCAAGGCAACTATTCTGATGTACTAACCAACTGTTCAATGGTAAGGAAGCTTAATTAAGAAGCCCTCATTGTATCAAAAATTCCTGTTGATTATGGAGTTTCTATGGAGCTGTTTGCGGAGACTTCTTGTTCAGGGTAGCGGCCAAAATTAAAACAAGGAGTGGACATTTGGGGCGCTGGTGGCACATCCACAGATGGAAGGAGGAAATCCAGGAGTGGTGAGTGACAGGGACAAGAGCACAATCAACTCTCATAAATCTTCCTTCCCCCTCCCCTCCAGCCACCTCCAGGTAATGCAGAATTACATGAGAAAGGCCCCTGCAGACAGGAAATAAACCCTGAAAATGTCAGTTTCTGGGCCATGACTTCTAACACACACGCACGTGTGCACCCTCACACGCATACATACTGACTGTGCCCAAGGAGTGAGGAGAGATGAGAACTTCATGGTAATACGACACTTATGGCCTGGTTATAGTCCAAATAAAAAAGCAAACACGCTGGCCTCCCAAGCATGGCATGCATAATCCCCAAATTACCCAAAGACGGCTTACACTGTGTGACAGTCAACACAACCGAATGGTTCCAGATTAACCGAGAGCTTGCGTGCACCTACTTCGGTACTGCTTTTTTGTAATAATGACTATACAGGAAAAATAAAACCTGTACATTACGCATGCACGATTCTTTATTTTCTCTCCAAAGTGTCTTCTAAAACATCAACTAATTAATAAAAAAATGTCCTAAGGTAAAAGGTAACTGATCAAGAATAGCAACATCTGTTTCTTAGTATCTAAGTGAAAACAAAACTCCATTTTGCAACTAATTAATTCACCACCACTGGTGCTTTAAGTTGTAAATAGACCACATTTAATGAAAAAGTGATGCCTTCTGCAGAGTTTTATTAAATAAGATAATCATTATGTCCTAAATCTGCAGAATATAAAATTAAACTCTACCACAGGTTACCTTTTCCTAACGTTTAAAATTCAACGTGTTTTTGTCCTTCTTCTGAACACTTACACTTGTCCTACCTATTCTACCTGGCATCCGCGGTGTAGTTTCTCAGGTACATCTCTTCTCCACATTAAGGCTCCAACGTCTCGGGGAGAGACGGGAACTGAGTTCTATTTCCCAGTTCCTCCCACGAGGCGAAATACATCGCGCTTTCCCTGTGGTGGCTGCTTAATATTTGATGAAAGAATAAAAATGATCCACAATTTCGGGTTCTCCTTTGAAAGAGTGAAGGAAACCTAAGTCCTGGGTGACCTTTACAACTCTGGAGTTAAGGAAATTTGTCAACACTTCATTGCTTGTTGCCATCTGGGGCAGCTACAACGAGCAATTCATTTTCTGCCGTAACAGAGAGCAGGCCGCTGTGACTTACCACCCACAAGATAATCCCCCAATATCTGTCCAGGACCAACCACACAATGGTCTGGTAAAGACCCAGAACGAACAAGCAAAGGAACAAGATGAGAGAGATAAAATAAATTCCCCTCAGAGACCTTTAGAACAAAGCACCATGAACCCAGGTGGGGAAAAAAAAAAAAAACACCAGGATTTCTGCATACCTTCTTACAGAATAAGATTGGGTAAATCTGGACTGGCCCTGCATTTTAAAAGAAAGATCTTTGCTACACAACTTCGAGATGTTATGAGCCATATAAAAGTCAGTGTCTTTACATGGAATCTCAGAAATATCAAGGAAGCTATTCAGTCTGCCCCACTCCTAGATTCAAAAGCCGCTCCACATACCTCAAAGACTTGCTTTTTGCCTGGTGGAAAGAGTTTGCGGTAGAGAATTAAGAGACAGTTCTGTCACCTACCAGCAACATGACCCTGGACAAGAAAGCCACTTAACCTCTCCCTACTTCAGCCTTTTCACTGGGGAAACAGGGAAATTAGCACTTGATGCAAACTTGCATGAATGTTAGAAAACTAACGAGAACCACCAGATTCGGGGCCCCGGAATGGGGCTGCAGGGACTGCTGCTTCATTTTAGCGACGACGACCTCAATGCTGGACCCCGGATAAGAAGATTCCCAGAAAGCATTGCAATTCAAAGACAATGCCAAAAGGTGACAAGTCATTAAAGATCTGGAAAATCCTCACTGCCCAAGAGCTGTCCCTGGCATGTGTAATTAAACCTGGCTCCGCCAGGAATCCAGGGCCATGGTGCTGTTACCCGAATTCCTCTACAAAGGCCCTACCAGGGCCGCATCCCGGCGGGGCCAGGGTCACTCCCTCTCGGGGCAGCTCTGGCTCTCGGAGTTTTCCGTTTACAACCTGAACAAAATCCATCTCCTTGAAGCATCCACCCATCTGTTCCTCTGAAACCACCTGTGCCAGCCAGGATAAGTGAGGCCCACACGTCACTCGGTGGATGTTCTACTGCCGGGTCACCAGCAGCACCGCCGTGCCTCGGACCCTCACCACACTCCCCTCCCCCCTGTTACCTCTGGTTCCCTCCGTGGCGTGGGCTTCCGGCCCCAGCACCACCCTTCCTGGTCACATCTGAAACCCGCCCACTGGTCCACAGTCGTCACCAAGCACAGCGCCCGACCTTGTTACATGAGAGTGAGCCGTGATTGGCTGGATCCTCTAACATCTCCGTCCATGATCAGACACGTGCGTCAATCGGGCCACCACGCTGGAACCCAAGATATTTCCAAAGACAAGAATTTCTTCCGTCATAGTCTCTGCTTCTGTAATCGACTAGATTCATCCAATTCATTTTAAATTGAAACATAAGAAAATGATCTCTTCAAGCTACTTTCCAGCATCCTCTGCCGTCCAGCACAGAGTTTAGCTACTGTTCTTCCGCATGTAGAGCCACAAGGACGGGGCGCGACAGGAGCCACGCAGCGGGAGACTCCACGGAAGGGACAACTCGACCTCCACGAGCCGCACTCGGCCTCCGGGTGTGTGGACGGAGCGCCCCCGGGTCTGAGCAGCACCGGCACTGACACGTCCTTTTCGCCTTTCCTTCCCGGACGAGTGTGCCCAGGAAGCAGCTGGCATCAGAGCCTCTGCGCTCGGCTGGGAGTCCAGGAAGACGCAGGGCAGGCTCCTCGTCCTGTGCAGCTAGGGGACACCGACGTCCACTCAGGAAGCTCGGAGGGCTGCCGTGGCAGGCTCGGGTGGGGCCTCGGGGGACGGCAGTGGGCAGCACACCCCCACCCTCAAGAGCCTTCTGGCCTGTGCTTGTGAAACGCGAGCAGAGAGTCGGTGGCACAGACGCCCCCCAGGCTTTGCACCACGAAAGGCAGAGCGTCTCACGGCTGCTGCTGATTCCGTCGCCGCCCTGGGAACAGACTGGGCAGCCGCATCCGGGGCTCTGGGGCCCTTTGGCTTCTGGTTGGAGGTGGCCGGGGCCGGTGGCGGGTGGAGGGGCAGCAGAAGACCAGAGTGGGGAGAGTGAGGTCGGGGTGCTTCCCTGGGGCCCCCACCCTCCAGGTCACCACGGCTGGATGTGTGCCTCTGTTGAAGGCCACAGCCCCCAGGGGAGGCCTTCCCCAGACAGCACCTGTCTCTTTGCCCTGTCACACCACTGGGCTCCACACCTGACCCGTGGCCCTCCCTGCACCTCTGCAGACAGTCCTGGGGGAGCCTGTCCTCTGCGACCCAGCCTGAGGGCACCACGGAGTCCCCGGGACACAGACTGGATTAGCTGACCTTCAATGGCATCTTACTTTCTTACACCCTAAAGAGATCTGAATCTGGTCATTTCTTCCAATAGGGTATCTGTCAAAGCTATAAAATTCAACTAGTTTACAGACATCTACAGAACTTTTTATATTAGTATCTGCAGCCGCGACTTTCCAGCACTCGGTCAAACCCCAGAGAACACACTGATAGTGGCCAGAGAACCTCGCAGGAGAGAGAAGCAGAAATATTTTCTTATCACTAAGCAGTATCCTTAAAAAATAAAATATAAACACTTGGCTTTAATTTTAAGAACAGAATGTTTAATCTGGATGTTTGGGGTCCCCAAACCCTGACGCAGACCTCCTCCCCACCCTGTGGGAAAACTGGCTTCCGTGAAACTTCGGGGGGGGTCACAGCAGGTGAGTGGTGGGCAAGTGAGCAAAGCTTCGTCTGTATTGACAGCCGCTCCCCATCACTAGCGCCACCGCCTGAGCTCTTTCCTCGCCCCACCCCCAAATCCTTGGAAAAACTGTCTTCTGTGAAATCAGTCTCTGGTGCCAAGAAGGTTGGGGACCGCTGGTTTATATAATGTACTTTTAAGGAATTAATAGTTAATAAGACTATTAAAAATATTGTATATCACTGAATCTGAAATGACATGAATCGTAGGGTACATTCTAATTTTAGAAGCGTTAAAATGTGGGGAAAAATTATGCCTTTGACATAACGAAATACAGAGTGTCTCACAAAAATGACTCATTTATAGTCCGATATGTAACTTTTCTGAGGGAAAAATGACACATTTTCTTTTTATAAAGAACTTATTGCTTATTTTCTATCCCCAGGATGTCATGGCCACCATGTTACAGAGATGAGACTCGTAACTAGAGAGTGAGGCAGTTCCCTTCTGACCTTTGCCTTGAACTTCTGAACACACCAGCCACGTACTTGTCCATGTGAGACGCTGCTGTGATTTCTAATTCGGGAGCCAGCACGGTGCCCGGAGTGTGCTGTCTGCTGGCGTCAGCACCTCAGCAGGAAGACTACCAGCCCTGGAGTGAGGGCCCACGGCTGTCGCTCAGACAGATCCTGTCTGTGGCAGCCTGGTGACACGCTGGCGCCCGGCGCCCACACACAGTCCGTTCGTCCAGGAAGCAGACTCCAAACACCTTAGGAGTCCAAAACACTTGTGGTCACCTCTCAAAGTTCCTTCAAACTCACCGTTGGCCGAATGTGACAGCATGTGACCAGCTGTCCAACTAAACATGCAAATGCTACCAAATTACAGGCAGGCTGTGCCTCCTCCACGCGCCTCACACGGCAGGCAGTCCGTAGGTGGGCAAGACGACTCAAATGCATACAGGCGTCAGAGGTGGACGTGGTAATCAGTTTCCACCAGGTTGTGTTTTTTAAAAAAAAGTCATAGACATCAGCTAGAAACACGACATCTACAAAAGACACTTATCTGTGAAAACGTGGCCTTTCCCTAGAGGGAACCCCACCCCACCCCGGCGTGTGCCGTGTGCCGTGTGCAGGACACGCACTGCCCACCCTGCAGACAGGCCACGCCCCTGCCCGGCTCTGCCCCAGGCCTCTGGTCAGGGTGGGGTGCGGCTTTGCAGGCGTCTCGTCAACGCTCAGCATTTGTGGCCAAATCCTCTTTCAGTGGGAAGGCCAGTGGCATCTAGGTGGGTGCCCTGACCCAGGATCATTATTTTTCCGCTATTGCTGATATAACAGAATCATCCTCATTTATCACAACGTGAGAAAATCGGTTTTTACTGGCTAAACCTCTTAGCAGGAAGCTTACGGGATGCGAAGTGGGAAGAAGTGTGGGGGGGAAGGGCTTTCCTGGTGAGCTACATGGGGCTCTGAGCCTCGGTCACCTCGTGATGAACACCACACGGCCACGGCGCACTGGTGTACGGAAGACACTCACACGCCACACGTAACACGCCACGCGCTCCGCTGCTCCTTCTGGCGAGCACACGCACTGGGGGTTTAGGAATGCATCCCTGGACATCAGGAGGGAACAGGCCGCTTTCTCTAACGCGGCCGTCTTACAACCTGCAGCTTAAGTTCTGAACACTCAGACAAGCACAGTATTCAGAAAAAGCGCAGCAGAAAGAGAGAGAGAAGGAGGACATGAGTATTAAAGGTAGTTCCTGAGTACGTGGAATCCTCTCCAAGGCTACGCTCTTACTATTATTGGTCTCACAAGTAATAATACGTGTTATGACAACAATGTCTTGAAATTTTAATTTTCCTTTGAAGTATTTCTTTAACCTGAGAGATAAAATTCATGCAGTTCGTTTAACGTGGTGCGTTTGTGCAAGTGCACTTGAGGATCGCTACGTGTAACTGTGGCATAAAAACAGTGACGTCATTTGAAGGAGCCACTTCAGAAAGATCACGTCCAGCCATCACTGGGAATAAAAACTAAGAAAGGACTCACCACGTCCAAAGGGAACAAAGACAAACTGTGACAGCCGGAATATTAACAGAGCACACGGGACAAAAACAGGTGATGGGTATTAACGGAAGAGGCGTTCTGCATAACACGCTGCTAAAAGCCAGAATGGAGGCAGCTACCTTATCAGAGCTAAGACTAGCCAACACCAGAGATGACTCCCAGATTAGGAGCAGGGATGGTCTTTACCACAGTGATAGGACAGGGCCCACCTCGCTGGCGTGGACACCGTCAGCCCAGCTTGCCGAGCTCGGGCACAACGGCAGGATCCGATCAGGCCCATGACGGGAAACCAGCATCACCATCACCAGCAGCAATTGCCAGAGGTAAGATGAGAGATTTGGTTGCGTAATGTGAGAATCAGCCAGTGATGAGAGGGCCCCAAAGGCCCCTAGTGCCACCGTGCGGACAGAAGACACATGAGGTGACCTGCAGCACTGTGCATTCATGGCTCTAGTGGGGTCTGGTTTCACAAATTTGAAAAATAAAAACCCACGTTCGGAAGTGTCGACTCTCGCCCTGGGCGCCCCGGGAAACCTTACCTTCAGCGGTGCCGGAGAGACCGTCGGCCTTGAAATTGCTCGTACTTTTCTTCCTTCGGTGCTTCTTTCTGTTGGCGTGAGGGGAGGGGGGCGGGTCGAGCTTGGGGCTGGTGGTGCTGGAGATACTCGGGCTGGAGCAGACGGAGTCGCCCAGCCCTGTGTCTGCATCGGACCGGAAAAGGCAAAAGAATGCAAACAGTGAGCATTTCGAAAAGCAGATTTTGCAAAAACACCAAAGCAACATTCCTCCAGTATGACACGGGCCTGCAGGTGACATCCCGTCGTGAGATGGCTGCACTGGAGACCACGCGCCCCTTGCTCTAATGCCACCTGACAGTCACGCCAGCACTTACTTTCTACATCACCTTTCGCCTCGGAGAATTTAAACTTCTCTATTTGCGTGACTGGAGTCTGGAGAAAGAAAGCGGTGAGTTTATGCTTGTTAGTTGTTTATTTTTCTCTTCCCGTAATTACCTTAACATATTAGAAATAAAATAAAGACACTTAAGGATAAAGAGGGAAGTGTCATCTTAAATGGGGTTGATTCTGTGTGTGCCCAGGTACCGCACTCCCGATTCCCTTGTTCTCCTCGCAACATCGCATGTGCTCGAGCGTAACTGCATTTCACTTCATTACCGGTGACAGCGCGGAACCACTTTCTCTCACTCATGTCCAGCAACCGGGTTTAGAAGTCATAGACCCACCAATTTTTGATTCATTGAAGATACTGATAAAAGTTTCAAATCCAGTATACAAAAATGTGATTATTCACTACAAGTGAAACTCTCAATTTATTATGTCTACTTTTATTTTTATCAAAGAGAAGGCTGAAGTGGTACTAAATGACCAGGAATGAACTTGCAATTCAACCAGAATAGAAAAGTACACTGAAAAAATGATGACACACGGGTGGTCGATGCCTCCAAAGCCCTGAAAATTCTTTACCTCACAATTCAGCATCTTTATAATTCAAAATACAGAGTTCTATGCAGTATGTCGCATTCATTCCACGGGTATTTTCTGAGCACCTGCTGTGGGCCGGCAGCTTTTCTATGTAGATGCCTGGCACCCATCACTGACAGGGAAAGACAGAGAGTCCCAGGGGAGGGCGTGGACGCTGCAGCCGGGCCAGGACCCGAGCACGCGGGCAGGTGTGAGAAGGAGAACAGAAGGAGAACAGGCACCCGGAGCGTGGGGGCTGGGCAGTTGGGCAGGGGGTAGCAGGGATGGGGGGCCATTTTAAATAGGGTGGTCAGGGTAGGTCTTGCTGAGAAGGGGACATTTGAACCGAGACAGGACAATGACAAAAGAGTGAGAAGGTCACCAGGGAGGTCCCTAGGGAGGGAGCAGCCCGGTGAGTTCCAGAACAGAGTGAAGGCCAGGGTGGCTGGGGCAGGGGTGGGAGGGGGAGGGCGGCAGGGGCAGGAGACGGTGCTGGAGACAGGAGGGGGCTCGAACACCAAAGGAAAGGGGGCACCACAGCAGGGTTGTGAGCAGAAGGGCGACATGATTTCAAATATAAAGACACTTGGAATCAAACTGAATTTAAAATATTTTTATTTTGTGAAGTTCTAGAAAATGTTATCATATACTGAGAAATGTAAAAACGCGTAACTTAAGGTATCTGAGACATGTGGTTTCAAGAACGCCCCAGATGCACCTCCTTGGCCACCCCAAGACCAGAGCTCCTTGGCCCTCTGCACATGGGAAGGGTCACCCTTCATTCTGTGTGCCCAGGACACACGGAGGACCTCAGGGAGCCCCGGAGCTCCTGTGGGATGCCCTGGGCAGCAGGTGATGGGGCAAGACCCTGAGACTGTGTCCGCCGGGCGCACTCCGTGTGGGTGGACGCTTGCTCACAAAAGGTACAAGTGCTGACGGCCATTTTAAGGAGCTGCAGGAACTGTGGCAATCTGGTGTCTCAGTGACTTTCCTCCCACCAGGCTGGACTGGGCTTTAAATACATGTGACCTCCGTCCTCAGATGCAAGTGCCCAGGCAGAGGGGCTACTGTCCTGGCGGCAGGACAGGAGGTGCTGTCCACAGCAGGGATTTGGCCGTGCGCTTCCTCGTGTGCCCCCATGGAGGTCCCCCACGACCACCTCTCTCTAGCAGTCCTCTCCCCCACTCCTCTCTCCTGCCACACTAACCCTCCAGCCTGGCCTGGCCCCACCCTGTCCTCTAAGGGATCCTGGCCAGTTACTTCCACTGGGTCCTCCCTCCCCACGAGCTTCCTTTCTGTCTGGGGGGTGGGGGGGTCCCGAGATCACTCACATTCATTCACCCCCCTCCCCACACCCTTTCCTTAACCCCATTATTCTTCAAAGGGTTATTTCCTTAACTGGAAACTGTGGTGCTAATAGCAGAGCCTCCTATAGAAGTCACTACCAGTCAGGTACTGTTCTAAGCTCTTCACACAAGTTAACTTAGTCCTCTAAACCATTCACTGGAGTATGTGCTATTACTATCACCTGCATTTTACAAACAAGGAAACCGAGGCACACAGGGAGGGTAAGTAACTCATCCAAGTCACAAAGCTGGAGTCTGGCTCCCGAGCCTGCTCACAGCCTCTAGATGGCTCCAGACGAGGTTTCTATCTGGACAGGGGGGTCACACATTCGTTTTCTTCCTGACTCCCTGAAACCTGGGTCCCTCGTCACTGCTTTACCGTAATGTCCTTCGTGCCATGGCCAAAGTCCTTTTTATCTTCCCTTTCCCTTAACTTCTTCCTTGTTCTGATCCCGAGATGCTGTCTTCTCCCCAGTGCCCGAGGGGCCCCCTCAATGTGTGTGACACCGAGGCCACAGTCTGGTCCCCAGTCTTGGCTCCTCCCTGCCTTGGCCTGAGGTTACACTAATCTTTTTAAGGTAGTATTTCTCATACATATTTTAAAAATACCAGATCCCATTGAATATCATATAAAAGCTATAGATACCCTGGAAAAAAAAGGCTAGACTAATCAAATTTTATGTATGATTTCACAGCACTCAGAAGCTACATAATGTTTTGGGGTGAGCTGGTCTAGAGACCCCAAGATCATCACTTGTTTCTACAACAGCCCTTCTATGTGCCAGTCAGGGCTCAAACCCCACAATGAATATTTTTCTCATTTCAGATATTTCCTGCCCAGGTTTCGAGTCTTCACCCTCTTGGCCCCACCCTCTCTGTAAGCGTTTAGAAGCCGTTTGGTGCCAGGCACAGGGCCAGGACATGGGAAAGCAATGTCACTGTGACTGTCCCTGTGCTCAGAAGGTGCAGGCCCAGCCCTGGAGGCAGACGCCAGGACAGGCAAACACAACCGCCGGCTGCCCTGGGGCGCCTGTTCATCATTTCACTCTGTCCCTTGAGCGTCCTCGGTAATTCCCAACTTTCCTTGCGGCTCATGTTCTAACGGTCTGTCCCAGACTAGCATTTCTCGTCCTGCGCTCCCGCCCATCCCACAGCAGGGACCTCTGCATTCGTCTGACCTCACCTAATCTCACTGGTGTGGCTGTCCCCCGTGCTCACGTCCTCCGCGCTGACTGGTGCGATGCTGAGGACACAGCGGCTGAGTCGTAACGTAAACCCCCTGCCATTGCCATCACCCAGTGGGCTTTTCAAAGTCAGTGTGACACTGAGAGCACATGCACACGCTGTCCGTATGACAGGTTCCACACACGTGTGCTGGGTCTAGAGCTTGGCGCTCTGTTCTAACCCATTATTCTTTTTATCCATCTGTGTCCTAGGGCTACACTTTGTTGTTTTTCACAATAGTCTCAGCTATTCTCGGCTGTTCTGAGCATGCACCTGTGTACCCATCCACGTCAATAAAAAGATATTGACCAGGGAGGGTGAAGACAGAGCTTCGCACCTGCTCCCTTCTCCCTCCAGCTCGCCTGATCCCGAGGCCCCGGCTTCACTCCACCCTGCGCCTGCTCTGCGCCTGGAACCGGCAGGGCTGGGGCAGCACCGCGCCACGGCCTCCTCTGGACGAGGTCGGAACTCTCTGGATGGGCCTGCCCTTCCGTCCCTGAATCCATTTCCCGCTCTCCAGGAGGCTGCCTCCCAGCTGCTCCTCTCTCTCCAAACATCACACACCTCCCTCTACCCCCATGGTGACCTCACTTTTCACTTCACTGAAGACAAAAAACCCACAAAAGCATCCCTAGGAAGGGCGCACCCCCTCTAAGCCCGTGCCCCCTGGGCTGGATCCCACGTCCCTGCTCGGACAGGGCCCCTGGCCCCGGTATCCCATACCCTCTCCACTGGCACCAGACATGCTGTATCATCTCCCATTTTCACCAAAACCCTCCCTGACCCCACGTCCCCACCCTGCACCGGGCGGTTTCTGCCCTTCTTTAAAGCCCGACTCCCCAAACCTGCCCCTCCTCACTCCGGCTCACATCCCACCAGCCGCCGGCAGGTCCTGGCTGAGGCCACCTGTGCCCTCCACGGGGCCTGTCAGTGAAACAGTCTTGGTGGGGGTCGCATCAGTCTGGGCAGCCCCCGCACAGCCTGCCCCAGCCCCCGAGGGGAGGCCGTGGGGAGGTGTGATGGTGGGGAGGTGTGATGGTGGGGAGGTGTGATGCTAGACAGGTGCAGGGAAATTAGGAAGCTCTGGGCAGCAGAAGCCGAAGGAGGGAGCCCCAGGAGAAGCCCTGCTCCACTGGGCGTCCCGGCCCTTGGGTGACACCTCATTACCCGTGTATCTGGACCCTTCCTGGTGAGAGTGTGGGCTCTCTGAAGGGAGAGCTCCTTTATCCTCTTCACCACGGCACGTCCTGAGACGTGTTCGGGGTGAAGAAAGGCAGCTCGATACACATTTCAGTTTTATTGAAGAGCTGATCTCTGCTCATCCGAGAGGTGCTTACACAGGTGGACGGACCCGCTTTTTGGTGTATAATAGAGGAATGCTGTCAACTTGGCGGCTTAGTTTGAAAACTAGCCACAAGCACGCTTTTGTGCCAAACCACTGTCCTGTAAGTGTCCAACTGTTTGGGATCTATTTTTAGGTAAACAAGTAAGTCCATGGATGAAGCCGACTGATACTGAGAAAGTCCCCCCACGTCCACCCCACACACGCGCTGGGCGTGCCCCACCAGCCCGCGGCGGGCAAAGGACAAACCCCACCCCCTGAGCTGGCTCTAAGGGGTGAAAAGAATGCCCATCTAGTTTCTTGCTTGATGCCTTCGGTACAAGACTATTTTTCGTGGGCCCAGCTATGGAACAGTGGGAGTCACATCTGCGGCAAGTGTGCCAACGGCCCGGTACAGACGGGGGCAGAAGGAAGGGGGCCTCACGCTTGGCCACCGTCACCAGGTCGGGCGCATGCAGGCCGGCCTGTGGCCACTGGGAGAAACAGACCAACAGGGAGACCGAGGTGTCGGGAGAACGCCCAGCAGCGGGGTTGGGGAGAGGCTGTGAGCCTCATCCTGGCCGCTGGAGGACGAGGAGGGCAAGGAGGCAAGCTTTTAAGAGGACACGGGGCTGTCACTAATAATAAAAACAATGGTGATCTCCAGAATGAACACAGAAAGCAAGGCCAGCATCTGTCCTGAGATATGGAGTGTAGAGAGCGCCTCAGGGTCCCCACGGCACGGCCTGCCATGCTCTGATGCGCTGCTCACGGGGCCGAGGTCCTCCAAGGGGCTCAGGAGAACCATCCTGGCCCCAGCTTAGAGACACAAGTTGAGGCAGTAAGTGGCTTTCTGGGTCAGGCTGCAGGGGAGGGTGGGGCCACCCCGATACAGTTCCCCCAGCCATGGGGACAGTCCAGCACGCTATGGCCCAGGCTCTGGAAATTTTTCCCCCACTTTCTTGCTGGAGGAGCCCCGCCAGTTGCACCGTGACCATTTAGAGGTCAGGCGTCTACGATGGGCTAAGGAGGTGAGGCACACAGCACTTGGAGAAACCAAAGGCCCTGGGTGGGGGCGGTGGGAGTGGGCACAGCTCAGGAGTGGGCGTCTGCCAAGGCAGGCAGCCCTCCTTCGGCAGGAGGAGGCTCCGTGGCCAGGGCCAGGCGCGTGCCCGGCAGCAGGAGCGCCAACTGCACGAGGGAGCAGCAGCCGTGGCGCAGAGAAGGCGACGGTGGTGGTGGGTTCGGGTGAGTGTCGAGGAGGGGTAGGGCCTTGGTGCAGGGGTGCGTGGCAGGGAGAGTGGCCTGGGGCTCCACAGCAGAGGCCTGGCCTGACCGCCCTCCAGCCTGCAGGGGTCTCGGGGAGAGAGCCATGGGTTTCCAGTCGACGGGGCGCTGAGCTGCGCTACCAGGATATTCATGCCCACCTTCGAGATCGTGAGACCTCCCTTTTGAGAGGAGTTGTTTAACATTCCCCCGGTTTAAAATATGAGCAATCAAAACGCACCAGGCTTCCACGCTGCGCTTTTCCATTTCCCATACTCCTCTCGCCTGACAAGGTGTCCCTCAAATGGAAGAGGCCCCCAAGCCCCGCCCGAGACACTGCAAACGAGCTCCAGCCGCAGCCCCCGTCGCAAGCCGCTCCTCCCGCCGGAATGTGGAGAACGCGTTTTATTTTGTATCAATTACTGGGCACCGGGACGGACGACTACTGTCGATAGCGTTAGATGTGGGAGGGGAGAAGCAAAGAGAAAAA
Organism: Eulemur rufifrons; assembly: GCF_041146395.1. Lineage (NCBI taxonomy): Eukaryota > Metazoa > Chordata > Mammalia > Primates > Lemuridae > Eulemur > Eulemur rufifrons. Next base: position 4,400,310 of record NC_090983.1, read on the forward strand.
AGGCACGCCAAATTAAAAAAGCAAGCGCCTCATTACTCCACATCCAAAGCAGCTTTGATGGAGGGGCCCGGGGTCCCGAGACGCGCGGCGCAGGGGGCCGCGCTGGGCCGGCCGCCATCCCGCGCGTTCAATGTCAGCCATTAGTTCTTCCCAATCGGGCATCAATGTTCAACGCACACCCCAAAAAATATATAATACGAGCAATAATGATCACAATCTGCAGTCTCTCTGAGCCTCGGTACGTGAAGTATGAGTCAAAGAAGCAGTTCCACTTTTCACTCGCAGAGCTGACAAGCGTGACTAGAGGGGGAATAAAATAACATTCCGTCCGCATAAATATCAAGCAGCCTGCCTGAGACTGATGGGCCAGGAATGTATTCTTAGCTATCATTCCGGCAGACAGGCCCAAGGACACTCATAACTTATTTTACAATCATTTAGTTTCAGCTCAAGTGGAAAACGTGACAACTTATCTCTGCTGACAAGATGCCATATCGAACCTTACAATTAACTCTCCCCCGATTATCTGCCCAGCCGATCATTAGCCGGGCAATTCCTGATGAACCGGTGCAGGGAGCTCGTCTCGGTGAGAGTCGGCGCCAGGTGCGCCGATCGGTTTCTGACATCCGGTGATATTCACACAGACCAGGCTCTGTGCCTGTGCTTCCCACGTCCCTCCTGCCCCCGAGGGTCTCTGATGTGTCCCCTGGGGGAGGCACACTGACCTCCGCAAGCATCGCTGCGGCGATGGCCACGATCCCCTGTGAGGCGAGCTCCTTCCCCGACCCTGGCACCTGTGTTTCGGGGAGTGCTGGGCCCTCCAGAGGGACCCCTCCCCCTCCAACCACTCTTCCTCGGTGGGCCTGGTTTGGGGAGGAGACACCAAGGATTTGCTACAAGGAGCCACCCACACTTGGGAAGAGCTGCCAAGGGTTTCTGAAGGGTTGGCTGCCTGTTAATTTTCTGCGTGTTCATTAAAGACACAAAATGCTTTACAACACATGTTCCTAAGGAGCATGCATCTATATGGACAAAAGAAAAGGGAAAGACAAAGAAAAGAAAAAGGAAGAGGCCGGGATATGTATATCAGCTCTCCTCCCCGCTTTCACACGCACCTTAACTTACCCATCTGGCAGTGTCAGGTACAATACGGTACTCAAGAGCCCCCCTTTTTTTGGTATTAAAAGAATTCAAAATTATCAAAGACAGGGCCATTTGTAGGTGCCAGGAGGAAATCAGTTGAGGGCTAAGACCTTCTATAAACTCAAGATGAAGTCATTGCAGGAACTAGTAAATTAAAACACACTTCCTCTGATACAAGGCCAACAATATAAAGCTAATTTGGATCTTTAATGAGGGCTCTGTTCTTTCTGAAGCTTCCAGAGATGTGTAGGCTGGTAAATAAAGAACAGGCCACCTTTGCCATCCAAGGAAATCACAACATCCTGGGTCTCTGTTGAAAGGTGAGTGTGAAGTGAAGTTCAAAACCTCACCCTTCTCACAGTTCTTTTGACGGGAGCTTTCAGCGGGAGGAGGTTTACTTGAATCCCGATCTCTGAAGATGTTTCAGAGACTGGCATTATTGTCCCTTTCCCTTTGCCGCTCACACGGAGGTACACAATGTCAGAAGGGGCAGCGGGGACGCGGCGGGGGGCCGGGGAAGATGACAGGTGTGAGGGAAGGGAAAAGACAACACAGCCTAGACTGAGTTACAAAAACGGGGAGGAAAGGAACACAACAGGAGGGGCCAGAACTGAGGGAAAACACCAGGGAGAAGAATCTCCTACTTGGGCCATTTTCAGCGACACCAAGAGACCTCTAACAATTAAGCTGGGTAGGTTGGCATTTAGGAAATCTGATCCTCATTTAGACGAAGCCCTTGATTCCTGAAATCCGCCTTACCATCTAAGCATAAAGAAAGCCTTACCAAACGAGCACACGTTCTGATCACTAATTAGGGTGCAGGGTTTCTTTTTTGAGGTGATGAAAATATTCTAAACTTGACTGGCGATAGTTGCCCGTATCTGTGGCGGTACTAAAAACGATCGAATTGCACGCTTTAAGTGGGTGAAGTGTGTGTTGTATGAATTCTACGTCAATAAAGCTATTTTAACAAAAAAAGAGAAAAAGGGCAAGATCATTGTGTTAAATGCTACAAAGCAACTAAACAAAGGCGACAAGTCCGTCCACTGGGCAGCCTGGCGAGGGCGGGGAGGGGACAGAGACAGGGCAGGAGTGGCCAGGGGAACACGCAGGGGCTGACGCCAAAGGCCTCCACAGGACTTAGGCTACCACCTGAGTGTGGGGTTGGGGGACGGACGTGGCTGCCTGGTCCCCAGCCACCTGCCAGGACCTGGCTCTGCACAGCAGACCGATGGCAGTTCTTAGGGAGCCCCTGCTGAGGGAGCATCCCCAGCTCTTCCGAGGAGCAGAGGACGTGCCGTGGTGGAACAGCTCGAGCTCCGCAAGCTCCTCTGTGTCCCGCCCCCCAAGTCCTGTTCCCCAGCTCTCCAACGTCTTGGTCACTCTCTGTGCCCCCATCAGATGCCGAGTCTCTCTTCCTGCGCGTCCGCTGTGACAGGCTCTGGACAGGCATCCTCAGCGGCTCCTGGCAGCTGGCACTGAAGACCATCATCTGGTTTCAGGGAGCGGCAGAAGAACGTGGCGTGCTCAGGGGAGGCGGAGAGCCCAGGGTCGCCGGTGGGAGAACATGCCTGAGAGGAACGTACTCGGGAATGCAAATCGGGGTTTTATACTGAAGGGTCAAAAACCAAATTGTTCTCTAGTTGATTTTTAGCTGAATGCAAGCTGCGCGAAGTTTTAACTTAACCCAGTGTACTTCGAAAAATGTAAAGGCACGCTGAGCAGTACTGCTAGGTGGAAATGAAATCATTTAAAGAGACTCCTGTTTCTCTCTCCTGCCTCATCTTTTTTTACATAATCAGCCACAGCCATTCCTCAAGTTTGGTGCCCAGAGCTGCTAAATTACAGAGATTCTGTTTCACGTGGAAGGCCGCACTGAGCAGGCTGCGGAAAGACTGAGCATGCCTTGTAGAAAATCAATTAAATCAAGAAGTTAATTAGATGTACGATCCATCCCTGATAACACAAATTTCCCATCTTTAGAAACTTAGCTGTTTCTCTGAGAAGTCACATGCAGTCAAATCACCAAGAGCTGCAGAGGAAGGCGTCCCGTCCGCAGTAGAAAGGTTGGCCTTCGCGAGGCCAGGCCACGGAGGGCTTTGTCCAGGGTCCTGAATGCGTTTGGCCGTTTCACTCTGCTCAAGGCACAGAAATACATGGACGCCAGGCTGCTGCTTCCTGGCACAGCCCTGCTCTTAATCTGCTGACATCGTGTGGTTGAACAAGCACAGGGACGGTGTCCTCAGCCTTTAGAAAACCTGACATGCAGAAGCCCCGACTTGAAAAGGAGCTAATTTCGTTGTGACGTACCGTCCCATCGATCCAGGGTGAAATGTCATAAAAAAGTAAGTAAAGGCATTCTTTTGTTTTTTAACGTCATAAAGAACAGGATGAGTTTGGCTTGCTTCATTATTTTCCTACCGTTTAGATGGATTTCAAATTTTCAACCATAAGTCAACACTATTGTTTATTTTCTATATTTGGAATTACTACTTTCGGGCGGTTTTCAAGACAAGGGTGTGAGAAAATGAGCACTTGTAGGGCTCTGGATACACGCTGAGAACCGCTCCCACAAGTCCTGTGCTTCTCCCGCCAACAGCGGGTGAGGACGCCCAAACCGTCCCGTTCTTGGAGCCTGGACACGGTCTGCTGGCTGACTCACAGCCCGGCTCCCACCCTGCCCACCTTCTGAGAGGGAGTCCCCAGCCCCCAGGACGGCCGCAGCCAGAGGTGCGGGCAGGAAGCAGAGCCAGGCCCAGGACAGAGCAACACGTTGGGTTCTGTGACAAGGAGCCATGGAGCGTAGAATCAGAAAAGCAGCCTCAGTCCCAGCCCAGCCACCGGGCCATGCGACCTCGGGTATGTCATCTCTTTTAACTTCAATTTCTTCACCAGCAAAACAGCATCCTGAACCCCCACTCTGGATGCGCCTCACCCCACACCTGCTCTCTTCTCTGTCTTGGCCAACTAAGGTGGCCAAGCCCCTGTTAAACTAAGGACTGACGCAGGTAACTCTGCCCTGCACACAGATCCAAGACAATGTGGTGCCAGGTGCTCCTTCTAGCATCTACTGCTCAGCGGGGTCTAGACAACGTCCAGACGAACAAACGGACAGACAGGCCCGGTCACCAGCCAGGCTGTCTCTTCGGAGCCGTAAACAGCAGTAAATAAAACGAACCTCCTGTCCCGCAGCCCCTATGTTCTGGCGAGGGCACAGACTCAACATCAGAGACACATGCACGTATTGGAGGGATCATGACAACCGTGGGCAGCACGGAAGCACAGCGGGGGCGTGCAGGGGGCTGGCACGAGAGGCCTCCCTTACTCCTGAAGGCCATGCATGTGCGGCTGCAAAGGGTAACCCGGATTTTCCAAACAACCACCACCCAACGTGGTCAAAGCTAAGGACTTTCAGCAGAGAACTGTAACACAAAAAACACATTTACTAATACCAAGAGAAAACTAGGCATTTAAGGGAAAACGTCCTGCTACTAACAGAGAAGATCTTGGGAAATGTACCTTTAGATATGCCACAATGAAAGGTGGACAGACTTCAGTGCGAGTGACGGACAGCTCGGCCATTCCTGCAGCGATGGCACACGGGGGCCTCCCCCGCCCACGCTGGAGGAGGCCACCCCTCTCCTCAGCAACCCCAAACACTGCACCCCCTCGTGGCCTTCGGTGCGCTCTGATTTGGTCCTGTGGCCGTTTCCTTTATGTGGTTGTGTCCCTGTGTTTTTTCCAAGTTGTTTACGTGTGCCCATTGGCAGGCAGGCGCCAATCTCGGTAAAAAAGTAAAAAAAAGAACATGCCAAACCAAGACATTGCAGTGCAAAGAAAAAGAACTCAATTTGAGTGAAGCCTCTGAAGTGCTGAAGGGAAAAAAAAAAATCCACCATCCCCGTAATTGTATATTTAAGACCTAGGAGTTTTAAATACTATTTAAACACTAGCTGTAAACTCTGCATTACGTATCCTTACAGCTCGAGCATTTCGGAGAGTAAATGATCAACATATTACGATGATAAATTATACCTTCTTTTTTCTTGGGCATCACATGCAACCTTTTGTTACATTTTAAGTCACCTGTGGAAAACATCAAGGTTTTTTTTTTTTCTTTTTTGGGGGGGTAAAATCAAATGCTAATTTGCAAAGTCCACTCCCCCCTTTTTTTGGTCTGTCCTCATAGAAATGGTATCTTGTAAACATCTAAAATGTTTGAAAAACTTCTTGTTCAATATGATTTCATGACTCTCTCCTGACTCTGGGGCAGGAGGTTTGACTCTGAAAAGGGATCCTTGCAGCTCCCCAGGCTTTCCTGGCGGTGGGTGGCCGCCCCGTCAGCGGGGACCGATAGCATCTAGCATCAGGTGCCTCATGCGGAAGGCCCGGCCACTTGAAAGGGGCCCCGCCAGTCCTTCCACCACACCTGGCTCTAGCAGGTGCCCCAGTCAAAGGGCTGGAGGTCGCTCGGCAGGACTCCAGCTCCCGGAGCCCCCGCCCCTAGGGATGCTTTGGGGGGTGGGTTCCACTGGTGATTCATCCACAGTGACCCTGAACAGAAAGCCCTGGAGCGGAAGGGGAGACCAGCAACCACTCAGGACCCCCAGGACAGTGAGGCCTAGTGTCAGGGACACAGCACATTCAAGGACTGTATGTGTAAAAACACCACATATTAATGATTTGACAAATAACTACCCGGTGCCACTTGGTGGGTGGAACTGTTACAGGCCCTGGGGAAACAGCAGTGGAACAAAACAATCATATTTCAGGTTTAAAAAACAGATAAAATTCACAGTACAAAAACCTAACAAACTAATCCAATCTCAATTCTATATTGCTACAGATCGACACGTAGGCACAAAGATATTCAAAATATATTTGTCTAAATTTGTATCATAAGCTGCCTTGGGTACCTGTTTTGTACCTGCATAACCTTTTAACAATATAAACATTTTTGATAAAAATATAGAGAAACCCCGACATTTCAATTTGAGGATTTGTCCTATGAAATTAAAAAAAAAAAAGTGTGAGATGACTTCTTTGACAGTTATCAAAAAGAGAATATTTTTCTCTCCTGCTGTTTTAGAATTTTGCTAATCTGCTGCTAATGACTAATGACTGTGCTACATATTTTACGTAGATCTCAAGGCTGGGGTTAAACTCTAACTTCCTCTGCCTGGAAACCAGGTATTATCAACCCATTCATGTCTCTGACTAGTAGCAGGTGAGCTCTGCTCACCGTGTTCATCTTAATACAAAAGGTGAAACACCGAGGTCGTCTATGCATCGAATACTGGAATCAATTTGCTGTGGTGTTAATGAGAAAATGAGGCTGCTAACCTTTCATTTTTGACTATGCTATTAAATAACTGTATTTAAAATAATTTACCAGGTCACACATAGGATGTAGGATGATGGAAAGTTCCCCAAACCAGGTGCTAAATGAGTAGATCAGAGTGGACCCTCTGTTTCCAGCAAAAATCTGTAGCTAAGACTTCTTGGAAAGGAGACTGACAGTTTCCTGCATCTGTCAAGCTCTGTGTCCTGCTAGTGTAAAAACTGCCCCATCCGTGAAGGGACTGGCAGGCGGCCGTGGTGTGATGTAGCTGTAGCCCAGGATTCAGACCCTCCAGGGTATCAGGAAATGTTTATTTTGTACCAGCAAAAACGAGCGATTCCTGGGGAGGCCACCCATGAGAAACAAAGGCTGTATCTAAGGGTACCTAGACAAGTCACCTGCACTAGGGTGACATTCTTTCTGTCTCGCCTGGGACAATCCCAGTCTATGCCTGTTTCCCAGTGTAATTATTAACATATAGTCATTGCAATCTTAATCTGACCCCATAATCACTCCAAAAATGATGAGATGAGCAAAGTTCAAATTTGACTATTTAAGCTTTGGGCAAGTAAGAGGCTTCATAAAAATGGAAAGGCCCCTCTGAGAACCTGCTCTAAATTTCTGAGGCTACTGTATCTCACGATGGCCTGGGGAGCATTGTCAACAAACATGCCCGAGACTGGGGAATGATGGAAACGTCTGTATCACAGCAGACGGTTTATCTGAACTTGCCTGGACATCTGTCAAGCGCTGTGCTTGGATAACCGTCTCCACCAAGACACCGCAAGTAACATCTTCACAACAGCAGACCAAAGATCATTTCATCTCCGAAGTGTCCTTTAAAGGACAGCCTTTTAAAATAGTCTAATGATATTGACCAAATGTGTCTTTCCTATTTTGACTTTTCGACAAAGATGAGAAACCATTCAGAGGGTAATCTCTAGAATTAACAATGACGTTTAAAAACCAGATTACACTTCTGCCAAAAAGCAATCAATAATTTGGCATTAATGTTAGAACACTCTTTAAAAAAGAACTTTGTCTGTACCACCAAAGTTTTACCATATAATATTTCTACCACTGTCTTGGAATTTGGGCTTTGTCCTAGTTTAAAAAAAATTATTTGAAGCTTCTGAGTAGGATCTGTGGTGAGCTTAAAGCGTTTTCTTTAACACTGCTAAAATTTTGTCAATATAGTTCCGTCAGATACTATGGTGGATCTTTGGGGAAAATTGCTTTAAAATAAAATGAAAGATAAGATTGTGTTCCAAAACATAACTGACACTTTTCCCTTTTTCCTCGAGCAGAGCCCCCGCCCCCCGTGGCTGCGGGAGGGTCAGTGGTGGGTGCAGAGAAGTGGGAGCCTGCAAGCTGGATTCATCAAAGACCAGCTCATTGCTATTCTTCCTCCCCACAGCTGCCTTTGATCCCCGGGGTGAGGTTAAAAGCAGCGACTACCCACCTGCCTCCCAGCCAGAAGAGGGGCCCTCCCTGCCTCCAGCAGCTCTGCCTCCCGGCCTCAGGAACACATCGCTCTTGCCTCTCCCCATTCCTGCAGGCTTCCCACAACCCGGAATCTTCTCTTGCATCTGCTCTCGTGTTCCTGCCCGCACACCCCTCCGTGTCCTACAGCACAGCCGTGGCCGGGACCGGCTGGCTGGCTTTTGCTCACCTTTGGGATGCTGCAGTTGCCAGCTGATCCCTCGCTGGGCTGGAGGAACCCTGGAGTCACTACGGGGAGAGAGGCCGGCTCTTCCGGACACGAGACTCGAAGGCATTTCTTACTCCATCTACCTGGGCCCACTGGGGTTATAACCCCGGCCAGACATTCGCATGCTCCCTGTTCCCCACACTCCAGCACAGACCCTTCCTCGTCCCAGATGGCTTTTACCATCAAGCCCCCTGCCCTCCATCTCCCACAGCTTCATCCCTGTTTTTAGTGTCCCCTGGGTCCCCAGGCTTTGGCTACAGAAAAGGAAGAAATAGGTGTATTTTCTTCCATGAAATTCTAGTTAGTTTCTCATTTCTAGATCTCAGGACGCTTTTTCCTAGGTGAAGGGTCTCTGTTCTTTGGGCGGAACTTGACCGATGGCCCTGCAGTGGTTTGGGGAACCGGTGGAGCACCCCGGTGCTGGGGCAGAGAGTGGCTGGGCTGCGCTGGTTCCTGCCAGCTTGGTGATGCGGCTGGAGAGACACATTGCATTTTGCTCTTGTTTTATGAGGACGTGTGGAAAATGGAAAAAAGATGCTGATATTGGTGAAAAGAGTGTGGTGCTCATAAGCTTAATATGCGAAATGGACACAAAAATGGAATTTGCTAGGCATGTTCAAAGTGGCAAATCCATATAGCTTTGGATACTCCGGGGATTTAAGCAGATCTGCTCAATTGTGAAGAAAGAGAACAAGATGATGATATGGAGACACAGTGCAGAAGAGCAGGCCGAGATGAGGCATAATTAGCAATTTCATGGTATTTTTTAGCTCCTCTGAAAGAGCACAGCCCTGCCATCAGCCCCTTTTAAATGGTATGCCTGCACTTCTTATGAATTCAACTTTATACACGTTTCCATGGAAAAGTATATATAAATGGAATTACAGGTTGTGTATGTCTAATGCAAAAATCCAAAATGCTCTCAAATCCAAAATGTTCTGAGTGCCAACATGATGCTCAAAGGAATTGCTCATTGGAACATCGTAGATTTTGGATGTTTGGATTTGGAATATTCAACCTCTACATATGAAAGTAGGGAGCTGGTACTTCTCAAAACCAGACCTATCTGTTCAAGTGTGTTAGTATTCCCTGTGGGAAGGGGCTGGGGCACACCTGGATCCAGAGCTTTGCTCCTCAGCCAGGTATTAATGTGCCCAGTCCAATTCAACTCTAAGCTGTGAGTCACTCGACTGTGGACACAGCATGTTTGTAATGATTCCATGCAGCACTGGGATGCTGCAAGCTTTAGCACTATGTGGGCCAGAACTGCACCGTAATTTTACCTGGCTGCTCTGCATCGAATCGGGCCTTACTGTACACCTGTAATTTTCTCCACTGTGGCAAGTGGCAGAATGGGGGCAGGGACCCAATGTCTTGACTCTGCCCTGACTCAGGCATCTGCTCCCCGCCAGCCCCTTCCCTGCTACCCCCCTGCAAGCCTCGAACGCCCGCCTTTGCCCTGTCCGTCCCGACTCCGTCCCGGCCAGTCGAGGAGTTCTTTCCAGCATCACAAAGGAAGACTCGCTGTATTTACTTTTTTTTATAAATTAAAGTTTCAAGCTGAATATCTCTACTGCCAAAGTGCAAGTGGAAATTCTCAAATGTTCACCTCTTAATTTGTGCTCTAACTATGGAATTCACGTTTGAAAATAATATATTCAAAACATTTTTAGATGAATACGTACTCATGGCTGAAAGAAGGTACGATCTGGCTTTCACACGAGCACCTGCATGCGGGGAGACGTGGGGGGCCCAGCCCACAGCTCAAGCTTCACGCTACACACGCCACACATGATCCTCACTAGCTATGCAACCTTGCGCAAGCTATTCAAGTGCTCTAGGACTCAGTTTTCTCATTTAGAAGTGAGGATAACGGCGTAGATTTCACATGTGATGCACATAAAGCATTTAATCCGGGGCTCAGCACAGGGCAAGTGACACTGGCTCTCCATACCATCGTATAACCCTTGGAAAATTCACTCAGCAGACACGCACTGTGCCCTACTGATGGAGACCCTGTTCTGGGCCTGGAGAACAGAGTAAACAACACGGAGCCCTCTCCCTTTAAGAAGCCTGAATTCTGGTGTGTGGGGGAGACAACAGGTAATAACAGAAATGAGTAAATGACAAAAGTTGTAAGGAAGGTGATCAGTGGTTTGCAGAACGTAAAGCAGGGAAGAGGAAGGTGGCCAAGCCTAAGCTGGGGCTCAGAACGGCTTCACTGGGAAGGTGATATCTGGTCGAACATGAGGACAGAGGGGGACACGTGTATGGGGAGAGGTCCCCAAGCACAGCATGTGAAAAGGCCCTGGGGTGACAGGGACACGCCTGCCACAACAGAGGGGTGAGATCACAGAACAGTGCTGCTGAAGCTGGTTCACAGGACGATGCCGCCTGGGGATTTCTGTGGGCATCTTTCCAAGTTACCGCCAAAAAATCAATGTTTTAATGGCTGCATAGTACCCTTCGGGGGTTATGAATCCCCTGCTTGTGGTCATGTAAGTTGGTTCTAGTTTTCAGAGAGTGTGGAAATTTAATATATTTGTAGTTACCTCCTTTTAAATAACATTAAATAAGTACACGGGAATAATATTCTATGCCACGGAAACTTTAAATGTGTATATATTTAAGTGAAAAAAGCCCATTATGACATAATGCAATTTGGGGAAATAAATAACCATGCACACACAAATTGGAAGGGTACATACCTCCAAAACTAATAGTTTTGTGTAGACTGACACTTCTAAAAAGTAGCTTATGTGCATTTTTAATTTTTCTAAAATGCAATTTTTGTTACTAGGAGAAAAAAGCAAAGATATTACTGTAAAAATTAGCAAACGGAAATGCTAGTTAACCCACTTGCTAGAAGAAAGAAGTCAGACTTACTAAAACAGGTCAAAATATGCGTAATTGACACCAACGCCACACTGAGCTCCAAATGGTGTGGTGTCTCTTTCCCGGTAAGACACACACACTATAGTACAATTATCCATGCTTCCAAACATGACAGAATTTTAAAAATGAAAAACTAACAGAGTTTTAAGGAAAATGGAAAATCATTTAAAAGGAAAAATAATTAAAAAAAAATCCCTAATTGTCCAGGAACGTGGATTAGCATGATCTTGCCATGTCTCCCAGAAGAAAGGTGTGTATAAAAGTTGGGTGCCGGCTGAAGTAATAACCTAAACCTTGACTGTTCCAGATTGTGGCATCCAGTGATAATTTTTCCAGAATGTGTGGTCTGAATGGATGCCACAGCCTTGCAAATCTCATCTGGGGGCCTGACCTGCCTGTCTCGCCGTGGCTGCCACTGTCCTCTGATTGATGGGGGCCTGACGTGCCCCCAGACTCCAATTCCCCTCCTACCCCCACCATAAAGGCGCCTTGCACAGAGACGCTTCTGGACCCAGGCTTTCCTGGACATTTCGATGTTAAAGGAAAGGATCAGCTAGCCAGATGATTTCAGAGATGTGGCTCTGGGGAGCAGAGACGCTTATTTTACTTTTTGCATTAATGCAAAGCTTGATATAAAACAAAGAATGGGTCAATAGCTGGTTTAAAGTTAAGTTGCCAATCTTGGGAAATTAAGCTTAAAATTTGGAAGTACATAAAGTAATTCTGTTTTCTAATTTTATCGGGAACTATATACATACAGGAAGTAATTCTAAAGTAGTATGCTTATGCCAGTTATCATTTCAGAGTCTGGCAAAGGACTGTTTATTTACAAACACTGTGAAAAACCCAGAGCACCTACCTAAACAGTCGGCACTTCACAAACGTAACACAGAGCAACTCTCCTGTTAGAGCTGAACTCATGAACTACAACCGGATGAAAAGACTGGGCATGAGAAGTGTACGATGTATTTATCCATAATTTTAAACCCCCTCCAGTTCTATTTTTTAAATGTAATTATAACTGTTTACTTGTAAATAAGAACGTATTTTTAGAGACTTTGAAATATACACAGAAACATTCCCCTGCAAATGTAATAAGATTTTGAAAATCCCACTGCAGAAATAATGTTGCAATTAAAATAGCATTTATAACTAAATATGTTTAAAATGTTTCTTCATATAAAAGAGTAAAATTTTAAGTCATTTAAAATAACCATCTGCTTCTGCGTGATATAAAATTTTTAGTATCATTGTATAATTAATATTAATATCACTTTCTGTTAATAACCTTATCTGTCAGATAATAAAGCAAAGATGTAACATAAGATATGTTCATTGAAAGAAGCCTAAGATGCAAAACCAAAGTAATACACGAATACTACAGGAGAAACTGGACCGTGTGAGTGAGGAAGGTCCAGCCAGCATCCCGAGCACCTGTCTCTCACCTGTCTCACAATGTGTGTCTGTCTTTGTCAGCTCCTTCAAACCATCCCATAAGGACGTGTCCATTTCATACACCATCTTCCCCAGTGCCCAAGTCTACGCCTTTCTTTCTTCTTGGCAACTCAACCTTTTTTAAAGCCCTTGAGGTCTTTCCGTTTTTGCATGTATTTATAATTTCTACAACAGGAAGCAAGGGAGGGATTGAAAAAGATTTGACTGATTTTATTCTGACAGTTGACAAAGTCACCAGGGAGACAGTATGACTGGAGTTTCTCGATCTCCCACAGAGCTCCACGGGTGCACAAGTGTGGCTCGGCCTTCGCACACACTCGTCCCTTTCCGTGGATGCCACATGCCCTTTAGTCTACCGAGTTCCTGGCAGCATTTAAGGCCCAACTGGTGTGTCCGTCTTCTTTGGGGCCACGTGTCCACATGTACACGGGGCACCACTGCACATGATAAAGTGCTCACGATACATTTGTCAAATGAACAGATGAATGAACAGAGAAGTTGCTGTGATGGTCTCAGCTGAAAACATGCCTAGCGATTCACACATTGGTGCATGACTTGATCTCGGAACACAAACACGTAGGTCTTGGCTACTCTCACCCTCGTTTTACTTCTCACTACTTGACAAAGTACATTTCAGTGTATTTAGCTATCGATTATCTGCCTCTTCTTTCGTACCTAGGGAGACCCGGGAATTCCATCTGGGCCCCTGCTCTACTCCCAGGGCCAGGGCAGAGGGTGGCGCACAGTAGGTGGTCAACAAATACTTGTGGAATAAATGAAGTTACACATGAAGTCAAATCACTGCTGTGAAATGCACCTAATCTAGATAATCCCATTTAATTTCGCACTGGTTTTACCTATGATTCAGAAACGAGTCGAGATAAGCTAAGGTAGGAAACTCAGTTTCAACTCTGACTACTCGTACTGATCTTAAAAACATGCTGCTGTGCTCCACGGTCAGAGTTTTCCTCCAGAAACTGCCTTCACTGTGATCAGCATACTCTGTTCTGCATAAGGGCCACCAGCTCGGCTGAGCAATAGTTTCCAAAGCAGCACACAAGGCATTAAGATACTCCTAAAAATTCAAAGCATTATATCACATAAAACTGGCAGAGATCTTGGTGCTCATTTTGCATGTCTGACAAGCCAACCCCCCCACCTTCCAAATGGCCCCTTCCTTTTTGGGGATGCCCTAGCTACTGCCCACCTATGCTCATTCACCAACCCAGCAGAATTACTGAGTGAGGACACAGTGACAACGCGCCGGGCACAGCTCTGGGTGTTCAGGAACACGGAAACAAATAAGACCTGAAGCCTCTCTTCTCGTGGAGTTTACGTTAGTGCAGGAGAGGACAGATAAGAACACAAAGCAGGATCATTTCAGACAGAGACAAGTACTAGGAAAAGACAATACAGCAGGGGTAAAGGGATCGCTTTGACCGGGTAGGAGACAAACAAGAGTGTGCCCCAAGTGAGCCAAGTCGCGACAAATGCTGAGGAAACAACGAAGTCTGGGGAGTCACGAAAGGGACCGACGGGGCCATCTGAGGCGAAGTGGACACGTGGGCGCCGTTTCTGAGCAGAAACCTGGATGATACGGGCGATGACTCACCCCAGATCTCAGCAGAGCTGCTGGCTGGAGCCGTGGAGAGGGGAGAGGGAAACAGGGGCCAGATCAGCTGGGCCTTGTCTGGCAGAATACAGCATCAGGAACACATTCCCTGGGCACTGGGAAGCCCTAGTGTTGGTGCGGGGCTGAGGCAATCTGGTTTGTTACCAGTTCATCACGCTTTTTTTTTTTTTTTTTTTTTTAGATGAATTTGGCCGCGGTGAGGAAGGACTTTAGGGAAGTGAGAATACCAGCCAGGAGGGGCGCTGGGACCAGCAGGCGGAGCGGGAGCAGAACCAGAGATGCAGGTAGGCGGGCAGACCCAGCTTGTATTCTTGGAGGTCAGCGGAGCAAACCAAGCAAATGCACTGTTTCTGCGGGGTGAGGTTAAGGGATGTATGAGCCACTCTCTCTGTTTGTGTCCTGAACATGGGAGGTCAGACAGTGAAAGGCAGGTGAGAACACAGATATTCAGGATGAAATCTGAGCTCTACTTTGAATACGCTGAGTGTGAGCTGCCCAGCTGCCTTCCAAGTAGGTATCTGGCTACTTGTGTGCCGGGGAGGAGAGAGGTCACGGCTGGGGACATGACCTTGGGAGTCTCCCAAGTTTAGATGGGTGGTCAGGCCTACTCTAGGAGGAGTCCATGGAGCAGAGGACGGAGGTGCGTTCTGGGCCATGTCTGTCACCTGAGGTCTGGCAGTGAAGGAAGACAACAGAGAACAACAGGGAAACCCAGAGAAGTCTGGAGCAGGGAGGGTTTCACGCGAGCTGGGCAGTCAACAGGGCCCCCGCTGCTAGGAAGCAGACTGCCAAGGAACTGAGGTGTGCCCAGGCCCACGGGGCTGACGAGGACAGGAGTGGCCTTCATGGAGGCTGGCATGGAGGACAGGGGTGGAGGAGTCAGGGAGGACATGGGAGGTGAGTGACCGGAGACACTGAGCACAGACAAGGAAGGGGTGCAAGCTGCAGAGGGCCAAGGAGTCAGGGCGAGCGCTGTCAGGCAGGTGTGTGCACGGAAGGAGCCATCTGGGGACTGGGAGAAGCGGATGGGACAGGACAGAGTGGGTATCTGCAGAAACAGAGTCCCCTGGAGGATGAGGTGATGGGCTGAGAGGTGGAAGGGGCACATTCTTCAAGGGCAGGGGTCCCCACCCCTCGTACAAGCAAGAACAGAGCAATGTGGTAGCCCCAGACGCCGTGGGTCTGGGTGTGGGAGACAGTGAGGGCCTCCCCTGTTTCCTGGGTGAAGGATGAAGAGGACCGTCAGGTGAGTGGGAGAGTAGGAGACGCCAGAGGAAAAAGCAGGAAACGGGCATTTTGAAATACTACATTGCATCACACTACTGTGTGCTACTTTGTGCTAAGATTGTCCTTCCTGCAACTTCTACCCATTGCTCCTAGTTCAAGTCTCTGGGTTTATGAAAAATAAGGCTAATATTTCATACTCATCACCACTGTTTGCACATATCATTCAGGTCCCTCTGAAAGAGTGGTCCTCAACCCTGGCTGCACATTCGAAACCCCAGGGGAACACGGCACTGCTGGGCTCCATCCCAGCCAAATGAATCCCATTGCTAGCAGGAGACGCCAGGAATTGGCACTTTTAAAATTCACCCCCAAGAGCATTAATACAAAGCACAGCCAGTTTGAGAACGCCTTCCCCAGAGGCTCTTCCTGCCCCCCCCCCATCTCTCAACCTCTCTGGACGTGTGTTTCAGACCCTTCCCCACACCCCAACCCTCTGCTGTGGATACTTCCCAATTTGCCAACGTCTTTCTCTTTCTCAAAACGTGGCCCCACAAGCACAGCCAGCAGGCCCAGCTCAGAGCATGGGAGGCGCTCAGAGGCCTTTCTCGCCCTCGTGCTCAAGACTGAGCCTTGCATCACTTTTGCAGACAAGCTGCGCCCGGGCCCTCCCCAGCAAGGGTCAGTGCCCTGCCCCACTGTTCCTACAGTTGGCTTGCTGAACCTGCATTCAAGATTTTATCTCTAAGTTTCACTTTGTTAGTTTCAACCCATTTTGTAGTCTCTCAGTCTGGAGATTTAGATTTAGATTATGTCTCTCAACGTGTGTCGTCCACACGTCTGATGCCCTTACGCTCCGTGTCCTCGCCTGCGGGGTTTGCCTGACCCCTGCCACGCGCTTGCAGGCAGCTAGAAGAGTGACTGAGGGAACAGCTGAGTGACAGTTAAGACGCAGCCTGTCTGCATCCAGCCTTGACCACCGACCTGGTGCGCTAAGCATAACTGCCCTCTACCTCCGTGTGCTCGCATAAAACGGGAGTCACACCAGCCCTCATCTTGTGGGGTCCTGTGCCCAGCAAGCAGCAAGTGTTCAATGACTGTCACGTCTGTCATCACTGGTAGCAGCAGCAGGACTGCCTGGGGCTGGCTGTGCCCCCGAGCCGGGGTGCACGGTCTGGGGAGCTGTGTTGAAAGCACCCTGTGGACAAGGCATGGACTTGGGGTGGCCCCAGTAACCTTCTTGGAAAAGGAAACTGGTTTCCATTTCTTTGGGAAGGGTCCTCATTTAGTTCATGGAGCAAGGCAGCAGGGGCAGCTGGAAGGGCCACAGGAGCACAGTCTAGATCAGGCTTTCCTGACTGCGACACTCCTGACTTTGGGGCTGAATAACTCTCGGTGCAGGAGCTCTTCTCTGCTCTGCGGGATACTCAGCAGCAACCGTGGCTTCTCCCCACTAGATTCCAGTAGCATTCTCTTCCCCCATGTGACAACCAAAAGTGTCTCCAGACATCACAAATGTCCCCTTGGGGGACAGAGTCCCCACTGGTCTAGGTGAAGACACACTGAGGGCCAGGAGGCAAAGAGGCCGGCCCAGGTGCCCCGGCAGCAGCCCTGTTCTGCCGTCTGTTCACGACGATTTTCAGATCCCTGCCTCAGTGACGGGAGGGTGGCTGCCTGCAGCCATGCCAGCCCTGGCCCCGCTCTGCTCGCCAGGGCAGCCCCGATGGGCTGTCTCTCATGGTCAGCAGCTGCTGCTGAAAATAGCCGATCGGAAGGAGTGAAGCACAAAGTTACAATGTTCTGATTGGGAGGAAAAAACCACCTTTCACCCCCCGTGTCCAGTCACCCTAGGACGCTCCTGCTGCCTCCCGGCCTCACGCAGAGAGAGGAAAGCAGGCTCTGCGCACAGAGGGAACCGGGGCCACTCTTTTAATTAGGCCGGCCAGCCTGGAGAGCGGACCAGCCCCCGGCGGCGAGACAAGGAGGCCCGGCTTTGAGAGATGAGAGCCCAGGGGCCTTTAACACCAGGCTGAGCTGAGGTGAGGACAAACCCCAGGGAATGCTCTTTGAAGGCCGGCCAAGATTTGGGAGGAACTGATAAAGGAAACTTCGGGATCGGTGAGGGGAGAGAACGCACATCCATATTATAATGTATTTCCTTGAAAAGCAAGTGCCATAAAAAGACAAATAAATTGTACAATACAATGTTTTAATACTAAGCGTCCATGTCTCCTTTAAAAAAACAGCAGAGGCGAAGACTATAAGCTTTGAAACCAGAAAGACCTGGGTCTGAACTGTGGCTAATTATTAAAAGTGTGGTCTCAGTTTCTCAGCCTTTTGAACCGCAGTCATCAGACAGAGATGATGATTCTCGGGGCACAAGCATGAGACAGGAAGCCCACGACAAGGGAGGCAGGAGACACAGGTACTGCCCCGCCCCCCACCCCCAGCCAACTAAAATCCTCCTACAGATTAAGCCTCCTGGTCAGAGACCAGTAGTGTCACACTACTACCACCTCCTGGTCACGTCCTAAAATTGTCAGCATAACATCCAAGGAGGGCAAAAAATGCTCAAAATGTAAAAACTAAAACTGATGAACTGGCAGTCAGTATCCCGGGAAGCCACAGCTACGGCGTGCCTGCTGGAAACTGTGGTCTCAAATGCAGGGCTGCCGACCCTTCCTGGGCTGGCTCTGGGACGGGAGCAATGAAAGGAAGTGCAGGACAGGCAGCTTCCAAGATGGAAACTCATGTTTCTACCCCCCATCACTAAAACAGCCGTGCAAAAAATTTTTAATGGGAAAAAATATCTGACAGCAAAAACTCAAACGCTTTCAATTCAGGATTGGCTGTCCCATAACCACAGCGTCTAGTGGGAAGACACACGATGAGATGGTTAGAAGGAAACACGGACTGAAGTTCACATGCATGCGCGCGCGCGCACACACACACACACACACACACATGCAGGTGTGACGTGCGTCTTCCATGTGGAAGAGTGAAGGATGCACATGGTGTCAGTGCTCGCTGCTGACGAGGCTGCACGGTGGCCTGGGGGAGGCAGGGTGAGGGTTGAAGAGCTCACAGAAGAGTCATGTGAAGAGATGCAATATTAACAGTGACGGCCGGTCAGCGTGGCAGAAGATAAATGGCTGGATTGAAGCAATCAGGGAAGGGGTGGAGCCATCAGAACAACCTGACAGTCCAGAGGTGGAGGGAGGCGGCTGCCACGACGACAGCAACAGCCACGGCTGAGGCCGTAGCCAAGGCTGGCACTTGCAGGAGACGGTGGGGGGCCGGCCAGGCTCGCCCAGACACTCAGGTCGGCAGGCAGACAGATGCACGGGCCGCGGCAGCAGCTTTGCCCCTCAGCACAGGTGCGGTGTGTCTAAAAACGCATCCTGCCTTGAAGTGAGATATGACAACCAGGTATGCTACAAATGACCCCCTAGAGCCTCCGCTACTCACAGTGATGCTAACTCTTGGCTAACACTTCTGGAGAAAATTACCTATGGAGAAAATGATTAATCAAAAAAAAATTACAGTCTTCCAATAAGATTCAGGAAAACCCTCAGCCAATAGTTGTTGCAGAGATAATTGTTCTGAATCTATCAATAAACCTAAGCTGCCCCTTCATTGACTGCACACACCAATTTCTTTCACCGGGATTATAAGTTGGTGTTCACGGGCTCCCTACTGCCATTACAGTGATAAACAGTTTAAACCACAACAGGATCTGACATGTAGATCAATTCTGGGTCCATAAAGAATCTACACAAGAGGTTCCAGGACAGGAATTTACAGCCACCAGTTTTTATTCTCTCTTGCTGCAAAAATTACTTCTGTCAAACACTTAGGAGAGTGAGAAAAAATGTAAAAAAATTAATTTTTCATGTATTCCTGGAACAGCCTTTTTCAATGCAGAAGCTCAAGATGAATATGTTCCTGCATTTAAAAAATTACGCCGAGCAGCATGTGGTACTCAGCGGAAGAGGGATCCAATCCTCAGTGCAGCTCGCGAGCTGGCAGACGGCAATTTGAAACCCTGAACCGAGCTGTCTGGATTTTCTCTAAGGGCAGATGTGGGTCTCATGTTAGCGACGCCAAATTACATTAGACATTTAATTTTAAAGCTCAGGTACTTAGATGTAAAACCTTACAACAGTAGTAGTCATAAAGCAGGGGGCATTCTGTTTCACAGAGTGGGGTCTTCTTTTCTTCTCCCCTTAATTTAACTGGCACCTCCTGTTTTGTAGGTTGCCCACTACAAAGGAATTTATCTAATTAGGAGTCGCTCACGGCGGCTTGAAAGACAGAAACCCTGAGGGTACCGGTGTGTCCAGAGAGGAAGACTTTGAAGACTTCTATGGAGCCAAAGTCTTAATTTAGGGCGGACAAGGGGGCAAAGAAACACTGAATCCTAATGTTGTTGTTATTATTATGCTCTACAGTGGAAGTGAGCGGCAACGGGAGGCCTGCGCGCCCATACGTGGGCACTCGTATTCACGGCTGCTTGGCACCCCTCAGTCCTGCTGCCGGCGCAGAGCAAGCCTTGTACGACTCTGAAATCCAAACCAGAGACTGGGTGGGGGGCGGAGACAAAATGATTAAAAAATGAAGGGAGGGGGCATGTATCAACTGCCACTTAAAAAGAAAAAGCATGACAGAAAGCCCTTAATCATGTTTGCTTCTTTTGTGATTATTTTCCAAGCACTGCAGGGAATGTTTATGCCAAAGTTGAGGTCTTGAAATCCGTTCGTAAACACGTTTTCTTGAAGTTGCCCATCAGATCCCGCGCCCTGGTGTTCACTGGAAATGTCTGGGGCCACTTGCCAAGTCCACGTGCTGAAGGCAAGGCTGGTGCTAACAGAGGGAGGCTGGACAGCACCCTCGGCTCGGGCAGACGGGGCTGTATCCAGCAGGCCGGGCTGGAGCCTGGGGCCCTGCATTTCTAGCCGACGCCCAGGAGCTGGCAGATGCCCTCGGGTCTGTGGACCACACTCTGGGGAGCCAGGATTTAGAGGAGCAGTTCTCAAACCCTGGCGTGCAACATGATCCGATAGGGGGCTTGGTAATTCAAGGCTGCTGGGTCCTGTCACCTGAGTTTTAGATTCTGGGTCTGGATTGGGGCCCGAGAATGTGCATTTCCAAGCAGTTCCCAGGGGCTGCCGCTGCCGTCCAAGAAGCACAGCCTGAGAAGCAGCGATGGAGAGTGAGGCCTGGAGTCAGGCAAGTTACCAGGACGTGACTTCAGACAAGCAATATCCAACCCTTCTATGCCGGAATCTCCTCACCTGTGAAATGGAGCCAACGGCAGGGTCGAGTCTGTGATGACAGGATGAGATCATGCACATCAAGCCCTCAGTAAATATTAACTCACTATTATTATTACTATCATCGTTTCCCTTTTCCAAAATATTTTGGGTATGACGTGAATCAGTCCTTAGGAAACGCAGGCATCAAGGAAGTTCCCTGCACAACCCAGGAATCATACTTCCGTGTGCCACTCTGTTGTCTTTCCGGATCTTTGTTCTTTAAAATGTCAGCTTCGAGTCTTAAAATAAGACGCCAGTTTGGCCGTGTTGGCCTCTCCACGCTCATCTCTTCTCGTCTCGCCTCGCTGTGCGGCGCCCCAACCGACACCGTCCACCGCGCCGAGGCTCCTCCGCTGCTCCATGTCCCTTCCCTCCTCTCCGAGTCTTTGTCCACATTGCCCCAATGCTTATAATAACTTCCTCCTGCTGTTCTGCACAAAAAAATCCATCTGGTTCTTTAACCGTTGCTCAAGTTTGATTCTCTTGGGGAAGTTTTCCTTAATTAACTCTGTAAGTCCTAAGCTCCCTGCGCAGTCAGCCCTGGGCTTTCCCTAGGGCCCCACCCGGGGTGCTGGCGGGCTGACTCCTGGGGTGGGCACACGCTTGTGTACACACTCATGTTCCTTATCTCTTGCGTTCAGGGTTCAAGATCTGTGAGGTCAAGGAGCACCCTGGTCTTTAACAGACACCCATGTGTGTTAATAGACAAGAAATTGCTTTGTAAATACAAAAACAGCATCCAAATGTAGGTGACTTCAGTCTCATACGGGCACCGCAGAAATACTCAAGTACAGACCGACGCAGTCCACTTCCGTGGAAGGAGACTTCCCACCCAACCGAGGGTCTGGAAAGAAAGGAGTCATGATTTGGTGGTGTGGAAATGCCTACTGTATACGTGCAGCGCCAGACACAAAGAGCTGTAAAGTTCTCCAGTGAGTCTTTATCAGAGAGAGAAGTGTACAAAAAAAAAATTTGTATAGAACGGATTTTAGATTAATATACTACTTCAAATGCCTTTTCTATAAAAACATTCTTAGAGTAGGAGGCAAAGAGTTGGGGTGATCACTGCTTTTAGGAACTTGTTCCTCAAGTCCCCCTTCCTGAATATAATTCCTGCAGCACAAAAGGCACAGAACCCGAATGCCGTCGCCCTGATCAGACTGTGTGGTGCCTCGGTGGTTCTGCGAGGAGGAAAGCCTTAGAACACAGAAGCTGCCTGGCAAGGCCGGGACTCGTCCACGTCACACACGCACCAGGCTCTAGGAGGCCGGGCCTGGAGCTCCCCACGCCCTCGAATGTGGCTGTGTGTGCGTGCACCTTCACAGGAAGGCAGTGACAGACATAAACCTCACTAGCAATACTGATTGATAATCAGCATTTTAAAGTATTTGATAACGAAATAATTAAATATGTGAACTGCTTGCTCTTCCTAAAAAGGTAACCTTGATAATGTTAATAGCCGATACTCGGTAAAGGAAGCCACGTACCAGGTGTCATGCCACATGGCTAATGACTACTCAAGGGAGGGAGAACGTGTCCACTGAACAGATGCGAAAACAGAGGCTCGTGGAGGTAAGGGCTGCTGCTCACGGCTGGTGGGGGCTGTGGTTGAAGCACACAGAAGGCTGAGGAAAGGTGGACCAGGCCTTCTGGGGCAGGCGAGGTTAGGAAGGGCGTAAACTGTAGCAGGTTAATTTATAATAACTTGAAATCCCCTTCACTGGGGTTCCCAAGGTATCACCACGATTGCAGATGAAAGGCAGAGAGGAGGCTGCAGGCAGACCTTTGCTATCTGCCAAAGCGTCTTCTTCTGGGTGAGGCAGGAGCCCTGGAGCTGGAAATGGGAACAGGCCGGGCCCAGCGCAGCGGGCGACGCTGAGGTTCGCCCCCAGCCACAGGCTGTTCGAGACCCACGCTGGCCTGGCGGCCTTGGAGGCGCCACCCTGACCGCACTGCTGGCTTGGTCGAGGGACATCTTCCTCTAAGGCTCTCATATGGCAGCATCTGCCAGAGAAGCGCGGAGTAACTAGAAATAAGGATGATGTTTACCCAAAGCAAACGTCCTGCTGCCGCAGCTGGTGGGTCTACAGGGAAGACCTGATGCTGAATCTTTTAATTAGAACAAATTATGCTAAGATTACTCTCAAACCCTGTCTGATAGATTACATACAACAGTGGGAATTCCTTTAAATACCGGTGAACAGGCCATAGACAAAATGCCACAGGCAAAGCACGCCGCAGCCAGCCAGTGTGCCCTCCACGCTGCATAATTCATGTTCTCGCACGCACGTCGAGACAGTTGCCAGTGTGCACGTTCGTTTCCCAAGGAGCTGGCCATACTTTTCGGAAAAAGAAAAAATGCTGAAGGAAGTCTAGGGCCGAGGGATTACAGAGGAGACTCTCCGGAATTTAGAGGGTACACCAGGGATTCTGGAAAATGGACAAGGGGAACGAATTAACCCTAACGATATAAAACGTGCACTAATAGTGTAAGTGCAGGCCACACCGTGCAGGGCAGTGTGATCAGGGACATAAAACCGGATGTTACTTCTCGGCTCCACCACCTCCGTATCATGTGACCCTGGGTAAGCCACTTGCCCTGTCCACAGCCTCGATTTCCAAATCTGTCAGATGGGGATGAACGTGTATTGCCTGCACTAAAGAGACACACATGAGATGACGTGGGGAGACAGCTCCACAGATGAAAGACGAGACGTGCCCGCTACTGCAGCGGCCCCGCAGGTGCTGTGCCCTGAATGGAGCACGAGAGCGCGGGGCACCACGTCCAGCCCCCGGCTGACAACGGAGGACGCTCAAGTGGCCGCGGGTCCGTGGGGCTGTGCCCCCTCTTACCACTGCTGATGGCCGAGTTTGCAATGACCGCAGCCTCACTCCACTGGTCGGCACTGGAGACTGAGTAGGAGCGCTGGTGCATGCCGTCGGGTCGGCTGTTGAAGGAGACCAGGCTGACGCCGCTTGCCATCTGAGACCCAGATGCACTAGTGACATTCCCTAGGAATAAACAAGTCAGGTGAACACCACGGCGGACTGCAGCCCACAGAAGCCAGCACGCGTCAGTCTAGGGGCCTGTGTGCTGGCACACAACGTACCTTACCACAGGAGCCGCCCTCCTCCTGCCTACCTGGACGATGGCAGCCACAGACAGCAAACACTCAAGAGGAATAAAAGGGTGACGCCGATCTTGATGGCGCTTGACAGAGCAAAGCGAAGGAAGCTGATGCTCAGGTGACTGCACACGAAACAACCCTAAACAAAGACACGCAGCCCAGCCGTGACCTCTACACCGTGAGGAGGTGAAGACAAAAGACCCCGTCAGTCCTGGGAAAAGCATCCGGCAGGCCGGCAAGAGGGCGAGACAGGAGCCCGGCAGTGTCACCTTATCAATGGCACTGGAAACGATCACCAATTGGGAGTCCCCTGCCTAGTGCCCGCGGATTATTTTCATGGCGAAGCTACACTTTATGATCAACACAAATCAAAGTCCCTAGACACGACACAGAGGGGACGCAGACCCTTAAACCAGTAAGTTTACTCTTAACCTTGAAAAGACGAAGCAGAGGAAAAATAACTCAGCGACTTCATAGCGCACATGGGCTGTGATGAAAAATGATTCCATTGTATACTTAATGATTTGAATCAGTTGCTCAGCATCAAAATGAATTATTATCTGGTCACACCAATTTTAGACTCAAAAACATAATTAAGTGCCTTTCTCTAAAGCTCAGCCAGTCACACCTTGCTGCTGGGGAATTAGTTAGTTAGATCCACATGTGGGTCTTCAGAGGTATTAGGGCTTTTTATTTATTTTTTTTAACTTTCTTCTGATTGTTTTAGTTCAGAACTAATTAAGTTCTAAACTGTTTCAACAGAAGTTTTTCATAGTGCAGGATTTTAAATACGCAGCCATATTAGTCGTTCCTAAATGTGGCCAATTACCAGAATTTCCCGTGGAGCTTTTTAAAAATAGAGGCTTCAAAAACTACAGATTTTGATTCAGAAGCTCTGGGGCTGGGGAGAATATGCATTTTCAAAAGCACTCAGGTGGTTCGGCGAGCAGCCAGGGGTAGGAACCAGGGCTCCCCTCACACAGGCGACCTCATTGTGGTCCCGTGCGGCATCGAGAGCCACAAAACCACGTCCCGACGCGCGGTGTGCGAGCCGTACAACAAAATAAGTGATTAACGAGAAGGAAGGGTTTAGCTTTTAAAAATACATTCCTACCTTAAAAAAAAGATCCCCGTTTTATGCTGCTGTCTGACTGGGTACATTCTGAATGTCACGAGGGGAATTATTCATAGATGGTCTAGCTGGTTCCAGAAAAGAGCCACAAGTGACACCCAGGAAGGCCACGGATCTTCCCAGCTGGAGAGCGGTCCTTGGACCACCAGCAGTGCGTCGCCAGGGCACGTTAGAAACGCAGAATCCCAGCACCTGCCTTTTCGTGAGATCCCGGGGGATCCGTGTGCACGTTGGAGTTTGAGTGGACGTGCTACAGAGCTCAGGTTAATGAAAACAACCAGCACCCAAACCAGAAAGTAACTACTGAAATGAAACAGAAACTAACCAGAGCTCTGCACCACCACAGACCACTGTCACTAAAGGCGCTCAGGTCTTGGCCCCCGGCTCAGGTGTTCGCTAATCCCCCATCACACCTTCCCTACCCCACACAGCTCTGATGTTTTAAGAGCTTGATTTGAGGGCTTGGACGAGCCCTAACCCTAGAAACGCACAGGGCTGCTCCGAGTCCCACCGCAGCGTGACAGGGCTGCGCTGATACTCCCACTCCTGTGCCTGGACTAAGCCTCCAGCAGCCGTGGGAGGTGGGCTAGGCACCTGGCACTAGGGGAGCACCACATGTTCCTCCCAGATTCTCCACGTGCCACCACAGAGGCCAACCTGTAGCTGTCCTATGGGTCTGGGACACCTTGGCCGGGTCTGTATCATGACAGGGCATTCAGACCCACAGTGGGCAGCAGCCCTGCAGAGCATACGACATGCTCCCACCGGAAGGGGTGTGGCTGGGTCTCCTCCTGCAGCCTGTGCCCCCCGTGTTCCTGCTGCACCCCTTCTCTGGCCTGCTCTCCTCCTGGGCAGGCACCCAGATGAGCGGCATTCACCCAACAGCTCCAGCACCTTCTGGCTTCTCACTGAGCTCAAGCAATGGGGAGCACAGTGGGAATGGAGTGAGATGGGGGTTTGTGCCTGGGCTCCCTCCCTGAGCAGCCTTGCTAGAGTGCCCCCACTCTCTTTGGCCCTTGGGTGGGCTCGGCAGTACTTCCGCCAGCCCTGCTGCTGCACTGTTCCCTATCTTCCCTTCCCCACGGGGACCCTCACCCCACACACCCACCCACTGAAGCAGCATTTGGGGAATTGGTGCCTCCCAAGAGTGGCTCCCAGCTCCCTTGGCCCGTTCCTGCTTTCATCACCTGAATTCCAAGCAAACGAGGCTTCAGGACATTGCTAAGATGTTTATGGGTGAAAGGATATGGGAAAGGTGGAAAAAGAATCGTGGAAAAGAACAATGAGATGATACATGCAAGACACATGAGACACCACCTTTGCTGTGACCAACTGCTACGCCAGGCTCCTCTGAGCCCGTCCCACCTGCAGGGACACCTGCCATGTGGCTAGAATGTCAAGGAGATAATTCCTTCCTCACTATAATGCCCATTTGGACCTCTGACAAGTCATCATCAACTGTGGAATCTGTCCACAAACTTCATCTTATACCAGCTTTAGGCACACAAGGTCCAAATACCTGAAAACCAAAAAATAATTTTTCTGTCCATCCATCCATCCATCTTTGGTTTGACGATGACAATATGGCACTTAATATAGTGCCACTTCCTGTCCTCATTCCCCTTAGAGAGTGATTCCCTGAGGACAACCAGTCTAAAAACCTTCTAAAACGATTTCCTTTAAAAGGCAGAGGAAGTCACTTTAGTGCATCCATCACTCACTGTTTGAAATAAAACTCTAGAAATAAGTATCAACATGCACATAGTGATGTCCAAATCCATCTAAACTCAAGCAGGGGGCATGCAAAATGTTCGGAGGGAGATAAGTGATAAAGAACTCATCTAACTTTTATAAGTTCTTCATCTCAAGGCCACACATCACACTGGGGCAGAAGGAAGGGGGAGAGTCCTCAAAACGTATACACTGAGAGACAACAGGTTACTGCTGCTAATGGATGCATGGCTGGTCCACTGGTTTCTGAATCTGTGGCTGTTTGTCCAGTGAAATTCAAACACGAGTCCAACACGTTAAGATGCTGGTGGGGCAGCTCTGGGGTATGGCTCAGAGTCTACCTTCTGCCTTCTGCCTTCTTGGAGGGTCCCCAAGGAGCCAAACTAGGACCTGTGGGGTGAAGAACCTCCTGGAAGGACCACATGCTCCTGCTGTCTAGATGGAAGAATCTAAAACAGCTGTGCACGGTCCCTGCAGAGAGCAGATGCTCCGACCCCTGCAGCTTGCGAGGGTCCCCTTATCCCAACCACACTGGATTCCCAGTTGTGGGACTCAACAGCAACGACACGAATGAATTCTGGCCAAATCAGGGTGTGTACATGGACACACAGTTACAAAAGTAAAATGTTAAATAAGATCCACAGACTCGTGGCCTGGAGTCTGGGTTGAGCTCATAGATGCATTTTTGCTTAGTTGACAAATTGGGAGAGTTCATCTAAAAATTGATGGTTTCTGGCATCACTTGGAAAATGAGACTATTTGGCACCGCAGGCCTGTGTGTGTGCTAGGAAACCATGAGCTGACATCTCTACCTCCCAATCTGTCTCTGGGATCTGAATCCACAGCCCTGTCTCCAGGGCTCACACCTGCCCCCCACCTGCACCCACCGCACTCAGCAACCGCCCACCTTGCTTCTGATCTTTGCTTAGTTTGAGTTACAAAACCTCTCAAAAATATGTATAGGAAGAGTCTCATTTCAGAAACAAAATAGTTCCAGTTTTCCTTTAACGGAGTAAATCTCTTTCACATATACTCATTCACTTTATTTTCTATCTGTTAAATTTTTTTTCTGGAAAAACCAAACTAATCCTGATATAAGGAAACAAAAGTATTTTCTGTGATGATGCATACATATATCCGTTTAACTGAAAGCAAAAAAATTAAGAAGGTAAGAAATATTGTTTCTGCCCTAAACATACAGTTGAGGGATCAGAAACAGGTACTCGCCTTTGAATGGAAATGCGTGAAGACACGCGCTTCGACTTTGAGGCAAACCAGTGGCCCAGAGGCAGAGCCACGGCACAAGGGACAGCCGTGTGGGCTTCACAGGGCTGTGGAAACCACCCCACACACACACCAGCGTGAGCGGTGCCGGCCACACTCCCACGTCCCAGCATTTCTGTGCTTAATTTCAGTAACTCCATCAGTCAAAGGAATAAGCAACCCTCGAAAGTTTAGGGAATATTTTTAATAACTGCATACATTTCACATCTAATTGCAGTAGGTCATAATTTCTAATGCTTATTTTTACACACACACAGTCTAACATGTAATTTCATTTTTGTTCTTGAATGACTGTCACTAATTCACTGGCCAAGTATACCGTCCCTGCTGCCAGTTTTTTCTCCGTGAGCGTCTACAATACCTGCCGCACAGGGAGTTTCCAACACTGTTGAAAATACATTTAAGCATAAAACGGAGATGCTTTGTTTAAAATCACTTCCTCCTCGCTCACAGTACTTGAGGGCCTCGGGTTCCACTGAATGGTGATTCCTCTCACGTGAAGGAGTTATTAATTAAGACTGAGGAGCTCAAGCTCTCACTTGTGGAGAAGCCAACGACTTTGTCTGATTGCCTGAGAGGTGCAGATCTTGACATGGAGACCACCCAGGACACAAGTGCTCCTGAGCACGGCTCCAAACATGGTCAAGGTCGGCCCGAAGTGCACCGGACCCACGAGGCCAGGCTCCGCTGGAGACAGCCCCGCCTGAGTGGGGGCCGCCGTGCCCACAGTCAGGCTGAAGGGCTGGGGATCCACGCCCACCTGGCCACCAACCGCCAGTGAAGACACCTGGCTCTGCCGCTGCTATAGTAGTTAGCTAAGTCGAATTCTTACACCTACCCCTGACAGCTAAAGGTGTGTTGAAGAGAAGGCCCCAGTGCTTGCCACCCAGCCACGAGTTTCAAGTACACGATGGCTAGTAAGTAGCACTGGAGCTACAGACCAGAAATGCCAGGGTCTGCGACAAGCCTGCCCCGACCCCGGCCCTAGTAATGCCCGGAGACAATGCCTCTTGATTCTGTCCCCAGCAAGGGGCCCCCTAAACATACGCCTGTTTTGCTTTAGAATTTCATTTGTGAGTCTGAGGAATAAACTACAAAGCTGGGATCTCTTAGATGTGAAAGAACTCTTAGTGCCATGGTGGGAATTTCTTTCTTTGCAAGCACGCCTCTTTCCTGGCGCGGAGGAAGTGGGTCTGACAATTGGTTCTAACTCACCAACCTCAAGTCAGGGGCAACGGACAAGAGGCCCTGAAAGGAAGCTGCTGCTCGCGGGAGCCGAGGGGACACTTGCCTGCCCCGGGGACGAGGACAAGGCAGCGGCCTCCTTCCACGCTCTCCTTCCCTCCCCCCTCCCCCTCTCTTCTACTCTCCCTGTGGCCGGTGCATCCGCCCCACCCTCCTGCCCGCAGACAGCCTTGCACGGGTCTCAGCTTCTTCACGTCTTCCGAGCACAGGCGCTGGCACCCTTTTGTTCTCTGTCATCTTTTCAGAGATGTCGACAGAGTGATAGACTTGGATGACAGGGATAGCGTCTTCCTCCAGAGGAGGGCAGATCTTTGCTGTCTGGGATAATAAAGGTACTGTCACTGTCCACGGCAAAGGTAGGGCAGGCTCGCTGACAACCCATTATAAGAGGCTGGGCTTTCCTAAACTTGGGGTTCTTCTCCTAAGATGGAAGCCACTGTGTGCTGGTGTCACCTTGCAGGAACTGGTGCTTGGGGAAGCAGTGCATGACGATGCCGATACTCTGGCTGCTACTGCTGCAATAAACTGTCCTTCGTCTTGACCCAAGAGTCTCATTGTCCATGAACCTGTGGCAGGCCAACCTGTTAGCTCACAGGGAGAACTGGACCCTGCCCAGTGCTTGCCATCTGTTATAACACTGACCCTCCAGCGCGCCCTGCCCCATGGCCTTGAGCCCCTACTGTGCTAGGCAAAACCAATGTTTGCCCTCAGCATACCTATAATCTGGTCTGGTGGACGGTAGCAGGCAGGTCCACATGCAGCCAAAATGTGAGAGCTGCAAGAATGTATGAGGGGCAGGAAGCCCACCCTGCTGGAAGGGGCAGGAGACACTCCATGGACACTGCAGATTTATTTTAGACTGGAATTAGACCCATCTAGATAAAGAATAGGTAGGAAGAGGAGATACTACCTTATACTATTCCAGGACAACCTAGACTGCTCTTCTCATTGACTCATGGGACATAAAGCTTTCATTAGACATTTCCAGTCCAATCTATTTCTCCTCCCTCAAGATTCTTTGCCTTTCACATCCCTCCAGATGAAAATCAGACAGATGCACGTAAACGTGTCCATCAAAAAGCATGTGCAAGGATGTTCACAGCAGCACTGTTCATACCAGCTCCACGCTGGGAACGACAGAAATGTCTACCCACTACAGGTGTGCCGTGGTACAGTGGAACGTCACACACCAGCAAGGACGGACTCCTGACGTGGGCCACCACAGCAATGAGCACCACAAATAGAACAGAGAGCATGAGAGAGAAGATGAACACAAGAGCCCCAACTGCTAGCACCCAGCTCAGGAACAGGCGGAACTGTCTCCAGAGCAAGAAATCAGAGGATCACACCTGTGTGTGGGGTTGGCGGTGGGCGGCGATGGGAAGGGGCACCTGGGGGGTTCCTGGGGGGCGGGGCTGGCCACCTGTCCATTTGGCTATAACTTAAGATTTTGCACTTTCTACGTGTATGTTATATCAATAAAATTTGCCCCAAAAAGATAAAAAATGTCATTTCAATGGTTTTAAATGCAGAGGTCAGGTCAGGAAGTATAAGAGATGGAATCAGTTTGGGCAAGTGTACAGTTTTATTGTCCTTGAAGAGCGGTTCCACCCTAAACAGTACTGGACGCCAGCTTCCATAGAAAGGCGGTCACAAAAGGACCTATTTGGCATTTGTTTTGGTATTTTCCCCAAAATATTATCTGCAATACCATGAAATCATGGTTGACTACCTAGCCCCTACGAACTCAGAACGAGCGTTTCCCCCAATGCGGCATCTATGGATCAGCTGGCACTCGCCCAGACTAGCGGGGGGCGCTGCATTACCATGCTAATCCACGTCCTCCCAGCGCCACTTCCTTGATATGGATATGCGCGTGTGCTTACTGGGCCGCCCTGATTAGTGCAAGCTTCCATGTGTCAAAAGCGCCAGATCTTTCCAAAGAATAATTTTAGCTGTACTTACATCCCTAAAGTGTAAGAGTTGATTTGAAAAGGTACTTACCTCCACCATATGCTATTTTTCTTTAAACAATTTGCATTTCAAAGTGAATATGGCATTTATATCTGAATGCACATCAGTATGTTGCCTGATCTGATCTCAAATGAGCATGAAAAAGATGCTGGTTTTCTATTGAACAAGAATGTTTTCATCCACCAAATGACATCAAAGACAGAATTCCTCTTTTAAGCTATAGGCTTATTACATTAAAAATAGCCTGTTCTGATTTTTAAAAAATATACTCTGAAATGACTTTTTGTAGCATTCAAATAAAGATTCAACAATAATTTTAAAAGACAAAATTTTGTTCACGGCACCTTCCAACTTTGGTCTGTCTTCACAAACAGGACTTAACTGCAGCAAAGGGTTGAAGTAGGAAGACGAGACTTGGCATTTGTCTTGCTGGTTAAACAAGCCCGAACAGCGCAATAGGTGACACTGAACTTTCATGAACACTGTGGGGGGACCCCCCCAAAATTCTATGAGAACCTGAGTGTAAAACAGACATTTATCCCCGTTGTGGAATTGTATATAACTTAAACATAATGATGCGAACACGATCGCTAGGAGCTCACCCTTCCCCTCGCAGAGGTCTCAACCTTTAGAAACATCCAGAGAAAAATCTAGAAACATCCGGGTTTTTAGGTCCAGTCGCATTCACATATAGCTTCAAATCTTACAAAAACTCAGCCTGAGCAGCGGCCTTGCAAACCCACAGCTGTGCCACACCCCGTTCTGAGCGCGTGGAGAAAACCAGGTTCCCCAGAATCGCAACTGGACGGGGGAGGCTACCGGAATGGTCACGTCCCTCCAAACCAGGCCTGCACCGTCTGTTCCGCCCTCTAATTATAAACCCGAAAAGAATATAATTCACAACACTACCATACAGAGTGAGATACAAGTGATTTCGGTGCCTGTGAGCAGGGCCCACCTGGGTCAGTGTTTGCACCGGAAATCTGCCCCCCCTTTTGGCATCCGGGATTTCAGGCCAAGAGGATCTTTTCCAAGGACACATCCGGCATCTTAAACGTGCAGGCCTGCAGGACCTGCGTCCGTGATACGTGCTCTGTAAAACATCGCAATTCAACACATCTGCTGTTGAGACACGAATCTGGTGTTTCCCTACACGGTACGTTTTGGGGGTTATATATTTTCCACATTATGTTTATCAGAAATAAAAGACTGTAGAGCCCAGACCCAATCACGATGACAAATGTAACAACTATTGCTAAATACAGCATGTGGCTAAGTGCAGAATTCAAAATCCTGGACTTAGATAGTTCATGGTTATTTCCTAAAATGTGGAAATAGTTAATTTTATTCTGATTTTTCCCTGTTTTCATTATCATGTCAAGGAAAAAAATAACAGGACTCTATTTTGTTGTATAAATTTCTTAAAACTTATTTTGCAAAATTATACAGATATACAATAATGTCAATTATGACAAAATCCCATCCAATAGATCAGTTCGTTATTTAATATTTGCATATATTTTTCTTAGTTATAACTATAGAAAAGATGTAATTTTATATTATGCTTTGTTAAGATAACTTCCTAGCCGTTCTCTTATGGTGTTACATAATCTTCATAATAATTTTAAATATGTAACATTTTATTGATTTAATGTAGATAATTTATACTAGCATTTTCCTACTTTTATATAGTTTTGGTTGTTTCTAACTTCTCATTCTCATAAACAACACTGCAAAGGACATCTTCTACTTTTAAATTTTCCTCAGCATAAATTCTCAGAAGAGTTACTACTGGGACAAACAGCATACATATCTCTCCAATTCATAATAAATGTTGCCAATTAACTTTCTTAATGACCAGTGGCTAAAAGAAGATGGAACCTGGGCATCTTTAAAGCAATTCAGTCCACAATTTGTAAAATGGATAATAATAAAGAAATGGTGATAATAATGATGATAATAATATGCCCCATGTGGTTAATATAATGATCAAATTATGTAAAACACTCTGCAAACCGCAAAGCCTCTGCAGATACCAGTTGTTATTAATCTCATCAACAGTGGGTTTTCCTTTTCTCTATAGTTTATTTTTTAGCAAACGCTTAAAATGGAATATTGCTAATTTTGTTTGTCTTTAAAATCTAAAGAGTCTGAATATTTTCCTTATGCTTTTCCTGTAATGGAGCCTCTTCATGTGTGAATCGCTCATGTCGTCTGCCTCCTGTCTGTCTGTTCTGGCGTTGCCATGGCTTCGCAGGGCTCAGGCCTCCACTCGGTGAGTGTCTGCGGAGCACCTAACGTCAGCCGGCGAAGTGCTAGGGCTGAGGCCGACTCCACGACACCCAGTCTTCCAAAATTCTAAAGGTCTGATGATCAGAGTTATGCCAACATTAAAGGTACAGTTTATAAAAGGAAAAGAGGAGAGATAGAAAAACCACGTGCCTGGGACATGACGCGTGCAGTAGCTGAAGGACATCACCTGGCAGCAGGTGGCGATGAGCTGGAGAACTAGAATCACGGCTCACAGCCCATCACTGGGTTGTTGCTCTGTCTTGGGGACGGACACAATGTGGCATCTGATACAATTCAAGATAAAACACTAAGCACACCAGAAGGTAAGTTCTCACTTAGGTGATTACATGTAGAAATAAGTATTTACCCAAGAGACCAGTCTGCTTTTTCCAACCATACAGTTCAACACCAAACAGAAAAAGAAAGTACAGAGCCCAGAACCAATGGCAAATGTAATCACCACTGCATACAGCCACGTGGCCATGCTCAGAATTCAAAATCCTGGAACTAGACAGTTCACGGTCACTTCCTAAAATGTGAAAATAACTAATTTTATTCTGATTTTGTAATAATGAGTTTTGCACAGTGACGTCTCACCTTCCCATTTTTATCTGCTTAAGGAACACTCGCTACCACTGGCCCTGAAGGTGCTCACGAGAGAGCGTTACTGTGTCGCTCAGCCACAACCCATGTCTTGGTATGAGTTGTGTGAACTGGTGATTTGCAGTACAGTGACAATGACGTATGGCAACACTACAAACATGGAGAATAAAACTAAGGATTTTTTGTTTGTTCAGCCTCTTGATGTGCCATGCACAATGGTTCCATCTTTAAAATATTCTTTCTCCTTTATATGACAAACACAATAGGGGCTCTTCACACAAATTCCATTTTGATTTGACCATAGCGTTTTTCAGGGGTGCTTTCTCTGGTCGTCACTGCATTTTATGGTCCCTTTCAGGAAGGAGGCCACGGTGGCCACACGGCTCTACCCTCAGAAGTCCTCACTTCTGCTTCTTTCTCTCCCTCCCAGCTCTTACAAAATGATCTCTCACAACGGCATAGAGCAATGACGTGGAAAATACGGAGCGCTAAGGAAGCCCCTGCTCAGAAGTCTGATGACACAAGGTGGGGTACTTGTTTGCCGGTCGGAATGTTTCTGGGTTTTACCGCTTGTTAGAAAAATTCCAGAAAGACAAATGTTCTCAGCCTGAGTGGTCACTACCAGGCAATCGGCCACAGGTTTGGGGGTGGACAAACATCACGACCACCCTGAAACATTCTCCTCTGCCACTGTGGGAAGGGACAGTAGGAAGCAGGCACATCGCAGACCCGGCCCTCGCCCGGAAGGGCGGAGCGCTGGGCGGAGCTCGGTTAGGTCCCGGCGCAGGCTGAGGGCAGGGACGAAAGCTGAGATCCTTCCCGCGCTGCTGCTTTCCTACAGCTCCTCCCCTGCTGGCCGCGCCAGTGTCTCGAAAGCACCGTGTCAACAGCAGAAACACTGTTCTTCACCAAACACACGTTTTTGAGAGGCAAAGAAAAAGTTCTCAAAGCAACTCTTTTTACTTCCAGGTGCACCTGCTGCCACAGAGATGCGTGGCTCAGTGTCCTCACCACCCTCTTATGTCGTGAGCCGAAATCATCAAGAATCAAGCTGCTTTTGTTAAGTTCTTACAGAAAACAACACTCCACTTAGAGTTGAAATACATGAAGGGTTCCTTAAATTGGAAGTATCATTCTCACTTATTTTTGAACTGTCCAAGGATCTGGACCCCCAAGGCGACCAGGGAGGAACTGCTCTCTGAAGGAGGCCGACTGATCTCACCCTCAGTATCTACCACTTACATTTCATAGAGTGGCTAATGCTTGGTAGTATTTCCTTAATGAAAAAATAATCGCCAAGTCAGGAAACTGAAAGAGGATAACAAAGAAATAGAAATAATGGTCTATGCCTTGAAGAGTTTACAATTTAATGATGGAAACAAGAGAAAACAAACTTGCCTAACCCTCAGTGGGAGAAACGTAAAAACACCGAAACAACTAACAGTCTAAGAATGCATTTCTCATCAGAGCTGAAGATGCTACAACTCTTACCTACAATAAAATATTAGCTTCAGTGTCTTTTAATTTCAGATTTAGCTAACTTCCTGAAATTTTAGTCTAAGAGAAACCTCACAAAGCATTAATTTTTTTCCTAAGACAATTATTAAATGGCTATCACAATTGATTCCAATAAAACTTGGTTTGCAAAAGCAGATATCACATGATACTAATTTGGGGATTTTTTTCAGAAAAATAATTCTCAACCAGTAAAGCTTCCCTTTGCAAGTGTTCTACCAAGTTGCTAGAAGGGTGTTCAGTAAAAGCACCCAATTTACACATCAGAGAATTAAATGTTGTAACTGAAGTCTGAAGTGTGGGAAATTCCCCCGGTGACCATGGCCGACACGGGTGTTCCACCATGTTCCACCGAGCACACGTGGGCCAGCAGCGCACATCCTGGACACGGAACAGACTCCGGAGTTATTAAAGTGTTTTCTAGACCATTTGAAACTAAACAAAGAAAAACTTTGTTTCCACGAGACAACAACGGATCTAGTTTTGATGTCGCGTTATTTTTTTTTAATAGCTATTACCACTGTAACAGCAGCTTCGCGACTCTGCGTGTGCAGTGTGAGCAGTTTTGATAAACAGCCTCTGCGGGCCACACAACGGGGATAATGTATCCTTAAGTACCGCCAATGAGCTGCCATTCTGCACAGCCAATTACTTCTGTGCGTCTGTCACTCAAAGGAAAAATGACTGAGCCCATTAGATCAAACCTTTGTCACTGTTCCTAATGCACTCTTAGGCCTCATTAATCTCCGGGAGCAGCAACAGAGCCGCCGGTGCCTCATTGCCTCCCCCGAACAGGCCCACGTGAAGCCTCTCATCTCTCCCCCAAGTGCACCGCGTTAATCAAGCTCTCCTTATTACCCCGGTCCCTGTCACGGCGGAGAGCGCTCCCTCTTAAATGCTCTCATTATGACCCATCTTTAGAGCTGGCTAAGTGGAAAAAAAGAGAGAGGGAGAGAGGGAGAAAGAGGACGAGGGAGAAAGAAGAGAGGAAAAGGCAAGTCCGATCACATTAATATTCATGACAATAATTAGTATTCTAGGTCACTGAATATTCATGCTATTAGTTTGGTTTTTTTATGGGTTTGCTGGATGTCCTGATTGCTGAAGTGTGGAGAAAACAGCATGGTTGAGGCTTTAGATGTCAACGGCAGTTCAATACTCCAAACACATTTGCCATCCCCGCCTCTCCACCCCCCCTCCACGGAAAATCAGCTCCAACCCTCCCGAAGGCTTTAATATTTCGCAACCACTGGGGGGCCTACATCGGGGAGGGGGATGTGGAGGAGAAGGGGAAAGGTTTCCTTTCACAAAGATCCAAGCATCAATCTGGTTAGGATAAAAACATGCCCATAGTTGCAAAAACCCAACAAAGACACACTTTCGAGACGAGAAGATATCTGTCATCCTAGAACAAAAATGTCACAATCAGGAGTTAATAGAATAAAGTGACCACAGGACACAGAACTGGAGCAGACGGCTCCATGGAGATCCACGAAAGTCCCGAAGGGCGTTTCTTCCGCCTGCGCCCCCCGCCCACTGCCATGACAGTCAATGCTGTTTGCTGGGGAACATGGGTTTATGGAGTCTAAGCCACATGTGTTCATCATGTCTACTCAAAGGCTATAGAGATGCTTTACTGCATTTGAAAAATTAATTCAGAACATAATTTCTGTCCCCCTTCCTTGCTTTTATCATAACTATGATGATGAATTAGTGATGTAATTCTGAAAAGTCATCCTGGGCCAAGCTTTTAAGAGGCATGCAGTGTGCTCTTCTCACTGGAACACAGAGGTAGACACCATTCCCCCACTTTAAAGACAAGGAAGCTGAGGTTTAGGGGGACAATGCATAAGACCCCAAGACGGGGAAGGTGGGAATTAATTTAGTGTTTCTGATTGTGAAGCCCCTACCCTTTGGCCATTATGCTTTTCTGCAGTACACATGCATGTCGAAATAACTGTCAGAGCTAATACAACTCTGCATTCTGTTATATGTGGATATAGTTTTTCCAAGCCAGCCTTGCCAAAAACTCGTGTCAGAAAATGCTTTTGGGCATTTTACTTCCTTTTCTGGAAGTACACTTGAAATTCGAGTTGGGTAGATTCTCTAAAATGTGGCTTCTGGTGGATCCCCATTAGAATGGCAAGGTTAAGACAACGCAGGTTCCGTGCCAAAAGCATGGAAACGCACAATGCCATGGACGTTCTAAGGAGTGAGTGACCTTCGATGAGGAAGGCAGGATTTAACTAGGCCTGAATAAAGAAACATATTTTGGAGTAGTCTTTTTTGTTTTCTGGAGTAGATCCT
This sequence comes from Eulemur rufifrons, assembly GCF_041146395.1. Classification (NCBI taxonomy): domain Eukaryota; kingdom Metazoa; phylum Chordata; class Mammalia; order Primates; family Lemuridae; genus Eulemur; species Eulemur rufifrons. The sequence continues at coordinate 4,438,238 of NC_090983.1, forward strand.
TAAGTAATTTTTTCAAAGACCCCTTAAGAGGGAAATGTCCCATAGCCCTGTATGTCATCTAAAGACGTATTTTTTCCCACCTTCCTTTGATTGGTAATGGGCTTTGCATAGGCTTCTAGGTTCAAAAGTACTTGTCCTTAGAAGAGAATATTTCCATTATCTTTAAGCATGCCGTGTTGCTCTTGAGAAATCTACAGTTTGTCGGGTTTCTTTCTCTGTATGTAACCTTGTTCTTTTATCGTGGATGCTTTTTAGGATTTTATTTTTACAGAGCTTCCTCTCCCATCCAACTTGACACTTGACTCTTCAGATGTCCTTGTTCACCTCTAGCATATTTTCTTCTGTTATATCTTTGATCACCAGTATTGTCTTTAGCCACCTTCTTCGTGGTATTTAACCTATTGAATTTTTTATTTTTGCAATCTTTTTTCTTGAATTTCTAAGAACTCTTTCTTCTATAATCTTTTCATATAATCTTTTTTGCCTTGCTTCATTTTATGAGTATGATAACTAACCTTTTAAATCTTTCTGGTGGTAGTTATAAGTTCCTCTTAAATTTGCTCTCCCCGAATTGTCACACTTTTTCTCCTGAAATCAACTGTCCTTTTTGTTCATCTTGGTTGTCCACTCACATTTATGAATAAGAACACGTTGGTCCATGAGGCAGATGAAGGGGTTTTCTCTGCAGCCTTGGGCAACTCCTTCCCGAATGAGAAGGCTGGTTGTGGGCTCTGAGCAGGTGTGTGGCCCATGCTGACCGGTAGGTTCCAGTTTAGACCGACAATGTGACAATGTAGGGGGATGTGGGTAGGCTGATGCCACCACCCCAGCCCCCGCCCCGCAGGCTCCTCTGCCCTGGTCCAGAAGTGAGACATGAGCTTAGTTATCAGTAGGACACAAGGTACGTACTTTGACAATGCATTTTTCTTCCTCCTTCCAAAGCCCATGGCAAAAACTGACATTAAGATCACCACATTTTTAGCATTTTAACCTGTGAAATGTAGTCATTATTTCAATACTGGCAAACCACTTCCCAACTCTAGGAATAACAAAACACCTCCACGCATGGTAATTTCCTATCCAATTGCCCCATTTGTCGCTTTGGCACTTATCACAATCTGCAGTGATCTTATTTGTGTGTTTATCTTCTGACTCCTCCACCCTCACTGCAGTGTAAGGCTCCTACAGGGACAGTTTTGCACTGCTCCTCACCGTCCAAACCTCCAGAGTATTAATCAGGGACGGGTGCGTGGTGGACTCAGTGACCACGGGAAATGAACAGCTTGAGAGGCAATGCAATGAGTCAGTGAACTGGTTGGCAGAAATGAAAAGTCCACACTGACATACAGTTAGGCAGTACAGCATTTGGAATATGGAATGCATTATGACTGCAAACTTGAAAATCAAGAGAAACATTCAAATAGCTATTACAAAAATAGAGTTCAGTAAGATGGGTGGACACCCAAAATATAAAAATTAGGAGCTTTCTGATTTCTTACCAATTAGACGAGATAATAGAACCCACCCCTCCAAAAAGGATCAGGCTCACAATGCACCAAAATTGTAAGCTAATAGAGTGGATTAACAAGATACATCCAGGATCTACACAAAGAAAACCTCTAAACTTTACTGAGGGTATAAAATAAATTTGAATAAACTGAGAAGGAATAGTGTCCCATGATGAGCTCAACATAGTGAAGGTGTCAGTTCCAACTCAATTAACTGACAGCTTGAGACCAAGGCCAATTAAGGTCACGATGGGCAGGAGCATGTTTCAAGTTATTCTTAAGTTCAGTTGAAAAAAATAAGGGGGTAGCAATAGTTAAGAAAAGCTGGAAGATAAGGATTAAACTGTGTTATACTACCAGATGTAAATTGAGCCATACGCTACACAAGGTGAGGCCATGCAGCGACAGTGGCTCAATGGAATAGATTTGAGAGCCCAGAAACAGCCAGTTCGATTAAATGATTTAGTTGTACAGCAAAGGAGACATATGGAATTAACAGGGAAAGAAAAAAATTTAAGGAGCAAAAGGACAATTGGTTATTTATTTGAATAAAAATTTAATTAGATTTCCTGTCACACACAATAGGCCCAAACAAATGAAGGGTGGAGTAGTGGTTAAATATATTAAAAAAAAAAAAGAATAAAAGTACTGTAAAAATTATAAATATACACATATGAACTGTGATCTAATTTCCAAATTATTAAAAACTTTGTAAATAGCTTAAAGTAGAAACCACAGAAGTAAAAGGTATGCTTTGATCATAAATAAAAAGGAGGGAAAACCTTAGACATGTAAATAAGACCACAAAATTTAAAAAGCGAGTAATAAACTGGTGGATTATCTGCAAAATAAATTATAAAGTATTAACATCCTAAATATACAAAGAGTTGTTACATATCAATAAGAAAAAGATAGGAACCTAGCATGAAAATGGGCCAAGGATACTTCTGAACGATCACATCATGAGAAGTACACACGGCCAATACACATGGGATGTTCACCTTCACTACTCGTTGAAGAAATCTCCAAATAAAGTACGATGTATTTTTATTGCTCCACAGATTAGCACAGCTTCTAAAAATACTATTTAATAACAGCACTAGCAAGTGTGTGTTGTGAAATGGGCACTTGCTTTATGGATAGAAGAGTATTTTATATAAAGCCTTTCTAGAAGTTAATTTGGAAATATATATCGAGAACCTTACAAATGATTCTGTCTACTGGTAGTCACTCCACTTATGGACATTGATGCTAAGGCCACAGTAAGTGTTTCATACAAAGAATCAGGTACATATATATACACGAGGTCTCTGTGAATGAAAAAAGTTACTACAAGGGAAGGCATAAAACACTTATCTAATTCAATCACAAAAAGATAAGGAAATGAATTACAAAAAGGAAACATAAAAAGAAACAAACGCCTCCAGTTAACCTAGAACTCTAAACAAAATAGGAGAATTCAAATCAGTCGAGAGTGAAGAATAAGAAGGTTAAGTTGCATATTAAATTTTTTGGCAAATAGCTCTAAAATAACTAACACCTATTTTTAGCTAAACGTCCATCACTTAAATGTAGCATCGACTTATTTCAGTTAAATTTGCTGTGTTTGAATTCTTCACATGACAGAGCATTTTATGAATAATGATTTTAAATACAGGAAACTCAATTTCCAAAGAGTAATTTAGAGGATAAAACCTCAAATCCCCAAAAGCTTTAATTTCTTAAGCAAGAAAGAACATGTCATTTTCCAGATTAATGCTCATGTTTAGGGGAGGTCAATGCAGATTAAATCCCACAATATTGTAATGAAGTACCACCTCTTACGGAAGCGCCTCCCGCACGGCTCAGCCACATAACCTGAGGATTAAGCTGAGAAACCAACAGGGAGGGGGTATCTGAGGGTCTGTGCGCTCTTCCCGACACCTGCCGTGACCTCGCCGCATGCTTAGTCAGGGTGCCACGTCCCCGAGCACTGCTGTGACCATGAGGCATTTTCTTCTCTCACAGTTGCTCTTGGTCCTGCTAACGTCACATCCCTGCTCAGCATCCAAAGAAAAGGGACAATCAAACAGGGTCCCGACACGGCATTAACCTGGCTGAGGGTTGGAAAGCTGTGCTGTCCTCCACCGACGGGTGTGACCAGGGGAAACGGATCTCAACCCTGTCCCAAACTCTCTCATTTGCCCAACAGTAAGGGTCTTAAATAGAACAAAACCAAGTACTGCACACAAAATCCACCCCCTCGATGGAGAGGCCGCAGTGGTTTAGAGGGCCTGTTGTGTTTTCTATCTATAATCACGCATCGTATTTTCCTTAGGACAACAAGTGGCACTCAGCACCAAAGAACGTAAGTCTCAGGATTAGGAAGTTCAAAATCCTAATCTTGCATATTCAACACTTTTTCACATACGCAGCTCTTCCCTCATCCTCGTCTCAAACTCAGCACAGACATCCCCGTTCCCTGGGGCCTGGCCCCACCTCCTGGGCTAGAGCCGGGTCAGACCCTGGACCACACCATCCACCATCGACCACATCATCGCTGGGTCTTCACACTGGCCCCAAGCCTGCCTGCTGCGGCCTGCCACTTGCACTGCAGGGGTCCCATTGTTTCTCCCCCTCTGGAGGGTAAGGTTCTTGCGGTAGGAATCATATCTTGCTCATCTGTGAGCCCAGGGCTCAGGGCAGTGGCTGGCACACACTAGAAGCTCAGAAGCTCCATAAATGGCTCAATGTAGCCATTCCACAAAGTGTACATATTTTAAAACAACATGCTGTGATGATAAATATGTACTATTTTTATTCGTCAATTAAAAAATAAACTCACTAAATAAATAAACGGGTAGACGGGACGTGACGGGCTCGAAGGGGAGGTGGAACATCCGCTGGTGACTGCCCTGCACAGGAACTCAGAGGTCAGGGGTTCCGTGTCCACAGCACACTGCCTGGCACAAAATCAGTGCTCAATAGATATTTTCTGAATAAATGAATAAATAATGTAATATAATAAAGTAATGAAGACTTTAGCTTTTTATTCACTACAGATTTTGTTTTCTTTCTTGGGGACTTCTTTCCTCTGCTCCCACCCCAGGGCCAGCACCGCCCCGGCGAGGGTGATCGCAGGGAAGTCTTGGAACGAAGCCCAGCAGGTCACGGGAGACCACGCAAAAGCACCTGCTAACCTTTTGGGAAGGAACTGACGCTGCCTTCAGCAGAAAGACGATTTTTATTTCAATTGGTAGCTGCAGCTTGGATTTGTGTCACACTTCACGTTTCCCCAGCACTTCGACGTTACCTTACCCGACACCACCCCCTGCAACACAGACGGGCAGGATCGGCCCAACACGGCGGTAGAGAACCAGCTCGTGACCTAACACCGCACGGCGGAGCCCGGCACAGTGGACCCCAGACTCTCACTCCTTCTCCTTGCCCCACTTTCGCCAACCAAAATCATTCACGCCACGGACCCGTGCAGTCGGACCATCCCTCTTTAAAAGCACTTAACGTGTCAGAAGAGGGAAAACGTAGCATCTTTGAGAGGCAGAGACATATGCTAGAAACTACAGAAGAAAAGAAATGTTGTGAGAAGACTGGAGGTAGGTGGGAGAGAAGAAAGCGACTTTTCTTTACTGGAGGAAACAACAAAAATTCTTGAAGGGATTCCACATGTGAAGGAGTCTGATGGTCAGTGGGAGGACTCAAGTGGCTCTTTAATACTTTCTCTGATAAAGTAGTCACGGAAAGGTCGAGGCCACAGTGCTATCATTTGCGAAGACTCTTAAGCAAGTGACTGATGACACTCTGAATGGCTTGCACTGCACACAGAGGCCAAGGATTTCTAAATACATTAAATTTTCAGAAAACAGTCTTTCTTTAATCCTGAATGAAAAAATCCTCCTTTAGAAGAGAATAACAACTAAAGTTGCATTAAAAAATGACAGATGATAGTTAAAATTTAAGACTGAGAGGATTCACATTTTTATTTTTATTTTTTTTTTAGAGACGAGGGTCTCACCCAGGCTGGAGTGCAGGGGTGTGATCCTAGCTCACTGCAGCCTTGAACTCCTGGGCTCAAGTGATCGCCTCGGCCTCCCAAAGAGCTCAGGTTACAGGCTTAGCCACCGTACCCAGCCCAGGATTTAAATTTTAGATAGGTCAAATGGTTTCCTTTGAGTCTTGTTCCGAGTAGTTTTCCCAATTTCGCATACGTAGTTATGAGAAATCAGTTACTCCTTGATACTTTCACAGTTAATTCATGTTTTTTATAAGGCCCTTAAACGTCCATTCGCGTGTAAAACTCTACTTTCAACTCCCCAGCCCTGGGACAGCCTAGATGCTTGGTTTGTGCAGCTGTGACTCAAAGCACCACCATTTGTTTGCTGGCATTCACGGGACCCAGAAGTGTAGCGGAAATAATCAGCCACAGAAGGGATGAGGTTTCTAAACTTTCATCTACAATGTGATACCTGACATCGCCACTTGACCTTAAGAGTTCAACACCGTCCTCAAGCCAGTACCCCCTACTGCTGTCGAACTTGATTTCCTGGCGTGGGTGTTGTCAGCTTACCTGAATTGGGTGAGATGTGTAAACTGCTCATGTCCTTGGACAGGCCATTGGTTTTAGGGCTGGAGATGGGCGCGCAGGCCGACGTGGCTCGGGGTGGCCTCTTCCCTGGGACTTTCACAGTGGTTCTCAGCAGATCAATCTCTTTACCATGAACATTCTGCATGTAATCCTGTTTAAAACGTTAAACATCCAAGAGAGATTAACAGGAAGACCTTTTACAACCTAGGACAAAAGGTTCTATCAGACATCATGGGTTGTAATCCTATGACCCTTCCACTGTGGAAATCACGTTAAAAACAATAAGATTTTGATGTGTACAGTACTGGTGGCATCATCATCATATTTAAATCAGAGTTTGCTTCCGTGTCCTGAACTAACCCAGGCACTAGAAACAGGAGACACGGTAGATGTTTCCTTCACGGGGGATTAGAAAATAAGTATACAAATAAAATCCTATTTTTTGAACTCTTGCTTATTACATGGCATGTGAGGAACCTGGGCTTCTGTAAATGCTAGGTAAAATTCCATACATAGAGTAGGAAACTATTTTGTAAAAACCTTTCTGTCTCAGATGGGAATACCATGAAACATCTAGACAAGACTGAAGCTGTCTGGTGGGAATTCCAGTGAAAACTGTAGGCAAAGGTCTTTTGTTAAGGACCAGGATGATGTCTGGCACTGAAAAAACATGGAGCTCTGGGATGGGTGTACAAAAGCGCAATGTTAAAAACAAAGTGCGTTACGTGGCGCTCAAATATGTTTCCCCAAGTAGGTTCACTGCACTCCTAAAAAGAATGTGCTTCTTTCTCCTCTTGGAGGCAAATGACCAGCAGTTATCAGGGAACTACAGGGAAGCCTAGGTTGACAGTGAAGTTCTTTGCACAGGTCACTTAACAACTCACTGTGGAGTAAAGGGAGGCAAAAGGCACGGAGAGCCAGGGGGAGGGGCCTGTAGACCAGTTGAGAGTTACTGACCCTTTAATGCACTGTTTTTTTTTTTTTTTTTTTTTTTGGTAGCAACCCTCCTTGTCTGCCAGTACAGTATTCTAAGGACTCTGCACACACATTCATTGAGATTGCACATTAAGATAGAATACACAGTTGGCCCTCTATAGCTGTGCGTTCCACACCTGCAGATCCAACTAACAGATTGAAAACAAAAAAAGAAAAACCAACAAAAAATTATAATACAAATAAAAATGCAGCGTAACAACTATTTTATATAGCATTTGCATTGCATTAGGTTTTATACGTAATCCAGAGATAATTTACAGTATATGAAAGGATGTGCATAGGTTATATGCAAATACTGTGCCGTTTTATATAAGGAACTTGAGCAATGGAGAATTCTGGTATTCTCAGTGGTCCCAGAGCCAAGCCACCATGGGTACCGAGGGACAACTGTATACAATATCACTCTCGGATAAACCACATTTTGGGGTTTTAAGGATAAGCAGAAAGTGGGAATAAACACATTCTTTCCTTGGCAGTATCTTGTGAATTCCCTCTAGATTCTAAAATGAATAAATTTGTATTTATTTGTAAGTGGCTAAGTCCAGGTCTACGTAGTTTTAGAAGAACTGCTGAACAAACCTGCGTGTCCTACGCAAGGGACCCAGGCAGGTGAAAAAGTAGGATGCTGGCTTGTGACTGCCGACCAGCAGAGCTAGCGGTGAGGAGAGAGAACGAGACGAAGTTCTAGAAGCAAAGTGCAAGGGCTGGAGGCCCCTATCTGTGGGACGAGGAAAGCTGGCCAAATGGCACCGAGGGAGCTGCAGGGGACACAGAGAGCTGCAGGGGATCCAAAGAAGGACCCCAGTGGCTTCTGGGAAACAGGCCATTCATCTTTAAACCGCAGGACAGTGTCCGTACTCCGGCAGGTGCAGGGTCTGAGCAGGAGTCACCGGTGTATCAACAAGCAGGAAGTGCGCGGACAGAAGGAACCATACAAGGAACCGGAAGTACAAGATTCCAATTCAGGGGATGGACACGTGGCTCCGCAGGGCAGAGGGTGAGAGGGCTGCTCTCTCCCATCCACCCGTGGGAGGAGAGCGCGTGCGGGGGGATGGGGAGGTGGGGACGGGATGTCAACCGCCAGACCTTCCCCTGACCCAAGCAATTTTGAGGGGGCCACACGGGAGTCAACCCAGACTCCAAGACAAAGGGTGTAGGAATTCTCAACAGGGAAGGGAGGGCAGGAGGAGAAAGTCCACAACGTGAGGGGACAGCCACGCCGGGGAGACATTCTGACAGAGAGATACAGAGCCCCAGAAGGGTTGCCAACACCAGCCCCCGGAGCAAATGATGCTTCAGGGTCCCCATGACTCCTTGAGGAGAGACCTCAAACACCAGCTCTTGGTGCAGCATGGAAGTTTACAATCTGAGGTCAGAGCAGGAGAGAGAACAGTGAGCTGAGGGCAAACGGAGAAAGGCCCAGCAGCTGCCCCAGTGGGGCGGATTCGGAGCAGCGGCGAGGCTGGCCACTCCTCAGCAGAAGATAACCGTGGGGAAAGGCAACCCCAGCACGCGTGCATCTGACATTAGCCTGGAGGCCAGCGGCAGAGGCCCGGAGCCACCCTGGGCTGGCGACTGTCCGAGTCATCTCCCAGGGCGGCTTGGGGAGGATGCCACTGATGTACGCAGGGCTGTCCGTGGCTGGGGCTGTCGCTGCTGGGGCTGTCGTGGTGGCTTTAGGGAAGGGGAAGGCTGTATCGAGGCCGGGAACAGCAAATGTGAACTTCGCACGCCTGACAGAAGACTCCACATGCAAATCAAGATGGTGAACTCCCTGAAATATGATCCACTATGACGCAAGCTGTGGTTTTGAAAGGATGTGGGCCAAAGAGGACAGAAAGTTATTGTTAAATTAATTAATCATACTACATTCGAGCGAAGGAAGAGGTGGGCTGGAAGAGATGGACCCTCAGGACTGCGCTACGTTTTGCGGATGGCAGATGAAAGCACACGGAAGAAGACAGTGACCTGCGGTTAGCACAGGCCATTCTTTAAAAGGGGTTGTTCTTAAACATCTTGAATTTACTTCCATTAATACCCACTGAAAATAAGCAAACCCAAGTTTCAAAACCAAAGTTAATGCTTGTAAATAATGAATTCCTTCTTGCATAGTTACTCCTTTAAAAATATCAACTTGCTATAACTTTCTTCTTTAATGCCAATTCTTAACAAATTAAAATACAATAACAGGAGTGTAATTGAGCATTTATTGCTTATGGGCTCTAAAATGAGGCTAATCAGATAGTGACTAAGCCTCAGCATGCGCTCTTTTAATAGGCATGTTTTAACATACAATAACCAGGATATTTTATTTAAAATTATTAGAGAAATGTACCAAGTGTCTGCTCTCTGGATTTGAATGTGGCAAGGGAAGACATTTATCTTCAGCGCAGCATGGGCCGGGGATCTGTTTTCTTGCCTGAGTTAGGCGCTGAAACTTCAGAAGAACTAGCTCTAAAAAAATCAGAATATAAATTTGGCAATTGTTATATTTCAAGCCACTAAAAATTTTTAAAACTTTGCAAAACACGTTTCCTAGTCACTAATAGCCCTCCAACCCAGGGCTTCCTACACGGGTGGGTGCAAAGACACAAGGGTCTGTGGCCTCCAGTTTCTCCCGTGAGAAGCTACACTGAGCTTTCTGGTTTTGAAAGAACCCATCCTTTTCATCTCTCCTCAGCTTGGTTATCGAGGCATTAAAGTTACAACCACGAAACAATGTCACCTCCTCAGAAGTGGGATGTGCAGCCCCTTGATGGGCCTGAGATAGGGACCCGTGTAAAATTAAGACAGCAAGCTCGATTTTGATATGCAAATGTTACGGGCACTACCCTTCTCCATGTTTCTCGTGGAAAATGCTGATGGAAGATAAAAGAGGCAAAAACCCTTTAACAAGGCATGAGGGTAATTCAAAGCCAAGTACTTTTAAACAGCACTTAACAAGTCCCCGGGGCCCACTCAGGAGCCAAGCCCCCCAGAGGTGCCATCTCCTGCCCCTCAACAGCTTGAAAAAGTAGTAATTGCAAACCTATTTGCATTTTTCTTCTCAAGTTGTCCATGCTCATCATGCACATTATTTTTTCCAAGCGGGCGCTGGAGCAGAGGGACCCGTTCTCGAACGCGCCAATCGCTCGGTAACTGTGCCTCACCGTCCCCCTGCAACCCTGCGCAGGCACCTTTGCCATCCCTTGTTTTTTACATTTCGCTCCTAATTATGTTGCATCTATTGCCGTACACTTAATTAGCTGCATTAATGTGATTTCTTTTCACATAGTCAAGCAATTAAGAGCTATGATTGAGTTTCATTCAATTAGCCTCAACAAACATGCTAATTGATGTCCCAGATGCAAATGAGGTGCAATGAGAGAAACCTGCTAGCAACTGAGAGCCATGTCAGAGACCCACAGCTTTCAGCTTGCTGACAGCAGCACAGCTTACCGTGGCTCCCGCCTTCCGTGGGGCTGCCTTCCGCGTAGGATGCGGAGTCATTAGTGCCTCGGTGTACCAGATCACTCCTGATACGCAGAATTAATTGATTTGCTGCTGTACAAAGTTGTCCTAGAATCTCAGTTATGTGTTCCCAGGACTGTGAGGTTGTCAAATGGGTAACACTTTGCTCCAGTCCTCATCCAAATCCGTATTAGGCTACTAAAAAACACACAAGAATTCTCCCCAAAACCACAAAGGGAAAGGTGCGTGCATCTTGTCTTGGCAATCCTGGAGCCCTCTCCGTGCCTGATGGCCTATACAGCTCTCAGTAAATGGTGAGTTCATCTTAGTCAGCTCTGGGGCATTTGGCACTTGAAGTTAAGCTCAAAATACAGCAATCCATCAAATCCCTAAAAATACTCCTAGTATATTGATTCTCACTGCCTGCGTCCAGAGATTACCTTTGGCTGTCTGGTGAAGGATGGTTTGCTGATGTGTTCATAGGGGTACCAAAAGCAGTTAACAAGATCTTAAAGCTAAGCTGAAATGCATAAATGATATGATTGGCATCTCAAAATTAGACCATCCGAAAAAAAGCACAAGGCTTTGGAATTCTGACAATGCTTAAGCCCCACTTTCTTCAAGTATAGATAATGTAATCAACATACTCCATTTCTACATAAACTTTTTAAAAGTATTAAGACTCTTAATTTCCATAATTCAGTGATGGAAAAAAACAATGGAAATCTTTGTTCCAGTTAGGTTCTCCCAATTAAGTTCTGGTTTCTGATTGCACATATATGCTAATAAATTTAATATTTATTTTAATATTTAATATTTTGACTAAGATAACTCTTCAGACATACTGAAATTTGTTAGAGTTTTTGACATGGCTAATCTAATTGAGTTTTTCCTCTTTGCATAAAATAGCTTAACAATCTTCAAAGTGCGGTCCTTGGCACCCACTTAGGGACTTTCTGATTCCATAAAATTTTCAAAACAATTCTAAAGCATTATTTGCCTCTTTATCACTATGTTGAGATTTGTTTTGCCGGTGCAACAGTGATCATGGGTAAAAATGCTGACACCTTAGCATGAATCGAGGCGGTAGCCCCGAACTGCATTGGTTGTCATTAAATCATTCATTGCCATGCTCTCTAAGTAAAAACAAATAAAACCAGTTTCACTTACAAATTTTTAATAAACCCAAACAAGCTATTTTTTAAAATTTCAACAACTGAGTACACATCTCTTTAATTTTCTGAGTTATAACATGGAAAGTATGCCACTTTTTTGGTGGGACAATATTTTTACTTGAAAGAGAGACTACGCCAGACATAGACCAACTATGGTAACTCAGTCTTGGGTATCTGGCAGATATTGTCTTGAAAATGAACAAAGCAAGCACTTTTGGGGAAACAGCTGACAGTGTTTGTGGTCAATGATGAAATATGAGCTTTCTGGAGAAAATGAGAATTTAAAAAATTTGTATCTCTTACCATGAGCTTGACACCTTCCAAAGACTTAGCAACTTTTCTGACAAGATTGGTGGTGATGTTAATGAATGGAATTTTTGGATATCATATGAAGAAAAGTGTCACCATTTTGAAATCTGCATACTTCATTTCAAAACACAGTATTTTATATATTTATTTATTTTTTGGAGACAGGTTCTCGTTGTGTCACCCAGGCTAGAATGAAGTGGCCCGATCACAGCTCACTGGAACCTCAAACTTCTAGCCTCAAGGTATCCTCCTGCCTTAGCCTCCCGAGCAGCTGGGACTACAGGTGTGAGCCACCACACCTGGCTAACTTTTTTAGTTTTTGTAGAGATGGGGGTCTTGCTATGCCCAGGCTGGTCTTGAACTCCTGGTCTCAAGTGATCTTCCCACCTCAGCCTTCCAAGGTGCTAGGATTACAGGTGTGAGCAATCACACCTGGCCAAAACACAGTATTTTTGAAATGACAGACCTATGATGTCACACGCATGGATAAAACATGAATAAAATATCATTCAAAGTACAGGTCAGTTTGATGGATTTTAATGTAGCAGAGAAGGAAAAAATATATGATTCCACATTGGATTACTAAGCTTTAGGAAACTATCACATGTTGAGTTTTGGTGAAGTATGCAAGGGGAATAGCCACAATTATCAGAAATGTCTCTTAAAATACTCCTCCCTCTTCCAACTGCACATCTGTATGAGGTAAGATTTTCTTCACATACTTTCACCAAAACAACATATTGCAACAGATGGAAGCAGATATGAAAATCCAACTCTCTTATTAAGCCAGGTATCAGAAAGATCTGAAAACACACAAAGCAATGCTGTCTCTTCTCATGACTTTGTTTTGGAAACTATACTTTCCATAAAAATATTATTTACATTAACATGTAATGGGTGTTTATTACTTTTACTTTAAATGGATTATATGAATATTTAAAGATTTTCTCCATTTGCATTTCTAACATGATGAATATCAATAGATAAAAGCCACATAAGCAAAAGCTTTTTGGGGTTCCACAGTAGCTTTTAAGAAGGTAAAGGGGTCCTGGGCCCACGAGATTTGAGAACCACTAGTCTACCTTAACGTGTGTGACTGCATGCACATAACTGGGGGAAGAACGCAAGCGTTGGACCTTGCAACAATATTGTAAGTGTTTTTCACATTTGTTTGTCTTCCAGTGGAGAAGAATGATGCATTATTCTCTATTTTCACTGTACTTCATGAATGTCTCGGCTCAAAAAGGAAGCAGTAGTTTAAGTTCTATTTTTAAAAAGCCTCACTTTTGGGCTCAGAAAAAAAAAAAAAAAAAGTATGTAAGAGAAGCCATTGTTAAGATGCATTGCTGTTCCTAAACTCCATTTAACATTATTTTCAAAGGAAACTAATCTATAAAGACACATACAGTACCATCCATTCAAAAAGATCAAGCAAATGTTCAAGCCCAACATTTATGAATAATAAACAATAGCCTCATACATAGTCATGGGCACAGAAGAAAGTCACACTCCTGAAAATACTGTAAAACTATGAAAAATCTTCTGGCCACATCCTTTCAGATCACAAAACTCAAAGACGACAATTTCTCCTTCTCTCCAAAGGATCACAGCCACAATAGCAAGGTAGGAGGCAGCTTCAAAGCACAAAGTCCTATGAGAAATAATTTTGTTTCCCAAGACAGCCAACAGAATCCCAGTGTTTCACGTTCAGAACTGCCTTGGGAAAGACCAGTTGACTTGTGCCTGTGAAAGTGACCACTGGCCATTGGAGGGAGAAGGTCTAATGGTGACAGAGGAATAGGCAATGGTTAGGAGACTTTACTCTTTACTTAGTAAGTGCTTTACTGGGTCTGGGTAATCATGGAACACGTGGTAAAAGAGAAGGCTGGGGAAGCCTTGTCTGGGACCCGTGGTGGCTTCACACGCAACGGGGAGCTGCAACACCACAAGAGAAGCCGAAATCTCCAGCCCACGTGCCGTGGCAGCTCACATCCAACATCTGTGGGCTATGGTCCAACATCAGCCCAGGGGGATAGGTTGTTAAAATATAAATCAAAATAGCAGAAAATTCCAAATCAAATTATGGATATATCTTTTGCTTCTTGATTGTATCTGTCTTGACTGACCTACTGTTACATATTGAGCTTTTACCCTACAAGATTTTTCTCATTTTAGGTTAAATTGAATATTACCCAGTTGTAACCCATGCGTGCTCAAACCTAGCCCATACAAAATGAATGCCTGTCTTCAGTCACCGTAGGCCTCTTCCAAAGGCATGAGTGGAATTTCACCACAAGGAACTTCAAGGAGCCAGCACCATTCCATTGCTATCCTAGTAATTTAATATTTAAATACGGCTTGAGGCCGGGCGCGGTGGCTCACGCCTGTAATCCTAGCACTCTGGGAGGCCGAGGTGGGCGGATCGTTTGAGCTCAGGAGTTCAAGACCAGCCTGAGCAAGAGCGAGACCCCACCTCTACTAAAAATAGAAAGAAATTATATGGACAGCTAAAAATATATATAGAAAAAATTAGCCGGGCATAGTGGCGCATGCCTGTAGTCCCAGCTACTCGGGAGGCTGAGACAGGAGGATCGCTTGAGCTCAGGAGTTTGAGGTTGCTGTGAGCTAGGCTGACGCCACGGCACTCACTCTAGCCTGGGCAACAGAGTGAGACTCTGTCTCAAAAAAAAAAAAAAAAAAAAAAAGAATAAAAGAAATATTAAAAAAAAAAATTAAATACGGCTTGAAATGACTAGGCTGGAAATTTTTGAATTATATGGAAATGTTCATCAAAGTGATATTACCTGTCTGTATCTCTTTAAAACTTCAAATTTCTTGGAAGGAATTTGCTAGAATAAGTATCACTAAAAGAAACAGATTTTTAAGACAGCAGAGCACACACATCTGTTCTCCGGGGGCACTGAAGACAGCTACGCCTTGCCTTCTGCCCTTTGACCTAAAAGCACAAAAAAACTCCCACTTCGGGTGTTGCCTATCTCAAATTTTAAGTACTTCTAATTTTTAAACTTTCACCTAGGCCTATTTAGAAATTTCCTATATTTTTCCCTCCATGCATTGCCTTTACAGGAATTATTCTATTTTCTTAAATCTAACGTCTGCCACCTTGTATCAGATGTGGTTCAAATGTACAGCAGCCAGTTCACTGATAACGGTGACTTTCTGATTTTCTAAAAAAGTCTTCAGAAGACAAAACTCAGCTTCCTCCTGGTCCAAGAGTGAGCCTCAAAGTCAGAGAGCCTGGGGTTCAATCTCCACTCCCTTACCAGCTGCATGCTTGGGGTAAGTTATTTCATTCTTTTGGGGTCTCTGTTTCCACATCTTTAAAAGTAGGAAGAATAATAGTTCTTGCTTCATGCTATTGTTGTGAAGATTAACTGAGATAATATACAAAGTGCTTAAGAGAGCACCAGAGCCCTCCATAAATGTTAGCTCTTACTACTCTTGTCCAATAAAAATACTGAAGTATTTTTCCTCTGACTTTATGTGGCTATTTCATGAGCTAAAGGTGTTGTTCCCACTTGAGGTAGCAATTCTGACATGATGAGCCATTAAGGGTGACCTGCAAAGCTATTTTTCACTTTGCAGCATAGGAAAAAAAATGGCCCTCTGCAAATGCATGACATTTTCTCCTTTTTCTTCTCCTCCTCCTCTTCTTCTTCTTCTTTTTTTTTTTTTTTTGGTGGGGGAGGCACGTATATGGTAGTCAGACATTTTTATTGCAAAATGCCGTCTGGAAAAGATGCAAAACAAAATTGCTAAAATGCAAAGAAAAAAAATAAGGGGGAAAAACAAAAGGCCCCCTTCCCTTTGCTTATTGAGTTCAAAGGCATAACATGCAGCACCCTGCAGCAAATGGGAAGCTACACTAATTTTAAAGCCATAAAACGCTATCAAGTGCCCTGCGGGGCAGGACTACTCTGAAGCTAGTGGCACCTAAATAAGACATGGTTCATTTACTTCGCAGCTTAGCCTAATGTAATCATCAGCGGATTTTTAGCCTAGAGTTGTAACAGGCAAATAGCCGATGCAGCAGAGGCGGCCCTCCCAGCCATTGAGGGGGCCGCAGCTAGATTGCTGTTGATTAGAAAATTTTTCAGTTTTGACAAGCACTTAATGAACATAAATCGCACCTTGATTGGTTTCCATTTGGGGCCACAGGCACACCTGAGAAGAAACAGGCCTCCCCAGCTCCGCCTCTCCCTACCTTGCAAGACCTCAGCAACAAGCCGGCAATCAGGTTACGAGCCACAGGAGAAAATATTTATAAAATACAATAATGAAATTCCATTTCTTGGTGGAAGTGAAAAAATATGCCTCATCACCCCCCACAGCCATCCTCTCCCACAGAGTCCTGTGTTGTGACTTACTGTCACTGAGGAAAACAGAGGGTTTTGATTTATTTACCTTTTGCAGGAATTTTTGGCTTCAATTAGCAGCACTAAAAGGCTGAGAATGGAAAACAAAACGACATAAATTGGGTACACAGGCTGGCCAGTGACTCTCAGAAATGCCGTGCTGTGTACTGATAGGGCCGCGTCCCACGGACTCCACCAGAAACTTAAAGACTCTGCCCATAAGTTATGCTGTTAAATCTGTATATTAATGGAAACACACATATACACACATATGCTCTATTTTTTTCTTTTCATTTAGAAATGCAGGAAGGCAGAGTGTTCCAGTGTGGAAAATACGTCAGCTAGGCCGTTTGGCGGTTTAATTTTTACAGAAGCATGAGGACATTACTTCGACTAGTCTCGCCCTACTTCCACTCACTATGTGTTATCCACAGCAAGACAACTTGAAATGTAGTGAGGCCACATTTTGACTATTGATTTCTAAATCCTAAACACTTTCCAAACCCTGGAGGCTATATAGAACAAACAAGGAATTCTTTAGACAGAAATAAGACTTTGATAAAGAATCTAACTTTTTGTGTGTCTGTGCCAAAGAAATGAGTTTTTGAGGAGTCACTTTTTCCAACAAAAGCTGTAGAGATTCCCTGAAAATATTTCTACTATCGTGGCAGTATCATACCATGGCTTTGGCAGTGGTGACATAGGGGAGAAACAATTTATCATGCTCTCTCAAACAGGCTGGATGAATGACAAAAATACGTCCCAAGTCAGCCAGGGACAGGAGCTCGGCAAACTCTGGGAGAGCCCGCGTGACCACACGGTTGCCGGGCGGCTGTTTTCATGCCACACGGGTTCCAGACCATCATTCCGGTTAGTAAGCTTCCACATTCACCATATTCATGACTAGGCCCAGCAAATGTTCCAGGGGCTTCTCTCAGCCAGGGCCCTGGTACGGTTGTGCAGCGTTAAAATTCAGCCCTCCTCTGTAGCTCTCCCATGTCATAGTTTTTACATTTAAAACCTCAAGCTCTGAAGAGGTGTCTGCACACGTATGTTCACAACAGCATCATTCACAAGAGCCGAGAAGCAACCCAAGTGTCCACCCCAGATGAATAAACAAAATGCGATACGTGCATACAAGGGACTAGTATGCAGCCTCAGAAAGGACGGACATTCTGACATCCACTATAGCACGGATGAACCTCGAGGGCATAATGCTAAGTGAGGTAAGCCAGTCGTAAAAAAGAAAAATATGCTCTGATTCCACTTCTGTGAGGTCCCTAGGGTAGACAAATTCGTAGAGACAGAAAGTGAAACGCTGGCTGCCGGGGGCTGAGAGGAGCGGGAGGGGAACTGGTGTTTATAGGTAGAGAATTTCAGTTTTGCAAGATGAAAAACTTCCGGAGATTGCTTGCACAACAACGTGAATATACTTAATACTACTGAATTATACACTTAAAATGGTTAAGATGGCAAATTTTATGTTATGTGTATTTTACCACAATTAAAAAGCAAAAAACAGGCCGGGCGCGGTGGCTCACGCCTGTAATCCTAGCACTCTGGGAGGCCGAGGTGGGCGGATCGTTTGAGCTCAGGAGTTCGAGACCAGCCTGAGCAAGAGCGAGACCCCACCTCTACTAAAAATAGAAAGAAATTATATGGACAGCTAAAAATATATATAGAAAAAATTAGCCGGGCATGGTGGCGCATGCCTGTAGTCCCAGCTACTCAGGAGGCTGAGACAGGAGGATCGCTTGAGCTCAGGAGTTTGAGGTTGCTGTGAGCTAGGCTGACGCCACGGCACTCACTCTAGCCTGGGCAACAGGGTGAGACTCTGTCTCAAAAAAAAAAAAAAAAAAAAAAAGCAAAAAACAAACCAGAAAAACCCCACAAAGCCCCCAAAACAACGACCCCCACCCCCCGGAAGCTCCTCCCACACCATGGAGATCCTTTCTTCAATTTGTAGCAAATGGAGCCTGGACACGACTGGGACGTGCTTCTGTGGCTTAAGAGCACCACCTGGTAGAGTCTTTTCCCGTGGTTTCGGGAATTCTGGCCCTACAGATTTAAGGGCAGGCCAAGCGTCTGGGCTAATTGTGCCCTCATTCACTCATTCAACCAGCGAGACGATGTCCCAGATGCTAGGGATATACTGGTGCAAGATCCACAAGGTCTCTGGCCTTTTGTTCTCAGTCTTGTGGGAGAATCAGGCCATGAAATAAGCCAAGAACAGAGAGGAGTGAGGTGAAGGCTCACACAGCAGGCAGGGGCCCGACAGGCCTCGTGGAGGGAGCTCCCAAGAGGAAGTGACACTAAAGATGGGCCTGGAAAGAGGAGCTAGCATGGCAAGAAGGGGGACAGGGAGGAACAGGGTCAGCAGAGGCAACCACCCCGTGAAGAGCTGGGGCCCGAGAGTACGGCAAGCAGGGGAAACTGAAAGAAAACTGAGACAGTGGGCGTGGGGTGAGTCCCAGGATGTGGGTGGCAGGCAGAGCCCGACACGTCACTTTAAGGAGCAAGGACTTCATCTGAAGGCAAAGCGGGATTCTCCTCCACCATCCAAACACTGGAAAGAATACCACGGAAGGAGACACAAACACGATGAGAATCAGGAGGTGACAGTACAAAGCAGCACGGGAACAACTGCTGCTCGGTGCCGCTGGCAGGTCTGGGAGCATTTACGGGCAGGGCACTGTTGATGGTGAGGTTCAGCGTCCAGGTGGTCTAGGAGCAAAGACACCACGGGAGTCATGTGACCTGACGCTCCAGGGAGGCTGCGCTCAAGTCGATGTGACCTGTAAGTGCTCAGCAATACCTATGTGCCAAGCACGTGCCAGCCCCTGGGCAAAGGGGGGTGGGGGTGGGGGTGGGGGAACATAGCCTTTGACCTCAATTAGGTCCACTAGATGGTGCCTGGGATGCAGAAGGGCTGTTGCAGAAGGCCATGGCGGCACACCTGCGGGACGGACACAGCACGCCTGCCTGCATGAGGACATGGCACACCTGCACCACAGATACAGCACATGGAAACACAGGCACTGCTGGAAAGACCAGAGGACGGCTTCCAGCAGTGCGGCTCACTAACGGGGCGCAAGATGAAGTAACTGCTGATTGCAAAGTGAAACATGCTCACCACGGCAGCACGCCACAAACGTGAAATGACTGACTACGCTCTTCTCTGTAAGAAAGGAGCCTGTCTTTTTAGGGCTCTCAGTCATTCCGGGGTTCAGTGGGCTTTACATCTGGAAATCGGGCTTTGCATGTGTCGATCTAACCTCCTAGACAGGAGCTTTCTGCCTTCAACGTTCTGGGGAAGCCACTGAAGAGCTTCTCCGAGTGTATCTCAATGTTCATCACCGAGAGACATCCGAGGTCCCCCCTAGCAGACGTGTGAAGTTGGGTGAGGGGACTGATCAGATTCTTAGTGACCCCTCGGTCCTCACGTAAAATGTCCCCATTTCACGTGTGTTTGCAACGGCCAATTGCTAGCAGTGAGTCCAGTTAAGCGCCACTGTTCTCATACGTAAGTATCTTCTTTTTCTTGAATGATGTCTTCTGAAGCAAATACCTACTTAGGAATCATCTGAGATCTTTTTGTTATTTTTGTATCAGTAAAGAAGTAGACTTTCTGTCTGATTTGGAAACTGGAAACTTTCTGAAATCTGCATTCTGATGTCAATTTTAGAGAGTCCAAGTTCGACTCCACTGACTCCAAAAGAAGAAAACCAAGCCCAGCAACACACAGAATGGAAGGCCCTGCGTGTGGCAGGAGAGGCCAAGCTGCTCGATTAGAAATAGATCTGCCTAGAAGTGAATGTCCTTCAAGAAGGAAGGTTCCAGTTTGTGTCTCAGGGAGAAATGACAGAGCCACAGCTGTGTCCATGTGGGTGACATGCAGAGGGGGACACAACCCTGAAGAGGTGGCTCGTAAAAGCGGGAGCAACCCGCGCACAGACACCGCCAGGCGAAGCCCTAGCAGAGGGCCACCAGACTTGCCAATGTCCCTTCAGGGAGCCCAGAGAGCCAGGGCCAGGATGCAGAGTGAGCCCCCTTGGACAGGGCCACTGTAAAGTCCCTGGCCCGACCATGTGGCCACTGAGCTAATTCTTACAGGTCCACTTAGGAGTCCCACCGCGCACGTCCTTGTCAGCAGGAACTTCAGCCGTGCCCTCGACGGCCGCACTCTCGACACGGAAGATGAATAGGTAGCTACGCTGAACCGTGAAGCCCTGAGGTCCAAGTTCTTTCTCATTATCCCCTTCATTTTTCTACCAAGGTGCTCCCTGAGGCTCATATTTAAGTGCATACAAAGGGAATCTCAGGATCGTGGCACAGGCCGCCCTTCCTCGCCCCAACCGGGATCCGGATACTCACACGGGTCCCCGAGAGAAAGCTAAGCAGTTAGGGCTTTTTAGAGGTCTTGGAGATACACAATTTTTCAAAGAAACAAAACCATAGACCACAGAGCAGCAGCAGAAGCCAACACGCTTTCTTGGTATTATTTTAGTCTTATGTAAATGTGTAGAGTCATCTTTGCACAATGCCAGGCGGAGACACAGGGGCAGTTAGGTGGGTCGGTCCTGGCACAAGGGTGACCAGTTGGCGCAGGTTGCCAGGGACCTCCCTGCTTTTAGCAGTGAAAGTCTTGTGCCCTGGGAAGCCCCTTGGTCCTGGGTAAAGCACCCTATTAAAGCAGTTTCCTTTGTTGCTTTGGTTGGGCTTCCCATCTGGTATCTAAACTGTTACAGGTGTCACTTAATTTCATAAAACAGCATTTTGAGAAAGATGAGTTACTCAGACTGGGTTTGTCTGGGCCCGAGTCTTAGGAACCGCTTAGCACCTTCAATCCCAGGACAGGTTTTTCCTTAAAAGTCCAACTAACTCCATTGGCTTTAGTTTGCTAAGAGTTTCTGGTGAAAATTTCAGAGCACACACTCTTTCTAGTCTGAAGTGATCTAGGAGACGAGTATCATCAAACTTCCTGCCCAGTGAAAGAATTCTTTCTCCAGATTTCCAGAACAGATATCTTCCAGCTAGTTTCTCAATGTCTACCTTCAAACGTACCAACCAGAATGACATGTGGCCTGACCGTTCCAGGGTGCCTACATATGACGTGAAAGCTGCCCGGACACGTTCCAAATTCCGGTCAGGATGGGCAGCCCAAGTCCCCCGTAAACCGCTGCTGGACGTGCCCTGCTACAGGAACAGCGTTGAGGACCCTGTAAGTTCATTCACACTGCTGGTTCCAGCCACCGTCCTTGCTATCCTGCCCACCAGCAGGTCCCTGTGACTGTTGTGGGCACTCAGTTTGGGAACACACCTCCCCCTCTCCGCCTCCAGAGCAAGGAGGTGCAGGGACCCCGTCACCCGAGGCAGCCAGTGCCCGGCCACCTCAGCCTGGGGAAGAGCCGGAGGCGGCCGGGGACGTGGCAGAGAGTAGAGGGTGGGGATCATGACCCTGAGTTCGGAACCCAAGCCGAGCAGATGTGGGGACCGGAGGTGTCGCAAACATAAACTTCTGGGGACCTTTCTAAGTCTGGGTTGGCTCAATGTTTTGCCCATTTTCCCCTCTGATTTCCAGAGAAACTGTCACTTCTTATAATCTCGACACTCATAGGCAATTCTACTCCACTGCCTACAAACAGAGGTTCTCGCTTCCCTAAGAAAAAGATTTAAGGTTTTCAACAGCAAACAGACCTGGGGTGGGAGGTTTCTTTCCATACCTTCCACCTGTGGTCTAGGGAGGGCACAGGTTTGCTTGGGCCAAGTACAGGACAGAGTGAGGCTGAGCCGCCATCAAAGGACAGTCTTTGTAAGAGTGGAACTCGCCACACAGTGGGCAGACTCTGGGGACTCAGGAAGGAGATGTGACCAGGGAAAAGGCTGATGAATGTAAAGGAACTGCGATGAGCAGGCAGTGCCACCAGGGGCCACCAGCCAGCAGAGGTCCCTTGCCACCACCTTCTGTGTGCAGAAACCTGCCTGAGTTCTGGGGGAGACGGGCAGTCCGTGGGGACCAGCGTCCGAGAGCCTTCCAGGCATTTGACCCGTTCTAAGCACCCAGGAAGCCTTTCAGCTTCACACCACCCCACTGTGTCCTGCAATGCCAGGTGTCCGCAGTTTTGTGACTGGCTGTTTCTGAAGCCACAGTTTCAAGGAGCGCGTCATCCTGCTAGGATTCCACGAATCGGGGCCACACACAGACTGTTTTGATACGAGGCCGGGTGTATTTTCTAACACACCAATATATAGAAAACATCTGTTTGGGATTGAAACTTGGGGTTCGTGTCCGAGGATGACCTTTTACATAAACGCTCCCATAGACACCTGTGTAAGAAGCAGACCATAGCCATTTACCTGAGGAATCCAACTGACCTCTTCTGGGAGAGCTTTTCCCAAGCGCAGCCAAAGAAGACGTTTAAAATCCTCCCCAGGAGTTTCCAGCAAGTTTAGCAAATGGTCACGTCCTGCTTCCACAGTGCCCAGAGGAAGTCACGGCTCGAGCCCACTGCTGCTCGGGCAGATGCAGGACAACGGCCCAGGGAAGGCTGCTGCAGGGAGTGGCCGGGGTGGCCGCTCCGCCCAACAGCAGCGCGTCTGGACCCGCCCCATCACTCCTGGCCTGGCCCGCCCGTCTGTCCTCACCCGCCCCATCACTCCTGGCCTGGCCCGCCCGTCTGTCCTCGGAGCACTGGCCGAGGAGCTCACCTGGGAATCTGACCTGGCCCACACGGGAGCAGCGCAGAGCAGCCCCTGCTGTCCCACACGGGCCACCCTCTGACACTGGCCACTGCTCCCGAGCATCCTTGTGCCGCAGAGGGAGAAGGACAAGGTGGCAAAGACCCTGTGATGCCACTTCCTGGGCTGGATCCTGGACAGCTGACAAACCACCCTGGGATTCCTCCGCACTGTTAGTGACGGGGCCACAGTGAAGGGACTGCGATAAACTGCCAGCCCCATTCCCCACCACGCTGGCCGGTTTCCCTCTAAACTCGACTCGGTTGTTTGCTCTTGCTCCAGTCCTTTGTATGCAAGACCCTCCCTCCAGCTCCCCGAGTTTAACACGACAACTGAGTGGAAGGTGGCCAGTGACGGCGTCAGGGTCCAACTGATGGGGACTGTGAGCAGCACGAGCGTGGACAGGAAATAAACGTCTGTGCCAGCACGAAGACGGCCACGCAGCCACGTGTGAATGCTGGTTTCAATGGGGCTGCTGCGTGGCCCCACCTCATCTCTGTCCGAATCTTTAGTGTGTGACGTATCCTCAAGCCAGGGACTCTCAAGCCCTCACCCCTGCCCCATAATAGAAGTATTAGCTTTTTAGGATCCCATCCCCAAAAAACCATGCTAGTTTCCTTTTTGGTAATTTAATGACCTAAGTTTCTTAAGTTAATGGTCTATATACCAGGAACTGGCACAGTTATCTCACTATTGATAAACATGTATTTGTAGAAAACTCTATTTAAAGATATCAGATGGTTTAGTCCAGTCTTTTCCCCTGGTTCCAGGGAAGGAAATGGGCTGCAGGCTAAGCTATGTGAGATCAGTGCAGACCCTGCTCCTGGAGCACCTACGGAACCCGAACCCACCCTGCCCTGGAGAGAAACAGTGGGCGAGGATGGTCTCACTAACTAGACTGACACCTTCCTGTAGTACAGAAGGGGGAGTCATTCTGGTCCACTGCAGGTTAATGTCTACCTTTACTGACCTGAGTAAGCCTAGGGAGGCTAGACACAGGCCCTGACCCCAGAGAACAGAAAGGGCAGCAGCGTCCGATGGTCAGATAACACAGTGTTATCAGGGTGGGAGAGCCCGCATCCCACAATGTGGCCAGCAATGTGGTTATGACCAATAACAATGACCCTGCAACACCAAAGCCACCAATTTTGGCAAATTTCCCCAATATTTAACCATTTATGCCATCATCACATGTGGCCAATGACTCGTGTGGTCACCTTAGTGGTCTCCCTGCCATAGTGCACCTTGGAGGGACCTAGGATGTGGGTGTTATAGTGAGATGGGTGTTTAACTGGGATCATTTGGTTCTATCACCTTTCAAAACTTGCCAGACTGAAATAACTGGGCCACTCTCTATGGTGCAGAATTTTAGGACTTGAACTAGCAGCACATCTGCATACTCCCAACCTTCTTATTAACGGACGTCTGGATTCCGCCCATGGGTGTCCCCTTGAAACCCTCTTCCCATTCTGAACTGAGAATGCCAGACCAACTCGGCCGTTAGGGTCTGCACCTCCCCCAACAGCTCAGAACAGACCCACTCCAGATACCGCTCAGATAATATACCTGGGACTCACTGACCCTCCAAACTTATCCAAAGCTGGGCTGTGAAAATGAAATCAGCGAAGGATTACATTGAAGGTCATAACATCTCTCCAGGCTCTAGTAATTCAAATCCATTCTTGGATTAAGCCACTCCCTTAGGGAACTATGTACCTGCATCAAGAATTTCAGTTCCCAGGAGACTGGCTTGCATTTGAAATGAATTGCATTTGAAAATGACATCGGCTCTTGCTTGCTATACAATTATTGATATATAACAAAGCCCCACTCGCCCCCTTCCGTGCTCCAATAATATACATGCATACTTAAAAAAAAAAAAAAAAGATGGAATTGGCAAACACAAGAAAAAGCCCGAGAATAGAAGAATTTTTGAAGAACTGATTGTGATTACATAATCAAGAGGTTGGGATGAAAAGCAAGCAGGCCTCAGCCCTCCTGCAGGAATTTTCCAGTACACACCGTTGATACCATCTTAGCCCCTTGGCAAGAGGCAGCAAACGTCCCTCTGACTGCGCCTGGGCTCAGCAGGTAAGTATGCGGGGACTTGAAATGTATCATCAATCAGATCTCACTTTTTAATGGGGAGTCCTAGTAAGAAGAATATTTTGATTACACTTCTCTCTCTAAGTTACATAAAGCAACTGGGTTAATAATTAGACCTTTGCTCTCTGACAGGTCTTAGGAAGAACTAAGTCACCAACAGGGCAGCCTCCCCTGCTGATGGGCAGCTTTGGAGAGAGACCCCAGCAGAACCCCGAGCGCTTTGGTGTTCTGATAGAAGCTGGGGGGGTGTGGGGGGCGGGGGTGCAGAACTAGAAAGACCTAATGTGCGGCAGTCCTGGAAAGGTGTGCTCTGGTCACAGGTGGGCCTCCTGGAACTGGTATTATGTCTCTCTCACATGGAGGCCACCTGGTGACCCAGGCTGACTCTATTCCAAAAATAAACTAGCAGTACTCCGAGCACAAAGGGATTTGGTCACTACAATAAAGAATATCTGTTTCTATATAAGAATGTATCTGCCTACATCTATATACATATATCTCAAATGCCTACTGAACAGTCAGTCAGGCAGGGAGGTATTTCCATTAACATCAGAAACAAGTCAGAGATGCCTAATGAAACACCTGTTTTTTTGACATGGTTCTGAAAGGTGTAGCTACTGCTATAAGACAAAGGGTGATTCACACCAGCAAGCAAATTCAACACCAAGGATACCATTTGTTATCTATAATATTGGAAAAGACTTTTTTTTTTTTTAAAGATAAGTGTATGGGAGAGTGCGGGGGAAAAAGCCCTCTTGTGTATACTGCTGGAGGAGATGAACTGATACAATCCTTCCAGGAATTTGACAACATACGCCAAAAGCCATAACAGCATACATCATCTTCAATTCAGGAAGCTGACCACTAGGAATTTATCCTAGGGAAATGGACAAGGGCACAGAGATATAAATAGAGGGACATTGACTAGAGTAATAGTGAAAAAATTCAAAGTAAATTTATCTGCCAAATGTCCATTTTTGAGATATTGTCGAATCACTTAAGGCATATATATCTGCACCGTGGAATATTACATAGCCATTAAAAGTGGTGGCGTACAGGTAAATCTGCTGATGTGGAAAGACCTACCATTAGTGAGAAAAGGAGGCTGCAGGCAGAGTATGCAGGGTGATCACGTACTTGTGGAAGGAAAAAACACTTATGCACAGAAATAGCTGGGAGTATGTACCCCAAAATGTTAACAGGAGTGTTTTCTAGGTGGTATTTTAGGAGTGACGCTAATTTTCTCCAATATGCTTATTTCTAACTTCTTGTCAGTAACTGTGCAAATTTAAAAAGCATTTCAAACTTTTAAAAATCAACAGTGATATATGGTTGGCCCTCCATATCTGTGGTTCTGCATCTAGAGATTCAACCAACTGTTGGTTGAAAATATTCAAAAGAAAAAAACAATAAAAAATAACAATACAACAATAAAAATAATGCAAATAAAAAAACAGTATAATACCTACTTACATAGCATTTACATTATATCAGGTATTGTAAGTAACCTAGAGATGATTTGAAGTATATTGGGGAATGTGCATAGGTTATATGCAAATACCAGGCCATTTACACCTGAGCGTGCTTAGATTTTGGTATCTGAAAGGGGTCCTGGAACCAGTCCCCTGCCAATACCAAGGGATGACTGTGATTATCACCAGCAAACACTGTGTGTTCTAATCTACACATTTCTCTGCATCAAGCAAGATTCACAGAACATGTTGCTATGGAACTATAAGTAATACCTCAACTTTAAATTTTATCAAGGCTTGCAAAAAGAAGTAACTGCAGGTAGGGTGTCTACATTTGCCCCCAAGAATAAAGTTAATTCTGTTTTAAAAATCTATCTTAGGCCGGGCGCGGTGGCTCACGCCTGTAATCCTAGCACTCTGGGAGGCTGAGGTGGGCGGATCGTTTGAGCTCAGGAGTTCAAGACCAGCCTGAGCAAGAGCGAGACCCCATCTCTACTAAAAATAGAAAGAAATTATATGGACAGCTAAAAATATATATAGAAAAAATTAGCCGGGCATGGTGGTGCATGCCTGTAGTCCCAGCTACTCGGGAGGCTGAGACAGGAGGATCGCTTGAGCTCAGGAGTTTGAGGTTGCTGTGAGCTAGGCTAACGCCACGGCACTCACTCTAGCCTGGGCAACAGAGTGAGACTCTGTCTCAAAAAAAAAAAAAAAAAAAATCTATCTTATATAAATGACCAATATAATAAATTTTATTAACACGGACAGAAAAGTTTCTCCTGCCTTATGTGAACAGGAACGTGTTCTTATCTGGTAATAAAGATTGAGTCATGAATTGCATTTAACATCTTGTGCTTGTTCTCAGCTTGTTTTCAAAGCTGAATCCTGGGTTCCAGGGTAACTGTTTCCTTCATTGCAGATTTTCAGACAGATCACTCTTCTGTCTCCTTTCTATTAATACTTGCCCCTGTCTTTTAGCTCTCATTTAAAATTTTACTTCATCTGTGCCTTTTATTATAATTTGTAGACTCAATAAGCCATAGATTGTTACGAAGGAGAGGAAAGAGACAGGCATGTGGTCTCATGGCACGTGAGGGGCGGTGTTATTTATCTCCTGATTGGGCAGACACCAAACATGACTTTAACGTCAAACAGAGAGAGAGATGGGCTGCTGTCAGGGTCCCCCCGCCCCCAGTGTGTAGCTGAGGCCTGCGGCCTGCTAACCGCGCCGAGGGGGCTATACTCACATGCAAACTCGGATGGTAGGTCAGCACGCCATTGTCACACAGGGTGACATATTTCTTTTTCCACTCTTTATTCAATGATTTGCCACTTCGCTTCAACAGCATGCCCTACGAAAAAAACAGCCAAATATAAAGTCTTATGTAAATAAAAAAAGAGAAAGTAGGTACACAGGCAATTTTTACATTTTTAAACTTTCCTTGTATCTTTGCCATCTTATGTAAATTACACCTATTTTTAAGTTGTTAATTTGGTTTTCTCCTCCCTTTCACATACAACATATACATACAACAAACTTCCGTGGGCATGTGTGTGTGTAGAACTTAACTCTGTGATACAGCTGAATGCTAAAAGATGTGCCCATTAGTTCAACAAATGTAACACAAAACATCACGATGTGCTATGTTAGGCCTTTTGCATAGCTACGTTATAAGCATATGGGAAACACCTGAAGGTATAATGTTTTAAAGAAAGAAACCTCAATTTCCTTTCCTGAAAATAGCACATTAACTATATTCTCACCTTGTATTTATAGATAAGAATATTTTATTTTATGGCCTTTTTTATTTCCTATTTTTAACTTATTAAACCTGAAATTCCATTGGCAAATTTTCGTGACATTATTTAATACAAGAATTGTGTGTAACGCGCTCTAATCCATTTTTAATGACATCATATTGGGGCTCCTTGAAAACCACTCAGAATTTGAAACCAATACATTTTTGAAGCCATGTTTAATCCAGTTGTTTTTAAATGGCTGGTGAGAATTTCTTCTTGTTTTAGCCACCAATTCCCAGCAAGCCTTCCTCCTCGTTCATGGGCTCTCTGGGGTTAAGGTGCCTGGTGGACGACTCACAGGCCTGACACCTTCATGGCGCTCTCTCCTTCCCCGCCCGGCTCTCTCCTTCCCGCCAGGCTCTCTCCTTCCCCGCCCAGCTCCGGCATCCCAGCCGAGTCCCTTCCAACTGCAGTTTCACCCCAGGAGCGTCTGCTCCACTTCCTGCTGTCATCTCGTCACTCCTGTCCATGCAGGACAAGGACAAGGCAAGACTCTCTTGCTCTTCCTCTTGCTGCTGTCCGTCTACGAGTTTCCATGATCACAACAGCGACTGAGAGCGCCTCAGACTAATGGCAGTTAGTTCCCCGGCCTGAGGTAGAAGGAAAGTTCCAAATGCTGAACTACAACCTGACACCCAGAGAAAGCAGAGACCCCTATGAGTCGCCTCCCCAACCTCTGAAATCCTGTTCTCCCTCAATAATCACAATAAGGGAAAAAAATTAAGTGTTATCATGTGCTATAATTGAGTTCAAGTTTCAATTCATTACCAATATTGTGACAATACTGTTTTTTATTTACTCAAATCACAACCACATTTCACAAATATAATAGATTATAAACCAGCTTGGAGCTCTGACCACCTGAGACATCGTTGCTGCGAGGAAAATATTCGAAAGTTTGAAACACCTCACAAATGAGCCTTTGGAAGATGCTTTCTCTGCAAATTCTTATTATTGAAGGTAAATGTGGCAAAATGCAGCATACCTTGATGTCTTGGAACCTAAACAAACGTGAACCAAACACGGCACTGAACCAAGCCCATAGAGAAATGTTACCAAGTTACAAATTAAGGCAAGAAAAGCTTCAAAGCTTCGTGGCCTGGAATTAGTGGGAGAGGGACAATTACCACTAGTGATACAATCATAAATAAGCAATTGCTTCAAATTAGCAAATATCCTTCCCCAGTGAGATTCACGGATGTTAGAACTTAGCCTAACAAAACCTCACACGGTTCTCCTGTGGGCTCATATTTTCCATCTTCCTTTTCAGATGGATTGCCAACAATGCCAGGGCCGGGGGCACTGGCGTCACTGGTAGATCAGAACCACTCCCGGCTCCGTTCAGAATTCTCTGCCCCTGCCCACTCGGGCCAGCCCCAGCCCCAGCTCACACCCCCTGGGGCCCACAAGAGGGACTTAGGCAGCTCTCTGATTGGCTTGTGGGTATTTTTACGAAATTACGCTTCCCCAGTGAAGGCCACTAGGACTTATTTATCAGGAAACAAGGGAAACAGTCCAATCAGGAAGCGTGTGAAGAGACGGCTTCATAGCTTTCTGAGGAACTATTAATAAATCAGGCTGATTTATCCCGATGGTAAGAAATCTTAATGTCTTGGTGAAGCAAAAATCCAAATCTTGACAATCTTAAATAAACCCCATGGCTCACCTACGTGGATAATCTTGGATTACATGCAGTATTCAAATGCTGCAAAAGTCAGTGGGCCCGCAGAACGCCCTGGCGTCCTAGGGCCGTGTTTCTGCCCTGCAGCCCCAGCCTAAGCAGAGTTTATTACCTGAGAGCCCCATGCCCTGCTCCCCACCTCACGGCAGTAGCCCAGTCAGGCAGGGGAAGGTGCTCTCTTCTTTAAGTGCCCTGAGCACTACCCCTTGCTCACGCTCACCGTCTCCCTGCATCCCCTTAGCAACAGGGCTGTGGCTCTCTCGTGGCTCAAGACTGAAGGCGTTGGGTCAGGCGGTGGCTGGGGTGCCAGAGTTCTGAGTTATCAACAAAACTCTGAGCCACAGAGCTCAGGCGACCTGTTAGCTAATGGGAAGTGGCAGGACCAGCCCTCCTGCCACGACACCGGGCTGCTAAATTCTTCAGTTCCTACTCGTGGGCAATGACCTGCTCCCCAGACGGAACTTCCAGGCAACCCAGCCACTGCCTGACCCAACGCCTTCGGTCTTGAACCATGAGCTCCTAGTTCCAAAGCACAAACACCAAGGGGCGGGTCGCACAGGACACGTCTGGAAGGACCTTTGTACCCTGTGTCCCCTGCCCACATGGAAGCGAGAGCCCACGGCTGCTCACATTTCGTGTTCACACCGCACTGCACGGTTCACAGAGATGTTCTCCAGCTCCCAGGAAACTCCGATTTGCTTGCAGAACATGAACGGACAGGGGTTCCGTTTCGGGAGAGCGTGGTGAGCTGCCCAGGTGAGCTGAGCACAGGTTCCAGTCTGAGAAGCCCTGGAAACCTGACGTTTTCTAAAGAACCATAACTTCTCTAAGGAAATTTTTAAAATTTTAAGTTTTTATCTTAGTGACTGTATCTAAAAAGTGATCTGAGAACTGCTATGGGATTTCACTGCCTGAGTTGACATTTACAACTTTGTAGGTCACAGGTGGTGCTACCGAGGAAAGCACAGGGGGAGACGCAACATGTAAATAACTCACTTTGACCAAGTAAAACCCAGATGACGGCTTTGCACGCTGTACAAACAAAACGGTTTCTCAGTATGAACGAAGAAACGCGAGGGACGGGGGTCACTACCCTACACAGCCACGAGGCGGGCTGAAAACAAACAGTAACAGTCGGTCCCCACCGTCACACGACGGTGGCAATTGTTTCTGCAACACAACAGCATCCTTCACGTTAAACTCATTTAATGCTGGTCATTTAAATTTTATTCTTAAAAAAACATCAGTTGTAGTTAACTCAGTTATTTTTTGGTTTTATATTTATTTAAGAGCTATAAATTCAGGGAGTTGAAATTTAGCTTTATGCTTATACATAATTGTGTATTATTATCATGAAAACAATGTTAAGTCAATGTTGGCAGGATCCGTGAGATTTCTGTTCTTTTAAAGGGTTCTGTGCTGCTGATGTCTGGGAAAGACTGGTCTAGAGTAGACAGGAGCAGAGAGGCACCTGGGCAGAGAGGCGTGGGACAGGTGGGAAGGAGAAAGCGGTGTGAGAAATACTCTGGAGGTGAAATAGGGACGAGGGGCTGGATGAGACGGGGTTGGAAGGGAGAGGCAGAGCCCCACCTGGGAGAAGCCAGGCTGCTGTGGTAGTGGCCCCTCGGTGTCAGTCGCTGAGCTATGGGGCACAGGAGATGGTGGCCAGGAGCGGAGGGCAGGGGAAGGAAAGGAAGACCAGGGATCAGTCAGACAGCACTGGAAGTGCTCGTGGCCACCAGGCAGACTGTGAGGAGTGTCACGCCCCAGAGGGAGCCGGGACAGGAGGTGCAGCTTAGGGGGAGCCCAGGGACAGGAAGAAGCTTATGGGGAGAAAGGACCACACCTATGGTTTAGTGCTCAAGGGCTGGGCTATACCCTGATCACCCAAAACAGAACCAGAATCCCACTTTGCAGAATTATCATCTAAGGGGCAGCAAAATTTTCCTGAGAATCATTAAAATCATGATGCAATATTGTAACAGGCTAATTCATTCTCCTTTAAAAACAAATTAAAATGTTTTAAATATTTCTAAAATTATATAAATTGATAGTAAAAAGCATCCTGTTCACTTTAAGAAAACAACAGACGGAAGTATTTGCCATCTCGGATGAGGAAGACATGCGGTAAGGAAGTAGAGAGAGCACCTACACCCCCACTGCAGGTGAGAAATTGTCTGCACGTGAGGCGCTGACTCTGGAAACAAGTGACGGGATCTCGTCATGGGTCTGACAATCCACAATATGGGAAAACTTAATTCTCCTTAAATGAGTTCCTGTTAAATATAGACAAAAAATTTATTGAGTTTTTAAAATGAAATAAAAAGACATTTACCATTTGAATAAAAATTTGGAAGTCCCTAGTGCAATTATAATGTATTTTAGAAGATATTTTTGGTCTGATTAGTCGGGATAATCAGAAAGCCGTAAAAATAACTGCACATGTTGTCGTGCAATGCGATGTGTGTTCATCTGTCCACAGCTAGCACAACAGTCTCAGGCTGCGCCCTGTGCTGGCTTCTTGGAGCCGGGTAAGCAGACACAGATGGAAATGTGAGACCACACACTCCCAGGGACGCTCAGGAGAGCAGGCCAGCTCCGTCTCCAGGCAAGGCTGCAAAGTGGGACCACAGGAATCATGACTCAATGGCAGCCACCATAACAGAGGTACTCCACACAATAAGCACATCACTCCAATTAAAAAAAAAAACAACAAAACTACCTGGTCCTAAGCAGCACAGCCTTGAGGGCACAACGGACCTGTGCTGATGGGTCTTAGCCGTGGCAAACGTCACGTGGCCGTGGGAAGGCCGCTCGATCTGGGCATCAGGTCACACAGCAGAGGGCATGACAGCCACATGCAAGAACAGACAGTGCCCGTTCAGCCCAGACACTGAGAACACCAGCTATTCCTACTGCCAGGACCGGGAATTCCAAGGAGTAAAAGCAAACAGTGAGCTGCTCCTTGGTTTGCAGACGCAGAAGTAGCACAGGCCACGGAGCAGCGAGGCTGAGACGTGGCCGCAATTGTAAACAGAGGTGACCTCGCAGCGAGGGCAGCTGGAGGAGAGGGTTCCTCTTCCCCGGACCACCAGGGTCTTCCTCAGGGACGCAGTCGCCAACAAGTTCTAGTTTTCCCTTTTTGTTCCAGACCCGGAACCGCCATTCCTAGCGTGCCTCCATCTCACCAGGCTGCTCATCGGATGGACACCGAGCTTGATTATTGACATTTTCTCGGGGAGGTGGGTATTTTAGTACCACCATTTTGTCTAAACTCATCCTATCTGCCTTGATCTATGAATACACACACACACACGCACACACACACGCACAATATCTTGTTTCTAAGAGCGATGATGCTATCTTTGTAATGAGTTCTACACTTTAGTTGTTTTGCTTTCACATTTCCAGGTTCTCCTGACAATTCCCAGAGTAGATGAAGACAGAGTCATGCAACACCAGTGAGTCCTGGCCTGACCTCTGGGTAAGAGCAGGTGACCCCACAGCATCTCGGGGCACACCCCTGCCCCACCCAAGCCCACCTGCTGTTAGGAGGCTGCCCCCAGGTACCTAAGGGCTTTGCGAAGTGCACTCTAGTCTCTCTGCATAGGAGGAAGCCCCCAGAGTGATGGCGAGCAATTGTAGCCCCCCCCCCCCGGCCCTGCGTCCCTCGGGAAGGGCTGAGGGCAGCCACATCTGAGAAGCTGCTGTGGCCCCAGTCAAGCGACCTTCTTCCTGCATCACAAGGTACCCTCAGAATCTCAGCTCTAGAACGTGGTTCTGGGTTGACACCAATGTCCCCCAACATGAGGACCAGACAAAGGCACTGGCCTTCCCACGGCTGGGCCACTCGGACCCCCCTCTGATTACCCAGACTCCGGGGCACTTCCCCGAGGGGCCCCAGCCCCAGGGAAGCCCAGGACGCCCGGGCTGTGGACTCCAGGCCCACAGACTGAGGATGTCAGAGTTCGCTTCTGCACTCACACACGTAAACCCTTAAAAAGTGGTTCACTAAAACACTAGGAGAAACTACAAAACTCTGTATCGTCTCTCTGTAAATAATTTTAACAGGCCTTTTCCTCAATAGCATGATTAGACAGGAGCTCTCTGATGGGCTAAGGAGCGTGGCGGAGGCTTCCAGAGCGGCAGGCGGCGGGCGAGATGAGCTTCCGTAATCAGAGGTTCAATTGAACTACAAATGAGGAGACTCAGGAAACAGCTTCTGTGGATTAAAAATGTGTTTTTCTTTTTTTGCTTAAATTAATTCTGAACACTGATTTTTAGAGAGTGTTTGTACCAAGTGAGAATCACAGAATTTCAGAGTCTAAAGTGACTGCAGAAGTTAAGCCATTTAGCTTAACTTGCTGAATCTGCGGCAGAAATATTTCTGGGTGGCCCTACCTGGGGTCCCCAGCCCCTGTGGATGCCCCCCCGAGGACAGGGAGCCCATGGGTCTCACCAGCTAGAGCTGCCCGCGTGACCTTCCTTGTGGAGCCGGGGTCGGATCCCCTCCAGGGGTCCGTCCGTTCTCAACTCTAGAGCACGGGGAGCTACCACGAAGCCCCGGTGAGACGCCTCCTCGCCTGGCTACGCAAGCCAACACCCTCCTTAGTCCAGACTCTTCCCAAAGCAAAAGGTCCCAGGTACTCTGCACTGTGGGACGCCCCACTGCACGCTCAGTATCCTTGGAAACCAACTGGGGAAGAGAGTGAGCCCGTCACCTCCCTTTAGGAGGAGCTCCCAGGCGGCTGCACCCACTCCGACCTCCCGACAGCCTCACTGCGTCACGCCGAGCCCTCGGACGGCATCTCCTGTGCTTCTGTCAGCCCAAACTCACACACTTCTCTAAGTATCAAAGACGTGGGAAACCCTAAAAACAGTTCATTTGAAACTTTTAGAGGACACGAGGCCATGACCCCACTAGCTAGAAGATGACAGAGGCCAGAAGGCTCTCTGAGACACACAGGCAGACGTTCCCACCAGTGGGCATCAATGGGCCTTGGGCTTCTACTCGTCTCTGGTCCCACGCCACCCAGGGCAAAACTGCACGGCAGAATGCCGACACGCGTGCTCCGTCTCTCTCAGATGCCACTTTTGCACATGTAAAAACAACGTCTGCTTAAGATGGTTCTTGCTGACCAGCTGTCATACCGCAGGCGGCCATTACAGTTCGTGTTTTGTTTGACTTAGATAGCTCTCACATTTATTTTAAAGCTTTTTGACTTCAAAACAATATTGGGCTCACTCAGAGACAGGTGCTACTGTAAGTGACTTACAACTGTTAACCCACTGCAAGCTCACGACAGCCCGATGGCCGTTATTGCGATCGTCCTCATTTTACAGATGAGGACGCTGGAGCGCAGAGAGGGTACGTAACTTCCGACGTGCACGGTAACTGATCTCCCGAGATTGTGCAGGATCCACACTTCATGGCGTTCGTGCCCGATTAATAAATCATCGCACACTGACCCAGGGCTGCCAGAGACTCACTGTAACCAACAGCATCGATGGGAGTGACACTGTCTACCCTTCACGTAGCTTCAAGCAAGCCTGGCAGCTTCTGCCTCGGGGACCTCTGACACACAGGCCAGCCCCGCTGTGCCCTGTCCTCAGTGCTCAGCCACAACGCTATGAGAAATAACCCAGTGACTGTCTTCTCACAGTACCGAGCTTTAGGGTGGGTGGATTCTCATGCAGCAACAGATAAGAAAAAACACATGGCAGTGGCTTTGGGACCAGGCAGTTGGCCAAGGGTGGCAGGGACTGATGATAGACACTAGTGGGGGCTGTGAGGACAGGGAGGAAAATGCTCTGCAAGGATGGGGACGGGGGTACAGGACACACACCGGTAGGGTGACCAGCAACCCGCTGTCAGGGGCATGTGCACTGCAGCAAGGGTGCCGTGAGCCCGTGCACCTGTCCGCACAGGTGCTGCCTGCTGGAAGTGCTACCGGCTCTGCTAAGTACGTCAGGAGAAAGAGGAGCTACAGAGAGTTTTCAAGCTGAATTAGAGAAAATATTTCCAACTCAAAACCTTGCTGGATTGGTCATAAAACAATTTCTCATTCCCAGCTTCTCCTGACAGCAAAACACTCTCAGGGTAAGAACTGGCTTCAGAACCAAGATCAAATCCAGGGCATGCCAGTAGCTGTGACCTCAGAATGAGGCTCCCTCCCAGGGGGCGGCAGTCAGACCCTTTCCTGGAGAACCCAGATTTAAGGCAGAGTGCCCCACAGACCCTTCCCATTACAGATCTGTGGATGAGAGTGAGAGAGAGAGAGAGAGAGAGATATTGTGTATTGGCTTTTGTCTAATGGAATGAATTATAATTTGACACAAAGGACACCCATAAGATTTTTAAAGGAATTTCATCACCTTGGTCTAAAATGCATAGACAAAGTTCAAAATGAAAACGGTCTCTGGGCCCTCAACCTTCAGTGTAGCAGGAAGCAGCCTGAGAAAGCTACACAGTGGCAAACACAGGCCAATTCCTACGGGAAAGGAAGAGAGCAGAGCCAAGGGCCAAGGAGGATACTTCCAAGGGAGAAGATACACAGTTCTCATGCCCGGAGCAGGGTGAGTCAGCAACAGTGCCTGGCTGGATTTCAGAATTGCTATGGATCGGTGACTGCTCCATGTCTCTTGTGCCCCCCTCCACCTTTTTAGGATAAGGACATCTGTTAGCATAGACGACAAGATCATGAACTTCAAGCCTGAGCCTGATGCCATAACGACGTGAGCCTTCGGGGGTCTGGGGCAGGCTGTAGGTAATCCGCATGTGAGGGGGTGGAATGAAGTAACCAGTCTCCAAAGATGACCCACAAAAACCAGTCCCCCTGCTGTTCATGCCCTGTGTGGTCCCTGGGCCCTCGGACTCAATTTAACTCATAGAATGTGGTGGAAATTACACGGTGCCCCCTTGGGCCTGAGCCTGAAGAAGGCCTGGCAGCCCCTGCCTTCAGGCCCCCGGAACGCTGAGCTGCGTGTAGGACACCAGGCCATCCTGCTGGGGAGACCGCGTGAGCAGGGAGAGATGCTGAGACGGCATGAGCGAGAACTGAGGTGTCAGATCTGAGACCGCCAGTGACCTCTTCATGTCGGTGCTCATCACGTGAGCTGCTTGTGCTGAGGCACCTTGGACGCTCTAAGCCTAGTAGGTATCTCATGGAGCAGAGAACGAAAGGTCCCCAGTATGCCTGGCCCAAGTTCCTGACCCACAGAATCATGATAAATAACAAGATGGTACTGTTTTAAACCACTATGATTTGGGTTAGTTACCTAGCAACAGATACCAAACAGCAGTAAGTGGCAGAACCAGAAGCACTGGTTGGCACTTGTCACAGATGCTACGATGCTCCTCTGTGAATCACTTCATCCACCAGACCAATTTTAAAACTTTAACATCTTTTGCTTGTTTGCATAGTGAGAAATTTAAAGGGCTTTGTAGCACCTCAAATTATTCTTCTTATCTTACTTGGAAATGGCAAATGTTGCTCTAATTGCTACCACTTAGTTAATTTACTGACACATCAGAAAGACTGCAATTTTAATGATCTACAACCAAAATATCAGGATTCCAGGCAGGCATGTCTTGCTTTTTGCTCAAGGAACCTTTTCGACAGGGGAACAAAGTGCAGAATTATCTTTTGGCCGCAATCTCTTTATCCGTCATGTGCATTCTTCGTCTGGTCCCAAGAGGTCACTGAAAGCCAAAAGCAATGTTAAGTGTACAAGCTTTAAATAACTTACAAAGTTAACGTAATGAATGTAAGTGCTATCTGAAATCCATCACTCAGTGTTTGCTGCGGCCCCAAGCTGTGATAAAACACCACTCATAAATTTATATTAAAACTCTGCTCGATAGCAATTATTTACCAACAAAGATTTATTGACTGCATTAGAGACTGGGGGTCTCACCCAGGCAAATCAGTCTTTGTTTTGAGTGTGAGGAACCGAACGGGGATGGGCCCTGCTCACACAGGGACCACCGTGACAGGGAGGCGACATTTAGTGGCTGGGCCCCTATGTGGCAACGGGCAGCACCCGTGACACAGCTGTTCCACGGAAAGACCAGATTCTCAACAGGCGCGTCCGCAACCGCGATCTCTTCTCTGGAGGCTGCATTTCTCATCTGCTTTAACAGACACTGGAGGCCACGTGTGCATCTGACCGCAAGTACAGGCCAGTACATGTGTGTGATTCAGCGGTGACGTGTAAACGAACCGTCCTGCACCCGAGAGGGGGGTGCCGACAGTTTCCTCATTACCAAGTTTAAAAAGACAATGGTTTTTCCTGGCTTAAAAAATCCACATAAGCTCAGAAATATTTAATGTTTGCTCTTCTAAAAAACAGTGACGCCTGAGTACTTCCGTGGTTTTCCAGGGAACACCTGTTAATCGCTCCCTTAGTGTTTTGCTGTTCGCATTCGTTATTCTGCAGAACAGATACTTGTGTCAGCTAAAGGGAGGTCTCTATGAATTTCCACAACCTCTCACAGAAGAGCTGGCATCCTTAACTGAGATCCAAAGAGTACGAACACCAATCAACCAATTTTCATGAGCACTTAGTACTTTTATTCTAATTAGGAGTTTTCCTGTAACATGTATTAAAATTGTGGCTGATTTACACCAAATTGACTTTAAAAAAACTAGAAAAGCGCATCTGGGCAGGTGGTAGGCGGAAAGAGTTTCCTCACTGGGAACTGGAGCAGCAAAGGGGACGTCCAGGGAGCCGGCGCTCGTCTCCCAGGGCACCAGCTCCACGCGGAAGGGCCCCATCTGGGGACGCTCCCTGCTGAGCCTCTCCCGGCAGCCCTCACCTCCGGAATGAAAACTCATCCACCCCATTCTTGCCTCTCATTACGCTAAGCTGTACCCTGCAGACGACACTCTGCCGGGAATAGATCTGGACCCGACCGAGTGGAAATCCCTGGCCCCGAGCTCCGTGTGGGGGTGACATCAGCGTGGGCCCCGCTCCTGGACGCCAGCTCGTTCACACTTAGCACTAGCACCGGCGCTGGCACTCTCGTGCCGCAACTCGGGGGTCAGACATATGATCCCCAGCAGTCGACATAGTCCTGTCCTAACAGGAACTCCCAATGCCTGTACCCCAATACAGACGCTAGCACGGGGGACCCTATGGGACTGAGGCCCGCAAGCTCCTGCCTGTAGGCCAAATCTGATCTCCTGCCTCTTTTTGTAAACAAAGTTTTATCAGAACACAGCCAGGTTCGTGGGCCCGAGTGGCTGCTTTCTCCCTGCGCTGGCAGAGGTAAGTAGCTCAGGGAAGACCCGATGATCCATGAAGCCTAAAATACCTGCTCTCTGGCCTTGTATAAGAAAAGATTTCTGAGTCCTGCTACAGGATATGAAACCACACAGGATCCGTCAGTGGCCATCAACTTTATTTTAAATTGGCAAATTCTATTCTTTCTCCCTCAAACATCCTTCCTGCATCCTCCCCCTTCCTTCCGGCCATCCTGGTCAATCCCCCTTTGGCCTTTGACGCTGAGCTGTGGGGTCACGGCTCTGGGCTTCCACAGCCTCTGCTGAAACAAGCACACCCCGTCCTTTGGCTGTGACAGGCCGAACTGTGCCCACCCCCTAATTCGGGGGTTGAAGTCCTGACCTCAGACGGTGACTGTGTCTGGAGACAGGCCTTTCCAGAGCTAATCACATGAAAATGACGCTGTCAGGATGGGTCCTAATCCAGTATGACTGTAGCCCTTATAAGAAGAGATTAGGACACAAACATTCACAAAGAAAGATCAGGTGAAGACACAGGGAGAAGAAAGCCACTTCCAAGCAACAGAGACAAGACTCAGAGGACACCAACTTGCGGACACCTTGATCCAGGACCGCGAGCCCCCAGAGCTACAGGAAAGTACAGTTTTTGTTTAAGCCACGCGGTCTGTGGTAGTTACAGTGGCCTGAGCAGACTAAAACAGGAGTATGAGCAGGGTGTGAGCTGCTCTAGGACAGAGAAATGGTGTCCCCTGTCGGCACAGCCACAGCACCCAGCCCGGGGGGCACAGAGCCTCACCCACCGCAGCATATCTGCGCTGCAGGCCCCGTGTCACACGACGTTTCAGCTCTCATGTCCCCCGGTCTCGATTCTCATTCCTGCCGGGCACCCTCCTCTGAGTACCTGTCAGGCCCCTCACGCCCAGCACACCCTGACGGGCACGGGGACCGTGGTCCCCCACGGGCTGGGGGTTCTGTGGGTCAGGACTGAGGCGGCTCCGGCTCCCTGTTCCCACGTCAGCGGCTGACACGTGGTTCACCCTGAAACAAGGATCCTACCAATTTATAGACATCTCTGGTTCTCAAAAAAAATCAAAGCCAACTGTTAAAAACCTAAAAGCAAAAATAAAGAAGAGGGGAGGGAGCAATTACTTAAAATGGCATCGAGCAACTCTGGATGAGTGACCCACATATCACAGGGTGCGGGACTGTGACAAAAATGACGCGACCACAGACTTACCGTGGACCGAGACGCCTTTCATTGAAGGTGTAGCAAACGCTCTTTAGTGAAAGAAGTGAATCGGTAACATAGAAACCATTCACTGCGGGCCAGAAAATAATCCCAATTAACTGGCTTCCCCAGATCCTCTTCAACTGGAAAACTTCCGGCACATTCACCTGATGATGCTGGGATGTAGATTTTGGTAAAAGGAAATGGGCCAGAAAATCTGACCAGTAGACACGAGCGCTGCCACTACTAAACCTTTTCACTTGCTATCTAGTTTAAAGTGTTTCCATAGAAACAGCAGGAATCCCCCCTTAACTGAGCTTTTTAAAAATAGTAATATTTGCCACCTGCCCCTCCTCCACAGGACCTATTATTTTACACACGGAGGTTCTTCTCCCAGCTCGTTCTGCACAGCGGAGGGAGCTGGGGGAGGGGCAAAGGGATAAGGAGAAGATTCTGGATCTTTAACCAGCTCCCTGGTGACCCCTCCCCTTTCTGGTTAGTAATATTTCTGTCATTCTGCCAGGTTGTAGGGTACAAAGGGTTACACTTTAATTGAGCTGTCAGCATCTCCGACAATCCTATAAAGCCCCGATTATGCACGGCGGGGTTAGTGACACACTTGTTATTGTGGGTGCCCTATTTGCGAAACCCAAACCTGAGCCACACACAGGTCAGCTCACCCGCGCGACCTTCCTGTCATTAGCCGCGTCTATTCCTACCTCACTGCTGAGAAAATCACACAGCACGGGCTTCAAAGCACCGGCCGGGACTGGATTCGGCCAGGAGCTAATCACCCACAAATCCAGCTCAAATGGCAATAATTGGCTAAACTGCTCCCCTCTCCAGAGCTCAGCAGTAATTTGGGATAATAAAGAAAAGAATTATTCAGCTAACTGCCCCGAAATGTATGTTTTGTGACCGACACACTTCACATTTTAATAATGATGGACACAGAATCCAATTTAATACAGCGTCAACTGAATAACAAGACCAAGAACAATGACACGGAAGAAAAAAAAAAGTTTGTTGTATTTTTCCTTCCCTTTTTATAAACCATGTTGACTACGAGTAACCCTGAAGAGATTTACACTTCACATTCGGTCAGGCTAGCATTATTAAGTCCCAGCCACAACCGAATGCTAATCAAAGGAATTTTAAATATGGGAAGGAAAACAAAACAAAACAAAACAAAACCACTGAAGCTAATAACACTATATATTGGGATACTAAAAAAAATCCAAACAAAACCTCTTCTATCCAAAGGAAAGAAAAGCAAGGAAAAAGAAGCTAAGAAAAACATTTTTCTCCACCAGGACTGACAGATCCCTTCTTGATTTTTTCTAGTTAATATCTCTTGATCGCCTCGTTTTTCTTTCCCTTCATTCTGTCTCTCCCTGTCACAGGGTTTTCAGGGAGGACACCAGGGACAACAATATCTGCACTTAATGGCTGCTGGGTGACACCTCTGCAGGCCGCCCCTCAATGCTGCCCAGCGTCCGGGGGCTCCGGGGGCCACGCAGCGGAGCAGAACCGCTCAATCACCTCCTGCCTGCCCGCCCTCCCCCCAACCCAGGCCGCCCCGGAGGCGAGAACCGCAAACAAAACCAACGGGCACTTACCGTGGTCTGGAAATGGACTCCATTTCTCCTGTAGCTAAAGAAAATTAAACTGAATGCAATCGCCTGCCTGGGGAGCGCATCCAGGCGTCCAGGCCGGCAGCGAGGCCAGGGACGGAGGGGCCCAACCCCTTCACAAAAATGCAAACAGTTCCCCGGACTACACAATGGCACACGGACATGGCAGAGAGGAATTCCTGTAGGAGCAGCAGTCACAACCTGCTGCTGCTTTATTCTAGCAAACGGTCCCCCCATACAGCCACCATTGCAAGCGCTACACAGGCTGTAGCAAGTGTCTGTTCGACCCTGTGTGAACGGCATGTCTGTGCGCTCGGGCCAGGTCTGCCAGGAGCCAAAAGCCAAGACGTCAGGTAGGCTACGAGGGAGATTTTGATATCTGCACAAAACACTGAGACATCTTCTGCAAGGGAGATGCGTCCTTTCTTCCCAACACACACTTGAAGTGTGCTTAGAATACACTCTATTCTTGCTTCCCTCTGGTTTCTCTTTTCCATTTTTGGCAATTTCTCATCCACCTGACTTCTCAATGCTCGGAGTTTGTTTCATTTCAAGTTAATTCTTCCCCTAGAAGATCTCATGCATGTCTGCAGACATCACTACCCGGTGTCCCTTAAGTCGCTCATCCCCAACTTGTCCACATGGAGCCTCTCGTCCTGTCCGCACACAGCTTCTTCCCATGTTTGCCACCTGGTGTTGGTGAGCAAGCTGCAGCCAGACACCACGGTGCTCTCACCCCCTGGAGACCCACCTCACGCTGCCTCCCCACCCACCTCCTCACCTGGCATCTCCGGGTCAGCTTACATACCCTCTCGCCAAGAGAGAAGGCTTGTCCCCTGCACCTGCACTGACCAACAGGGCCCCCAGGCCACATGTGACTACCGAGGACTCGAAATGTGGTCGGTCCTGAGATGTGCTGTATGTATAAGCTACACACCAGGTTTCGAAGTTTGGTAGGACAAACCATAACTTTTTATGCTGATTACATGATGAAATGATCAAATATTGGATATACTGGGTTAAGTAAAACATATTAAATTTACTTTCACTTGTTTCTTCTTACGTTTATTAATGTGCCTATCAGAAACATGGAAATTACATGTGGTTTGCGTTATGTTTCCAGCCGTCAAACCATACGGATTCCCGACGGTCAGCTTCGCGGTTCCTGGATCACTGGCTGCAGGAAGGCTGGGACCACTCCTATCTTGCCCGTTTTGGTATCCCCACAATCTGGCAGATAACAAGTGCTCAGAAAGTATTTGATGAATGAATTATTGAATGATTACCATGAATGGTAAAAAGTTTCATGGAAGTTAAATAACTGTGGCAAGGTAATAAGACCAGTGAGTAGTAAGACTGGGTTTGAATCCACACGGTCTGTGGCCCCAAATCCCATTATGGAAACCACATACACATGCCTTGTACTACTCGGCAAAGCAGGTTAGAAAGAACAGGCACACCGAGATGTCATCAGAGACCAAACCAATCCAGCCCGCCTTGACGCATGTATTTGAGTGTACGCTGGCTGGGATGCAGGGGCATAAACAGAAACAACACCCAGCCTGCCCCCCAGGGCTCTCCTGTCTGCTATGGAAGTTAAGATGTGTATACAGCTAGATGAAGGCGATTCAAATGTGGATTAGAGGTTACACCGGAGAAATCCACAGAGGGGAGATTACTCACTTTCCTCCTGGTTAAGAAAAGAAAAAGGTTTGTGCAGACAATCAGCCATGTGTCAACTTTAGACTTAAAGACCTAAACCAGGGATGGCTAAAAGGTACCCGGCACACGTGGCAGGTGGGCTCTCGGTTCCTGCCCGCACCAACGGCAGACGGCACCTGCCAGAGCCGACCCTCGGAAGCCTTCTCCACACGGCACTCCAGGCAGCCTCTGCCACGGATCAGAACTGGCACCGAAAGTGAAACCCACACCTGGCCCTGACAACGCTAAGCCCGATCTCCAGAAACATCACATGTGAAATTTTCTTTTAAACAAGCAGCACAAATATTTCCTTATACTACCACTACCACTACTGCTGCTGCTACTACTATTTAATTTCTTAAAAATTTAAATGGCACCATGAACTACTGATGAGAAGTGAAAATAAACAAATGGGATTGTGCTTCTGGAAAACAAAAGTGAATCTAATCAGTGTCACGTTCCTGGGCAGTGTGTACCTGAAGCTATCAGCGAATGCCCAGGACAGCAGGGCCCCTGTGTGGTCTAACACGCTACTGTATTCCTTTTCCCTTAGAGACGGTCACCTGCCAGGTGCTAAGACATCAGGTAGTCAGAGGTGACTCCTGCTTTTGGTCTCCAAAGAAGGTAATGAGCTCAAAAGGTCCCCAGGACACTAGGAACCTCCCAGGCAGGGTCCCTAATGGTTCTCTTCCTCCCAAATGGGACTTTGTAAGTTGTGTTACATCTAAAATATCAGAGAGATCTTTTCTACAGAGTCCAGCGTCTCATTTGAGGAAATGCCAAGTTGCTGGAAATCGCAATCAAATGGATATAAGTGCTAATAAAGATAGATGTGTATGAAGAAGGTGAAGGATCACA
The DNA here is from genome assembly GCF_041146395.1 of Eulemur rufifrons. Classification (NCBI taxonomy): domain Eukaryota; kingdom Metazoa; phylum Chordata; class Mammalia; order Primates; family Lemuridae; genus Eulemur; species Eulemur rufifrons. The sequence goes on from NC_090983.1 coordinate 4,483,097, forward strand.
CCTAGAATCACTCCCTGATGAGAGGGAACCAAGGTACCCACGGTCCACCAGCTGCCTGCCGGGGACACGGCTGGGTCTTGCTTCCGGACAAGTAGTCAGCTCATCTGTCTGGACTTTCCTGGACCTAAGGAGAGGGAAGGGAGCCGTCAGCTCGCACGCCCTGCCAACTGCGGGCACAGGCTACCCTGCCAAACATAAGCAGTGCGTGTGGGCAATGCAGGTGACAGTTAACGTAGGACAGCTTGGATGTGCTCCATTTGTACCAAACGTCCTCTATGAAAACCTTTGCTCCAACTCAGAGGCTGTGACAGGGACTGCATGCTGTTGCCACCACAAGAAACGTGCTCCCTAACCATGGAGTACAGGGAAACGGTGCCTGTGACACGTCACTAATTAAAGAAAATCTAAACGCTCAGCAGCAAAAATGCGCTTCTGGAAATGACCACATAAAACAGACCACACCTTATTTCACCCGAAGTCTTCAAATGCCAATAACCATTTAAAAAAGAGGATGAAGTGTTTAACAAATCCTCTGATTCATCACATTTTTAAAAAACTACTGGAATGGTCCCTCTATAGAAGTTGATTGTTAATCAGGACAATTTAATGATGAAACACTGCAAATATTGTGTCAGCAAGTTAAAAATGGCCTTGTTGTTTCAGTATAAGAATCACTTGGTATATACTATATACAAAGTATTGTATTTCATGCCCCATTTACTGTAACATATTAGTGGGTTCAGTCATCAAGTAACAATTGTCTCCTCGCCTGGTTCCGATATTGCAGGGGGAGGGGCGGCTGCAGCGGGAGAACAGCCCTTGAAGGTTGTCGCCCTACAGGCGGAGAGACCTGGTCTCTTCGTTTCATGAGCCCGTCAACAATATTAAATAATCACACATCTCTACTTTAGCAAGCAATGTGGTCTTAGTACACACTTATTTTTTACACACAGCTAACTGAACCTTCACTTGGTATGTTGTTCTTCGTTTAATTATTTAAGATTATTCAAAAGGATGAGTAGATAGCAGGCCCTTCCTGCAATTATTTGATTCACATCACCATTAAAATGTCAGAAACATTTATTAGAAAAAACAGAATCTGCACTACTACCACCTCTCTGCAAAGCCAAAAACTGCAGTCTTTATGAGCTGTTTAGAATCTCAGTCACTTGTTATATATAAAAAATTCCAAAATTCAAAGTAAGAAGGATGAGAAGGATATTTCACTTGTTGGATTCCCTTTTATTTAATACTATCCTAGATACTGTAATATTCATAAAATACTTCTCTGTGGTGTGAGACCAGAAGGTATGAGGAGACAATGGTCACTGGAAACCTATGCGGTTGGAATAAGGCAACTCTCATATATTGAATCCATAAACCATCTTGTTCAGGCAAAAAAAAAAAAAAAGTAATTACAAGTCCTGGTTTCAAGTTAGTGAAAGGCAATACAGAAAGCACCTACAAAGTAACTTCAGCAGAGCTCAGAACTATTATTTTCCTTTTTGCCTTGAGTGCCAGGATGCTCAGAGCTGAGTTGTATCTTAATTTCTAAGTGCATGTTTTTGGTATAATGCCCTTTCCTTTGCTGCTGGACACTTAACTGTTATTGTTTCAACGAGTATGTGGGTTTCTTTCAGTGTAAGATACAAGGTTGAAAGGAGAAGGAGAAAAAAAAAACTGAGATGAAGGTTTAGCCCCTAAACTTAGCATTACTGAGGACATAAGGAAGCAATTATGAGAGTGGGCTGGGAAGGGAAGGCGACCCGTGGGGATGGGACCCCTAGCTCCTTTTCAAGAGACCCCGTAGCAGGCACGCAACCTGTGCTCGCCGGCGGACGGTGCTGCTCACAGGCAAGAACTGAGTTGTCCTAGAATCCGAGCTGTTTGTTGCCTCTCGCTGCCAAAAGCGGAGCCGCTCTGGGCCTGAGGCATTTCAGAGTCTTTTGAACCGCGTACAGTGCTGTGAAGGGCAGGCAACAGCTTTTCAGACAATAGTTCAGAACTTATTCAGCAAAGCTCGATTTTTTTCCTTCAAAGGTTGAAATTTGTTCTACAGATAAAAGTAATGCCTTTGGGAAAATAACTCTAAGGCCTTCCTGACAAATGGCAAGTCTCTCTGAGCATCAAGTTACTATTGTGTTAAGGTACAGTCAGCTATGGAAATACAGTTAGAAACGGGAAGCCAGAACTTTCTTTTTTTTTTTTTTTAAACTGCTCAGAAAAAATAAGAAACTAGAAGGCTTGATACCAATTAGTTGTTCCTATCTGAAAGCTGGCAGACCCAAAATAGTATATAGTTTTTAGAGGTGATGTGCTCCCATTTTGCAAGGGGAGGGGACAGCAAGAGGGGTTTGCAGATTTCAGGGCTCGGGCTCTCACACAGACAGCAACGGCCATTCCCCCCAACAACACAGAATGGTTCTCTGGCCTTATTAGCAAATAATTCCTCCCATCAACTTCTTTTAAAACTTCTTATAGGTGGAGAGGGAGTTAATAGAAGAAACAATATGTATTAAAAAAATGCAAGGTGCCCAGAGTACGGCTAATGGAATTTGATGCTGGCTTTAATTTTAATGAAGAAAGTTGCCAGTAGCAACAAAACTGTCAGCAGCCGCCGAGCACCATTAATAAAGATCGAGACAACATTAGTGCCCGGCACCAGTACAAAAGGTTCCCCTCGCTTCATGCTGTGCTAAATTGGCTGCCCAATTTTTCTTAAGTGTCCGTTCTATTTAGAAGACAATTTATTAATTTTTGCCATTCATTGTCAGTTGACAGGCCATCATTTTGTAGCCCGAATTTTAGATGAAAACTAATTGAAAAGACTGGCAGTATTTATGAGGGGTATTATTTGTCAATTACAGCGGCAAATACTCCTTGCTACCACAAACTTTGATGCCCCTGTTCTCTGGGTGTGAGCACTGTTACTGCTGGCATTAAAATATGAGTAAGTCTCTCCCAGCTCATCAGCTCATCAATTTCATAGGCATGCAGGGAAACCTTTCATGTTCTATGAACCTTTCTTGGGGTAGATGGATACATTACAACTTTTGATAAAGGGGAAGTACACACCAAGTAACGATTACAGACAATCATGCACACAAAATATAATTCATTGTGAACTAATTCATATTTTTATCATCTTTGGATAACAGTCATAATTACTTAAAAGTTCTGTTTCCTAAATTTTATACAGTTTAAAAATAATTTCCCCTGAAACTACTATATCTTAAACAAATTCAAGTAGAGATTTACAGGATATATATATTCTGTTCATCAATTTACTACCTTGAAAGCTCAGTGTCTTATTTTTAAAATGATAAGCCTTACTTTTTATAAGAAAAAAATGCTTTTAATCAGTAAAAAGCCCTTCTGAGCTTTGCAACTAAAAAGTTTGATCAATGATTTCTCTAAAAATGTTATGTTCCTGTTCTATAGCACTATCTTTACATTTTTTAACTAATGCTTCCAAAACCCTGGATAAAATGCATCTTAGCAATGAATAGTAATTTGCTTACCAACTAAGAAAAAATTTAATGAATTACAATTTTATATGCGCAGCTTAACTTCCCTTTCTGTAGTAATGTTGATGATGGAATTCATTCAAGATTGCTGTATAGCCCGGATTATGTTCGATTTGAATTTATACAAAGTTAAAGGTTTTAGCAATTAAGATACACATTTTCCCACAACGGCAACGCTAAATTAAATGCTGCACAGTCACGGTGTCTTATAAACTCTCCAGTCCTGTGCCAGAGCCGTGAAAATTCCCAGAGATCACCAGGCAGCATGGCTAAGTGCAGCTCACGCACCCAACACATTCGAACAGTCTGGCAAAACACTTGGAACAGAGTGAAGGCTGTATTTCAGCATACTCTGGGTTCTTCAAGTGCTTTTAACCAGAAAACCTTTCTTTATGCCCAATTCTCAAATGCTGACTGTGCTACATTCTTGGAGATCAGTTACAGAAACACAGAAAACACTTGTCTATTAGCTGCTTCCAGTCTTTCCTTCTCGCCAATCGACCCTGAATTTGCTACTCCCCAACAGCAAGTTGGCAAACCTAGGAGGTGGTCTTCTGCGTCATCTCTGTGTAGTGTATACGTGGAACAACAACATACATGTGCTATAACACATCCATGGTTTTGTGCGTATCAGTTTCAGCAGTTTCTGTGTTAAAAGTCACAGCTGCAACAAGGGTGGGATGCTCCTCGGTGGACGGACATGCTTTGAGCAAGCAGGGAGAGTCAGGCACAGGAAAGGGGAGGGACTTGTGTGTGAGGTCCCCCTGGAGACGCTCACGTCAAGCTCCAAGTGCAGCACCTCCGGGTATGTCTGAGCGACTGTCTCCTTAATCATAATCGGGGTGGGCCCCAGCCAGGATCCTTCACATGGGAACGTCTGGCTCCCACATAAGCAAATCTGGGCCCGTTAAATACGGTATGGCAGAGTTTGTGTACGTTTCTGTTTCTCTACGGAAGTGTTCTTTGGGGCACTGTTCTCACATCAACCATGTTCAGCCAGATGAGACCGCAGGAACCAAGTGTGTTTTCAGATGTCTGAGCTCATGACAGCGGTCAGCACGAGCCAGTGCTCGAAGGAGGTCTTCAGGGTCCGGTGCCCAATAGGCAGCACTGCCTGAAGTTTTGAAATTTAACGGTAACTGGGCAGGGGACACTTACTGGTGACCATCCTGCATCCAACCCCTGTGCTCGTGGTCACAGGTGTCTGATTTTGTGTGGGAAGCTGGTCTTCCCACCTTGGCCTGTACACTCTGGGTCAACATGTGGCCCAGGCCAAAGCAATGAGCCCATTTCGTTCCCCGTCCCAGGGGGCCGGGGCAGGTGGTCCACATGTGGCTGCTCACAACTAATCAGAACCGTTTCTAGGACTTTGGTTCGAGTCTATCGCTTAGATGCAGGAAGGACACAAACCTCGAGAGCTCGAGTGGAGGCACACAGACCGCAAGAATGTGCACATCTCGACAGTGGCCCCAGCCCAGGAGATCTGACTCCAGAGATGCCTCCTGATGCTACTGTTCGGGGCTGTCCCTCGGCTTCCTTGGACCAGAGACCCCCTTCCTTCCTGACACCAGGCCAGGCACGCCTTCTCGTACGGAAAACATGAATTCTGGGTGAACCACAGGCATCGGAACAAACCTACAAGGAGGAGCCCCGGCTTCAGTGATGCTAAATTAAAATAAAAATATTCTTGGCACTTCTGAGACAAGGCTCCCTGGGAATGCAGTGCCTCTGTGCATCTAGGGACCCCAAAGGATAAGCGAGACATTCCCCCAAGGCAGGAGGATCAAGGATGTCCCGCCCTCCTCAGCTGTCACTGTCATCGTTTACCACACGCGGCCTCCAGTTCCAACAAACACCCTCTGACTTGAATGAGGCGGGGCTGCTCGGGCTGCCGCGTCCTGCTCCAGACAGGAGAGAAGGAGGTTCAAGGAGGTGCGTATGTACAGCACGACAATCAGAAGTTCAGGGCACTGAATCTAAAGGAAAGAAAGACTGAAACCTGTATTTAAGCCAGGAATGGCTCTATTTGCAATTTAGTATAACTCTTTCATGACTTCAAAAACACACCCAAAGTAGCATAAGTTTAGAATTTGCTTTGAAAAAAATGCTAAATCTGTAATTGATTTAATAACTATATCTAAAAAATTATGGGGCTACTTAAACACAATATAGGAAAGAGAACGTAACATTTTAGTTGACATTTAATTTTGAATCAATCTAACTAATGACTGATTGTGAAATGCTTGTCACACACTAACTCCCTGCAAAATCACAGTAACCATTTTCCAGGTAGCCTTTTGCTGTCTACCACACGGATCATCTCACCTTCCCACGTCCACGTGGCACCCCAAGGGACAGCAGCACAGGTGTCAGCCACGTTAAGTTTCTACCAGGGGCCCGAAAACACAGGTTTGTTAAACATCACCTGCAAATACCTCCATCTTTTCTTCCTTTACACCTTTTCTACTTTTCTTTCATAAAATTGGAGTCCATTAGTCATCCTAGTTTAAAATAACTGACATTAAGATTTCAGAAGTAACAAACATTTCTAGTAGACCTAGGGGAGGATGTCCTCCGCAGCATCCTAGCACGTGAGCAGCGGAGTGGCCTGTCTGCACCACGTAGAGACCAGCCTCCCGTGTCCCACCCAAAGGGAGTGAGAACAAGGCGTGGGGTGGCAGTGACACCACAGTGCAACTTCCAGTGGGACGCAGAGGAAGGGTAGCGTCTCCTCCACCCAATACTCTCTACCCGTGTGACCTTGAGCAGGAAACTGAGCCTAAATTTTCCCAGCTGTGGCCCTGGTTTTCAAATTGGGTCTGCAGAAGGTGGCCCCATGAGTCCTGGAAGGCAAGGGGAGGCCGAGTGGTTAGAGAAGCTGCAATTTCACTTTCTGCAGCTGAGTCTAAGGCTCCATCACTCTATGGGCCTGCATAGCTACCGCCTTTCTCTACACTCGAAGAAAGCCCAGAACCAGTAAATTTACTGTGTTTGCTTCATTAAAAACTTGGAGTCATTAGGTATGGCTCAATTACAGCATCAGTATCTCTGTACTAGAAGCTGATGAAGAGAGTCTGCAATTACTAGGAACTTTCGCTAATAACCATTCTTCCCAAATTACTCTGAGCACAGTCTACACTTAACTTTTAATCCAAACCAAAACAAGCCAACCACCATCCTTCCCCCATCACAACACACGTGCCTGTTGGTTTCTCATTTTACCCCCCGCAACAATGAACCAGTTTGTTCTGCAAATTCCAGCACTTGTAAATGCACTTATCATACTTTACTCCCTAAATGAGGTTGAATAATACATTTGTGATTAAATTTTCATTAACATTCAAAATCATTATTCAGTCATATTGTCTGATAAAACACTCTGGCTCTGAGTCCCCCAAAATTACCATAGGGTCTCGAAAAGTGGTATCTAGACTTGCTAACAAAGAAGAAACAAAATTGTCATTTATTCTACCTAAAATACCAGCTGCAGAAGAGGAGAAGAAAGACACACACTCTCCCACATCCCCAGAGTACTGAGAGATTTATCAGTACCTGCCTGGGGGTTAATTAGAAAGAAACAACTAAAATCACAGGGCAGTTGACATTGTAAGTCCAGAATTTTTCCAATTTAGTATTGTAAGTCACAAGTAATAAAGTCACAACCTTGTCCCTGAAATAATTCCTCACCACTGAACATACCTAAATCAGATTTCAAATCTTTAAACAGAGCCTCACTCACTCTGTGAAATGCAGTCAAGACCCAGCTCCTCGAACGATCTTTGATTTTAACGCCTTCTGTATTTACCACTGCTTGTACCCACAACATGCAAAGCTCCAATAAAGAGTGTTTTCTTTAAAAAAGGTTCCTCCAAGAAAGAGTGCAAACTCTCATTGATTCCAGTCCTTTGTGGAGTGAATTGCCCGCTATAGAAATTAAGGGGTCTTTTGTAAGTTGCCCAACTTTCTTGAGGAGCTCCGTTTCCCGGCTCTACCTCCCTTAACCTCTTTGTCGGAAGGTGTCAAAGGTCTGTCGGAGAGGCGCTGAAGTCAGGACAAACGGCAGCGCCTGCAAGCTATCGGGAGATCTGCGCTTCACCTCTGTGTTAACTCCCACCGCTAATTCATCATGGCCCGGACAGCTGGGCTGATTGTGGGCGCCGCGGCACAATGCGGCGCGCTGACCACCCCGCGGCCCGGCCGGGGGAGGGCTGACGGGCACGGGCTCCGCAGCCCGAGATAAGTGCTGGCTGTCAGTGCAAGGACAAAGAAGGGCAGGCCCTGGGGAGAGAAAGGAGATAAAAAAAATTCCTCACAACTGCTTTATCTGATGAGGGTTATGGCTAATTAATTATAAACTCAATTACCTAACCCTTACTTCAGCAGTCTCTATTCATTAAGAGATAAAACTTGACTGACGGCTAACTTTCTCTTACACACATACACACGCAGCGGGATCGCTTTGATTCACACTCGCCAACACCCAATTTCCTAAAACGATCTCCAAAGGCACCCATACCTGCCAGGCGCCCGTCAAAAGACGGCCTGTTTCGGGGTCCCCCCTTCCCCCCAAAGCCCCCTCTGCGCATGCTGGGAGGCCCTGCTCCCACGCTGCGCCCCGGCACTAAAAAGCAAACGCAGACAATAGACATTATGCACACGCGCCCCTTTCCGCTGCTGTGCTCCTAACTGCTGCATTTTAAGTGAATCTTTTAATTTGGGTGCTCAAATTGGGTAATCGGCTGCAGAACCGTCTTTCCTCCTCCCGAGTAAATTTTTCCAATCAGAAAAAGGGAAGACATGAGCACACTGGCATATATTATTTTTAAACATCAATTTCCATTTCCCCCCTAAATTCTGGACAGGCCTGACCTTCTTTTTCAGTTCCCAGCACCTTGTTTCAGAGTCGGCAGCAGCTCACAGGCCTGTTTCATCAATAGGCTCTATTCAGGGAAGGTTGTTAATCTCTTTCACCCTCTCTCCGCTTTGCCCACTTTAATGTATTTTCATGTCTATAAGTTCTTTTAATAAGCTGGGAGGGTCTGGGAGAGAAATACTTCAGGTTTCCTTACTGCTTGTCGCCAAAATTACCTCTGGCGTAGTGCAGATGAGATGTGTGGGTTGTGCATCAAAACACTGAGGTTTATTTCTTCTCCTAACAGGAGGTTACCAAAACCCCCAGATTTAATATCAGTGCAATTATTTTTATGGCGAGCACTCGGGAAGTGCTTCCCCATCCCCTTCCTTCTGTTCGCAGGCTCCTTGCACTTGTGTTTCCAGGCAGTCTCCGGGCACCGGGTTCAGAGCCACACGCAGAGACAGGCCCAGAGCGTGTCCCGCCTCCAACCGCACATTCTCCAAGGTGGGGAGACTGAGTGATACTGGCAGCAAGGTAATTGCAAGGACATACAACACACTTGGCCTTAAAAAAAATTTCTGAAGCCAATGCCATCCCCCACTACCCGCCCCCCGCATATGGTTAGAGGGGTAAGGTTTAGGGGAAAGGGGGTGACGGTGGGGACACCTGGGGCATGGGGGCTGCAGTCAAGCTGCTTCTGCCACTCCCAGGAGCTGGCCTTCCCTGATGTGCTCACGGCTCCGCGGCCTCCCGGTCCAAGCCCCACAGCTGTAGCGGATCTACCTTCCCCTCCTGGCTCTGGGGCAGTGGTAGGAGCGCCAGGGGGGTGTCTACAGTACGTATTCAGCACTAATCACCTAGACAGGTGCTTCTGAGGACCACTGGCTCCTTGCAGTGGAGGCCAGACCATGAGCTCAGAGGTCTGGGACACTGGGCTGTGCCTAGAAACCAGGTCTCCTGGCTCCTTCCCAGCCCAGCATCTTCTGCTGGGAGACCCCTATGAATGACCACCCAGTGAACACCGGCCTGGGGGCCCCCTCTATGGGCTGTGCAGGGAGGCTGTGTGCAGAGGTGGGACCCTGGGCCAGGTCCTGACGCTTCTGTCACCTTGCTGAACCCCCTGGCTAGTCAGTCAGGCGGTACCCCCAGCAGGCCACAGTCCCCCAAATGGACCTGGAAATCCACTGATCCCTGGAGTGGACTTACATGAGTGGCCGGGGTGGGCCACAGAACTCCCCACCTTCAAAGTACAATCATTATTCTTTCAAATCTAAAACGTCTGTGAAGTCATCACCCCCACCATGCAGGACCGCATGGAGATTAAGGGTGACCAGGAACAGGAATACTCTTTGCAAAGAAGCTATTTTTGTAAGAATACACAGTGGCTAATCCAAATTGTCCCAAAGCATTGTCTTTCACAAAGCCCTACTGGCCAGCAGCCTCAAGAAGTGAAGAAGAAACACCACGCCACCATCTCCAAATGTGGCCTCCAACATCAGAGCGTAGGCTGACTTCCTCGCCGACGTCCGCAGACGCTGACGCGTGTGGCAGAGCCAGTCAGCTGACGTCTGCCAGGCCATGACGCAGAGGCGCGGGGGGCCAAGGAAACCAGGTCAGGCACTGCCTCTGGGGAAGGGACTATTTTTAGAACTCAAGAAGGGCCACTCATTCATAAAGGGAGGTTCGACAGACAGAGAGCAGTCTGTAACTTGTGGCTATTGAGATTTCTACCATACCTAAATAAAACAGTGACGACTTCTCCCAGACAGAGTCCAGCTGTTTTTCTGCCCAGGGTCAGAACACGCATCTCCTCTTTCCCAAGTCTCCGTTCCTTTGGCTCATTGCCGCAGTCCGTGTTTTCTTACGCGGTGGCGTTATTAACCCAGCTTTGCTTGCTGTCCACTGCCTGGTGAGAGGCGCTGCGGACGGCAGGGCCAGTTTCCAGGAGACTAGGGGAGTGGGCGGGCGCTGGGCTGGGCCTTCTCGGGGGCATCAACGCTCCCCACCTGCCCCCCACGGAAGAGGCAGGGAGGGAGACCAGGGGGCAACGAGAAAGGCAGGACCAGAAAAGGCCACCCCGAGAGGGAGAGTGAGGAGCACGTCGAGGGGAGAGGGCCTGGGCGGCACACGTGTGTGGGATGACGGCAGGGGCGCTGGGTGCCTGCAACACACTTGTCTTCTTCCCCTCCAGGGACAGGGCTGGGAGGCGAAGCAGGGAAAGACAATTTGTCCCAGAGAAGGGTGGGCCTGGCCTAGCAGCCCTGGGAAATGGACAAGGGTTGGGCGAGGGGGCCACAGGAGGCTGGAAATGCCAAGCCCAACAGGCAGCACCCTGCAGCTGGGCAGCGCCCCCGCCAGGGCAGGGACCCCTACAGCAGGGAGAAGTCATGGCGGCAGACCCGAGCTCTGAGTGCATGTGGCAGAAAGACGGCCGTGCGTCCACTTACCCAGGAATCTTTCCAGAGCCACACAGGGAAAACCCGCTCCCAGACTGTGATGTTAGGCACACAGGGCCACCACGGGAGGAAGACCACTGACTGACAACCCAACTTTAGCTTGTTTATGTTATCTATACCAGCGATCCCCAACCTTTTTGGCACAAGGGACCAGTTGTACGGAACAATTTTTCCATGGACAGGGAAGGGGAGGCGGGGGTGGAGCTCGGGCGGTGATGCGAGCGATGGGGAGTGGCTGAAAATACAGACGAAGGCTCAGCCACCCGCCGTCCACCTCCTGCTGTGCGTCCAGGTTCCTAAGTTTCACGGAAGACAAGTTTTCCACGGAGGAGGGTGAGGGGTGCAGCTCAGGGGGGTGATGCACGGCCCGGTTCCTAACAGGCCATGGACCGGTACCAGGCTGCGGCCCAGGGGTTGGGGACTGCAGATCTACACCACTCCGATAGAGGAATCGCTTTTAAATTTGATTGGAAACAATGAATACTTGCAGAAATACTCAGAAAAAAAAGCTAATTATAGTCATATGTGTACTCATAATTGGCCCTTGTTGGCCAATAGAAGGAAGACGTTTGCAACTTTTCCCAGGAAATTATATTCTAAATCCTTCACGAGGTGGACCTCGTCCTTTTCTGAGGAAACTTGATGGCGGTCTTTAGTATTCACTGGCATAATTAGGACTGCAGTTAATTTCATTAAATTCTCTTGCTGCTAAATGAAGCAGATTATGAGACATCTTTTATTGCAAGGCGTGAAATTACAGCCTGTCAGCTGCCAATGGTGGGGTGAAACTAATGAATTACAGGGTAAATAACACCAGAATTAACCAGCCAATTTAACATAGCGCCATGGAACAAAGTCATTTTTACTTAGAGCTTTAAGGAACAACATGGCCAGGATACCTGTAAGGCCCCAGGATGGACAGGGAAGTTGGTCCCAGGATGCTGCAGCCCCGAAACCCTGAGAGGTGGAAGAGGGGGGAGATAGCCACGGGTGCAGCACCCAAAACCTTCCCCAATGCAGAAAAACCACTGACAGCCCAAATGAGAGAAACTCCTCAAATACCCACAGGCTGGGGGAAAAAGTTAAAGAAATAAATTATCAAGGTGCAACTGTGTCTTCTCACTCGCTCTTTTTTGTTAAGAGGATCATGAAAATCCTCTGAGTGTCTGGGTGCTGTGTGTGTTTGTACACTTTGACACAGCAGAGTTTGGAAAATATAAAAGCACTCTGAAAATAGTACCTTACAAGTGAACTAAATTACCAGTATTATACTCAAGAGTAACGATCTCATCATGGACATCACAATCAATGGCTTATCAGTTTTGCTGTGAATTATTTCCACTTTTTGCCAAATCCAAATCTTCGTTAGACAATAATTATTTCCCTCTTTTTCTTAGCCATGTTCTGATATTGCACAGGCAGTTTAATAGCTCCCAGTATTAGAAAGAAGCCATTTCCTCTGAGTATATAACTTCATCTGATATTTACGTACCACAGTGGACTCTGTCCAGGTGCTGTGCTGGGTGGGGAAGAGACCTGGCGACATGGGCCATCCCCCAGAGGGGCTGGACGCTGGGTGGGCAACTCTGATAGGTGGACAGACACGCGCAGCTTATGGAAGCAGGTCCAGGACAGGTCGTGACCAGAGCGCCGGGAGGAGCCAGGCAAGGGCCCTTAACCCACCGTGGGCCCGGCTGTGTGAGCTGCGGCTTGTCGAAATGCGCATCTCAGGATGATCACGAATAACAAACAGCGTGACCAGCAGGACACCCAGAAGCTATGGGCTGCCTGGAAACAGTTATCACTCAGGAGTCTGTGTGCAGCATTTGTTTACAGGAGTGACCAAAAATTGTTTTATGCTAAATTTTAACAATTTTTCCCTATCGTACTGATCGGGCCGTGAAAATACAGGACTTTATAATCCGGGGGTGGGGAGTGACTTTAAAGGCCCCCTGGTCACATCCATCCTGGAGAACACACGCTAAGAACAAGACTGCGTCATGGGGGTTTTGCCGCCCTGAGTAGAAGAAACAGCAGGCAGAGCCCTAGTGACACCTGGCTCCAGCGGCACTTCTGCGTGAGACACGACAGGTCCGGCGTAGGGTACGAGAGCCCCTGTCACGGCAAACCCGCACAGAAAGGCACATGTTTCAGGACCTGCGAACGTTAACTGAAATGGTAGAAACGTCTCTTCAGTAATACCAGCTGATCTACTTGAGTGATGAGTATTCAAAATATTGAAAATTCTTCGTGTTTGATAAAATGACACAGATTAAATTACTACGGCTAGAACAGTTTTACGATAAACTTGATTCATTTTAACCCTGTCATATCTTTTCAAAGATGTAATTTTCTGTACAAAATGAACTTCCAGCTAAATAATTTATGAAGTGGTTCACATTACTTATGAATTTAATATAGAGTATGTACGTTGTGCAACAACATCGTTTTCACTGTGAATCATTTTTCTTTTGGACAAAACTGAAAGCAAGAGTCATGTGAATGGAAACAGCATTCTGTATTTTGGGATATTGTCAGAAGCCAGAATGGCCACACTCTAGAGAAAAAAGACGATCACTTTCCAATTCCAGTTTCCCTTCTAAAGCAATGTTTTTCCTGAACCAAACCATCTTTTCTTCCTTGGTTTCCTATGCTGATAATGAAACCACCATTCGTACAGATACCCATTCTCAAACCTAACGTCTTGTGATATGTTCCACCTTCAACCCCCGTATCCAAAAATCTGCTGGGTCTCGGAGTGGTGGTCCACCTGCTTGACTCCCACCTGCCTCTGCAACAGCTTCCTGTCACTCTGCCGGGAAATGTACAATCATCCATGGTTCTCAACCTCTTAGGGTGGGGAGGAGGGGAAGGCCGAGAGCCCTTTTCCAAACTGTGGAACCTCTTCTGAGCAGATGTACGTGTGAACATTTACATTCTTTTTTGGGTTGCAAGGAGGACTATAACTTCAGGGCAAGAACTTAGAAATGGCTTTCTTCAAACTCTCCTGTAATTGCTGAGTCCTAGATCCAAATTTCCAACTATCTAGTAAACTACTTAACAGGATGTCTCTTTCAAACTCACCAGCTTATAGAAAGAAAGACACCTAAATATACGATCTCAATAAAATGTGGTAAGTGCAATGGAGAAAGTTTGAGAATATAGCGACATAAATAAAAAGCTGCTAGAAAACAGAAAGCTGATCTTACGTCTTGAAAGAGTTGGTGTGCTGGGGGCCTCCCAAACCACTCCTAGTCTGTAACCTGCTAGGAGAACGCCGAGGTTTCAGCACACACCTGTCCTCGCATCTAGCATTTACAACAGCAAAAGGATGCAAAGCGCAATTACCAAAGGGAAAGATAAAAAAATGGTAAGATTTTATATGCAATTCCAGATTCCTGGCTTTCCTCAAACAGTAGGACCATCTGGGAACACGGGAGCCACTGAGCGCGAGGAGCATGGAAGTGAGTGACAGCTGCCTCCGTGGGTGGGAGCTGCCCTCCCTGTTAACCAAAACCCTCATCTCCCCAACTCCACTCATTACAAGTACCTGCTTGGCACCTGTAAGGCATGTGTTTGCAACTCCTGCATTAAAACCATACATTTTAGTTCATTCTTTAGAACATTCAAGATGGACTGGGGGTGGGAGAATGGCACCAGTTAAAAAACATAGCACGGAACAGTCAGCTTATGGGGAACCTCGACCTGGAGCACCAGACCAGCAGGGGAGGCCTCTGTGTGCGGACAGCGCGGAGCCTCAGACGGGGTTTCAGCAGGAGAGAGACACCCTTAGCAGTGTAGAGAAGAGACTAAGACTGAGGCCGTGTGGCATTTGGGGACTCCTGCCAAATTCTCGGAAGGGGACACTCAGGCTCTGAGCCAGGGCCGTGGGCAAGGGGGAGAGGTGTGGAGGAAGGCCACTTGACGGGCAAGGTCCTGAGTGACACTGATGACAAACACAACACGAGGCCGTGCTGGAAAGCAGGTTCGTTCCATTGCGCTGCCAACTCCACAGCACTGGTAGCAGCAGCCCAGAAGGCTTTCTGGAAGAGGATTCTGGCCAAGTGTGGACACACAAGGGAAACAAAAAGCAGCGTGATTCCTGACGTTGGCCACAGGCAGCCCAAGTCCTAGTCTACGCTGTCTACCGACCTCCTGGAAAGTCAGATGGAAGGTCCTATAGGGAATAAGAGATTAAAAAGGATCCCCAGCTAGGGCTACGGATTTACAAAGAATCAGAAGGCCTAAAAACTGAGATCTCAGATCCAGGACCAAGAGAAGCCCGTGTGCAGAAAGCCCAGAGGTGATGACATTTACGGGGCAAGAGAGCAGGAGAAGGTGACACCGGCAGAGATGCGGCACCTGGAGGTTCTGGGTGGAGAACGGAGGGATCAGGACAGGAAGCGGGTCACGTAGGAGGAGCTGCAACAGCACTGTGTGCTGCAGAGACAGCCTGCGGCGTGAGGAAGGAGGGCACTGCCTTTTTGGAAATGGGAACGTCACTCACTGGCCCCAGAAAATATGGTTCCACTAAGACAGTGGGACCGATCCGATGGCCGCACGCTGGTAAGCAGGGGACGTGGAAGAGGTGGAGGGTGGGAGGAATTCTGAATGGGGGGCAGCGAGGGACAGAGGGAGGAGACAGAGAGAACTGTCAAGAGAGAAATGGGGGGGGCGGCGGCGGCGGGTGGTGAGACCTGGGGGCTGGCGGGGGCTGGCCCACAGCTAGGGTCTTCCCCGACTGTGCCCCAAGAGGAGGGGGCTAGTGATTGGCTCCGGGAGCCGAGGGGTGCAGAGAGCCTGGGGGGTCAACAGTGACTTGGCAGACATGTCTGGCTTCGAAGGGCTCTGTGGTGAAAACCTGAGAAGGTGACAACAGGACAATACTCATTTCTACTCAGTTTTGAAGACCCACATCCTCAATTTTATATAAAATCTTATGTATGAGATGAAATCATTCAATTAATAGAATCGACAGGGTAGGAAATGTAAATCCATGGGGAGGCTTGCTACAGCTGGGTATTTTTTTGCTACTTCCCAAAGGATTCCTTCTCAGAATATTGTCTTTACATTCACAGGATTACAAAAGGACCAACTATATTGAAATACAATAATCAAAATATAAGAAATACCCATGTAGAGTAATAAACTCACTTCATTAACACATTCAGACCTAATGGCAAATTTAATACCCAGCATATTTCCAAATAGTGAAGTGAAAGCCACCTATTAAATTATCTGTGACAACCGCAACGAACCGTGAAAATACCTGATTTCCGTGGGTGGCAAAGTCACAGGTTCTGCTAACACAACTGTGGATTGTTGCCTACATTCATATTTGAAGGAAATGTTAAATTTCAGCTGAGGACAGTGGAAATGCAAGTGGACTTCCCTTCGTCACATTCATGGATCCCTGAATTGTACCTACAGAAGCCCTGTGAAGAACTCTTTTCTAGAATATGTGGTCTATGCTCTGGACGAAGAAATCAAGAATAGGAGAAAAGCCCAACCCTAGCCGATGGGAGAAGGGCACCCATGGGGTGAGCTTGGGCGTCCAACAAGAGGTCCTCCGCCACACTGGCCACACCTCGTAGACAGGGGCAGATAAAAGCATTAGCATCCAGGCATCGACACGGAGTGGGGACCCTGAGCCTTCTTTTAAACATGGAGATGCATCAAAGCTCCTTAACTCATACGAGCGTGTGGGGAAGAGTTCCCAGAGCTTCTGAGGAAGGAGAGCAGTGGGCATCTGGGTGGAGGCAGGAAATTGTGAGGAAATGATACCTGGCTGAGCCTGTCAGCGGGGACGTACGCCTGAAATAATTCATTCTTTCAGCAACTGCAGAAGACAATGGAAACCCAGAGCTGTCTGGAAGGAGTCAGCCCTTGGTGAAAACTGAATGCATTCACAAACATAAAGCCAAATTACAACGTCTCACACGTAGCAAGTGCTCCATCAATACCGGTAATCATTTACAAATTGCTAACTGATCTTAAAACAAATGGCTGTCTATTCAAGGGTTTCATAATGAGTGAGAAGGCTGGTAACTTCCTTTCTGAACAGGAACTCACAATAGTTGGTCATTGTGTCATCTATTATCACACGTCAACCAGTAATGTCTGGACCTGTTCTCCTCTTTCCCACCACGGTCAGGATGGCGTGGGTGGTGTCTGCACTTGCTGTCCCCTGGCTCCCTCCTGCCCGCTAGTCCACAGCCACTGGCTGCCTCTCTTCTCTCTTCCTCTCCATCACTTCACTGATGTCACAGTGACCTCGCCGTCGCTTCTTATCCTTTCTCTCTTTTATCTCCCTCCTTAAAGAGGCCAGTTCTTTGTTTTTAACTGCCCTGAGAGCGGTCTCCTAGGTGCCCTGCCGCTCTGGTCCTGGCTCTGCTTGCAGGTGCTTCCTCCTTCGCCCTCCTAGAACGTCAGTGCTCTTCAGCCCCGGCTGTCACTCTGTGCCATCCCTGGATCTCACGAACTCTCGTGTCTTCAATGCCCATTTCTATACTAATGACCCCAAACGTACACCTCGAGCCCAGGCTTCCCTGATCTATAAAAATATCCAGCAAACGGCCTGCTTTGGAGATTCTGCAGGCTCTTCCAAGGGAGGATGTGGGCCAGCACCCGGCAATCTTTCCCCCCGGGCCCCTCCTGTGCCGGCTTCTCATCTCGTGACGGGGACCAATTTCCATGAAGCTGACAAACCCAAACCACAGTCGTTCCACCTTCCTCCTCCCTCACCTTCAACCGTCCATCAGTCCTGTCCACTCTACGTGCTTAAACCTTCCCAGACATGCCTTCTTCTCCCCGTTCCTGCAGCCACCATCCTCGACAGCCTCGAAGGCTCTCCCTGGGGTGCTCCTCTCCTGACCTCCTCCGACTGGTTCCTGCCTCTGACCAGCCACGGGACAGCTCTGAAGCATCACGTCTGAATGCGACTAGGACCACGGGGACCGGCGCGTGCTGAGGTCTGATCCACCACACGGCACAGCTCGACAGGGAGGACTTAGACCAGGGGCTGGGAAGGGGGCTGGAAGAGAGGAGTGTTTCCAGTTCCTTCTGGGCAAAGGTGAAAATACGGGAAAGGAACCATGCACATTCTCTCCCCCACGTAACTGTCACTGGGCTATGTCTCTAAGCCACCACTTAAATGGCCATCCCAATGGCTGAAGCCATCAGAACGGCTGCCACTGGAGAGCGACCTGCTGTCGTAAAGACTGGCCGTCAACGGGTGTGTGAGCTGTGGGGGAACCGCCTGATGGGCCCCTAACCGTAGGTCCAGGAAGGGAAAGACGGAAACCGCGGGCTGCAGGGAGACAGTGAATCCCCCAAAGATCACAGTGTGACCCAATTACAAACATTCCTCTCAAATGTTTTGAGTAAACAGCTAATATACTCTTAGCTAGAAAATTATTTTGCTCATAAATTATTTCAGATTTTAATTTTCCCCTTTTCTGGGTATGCTGCCTCCCTTCATTGACTTTCTCATTTTAAAAGAAGTTCATAATTCTTTATAAGTTTCTCTCACCCTGTGTTGGTGACATCTATTTCTGAGTGGAAATCAAGCTACAAAAATGTCTTTCAAATGATAATAATCTGCAAATAAGGAACTATCTCATGTATGAAAAGATAAAGACGCCTTTCTTTCCCCTGACTCCCGGATGGGAAGTGATAGCAGCCCCCTCACACGCGTCTAATGTTCCCCCAAAGTCATGGCTCTTAACGGCCTGGCGTGGAGCTGGACTCGCTGGGGAACCGGTTTCTAGACAAACCTGCCCCGTGCGGGAGGGCAGGTTCAAAGCCTGGGGGCTGCTCCTCTGGCGGCATGTTTCGGTTTTGTTTCTTTACGCACTGCAGGTGATCGTGAGGAACACCTTCGACTGAGAAACTTCTAAAGAGGTGCCCAGGCCCCACCCAGGCCACATGAACCTGAACCTGACCCTCCATGGATGGAGCGTGTATCTCTATGTGTGCAGACACACGTGTGCACGTGGGGAACCCCCAAGGTTGGAAACCACTGGTCCAAAGGCTTTTGCAATATTTAAATGGAGAAGCACCGCCTTGTGTTCTCAAATGTTTTATTTCAAATTCATTCCACTGCTGTTAAGTTTTTTCCATAAAGATTGCTTCATACTAAATGGAGACTCAGGGCCCTGGGGGGAGAAGTATCACGGGCACGTCTTCAGATGGTGAGAACTCTGTTCTCATTAAATATGCCACGTGTTTAATTTGCTAAATACTGAAACATCAACAGTTCCTCTCTCAAATAAATCCAACATTCATCTGAGTTGGCTTAAAGAAGGGCTTTATGTATCAAACTTTAATTCCCTAGTGGCAAAATAACCAGAAAGTCTTAGAAACTGGATTTTCATTACAAGTTCAAAAAATTATATTCACTTCTAATTTTAAGCCTTTTTATTTTTATTTTTTTAAGTCTTTAAGCAGTTAGGATCCAAGAAAAACTCTTTTTTTTACTAAATGCCACCTACAGAAAACAATCAAAAGCTGGGGACAGAGGACATGATACACAGAACCGGAGTGATGTTCCCTTCTGGGCTCCCTGGTGCTGCCCAGTCCACACCTACTGAAGGTTACTGGGACACGTCTGATTTTCCTGCTAGGCTGTGAGTTCTTAGGGTGTAGACTGTATCTCATCCAAATCAACTTTTTTGTAACTGGTGATGGTGGCTCACACAGTCAGCAAATGACACAATTTGTAGTAAACTTAATAATTTCTTGATATTTTGGGACAAACTACTGTGAATTCATTAAATTTTCTGAACACTTACTCCTAGGAAAAATTCCAAGGAAGAATAAATACTTCAGACAGCATGGCTCCTGCTCTTCCTCCTATTATATGAAATGTTACAGGAAATTTTTTTTTTTTTACCAAAATTATTTAAAAAGTAAATATTCACCAATGTCAGCCTGTTCTTCATCCACAGTACCATTTAATTAACTCATCAGATGGTGCATCTGCCAGTTAAACGTGTTAAACAAACACACAGCTTTGTAAATAACTGACATTCCCTAATGCTTTATTTGTGCCTGCACTCCCCATCTACACCATTTTTATGCTCGCTTAATTTTTTTACATTTATCTTGAATTAAGAGTAATACATTCATCGGTGAGGAGACTCCCTCCCTCATGGAGTTCTGTGATCTAAAGTTCAATATACGGTGTTTACACGTGGCTATTTTCACAGGAATGCAGAGATGACGATAGCAGTGACCGCGTTTACTGAGCTGGTATTACGTGCACCTGCTTCACAGACGTTATCTATTATCTTATTAATCCACCCGCCGTCCTAGAGAAGAGGGTTGCTCTATCAATCTTACGCTACAGATGAATTAACTGAGGCCCTGAGAGGTGGGGGGTTTGTGCAAGGTTAGAGCTGGTGAGTAGGGGTCTCATTCCAAGGCTCCGGGTTTTGTAACCAGCACCCTTTCCACCCCGCACACTGGTGTCAAGGCCAGCACTGTGGACTTGAGTCCTTCACAGTAGGCGCTGCACCTCAGTAAACACATCGCAGTACTTTGTTTACTGTAACCGCTGTTAACCGTGTTGAACCTGAGCCATCTCAAGACCCGTGAACCGTCCATCCCCCTGCCTGGGTCGTGATCTCCAGCTGTACACCAGCGTTCAGAAATACCTGCAGCCAACCATGAATATAAACATGTAGCAGTGCAACATGTTTTTCCCTTCCTTGTGTGCTCCAGTCTCTCTTGCCTCGGTTACATTTCTCCGTCCCTTAGCTCTAGCTGAACAGGCAGCTTTGGAAAACACCCCGAGGGCTGGACTCTTAGGGCTGTTAGGAGGCACACACAGGCCCAGCCAGGCAGGGACCTGCCTCCTTCTCCCTGCAAAGTCTTGAGCACTGACTTTTGGAAATGCCCATCTAAACTGGTTAATTTTAAATGCCTGCGCTTAAAAGTATGATGCATATTAACATAGTTTAAAATCTGAGAACACGAGGAGAAAAGAAGTGTGATGGACGCCAGATTTCCACGCTCTGGCCAAGCACCTAGCAGCCCCCTGGCTGAAACATTTACTTTGGTGTTATAATGCAAAGTGAGATGTAAGCAACCCAGGCAGTAGTGGAATGATCTCTTTCAAGAACGAAGTTTTTAAGAAATCAGCAAGATTCCCACAGGGACTAGCACATTTCTCTGGGGTCTTTCTCCTCTGTCAACCCCTCAAGGATTCTGAAGGTTGCCATCGCCAGCGCTCCTAGCCACCTGCTGCGTCGCTCTAATTTGACGACTGCTCCTTCAATGTTGCTTTTGATCACTGTACCTTCACCAAGGAATCGAGGTAACGGAAGATTTATGACAATATTTACAGCGTCAAAAGTTTGCTTCATTCAAAAACCGGCTAAAGGGCTCGAGATGCGTGCTGTTCAGTTTACTCTTCTGATTGCTTTGCCACTATGTAAATCAATTTGTTAATGTTCCTTACAAAATGCATGAGCCAGTTATACTGACAAACACACAAAGCTCATTCGTAATTAGCAGTTAATTAGTAAGAAGGAACAGATGCTGTTAGAGTTTCAGCAGGCGAACAGGTTCTGTAAACAATGCTTATAAATCTAAATGAATTTATTAACCACAATACAACTGTCAACATTTTGTTGGCAACCATACAAAATATGGCGGAATCCCCAAAACGTCCTCACTATGTATTAATAATCACAGCGACAGCCCAGCCTCTTCAGCCTCTGGCCGGCTGTTCTCAGCCGCCTCCGTCTTACCGAGAAGCGGTGTCAAAGTCATTACTTTCTACCTTAATTTTCTATACATACTGATTAGTAAACCCCACTGACAACGTTTAACGTGATGCAAACTTTCTGTAATGGAGATGTGGTCTTGTTTCCAACGTTCCCAGCACACAGCTAAACGTCAAGGACCCAGAAATCTCCAGGAACTCACTGTCCGTGCAGAGGGGCAGGCGTGAGCCTCTCCTCCCTGAGAAGGTCATAGGACATGCCGAGTAACTCAGCAAAGGGACGGACAAAGCCCAGAGGGCCACGCTGGGCTGGGTGCGGGAGGGGTCCACGACTCAGATAACTGGGGAGGGGCTTGCATGAGCAGCATCTGAAACGATGAGAAGTTCACAGGACAGACAAGAGGGAGAAGAGGGAAAGAACATGCTGGAAGCTGAAGGACCTCTCTGCGGAAGGTGTGGCGGCACCAGAACCCAGTGTTTGGAAACCGAGAAGTGTCCTGGGGTGGCAGGGAGCTCCGGGCGGTTGTCTGAAACCAGACCAGGGCTGGCCTGCGGAGGGCCCTGTGCCTGCCAAAGGCTTTGGACATTCCCGTGCAGGCAGTGGGCAGCCACTAAAGAGTCTAAGCTGGGTGGTGACATGATCCAGCTGGCATTTACTGAAAGCGACCTTTGACCTCAGTGTGGGAACTGCGCGGAGGGGCACCGTCCACCCAGGCAGGGGCGCAGCAGGCGTGCGCAGGAGGGAGGGGTGCAGTCGGGGAGGGCAGGGAGGGGCGTCACTGAGGCTTTGCAAGGCTCTTTCTGCTCCAGTTTCTGAAGGTCATTAGAGTTCAACTTAGGAATCCAACGCTCTTGTGAGGCTACATAAACGATTCTTACAGTTTTCCGCGTTGAGTCTGCCCAGCTTGCTCAGCGGGATTAAGACGGGCTCTCTCCATGGCCAGAAGCCACGTCCTCCAGGGCTCCTCGCAAGGCCTGGATGTTCCCGCAGGTCCCAGAAAGCGAGACCTCCTGTCACAGCAGCCTTCTCTCTGGCTGCCTGATGTCAGAGCCTCTCATTCTTGGGTGACCTTTTATTTAAATGGCATTTTCCTATCCTCTCTTGGGGACCTCCTTTGTAATAGTCTGCTAAGTGAATAATTGGTAAAAATGAATTCTGACTTCAGCGGATGGTACCCAAAAAACTGACATTCCAGATAAAATACTTTCTCAAGGCAGGCACCGAATAGGCGAGTTCAGAGTTGGAGCCACGTGTTAGGCTGTGGGGAGTGGCGGGCTCTGGCCTCCCCGTGTTCATCCACGTGGCGCCACTCAAGGAGGTGGCCTGGCTCTGTGACTTGGGTGGGTGCACCTGGCTCCTGAGAGAAACCTGCCGCAGGACGCAGGAGGGGAAAGCCATTACTCCAGCGGATGTCGAGGGACCAGGACAGGCTATCTACGAGAGCAGGAGGAGGCCCGTCTGAATCCGCAAGGTGTGGCATCCTGCCCCTGTGGTCTGTCTGACACTGGCCTGTCCCTATGAAATAAAACCCGCTCCTCATCCTGTAGAGAGGGGTGTTGAGAAACGCGCCCCACAATCAGCACAGCTCCTTGTACCTGAGTACAAGAACAACTGGAACTTTCCTCCCACAACTAACCAGCTAATAACTGCTCTGCTCGGAGCTGACCACCCACTCGCTGAGGTGCACCTGAGAGCCACGAGGCTGTAACACCCTCCGACAGAAGTAAAGTGATTACAACATTTCAAGGAAGAAATGTTCTGTAAATGGCTTTTCCAACCTGCGGTAAGGTACATCTGGGAGCCCCTGTTAGTGACGGGGGGCAGCACACCTGCCCAGGCTCGCCCAGAACCTAGACACACCCTCCCCCCCAACGTCACTTCTCCCAGGAAATGAATTCTGAGCCTCCTGAGCCCCGAAAGTATCTCACAGACAGTTTCCAGCACGCAGCACCTCTGAACTGGACAATTCCCCGACGTGCATGAACCTGAGCAAAGGACACTCTACCAGTGGCTTTCTGAATTACCGGATGTTTAATAAAACAAATACTTTGAAAGAAAAACAATGAATGGAACGGACTGCTTCAAAGTGCTTGCAGTCAGAAAACTCACTGGGCCGGCTTTGATTTGAGGAAAGGCTACTCGCTGGTGACTGACAGCAGCATGTATTTCCTCATGAGATTACGAAGTGCAAAGAAAAATCAATCTGTTAGATGATTAAGCAGACTTTTTAAATACAACTGATTTACTAAGCAACCCAATCCAACACAGACACCCAAATGGCGACTGTAGTCGGGTCTGGTCCACTGCGTGTCATGGAGAAATCCTACGGCATCGAGTCCGTCCCTGTCCACGTCTTCTGTGGGCCCCCCTGTCTCGGGTCACAGTTGCCCCTCATTGCAAATTATGGCCTTGGCCCTGAACAACGTCTTTAAAACGGGCACCACTCCACCAGCCACCAAAGCCCTCCATGGCACTGTCCTAACCACAGCCCCTGATCTTTCTTCCTGTCCTTCAAGCCCAGATGTGCCTGTCCCCACAAACTGCTTGTCACTTCCTGAAGCTCCTTCTGTCCCAGCCCAGTCCCACCCATTCTCTACGGCCAGTTCTTCACGCTGCCCTCTCTGATCCCCACGGGGAGATGTGGCTGCCTCCCCTCCCGCCCACCCACGTGTCTCTGGCTCTCAGCACATGGTTACTACCCGCTGCGCGGCAAACTCAGAGGGGCCAGGGGGGCCTCCTGTCCACCTGTGTCTACCACACAGCCCAGCACAAAGTGGCTGCCCTTAAATGCAAGGACAGATTCACCGCCATGCAAAGAGAACAAATCATCGTGTAGTTTGAAGGATTTCCCACAAAGAAAAACACGGGGAAATACACAGAGACTCTAAAACGATTAAAAAGCATTTATCATCAACATTAAAAAAAAATCTCTTCACAATATATAATAAGCTAAAATCATGATTAATGTCTCAGAAGTGGGGAAAAACTCTGAAACTGGCTTCACCTGGAATATTAATGTATTCTTCAGGAGCAATTCTGCATGTATTTGGCCAACATTAACTCAGATGTCAAATGCTGTGCTCCTTCTTGCTCACAAGGTCTCAAAGTTCTTATTAAAGTTAGAACTTGGTCAACACAACCATAGTATCGCCACCGCAGAAAATTGCTTCTGCCTCTGGAAACCCGGGTGGCGGACTGCCAGTGCCACCCACCATATAACAGACACGAAGAAATGAATCCCTGATCCATAAACTGAAATTCTGACAGAGGCCACAGTGGTCCAGCTCGCTCTCTTCCAAGAATGAAATGGACCGTCACTAACAGCAAGGCCGGGGCAGGCGGGACGCAGAGCGAGGGCCTCTGGACAACGTTAGCCAAGGGCGGCCCAGCTCTGCTTCCAGCCCCGCGGCAGGACAAACAATGCACCCAGTGGCCCAGATGTTGAACGACTGCAGGGAACAAACTGGAAGTATTTGCCTTAGACTGACCTCTCCACCAGGCTATGAAACTGCAGCTTGAGACAACGACACCTGATCCCCCAAATTGAGGATCAGCCCTTTGGAGTAAGAGTATCTGAGAGACGTGTCTCGTGAAAGAGAACACGAGCTCTGTCCTCTCTTGGAGGTTCCACCGCACGTTAGAACGGAAAAGCTTCCATGAGTCCTGCAAAAAGACACCTGTTATCTTTGTGTGGCCCAGCATGTCCTTGACCAGGGACACCAAGTGACGTCCAAGTCACGTGTGGACCTGACAGTCTTGGAATGTACTTGAGAAATGCTGGGTGAGTGTAAGCTTCTGGAATTTTCTCCTTGACCTTCCACTCTTAGGACAATATGACCTCAAAGTAAATTTGTGCCTAAATTCTACTCTAGACTATTGTCTAGGTTTCCAATTTCAGAGTTTATCACTTAAGACACAGACTCCACTTGCAACACCTCCCCAGTATTTTCTGCTATTCTCCCGGAACACACGTGACTCTCAGGCAGTCTCACATGACGCTTAAGTGTTAGCTTCACCATTCCACGCTGTGTGACACTGATGTGTGGCTCGACGTCTCTGAGAATTCATTCCATCAGTTAAATGGGGATTATATAATACCATTATCCCTCCTAAGGTGGTTCTGAGAACTGAGAATTTTCATTTTAAAAATACTTAGAGCTGCTCTAGGGTCTTAGGATATACTAGCAGCCAAAAAGATTAAAAAAAGAAAAAACAAACCCTGACCTTGTGGTGCTTACATGTCAGTGGGCCGACAGCACAGGGGATCAGCCCAGGGCCTGGCACACAGTTAACGCAGCATGAATTATTAGCATTTATTTCACTGTTTTCAAAATGCTTCCTCTCCTATTAATTCCTGCACCTGAGAAAGATACCTGAATTAAGCCCATTATTTCCCAGAAACCTGAAAATAACCCAGAAAACATCTGTCCCTAAGAAACCAAAACTTAGGATCTTGATCCACTCTGATCCGTCTTAGGGATACTTGTGGTAATTCTGTCAAAATCCACATCCTTCGTGCATTTGCCTCTTCGCGGGACCCACAGAGGCCTGGGCAGGCTGCAGTCCGGCAGGTGTGGCTGCCAGCAGGAGCCCTGCCAGGTGCTTGCTCCGTCCAGAAGGCAGCGTTGCCAATCAGCCAGGGCAGCTGCCTCCAACTCTTCCTTTACAGCCTCTCCCCGAGCCACGCTAGCAACGTCCTCTGCATCCCGTGGGATACGGCCACCGCTGAGAAACACCCTTCCATCTGCCAGGCTCACATTTCTCAAGTATTCTGACAGATTTTTAGTGCAGGCAAACCATTTTAAGGGAAATCCTCCATGGCAAACCTTGGCAGTGTCACCAAAGCCTGTGACATGAACCAGCCATGGACGGTCCTCTCTGGAAGGACGCCCCTGATGGACGCTCGGAGACAGAGCAGGGGAGGGACGATGGCCACAGCCACACCCTCTCCCCTTCCTTTGGGGGGGGCTGTGGCAAAGTATCCTGGCACATGAAAGAACTTTTAAAAGTCATTGATAAGGCTCATTAATGTATCAAAATGTCACCTACTCAATGTGAACCATTAAAAATTATTAGTACAAGTATTAGTAGAAATAGTCATTAAAGTGCAGAAATATCATGAGAAATACCAAGCAGACATATTCATCACCTTGGAGCTCCCGTGGCAAACCTCACCTCCTGCTCCAGGCCCCTCGGCCGTGGGGGCGGGAGATGTGCCCTGCGGTCAAAGCCCTGAAACCGCAGCCTAAGCGAGGAGTCCTGGAGACCCAATTCCACTCAAACGTTCAGAGAAAAACAATCAGCAACTTAACTGACAAATGACAAAAAGGGTGTTCAAACACAAACTATGTTTATGGAGCAGAAAGTAAAAGTCAATATATTTTTGAAATAGATGTTTACAACCGTGTCCTTCGAATCTTGAAAGGGGCTGTATTTCCTTCCCCTGGAAGCTGGGGAGAAGCATAAGCCCGGACTCCAAAACCCCGTCCCTGGCCCCCTCAGGGTTAGGTCTGGTGTGAAGTCCCCAACAAGGGGCCCCACCATCCCTGTCACCGGAAAACTGAAGGAACGCAGACCTAACGTAATCAGGGTCAGTGAAACTGGGTGGGGGGAGGGTTATAAAACCATTGCTTTTGGGGTTGTTCAGCCAAATCCTGAGCTCGTAGAGTCCTTCGGTAGGGGGCAGTGATGAAGAAGGGTCCCTCCACAGGAACTTTGTGAAGCAACTTTCGGGACAGCTAGTTCCGTGAAAAAGACATTTTAGAAAGATGTGAGGAAGTGGAGCAGTGGAGTAATAAAAACAAAATGCATGGTGAGGCGACACTCACCTTTCCTTCACCCTGGTTGGACGCCGCACCTGCCCAGGCAGCCTCCCTGACCTGCAGAGGCTGGGCTTCACCGGCTCTTAATAGCCCAGGCTAATGAGGAAAACTCGGGGCAGCTGCGAGGAATCGTCTGGAATAAAGCACCACCAACCTCTGCCAGCCAGCGGCACGTCCCTTCCCTATGTCCCAAGCCAACCACCAGCCACGACACTCTTCACCAAAGGGCCTGGTGCCGTGTCAGCACGACGAGCACCCTCCTCCATTCTCGGGTGCTTAATATTTGATATTTACTCGATACATAAATGAATAATTGTGTCAAATTTATAAAGAATTCGTTCTAGCCATAACCTTATACTTTTTAGTAGACACTGCTAAATACATTTTCTGAAAATAAAATATCACCATCTAGTTTTAACAGTGGACATTGAAATAATGCACATCAAGTGCCTTAATTAACCAAAAACATAATGATTTTATACATGGACGTGACCACAGGGAGGCCAGTAGAAAAAAATAACAGGCCGGCCTAAAATTAATGTGATGACATTTTTCAAAAAGTCTTTCATGTTGCTTTCCAGGCCACAAGCACGGCCAACAAGATATTAGAAATGTCTTCCTCAAAATGAAACCAAGGCCACTAAGCTGTCCAAAGGGTAGTTTGATCTTCCTTCAAAAGTTCAAAAGGCTAACAGTCTCTGTCCTTCACATAAGCAGCACCCAGGTGTGCATAAACTCTGTCACTTCCCCTCAGCCGCCCGGCAGGAAGGGGAGGGGAAGAGGGCAGCAAGGCCGGGACAGGCCCGGGGCCCTCTGGGACCAGCCTGTGGCTCACTGTGGCTTCTCTTATCCACACTCAATTTCAACGAGGAGAAACAGGTCTCATTTTCTTCCAATATCATTTCCAGTAGCAATCTGCACTTTTCTACAAATGGTCTTTTGTATGGTTATTCTTGCTGAATTGCAAACAATAAGAAAAGACTTCCATAAATCAAGTCTACTGAATCTCCTCCATTGTTGATAAAAAGGAGGGTTTCTATTAGAAAAAGAAAAAAATCAGGCAAGTGCTTGTAAACATGAGACATAAAAACATTCTTTCCTTTTGCTGAAATTACCCGATCCCATGAACGCCCTGGTTACGTTGATGGGTCGACATAAAGCAACAATATGCCTGAGAAGAACAGCTGTGTTTAAGGCAGGTACTTTCTGGTGCTGCAAATATGCACGTGGGCAGTCTGATGTCAGGGCACATCCAATCTAAGTGTGGAAAATATTTTTATTGCTCTGGGAATAGTCACTGTTAACTGAATGCAACAACAAAAACGGGGAAAAAAGAGCATGCAGACCCCAGGGAATTACCAAATCAATTAACAAGTAATTCAGGAACTAATTTCTATATTGCCTCTTAGCACAAAATTGTATCTTTAATTTCTCCTGCAATAAGCATCTCTATGATGGTCCTAACACACACTGACGCTGTAAATGAGTTTACAAGTATCTCTTTTTGATTGGCTATACAACATTATTTTTTCACAGTTCAATGCTACTGTAGCCAAGTGCTCTGAAATATTTAATTATACTGGTAGCTACCAGTTACCAATTTGCAAGACCCACAGTGAGTACAGTACATTTTAAAGAACTAGTAATCAACTAATTAAAACCACAGTGAATTCCAGATACTCCAATTACAAACAACTGCTGTCGAAACACTTAGAGGATTTCTGCATTAAGGGGAAGGAGATCTTGCAGAAGGTCTAGCTGTACCGTGGAACACGGATGCCACCAACCGAAGACCCCTCAGCACTGGCGCTGTTCAGAAAACATTTCTGCAGCAGTCTCTGGGTGTTGTCTTGTGCCTGAATTTTTAATATATCTTTAAAATACTGATATATTTTAAGTCAAACTGGGAGCTCAGCAGATGAGGCCCTTCAATGTGGACACCACAGGTTTTAGGAACAAGTAAACCTGGGTTTGAATCTCATCTTTGCCTCTTCCAGACTCCATGACATCATGCAAGCGCAGCCTCAGCTTTCTCGTCTGTATCATGTAAAGGATGATGCCGCCCGGCCTCACAGGCTGCTGGCAGATCAGTGAGGCTGCCAGATAAATAAACACACAAAGCACGGTTGTGTCCACTCTTAGGAACCAGATCCTCTCAAACGTAATGCTTTTTATCATTCCCTTCCTCATGTTTAAAAAAAGGATAAAGCAGCATGAAGCTTAAAGATTCAACTTAGATGATGAGTGCAATGCGCACTGTCTGGGGAATGGGCACGCCTGGAGCTCTGACTTGGGGGGATAGGCGGTACATGGGCAACGTATGTAACCTGAACTTTTGTACCCCCATAATAAGCTGAAAAAAAAAAAAAAAAAGATTCAACTTAGAAAAAACTGACCACTCACAATACAATCAAAATATCGGCGTTGAAACAATAAACAAACATTATTTGTTATTTTTATTTTTAAAGTGCACAAGGAAGAAGAAAATGCCCAAGTACTGTCACAGAACATTGGAATGTGCACCGGAAAGGATGGGCTCTGGATCCTGCCACCCAGTGAGGACCTCTGGCAAGTCCTCCCACCTTCCTGGAACTAGGTTCCCTATGAATAAATTGAGGATCCCTTGCAGCTTTAAAAATGACATACTTCTTGGGCTAAATACACTGTAATTCTAGCAGGAACACAAGAGGAGAGCATTCGGTTATTTCGTCAAACATGGGAAGACCACAGGGAAAAATAAATCTTACGGTTAATCTATAGAATTAGGAGTACATGTATATTACATAAATATACATGTATATATACATGTATATTTTTTTATTCCCTGAGATAAATTACTTAGGAAAAAATACATAAAATCCTAAGTAGTAGAATTTCCCATCTTCATGCATAAAATTATATGAGACAAAACCCAGAGAACAGACTTTGCTCTGCGGCAGCAGCTCTGTAAAGCTACCTTCCCGTGGAGCACGATGCTTGGATCGCAGCCGCACTCAAACTATTAATACACCGGTTGTTTGATAAACACATTGGCATGTTTTTAAGTGAAAGAAAACTGATAGCTATTAATCATCCCTTAGGATCTGTTGCGTATCTACTCTTTACCCAACCTCCAAGGCCCTTGGCCAGTGGCCTCTGGTCCTTCAGTTCTGGACCTGCCGCTCCATCCTGGCCGGTCTATATGGGACGGTCCATTCACACTCACACCCACGACACCCCGAGGTCCTCCTCAGCCCGGGCTTACCCGTAAGGCTCTTCCTCACTCCTCAGTTTCCCCAGCTGTTCCTAAAAACACAGCAAGCTTCAAAATCATTCTCTCACCCCTTCCGTCCAATACAGGAGGGGCTAAACAAGCAGTTAATTAAATGTTCTCTGACTATAACTCAACGGAAGATCACTGAAATAAGAAAAAGTAACATTGGGACAATCAGGCTATGAAATCTTTTTGAGTTGCATATGTTACCTGATCAATACTTAAAAATACTAGTTTATGTATAACAACTACTTCTGACATCCCTTGATCAAAGGGGCATTTCACGGTATGGAGCCTTCTACTTACCCAGCATAGAAGAGGGGAAAATAAGCTCCACTCTACTGAAAAAAAACACAAACACACACACGCGTGCATGCACACACAGGGTACCCAGGGCATTTTAAGACTATGCACATTTATCAGAAGGAAATCATTTCCATTTTTAAGCCTACTTATTATTGAATGCAATTTATATCATTAAAGGTGATACACAGAATATCAGCACAGTCTCAAAGTATCTCCCCCAAGATATCCATCACTATCTTCATCAAAGGGGAAATAATAACTCAAGGGGGAAATCTGGAGACCTCCCCTTGACCGGATAACCAAGGCTGAGCCACCAACAGTAAGACAGGTGGGTTTCACCAGCCTCTGGCTGAGGGTGCCAAGGGGACCACACGTCTGTGTGTTTCTGCCAGAAATGCATAACCTCAGTCTACTCAGGAGAAAACATCACAGGATCCAAACTGAAGGCCTTCCTACAAAATAACTTATCAATATTCCTAAAATAGTACCAAGCTTATGAAAGGTAAGAGAGACTGAGAAACTGTCTCAGAGCAGAGGTGATGAAGTAAACAAAGCCATGAAATGAAGGAGGGACCCTGCGTTGGGCCCCGAGAGGAAAAAGAGCATTAGGAGAAAAACTGGGGAAATCTGAGTAAGGCCTGCCTGCAGTTTAGTTATTAGCAGTGCACCAATATTAATCACCTGGTTTTGATAACTGGACTACTGTTAGGTAAAAATGTTCACATTAGAGAAAGCTGGGGAAAGGGTATATAGGGACTCTATTACTTTTTGTAACTTTCCTTCAAGTCTAAAGTTATTTCAAAACAAAAAGTTAAATTTTTTAAAGTTCTCCTGTAATCCTACCCCAGTTCACTTGTGTTCCTATTTATACAATGTTAAACCAAATGTACACATATTTTCATGTTCTAATTATTATAAATATACTGTTTTATGTTTTATACATTCACATACTATTTTATAAACACTTTCACATCTCTAAAGAGTATTCAAATTGACCATTTTAATTGCTGTACATCCTGATACTATTCAGTTAGTAATCACTAATTTAACTCCTTGCTTACTGAAAATTTGTAGCTCCCAGAATTTTAGTATTATAAATCACTCAGATGAGCATTTTTTTACACTTAAGGTTTTTTTTCCTTTTCTCCTAGTGAATTATTCCCTTGGGTATAAACCTCCAGAAGACAGATCACTGGGACAAAGAGAATCAAATTTTTCATGTCCTCTCTGTATTCCTGCTAGATTATCCACCAAGAGGACTGGTCAATTTTCAGTACTAGAGCAGTACATTTCTAAAACTGTTTCTCCTAACTTCTTAGAGAAGGATTTTATCATTCTCTGTTAGTGATAAACCTTAGTGTAAAATGATTTTTCATTGTCTTAAATTTCCACTACCTTAGATATGAGCAAAAGAAGGCCAGATGTCCACCTGCGTTTATTTGGTTCTTTATCTCCAACCATCGCTTTGTGTATTACTCACATCTCCATTGGTATTTCTGTGTTGCTGGTCTGATATTTATAATATTTGTGTAAAATTAATTTGTACATGAAAAATATAAACAATTTTTTCTACAGAATGTCTTGACAATAAATATATTTTTGTTTTTAGTGCTAATTACAATCATAAAGACTGTGGTTGACGTAGATTGAATAATGGAGTAAAAATTTGGCAATTACAAAAACAGTCCAGTGTTACTAGAATTTGTGGGTTTAATATTCAAACATTCTTTGTAAACAAAATCACATACAATGAAGACATTTAGATGAAATTTCTTTCATATGAATAGTGAAAAGTAGAGAAGTTTTAGAAGAAACCAGTTTTCTGAAATGATTTTGGGTCATTGATAAAGGTTTTATTCTTTACAGATTAAAAAAAAGTGACTACTTTTGTGTAACCTAGATATAGTACCTTATATACATGAAACAGTTAACTTTAGAGACTGTTGAATTTAAAATTATACAGTTTCTTAAAATGTAACTTCATATAGAGTGCAACTTCTCCAATATAGCATATTCTCTTAAATATAAAACTTGTTCTAGTGAAGGAAATATTTTACACCATTAACCTAGCCCGCCAATGACTACTACTGCGACCATCATCATCACCACCACTCCCTGCCTCCCTACGTCCCCACGTCTCACTGACCTTCTCTGCAAGTGGACACGTTGCAAGGGAGAACTCGATCTAAGCGTGTGCACCATCAGGAAGCACGTAGAAGGGGAGACACATGAAGGCGGCACACGTCTATACAACAGGGAAGACAAACAAGACCCCAAGACCAGACAAGGCACCGGAGGAGGGAGCAGGGAAGTCACCGTACCTGTCAGGCACAGGTAGGTTTTCCTGAACAGAAGGCATTTCACGTGTGCCTTGAGGACAGGAAGCTTTTGACAGGCACAGATTAAAGGGACCAGCACCAACCAAGGTTAGGAGCCATCAGTGCATGAGTTGGCAAGGGAAGAAGCCCCAAGCAACCCCATGTGCCTAGAAAGGGGATCTCCAAGTATGGCTCCCAGATCGCAGCGACGGCATCTTCTGGGAACACAGAAATGCAATTTCATGAGGCAACACTTACATATTCAGTCAACCTCTGGGGCCAAGGGGACCCTGGTGCACACCAAAGCTTGAAGACTTCATTTGGTCCAGGTGCCAGACAGCAGGGCTCTCCAGGACAGCCCCCACATAAAACACATGTCCCCCTGGTACCCCACGAGGAGAGTGTACCATGTCCCTACTGTTTAATCTTGTATAGAAAAGATAGTCATGGTGAGTACAGATTGAAAATGCAACAGGGAAGACTTCTAGAACATACTCTAGAGGACTCCTGAATTTGAATTCTAGCTCCTCCACTTACTAGCTCTATAACATTGCCCTCGTGACTTAACCTCTCCCGGGCTCAGACTCTTCCTCCATAAAAGGGCTTAAATTGTATCTCAGTTTGGTAGAGAATTAAATGAAGCCCTATTACCAAAGCATCTAATGGAATGAACAAGCACTCAGCACCTAATGCCAGCATTCTTTTTATAAAGCTCACACAGTAACTTGGTTAATTTAATGACTTTTTAAGCAGAGGGAAATGTTAGGAAGTGAATATAACAGGATATAGGTCTGATTATATTGGGAAGACTAGATTCGGGATTGTCCTAAGATGTTAATAGTATTTTTTAATGTTTCCATTTTCACCAGTCTGCAAACATACCTATGATATTAGGTATTTTATAGAAAATGTCTAACTGTGAATGTATTTCCCAAACAACAGACTCTTTTATGCCTATTTTATATTTCACCAAATTTCTACAAATTGAATTATAGCCGTCAGCTTTGGTACCAAGGGACTACGGTGTCTTTGGTTTTAAAAGTTGGCCATCAGTGAGTTCAAAATAAATTCCCTTAGTGAGATGTAGGAAAGGAACATGTGTTTTGCTATTCAAAATTACCCGATAAAAATGTCACTGCCTACTGATTTTCCCGAAGAGCCTAAAAAGAGGACTGTGAACACTTCTTAAGACGCCACTTTCTTTACTGCTTCTGGAGCGAAAGGCTCTGAGCAGACAAGCGGCTGCGCGTTCACGGAGGGCGCACGGATGGCGGCGACAGAGCCTGCAGCAGGCGCGGCTGGAGCGGAGGGCACGGTCCGGGCTCCGACCACCTTTGGGAGAGTGTCCGGTGCAGGAGCCACACCAAATGCCCCGGGGAGCTCCCTGGCTGCTGGTGCCAAACAAAACAGGAAACCGTGGCAGCCAGTAGCATTCTTCCTGCCCCAGGGCGAGGTGCGTTCACACTCTCCATTCAAGAACAAAGCCCGGCTTGGAAGCCGTCATACTCGACAAAGTCTGTGCTCTTAAATGAGGGGAAACCGAGTCTTCTATCGGGAACTGTTAAATAGCGCAAAAATGAAATAAGACTTTAATTATACGATTTGCTCAGGAGGATTGGTTCCAGGAAGTATCTGCAAATGTGTGAAGACTATGGTAAGTACTTATAGCCAGTCATCACGTGTTGGGACTGTAATCTTTAGGGTGGCCTCACGAGTTGGACACGGGGTCTCTGAGCTCCGCCGTATCTTTCTTTCAGTAAGGAAGTATGTATTTATCTGGGCATCATCATTTATACTCAGGATAAATAATACACACACAGCACTATGGCCATTATCATAGTAACCTGGGGCACAGCTGATGGACTTGTTGGGCACCTGCTGAATGAAAATGCTTCTTCCTCGTCTTCCCCAGCTGCAGACCTGGCATTTGGCCACAAACCCTGAGGAGCTACCTTTGTTTGGGAAAGGAGTTTTGGTTTTCTTTTCAAAGCCAACCTGAAGGAGGTCTCCTCTGAGCGGGACTGCAATGCCTTCACAGTTACAAAATGCATCGCGCAGAGTGGGAGCCATGCGCCTTGCAGGAGGATTTGTTCCAGCAACAGTCTTACTTCAAATGATAATAGTTTACTGCAACTTAGGAGGCTTTCCCTAAACCCTCAAATCAGGATACTTCAAATCCTGAACCTTTCCCGTTTAGCACATGCAGCCTCTTAAAACAGGTTCTTCTGATTCTCAAACATGTTGGACACGAATAAAGTAGCCTTCCCTTGTAACACCGGGAAGGCCTAAAACAGAAGAACATCGTAGATGCAGAGAATGTTACCGATGGCCTGCACGGCCACACAGACCTGACTTCTTGTCCTAGCTCTGCCATTAACTAGCTGTGTGTTATGGGGCTGAAATTGTGCCCCCCAAAATTCACAGGCTGAAGCCTAACCCTCAGTGTGACTATATTTGGAGATGGGGTCTTCACAGAGGGATATAAGATTAAAGGAAGTCCTAAGTGGGGCTCTAATCCAACAGGACTGATGTCCTTCTAGGAAGAGGGAGACACCAGGAGTACGCACAGAGTAAAAAAGGCCACGTGAGGACACAGTAGAAGGTGGCCGTCCACCAGCCAGAAGAGAACCCTCACCAGACATCACATCGGCTGGTAGCTTGATCGACCTCAAGCCTCCAGAACCGAGAGAGGTGTATTTCCATTGTTTCCATCACCCACTCTGTGGGATTTTACCACGGCAGCCCTAGCAAGCAAACAACTGTGTGATGTCCCATCACCTCCCAGCCCTCCTTTTCTCGTCTGTGACTGGGGACCATCGTAGCTCCTGGGTAGAAAGGACGGCGGTAAAAAGCTCTAGCATAGTGCCGGGTCCCCAGAAAGTGGTCACTTAACGCTGGTCACTAGTTCTCTGACGGATCCTAACTGCCCCTCCTCATAAACCCTACGGGACAGAGTAAGAAGAGGGAGGGAGACTGCACGGAAAGGAAAAGGCTGCCTGGCCTGGCTCTCAGGGACACTGCCCATGCGCCTCTGCTCCGGGAGCCTGGAGCCCAGGCTCTGCGTGGTCCCTAGCCTCACAACTCACACTTTCTGGAAAACACTGCCCAACTCCCCACTACTGACGCAAGGAGATCAACACCACTCCGCAGTACAGCCAGGGCCCTTGGCAGGCGGACACCCCCAGCCTTCCGGTCCTCTCTCCGTCCCTGAGGCCCTGCTCCCAGTCCCCTCGAGACTGCCCGTTCATACTTCTGAGTCCAGCAGGACGGCTTCCACCCCACTCCCTCCCCACCCTCACCTTCCAGCCCAGGAGAAGACACCATTCCTTGGCTGTGGGGCTCCCAGCACCCTTCATACACACCTCCCTTAGGCACCTGTCCACCATCCTCAGAGCTCACCGGACGGGGTCTTCAGCCCATGTCTGAGCCCAGCCTGGACCACAGCCATCTCTTGCTCCCCCAGCCCTAGCAGAGGACCCACAACGTGTCTATACAAGGTTAAGCCCACAATTGTTACAAGCTGAGCAAGTCTAACAAGAAATAATGCCAGAAATAAATATCTTATTAATTCATCAAGACAAAAATAATTTCTGGCAATACATGCTAACATTAGTTTCCAGAAACTTTCCTCTATTTGTATGTTGTTTTATATTTCTAGGCTCAGAGGGAGTCAGACCTCAACATCATTGTGGAACTTTCAAAGAAAATAAATATTTTGCTGAAACAAATCACTTAGATATTATCCCGGCTCCTGGATTATGGATACACAGAGGACACACTGAGTCTGAAAACTAACTTCCATTCTCGGAAATAACATTACGTTGGTGTGGCATTTATAGCGCATAGAGCACTATGCGCACACCTTATTTCCTATCACCGACACCAAGGGAAGCAGGATTTTAAATGGCTTCCCAGATTTGTATTTAAGTGACGGACTTTGTATTTTGGCCCAAGTCATTTCATTAAGCGTTTTCAGTGTTTTGTACGGAACACGCTGCCACCCACCTGCACGGCCAAAGGTGCCGGGGGGAGTGTGGGCCCTGTGCATTCAAAGACCAAGGCTGTAAATTCTCATGGAGGCATCCAGACATCCTGGGTTGCTTTGCCAATTACGTTATAATATTTGAGGAGTCAAAGCAAAATTGGTGATACACCCACCCGACCCACTAAATGAGGAATTGTCACTGGGCCGAGTCTGCTGTGGCCCAGGCCGAATGTGACACTCTCAGGGAGTTGTTCATCCAAGTGAGGGAGACTGGCTTTCAGGGTACTGGGGTCCATGCCAGTAAATTATCTGCTTCTGGGGACTAACCAGGCCCCGGTGCCCAGGCAGAGCTGATCTGCCACATGGGCGAACACGGTCTTCTCTGCAGGCCTCACCGTGGCTCCGGTGTTGTTGGGCCGAACGAACACGCGCCGCCGCCATCGCAGCTCTGCGGAGGAAGCAGAGAGGGGCGCCCACCTGCAGGATCCACTCCTTCCACGTAGCTGAAGCAAGAGCACGGCCATGCCTTTCTTTCTCTCCCAATCTCTGTAAAGTTTCAGCATGATCTTCAAACCTGTTTCCCCGAAGAAAGCAGCACAGGACGGCTGTGAACGGCGTCCACCTTTCCGGAGCCGTTAGAGCAGGCGGCGTCAGGTTGCTTCCACCCTGCCCACGCCACAAAGCACACCCCTCGTGCCCCCCGCAGGCACCAGGCAGCAGAGGCCAGCGGCCTGCCGCAGGCTGGGCCAGGGGATTCACTCCAGAGGTTCCTTCCACTTAATGACAGTTGCCTCTTTCTACTCAACTGAGAATCAAAACACGCACTGCTCAAAACCAGTTCACGGGCCAATGGCGGGTGTGACGGGCATGCTGCAGGCAGCCGGCTCCTCCTGCGACAGCTTGGGAAGGGTCTTCC
Organism: Eulemur rufifrons; assembly: GCF_041146395.1. Lineage (NCBI taxonomy): Eukaryota > Metazoa > Chordata > Mammalia > Primates > Lemuridae > Eulemur > Eulemur rufifrons. Next base: position 4,521,265 of record NC_090983.1, read on the forward strand.
CGCGGCTTCGGATGGTTGCTGAGAAATAACGGCTCTCACCGGCTGACTCTCGAGGTAGCCAGGAATGACATCTGGGTTCAAGGTCAAAATTAAAACTTTAAAAAAAAGTTTTATACGAAGACACTTTGCTCCTGTGGTGCGTCCACCAAGAATCACAGAAGTAAGCGAGCCTGACCTACGGGCTCCGGCAGCACCGCGCAGTCCCGGGGGCTGAGAACTGGTGCCCCGGCCGGCACCCGCACGGTAAGAACCACATGGAGTGGGTGGCTCGGGAGGCGGGGGGACCCTCAGCACATCACCGTCGTGGCTGTCATGAGGGCTCACGCCTCTGGGAACAGAGATGTGTTTCTCTGAAAATATCAACCAGTTGATCAAATAAATACGAAACTTCCAAAGTTGTAGGCAGAGGCGACGCTTTGCTCGTGGATCTCTAAGAGGTCTGAGTACGACTGCGCTTTAATCCTTAAGCACAAAACCACCAGCACTGGATACCCTGGTCAAAGCTGGGCCAGGCCGGGGGCCCCTTCCGAGGGGTCTGCACGGACGGGGAGGGGTCTCTGCTGCAGCCTGGCGTGGACAGCGAGCCCCGGACACTCTCGGTATTTCTCGTTCCTCTCCAGCCCTGGGAGCGCCACCCTCTGCGGTCCGACATGAGTCGGGTGGAGGAAGACGGCTAAGCACAGCTGGCTGTCAGAGAGGGAAGAGGAGACCCCCAAACCAAAGCACAGCAAAGCAAAGATGGCACTTCTTACTCTTCTACCCTCAGAAATCTTATGAGAAAACACCGTCTCAAAAGACTTAGCCACCAGGGGCTTTTTCTGTTTGTCCCCATCAAATAAAAATAATCCATTTCTAGTTGTGCAAGTATGACGAGATAAACTGACGGAGATTTTTAAAAAAATTCAGAGATGCTCTAGCGTAGACCACTAAGTGCCAGGCGAGGCCGGACGGTCTCCGTTCCCGCAGTGTGAGCATCAGGGCGGGAGGAGAGGGCCCGGCCCGGCCAGGAGTCTGCGAGGGGGAGAGGCCAAGGCTTGTGGCTGTGTATCTGCACTCAAATATAGAGATTAAAAATGCTAAAAGGAAAGAAAGAAAGGAGAGCACACAGCTGCCGTCCCCCAAACAGACCTCCCATCTGCCACCCACGATTTGCATGTCACCTTCTCCGGGCTCATTTGTACTTCATTAACTGCCATTGACTTAACAAGATTTATGCAAATGACACCATAGGAGCTCCCTAACTCCCACCGCAATCAAGTGATTATGTATGTACAACTCTCCACAGCAATGAAAAATTAATACGTGACAAGCCCACTCGCCGCTGAGCCGGGCTTCTGGCTTTTATTTTTCTTGCTTTGCTTTTTAATTTTTATTCAAATAGACCTTATCTTATTAGTAAAAAAAGAAACAGAACTCTCTGAACCAATCTCCTCCCCAAGACCCCAGAAAGGACAAAAAAGGCGCGGTGGACCCAGGTCCACAAGAAATGAAGTTACATTGCAGGAAATGAGTCAGATTCTTGGTGAGAGATCTTTAATTAGGGGGAGAAAGAAAGATAGGGTCACTGACCATCCTGGTCCGGCTAGCTCCCACTCGGGGAGAGCCTTGGTGCTCACGGCGACGAGGGCGAGGACAGAGGTCACCCCGGTCGGGACTATCCGCGGGCAGGCTCAGTCCGTAAGAACGGGAGTTGGGCTGCGGGCAGCGTTGAAGACCGCCTTGCCGGGGTCCTAAGCCACCCCTCACAAGACTCCTGTAGGGGGTGGGGGCCGTCCGCAATGATCAACAGGGGACAGTCCAAAAACCAGGGCCATTACCAACTCCACGAAGGCCGCTGAGGTTCTAAAACGATTCCTCTGCCTTCAGGCAAAGGGTCTGTTGGCCAGTGCATGGGCTTCGATCACGAAGACCGGGTCTCAAACATGGTCTGAGCGTTAAGACACAGTCCTCAGCGCTGGTGGGAGGGGCAGGGGACACGGATATGGCCACCGATATCTGGGTACGCATGAAATGACCCCTCCCACTCAGAGAGCAGCTGAGCACGGCTGCGTGCTCCCCGGAGAAACATGTTGCTGCAGGCACAGCCTCAGAAGTTTCTTTACATGGTCTTAAGATATATGTCAGGGTTCACATATTTAATTTAAAGCACATAACTTTGCTTCCTAAGCTTTCTGGAGGCTTTTTGTAGACGGCAGTGGGAAGAGCAGACCCACTGGGGCCAAGGGGCCTGATCTGCCCCCAAGCTGCCTGGTCTAGAACCCTCTCCCTCCCTGGCCTCGATTTAGAACAAGGATGACACAGCTGCTTGCGTCAACTGCAGCAACGGTGAGGATTCGCAGGGAGGCTGCACGCAAAGCACTTACATCGTAAGTACACATGTGACTGTTCATCTAGTCAACAAATAGACCTGTTGAGTTTCTAGAATATGCCGCGCAGCGGTGCCCTGTCAGGCTCCGTCTCCTGCAATCCTCTCAACTCGTTTCTGCGTTGGCGTCATCACCCCAGGAGGGTCAGGGATTCAGACTGTGTCCAGTGATCCACGTTCCTTTAGAAGACGGCACACATGGACGCAAGATAAATCGATGTCATCATCTACCAACCCACATCCATCCGCACGTTCCCTGAACATCACTAATTTAAAAATCTAGTTTTGCCAGAATTTAAAAAGGCTCTGTGGAACCTTCACTTCTAAGTGTTTCAAGGGATTCAGACATCACCCAGGTCCCCATTTTACAGATGAGGAACCTGAGGCCCAGAGCAGCCTGCCACAGTGGGACTTCGCTGGGCCAGGAGTGGACCCCAAGAAGGCGCTGGGCTGCGGCTGCACGTGGGGTGGGGGTGGAGCAATTATGCGGGACAGGCAGCTCGCTGTGCCTAGGAGTCACTGGGAAATCAGAGCATGATTTAGATTTCAACGAGCTTATTTTGAACATTCACAATCGAAAGGCTTCCAAGGACTGGATAATACTCATTTTACGCTTGATGGTCAACTCCAATCTGCACACATATTGAAAATCCAGCCCGTAAAGCTTGCCCCCTCCACAGATGAGCAGGGTACAAATTGAGTGAAGGTTTCAATTATACTGGGGGTCTGCCTGGTTGGCACAGGGGGCTCGTGCTAGCACTCCCACCCAAATCGACAACAGACCTGAATTAAGGAAACAGTCTATTATTAAGTTTTAATATTCCAAAAAGTAAATGTCCTGATACCAGTTTGTTTAATGAAAAAAAAAAAGTTAATTTTTATAATTCTAGTTGAAATAGCATCAACAGCATAAAAATTATACATTACAATTACTTATGCAGAGAGGTTATAAATAAGTGCACAGAGGAAGAACGAACAATTATGTGCATGGACCTCTAAAGTAAAGAAACAGTTTTATAGTGAAAACACCACCCACCTGCAAAGGGGAAAGCTGTTTGTTTATTGTTGTTTTGTTTTAAAATATATGGCGGGAGGAGAATGTCTCCAAAAGATGCCCCATGCCAATGCACACCTTTGCGGCCCGGCAGCTGAACGCGTGTCTTATACAGAGCACGATGGCCTTGGTTACTATTTCAGACCTGGCAGAGGCGTGACCGACCTGCGGGCAAGGAGGTAGGAAACTCACTCCCAGGCAGGCTCGGCTATGCTGCCGGAGCAGGTGTGGTCTTTGCAACAGTCCCCCAGACTTCCTCCTCTGTCCTACCCGAGGCACGTGGCCCTATTTAAACCCATTCCTCTCCCACAGCTGCACGCCCAAATGGCCCAGCCCCTGCTAAAGCTGCACTCCGTATGTCTCGCATGGGTGAAATGTACATGGACAAATCTGACTGTATCTGTGGAAAGACTCCACCCACTTTAGGGGTAGCCAGCACCCATGGAGTCCAGGTGCCCACAGGAGAGAGCAGAGAAGCAAGATGAGCCCGAGCAGCTTGTCGGTCCTGAGCCGTGTCCTTAAGAGGCAGAGCCATTATTCTGCCCACAGCGTTGCTTTTTCTCAGGCAGAATGCAAGCTGAATCAATTGGCGTTCTTTAACAGACCAAAAGATGACATTTCCAGAAGCTACTGTGCAGGGTTGAACTCTTTATTTTTATTCTCCTTGGAAATATAACAGCAAAATACGTCACTTGTGAATTCCAGCGTTTTTTACTTGCGACATAAAGTAATTTAATATCCAGTTTCAGGGCTAATGAAAACCTATTCCAGGCTAGCAACATAGGCCAAAACAAATGCTTGAATTCAAGTCCTGTTGTGTAATGAGGAAGTTTAATTAAGGCCCCACATTACAGCTGTAAATGTTCCTTTATATAATAAGGTCTAAATGAAACTGAACCTAATCAAAGTTACAATTCCTTCATTAGCAAATTACAAACAAGAGCGCGCAGCTGACACACCGGCCATGATTATCACAACTAATTGCCTCGTTGTTACAGACCAGCCTGGAACGGTGTTCAGATGTCCGTCTGCGAGAGCAAATTAGGGCCACGTGGGGCTACTCCCGTGATCACGAGAGGCGCTCGCGCGGGATCTGATTCACCCCTGTCGCCGGGCGGCCAGCGGCCCAATCAAAGCCATGCCACAAAGGCAGCCTTTGAAGCCAGCTCAGCCTCGAAACACACTCCATCTGCAGGCGGGCAGCCCGCACTTCATTAGATCTGTTGTCACCGCTCCCGCTTCTTATTCTAATGATCCCATTTTAATACACACAGGAACCTCTTCTAATTGATGTCAAGTGAGTGACTTCTACATTCATCAACAGAGCACATCAAACAAACCTTGGCGCACGAGCCTGCGGCATCTCGAGGAGGACCTGAGGTGTGTCTCCCGCGACAGGGGGGGGCGGAGGGGGGCAGCGTACCTGTTTAATTGGGATGGCTCGGCCGCTCCCGATGCTGTCCGCGCGACTCTCCAGGCCTTTCTTTTCTTTGTCTGGGTCGCTCCCTTTCCGAGACTGCAAAGCAAAAGGAAAGTTGGCATTGGGGTGAGGGCTGCGGTTCACAGACGGGGGCCCTGCCCGTCTGCACAGCTCCTGCCAAGGCAGAGTCAGAGGCCACATGTATGTGTGTGCACACACGCACACGCACACACATGTCCTGCAAGCAGACCGCCAAGTGGTTCGTCTCCACTGACTCATCAATTGAAAGAAAATTTCCTAAACTTTCTCCAACTTTTCCACTGCAAAATTATCTTTTAATTCTTTTTTAAAGGGTTCAAAATTCAATTAATAGAAACCAATGGACCATACCGGAAAGTAACGCCCAACAGGAAAACACATTCTAAAGCTGCAGTTGATGTAGCCGAGGACAAAAGGAATCCTCAAGGTTTATTTGGAAACCTACTGCATAAATGTATATATTTAATTAATATCTGAATGATTTAAAAAATTCTATTAACTAAGTCAGCTGTGCGATTTAACGGTACATCCTTGATTAGTATCAAGGTGCAGTTACTAATGTGCTTTTATTGCTTCTGGACGGTTAGGAAATAGCAAATTCAAAGTTAAAATAGTGTACAATACCACAAAAAATAATAAAGGAAGAAACTGAAAATATCCTTTTGACAAAATGTCAGTATTTGGGAAATAGTGAGCAGCTTGCTTTGCCAAGTTCCTGAAACAATCATCTTGGACACGCTGTTGGCATTGTGTCCCACCCAGTAGCTGGCAGTCGGCGGGAAGGGGGATGACGTGTGACCAGGGAAGCCCCAAGCAGAAGGACCTCGACCTGGGGAAAATGGAAGGAGCGCCACCGTCTAAGTCTCCATCTCTTGATGGCATGAGAAAGCGTGAGCACAGTGATTTTCTGACAGATTTATTTTATTATGAGAGAAAGATCTGAGACTCGTCCTCCTTAATAACTGTGCTGACAAGTGACAACTTCACTCCATTACTTTTCAATGGGAACATTACTCACGCAATATTGAAAATGGAGAAACATTTTCATGTGCTTTTCAAATCTGAGATGATATATGAAATGAATAGACTTTGTGGTGTCCAGGGCTGCAATGAAAAGCTAATGAAATCAGATTCAAAGGGATGTGAGATGGAGCGGGTGATTTTTGTTTTTTGGTATTAAAAGGGGCAATGTCATGGGACATAATAGAAACAAGGCCTTATGGGGCAGATTTCGGCTTCCAGAAGAAGCTGCCCCCCCAGATTAGGGAGGAGGACAAGGAGAACAGTCTCCATGATGTAAACTCAGATCTAGGACTTCAAATGGTGTTATTCTCCTGAACAGGTGCGCTCATGAGAAAACACGCTTCGCCGGCGGTTACGAGAGCTGGCGTTTACTGAACACCTACTATGTGCCATGGGTACTGTTTTCCTTTACGATGGTAGAAGGCGGAAATGAGATGGCAGGAAATAAAACGAGCAACAAATAGAAAGTTGTAGAAGAATATAAAACATAAGGTTTATCCCTTTGGGCGACGAGGGAAATAGAGGTATTTATCAACTCCTTGTCATGAATTTTAGCTAGGGCTTGGGGGCTTACTTTTCTCTTTAATTAATTCTTAAATTAATAATGTATCGTAAGAGCCACATAGTAGCCTTAAATTCTCTTTTCCTCACATCTCAATGCACGAGAAAGCTGGCACTTCGAAGTTCCTAGTTGTAAAATAAACTTCAAAGCTCACAGTGATAACATTTGAAAATTTTTTAAATCGACAAAGACTATGAATGGTACTTTGGGAATTTTACGAATTCTAAATTTCTAAATTTGAAGATCCATCTTCATTATTCTCTATTAACCAGAATAATTAACAAAACAAACATTAAAAAAATTAACATCTTCCTCAAGGCAGCACATCTGGCCCCTCAGTTGCCCTGATCTCCGAGCAGAGATTCGGATTCCACAGGAGAAGGGAAGAAATGGCCACGGGATTGCTGTAAACCCCGTGGAATAGACCACAGAGAAGTGAGCTCAGTATCTGGCCACACACTCTGAGATAAATGAGACTGAAAGTTAGGTAAGACTTCCCTGCAAAAATAGAGCAAAAATTTCCTGACAACCATAACGATTTGGTGCAGAGAGTCATGAAACTAAAATATCAGGGAAAGAGCAGCCGTGAGCCACAGGGGAAAGGGTTTTTGTATCTCAGCCCCACGATTACTAGGTCTACAACAGGCTGTACCAATAAAATTGAAATCCAAAAACCAGACCAAAACAAACCCACTGGACATAAAATACTGCAGCACGTATGAATTCCCAGTGGACATGTTTTTCTGCCAACTTTGGAGACTTCATCACCAACAGCGCATCCTTCCGTTATAGCTGAAACAGCCCCGTGAAATCATTAGATACGGAGCAGCCCTCGGTACCCCCCGAGAATGTCAGGCGCGATGTCCGAGGCGCCCAGCCTGCCACGCACGGCTAGAAATGCAGCAAGAGTTGATCATACAAAGTCCCTGCACAACCCACCACACGAGTGACTGCTCAGCCTCCACAAACACCGAACACAGAGGAAAGAAAGCTTAAAATAATCTAATTATCACCTGCTTCTTTATGAAAATGTTTAACTCTCCCCACATGTAGAAAGAAGCCATAAAGACACCAAGGACACCCCCACCAACTACCCGCTCACGGGGACAGAAGCACCATTGCCAAGAGCCCTCACTGTCAACAGAAACCTGCTTTCCCCCTTTAACCAAGGGCCGCTGGAACACACTGCAATAGGCATTCAGGCACCCTTCTCTGGAGAAAACCAAAATACCATCCAATAATTCCATTTATACTATGATCTTTGCTGCCTTATTTTTATAACAAGTTTCTGTGAATTGGACAAGGTTTATTCACAATAACACCCAGCATGATTTGGGTGCTGGGTATGTTTGTCTCTATTTATTGGTATCAGCATTACATGGTAAGCTTTCTAAAAATATCATGTAAATGATATTGTTATTATCTGGCTTGAAAATGGGCAAAGCAATGCAACGCACAATTTAAGGACACATGCTAGAATTATGTTTAAAACACAGGTGCAGAAAGTATGCATGAAATTCAGGTGGATGCTGACCCCTGGACACAGGCAGGAGAATGAACTCGGGAGGCTCATGTAGAGGCTGCAACTTTTACTGACGATTTGCTTCTTTCTCCAACAAGCAGTCACGGTCGTGGCGTGGCAAGAAAAGGCCCGCATGTGATGTGGTGCACAGCGTGTGTGCATGTGTTTTCTATTTCTGTAAGTTTGAAAATATTTTCTAATAAAATGTTTTAACCACATGTAAACTAGGGCTATTAAACTAATAGTTCTCAGAACCCATATTACAAAACCAGGGATTAGGGGATATAGTCTTTTAAGGCATATCTGCTCAATACAATGGTTTTTCAAATAAGTGAAGTAAGATGTAATTCAGCTTTTGATTAGTAAAGTATAATTCTCACTGCAAATATAACAAATAATTTAGACTATGACATAGATTTTGTTTATATTGTTTTGTAAAAAGTACATGTGATTTTTTTAATTTACAAATATATACATGGAAACAGACATTTGGAGTTAAAAATGTCAGCCCAGACTGGTACGTTACAGGTCTACTTTATAAAATGTATAGGAATGGTATTTGAAAAATGATGTGTGTATTACGTAACTAACTATAGCCTCTTTTGATGGTCTAATAAACCAGGTGGATGGTGCCCTATGTATCTGGGTGTTACAATCCTATTCTGAGTGAATTCTTATTCACTAAGATTGTCAGAACATGGTGCATCTGTCTTCCTACTAGACATTCCTAAATAAATGTACATTTTGACAATTTAAGACAATAATCACCAACAGCCACCAGGGACAAAGAGTCTATGAAATTCTATATGTTTAAGAATAGGAGCAAACTGGTAACGAAAAGAATTTAATTTCTTAATTGCTATGATTTGAAAATTAATTTGCCTTCTTTTCATTCCTTGGATGACACTGACATCTAGTGGAGTTAATGTTTCCAAGCTCTTCAAATTAAAATCACACCTCACGCATCACAGCTCCACCACCACCACCACCACCACCACCGTCATTCTGTGCAACGTCAAACCCGGGAATGACCAACACACGGGGTCCCTGCCCGGGACTGTGGCCGTCTTTCCCTTACATGCCACTATGCAAATCTATCATAGCATCAGCTTCTTTCATGACCCCCATTTCCATTCCCGCCAATGATATCTGAGCGGCTGGAATCTGTTTCCGCCATGGTTTACTCTCAGATTGTTCTCCAAGATTAAGGATAAAGAGAACAAACACTGGTAACACACTCACTCACAGGCAGGCCATCATATCACAAGATACATTAACGAGGATGTAATTAATGGTGAATCTGATCACCACAACAATGAGCTTCTGCTGGCTCGGCACCTGCCCTGCCCGGGCAAGTGTGGCTTCCCGGCCTCTTCCTGGGGGACGCCATGTGCACGTGTAGGTGTGTCTGCGGCTAAGTCAGCAGGAAGGGGGCCCCGTAATCTCTCAGTCCTCTCCTCCCCTCTCAGCAGAGCCCCTCTCCTCTCACTCTGAACCACTCTCTCTTGAGTATGGGTTGGCTCCAGCTCCTGGACACTGAGCAAAACCAGGGCTCTGCAGGCAGCAGAGGTTAAGCAAATATTTATTTATTAACTGAGTTGTTATTTTGATTCTCTCTGCCTCAAACAAAGTGTACTCTGTAAGCCACCCGGGGCGTCAGCGATACAGTGGGCAGGGTACGGGATACAATTTCCTGGCACGTTTCAACTCCAGAGCTGCCCTTATAAAGGGTGGGGACGAGGATGTACTGGTGGTTTCCTTCTAAATAGTCCCATTCTGAAAACACGTCCTGGTTTATTATTTATCTCCTTAGAATAGAAACCAAAGTCAAGGAGCAGTAAATGTGGCCCTTGAAAGGTGTTGGGACGGGGTGGCAATGACACAGAAGACAATCTCGTCACCACGACAGCAAGCCCTCCCACCTCCTGTGGCACTAGCCGCCTACAGGCAGCCCACCCTCTCTGAAGCCCCCTCCGCCCCTTGCGGCATCTTTGGGAATTGGTTTCTCGAGCCCACTGAGTCACGAGTGAGTGTGCAACCTGTTCTGCAAGCTGGCCCCGTCCAGCGACAGCCCCCGGCCTGGGCGCAGAGGGGGCTGCAGGTGTTTGGCAGAGCCGGGAAGTGTCATAGCTACGCAGGCGGCTGCTGTCCGTCTCCGCGTGTCTGAAGAAGTTTCACAGTGAAACATCTTATTCATGTACACATTTAAGCATATCAGACTTTCACCTGTATTTTGCAGAAACCTAAATATGCACCTCTCAATCTTTCGAGTAGTCCTACAACTACTTTTGCCTAACACTAGCAGAAATCATTTTCATAATGGAAGCACCCAGTCTCCTCCGGCCCTCACAGGGAGTCTTCCCAGCAGTCCTACCACAGAAGTACTGTGGTTTCCAGCTCAGAGAGGTTAAGTAACTTGTCTAAGATCAAACAGCAGCAGGCAGCGGTGGGGGTCGGGGTCTGGGTCTGGTGTGTCTGAGTCGTCCTCACTGACTCAGCATCTGTGGGGGCTGACGTGGCCCTGGGCAATCAGCAACGGGGAGGGTGGGGAGGGGAGTGTGCTGTTGGCAACAGGCCTTGACATAATGGCCGTCCCATGGCAGACTGCCGCCAGCGTGGTGGGAAAGGCTGGGGGGAAGGTGGGAGCCACAGCATCAGAACGCCATCATCAAACAGGGGCAGCGGATCAGATAAAAGACTCCCAGCCACCCCCTCGGAGTCCTCCTGTAGCTCAAGACAGGAAATATCAAACTTCCTTGTGTCTAAGTCAGCAGTGGTCAACCAAACAGGCGCCACTGACACCCGGGGCTGACCTGTGCACTGCAGGGTGCTGGCAGCACCCTGGCTGCTGCCCACGACTAGATGCCTGCAGCACGCCCTGTTGTGACAACCCAAAATTTCTCCAGAAATTGCCAAGTGTCCTTAGGAAGCAAAACCACCGTGTTTGAGCACCACTGTTTAAAAGCATGTACCTACAATACACAGAGCTGGTCGTGGGGTGGTGGGGGAGTATTGTGCTTGTCAAATGACTTTAGGCTCGGGACAGCGGCTTTACCTGGAGCTCTGGGCTCAACCTAGAAAACCCCATGATTGATTGGTAATGTCTGCTGTGCGTAAGGGAAGGGACAGAGTGGCAGCCTTCCAGCCACCTCTGCGGTTCAGGGACTCCCTGCATCTGAATCACCAGGACGCTTTAAAACCTGCACATGCCTGGGCTGCAGCCACAGGTCTGAGTTCATAAATCTGAGCCCAGATATCCCATCTCTAGTTTTAAAATGCTCCACAGGTGACTCTGAAGAAAGCCCAGGAGAAAGCCTCCGAGAACAATGAGCCTCCACGAGGCCCGAGAGGCTGGTGGTGCCCAAGGCCACATCCACCTCCAGCCCCTGAGCTGAGTCCTCGGGCAGCCCGGCCAGAGAGCGGCGGAGGCCCGTGGGCCGCAGTGGCTTGTCGGTTTCCTCTGAAGGGTCAGACACACACACGTGGGCATCTTGGCAGAGCTGTGTCATCGCTCAGCGTCTGAGGCAACACATCTTCAGCGAGAGACCACGAAGTCACAGGATTATAAATACCTTTAAACACACCCCTCCCTCTTCATTCTTGACACGTGTCAGTACTTGCCCACACTGAGAAATTCCCATTCTACTCAATAACCTTTGTTTCTCATAATTTTCTTAGACTTCCATAGAAATCAATGCTATTCATTCACTTAGTTTGAATTCTACAAATATCATCGAACCGTCTGGCCCCAGGCTGGCATTAGCCGAAACCTCTCAGTACCACACTCAGATCCCCCCCGGCGGACACTCACGGTGAAGAGGTTGGACCGGCGCTTGGACTGCTTACGGACGGGTGTCGGCGTGTTGGCAGTGGGGGGGACGTCGATCCGCAGCTCCTTCTGGCTGGTGCTCGGAGTCGACGGAACGGAGGAGGAATAGTCGCTTAAACTCCCACCTCCATTGCTTGTCTGTAACGATTAAAAACCAAGGTTTTATTAGCGACACACTCCGGGAACAGAAGGCCACCACTTCAGCAAGGTCACAACCAAGTTAGCAAGTCACACGGAGAGATTCGTGGGGACAAGTGAGGCAGCTTCTCTGACTGCCAGTTGTACTAGCATCAAGTATACCGTCTCATTCTAGAACAGACCCAGCATCTCCTCTAGTTGTTCCGCCTATGAAAAGTGACTTAAGGAAAAGAAGTCTCTACGATTTAACTTAAAAATCCATGTTAAAATGTAATCATTTTCTATTTCCTCTGAAAAACAAAGGGGTTGGTTAAACCAGACGGATTCTCTGGTCCCTTCACTGCTCTAGAGCAGGTACGGAGAAAGGACAGGTTCACCCAGCAGAACCACAGCGACCATCCTGAAAAACGACACCTTGACAATGTGAGTGCTTCTGGAAAATGTCACAAGAGTCACAGAAAATTAAAGATACCAACAGTGAAGACATTAACATTCTTGATTGCATAGGCCCTGACAATAAATAAATAAAAAACTTATTGACTTCCCAATCAAACTGAAAGCGTGACACCAAACCTTAATGTTCATCACAAAACAAATATGGGCAAAACAAAGCCACTGTTTCCTTACCAGGCTTTGGGTTAGGTTCTTCAAAGTGACAATTATTTCGTTTGCTTCCGAGTAAATAATTTAGCAAAATGCTGTTATAGAAAGACAGCAGTTTCTATGGGACCTAAGGGAGATGGTAATTATAATTGAGTGCCGCTGCCAAATTTAAGCATATAGTGGGATTAGCCATTAAAATGTACTCACAACTGTTCAATCTACAAGCAGACTAGGACCGGCCCAGAGCAGGGTGGTTTAAATCACCAGCGGGGTCGGCACACACCCTGGCTCGCCACCAGAGCCAGCACGCCCACAGCACAGGCACCGTGAAGACAGAAAACATTAAAGAAGGATTCCCATAAAAACCACTTGGCCACAGCAGTTTCTGAAGGAAATGTTAAGTCAATTACAACATGCTGTTATTTATTAAGTTGAAAAGAAAAAAAAAATCAACTTTGGCATTGTCTGTGAACATCACCTACACCTGCTTCTTGGTTCCAATGTGCCTTTCAGCCCAGCTTCTCACGTCACCCAACGTACCTGGCTTATGTGCACGGCAGACACCTGTGCGGAACAGACAGAGGAATGGCTTGGAGAATTGGGTAAGGACTTGCAGGGTCCTATGGACAGCTGCTGCTTCTTCCTTGTGGCGACAATCTTCTGGGCAACTAGTGGGCAGAGAGACAAAAGAAATCAGTGTGAACCGATTTCCAGACACAAGGAATGTAGCAGAGACCACTGGTCATTCCTGAAGGTCATTATTCCCTTCTTTCACAGTAAAATCGAACTCCTGATTTTTAGTTGGGCACAGGACCACGGCAGTAAACATGACATTGCCCAGACCCTCCTCCCACCCCCCACCCCTACCCCTGCCACAGCTAACTGGCTGTGTGAGCAAGCTCCGGCCAGCAGGATGCCAGCAGAAGGACCACTCACAGCTTCCTGGACCCTTCCTTGAGAGGCTGCCCTTTGCCCATTTCTTCTGTCTTTTTCCTACTTGCTGCCTGAAATGCACATGTCGTCTGCAGCCCCTGCAGCCACCTTGGGCCAGGAGGTGACGCTGGTAGTAGAAGCCACGTTGGGTGAGACGGGCGGACGGAGCCAGCCCCTGACTCCACGGAGGCCTCAGAGGAACGGGAAACCAAAAACACACACCTATCTCCTTTAAGTTATTCTTACAAAATGATGTTTGTCCTAGTTACTTGGAGCAAAAATAATCCTAAATAAGACGGGGCAATTTAACTAAACCCCTCCGAAAGCCAAAAATCTTTTTATAGCAAAGCCTAAAGAACTACTCTTCACTCTTATACAAGCTATCGTGTGGAATTATATTCAAGGACGTGTAATTATATCAAAGGCCTTTTCTTATTTAAATATATTGCTACACACATTGGAAGTTTATCTTAATCAATACAAAGCTAAATTCAACCAGCCATAACTTCTCTTGGCAAATAGGCTGGCTGGTAAAGCATACTGAATTTAATTGGAAAGGAAGTCAACGATTAGAAAACTCTTCCTACACCAATAGGTGTCACTGCAGCAGAATAACTACAGTTTTTATTTGAATAGATGTGTGTCTTTGGGGACTAGCTGTAATTAAGTGCAGTGATAGTCAATCCTTGCCTTTGCCTAGATCGCTGCTATTTTCAAAGATGCCCACGAAAGGGACACATTGTCTCTCCCCAGCAATAGGCTACAACATGGAAGGGGCCCACGTCGTGTTTGCAGATAATTCCTTTTACAAATGAACACAATTTTACTAAGGAACTGGTGTGTCCGCAGCTTATGGTTTCCATGCAAATGAATGAGAGTATAAATATGATTAAGTGAAAATGCAATATGTAAAAAATGGCTCACAGAGACGAAGCAGCAGCTTCATTAGTTACACCCCACCTCCAATAGGCCCCTTATCATCCTGAAAGGATGATATCAATTAATTTATCTTCCCGTAGTGTATTGATCATAACCTTCATCAGCTAATCATGTTTAAATTACAGAGGAATATCGCAGCACTCTGTCATTTCAAAACCATTGGCATATTGATCCGGGGTCTTTGAAGACGTATATTAGAATATTTTAAAAATCATTATGTGAACTCAAAAATAAAATCTAAGATCAGATTTCAACAGCTGCAAAGGGTGTCACACAGGTGTACTGAAATTCCAAAGACCAAAGGAAAATTATAACCAAAAATCTTGATTGCCTGGTGATTGCCAATTTATTTCTATTTTTTTCTGAAAAATAGCAAAAAGGGACTTTTGATTATCAACTATACTGCATTCTTATTTGCCCCCAGTCTCAGAGTTCCTGTTCAGCTCGATGGCCACGCTGACTTTAATCTTTAAACTCATAAGAAATGCACAAATGTCAGAATTAAACAGGACTAGGATGCATGCTTCGAGAGCTTTGTAGACATTTTCTATAAATGTTTCCCATGCGAGGGGTAGATTTGAGAAACTCCCAAAGACAAGTCAAATATGTTATTAAACCCTCATGTTATGAAACTTCAAATGCAAGTGAATCTTCTATCCTTCCTACTTGGAGACCAGGAAGAGCAAATTCATGAGTAAAGTGAATATTTTTACAATAAAGCCCCTCATTAAACTACAGACAGGATGTACAAAGCATGTCCATAACTTTTACGTCTTTCCTACTCCCTTACACAAATGAAGGAAAGAAAATGATTTACAAATATTTTATTCAAAAATATATAGACTGCTTTACACTATTGGATACTCCATAAGAACGAGGGAAAACTTATCTAATGAAAAACAAAAAGTATTCGACTTAGGAGGAGGAAGAGGAAACGGGGTGAGGGACTGTTTTGGAAGGTCTGCCCATCTCTTCCCCGCCATGACAATGGAAATCTACCACAGAGCCAGCTGCTCACTGACAGCCACAAATTTGCTAACTGCTGCTGTTACTTGTGTCCCGGGGAGGGGGTGGTATCTCTGGGTGCCTCACTTAAGACATCCCTAAATGAATTGTTTGGGGGAAGAAAGCTAAAGTGACAACTGCCATCCAAGAAAGTACCGTGGCCCGTGCCTCACACCACCACGCAAATGTCTGGGTGAATTCAGAATTCCTGGCCAGGAGAGCTGGGAAGGTCTGTGTGGGCAGATGAACCGCCCCCACATCCCCCCAAAAAACAACGCAAAGGAAATGGAATGTCAGGGAGGGAAGAGGGGAGGGAGCCGTTCTTCTGTAACTATGATCGTTAATTGCTCACGATATTTAGAACATTTAAATGTCAATGGGTTTAAAACACGAATATTACCCCATACTATGCTGGCTGGGCAATTTTTATAACCATTTAGGTTTTATCTACATTTGATCATTCAAATATGAATTTGCTACATATTTTATATAAATACATATGGAAACACATATATGTTCAATGTAAATGTATCAGAAACACAATCAACTGAACTCACTAAGAAAAATCTGAAATCTTTTATTGTTGAGATTTGACGTATTCTCAAATTTGGTGACATGCTTTCCTATGAATCTGTCACAGGAGCTACTCCTAAATCTACAATGGTGTCACCAGTAGGTAGTGAAATGTTTGCTCTTTTACCGCTGATGGTTCCGATTTAATTACCCTCCTGGTACTGCCATAGTAATACTCAGTGTTATTTTAAAAGTCACTTTCTCTACAATTTAAAAATAGTATTTGGATAACATAAAAGATACCTTTTAATTAGCCCCTTAGTGGAGAGAGAGAGTGTATGTATACAGCAATTATGCTGTATAAAGTTCAAACACAAGCCCAGTCGCTGGGGTCAGAGTGCGAAGGGCGCCCTCTTCAGGGAGGAAGGTGAGCTGGTGCCCAGGGAGGGCTCGAGGGGCTTTTCCAGGGGCAGGAAATGGCCCCTTCTTGACATGGGGATGATTTTGTGACACTTTTTAAAGCCCAACTACACTTTCATGCATGTGTTTCCACTCTTCAATCAAAAAGAAGTTTAAGAACTTATACAACTAAAAAAGGGCATTATATATTTATTTTCTCCACAAATTTTAGATTTTCTATTGGATAGCAGATAAATGGCACCTTTAATTAGTGGATGAGACTCCCAGCTCCCAATAAGACTTTGTTAAATCCTGACAGAACTCCCAGTTCCTACTTTCACCTTGTTTCTAAACTGTTCACACTAAATGAGGAGGAGGACAGCCTTTAGTCACACCACGAGGGCCCAGCCCAGCGGCTACAGCGAGCTTCTCCCCATCAATGTCTCGGTCACCATCTCAACGCCCAGAGCTCCCCGCACGGCCCTAAACAGCCCTGCCGTGTATCCTTCCTGCATCCCGGAGCTACACATCCCGTGACCGCCTTGGCGCCTCCCTGCAGACGTACGGGGAGATGTATGTCCACGGCCACAGGCACGTCCACGGCCACGCTGGCTGGCCTGAGCCTCCTCGCCTCTGCCTGCTTCTCCTCTCCCTTCTCAGTCGATGCCACAACCCACCCCCCAGGCACAGACAGGGAAGACACAGCAGATCCTTGATTCCACGACCAGGATTTCTCTTGAATTCATCTTCACTGCCACTGCCTTGACCCAAGAACTTATCCTTCCATGGCTGGTGACCAAAGCAGCTTCCAAAGAAGCCCCCCTGACTGCAGCCTGAAGGCCCTGAACACACGGCAGGGTGACCTTTGCAAAGGCAAAGCTGACCACGGCATTGTTCCGCTTACAGTTCTTCAATAGCTCTGGTCGTACAAACCTTAAACCCGAAATTCCTCAGCAAAGCGGGGCTCTTCCGTGTTTGTGAGGGACAGTTTCCCCACTCCCGGGGTCACCCACATTAGCACTACCGTGTGAGCACCGCAGTTCCTGCTAGGTAAGCAGAGAGCTCAGGTAGGTCCCACCTGCAAGCTGCGTGGGGGACGAGATGACATGTCAGGCAGAAAGCTGAGGACGACACTGTGAGAGGCCCCAGATCTGAGTGACCGTGAAGAGCCACAATTAGACGCCAACTGGTGATTTAGCGTAAATCAAGCCAAATTTGAGGAAGACGATTCTGCTCAGGGGAAGCTGGAGCTGCGGCCAGCAGCTGGGGAGCAGGGGCTGTGCTGAGTGAGCAGGCTGGGGAGGAACGAGCGCGTGATGGGTACCTCTACAATGGTCCTTAAAATGTTTATGACAGACACTTGCAAAAACACTAATCTGCTCAAAACTACTTTAAAAGCACGGTTTATGAAGGTGACAGTCATTACACATTTTGTCTTTATCTCTGGCATGACCACCCGAAGGTAACTGCCCTGCACCTTTCTCGGAAAGGCTCTTGCGTGAGAACCACGGGGGCTTACCCACAGAACTCCCATAAATAATGAAACCGCTACAGACGTAAATCTTCCAGTAACAAATAAAAGATCCTCTAAAGTCTCAACTCAGTTTTAAATTACAGTACAGTGATCATTAAACTATCTTATTAATTAAGAAGAAATTAATTACTAAATTATCTATGTGGTTCAGAATGTGTGACTTAGGAATGAAAAGAACTCTGAAGTGGAAATTTTTCTCATCATGAAAATCCCAAAGTTAATAAATGTTAAAGGAGGTGTACGCTGTACTGTTAGTAATCCAAACTCATCTCCTAGATGTGTCTGCATATTATCTATATTTTGGGTATCAAGGAAGCTGAACCAGAAAAACTAAATAAAGTCATAGAGACAGACAGAGAGAGAGAGAGAGAGAATGTGGGAGACACACACGCATTCTCAGAGGTCTCTTGGGTTGTCTGGTTACAACATGTTGCTGAATGACGATTTGTGAATCCTGGGACCCACAGCACGGCCCACCACCTAAACACCCATGGGGGTCCTGCTGAATCCTGCTGTCGATTGGAAAATACAGTCAGTGGATGTTCCAAGACAACAGGGCAATTCCACGGAGCTTGGAACTATTCTGGAAATGCCAGAGGCCACGCAGTTTACCTTACTGGGGCCCTGGACAAGCACACACCAACTGGGCTGATGACAGACGGATGAATCACCCGTGGGACCGGGCGAGGCTGTGAGAAGATGGGGGAGGAGAAGCTGAAAAGGGCAACTGGAAACACATTTTTAAGGACTTGGGATGCAAAGAGTGACATCCCTAAGGCAACAGAGGGCCATCAAAACTGTTCAAGGACAAGTGACAAGGTCTAGGCTCTGGAAAAATACCTGGTGTGGTTTGCAAGATGCAGGTCACGTCTCCCCAGACAGTTGAGAACGGGCGTGTGGGGCAGGGGTGGGGGAAGGGCCGAGACAGAGTTGCAGGTGTAGACTCAGGAGCCGGCTCCCACAGTGCCCGGAGAGCACACAGGTATTTTACTTTGAGATTCCCATATCTAAAACTGCTGTTACCCAACCCTTATGCTTGTTAATATTTTGGCGGGGTATAGAATTCTAGGCTGATTACACATCATTTGATGGTTCAATGCTACCAAAAAGGGTTCTTATAAGGTGATACAAGCTCCGTGACATGGTTTTAGCGAAACCCCAACAGTTTCTTTAACATATGTTTGACCTTCCCCTGGGCACAGTGACCCCACAAGGAGAAATTCATTATCCTTGTTCTAGAACACGCTTTCACCCTTTTTCTTGCCATACCTTAAAATCAGCACTTAGATATTCACCCTGAATCTAGGCTCGTCCCTTTCCAAACCAGCCTTTGCACAGATGCCATGTTTATCATTCTAAAATCAGGTCTGGCCCGAGCACTTCCACATTGCAACAGAACAAACTATCAACCATCAGAATAATTTCCCAATTAGAACAAATACTAACAAGGAAGGTAAGACATCCTGCAACTGAACAGGTCATAAAATTAATTTAGGGGTGTGCAAATAGGAAACGCTCTTGTCTGCATTTGCTTTTTGGTTCCTTGTCAGTGAAAACTTAATGAGAGGCCTTGGCCAAGGATCAACTGCCCGAGCGAGTCATTAGGAGAAAGGTTTTGGTGGGTGGCAGTCCTTCAATGACTTACCTTCTGTGTATTTTAGCATAAAACATAACAATACTCCTATCATATATATATATGTATATTTTTTTAAAGCAACCCCCTAATCTAAGACAGGCCATGGTTAAAAAAGCCAAGCTTGCCTTAATTTCTTCCAGTGAAGCTTTCAGGTTTTTCCCGAAGTAATGAAGTCTGAATTTTTCATCTGAGATTCAGTTCTTGTCTGTATTCTTTTTATCTCATTGTATTAAAACAAATTTATCTTCATTTATGTCGCAATTACCTATTAGGGTTGTTAATTTGCTGGAAATGAAGCTATTGTTTAATTGCTCCTATTAATCGGGGGATTTAAATGCCGACTGTAATAAACAGTTACCTTCAGGACGGAGCAAAGTCAAGGCTGCTGACATTAATTTCGGAATTTTAGAATGAGGGGAAATTTCTGCCGTGTCCAAGGCAGCTGGATTTCCCTTTTCCTTTCAGAGAAAAAGGGAAAGAACATAAAATGTTAAAAAAAAAAAAAAAAAGTGCTCAAAGCAAATACGGTCTAGTCGACGTTTTTTATACGTGTGTCCAATTCTGATATAGAGTTATGATCCGCGGCGAGGGGGACATCAAATCACGCCGCAGGAAACGCGCCTCCCTCTCCCTTTCACGCATCTCTTCACAGCACGACGGTTGCTTCAAATTGAATCCCAAAGTTGGGCTGCCAGAAATCAGGAATGTTTGATTCGCGCAGTCCTCCCAGACGCCGGATCCCAGGTCCAGACCTACCAAACCGCAAACATTCACTTCTCTGAAACAGGAGCTTCACGATACCCTAACGTGGTATTGCCCTTCAGGGGTTTTGTCTGACGCCCGTCTGAACGTGGGCTTGCGTGGGCTTCACTCTGCTGCCATCAGCAATTCTCTACCACTTGGGGGCGGGGAGGGAAGAGGGCATTCCAATCGATATGTCCCAAGTCCCCTCCAGATCTCCAGGCCACCCCACACGCCAACAGGACGTCCACTAGTTGGTCAGTCCCCGATCAATTCTTTCCTCGCCTCACCTCACCTCCGTCAGCATCACTCGAATCCATGCCTTCTCCAGTTTTCCAACCCAACCAACTCCTAGATGGTTTTCCGCTCAACATACTTCCCCAGTTGAAAATCTTCCAATCTGCTGGGCATGGTGTTGTGCACGTGTAGTCCCAGCTACTCGGGAGGCTAAGGCAGGACGACAGCTTGATCTCAGAAGTTCAAGGCCACCCTGGGCAACACAGCGAGACCCTGTCTCTAAGATAATAACAATAATAAAAGTCTTCAAATCTTCCAGGTCTTCTACTATCCTTAAGGATAAGAAGTTTGTTCGTCTAAGTGGAACTCCAGCCTGAAGGACTTTATTCTGAGTCTGAAAACCTGTGTCTCTGGCTTGCTGTCCAGTAGGGTCCCAGCATGGTGCTCCATTTACTGAGCCAAGTACTGTGTATGATCGTGTCCTTTCTAAACTTCTCGTCCTACTCAAGTCCTATCCCTCAGGTGCAGGTTAGGTCAGGATGATATCCACAAGGCATGCACGACACAGAGGGTACAGCACTGATGCCAATGATTCAGGAAGGTCCCAGAATGCTCTTGGTCATATTCTTGGTCCCAGAATGCTCATGGTCATGCTCCTGGTCCCAGAATGCTCTTGGCCATGCTCCTGGTTCCAGAATGTTCTTGGTCATGCTCCTGGTCCCAGAATGCTCTTGGTAATGTCCCAGGTCCCAGAATGCTCTTGGTCATGTTCTTGGTCCCAGAATGCTTTGGGTCATGTTCTTGGTCCCAGAATGCCCATGGTCATGCTCTTGGTCCCAGAATGCTCATGGTTATGCTCTTGGTCCCAGAATGCTCTTGGCCATGCTCCTGGTTCCAAAATGTTTTTGGTCATGCTCCTGGTCCCAGAATGCTCTTGGTCATGTTCTTGGTCCCAGAATGCCCATGGTCATGCTCCTGGTCCCAGAATGCTCTTGGTCATGTTCTTGGTCCCAGAATGCTGATGGTCATGCTCTTGGTCCCAGAATGCTCTTGGTCATGTTCCTGCTTCCAGAATGTTTTTGGTCATGCTCCTGGGTCCAGAATGCTCTTGGTCAGTGACCAGACTGAAGCAAGGCCTCAAAGAAAACAAGCAAATTGCTGCCCATTCCATGTCTAAGATGTGAAATTGGCTACTTTTCCCTTTAATGTGTCAAGGGAGGCTCCTTTACTGTGCTTTACAGCATCTGTCACTCACTCATTCACTGATTCTTTCATTAGTTCACTGAGCACCTAGTACGTGTCAGGCAACCTGCCAGATGGAAGAGACTGTGAAATCCAGACAAATCTGCCAGCTGCAAACAATGAGAACGCTAAGTACACCTCCCACCCTCCCTGTCAAAGCATCCTGTGCAACAGACAGTTCACACTACTGTCCCGGACAAGGTATCAAGAAGCTGCACTCATCAATCTTGGCCCAGAACCCCCAAATCTCTCACTCTTCTTCACCTGTTTTAGAATTCAATGCTTCATTCCGGGTACTGGCTTCTTCCCCTCCCAGTGTGTCAGATAAGTGACAACCTGTGGCACTACAAAAAGTGCTATAAAAAAAGGTACAAATTTTAAGATAGAAACAAAATAGGAGTAATTTTCATGAGGGAAATACCGAGAAATTATGAATATTGCACAGACACAGAAGGAAAAACTCACTTAAAGTTAAAAGCAAGAAGTAGAAAGCTGTTGCTGACCACTGGTCACAAGCCCAGGTGGCCATGGGCACCAGGACAGCTCAACGCTGAGCACTGCCCAAGTGTATGTGGAGGTGGCAGGAGCTGGTACTTCTGACAGATGCCAAGACTCTGACAAGGGGGCAATGGGTCCCTCAAAGGATGTTTGATATAGAAAAAATATGTTGGGGAAAGATGTCAAAGAGAATAAGAAAGACAGAACGAGAAAGGAAGCAAATCGCGTGCTTGGTGTTGAAGCCCAGCAGGACCAGGGCACGGCACTCAGGGGGACACGCTTTCCTACCACGGGCTGGAACTCCAGAGGGTCTCCTGGACCTCATGGACAAATGGGCTTGTCCTTCAGGACCTCATCTGCTCAGAAGTAAGAGAGCTTTACTCTTCTCATCATATGGTAAAATAAGAAGGCTGAGAGTATCGTTTCACTCAATGTCCAGCTAGCATTCATTATTAATTATTCTACTTCATTGAATAAATCATTAAAACATGTAGGCAGGGTTTAAAAGCAGCTAACATAGCTTAGATTAACCTGAAGTGTAAAGACATGCAAAAAAAAAAAAAATAGATTAAAGATCTTCCAAAGAGCAAAGCTTTACGAACTAGGACACATTCTCACTGTGATACAGGTTAACATGGAGTTGAATAGAGACTCTCATTGCAAAACATGTAACATTTCAAATGCTACAATTAAACCCAGTGCAAATCCGCTCAAAAGGCCAAGAGATGATTAACTTTCTCTCTCACTTATTCTCAACTTGGATGCAAATCAGCGTCTTCCAAGACGAGGCAAGTGAATATCCCAATAAATTGGCAATACAATTTAGATGGCAGGCAAGGATCTAAAAGATAAATGGCTTAACCAAAGAGGGGAAAAATGAACCTGTCACTTCTTCTCAACTCATCAAGCTGTCTTCGCAAGAGAAAGTTGATGATTCCGGAGCAGAAATGTTTCTGACACCCCCTGAAGGTGAAGGCTCAGCCAGTGATTCTTTTATCTGCATGGCAAGGCCCCTCACCACTCTTTCTGCACCTGGGAAGGATACAGGACTTACGTTTTTGACTCACTATTTTTTTTTTAAAGGCCAAATTATGGGTTACAAAATAAATTAACACAGTTTACCAGTGAAAGGAAAGAAATACCTAAGATAAATGCAGGTAATCGTAGAGATATCAGAGGAATAAAATATACTATATAAAGACAATATAGAAAAAAACTGACTGCAATAAGGATTTTAAAACACAGAAAGAGAAGATATCACAAAAAAGAGCACCACACTGATTATGCTAAACTATTCAAGCTAAAGAAACTGAACTAAATTTTAAAAAAAATAGATGAGAAGATCAGGATAAATGAGGAACGGAAGAGGGCAAGTTTCCTAAATAAGAGAATACAAAAGACATACTAGCCACAAGTAGATTTCGAAATCAGGAACCTTGAGACAGATATAGTTAAGTACAGTAATTGGTTTTCTTTTTTAAAAATTAATATAGGCTTAACCAAATTTATCAGGTCTAATTTGCTTCCTGTTTTAAGATATACATGCTAACAGAAAAAAGGGGAGTTTAAAAACTTCTCTAATCTTCCCATTTGTCACAGCGTATGTTCCTTCAGATATCTTTTAACTTTCAAGAGAAATGGACTTATCTATCACAACCGAAGCTGTTTTCCTATTCCCAGAAATAGTTATCCTTACAACAATCTCCATAAAAAAGACATTTTCCTCTTAAAGTAGGGGGAAGATGTCTTGGTTGGAACCTGAGGAAATTATCTCTCTCCTCCGGGCTCTGTTAATAATGAGCTAGCAGCGGTGGCCCCTTGCATGGAGGCCTCTGGAAGAAGTGACAGTGACACACAGGTTGAATTATACAATGTATTGTGATGCAATTAGGAAGAAGGATGAGATGACAAAACGGATTTCCATTTGGTCTTCAAGAGGGCTTTGTGCATTAAGTCATTGTAATACTCTCCCCACCACCCATCCATTATTATTTAACTGGCACTACCTCCCAGAAACCTACCTTTTCTAATGCACAAATGCCTTTGGAGAAGTTTTGCCTTTTGTGATATTACAGTAACATCAGCCCTTTAAGTTATGAGATACATGATGAATTTGAGGGCCCAGACGAAATTTTTAAAATGATGTATAATTCTAAATAATTAATATATAAATCTAGATAATATTCTTTTGCACAGGCCATGGCTACCGAAGAGTTAAGTACATAGTGGGGAGAAACTTTGTTAAGGTTTTTTTTCCTTTAATAAGAAATTAAATTTATCAATTGCCATTGTAATTACTCACGGCACCTCAGGTAATTAAAAGGGATCTAAATCTAATTTTATTTACATTTAGAATACCTGAGGTCATCTCCGATCAAGATTTCACATTCGTGACTAATAATGTTTAAGTGTTAATTACCGCTCAGGAAAGAATACTGATTGATTTTGAATTTGTAATCTGGTGTGATTTAGGAGTAGTGAGGAAGTCAAAGGTCCTTTTCTATTACTGCAGTTTCTATGAATTAGTGAAATTCTTCAAGGAACCATGTATATATGCCTTTTAATTCTGGTTAGTCTCATTTTTAAAAAATTGTGGCTCACAATAATTCTATACACTTCTACCTGTGAGTGAGAAAGTACTTCACATTAAATTGAGCTTATCAGGACCCATCTTAATGTAAGATACTTACAATGAAATTTTAAATGCAGTAACAATTATTTTGATTTCCTCCTAGATTTTAATAACACAATATTTTAACCATATATAAAAGTTGAGAGTGAACATTCCTTTTCAATCCGCCTAGATTTTATGATTGTAACATGTTGTTACGCACTTGCTGTGTTACATACCCCTCCATCCAGCTCATTGTTTGATGCAACTCAAACATGGTGCAGGCATCAGTTCACTCGTATGCATTCCAGCATGCACAGGATTAACTAAAGTCCATTAAACTGGTTAAGGTTCTTTTTTTCAGATTAAATGTACACACTACGAAATGCTAAAATCTTAGTTGTACCAGTTCATGGATTTTGACAAATACTGTGTGACCCAAACCACAATGACAATACAGACCATTCCACCCCTCACTCCTCTGATTGTGTTCACCACAGGTTAGTTTTGCCCATGGCAGAACTTCAGATAAGAGGAATTTCTCTTTTCTGTGTATGCTTCTCACTCAGCATAGCATGTCGTACATACACCCATAATAACGAGTTTTCAAACTAACTTCACCCCTGGCATACCGAGATACTACAATTACACGATGAAAGGGACATTACAATGTCTTTTTCTCTTCCCAGTGAAACACCGAAGTCCTTCATCTCCTTAACAGGACTCTATGAGAACGTGGTGATCTACCAGGAAGAAAGTAATACTTGATTACCACCAACTTCTCTGGTCCTGCCACGGATGAGAAAGGAACAAAGTGCTCATATTTTTAGAACATTAACGCTATTTCCAAATTTATTTGACCTGGGGTACATAAGTGTTAGCTGTAGATATGAGGTTATGACGACTCTTCAGAGCAAAAGTTTAAAATCCTTTCTTCTTTACCTAAAAGCCTTGCTTTAATCTACCCTAAGAAAATATCCTTCATTAACAACAACTGAGGAATATATATTGTATATATTGTGATATCATGGTTCAAACTCACTGTGAAAAATGATATTAAAAAAATTCCATGGTGGACAATCACAGATGAGGATCCTCACACCACAACCTACACACAAACACAGAAGCACACCTCTACAGGTCACAAAGATATCATCTGTATACCAACAGATGCCTATCCTATCACTGCCAGGTGCACAGCTATTTGCAAAAGGTACGCCTCAGCTCCAACGCATCACTAGATTCACCTCGACGAACACTGTGAAAATTAAGCATGTGATACTGTTACTTTAACACCATTCGAGGGTGAAACTTAAAGGGAAAGAAGTAACGGCTGATTATGACTTTTAATTCAGTTATTCAGAGAAGGTAGATTTTTCTTCTGGGGTTTGGAGTTCTTATACTGATACTGCTATACATCACATTTTATCTATTAATAATAGATATGTTTATATATAAGCTTTCCTAGTGAAGCTTTTGGGAACTCATGTGGCGGCAAAAAACCAATGTGGGTAGATGAAAAGGACTCAAATTTTTGCTAGTTAATAACCCAAATCATTAGCATCTATCTTAAAGGAAGTAATCTGGAAGTGATGCTATACTGTAGACACTCAAAGTACGTCTGTGGGTGAGTAACACTAGTAAAAGGCAGATTACAGCTTGGAAAATTTAATGTGGCAAGTGAAAATTAGAAAATCGGGTATTTATGTCCTCCCTCAAAAAAATATATATATAAACAAGAAAAGAAGACAAAGGTATTGCCTTTGTTTTCAAAACGGATTTCTCTAACGATGGAAAATATACAAAAAAAAAAAAAATGGGCAAGAGTATAAATATCGTACAGTAGTTAAAGTTATCCTTCAAATTTATTAAAAATCTACCCGACCGTGGCTTTGAAGCAGAAGCTGATGCTCTCAGTGTTCTGCGTGTCGCCCGCAGCCTCCGTGAGGACGGGCAGCTGCCCAACTCCATCGCCTGGGCGGCAGGCCCTGCCTCCCCAGTGAAGAGCTAGTCCTGCTGTCCAGGTACAGGCCTTCATACAGCAAATCCAATCAACTAGGGCCAAAGAGTAGACGATCAAAGGGATCGCACACTGTTTCACTGGGTCTAGAAAGTGAAAAGGTATCACAGCTGTCCTGACTCATAAAGACACAGTCTCCTTGACCCTATGAAAGGAATGCCGGAACTCCTTGCAAACTAGAGGCATTCCATTAGAGAAAAGTTATCTGATGAGAAGATCATTTACATCCTAAAACAGTCAACTGGTGATGAAAACAGTATATTGCTATTTGGGTATTTTTCAAAACAGCTTCCACTGTCTCAGGCCTGCCCTTTCCAGAGCCCACAGCATCAGAACAAAGAGGCATCAGATACCACTTGGCTTATTAAAGCTTCTAGATGCCTAAGAGATTGCGAACACAGGAATGAACAGGTGTCCAATGAAAAAAACGTCTGCATACAGAAAGCATGATTTAGTCTCCAATAAAGACTCAACTCTTCATTTGTGCCTTTCTGGCCTTTATAAGCATTTAACTGTCATAACATCTATAACTCAGCATAGAAAAGGCATCACAGAACGTTTATTATAAATCTTACAAAACATATAAGGCCCCTTTGCACTTTAATCATGTGCTAACAGTTACAATAAGATTGTATTAAAAATTTAAACTGCCCTACTTAAGCAATTTACCTTCAAACGTCCATTTCCAGGGAATGAATCCAAGGGATATGAATGTCGAACCCTTGGTCAGATTTATTGCACCAAAGAATATTTCTCCTGATATAGCTCTGATGAGTGAAGTCTAATGACTTTAGTTTTATTACTTTTTAAGCACTTAATGGGAAAATTTAGACATTTTCACAAGGCTGAGCTTCAACAAGAATGGTACATTTAAAAAATGACAGGTAGGGAAAGGTCTTTGAGATTGCTGTAGACATACCCAGATTAAATGCAATCAGTGGAAATTCTAAGGCAATCACTATTATCACAGGCTTGCCTCTGTCATTATTAGTTTGGGTTTCCTTTCTTAAATGTCTTAAATAATAGTCCAGAGAATATTTAGCAAAGAGTAGCCATAGAGAATTTTATTATAATATTATACATGTAAGATTTTAAAGCCATTTAAAAACCCCACAGTATTTAATTTTTTTCCACACTTATAAACCACCTACCATGGGGAGGTTACAGAGCAAATACCGTAATTATCTCAGTGTCATTACCCCAGCCCTGGCGAGGATCAACTGTTTTCCACCACCAACCAGACTGTCAGCAGGAAAACTGTCTCTAAAACGTTAAGAACAAATCTAGAAGTTTTCCTTCACTTGAAGTAATTTTTCCCCCACCCTAAACCCACAGCTGTGAGCCCTCAGATTTCAATTAATGCCCAGGCAGTAATCCTATCAATCACCGACGACTATAAATTTCTTATCTTTCTCATTAGCTACACCGTTGCACAGCTCAAACATAAACACACCTTGCCACAGGACCGTAAATTACTCGGCCGGGCAACTCTACCACCGTCGGAAGGGGCAGGAATGATTTGAGCAAATCTGTGGTGCGCTTGCTACACTAAAGCTGATTTACACATCTCAAAAAAATAAAACGCCACCGAGAATCACACTGACAGCAGATCTCTTTGAGTTTGCTTATTTGGCTTAAAACTGGTAATGACCTGTCTTTATTAGTATTACTAAGTTTTATGTGCAAAATCCAATTTTCTGTGGAAATATATATTTTTGCTGCATCTGCCAATATCTTTCGCAGTTACCTGTAGCTATTAATTTTTTTAAACCTAAATTCCTCAACTTATTTTTTAAAGCTGCACCAAAAAAAAAAAAAAAAAAAAAAGCCAACCAACTATCTTCTTCTTGAAATGAGATTGGGCACAACTGTATCAAGAGACGGCAGAAATGGGGGTGTGGGAGGGACGCCCCTCCAGGAATGTTCCCCTCTATTTCGAACAATTTTTTTTTAAGGCTACCATGGCGATAATATCACTCTGAGTCCCACAGGAACAGCTTTATCAAATTTTCTCTAAGGAGATTGTGCAGCCCAATTTTTTTAATGAAATGCAGGCTCCTTATGCATTTTTCTAGCGGTGCAAACTTCACGTTGCAGGGAGCAGCCAGTGAGGTTTGTGGCTGCAGGTTACAAAGCAGCTACCGCAGCCAGAGCTTCAGGCTGTGCTATTTCATCCGCTGACCGTGCTTCAGCCGTGAGCTTCTAGGTTTCCATCACAGCCACTTTATGCCTAATTTAATTAATTGTATCTTTCAAATTAAAATTGATGTAGCACATTAACTCGCTACCACCTTCAGTCGCCAAGCCTATAGGTTACTGATTATCTCACCTGAAGGAAACTACGGTGGGAACGTTGGCCCAAGGGCACCGCCAGCCACGACAGCACCGCCATCTAGTGGCCCCGCCGTCATCTTCGGGCTCTCCCGGAGTGACTGGGGCGCAGGGCAGGATTCCCGAGAACCGCGGCAGAACTCGCGAGTTAAAGGGCAACATTCAGGAGAACCACAGCAAACCGCTGGGTTCTGACATGTTCCAGAACAGCCAAAGATGACATTTAAAGAGCCTGAAGGGAGTAAGCCGTGAAGAAGAGTATTTGCTCCGTATGGTATGACATGTAAACGATATTAATCACCAAGTATTTTCAGATTACCAACCACCCAAGAGAAGTGGAGGCAAGGGATAAAAAACAGCCAAACACAAACATCAAAAACAGAATTAAATCATAAAGTGATGGTATGTGAATTACATCTCGGTAAAGCTATTATTTAAAAAACAAAACAAGGCAAAACTCCATCAACGTTCTCATAAGGACTTTCTTTCTCAAGTGCTTTGGCTCCTGTTTCTCACGTTACTGAGGATTTTAGCGATGACTCCACCTCTGTCCCCTAACCCGGGCCAGGGTGCAGGAAGGAGGGGTGTGAACGCAGGAGCCGAGCGCCGGGTTCCCACCTCAGCTCTGCAGGGGATGCCCTGTGGGGTCTTCATCCAGTTACCTGGCTTTTCTGGGCCCCAGTCTCCTTGTCTGTAATCGCTACATGCAGGACACGTGTGGGAGGGGGAGGCACAGAGAGCGTGCTGGCCTCGTGCAGCAAAGACCACCCAGCACGGTGCAGGTGATGACAAAGATGAAGGTGATGAAGGTGTGGTGCCGCGTGAGAGGGTCCCTGAGCTCGTGGGGTTTACTGTCTAGGCCGAGGACAGGGACATCGGATAGGTCACCGCTGAGCCATGCTGAGCCCTTACCTCGTGTCAGCACCTGTTCCAGGCATTCAGCGAGTGCTCTGGCGTCAGCCCGGCTCCCAGGTGAGGAACCTGGCGCGGCAGCCCTGGCGGAGGGGCGGCACGGCAGCCAGCAGGTCAGAGCCAGGAACTGAACTTGGGAGGACAGGAGGGAAGAAGCCTTGTCCTGAGACTCTGGCGTGGAGCTGGAAGCTCAAGGACAAAGAGCGACTGAGAAGTCTGGGGAGGAGGGAAGAGCACGGAGCAGGAAGGACGAGGACAGGGACTCTAAGAACTGAGTGGCGGCCATGCAGTGGGGACATGGAGCTGGAATGCATCTCGGGACTCAGAGTGGGGTCCCCACCAGAGCACAGCGGGGGGGCTAGGAAAGACCCTAAGGAGGTGGTTTCTGATTAGACCTGAATTTAAAGACCCCAGTGCGGCCAGGGCTGCAGCACCAGGCTCCCCACCTGGGAGCCGGGCTGACGCTAGAGCACTCCCTGAATGCCTGGAACAGGTGCTGGCCCCAGGTAAGGGCTCAGCATGGCTCGGCGGTGACCGGTCCGATGTCCCTGTCCTCGGCCTAGATGATAAACCCCACGAGCTCAGGGGCCTTCGCACTCGGCACCATATCTTCATCACCTTCACCTTTGTCGTCACTAGCACTGTGCTGGTCCCCACTGCAGAAACAAAGACACCCAGGCCGGGGATGGGGGCTCAGGCCAGGGCGCTGGGGCAAAGGTCATACAAGGTCACGGGCCTCAGTGCGCAAGTAGGGGGAGGAGTCAGGAGCTGCTCCTCACCCAGCCGGGGCCAGGCAGGAAGGTCACCTCAAGCGGAGACGTCCACTAGGCAGCTGATACCTGCGGCTCAAGCTCAGAGGGATCTCAGCTGGCAGAAACCCGAGAGCCTCGGTGAAACACACCTGTGAGTCCACCTGGGCCCCGGGGACAGCCGGGAGGCGTCCAGAAGCCCCTGCCCCCGACCACCTCACACAGATGAAAATGTAACAAACGGTGCAGAGAACACCTATAAACCCACCACCTACCTCCAAAAATCCAAGTATGTTCCCATGTTTATCACTGTACTCATTAACTGAGCCAATTAAGTTGCAGACGTTTCATCTTGGCCCTAAATACTTGAACACGTACCTTCGTAAGGACATTTTCCTACGTAACCACTGGGACTGGGACATCCAGGGAACAGCACAGTGGAGGGGAGGCTTGAACATGTCGTGTTGGGGTCAGGGTCTGAATGGCGGTTGGGGAGGCACAGGTGGGACAGCAGGGACGTGTTCTCCACCTGGCAGGGCGAGGCGAGCACACCAGGCGCCCGGCGGGTGGTGGGCAGTGGCGGCTTCTCACCTGACGTGGTGGCGCCCACCCAGGGGTATCTGTGTCTGCAGGGGGGGCCTCCCCCGCTGAGGGCTCCTCACGGCTGGGCTTCCTTCAGCTGGGAGCTGCTCAGGAAATCACCCTTGCCTTTACTTCCCTGCTTCTCTGTGGGACTCGGACCATCCTCTCTCGACAGCAGACACGTAACAAAACGTTCTGAGAACCTGCCACACACCAGGCCAGGGGAGCAAAGGGGAGCACAGCCCGGTCTTCTGCTCTGAGGCTGCTTCCGGTTCGGTGGCCACGGCAGAGGGAGGTCTGGGCCAACAGGCTGGGGGAACCCGGGGTTTGGGGAAGGGCCCTGAGCTGGAGCTGACGTCCAGGGCATGGGGAGGGCCTCACTCGGCGGAGCAGGCGACAGGGGCTAAGCGGCGTGTGCCTGCAGTGCCAGCTGTGCACAGGGAAGGGCGCAGGGACGGAAGGCGGGGGGTTGTCACCCCGATGGGGAGGGGCAAGGAGGGCATGGCACCCAGACACAGGCCGCCCCGGAGAGCCCCTGCGTGAACGCATGAACGACCCCCATCGGCGCGAGAGGAACTGCAGTCAGGCAGGAACCCAGGCTCCCCTGAGGCCTGCCGCCCTACACCCTGGCCTTCCACTTGGGAAACCCTGGCGACAGGGGTTCACGGCCAAAAACAGGTTTGGAAGCCACTGTGAGGGGTGCTAGGGAGTCATCAGAGGCTCCGGAGCGGAACGAATCCTACCTGAGCTCTGTCACCAGCGAGCAGGAAAGTGCGTGCAACCTGGAGGCTCCCAGCGGGGCCTGCACACAGCAGGGGAGGCTCCTGAGCAATGTGGGTAGCGGGAGGCAGGCTGTGGCCTGCAGGCAAGGCCACCAGTGCAGGAGGGTGACAGACCTGCCCTGCCCACCCAACACACGGCCTGGGGACCCCTCCTCCTTTGTCATTCTCATGAAACTGCGTTTACGGGGAATTCACCACGTGCCAGACAGTGTGACCAGAATTTTGAAACAGATGCACTTTTGGCCCTTGTAGGCCTAGTCAAAGCAAAACCATTTCTTAAGAGAAAGGGTCTCCCATCTAATATATAGTCAAACCAAAACACAGTCTCCTAAGTTGTACAACATCCTGTGTCTACACTCTTCTATGAAACTAGGGAAATACTGTAGGAAAATCTTCGGAGGACGAAAGCTAGTGTCCGCCCCGCAAGGCAATCCCAGGCACAGTGAAACTTACAAGTGTAAAAGGACTCCATAGCTGTCTTCAAATCCAATTCTTACAGCCAGCCCAGTACGACAGTGCCTCCTAGGAAAACTGAGTCGAATCCCTAAAATTCTAACATTTTTCTATCTTTGAAACACTTCCAGGTGTTTTAATCAATGTCTTGATTAATGGCATGTACATAGAATTTAAGACAAAGCAAAGGCTCTTCCATCCCCACGATCCCTGGAGAAAACTTGTAATAGCAAAGTACGATCATTACTAAATTGGAGCGTAACCAGGGATGCACTGGGATTAACACCCCCCCGCGTGGCAGGGTAGGGAGAGGGCCTGCGACACTCCTCAGTGCCCATAAATTACCAAGCGTCTATCTCCCGACAGGGAAACCCAGGCTGACAAGAAGGCGAAAGTACATTTTATTAAGCTTTCCACGGCAACTCGTCCTGTTCCGTGCTCACACCCTAAAGAGGATGTTCTCATTGCATCAGAAACAAGGTCATTACGGCCATGATTTAAGAGAACTGCTTTTATTCTCCCCCCAACAATCTTTTTGCTGGCTTAGAATGCTCTCACAATTCTTTCAGTCATCAGTGCAGCAAACACGGGCTACATCGACGACCACCTCCTCTCGCTGAGGGTGACCCAGCCCATCCCTGTCCCAAGCGAACGGCACGTCGCAGCCTGGGATAGAAATGCGTATTTACGCCGGGTCCCCATTCAGCACAGGGGCATTCTCAGACACCTGCAGCTCGGTGGGCTCCGGTCCCACCGCACCCCCCGGGCTGCCGGCAGACAAGACAGACCCGGACATCCCTTTAGCACAAACATTCCACCCAACCGACTTTTTATCGTTCTCACTACTCCCGGAACTTTCTCTCAACCTTCCTCAGAATTTACCAAGCAAACCCTTCCATGAAAAAATAAATTTGACTCTCAGAAAGCAGCTCTGAATTTCCCCCCAGACCGTCACTGGTAAGCGTCAACAGGCCCCCAGCAAGCGGCGGTGGCGTCACCCAGCAGCCAGGGACAGGCCCAGGAGGTGGATGAATGGACGGCCGCGTGCCTGCACGCAGAGCATCTCGCCGGGATTTTTCTCATTCCACACGCCTCTCTCTCATCTGAATTCTCTCTCACAAGATGAAAAATGGTTAGTAATTACTCTAGGACTGCATCTGTTTTCTACTCCGAGGCTCCACCGGAAATACCGAGATAAGTTCATTTGAAACCCGATTGGAATCGCAAAGATAAAGGCCGCCTACCTCGCGGATTGAGAGCAGCCCGACCACTGTTTTAATTACTGCGTTTACCCTGAGCTCTGCTTCAGAGCCTGCGCCTCATCCCATTTTAAACGCTACATTTCTCGGCCCTCAATCGCTTTGCTATCAGCAATTTTTAGGCTACTACACTGGAAGGTTTTGATTTTTGATTCTTATTTTCCCATTAGCCTACTTGTGCCCGAATCCACACTGCTTCGGGGGACCGACGGCGGTGACTGAAGGGAAGCACCGGATCCGACAGATCCAGTTTTTAAAACCTGGAAGGAAGCGGGTTCGCATCTCCGCGGCAGGCGAGTTACGGGAGCCCCCTTCGTACGCAGCCCTGCCCCCCAGCCCCGGCCGGACACGGGGAGAGCCAGGACTGCTCCCCGGCTGTGCACAGGGCAGCTGGCGCTTCCGCGTTTTCCCGACGGGGGCTCTTAACTAGACGTGCGCCATATTTGCAGGGGGAACTGTCTACGATATTAAGAACGAAGGCATTTATCTATTATTTGAACTTCCAAGACTTTCCACACCATAGTTTGCTCGTGGATCTGGACATTAAAACAATGTGAGCGAGGTTAGTTCACAGCAGTCACAACAGTAGTAATTAATAGCTGCTATCGATTAGTCTTGTTTCTTTTTACTAAAAATCCTGGGGGAAGAGTGGCTGAATTGGCCAGCAGGCTAGACGAAGAAAGGGTTGTCTTCAAACATAAAGTACCTCTTCAAGCAGGAAAAAAAATTATCTCGGCAATGAATGTCGGTAATATTTTCAAGAATTTAATTTCTTTTTTAGGTGCAAGGACAATGAAGGAAAACAAAGGGCACTCGATTAATTAGCAGACAAACCGTGGCTATGCAAAGAGCACCCGCCCTGCCACGCAGGGAACGTTGACACAGGAGAACACGATTAACCACTCTGTTCGCTTAACTGGTCCAACAGCTGTTTTTAATGAACGAGCCAGTGCTGTTACTTGAAAGGATCAGACTTTATAATAAGTTAATCGGCTTCTAAAACAGACGGGAAAAGTGGCTATAAAGGACGTGGCGCTATCCGTCCTGTATCCCACTGGAACCAGGCAGAGCCATTCCAACATCTCTGTTTGACAGCGGAAGAATGCCTGAGGCCCAGAAGGACCAGGGGATCTCCCCATGGGCAGAGCAAGGCCAGCACACACCTCTGGGAGGCTGCTCCTCTCGGGCGCCTCTGCCTATCTGCCCACAGCTGGCGCCAGCGTGAGGCCCAGCACAGGTGCTCAGCTTTGCTGCAGCCCGTGATGACTCAGTCTCTGTGCTCACACCACCTTCCAGGCCCAGGTGATGGCTGCATTTCCGCTACCATGGGCATTCCCAGAAGGAGGAAATAGAAGGCATCTCCATTTCACAGCTGGGTAAACTGAGGAAGCGAGATGCTGAATCATCACGAATGGTGATTCTGTCATCCAGCATTTGTTCGTCCGTGGGCCACGATCTGGGCGTGCTGGCTTCTTGGCTACCGAGCAACGTCCGAGATGAAGATCCGGTGTGTACCGAGTTCCGGTGCTTCCCGGTGAGTAGCTGCTATCGGAGCACAGCTGTCTGTATGGAAGTTTCTCAAGAGAAATCACAGTTTCTCTGCGTCAAGTCATGAGCACTGGCTCAGCTTGTCTTGTCATTAGCAAAGTTACAAGAATCACCTGGGCTCTGAGGTAGTTCATTTACTTCATTTTCTAACTAGAATAGCTAAATCATTCCACCTGAGTTTCATTTTTGAAAACTTGGATGCATCTGTTTCAATTTGTCACACTTATTTCGAATCAAGTAGAAAGGCTGAATGAAATACGAAATATAAGGCTAACATGAGGAAAGGTTCTGACTCCTGGACTCACAGTCAAGCATTTTTGCCATGGGCTACAAGGGACCTCAAACCAGCTGCTCCGGTTTCAACATGTCGTCTTCCCTGTTTTGAAAGGGCTGGAGGGGCAGAGGCTCAGCTGCTGGGCACCAAGAAGGCTGAGCGTGTCGTTCAGGGCCAGGGCCAGTGCCAGGTGCCCCTGAGCCCGAGTCCTTTGACTGCCCCCTCTGGGCTGCGGACGAGAGTGCAGCGCCACGCCGCGGGCACACAGCTGTACACGCTTGCCGGGTGGAGGAGGGCGGTGGACACGTGCCGAGGGCCCGGGCTCACCGCCTTTCTCCGAGCTGCGCGGCGGAAGCGCCTCATGCAGTTCTGTGCACACAAAATGCATCAAATCACTGAAATGAACGTGGATTCGGGACCACTGGAGAGGGAGACGATCTGGTGCCTAGGACCCGATCTTAAGAAATTCCATCCTGGAAGGGCCAGGAAGAGAAGGAGAAACCTACAAAGGGAGAGAGAAAGCAGCCCCCCTGGGTTTAGAATAAGAAGACTCGGAGGAGAAGGTGCGTGACAAGGTCTCCTGAGAGAGTGAGGGTGACAGGAAGGACAGCGGCCACTAGATTTAGGGAAGGTCCCTGGCGAGGCTGGGAGAGACGGGTAATGCCGGAGGGGCGAGCAAGGCAGGGAGAGGGAGGGAGGAAATCAGGACAGGGAGACCCTTCCTTGACTGCACAAGAGGGAACTGACCCAGATGAGGGGATCAACAGAAATTGCCAGAAAGAAGCCAGTGGCCTCACAGCCCACCCGGCTGCTTCAGCTTTCTGGGCTGGGTTCGTGCCTCTGGGAAGACCAGACAGACCAAACGGAGCTCTCCTGCTGCCCCCTGGTCTCCGTGAGCACCGGCCACCAGCTCCACTGGGCAGAGACCCTCAGCCTGACTTGCAGCCCTAGGCCCCCCTGGCTGCAGCCGTGTGGCTGCTCCTGGGTGTGCCCTGCATAGCTGCTCAGGTGTCTCTCCTGCACCTGCGGTCCAGCCCACAGACCAGCATTCTCCTGAAGCCCTCCGAGCCACCCTGCCTCTGTCTGTGTTAGCTTCCCGAGGCTGCTCTAACAAGTTGCCACAAAACCAGCAGCTATAAACAGAAACAACTTCCTCGCGGTTCTGGAGGCTGAAGTAAAAAATTGCTCTTGCTTGGCTGAAATCAAGGTGCCGGCAGCACCACGTTCCCACCAAAGGCCTCAGGGACAATCTAGTCTCGCCTCTCTCTGCTCCAGTGGCTGCTGGTGCTCCTGCGGCCACGTCACGCCCACCCCCGCCAGGGCATCTTCGGATCTCTCT
Source organism: Eulemur rufifrons (assembly GCF_041146395.1). Lineage (NCBI taxonomy): Eukaryota > Metazoa > Chordata > Mammalia > Primates > Lemuridae > Eulemur > Eulemur rufifrons. The sequence continues at coordinate 4,558,357 of NC_090983.1, forward strand.
GCTCTACCTCCACGTCGCCCTGTGTGACAAAGCTTCCTCTGCCACCACTTGTAAGGACACGTGGGATTGCATGCAGGGCCGACACATTCCAGATACTTAATCATGTCTTCAGAGACCCTATTTTTCGCCCTAAAAGTACTATATTCACAGGGCCCAGGGACTAGAACATGACTATCTCTTGGGGGCCCATTGTCCCGCCCACCCCACCAACTTGGTACAGGGATCGGTATTTCTGAAGCTCTGGAATCTGTCACTTTGATTATCCTGGCATTGACTGTGATAATCCACCAAAGGCAATTTTCCTTTCTAAATCCAACAGGTTTTCTCAGTCGTTTTAATAAAATTCTGAAATGATTTTGAGTGTTCGAAGACTTGTTCTTCAATTTAAGCTTCTATGTTATTTAAATCTGCTACTTTAGATGATTTTATTATCGGGTAAATACACACATGGATTTAAAAGTGGGTCCTTACAAAATCTGGCTTAGCTGTGTAATTTGCCAGCAAAAGGGGGAATCCACAAAAAGCCTACCCGGTCCTTGGTGATCTTCATCAAATGTGTGTGTATTTTAATCATATCGACTCCACTATTTCCAATGAGAAATCCCATCATTCTCTGGCTATGAACTTCTCCTTGTGGTAAAGTCGACCTGCAAGCTCCCTAGTGACCAGGGTGCAGGAGAGAGGCCACGAGAGGCCACTGTCCATCCACACCCACAGCGCGGGGCTGCAGCACCCAGCGGGGGGCGCCGCGCAGGCCCAGGACGTGCAGGGCTAGCCCTGCCTGAGCTAAACGCTAAGAGCCTGAGCAGGTGGGCAGGTGGGCAGGTGGGCAGGTGGGCGCCCTGCTGCGCGGCAGGCTCGCAGAGACGCACAGAGGGAATCCAGCGAACGGGCCTCTGGGGCTGGAACATCCGTGGCCGGCAGACGCCAGCTTAGAAAGGAAGGCTGTGAAGTCGTAGAAATGGGTTCCAGTGGAAATTAAGTAACAGTGAATAAGTAGTCTCAGGTCTTTTTAAAGCAAGTTATTAAAAAGGATATAAAGACCCAGTTTTACTTAAAAAGTTTTGAAAACTAAATGGAAATTTATAACAAAATGTTAGTTATTACTAGCAGGTGGGATCACAGGTGATTTTTACTGGCTTTATAGTCTTCTGTACTTTTACAAACAAGTTATTTTAATAAAAATGAATGTTTAAATATAGGTAAGTAGATAATATGTAAGATATACGTAAGTGCATATTTTAACAGAAACAGATGTGAACCATAACTTTGAAAAACAAAAGTCGATGGAAAGGACTGGGTGACATTTTAGCAGGCCCAGGTATCGTCCTCCTGCGTGTGAGGGCAGAAGTCACCCAAGCACAAGCCACGCTGCCTCTGCCGCGCACCCGGACCCGCCACCCACGCCACGGGACGAACGGTGTAGCAGCGAGCTGCCCCAGCGACCAGCCGACCGACCGGGGAACGGCACGTGGACTGGCTTTTCTCACCACTCCCCTATTTGGACCATATTTTATGGCAATTAAGTTAATTATATGTTATGCTGCAAAGATTTCCTTTGTATATCATTAAATTTCTTCAAGAGCTTCCTAATTGTTCTCATATCACACAACAGCGTGAACTGGAACCACTAACTGTGTCTCTTTAACCACCACTGGGGAAAGAGCCTGCCAAGGCAGGGGACAGACAACAGGAGACGGGGTGTGGCTCGTCCCAACCTCTCTCGCACAGCTCTACTGTTTAAAGTACCAGCTAGTAGCATAAGACGGTGACTCGATGCAAACGATCTTTTGCAAAGGGGAGAGATAACGCAAACCTTGCCGCTAGAGAAGGAAAAAGAAAACCCGAAGACTTGGGCTCACCCCGCTCAGCTGCCCCGGGACGGTGCTGGGTTTCCTGGTGGAAAGGACAGACCTGGCTCCTCCGTGTGTGCAGGTGAGCAGGGACTGCCCTACCGCTCCCGTCCCAGGCAGCAGCAAGACAGTCTGGCGGGAGCTACAAAGACACCTGCACCAAGAGCCCAGAGGGGAAAAACTCAGGAAGACACAATGTCCAGGAAAGGATCCAATGCTGTCAATCTCTGATCTGATTTTAGGATAATTTTCACTCACATTTATCCTGAATTACTAGAGTCCTTAGTACATTTAGTATAATGCTAGGATTTTGCTGAGGTCTGTAATCGGGGATCATATGTATGAGATCAATGTTTTTCAAATCATTTTGAAAGCAGCAGGCTTTTCTTCTTCCATAAGAAATGGACAGTGGAACTCTGGTTCATGGGAAAGACGGAGCCAGCCGCTCTGGCTGACCTGGGCCCGGCCCGCGCGGCTGGGCCTCGTCCCCACTCCCACCGGAAGTGCTCCGAGGACACTGCCGACTGTCCATGGTGCCGAGAGCAGGCGTTCGTCCCCCAGCGGCTGTGCCCAGTCTCGCCGCCAAGCACGTCACCTTCTGCCAGGTCTGAGTGCTCCTCTCGGCGCCTGGCACATTCTTGAACGCAGCAGTGTTCACTGATGTCAACTGTCACCCCGGCCGGGGCCACAGCTCTGTCCCAGCCGGCTCCCCCGCCACGTCCCGATTTTCAGGGGTCGGTAAAACCTTCTTCTGTGGCACTGAGACAGTGCTCTGCGAGAGCCACCCTGCCACAGGGGGGTGTCGCTCTCTATGCTGACGAACCCCCCCCACTGTACTTCTCTTCCTTCGCATGATGTTCTGCCAAACTTTCACTGTTCCAGGGACTGAAAACTGTACAACTCTCCAAAAATATATTTTTTCTTATAAATTCTGAATCTAGACACGCAATTTGTAAGTATTCCAGTAAAGAAAACTTGATTTTTAAAAGAACAGTTTGTGATTTGATATATTTTTCATTTGAGGTACCAAAAGTGTAATTAGTCCCCTTTTACCAATAAATTGAATTTTTTCTGATCTGAGATGCTACAATTGTTGAAATTTTAATGGATTTCATGTATTTAAAAAAGGGGCGAAAACAAAAAATAAATGGAAAGTGTCAGGAAGGAGCCATCTTAGGGGGAACAAAACTAGGAGGCAAAAGAGAAAAACCCTCAAGAAACTAGAGTGCTCTACCCAGACAAATACAATATATATGAGTCTCACCCCTGCTGGGCCCCAGCCCACTGCCCGTGTGGCGGGAACACCCGGCTGACGCCCACCCCCGGCCTCCCTGCCCGGCCCGGGTGCTCCCTGGCGTGGACCAGAGGGGTGTGCCCACCTGCCTTCGGATCCCAGGACGCAGACACTGAAGCAAGAGGCCTGGACTGTCCCTCACGCCCACAGGACACTGGGTGGGCTCTATTACAGGAGAATGGCGGACTAAACAATGACAAATCCATTTATTATAGTCTATAAGGAAATGTCTTTGGCCAAATATTCTTTGATGCTTTTGCAGAGCTAAAAGGAAGAAGGAATTTGGACCGCAATCCTTTAACCACAGAGTGTGTAATTTCATCATTTTAATTTTGTTCTCCCCACCCCCTCCCCCATTCCAGCGAAACTTTCCTTCTGCCTTCGTGTGCTGCTGATCCAGTAACTTCACACACTTTATGGAGTGTATTTTATTACAGGTCTAAATGGTCTCTTAAACCAGGGTGTTAGTTTTATTATATCTGTATTCTCCATGGTGACAGCGAAAAGAAAAAATATGGGAATGAGAATACGCCTTACGAGTGCTTTCGCTGCCCCCTCGTGGCAGTTTTCTGAATTACAGAGGCGCTTGGACACATCTGGTTCTGTGATCCACGTACTTTATTACAGGAAGAAAACTGTGTGAGTTTTTATTAGGCAGCTTATCAGAATACTCTATATGTTGATTAAGGTATTACATTTTACTCAAGAACCCTCGGTGTTAAAATGGCTTGCATTTTATTAAAAATAATTATAACTTAAAAGACCATTTTAGTTCACTACCAGGTTTTAAAATGTAATCAATGCCTTCTAAGTATAACATTTACAAAGCAGAGATAAGACTGTGCAGTCAAGAGACATAGACCTGATTTCCAGTACCTGCCTTGCTACTGAACGGCTCCCTGCCAGGACCGGCCTGCTCCTCTGTGGAGGGAGGGGTCGAGCCAGACAGGGTCTCAGCTCTGAAATTCTCCAAGTCTGTAGGTCAGGCAAGAAAGCAATACACATGCAGACACTACCTTGATTTTTCATTTAATAACAAAATCTTGGGGCAGGGATGGGAGTATCTCCTAGCATCCAGATGACTACATCGGTGTTTAACATTTTTTATTACAGTTTACACACAAAATTAAATAAGAGGCAGTTTTCTGAAATTCCAAAATTCACATACCAAAAATAAAACTCCCTTGAACTATGGCTGCACTTGGGGACAATTCCCAGCCCCTCCTGCAGACACAGATACGTGCGCGGGACAGTGCCTTGAGCATCTCTACTGGGGACACAACCCCTCAGCCCAGGGACAAGGGACGCACCGGGTGCCACCTGCTCTGCCGTGCTTGCAGCACCCGGGCTGATAACGCAACAGTGACCCAGATAGTTCACATGTGGAATAACAAAGTGCGATTTGTATGTTCACCAAAGAGGGGATGCATTTAGGTGCCTGGGAAACACGGGTCTAGGCGACCTTCTAGGCCCCCCCGTCCAGATGGGCCACATGGAGACCCAGAAAAGGAAGAAACGTGAGCCAGCGGGGGAAGCTGAGGCCATGGTTACCACTGACATGCACGGTGACCGCAGCGGGCCACGGCCCTTCTCCAGAACTCGGTTTCTGCGCCTGGAAATGAACCGTGAGTTCAGAGGGCTTCACGATGCACAGCTATGGGGCAGCACCACACTCGGGGGACTAGGAATTTCGCCTTCTCTCTGCTTCCCTCGGGACTTACTTCACCCCAGATATGTGTCTACGGCGACACTGAGCAGTGTGTTGATCAGACCGCCCACCAGTAGCTGGAAGAGCTGAAGGAAGGAAGCCACTTCTGGTGTGGCTCACCTCCCAGGGTCACAGCTGCACACAGACCTCAAGACCCACGCTCGGGGCCGTTCAGCCTTAGCAAACCCACCTGATGAACCCAACAAGGCATGTTTATAAGAGCAGCAAGGACCGGCTGGTCCCCATGTGTCCTCAATATGCCAGAACTTTTCCCATCTGACACAGACCGGTGTTTCTTAACAGAACAACCGACTGCAGACGGTGAACTTATTTTCATAGTAGGGGAAGACCTACTTAAAATAATATTTGATTTTTTTCTGTCTATAGACTGACAAAGGTTTTCAAAATGAAAATATCTAGCATGGCCAGGTGCTGCTGGAGCCCTGAATTGGAACAGCTTCGTAGGAGGCGATTGGACACCAAGGATCCAAGGCCTTAAAACTATGTAAGTCCTTGACTCAACAGTCTCATTTCTAGAGACCTGAGGAAATGATTAGGGACTGAGACAAAGATTTCTGTAAAGAAAGCCATGCACTGAAGCACTGATCCCGTATGAAACATATGGGGGAAGAACCCAACTGAATGTCTAATAGGAGACTGGGCCAGAAAGTTGTTATATTTACTCAGTGAAATGCAATACAAAAATCAATAATTATATAGTGCAGAAAAAGTATTTACAGGTTGGGTATCCCTTGTCTGAAACACTTGAAACTAGAGGTATTTTGGATTTGGGATTTTTCTGGATTTTGGAATATTTGCAGGCTACTTCCAGGTTGGGTGTGCCTCAACTGAAAATCTGAAACTCAGAATGCTCCCAGGAACATTTCCTTTGAGTATCACGTCAGCACTCAAGAAGTTTCAGATTCTGGGGCATTTCCAATTTGGCTTTTTGGATAAGGGTTGCTCCACCTGTATGTCAAAGAGGAGGCTGTAAAAGTGATGATGCACGACAAGCCGTCACGTTCAAGCATGTGGCTGGCGCACACACACCCCAGGCCTTGACACTAATTGCCACCGGGTGGTAGTGTTATGAGTGGTTTTTATTTCCATATTTCATATCCTTTAAAAATCATCTCTCTCTTCTCTTTGGCAAATTTTGAAAAATCCAACTAAAAGTTTTTACAATATACTCTTCTTTTAGACAAATGATTTTGAAATCCACTCTTCACAGTTTACTTTTACCTACATCAGGGGAGATGGATAAGGCTGCCAGTGTATCGCTCTCCTTGTCACCCCATTTCCCATGACTCTGCACTAGTTATGCAAACTGACCCCAGATCCCAGGGACACCCCAGATCTGCTCCGAGCCTCACTCCCCCACGTGCTCTGGGAGCAAAGGCCTGGCCAGGCTCCCCTGCAAGTACCATGTGAAAAATATCCAAGTCCACGGGGCAAAGCCACCCTTTCTCATGTCAAAGAACTTAAAAGGACTACCTTTACTAATCTTTCGTGAACGGAACAAATTCAGTGCTGCTCACCTAGTGGTTTGTGGGTAGCTCCTTAATAACGAATCAAGCTTACTCAAAAATATGGCTATGTCCGTATTGTCTAAGGGGGAAAAATTACAAAAGACTTCAAAATAACTAGGAAACATCAGCTATAGACTGTGACAACTTCCGACTATCCTAGTTAAGTAATATCGTCTTATTCTTTTGAGCAAAGGCTCCATGGAGGGTTAAATAGGTCAAAAAGTACATCACCATTTAATCATTTTAAAAACATTAGGAAGAGCAGAATGCCATGGCATTATGAACAGATTATGAACAAAAATAAAAGCCATTTGTATGCATTAATGATACATCAAGCTAATTCAAGCTGGCTAAAGTCATTAGAGAGGAATCCTGGGGCAAAACACTGCCATGATGCCACCGTGCAGAAAAGTATTAAAATAACCATTTTCTGTGTCATTGATAAAATTAATTCTATGAGCAAAAGAGATGAGTCTTAACACGAACATCAAAACAGAGAGCATTTGCTAGTAGTGTGTTTAGGGATCTAATTCTGGCAGTGCGAGGGTTAACGCGGGCATTTCTGTGCACATACACGTATGAGCATCCGCGCACACTTAATGCTTCTAGTACGAGAAGCACAGCATGGAAAACTCTAGACTTAGGGTAAGAAGCTGCCAGAAAAGATCAAAGCCTCTATTAACATAATATTCTACAACACTACTAAGTGAAAGACTACTTATTGTCTCTGGGTGTTTGTCGTATCACCTTGATTACAATTTTAAGATGACTCCTTCCTATCATTTTTGAAAGAATCAAAATGCCTTTCCTTAAACATTCCTTCTATCTGTATCGTAGGCTACTTTAAGCATCATCAGGTTTCATACCTGATCCACGCTGTGAAGGCCGCTGCAGTCTGTGGAATAAGGAGCACAGGGATAATTCAGACTCACCCCAACCTAAAAATTTATTGTGGATGGGTGATTTTAAGTGAATCTTAAATCATATTTGTAATATGAAATAATTGAAGTATTACTAAGAAACGCTTGGACTATTCAAGGATAATCACCTCAAACACTCTCAAATTAGTCCCGAAAATGTTTGGTGCAGCTCAGTAACTAATTTCGTCTTAATACATTTGTATGTATTGAGTGTGTTTGAAAGATTTTGTCCCAGCTCACGTGCCAGATGTATGGCTCGTCTGTAAAACGTGCTTTTGCAGCTTCACAGCTATAGGAATTTTTGAACCCAAACTAATGTTTTTCTAAAAATACTAACTCAAAAGTGTTTTCATTTCATTGTGTTTTTTTTTTTGTTTTTTTTTTTTAAACCTCTGAATATATGGTTTACTATACAAAAAGCTTTATTTTAGTTTTGGTATTATTTCAATTTGTGACTTAACCCTGTTACAGAAGCAGCTTGTCTGGTTAAGAAATTGAGTGAATTTGAAAACGCACATGCAAGGAGTATTGGCAATGCCATGCTTTATAAAAATAATGGCTATAATACATTTATGCACGCTCCCATCCAAACATGAGCCAGGACTCCAGCACAGAGAGATCCACACAAACCCTTCTTCATCACACATACTCCCTCATCAACAGGCTGAATCAAAAGTTACTTCATGTCAACACCAGATAGGTATCTTTCCCATTTAGTGAGAGATTATAAACCAGAGGCCAGATGTGGGCCTTTTGGAGGCAATTTGTAGATTCTAATTTCCATTGGATTATTCTACATTAGAAGTTAATGGGCAATGACAGCCAATGACCCTAAAGTTAATGCTGAAACCAGGGAGGCCTTCAAACCAGGCCTTATAAGACTCAATCAATTCACTTCAGAGAAACTTGACGAATGCTTACTTCTCCCCGCCCCCCACCCCGAGGCAGAGTCCCACTCTGTCACCTGGGTGGGAATACAGTAGCATCATCATAGCTCACTGAAACCTCAAACTCCTGGGCTCCAGTGATCCTCCTGCCTCAGCCTCTGGAGCAGCTGGAACTACAGGCACATGCCACCACGCTTGGCTAATTTTTCTGTTTTTTGTAGAGACAGGGTCTTGCTCTTGCTCAGGCTGGTCTTGAACTCCTGGCCTCAAGCGATCCTCCCACCTCAGCCTCCCAGAGTGCTCGGATTACAGGCCTGAGCCACTGCACCAGGCCAAGGAGTGCTCACTGTTTTTCTCTCTGTGTGTTAGCATAGCCACCACACAAGTGCTACTTGAGCCTTACATAGATGAGTACCTTACTTTATGTCATCTTTGTTCTTAGAAAGTTTTAAAATATAAAACTCCTTTAACAAAATATAATTTAAGCAGCCAAGCCTTTTTTGCACTGTCCTGATACAAACCAACCACCCATCTGTCCCAGGAGGTCACAGAAACCTGACTTTTCAACATAGAAGGGACAGAGGATGTAGAATATGGTGACAGTGATAGGGACAGGTGCACAGTGAAAACGTAGGTGGAAACTGGAAATGCTGGCTTCACCTGACACCAGCCGTCCAGCTATGTGGTGCCCAGCTGCAAACTGGCCCAATAAGATCTACTGTCCTACATCATAAGCTCTTCAACTACTTTGTAATTATTAGTCATTACTACAAATGATAAAAAAATTAACACTTAATGACTCACTAGTTCACCTTTTCAATATATATCCAATGCCTGATGTACACATACATATGACTTGCTTTCAAAGGTGAAAAATCTCATTTTTGGTAGCACTCCTTTGTCAAACACACACACACACACACACACACACATTAGCTCCAATCTAATCTCTAACATAATAAAGGAAAAAAAGAACAGCAACGAAAACAAATAAAAAAGGTCACCCCAACAATGAAAATTAAGCTGGTTTCAGGAAAGAATAGAATAGGCCTAATTGACATATCTTTTAACGGCACCAACAAAAGACTGTGGTGTCAGCAAAACTAAATGGTACAAGATGATGCAGCACTCAGGAGAAAAATCCCAGAAGACTGTTCACATTTAATGATGCTCTAGCACATGCAATTAGGTTGTACAAACGGGCCCATTAATATAGCTACCCTTGTTCTGGGCACTCCTGTAATTAGGACCAAGCAGCTGCAGACGTTTAATGGGAAATGCAAGTCTTTGTACACCAGGATTTCAACCTTCGGAAAGAAAAGACGGAAGTGAGCTGAGGCTCTCCAACTTCCCGCATGACCTCGCCCCAGCTCAGGCTCTTGGCAGGGGTCAGATATGCCCAGGTGAGCCCTCACCAGGCAGGAGTGGAAACCAAATGGAATGGCTTCTGAAAAAGTACTTTCCAGAACGTTAATTGCAACACAAAGAACCGAGGTGATGGTGTCAAAGGACTGACACAGATCTTCCTAGAACGGGGACTGCTCCACCAGAGAAACGCCCACCCCGCAGGGTGATGCACGTGGCGTGTAGTCAGAGAAACCCTAATAATCAGTAAGGCTGTGGCCCCACTAGCAACGGGCACACAGAGCCCTCTGACACTGCGGCCAGCTTCCCCCTCACATGCCTAGAACCCACCTATCCCTCCCAACGTGAATAACACAGGTCTGTCCTGTGATCTAACAACTATTATCACAGCAAAATTCTCCATGTAGGTTTTCCTGCTGTCCTACGACTACGAGCTTAAGAAGCTACGAAGCTAAAGTTTTAGTGGGGAGTATGGCTGTCACATGTATAATGTGATGCTGTGAATTGGGATTTAACAAATAACTAGAATTTTTTAAAACATGCACATAAGGATATTAAACTTTGTATACAAAACTGATGTTGGGAGGCTTAATAAAACAACCCATAAACTAAACAACACTGCTTACAATTCAGATAAATCCATGTCAACCCATCGGGGAGCGGGGGAGGGAAGGACATCAGGCTGACAACAATTCTTCCCACCCCAATCTGGCTCTCCTCACGCGGCCCCCGTGAAGGGGAAACCACTTTGCTTCAGGCATCAGGGGACCACAGAGCCCTCAGCTACCACAAATACACCTTAGTTTAAAAATCACAAAGTATGCCCAATAAAACCTAGGGTCTACTGGCTCTATTCCACAAAATGTCAAAATACACAAAAAACTGATTCTGTCTCGTCCTAAGGTTGAATCAGACACGGTGACACAGATCACTGCATTCACCCTGTGTCCCTTGTCCAGCACTGTCACCTTCAGCAAACAAGCTACCGACACGGGGGCTCAGTCCGGTGAGAAATTCTAAAGCATTTGAAAATAAATTTACAATCTCTAAAAATCTAACTGCAGGGAACTAAAATCCTGAGAGCGTCGGCATGAAACCAGGGGCAGAGCCCACTGTCCCCCTCCCAGGCAGGCGTGTGCAGGGCTCCAAGGCCCCTGGTGGCTTTCTGCCTTTCACACTGCCTGGGTCTTGGGAAGAACTGAGTTTTGTTGCTAAGTTATATCTGTTTTAGGTCACTGTGGAACAGGTGGGCTGCAAAATACCATCAGCAACACTCCCCTTCCTGACCTTCCCAGAGACCTACTGTGACGCTACGACAGACACAGGCTTCCCGGAAAAGCTTCTGCCACTCAGAAACGTGGTTCCTTTATAGAACGTGGGAGAAGTTTGTCTTAAAAAAAAAAAAAAAAAATCGCAGCACCAGAGAAACAACGTCCACAAAAATGAACTTTATTTTCCATAATCCTTTATCTTCCCAGATCCAGGGCCTAAGAGGACAAACGACCAGGGGCTTTCAAAAAATTTAATGCTGAACACAGGAATCACCATTTTATCTTTGAAAATATAGAAGCCTGTGTGCAGTTAATCTCCCAGACACCCCAAGCAGCACCGTGTAGAATCTGACGGACGGAGACAGCGGCTGGGGGCGGGTCTCAGAACAAGGACGCCTGCAGCCCCTGGTGCCCAGTCCCACGTCCAGCCTGCCACCGCCCCAGGGCTCTGCCGGGCACCCAGACAGATGGTGACCACGTCCCAAGTCAGAGTCTGCTGCCCAGGTCAAGGAGAAACCCGGAGTCTGTTAATTCTGTAAAGGTGAATCTTATTTGAAGGAACCTCCTTGTGGAGACCTGACTGTCCTGTCCCGAAAGCCAACAAACTCGCAGCGGGCAGGAGGGAGGACGCCCCCAGGCTCCTGGGAAGGACCACCAGCAAGCAGCCTGGTCCAGCATGCTGCCTCTCCACCCTTGCGTGAGACACAGTTCACGTTTCTGCGTGACGGTTCCAGGTTAACGGAGTGGACCTTAACTTCATGGAAGATGAGAGCTCACCTGTGCTTCCCGATCTGCCTCTACCTCCCGACCAGACGCGTTTGGGGGCGGCTGGTGCTCAAATGAGCAGACGTACCAGTGAGTGGATGGATGAACCAGCCTGCCTGTCTGCTCCATACCCAGGACGCCGACAGACATCCACCTGGGAGGTACCCAAAAGCCACGTGCTAGTAGTCATTTGACAACTACAGGAACGAAAGAACAGGAAACTGATGCTATGCTTCTCTGTGAATGTTACAATTTTCCCTCTGTTGTGGGACACTGAGAAGTCAAAAGTTAAAGCAGCAAAGAATGAGGTCCCTGTCTCCTTAAGTAAACCTGGGTAGCCAGCACCTAGGAGCTCGGATTCCCCAAGGGCCACGTGGCTTGCTTGCTTAGTTATAAACTAAATATTACCTAGAAATGATATACCTTTTATTTTCTCTTTCTATAGAGAAATAAAGATATAAAAGTAAGTACAAATAAGCCCTAGGGCATAAAAGAAGCCAAAGTCAAAGTCAAAATCTAAACAAACGGAACCGTGAGCGGCAGTGGCCCTGTGGCTGGACACACCCTCCGCCTGGCCTTCCCCAGGCCTGCAGGCGGGGCCGGTGCATCCTCCGGGCCCAAGGACCCAGGTTGCTTCTGTGTTCATGACACAACGGCCCAGTGCTGTGGCCAAGTCCAGGCTCTCAGGTCCCGGATGCAGGACACAATCCAGCCTGTGCACCTTGTCCAGTCACAGAACTTTTCTGAGCCTCGATTCCTTCAACTATAAACCGTACAGTTTTTCCCCTTGAGGATGTTCATTGTTAAGGGCAGCCGAGTCCTGGTCACAGCCCCCACCTCGTGAGCAGCTACTCTGATCACCGACAACGAAAGAGTCTGTGCTTTAAATCTTTTAAAAAAAGGGAAATACATAAGACATACAGGGTAACTCTAATTTTATTTTGAAAAGTATCTTCATGTAAATATAAATATTTTAAGAAGAAATAAAATCACAAGAATCACAGAAGTTTGTAGCATCACAGGTATTGTTTCCCTTTCAGAGTCTATAAAATCCAAATATTTAACGGGAATGTATTATTTCTAAAAATAAGAAATAAAATAAATGGGAATCTCCCAAGCCTGTGAAAACCGACACTAATCACAGCATCACCCCATGAGCTATCCCAGTAAGGGGAAAACTTTAACATTTTAAAATAATGACATTTGGAAGTATCGTTGCCTTTTCTCCTCTTGCCAACACCCCAATTTAAAGAGGACAATGAAACGCTTCCAATACATAGTTGTCCTCCTGACCACTGCCTGGAACATTCTGGATGTGCTATGGACTGAACGTCTGTGTCTCCTCCCCTCCGCCCCCCAAATCGCATGCTGAAGTCCTGACCCCCACTGGGTTAGGAGCAATGGTGTTGGGTGCAATGGTGTTCGGAGCTGGTGGCTCAGGAAGGTGATTAGGTCACGAGGGTGCAGCCCCCAGGAGTGGGATCAGGGCCCTTACGAGAGCAGACGGGACACAGGGACCTTCCGCTCTCTGCTCCCCACCACGTGGCACACAGCAAACCAGGAACGGGGACTTCACCAGACCCCAGATCTGCACCTTGATCCTGGACTCCCCAACCTCCAGCACTGTGAGGAATGAGTGACTGCTGCTGAAGCCACGCAGTCTACGGCCACGCGTCGCAGCAGCCAGAAGGGGCCGGGACAGGACGAGCGGCAGGCAAGCACCGTACCCTTGCGGGCCCCCAGTGTTAATTAATTTACATGATTATTTTGAAAAGATGAATTCGTTTATTTACGGAAAATTTGTATTTGCTGACCATGATAAATGTAAAAGCAAAGCACTCAGTGTGGGGAATAAACACATCCCTACAACCCAGCTCGACCACCCACATCAGGGGCCGGCAAACCCTAAAGGGCCAGAAGCCTATTGCAGGCTTCACAGGCCGTAAAGTCTGTTACAACCACTCGACTCTGCCGCTGTCGCCGGGGAGCGGCCTGAACCCAGCTGCAGCCCCTAAACAGGCACCGCGGTGCTTCAAGGAAGGTGTATCCACAGCAACAGGCAGGGCCAGATCGGGTCGGTGGGCCCCAGCTTGGGGACCCTTCGTCTACAACATTCACTGTAACTGTCACACGGGTTTGGGCTATGCAACGGCGAACAGTGACCTTGCCCTGTTAGGTCCCTCCTGGAGGAGCCCCAGGGGCTTCCTCACCCGTGACTGCACAAGTCTCGGCAACGCTCAAGGAGCTGCGCACACGGCTGGCCTGTGCCGTGGTTCGAAAGGCAGGTTTGCTACCCACAGGACGTGCTCCCCGTGCAGCCGGCTCCAGGGGCCCAGGACAAATGCTGAGCGGGAGGGAGAAGGGGCTGCAGGAGCCCAGCGACTCCGTGCTGCTTCAGAACTGGCTTTGGGACAGGTGAGAAGATAGGTGAGCTGAGAGGGGGTGAACAGGGAATGCGCGGAAACCACGTAACTGCCCGCGAGGTGGAGACGCGGGAACAGATGACGAGCTGAGAAAGGGACCCGGCTGCTAGAGCAGGGGGAGGAAATGCAAAGTCTGAAAACCGACAGGATCATTAGTAAAATAGTAAAACAGTGAAAGTGTGGAATTCCTACGCTTTCGCCAGAAAACTAATTTAAATATTTAAAAGAAAAGCATAGGTTGCCCAGTTTGGGGCAAGTCCTACCAGGAACAGCTTTATAGCCAGGTTTTTATTAATATTAACAAACTGTCTTAGGGATCAGTGCAGGAGAGTGGGGTTCAGGCAGTCTCTGAAGAGTCCCCGCCTGGCTGTCTGCTCTGCTCCCTGGCAACCCACCTGGCACCAGAGCAGGGGGCACAGAGGTGGCTCTGGCCCCATGGATTTAGCCCAGAAGGGGAGAGGGGCCTAGGGTTGACTTATCGTGACTGCCATCAGAAACAGGACCCTCTGCCACGGGCAGGCTTCTCCCAAGTGTCCAACTCTGAAAGAGCCACTTTATCCCAGACCTTCCTGCCCCACCCCCTACAGCCCACCCCCCACCCCTTGGCAAGCCCCCGCACGGCCTGGCATGTGGCATCACAACCTGCATCCCCACTGCGGAGCCTCACGCGCCTCAGTCTCCTGTCGGAGGTATGGCAGATCCCAGAGTGGGCGATCGACAAGGAACATGACAACATAAACCAATTCCCAAGTGCTGGTCCTCGCTGCTCTCTCCTGTCCTAGGAGTCTTTCTTTTTTGGTCCCCACTTGGCTCTCTCTTCTTTCAGTTTATTCCCTCAAAGCCTAACAGCAGATATTTAAATGCATCTTAAAGACAGGACTGGATAAACGATGATTACAATAAAGAAACGGCCACGTGCAGGTCTCACGGAGGTGAATAAATACTCTAGAGTTTTCATCCCGTACACAGAAAGGTCACGCAATGCGACAGGCAGACTCCAGCACAGGGTCATTTTAGGCAGATGTCTGCTTGTCTCCACTAAGCACGTCATTTACACGGAACAGAGCTGACAAGCGCCCCTCCGACGGAGTGCTCACCTCTCGATCCCAAGTCCGCCTGTCAAAGGACTTTTCTGCCACTCGCGTGCACAAGTGATGACCTGCAGGCAGGACCGTTCCCTTGAAGTGCCTCCCGTACCATAAAGTGACAATAAATTCACAGCAACGAGCATTTACCATCCTGAAAGACCCTCTCCACGTTCAGCCCGTACGTGGCGCACGTCTCGTAGTACGTGCAGCGCTTCAGGTCGTTGGACAGCTTCCGCGCCCGGGCGTCGTCGATGACCCTCGGGTTGGTGGAGCTTATGGCATCTGGAAGAGAAGACCAAGAAGTCACAACACGGTGACAATAAACAGCTCTGATTACTTCCTACAACTTAAGGTCCCCAGGTGGCTCAAACCTTGTCCCCTTCTCAGTAGAGATGCAATTCTTCTATAAATCTGGAGTTTTTAAAACACAGTTTACCTCCCAAAGAATAGTCTCAAACACCAGAATAGTCATTCACTCATTAGTGGAAATTTGTCTTAGAGGTGAGCTTCTGAAACGGAAATAAAACCATGTCCAGAAAGACCAGAGGGAGTAAGAGCTAAATACGGCTCTAGAGGAAACTAAACAAAATAGAAAGAAAGAAACCACAGTCACTATTTGCAGGTCACCTGCGCAGAGCACCTTGCTAAATGCACTCCTTATATGGGCACATTCTCCCAGGTGTGGTCCCTTATCCAGTCACCCACACAACAAATGCTCACCGAGCCCCCGACAGGTGTGTGGGCCTGCTCTGTGCACAAGGACGCTCCGTGAACACGACACACAGAACCGTGTTCTCAGGGAATGTGCGTTCCCGCTGCCCAGAGAGGGGGCAGAGCCCAGGTAAGCAGCGTGTGAGGAAGGACTAGGGGAGTGAGATGCCTGGTGCTAAGGGAGGCAGGGAAGGCGTTTAGAAGGCTGGGGTGGCTCTGGCTTTACAGGAAGGGCTCAGGGAGCCCCCTCACCTGTAGCAGGTGAGGGAGGCTAGGCACTACCTGGGCAGAGCACCTGAGGCGGGGTACTTAGGGTGACAGGTGTGTCTCAGGGAGATGAAAGAGGTGTGCAGACGGGGAGCCGCTGAGGGCCACAAGCACGTGTAGAGTGAGCCCGAGGGCGTGACAGAACCTCTGGGGTCACAGGTGACTTGGATGTCTCTGTGCAGAGATGTCTCGGCACTGGCCCCTGCCCGTGCACTCCCTCACGGCTGCGGTCACACGCTGCGCCCACGCACCTGTCACAGACTTCCTAACTCCAAGCTGTTCAGAGGGCTTGAGGCGCAGAAAAAAACAATCAGCAACTCTGTAAACAAAAATCCACCAACAGATTCCCCTGCTACTCAAAGGAAGAGCGACACGAGTTCCACGAGATAGCAACAGCCTTTTAGATTTTGTTTACTTCTGTGTGGGACGCGCATTTGGCACTCCAGTTTCTGAACTATATTTAAAAAGTGACGTCTTGACGAATAACTGGTTCATTTTTTTCCTCCATCATCCCTCTTCTCCTATTTTTTCCCTCCAGCCCTGTGGAATGGGGCTGAACTGACGTTTCCTGACGGCCCTCAGGTAAACTACCTGTGATCAGGGCTCTCACTGACGGTGCCCAGCACGGCCTCCACGTTCTGTCCCCTTACCCGGGGACAGAGTCAAAGGGCACCTCCTCCTGTCTTCTTGTCTTACCGATTAGTAAATCTGACTTGCATTTCACAACACTTAAGGAAAATAAGTATTTTTTAAAGGCATGAACATTTTTAAAGAAAACTGTAGGAAAACAGTTAAACATCCGTACCTTCTCGATGCTTTAGTACAGTGTGGAGACTCCAGGGCACAGAGCACCCACTTTACCCTGGCCTGGGCCAGCAGTCCCGCAGGCCCTCCGTCCTCACTGGGATCCCACTTAGCTCTTGTCAAATCTCGGCTTCAAGGTGCACCAAGCTGGCTTTTGTCAGCGCAAGGAGAGACTTCTAGACTCCTGCTCTGAGTTTCAGTTCTATACCAGTCTCATTTTTCATTTCACTTTTAACTCTGCAGCTTTCTATAGATAGTGTTTTCCCCTCAAATCAATTTAATCTGCAAGTCTTTAAAACAGAGCCTGGTTAACTAACACTAGACAACTGGCTCACCAGTCACATCCCGTCCAGGTAACGAACATCCAGGCAGCTCCGTGAGGACTGCCGGGAACGAGCGCTCGTCCCTGCGGGCCGCTCCCCACCCTGGGCTGAGGCCTGACCCCACGCCAGGTGTCCTTAAAGAAGGAACTTAACCCCTTCTTCAGTTCCTTCTCACCCCAAAACCTCTGACCTCTAAAGCCACCCACCCCTCCCAGCAGGGAGGGAAACCGCAGGTCCCCTCTACAACCTGGCCCTTTGTCTCCGGCACCCCAAGGGGCACGGACAACAGCAGCGAGAACGCACAGGCTTCTGGGATGCAGGTCTGCACCTGCACGGGGAACCCCCGAGGCCACGCTCACCCCACCTTCCTGCCCCCCGGGCTTCCAGGGTGCCCTGCAGGTCTAGTTAAGGACCCAGAGGATCCCGTGGGTGGGGAGGGGCACCCCTAACTGAAACACTCCTTCCCTGTTCACTGGGGCGTGGCCGGGCTACAGTGAACAGCTGGAGTATGAGGAGTCTACAAGGCACTGGCGGGAGGCCCATCCTTGCATACGCGGTGGGTGCCCAGACTCAGACCCTCACCTGTGGCCTTCCCGGGCATTCAACAGCTGACAGTCATTTCTTTTAACCTAGGGACATCGGTTTCGTTAGGGTTTCCCCAAAGTCTCTAAGTAGCCGCTCACGGCCTCCTCTCCACAGACACACAAGCCACCCTCCTCGCCTGGGGCAGGGACAGAGCCAGCCGTGCTCTGGATCCCGAGCAGGACCTCAGTAAAGCACACGGTGAAGGTGAGTAACAAGAGCAACTCGCGTTGGACACCGTCACGTGTCCACTGAGGCCCCCACGAGCTCCGCTGTGTAACCCGCCAGCGCCCAGAGAGGCAGAGGTCAAGGTCACACAGCCAGCACCAGTCACACCCAGGTGCAGGTGGCCCCAACGCCTGGGGTCCCCGCCACCCCACTGCCCACTGACAACGCTGGCGGGCGCCGAGAGAACACACTGGTCAAAGCGGATCTTTCCAGCCCAGGCTGGGAACGTAACTGCCACTCTCCACGGTGAGTCCACAGCGACTGACTCCGCTCAGAAACGTCTTGGCCGAGCCACAGCAAGAGGCGCTTATTCAGAATTAATTTCTACAACTTCAAGGCAGCTTTAAGCAGAATCCACCTGACAAAAGTACCCACTTTAAAACATCACTTATTAGGCATTTTCAAGACGCCACCACAAATATGATAATTCCGTATATTTGTAACAAGAAACCAAGGACTTTTTATTGTGTGGCCTTGCCTCCCGGTGACCACTAGAGGGCGCTCTAGGCACAAAGAATCTCTGCCCAGCCCAGGTTAGGACCAACCTGTTCACGCCTCCTGCTCTGAGGGCTGCAGGAGAGAGAGTGACCACCCGCCACCTGTCTGCTTTGAAAATCGGGAAATCTTGCGGGGGGCGGGGGGGATATACAGGGGTGCTATCCATGAAAACCCAACTCTAACAATCTTACATCTAGCACACTGAGAAAATGCTTTTTGTTTAACTTCACGCTACTTTATTTCCCTCAACACACACGCCCACCTCCGTGGCTGGGGCTTCTGCAGCCACTGCCCAGCCTGAGCTCTCTTACTCACTACACCTCAAATCGACTAGTGCGATGCCTGTGTCACCTCCTACCCCCGAGTCTCACTCTGTTGCCCCAGCTAAAGTGCACGGCATCATCATAGCTCACTGCAACCTCAAACTCCTCTGTGCCAGGCTAATTTTTTCTGTTTTTTTTGTAGAGATGGGTCTCACTCTTGCTCAGGCTGGTCTCGAACTCCTGGCCTCAAGTGATCCTCCCACCTTAGGCTTCAACAGTGCTAGGATTACAGGCGTGAGCCACCGCGCCCGGCCCCACATAGCTAATTCTCAGTGAGAAAAGGCTTACATCAGGAAGAGCATACTAGATATGCTAAATCCAATCTACTAACCAAAAAAAAAAAAGAGAGAGAGAGAGAGAGAATACAATTTTTCTTGACACGATTATTTGTTAGGTTATCCATATTTCTGACAAAGCAGTTTTAAAGTTAACCTTCACCTGATTTTTAAAAACATTCCATGTGACATCTTAGTGAGACTCCAGTGGTACACCCAGTACAACAATGACTCTGTAACCAAGAACAAGGATGCTGTGTCTGATCCCATGTGACGGTCCCTTTACTAAGAGAACAAGTTTTAAGTGACCTAGAAGAAAACAAGAAATGTGCCCAGTGTGGTTCTATACTGAGGGACCTGCTAGATTAAAAATAAGATGTAGATCATAAGACACTGACAAATAGAACAGAATAAAACAAAACTCTGCTATATGTCAGAAATCAACATTATTTTAAAGATGCACCGATAGTTAAAATAAGCTTTTTGATTGCTTATACATTATTTTATACAACAGAGAATTAAAATATCATAATATAGAAAACAAGAGAAAATAGATCTTATTTTTCTAAAGTACTTGGGGTGTGTGTGTGTGTGTGTGTGTGTGTGTTTGTGTTTCCAGGTTGTTGAGTGGTTTCTCCATAGAGTCAAATCAGGCAGTATGACAGTTAATCTCAGTTTCATAAATTCTTGTTTTAAAAAGGGAGCCTTCGGTAGGCAATTATTCCTTCTTTAAACACTTTTTAAATTCCTCCATACCAAAAATACAGACCACGAATCCGGTTACTGCTCAACTGTCTGAGTCCTTCAGGAGCAATCTGTGTGCGGACGTCACTCACCCTGGGTCCCCACCAGGACAAGCGGGACCTCGCTCGTGTTCCGGTAGTTGGCCATCCGGCTGTAGTAGTGGTAAACGGTCTGGAAGCTTATCTCATCCTCCAAGCTGAAGACGAACACGACAGCGTCCACCCACATGGTGAACTGCGGAGAGGAGGGAGAGGAGCCGAGTGAGACTGGGCAGAGACCGCGGCAGGGCTCGGACCACCTCCGAGAGCCCAGCGTGGCCGGCGGGGGCCCGGGAACACCCCTCGGTTGCCGTCTGATGCTGACCTTGGACTTTGGTTATTACGCATCTCGGCATCACTGACCCTCCTCCCGAGCCCCGCAGGCCTCCGTGTTGCCCTCGGGAACGGCCCTCGTCCTGCACCACCCAAGCCCACCGTCTTTACATTCCTAGAACATATGGCCGCTGCCCTGACCCAGGCGACGGCAGCCCTGCTGAGAGAGGGCCAACTCCCCTCCTGCCAGAGCCTCTCAGCCCCCAGAAGCCTTCTGTTTTACAAGCAGCCTCCTCTTCAGACACTCCAGGAACGGAGCAGAAACCCACCACCATCCTTCCCGCCACCACCACGGCGCCGGCCCACGCTGTCACAGTGTGTCCCCAGTGGTGGACAAACTCCTGCAGCTCCCCTGCGAGGGAAGTCTACTTATTCTCAGGGAAGTTAACAAAAATTAGGGAGAAACCTCACAATGGCCTGGCTCTTGCTATCCTACTCTTGTTTTGCCAGCGCTCAGCATAACCTACATCAAATCCTTTCTGACAAGGACTGACACTATCAGACGTGTGTGATCTCATTTATTAACAGACTAATAACCACCTTGCAGAGCTGGAGCTCAGCGAACGGAAGCTCCTTGCGGGTCAGTAGCTTCCTGCCCTCTCCCTACAACTGGCACAGCAGACGCGACATCGGATCTGTCTGGCACCAAAGACTCTTCTCTTTCCAAGCGGAAATGGAAAAAGTGCGAATCTGTTTGCTTTCTCTAAAAGAAGCTACAGTTCCTAGATAACTTATCCAAGGTATCATGGATACATGTGGGCAAATTTTTTATGGGTTAAACTCTGACTTCCACATGTAACTGAAAAGGGTATTCAGTTACACATAAAACATTACATGATAAAACTTTTAAAAACCTGAAGTTCTAATGAGAAATATAAAACTAAGTGAGGAAGAGAACTCAGAGACGAGAAGCCTGGGGCAGACCCCTGGAAACCTGAGGGCTCCCCCAGGGAGCACAGGGCCCAGGCCACAGCAGGGATCTCCTCTTCCTTTTCTCTGCCTCGAGGGATGTTTTCCCGTCTCTTCCAAGAAAGGAGGGACTCAGCTTCCCCGCGCACCAGCAGGTGAAGGGCGCCGGCTGTCCTGTCCCAGAGCCGGAACTCAACTGCCAAGACGGAAGCTGGGACACATCTGACCCCACAGAGGACACTCGGAGCACGGCCCGTTCTCCTGAGGGTGCACCTGACCTCCCCAGCACATCGTGTGTCATGGCATCAATAAATACCCCCTCATGGCTTCCTCATTAGAAAATTAAAGCTTTGAAAGAAAAAAACTGCCAGTTAGTTGGCAGAGTTTTACACTACGCTAAAATGACACTGGTAGCCACAAGTCTGGCAATTTCCTTTGTGAAGTCAATATCTTTCGGTAGCCTATATTAAATGATCTATAACAATGAAAAGAAAGAAATCCTGTCCATAATTTCAAAAGGCTCCATCTTGATACTCCCCAAAGTATTTAATAGAAATCTCTCCTTTGACTACAAGCAAGCTTCTGCAAGAACAAGGGGCTGGTCATCTGGGAAGCGGAGTAAACACCCCCTCCCAGCCAGAGGCCAGGCAGAGCTCCCGGGGGTCCGGGCTCCACCCCCAGCGCTGGGGAGATCCCGGGCAGGCCACTGGGTCTGCACCTCCATCACCACGTCCCAGCCGTCCACACCTGGGCCAGACTTGGGGCATCAGCATCCTCAAGGGAACACGGGGAACGACCTTGCCCCAGGGCACCTCAGGGATTAAATGGGAAGATCGCAGTGACCTGCGGCACAGGGCACTCACCCAGTGTCACCGTTATGGGACTCGGCTCACCATGTGGGTGCTTCCGAGGCTTAAGAACAAGCAAGGGGCACCTGCTTGTCACAGGACTTAGTGTTTTGTTTTGTTTTTCTTAAAATAACTCCTTAACTATAATGATTAAAAGGAAGGAAAATGTTATTTTTATCAAATGACATTAGGTATTCTTAGCATCCGAAGTTCTATAAAAGATGCATTTTTCTGGGCTCAAACTACTTTGTAAGCAACTTTTTCCCCTTTTAACATGTCAAGGTCTTTCCTTATTATGACAAAGTATATGACATTGTCAAAGCTAAGAAAAAATTTTTTCGCACTTTGAAATCAGAACACCTTACTATGGATGTCTCATAGTTTAACTGGCAGCATTTTTCATGTAAATATTGGTACATCTTACAGTCACTGGTGTTTTAGATTCAACAAAACATGGCAAGGCTGGGCGCGGTGGCTCACGCCTGTAATCCTAGCACTCTGGGAGGCCGAGGCGGGTGGATTGTTTGAGCTCAGGAGTTCGAGACCAGCCTGAGCAAGAGCGAGACCCTGTCTCTACTAAAAATAGAAAGAAATTATCTGGCCAACTAAAATATATATATAGAAAAAATTAGCCGGGCCTGGTGGCGCATGCCTGTAGTCCCAGCTACTCGGGAGGGTGTGTCAGTAGGATCGCTTGAGCCCAGGAGTTTGAGGTTGCTGTGAGCTAGGCTGACGCCACGGAACTCACTCTAGCCTGGGCAACAAAGTGAGACTCTGTCTCAAAACAAACAAACAAAAAAAAAAAAACAAAAAAACAAAAACATGGCAAATCCATGACATTTTCTGAATAGCTGCCTAGTCCTCCAATGTGAGGAGCACTAGATACTTAACAATCCCTATATGCACTATTTTTTCCTTTCACCGTCTTACAATTCTATGCTTTGCTTCCACAAAAAGGTAAATTCAAGAAAGAATGCCAAGGAAATGTGTAATACTGAGTCTGCATTAAGGATCACTGGCCATTACTAGCTCGCGGCTTCTTCCAAGTGTTTGGCTAGTAGATTACGTTGTAAGTGGAACAATGAACTGGATTAAGTAAACCAAAGAAAGAGGTTTTCCACACTCATGCTTTTTATTTCCAGAATGCCCACTGTTCAAGGGATTCCCAAAGCAATTCCCAGGCTGCACACAGTCTGCAATGGAGACTTCCTCGGGCGGAAGTGGCCCCAGGGCACGGAGGCGCCCACTGCCGTGGTTCCAAATTCCATCCTCGCACTTCCTAGGTGGCCACGGCGCTCTAGGGAGCAAACTACTTAAAGGAAAAAAACAAAAAACAAACAAAAACTGGGTTGACAAATCAGGGCAGAGTCTGCTTTTTCCTTTCTCTTAAAAACACAAAAAAGTGAAAAAAATCAGCCACACAGACCCAGCTTCTCTCTAGGATTTAGTCTGAAAAAACAATAGCATTTGTTTCTTAGAGATGAGAAAAACTGCAGTTATAGAAAGGACTTTTATGGGATTTCCCCCCTTTTTTGGAAAGCACTTCAATGACTTCTAGAACCACTTGCTTTATCCGAACATTAAAAAGAAAACAAAGGCAAAAGCCGGCCACCAGCGTACATGTCATACCCACCTGCGCCTCCGGGGGGCCCCCTTCATCTCTGATCAGCAGCAGGTAGCTTTGTCCATCGACGACAATCTCTTTCTTGAACCTGCCACCTGCCACACACAGAAAAAACCTTGTTACAGAAGAAAACCAGAGCGTAGGGAGAGCAAACAGACGTGGGCTTCGCTTGTGGAAAAATACACCCTGGGCTGCCGCCCTGGAGGGAGCTAACTGTGAGTATCTAGCAGTGGATTTCCATGTCTCCCGCAACCACTGAATTTTACAAGAACTGAACTCAGATTTAAGTATTTGTCTTTAAGACCCGTGTTCACTTCCAGTTAGAAGGCACCGCCGCCCACGCAATGCCAGGCGCTCGCGGCCAAGAAGTGTGGAATTTTCAAGTAGGCCTTATGTGCAAATTCAGGAATTCTCCCTCGTTGGGAACCAGAGAACACCGAAATTGTCATTCTCTTGTTGGGTTCACAAAACTGGAACGAATTTTTCAAGCTTCACAGGTGCCTTGTCTACAACCGCTTGGCAAATCAAAGGGCTGAGACCCGTATTCTCCTCAAGAGAAACCCAGTTCTTGAAAGGGAAACACAGAACATCATGAGGATGGCGTTTCTGCAGTCACAGGTCACGAGTAAGGGGAGGATGCGCAACTACTACACACGTGTTACACAGAAACTACTGGATGGGATCGCGGCACAGGGCGAGACAGAGCGGTGCAGCGGCTGACGAGAGGCGTTAGAGACCACACGGGGTTAGCGAGAAACCACCGGGACCCTGCTGGAACGGGGACAGGGAGGACGGTGGCCGGGCATCAAAGGGTCCAAGGACACACAGCTGCCACGGCACCCCGGGCAGGACCGCCGGACCCCCTCCTTCCTGCACGGTGACAAAGATTCCGCTCTGGGGTCCTCTGCCATCTCCAAAGACAAACCACCCATTCAGAGTCTGGGATCCGAGTCAACGCTAGTTAACCCTCAGGTGACTCGCAATTCTTGTTTTCAAGAACGCACGAGTTCCTACCCTGACTTTCAGCTCCTCTATGCAAACGCCTGCCAGAAACCCCATCTAACCCCCAAATAACTGGACTCCAGAGGAGGGTGCCGTTGGGGCCTCCCCACCCACCCCAGAGGCTGCCTGCTGGCCCCCTGCAGCCCAGAGCCACATTCGATCCCTTCCCCTGCGACGGGAACCTCCCATCCTAGAATCCTGGGTCTGGGCCACGTTGATGGCCAAGAAACAGAAACTCGAGTCCTCAGCCCACCCTTTCCCAACCTGAAGACGCATCGGAGGCCGACAGATGGGCGGCCACCCTCTGCAGCCAGAGAGTGCTGGCTGGGAAACCGACCTTTCCCTGGGATCTCCCACATGTACACGTGTGTTCACACTCGCTCCTACAATGATGGTAACAGGTACCTGCATTTGGTATAGCCGGTGTTCAGTTTTCTCAATAACAAAAACAGAAAACCTTCCAATGTTACGAAGAAGCAGATAAGCTCTCATTCTGGTGTCCCCCATCAACGAAAATAGAGGCAGAGTCCGCAGAAAACGGTCAGTTGGATCCACTGGACGGGCCGGCCGGGTCGCCAGACCCAGACACACTGAGCCACACGCTCCGTGCCAGCCCCGCCCCAGCGGCAGGAGGACCGGAAAATGACTTAAGGTCCCTGAATCGCAGACCCCTCGCAGGTAAAAGGGGATGACCCCCGTTTTCCCGCAGAGCCACTGTGATTACGAAATAAGCTAGGAAACATCTGACACGCAGCAGACGTGGCCCCTGTGGTGTGACAGCCGTGGGACAGTCGTCCCCTGACGCTGGCCCAGCTCTGTCTGAATGAGTAATGTGGGTCCACAGCTGTGTGGGCCGCCCCCACCTGAGTCCCCATGTGAGTGGGGATGAGGAAGATGAGCTGACAGAGCCCCCCCAGCAGTGCGCAGCCCACGGGAGCCTCGCTGGCAGGGATTCCCGGTGCTATTCACAACCTCTGCTTTTATAAAAGATATACTGAACATTTAACAAACCTCCTTAAAACGGGAAACTGTGCAAAAGTTAGGACTGTAACCAATATTATTATCCTTTTCTAAAAGCTCTTTTAGAGCTCTTTCTTGGTGAGATGGACTGGATTCAACCTTTTAGGAAAAATAACGTTTGAAAAGGAAATCTGTTACTCTTTATTTTGGGGAAAATCTTTCCCTTCACACTTTGTTCCTAGAGGTCTGATTAGTCACCCCCACCAGGAGCAAGGAGAAAGCCACAGGAATTTGCGCAAAGGTTTAAAAATGTTTCCTGCCATTCTCAGTGACTCAGTCTAAGAGCTCTACCTCTGACGGGAACCTGAGTCAGGTGACGGCCACGGCGCACCTGCCTGGGAAACAGCTTCCACCCTGCCACGCAGGCCCTCAGCTCCCAAGTCAGCACCGCGGCCAGACCCCACGCCTGGTCACCAACACGGGGGGACCCCCGGATGTCCTCTGTGGCACCAGAGGAGTGACCTCATCTCTGTCCCAGACTCTGGCCATCCTGACCTCTCAACCACCCACCCAGATGGCAGCCAGGCCTGCAGCTCTGTGCACACATTCACCCCCTTAGTGAGTGCCTGCTGTATGCAGGAAAATGGGCCCCTGCCTCACTCCCACCATCTTCAAAGTCCCAAAGGGGAGACAGAAGATTCAATATTCCCAGGAAAAGAGGGGATGGGCACACAGGAGTGAGTTCCACCTGGAAGGCCTACTTGGAAATGCTTCACTGGGGAAGATATTTGGCAAAATCAGCAGTCAGAAAAGGGGGCACTGGGTGGGGGGCAGTGACTAAACTGAGTGGCTGAGCCAGGTGAGGCCGGAGGGGGGCCAGGGGCGAGGGACCAGCCTGGAGGACGAGGACAGCAGGTGGCTGGGGGAGGAGGGGGCTTCACCCTTTCTTCGCTCTCATAAGCAATCCAGCGAGCACAGCACTGCACGGGCGTCAGCGCACCAGGTGCGAAGCCCTCCAAGCCCTTCCTAGCTGGGGGACCTCTGCCAAGTTACCGGACCCCGTGGTGCCCGTTTCCCCACCTGGGAAACAGGGATAACGCATCCAGCTTTCTTTAATGAGTTCACACACAAAAGCTCAGAAGCCCGCCCGGGACACGGAGGACGCAGCACACTCAGATCATCGCAGTCCCCACCGCCAGCCCCGCCCCCACCCCCACTATCTGAATCCAGAACGTTCTCAAATCTCCCTTTTTCTCTCCCTCCTAGTTGTATTCAGTGAAACCAACCACATCTCTCCAGCAGGTTTCTGCACAGGTTTTCCGCCTGTCCTGCACCCACTCCCAGCCTCGGTCCCTCCCCCATGCCCTTGACAGCCAGACACCATCCTGACCCATGTCCTGAGCCGCACACACACACTTGTGCCCTGAGACACCCTGTCTCCGACAGCCCCCGCTCCAGCCCTGCCCTCCCAGCAGGTCCCCAAACACAAGTACACGTGGAGGCTGTCCCTACCTGAGGGACTCTGGGGCTCCTCCTCGATGAGGCTGTGCTGGTCCCAGGCCCCATCCCTCAATCGCTAGACTGGGTCACCCTCAAATCAAGAGGGGAGGCGTGGAGCCTGGCCCTGCAGCCACCCAAGTTCCCTGAACCTCCGGGGAATCCTCGGCTGCCCCAGCTCTCTGGGGAGCAGGAACCTGGTGGGCGTCGCCACCCAGCTCTCCTGGAACGACAATGACACCATGTAGGGTGGCCCTCCTCCTCGCGTGCATCTCTGCACCCCCACCCGTCTTACGGGTGTCGGGCAAGCATGAGTTGGATGAATTTCACGTGTCTGTTCCCTCTAACATGTTTTTGCAGAATGCCCTACACAAATGGTACTTCTCGATGGTCGAATCACAGCACTGAAGTCAGGACAGGTTTCCTAGGAAGGCACCACGCTCTCCTCACTCACTTTCTCCTGTGGTCTCTGGCTTTGTGACTTTGAGCAAAGGACTCCAGACCTAACCTTCGTCACCTCTGAAAGGAGAGGAGATTCCTTCTTCCAGAGAAAAGGCCTCTTCCAATTCTAAAATCACCTTACACGCCCCCACTAAGATACAGGCTATACTTAGTATTTCTTTTCAATGTTTTGCAATTTCAAACACTAGACACTGGCCATCAGCTTGTATGATTTTTCTGGTATTACACTGAAAACAGGAAACAAACAGTAAATACTCATATGCATTTGCCAAGAACCCAAAGGTTTAATAATTAGATAAAAGCTCCAGGCAGCAGGCTCGGCTGGAACAGCGCTGGTAGGCTCTGGAGAGACATGGACTAGCAGGTGAACAAAGTAGTATTTAAAATTCATTTTCTACAGTTTACGTTGAACACAAAAGGAAAACCCCTAGGATGCAGCGTGGCCAGCACCAAGCTGGTATTCAGCAGGCGCCACCACCTGCCTTATTTTAAATTCAAACCCACCATCTTATCCCAGTCATTACATCTTTTTCTACCAAAATGTTACAGGACACCACCAAACTCCACATCCAATTTCATTTTTACATTAGATTTTAAAATGCCTATTTTATGTCCAACTGCCACTCACTATCCTGGTCTATTTTACCCAACTGCACATTTCCAGCACCTGATGCACCGCCTGGCCTATGGCCGTACTGTCAACCTGTCACATGAGTGACATTCACCCTTCTCTGCTGCCAGTTATCACTACTTAACATTAAATTACATCAGGGATAATTTTATTTTCCAAAGGGGTTGTCAGTCTCCCCAAACCTGACCCCTGTATCGGAAGCATGGACACGCATCTGGCTCAGCACACCTGTGTACAGGTGCGAGGCAAACTGGGCAGGCTGCCCCCGGAGATGCAGAGTCCCCAGTACGGCTGGCCTCCCGCCTGGGGAACTGGCCACACGGGCCACAGCTGCCCGACCCTAACGTGGTACCAGGAATGGGAAAACGGAGCAGCTCCCTCACTGAAATCCGTGCTTCCCCAAGACGCAGTGAGGTCACGGCGGCAACAGCCCCGCAAGGAGCATCCCGCAGGCAAGCAGAGGTCGGTGCAGGGCACCCTCTCCGGGCTTCATTTTCTGAACTGGGTCTCACTGGACAGCAGAATTAGGAGCTTTCATCTCGTTTGAGCTGCTTCAGCACAGAGCGGTGCAGACTTCTTATTTGAACTCAACCTCAGGTGCAATTTATTAGGTTTCTGGTTTACCCCAAAGGCAAGTTTTCAGGGTTCCTGGAAAACCTGAAAACTGCCCTGGTTGCCCTTGAGCTTGCATTTTTGAGTGAGTCAAGGTCTTAATTTCTCTCTAAAGCTGACATTGCAGAGAGAAAAGCGTGTGAGAGGTGGAACTGAACATGCCCACCACGATGCTGAAGTGGTCGTGCTCACCGAGCATGAACGGCACACCAGGAAAAACAAGGATAAAGTCGTGCTCTTCTGCTTTAAAATATCTTTTTTAAAGTCTTCAGGGTGTCCCTTACAATCCATCCAAAGCCAATTCAAGGCCGCTGTTCTGAGTCCTGGCCTCATGCTTGGGGAACCAGCTTCAGATTTGGGACGCTAGAGAACGCAACACAGCTGGATACCTTCACGTATTTCCACTCAAGCTAGGCAGGGGCTCCATGGAGCCCCGTAGAATACAAGTGCTGTCTACACAGGACAGAAAGTGGCTCATCTACGCTGTCATTTCTGTTTTGGGGGGCGGGGGGGGGAAGAGCAAACTTAATTTTCCTCTTCCAAAAAAAAAAAAAAAGAGCTCTTTTGGGAGTAAACACTGCAACAGATGTTTGACATTTCTGTTTCTATCATTTTGGCTAATTGGACTGAAAGCTATTAACGTATCATTAACAGTTCTCCAGGCAACAGCGATGGCAAGGCTAGCACGCCCATGACACTTTACAAAGCGCTCTCCTTCCCATATCACCTCTGTTACCCCTCACCACACCTTGTGATGCAAACATCACTGTCAACATCCCAACCTCAGGAGGAAAAGAGGTTCAGATGCAGACCAAGACCCCCCGCCCCCCGGCCAGCAAGCAGCCGCAGTGCGTCACCTTCTAGTGTCCACAGGGCGGACGCTGAAGATGCACAGGGATTGGCTTGTCCTTATTCCACCCACAGCTGGGGAATGGCTGCCCCTACCTTCAGCTCCAAAAAGCACCACTGTGCTCAAAAACAAAGACACCTGCCTAGAACTTTCATTTTTTTTTTTTTTTACTGTGGACTTTTATGTTTACTTTTTCATGCATAAGCAAAGGATGACAATTACTCGAGTTGAAAACTGCATCTGTAGAGCACACAATTTCCCTTCTCCATCAGAAAGCGGAGGGCAGTATTTTCGCATCTGACCCAGAGGGAGTGCAGCTGGGCCCCCCTGGGCAGGTGCAGGCCGGCCCGGCCCTGTCTGGGGTCAGCACTGTGGGTTCAGCCTGGCAGGGAGGGAGTCAGAGGGGACTGAATGGCAGGTGGGGGTCTCCTCCTGTCATGGGTTAGATTCCCTTCCATGAAAACATTTTCAAAATTCACCTAAACTTTTCTTCTTTCTTACACAGTGCCATGATAAAACAGGAAGAATATGTGCAAAATTTACTGTTTCCTAATTATTTTTAAAAAGCGGAAGGAGAGGGATATATTGAAAAAGACTATGAACCTTATTTCTCCCTAAGAGAAAATTAAAAAACAAAAAAGAAATCATCAATGTGCCAGAAATTTTTTAAAAAATTAATTTGGCCTTTTAGACTTTGGCAAAAAATACTGAAGCCAGTAACTTATTAACATTGGGGTTTTGGAAAAGTTTTGTATTGTGACATTTAAAAGGAATTTTGGACCACATATTATTTTTACACTGAGAAAAAGGTTTTATTGGTAACATATTAGTTTACAAAATTTAACTGAATCAGATTTCATTTCCTTCGCCAATTTTTTTTAAACTTACATTGTGAAATAAAATGTAACTACTATAACAATGTTCTAACAGTAAGGATCTAACACATGGAAACTGGTAAGTATCTCCGCTGTCCAACACTCCAGGGCTCTGACTTGAGGTGAAACAATGTTTAAGTCGCCATTTCCTCGGGCAGGCCCTGGTCTCCCCGGCTTCATTTAACCCAGATCCAAGTAAGACCAAAAAGGAAGATGGAAAAGAAAAAATCAAAGTTCCAAATTAACATGGCAGATTGTAACTTCACTATAATTGAATTTCCTTCCCTCTATTCCTAGTAAAATGAGGGGTGGGAAAAGTAAAAACCAGAAAGAAAACTCACCATCCAACAGAAAAAGGGGCACAGCTTTACATAATCAACCTAGAAAATGCCACCCCTCAGGAATAAAAGGGAAGACGGGAGCTGGGCGTAGGGGCCAGCCTCGCCCCTCATCCCACCCCGACGCTGAGCCCACCACACCCCGGGTCGAGTCACCCCCAAGCGTGCAGGGAAGAAACAGACACGGTCTTGTTTTTTCCATCTCCTGACCAGGAAGTGGAAAGTAGGAAGCCCTGGAAGTGAGCAGCCAGTGAAGGCTCTCTGGGGGCAAAGAAAGTGCCCACCTTACCCAGTAAGCTGGAGTAGTGACCCCCTGCAGCTGGCACCCCAAGGGGAATAATAATATGTGCACCCCCACCCTCCAGGATGGGTGACACACATTCGGTCAGTGGTCCCTAATCAAGAGCGGCCACCTTCGTTTGGAACCAATGCCTCAGACAACAGAGGGACAAGAGGAACACGACACACTCACTGGACGCCGGACTCCCCAGGGAGAGGACACCGTGCCCCGGTCCTGCAATGCGGACGGTGAGGCCCCGCAGATGCCCAAGTGCCCCTACAGCTGACGGGGCCGGTGGTCGAGGTGCAGCAAATGCAAACAGTGCGGCACAGCCCGGTCCTGCAGCTCCAGCGCGCCCAGGATGACAGGCACCCCCCCACCCCACTTTCTCCTGCCATAGGAAAATGGGGGGAGCCCCCTCCTGCCCAGATGTGACTCAGGACCAGTGTGAAACCTTCCCGGTGGCCAGCAACAGTCTCAGCGAGGAGGACGTCTGGGAAGACACATCCGAGCAGAGCAAGCTAGAGAGAAACAGTGAGGACATCAGGCAAAGCTGCCACAGGAGGGAAAGGGGCGGGGGAAGGGGGAGGTCAGAGGGCACAGACAAGAGGCAAGGAGCCGACGGGTAAGAAAACAGAACCCAAAGAGCAGAAGGAAACCCCCACAACCACGTCCGACGCCACTTAACAGAGAACAGGCGTTTGATGCGACAAGACATCGGGATGAGGGTCTGAAACAACATGAGATGAAGAAGAAACCTCCAGAACTGAGGACCCAGACACTGGGGAACGAATGAGTAACATCAGAAACAGTGAGGAGAAGCCACAAGGCTGACAGCCGAGTTTCTGACACAGAGGAATGGCTTGACACGGGCACAGTCAAGGAGAGTTAAGAGGAAGTTTTTAAGAGAGAAGTTCATCGCCAGACACGTGGACCTAAACAAAAGGATAAATGGTATCTCTCAACAAAAGAACTCAAAGACTATTCAAAGATAGAAGACAAAGGAATGTTCCTGAGATGCAGAAGGATCTGAATCTTCAGGTCCAAAGCGCGTGTGATTTTCTGGACGAGAAAACCAAGGCCCGGTGAAAACTGCACCTGCCGGCCAAGGTGGGGCTTCCTCGTAGCTCGCAGCTTTGGAGCAGGCAGAGTTTTTTCACATGTGCTCCGAGGAGAGGAACACTCCTCCAGGGAGGCTTCGGGGAATTAAAAAATGGCTCCTTAAGCTATTTTTAAATATGTATAACTGTTTTTGAAATTGTGTTGTATCAGCAACCGGTCCGTACTTGTAAGTATCCTACCCACTAAATGAGAAACCAAGAACACGTGGGTGCGGCTGTGTCAGGTTAACTCTCGTGCAAACAGAACCCACCTGCTATGGCTGAGGCCGGACTGCTGGGAAGGCTGCAGCTTTAAACTGGCCTTTTAACCAGCTCATCCTGCATTCGTTTGCACCTGAAAATTATGCAGACAAACACACTGCTATGGGAGGCATCCCACCTTCCCAGGAAGGACAACTCAGCTTCTGTGAGTGACACAGTCAGGTAAGCAATAACTGTTAACTAGCTGACTCTTTGGAGTATGTTACCATGGATTTAACGCTTACCAGGATTTAGAAGGCTTCTATTTAAAAACTTCTGAGGAATGGGAGTGGCGGCTTTTACTGATTCTACTTGGAATATCTGAAGTCCCAAGATTCCTGTTACTTTAACAAGTTGGCTGTATTTAATTGAAGAGTACCTGGAAACTGCAAGTAGGCTGATACTTTGGCGGGGGGACTCACCTGAGTAGCTCAGGTATTCTTGATACGAAGTAAACAAAATAAAAATCAATCAGATGGAAAAGCAGATATAAAACAGAAACTTGGGAGACCCTAAGGTCCTATTTTGTGTTCATAAAAATAGCTTCATTGTTGTCTTCATAAGCAATGAGTCAGAAATGTATAAATCGGAACCTGCAGAAGTTTTATATGAAATATATTAGGTATTGGAGATTGACTTAAAATATTTTTGAAATATATGACATTGCTGTTCAAAAGAAACTAGAAAACTAATGTTTGAGGAAATGGCTTCTTGTCCAATAGTTAAATTCCATTTCTTTTTATCTTAACTTCCAAGAACTTTGAGGAAGACATACATAAGCAGTTTAACACATAAAAGGCATTAAGAGCTCTCTCCTCCAAATAACGTCTTTTTAAAACTAAAATGAAAACAAAAACTCCAGTTAAGTGGTTTAGGCTGGTTCTCGTGGACCAACATCCACCACAATATCCAATGACATGCCACTGTCAGCAAAAACAAATTCACCTTCACTAAATTTTATTAGGTTTTCCCCCTAGAAAAACACTATCTAAAATTACCATAAAATAGCATTATCTCAACAAAACATTCCCTAACAATAGCTGCGGAATCTCAGATACAGTCACATGCCTCATCACAGCGTTCTAGTCAATGACAGCACAGGTGACGGTGGCCCCGCAGATTGTAATACTGTATTTTTACTGTACCTTTTCTATGTACAGACACGTTAGACACAAAAACTTCCCACTATTGCAACTGCCTACGGTATTCAGTACAGTAACACGCTGTACAGGTGTGTAGCCTAGCTCTAGGGTCCTGTGAGTACATTCTATAATGTTTGCACAAGGACGGAATTGCCTAACAACAGATCTCTCAGAATGTGTCCCTGCTGTTAAGGGACGCATGACTGTACTGCAAAGAATATAACATACCCTGCATCAGCACCAACCCTTAGAAGGAAGCGGGCGTGGAGTCCAAAGCATTTGTTTTTCTGGGGAAGTTGCACGGACTTCACTTTGAGAGTAAGGGCCTGAAAACAAGGGAATGCCCTCTGGAAAGAGAATCCTGCCTGAGAAGGACCACTCACCTCCTTGGGCTGCCAGCCCAGGCCTGCTGCCTGCCACAGGGTCCCACCGCTGCCTGGCCTCCTGGAAGGCCTCCTTGAGAGCCCCTGGCCACTCGGGTGCCCCAGCTTCACCCGCTGCAAACTTCGGGCAAATCCGTTGATGGAAGGAAGCCCCCAACTCCCACAGAGCCCCCATACTACACTCCACAGGACTCCCACTTCTCTCAATACTCAGCAGCTGTTCCGGAGTCTCGCACAGCCCAGTGCTTGAGTTCAGCCCCGGCCCACAGGCAAGCAGTGGTCCTTCTGAGCCTCTTCAGCCCATTTGCTGAGCCACAAAATAAGTGGCGGCCCTCCTGGGTGGCAGTGGAGACGAACAGGCTGAGAGCTGCCTTCAGAGGCTCAAGCTTAGGCCCGCGCCTCCAGGCTGTGTGACCCAGAGTGGCTTTCATGGCCCCTGGTGCCTTAGTTTCCTTAGGTGAAAACGTGTTAACCCATGTCAGCTTCAAGAGGCTCATAAAAAAATCAAGTAATGATTGCTATGTTGTAAGATCAACTTTATCACTTCCAAATGCAAACTCACACATAACAAGCGAGTTTCAAAACACCAATTCAATGAACAAGAAGAACCAAGACTGCAACAACCAGATAATGAAAGATGGGTGTCTTACATTCAAATTCCCACAGTAAAACCAGGCCTCTTTCTGGTACCGAAAGTCAAAATTCCATGCTTTCTGGATGATACAGGATCCTTCTTCTCCTCCCACCCCCAAGTCAAGACAGCTTATGAAAACTTGGACAAGTGCTTCTCAAAGGGCTCCAGGGAGAAGATGCCGCCAGTCTCTATTAATGGAGTCTCAGTGTTTATCCAAGTGCATGGCATGTCTCTAACCTCAGACCAAAGCTTCCAGGTAAGTAAGTGATAAAATAAGAAAGGGAACATATCCGCTCCATAGTCAACCAATGAAACAGTTTAGATCTTATTAGTATTAATATTTAGCATGTGGATTCCCACATGGGCTCCTTGTCTTCAGCTATTTCCATGAGACCCATGGCTAACTTCTCCCTAGTCCCACCGCACACTGGGCCAAGAAAATCTTGTTCATCTGAACCATCACTCAACAAATAGTTAGCAAGAGGGTGAATCTGTGCCCCAATTCGGCTTAGTGTCAGGGGCAGCAGGGGCAAGAGGAAATGGACTCACGTTAGACAGGAGGGCTGGGCTGGCGGGGCAGGCTGTGGGGGTGGTACTGGGGAGCCCTGGGCAGGCTCAGCCTGTGCTCCAGAACCCACTGGGCCAAGAGTGCGGGGGGGGGGGGGAGGCTGGCTTTCAATCACCACAAAACGATGGGCCCCACCCAATAAAATCTAACTTACAACCAAATACATAAACTGCTGATTGAAAATCTTCCAGTACCTACCCCTGTGGTTGTGCTTGAATATTTCAGCATCTGCCACTGTCTCTGAAATAGCCTGTATGGTCAACTTAATATATTTAGTCCTGCACATTTGGTTCTTCAGGGAAAATGTATTTAAGGTTATTTGTTTATTTTTAATATTTTGCACATTTATTTTAAGCATCAAAAAAAAAAAAGTAAACTAAAGAGTATTGCAGAATTGGGAGAAAGAGCCTGACTCCTCATCAAGGGTATTTAAAGAAGGCCTCCTTGCCCAGCGACACCACCATGGCCGGAGACACACGCCCAGGAGACCCACGCAGAGGACAGGAGCGAGCGTGTGAGAGCAGGTCTGCAAGGCACCCACCAAGAGCCCCTGGCCAGTTATTCAGCTGCCAACACGAGAGCAAATGGGCTTTTACTCCCTTCGATTTTATTGTTCTAAACCAGTGTTCCCCGTGTAAAAATAACTTCATATTAAAAAATAATGGGTTTTACATAAACGCTATTTTTGGATCTGCAATTCTGGAAGGGAATATGTAAAAGTGCCGGCTTACAAGCTGTTTGTTCACTTACGGTTCTCTGACTATAAATAAGGTGTTTGTTTCAAGAAACCAGAACAGGGTAGTTGCTATTAGAGCCTGTGGAGAAACCAAGAAATCCTGTGCAATTTTACTATTCTATGTTGTTTTATATACTGTAGAGTGGGAGTCAGCAAACTGTTCTGTTAAAGGCCAGAGAGTAAATATTTTAGGCTTCGTGGGTTGTGTTTTTCTTTGTATTTATTTATTTTTGCAATCCCTTTAAAAAATGTGAAAACCTTCCTTGGTTCATGGGCAGTAATGACACAGGTGAGGTGACAGATCCGTGCCATGGTCTCACCTTTGCTATTTCTTTTGTCAATACTGCACATTACTGTTCTCATTGCCATATTCCATTTTCTCCCAGGGCTCACCTGTAACTGTTACAAAACTATGGTAACAGTGTAATGACTCTAGTGGAAGGAGTCCTGCAGGTTTTGTTTCCAGGCCTCTATCTCCATCCTAGTGGGGATTTTAGTTCCCAAGAATACCCCCGAGTGGACCAGCGCCCTGAGCTGGAAAGCACCGAGACCCCAGCCTCCTCACATCCACAGCTGGCAGGGACCAGACTGGCCCCCTGGCCTCCTCCCGGGGCGAGGGGTTACTGCTCCTCCAGGAACCTCCAGTATCTACAGCTGATGTACTGCCGGGCTCCCTGAGGCCTCCCAGCCAAGACCCTCCCAGCACAGGGCCCTGGACAGCCCAAACACTCCCTGCAGCCAGTTTTTCTTAGACCGAATAAGCAGCTGCCACTCCCAATGGGGCACGGGAGCCCGATGTGGAGGGTTCAGGGTTTGGTAGTGACAGATTTCGGCAGCTCATTCCCGCCACGGTGGAAGTCAGTTCCAAGGTCCAGAGGTGGCCTGAGATCCCTCCTATTTGTCCTCTCAAGTCCCCTCCAAAGCCAGCGCTGGCGTGGCCAGAGCCCAGGAGCCCAGCCTCCCCTACAATCCCCCCACAGGCCTCCTCCTCTCTCTGCCCCACTTCCAGAAGCCACAGTGACACCACGCCTGGTTCTGACAGCTCTTCCACACACCCCATTCTCGCCCAGGCTCCAAACCTCCCTTCTTCACCCACCCTAAACCCTCTCCCCTTCTCCTGGGGTCCAGAGGCGAAGGCGCGCCGCGGCCGGCTTCCCCTCCCGAGCCCCAGCGGCCCCTACTGCACGGGTCTTCATTGCAACGTTATCTGGCCCCCAAAGACCAAGTGCTGGGCTTTTTTCTTCGTTTGTTTGTGGTGGTCACAATTTTTAAAAAATAAGCAAAACAGTAAGAAATGGAGCTCAGAAAACGGTAACAAACGCTGGGCTCATGGGCTGCCCTCGGGCCACACGAACAGAACACCAGCAGCTTCCAGACTGGGCTGGCGTCCGCAACCCAGCACACTGGCGTCCCCTGCACCTAGACCTGCCTCGGAATCCTTCCTAACACAGCACGTCCAGGAGCCACCAGGACGGATAGAGGACCACGCTGTGCTTTGGATCTGGTTTCCATTTCTAGGCTGGGTCAATCATTAATGAATTTATTAGGTCAAATCATTCGGACCATATGAAATTGTCATCTTTTGTAGATACTGGCAGCTGTATACGGCTTCATCTGTACCGAGTTAAGAGATACACATACACATACACACACACACACACACACACACACACACGGAGTCTGGCCCAGATCTCGGACCTCGCGGTGGGGTGCCACCAAGGCCTCGCTGTCGGGCGGTGGCAGCCGACCCCTGCAGGAACATGTGGAACAGAGGAAGGGCGCTTTCCTCACATCTCAGATTCTGCTTATGTAATTCCTTCTGGCACTTGACCTAATTTGCTGTCAGCGCTTTCTTTCAACTTCTACCTCCCGTTTCCGTGTCCCGGCCCTTGGGAGTTTGCCATGAGCCAAGTGGAAGCTGCACTTAGCATTCGGGCATCTATAGTGTGGCATGATCTTCCAGGGCGTAGCATTTTCTTCGCAGAACTTCGGCAATTCCACCTCTAACCAGGCATGACTAGAATGTGTACTCCAAACATTCAAATTAATTTCTGGCCTCCTCTGAAACGTAAATCTCACCACCGGCTCAGGATCCCCACCCTGCCTTTGCCCGGGGCTTGCCCAGAGGCCGGTTTCCTCCTTTCCGCACTGCCCTCCACAGAAAACCTCTCCCCCTGCGGCTGGATTGTCCGAGTCTAGGAATGGCTATATTAGCATTGATACAGGTGCCTTCTGAGCAGCTGGTCTTTCCCCGTCCCTGGGACCAATAAACTGGACAGGGTAGGGGGGTGCGGGGGAAGGAGTGGTGGTGAGCAAAGCCGATGCCGGGGGAGGATGCAGAAAAGTAATTTTGTGAGCTGACATTTTCAGATCCAAATGATGCATAACATTCCAAAGACCAAGCTTTCCACCCTTGAAGATTAAGAAGGGAAGAACTGCCTAAAAAAGTCAGAGGTCCACAGCCCAAGTGAAATTGCGAAAGTCACAGAGAGACATTTACCAGAGTACAGAGCTTTGGGGACCGTTCAGACAGTGCCCCAGGTCCTTCTCCTACAGCAGCCCAAATCCTGCAGTGCAAGAGTTTGCCGGGCTCTGTTGATTAGGGGAAAGATCGGCAGCACACAGCCCCCCGCTGGTTAAAACACAACAGCGAAAGAATGTTGCAGACACAGGGTTTGGACCTGCCCCCATTCCTTTTCTGCGGTCCACCTTCTCCCCAGCCCTAGTCCATAACAATTAGGCCGACCTCATTATCCCACCCAAGGGACCAGACAATCAGAATATCCCCCCAGACCGTGACTGTTTCAGGAAGGAGGGTGTGACTCAAGGGAGGCCAGCGGGAGCTGCCTGTGAGTCTTCCGCAAAGCCACTGAGAAAAACATGCAACCCTTCCTCTGCATCAAATGTGAGCACTAAAGACCATCCATGTGGTCATGAAGCCACCATGAAGGGGTTGGCACCAACTGCGGTGGCCTAGCTGAGCACAAAGCCCGACACAGGCAGGAAGCGGGAGAGAGGGTTCCTCGTGAGCTCGAGTGCATTAGGGGATTAGGGTCTTTCCAAAGCTAAATCCATCCCCTGGGACTGTTCCAGGGATGCAAGTTAATAAATCCTCCCTCCTTTCTGTTTAAGCTGATTTGAGTTGGTCAGCTCTTCCTGACAACCCTTGTGTTAGTCTACAAGATGAACATGGCCCTGGGGCTTCCAGGTCAGAGCAGGAGCTACCAGGCAAGCTGCAGACTGCAGCTGGACCCGGGCTTTCAGAGACGGCACCATCGAGGCCAAAAGACCGAGCCATGGACCCAGC
Source organism: Eulemur rufifrons (assembly GCF_041146395.1). Classification (NCBI taxonomy): domain Eukaryota; kingdom Metazoa; phylum Chordata; class Mammalia; order Primates; family Lemuridae; genus Eulemur; species Eulemur rufifrons. Next base: position 4,597,605 of record NC_090983.1, read on the forward strand.
AGACAGCACCCAATGAGGGTTCAGCTGAGACAGACTGAATGACTATTTGTTAATCTGCGATAAAAAGGTGATGCATGTATAGCTCTAAAACACCTTCAGAGTAAGATTTCTCCAGGAAAAATGACTTGTAAAGGGCAAATGTGAAACTGAGACACTAGTCTCCTTTTTCCCATTAAAGAATGGTTTTGTTAAAACCTCTGACATCACAAGGTTTCTTAGCAAAGCTACAGTTGTGTCACCAGCATGTGCTGTCTGTCTCTGGGACACCAATGACCACCCGTGGGCTGCCCTGAGAAGCTGGGGTATCCGGGCAGAAGCCACTGTCCCTGCCCTCGTCAGGGTGTGCACCAGGTGGAAGTCGCTACCCTGAATTACAGCCATTTATCCAGAAACTTCTTCTCTCTGGCATGCACGCTCCACCGCAGGCCTGGTGCCTGGCTCTCAGTAAGCCCTGGACTTCTTGTTGGATTAATTATAACAACATGGGACGATGTGCTCTGGGTTCCAAACAACCAACTCAAAAACACATTTTGTCCTGCCAATTTTGTCAATGCCAAAAACATGACAACCTCCTTATTCTGGTTTTACAGCTTTTTCCCCCTGTTCAAAATGAAATAGAACATGCTTCCCTTTTATTACTTCTTTGAAGTCCTAGTAATAATTTTAGTATCCTTCACCTATTTCAGACAATATCGCCTGATCCTCACACAGCTTCCATGACAAGAGGTAGAGCTAGTGAGGTCACACAGATGAAGACAGAGGGGATCTCCACAGTAGAACCCTGGTTCGCACCTGAAATCACTGGAGAAGGTGGCCCAACCGACTTCTGCTTTATCTGTGACACAACCCACCAGCAGGCTCGTCATCTCAAAGTTTACAGATTATCCTCATTAAAAAATTATCATGTGGTTACAATCACTTGGTTGCAAATAACATGGCAAAATTCATGTTGAAAAATTTAAACAGCTAAATTTCAAAACTCATCAGATTTTATTAGAGTCTTACAGATTTTTTTTTTTTCACTGAAACATTAAACAGCACCCAAGAACGGTTTTAGAAATAAGCCTTAACATCTGCGAAGCAGTGGTAGCTGACAAAAATTTTTTTAAGCTTATTTGATTTGGAAAGGGTTTTTGGAGCTGACAGCTTAAATGCATTTCACGTGTCTTTGAAAATAAGGCTGGGTGTTTACCACATGGTTTGTTTCTAGGAAGCTAAACAAACATTCTTTAACAAAATATTGAAGACACACATGCTTCTGAGAATGCATTCACTACCAGTTCTGGGCCGGGTCCTGGCGGAGAACAAGGCTGACGGGGGTGGGGTCTGCCCAGCCAGCAGGCCCTGGCGGCCAGGAGCGAGTGCCCGCTCGGGCTCTCCTCCAGTCTCCTCCAGCACACGGCGGCGGGGCCAGGACAGGCCGCAAGAATCAGCACAGTGGAAAAGCTGGAGCCCTTCAGCCCTGGTGGGGCACAGTCTCCCCTCGGAGACAGTGGGGTCCTTCCGACTCACCCCGACTGACCGGCACCCGGCCTTCAGCATCCTTCCAGCCAGAGCACCGCCTGACCACACGCATCGGTGGGGACCACGGCACCCCCAGCCCCCATGGGTGTGAGAAGAACCCCACAGAGCTCCGCCCCAGTCTAGGAAAACTGGTGAGAGGGGTGGACGGCCCACTTTACGTTCTATTCTTTTCTCTAGTTTGTAAACCATACGATTACATCCCGGGCAACTTGTCCAGGGCTCTGCTCCCACTGACACGAGCTTTACTCTGGGCAGCGGGAACAGCCATGCTAATGGGGAGACGTGGCCTCAGGTGTGTTCACTTTTCTACGTTACGGTCCTGGAACAGACACCTGCAGCACGGTCACAGCAGAGGATTCAGGAGCTGACACTGCACCTTTGGGAACAGCTGAGGGCGGAGACGATGTGAAGCAACAAAGAGCAGGACTCGAGGTGGCGGCCACGTCGGCAGGCCCACACGTGGGAGGGGACACCTCTTGCTCCCCAGGGACTGACAGGTCGGAGCAATGTTTCAAAAGGTGTCATTCACTGAGCCCTTCCTCGCTGCCTGGAGCTAATGCCACGTCTTTTACGCATATGATGGTACTCAGCCCTTGCAACAACTGCGAGGCAAAGAACAGTAAGCCAAAGTGCAGGAGGAGGGTGACCTGCCTGGGGTCACAAGACTAGTAAGTCCCCAAGGCAGGCTGCGAGCCTCAACTTCCGACAGGCCCAGGCCAGCCTGAGTCCATCACAGGGACCTCAAAAGTACAGGCAGGAAAAGCCTTGGTGGCGATTTGGGGGTGGGGGTGGAGGTAGCTCCTCCAGCCCTGAGAACCTGCACCCCAGCATTCTGGAACCTTCTGGCAGGCTGCTCCCAGCTCACCATGCACCAGCCTGCCTCCCTCCTGCCAGGCCCAGCTCCTGGAACCAGTCAGCTCTTTCACAGTCCCCAAAGAGCAGGCTCTGCGTGACAGCGCCTTCCTCCAGAGCATGCAGCCCCCCGCTTTCCCACAGAACCCCAAGTCTTCATCAAACTCTGATGCAAACCAAATAAACAAAACAGGCAGGCTCTAGGCTTTTCTCAGAGAGACGCAAGACGAGATGTGTCCACTGTACTTTTATGCTACCCAGGTACAAAACGAAAGTGCATTTTAGAATTCCCTATGACATTCGCTCAAAAACCCCACTTTCCTATCTCAAGTTACACGAATTGCCTACCGTACCACCTCACCCATCTCCTCCCACACACCAAACCTGTCCTTACCTGGCAGTAACAGTCACTCTTAGCACCTGACATTTTCTCCTAAAACTTTTCCTATCTAACACGGAACATTCAGGTTCCCTTATCTATTTCGGACACTTTTCTCATACAGGAAGAACTCCCATGTACCTCTTCCACTTGGGAGGACGCTGGCTCCCCCTCCGTACTCCAGCAAGTTCCTAGTGCAAGGTCTGCCTTAATTCTTCGCCCATACTCTTTGAGCTGTCTTAGGCTGTTCCACTGGCAGAATGAAAGAGGACCAGCACGCTGGTTACGGTCAGTATCTTCCACTTCCAGGAGAGAGGGTGCTGCTGCCACTGGGAAGAAGGGAGGGCATGGCCACGGGGCTGGAGTGTCACCCTCCAGGGGGAAGGAGCAGGCGCAGTGCAGCCTTCACAGGCACCCGGGCTCTTGGCCAGGGACCTGCTGGTTGCTGGCCTACACAGATTCAGGGCTGCCATGGTCTTACAGCTGGCTTTTTGTCCCAAAATTTGAGCTGGATAAGAGCCAAAGAGAAACTCAAGATTCCATCACTGAAGGAATGAGGCCCTGAGGAATTAAGCTCAGGATAACCCGGACGTGGGTTTACTTCCGCTTGGGAGTGAATGGAGGCTGTCAGCACAACCTCATCCTGGCGCTTTTAGCCCCATTTGGTAGCCTGTAGTTGCTTTAAAAATTAGATATGAGTTCATTTTGTAATCACTGCAAAGACGGTCTACCAATATTCTCAAGTTTATCTCACCAACCCTGCAGTCTTGCACTCAATCCACTGCACAGCCCAGTCTCGTCTGGGAAAGACGTCTTGGAACACGGGGAGGGGCCGCCTTTCCGCTGAATTTAGATATGCCGCCACCATCAAGGCAGCTGCTGGCTTTCAGCTTTGCTGGTCCCCAGGTCCTTTGGGCACACGGGCTGCTGTGCACAGCTCAGCAGGGCCGACAACCCGCGGTGCGAGGGAGACAGGTGTTAACACGGGAAGAGGTGTCCGGGGAATAAGGTCTGGAAGCAATGCCTCAGTACTGCAGCCGAAAACCCTCTGGAGGACACCACGGTCCCCCCTGCAAGGGGCAGCATCTAGGGTAGGTCCACATTTCCTATCCAATTCCCACACACTAACCCTCCACAGCCTGGCTTTCCTTCCTTTGACTTACTTTTGTTTATTTGAAGGGAAAGTTACAAACTAAGGGTGCCCGTGGGGTCTATGTCGGGGAAGGCAGGGCACACAGTGAATGTTAAGCTCATAAACACACGAAGGGGAAACTCAAATTACATGCCCGTAACGTCATTCCCGACTCCAATCGCAGCCATTACGGGGCACTAATGGCAAACGAGTAATTTTCCTCTGATTCTCTTTATGGGACGTGAACGGCAGCTGTGAAATTTCCTCAGCACTCGGAAGGTCACACGCGAGCCGATGCCGTCTTCTCGAGGCTCTGAAACACCAGCAGAGCCATTGCCAGCGAGAGCCCTGACCGCCAAGAAGTGACAGGGCCAACGTCACCAGTTCTAAGTGCAACACGGAGACCAGGGTTAGATGTCTTCACGCCAAGGAACGCCAAGGCTGACGCCCACCAGAAGTTGGGAGAGGCACAGAACAGACTCTTCTAGGAGCCAGCCCTGACAGCACCTTGAGCTCAGACTTCGGCCTCCAGAACCGAGAGACAATAAATCCCTGTTTTAAGCCACCCAGTTTTGTGGTACTTTGTTCCAGCACCCCCTAGGCCTCACACACACACACACACACACACGCATGTACACACTCAATACACACATGTATACACAGAGCACACACATACGTATATACATACGCAACACGCACAGTTAAGAGGTTACCTGCCTTTTCATGGAATCGCAGGCTCCCTACTTACCCACTTTTGCATTGTTAATTCACTAATTGAAAAACACGTAATATTTAAACCCTTCCTTCATTTGAACTGCATCTTTAAAACTATCTAAATCTTTTGAGTTGGCTCTCTTCCCTACAAGGATAAAACATCAGCCAAAACATATCACACAATTAAAAGACAACAGATGTTGCCCTCTGGGATGGAGCTGAAATTCATCTGATGTGTCTGATACAAAGTAGGCTCAGATCTGGAGATGGTTCCGCACCAGCAGTGTTTCCACCCAGAGAGAATTCTCCTCCGAAGGCAGGAAGGCCCTCACCGCGCCCTCACAGCGCCCTCCCGGCCATCTCAGCGTCACAGGCGCGGTCAGGATCAGGACGGAGGGTCCTTAAGTCAGAAGAATAATTCTGCACAGATGTTAATTAGGGCAGGGCGGAGCCAATAAACTGTTTGGACAGGCATGTGGGCACACAGGCACGGGAGCAGCAAAATGCCTTTCTCTGGAAGTAGCTGCCCCCGGTCACTCCAGCAGTTGTCAGAGAAATGGAGGAGGAATCACAAGGTAACAATACCACCAGGAAACGGAAAGCTCGCCCAGCTCACTCAAAACCCCATCCCTCAGCCAGGCGCCAACCACAGCCCCCATCCGCCGTGCCCTGGCGTCCGCGTGGGTGACCAGCACAGGTGAGGCTGGGCTGCAGCCCGGGATGGCTCACATCTCTCTGATAGTCTCCATTCACCAGACGACGACACAGTAAATTATACCCCAAATCCACAACGCTCCATACAGAAGGCTTCGCAGTTAACCAAGCACAGGTAGTTGATTCACGTCTACTTTCGACAAGCACCGAAATCACTTTCCAGCTCGGGGCTCCCTGACCATGAGGAAGAATTTCAGGAGGGCAAGATCGTGGTGGCTTTTCTCACTTGTTTTCTTTCTGAGACAGCCAGTTATGGCTCCCTCCTGCCGCTGCCTCGAAACTCACAGGTCACGTGGACATGGAGAGGTCTCGTTAAGAGCGGCAAAGACGGTGGCTACCTGCTCGGCTCCAGGCAGGAGGCCCGGCCCTGGGAAGCGCGAGCGCACTGGGCACAGGCAGGGCCTGGACTCACAACTCTCTCCGCACCGGCGGCTCCTGACGCACACCACTGTGCACACCACGGCACACACCACTGTACACACCACTGTGCACACCACGGCGCACACCACGGCACCGTGCCGCTGTGAGCTCCCTGCGCCCCTGAGGACGATCCCCTCGACTTGAGTCCAGAGGTGAGAGGACAGGCGCCTGGGGTGAGCTCCGGCAGGGCGTGAGGAAACATCACGGACGATCCTCCCCCCACCCAGGAGGCCTGGGGCACAAGGACCCACAAAGGGATGAGACAGTCCCACTTTGCAGATGAAGAAAAGGGGGTGTCCTTCGTGGCACTCACCTATGCTCCTACCCTTAAAAATAACAAGTTTTAAAACCGTATGTGATACTATGTAATTTCAGCAGAGCAAAATGGATGCAATTCTTACTTTTGATGTCTGAGCATTCAAGGGAAATGCTTTTGTGTTAAGCAAAACATAAGGGCCCATTATGTGTCACAGAAGAGATCACAGTTGGGCCCAAATATGATGGAACAAACTGTGAGTGCACAAAGGGAAAATTACAAAAAGCCACCATAATGGCAAAACGGCCGCACAGGGGAAAGGATGTCATGAGTGAGATGTGGTCCTTGTTCTTACTCCCGACAGCCAGTGACATCAGCACCACCCACACCAGACACCTGAACCCCAGGGCGAGAGAAGCCAGAGCAACAGCAACCTAACCTGGGGCCTGGCCACGTACCTTCCAGCAACCCCAGAATGAAATCCAGAGAAATCATGGGGTCTGAAGGCAGATACTAGGAAAAGGAGATCCTTTCACTCGCAGTTGAGTAACCTCTACATAACCTCCGCAATAGTTACCCCTGAGCTGTAAGTGAAAAACCCATGGAAAAGGCTCTCTGACTCTCTAGGTGCAATCAAATTGGCTGTGGCTAAAATTCATACTCAGACACAAAGGAACCAACAAAACCAGCACAAACCAGGGACGATCTCGGGAAAGGAGCTGGAAAGACAATGGGGAAAATGGCACCTTTTCTCACTTCTCTAAACCATGCAATTTTCTTGCACCCATATATATTTCTCATGGGAAAGCCAAGCCCTTAATTGTAACCTCTAATCCTCCCACACCATCACTGCAATACGGATAACAAAAAAAGGAAGCCTTCCCCTGGTATGATCACCATGAGGAGCTTACACGATTACAAAATTCTGCAAAACAGTGACAGAGCCCCACGCAAAGCCCGCCAGAGAATTCCATACTTTTCTGGATGGTTCCACGGTATCCGGGACAGAGTTAAATACCAGAACAGGTGTTATAGGAAACATGTGAAACTACTCAGGACTACTGCTAAAAAGACATCTAAGGGACAAAACAGGGTGAAATGTTTAACTTAAAAAAAAAAGATAAAATGAAACAAAATCGATGATACACAGAACGAGGAGGGAAGGGAACGCTACAGTACAAAGTCGCGCCTCTCCTCTCTCTCCAAAACAGACAAGCGCCGCCACGAAGAAAGTGTATAGTTACCTGCGTCCATGTCTGCAAAGAATGGAACAGCCAGTAAGAAAAAGAAGGAACCAGAAATTCAGTGTCTCAAAGTTGGATTTAAAAAGGTTACATGGAGAGAAAATATAATATAGAAAATTGCTGGTGAATTACACCTTGATTAGGGGACACAGGAACTAAATGGTTTCCTGCCATTATCATCGTAATTTTATTTAAAGCAAAAAACAAAACATGAATATGTTTAACTGAAGAAGTAAATGCCTCATGGCAAAAGAAATATCTTATTCTCATGCAAAATGATTATTAAATGTTTATAATACAATATAAGGGGGAAACATACTCAAACGTATGGTGGTGGTAATCTGAGAGTCTCATCTAGAACAGCTCTTACCCATGACTCAGTAATATCACACACGTATTACGTCTAAAGTCAATTTCCAGATCAGAGAAATGTCCAGCCAATATTTAAAGGACTAACAGTGGATTAAAAAGGACATTTGAGAGGACAGAACTATTAGATAAGAAATCAATTCAACAGCATTCCAGGGTTCTACTCGCTTCCTCCCAATGCCAAAGTGAATATAATGGGTTTGCTAAAAATACTGCAGAAGAAACAATATACTTAAGGATTTTTACTGCTTGGTATGTGTTATTACTTTCTTGACATGTGATACATCAAAGCAATGATTTAGAATATGCTAAGGAAAAATTTTATAAGCTACATTCCTGAGCCCGCAACTGCCTGCCAAACAGCATACCTTCAGGAGACTCCTCCTGCACGTACGTGCCGGTCAGGTACCGGTGCACCAGCGCCGACTTGCCGCTGGCCAGGTTACCCACAATTCCCTGCAACAAAGAAGCGGACAAACGTTAAGGATAATTAGATCACTCTAGCTGGCATTCTGCAAGTAGAGGTTAAAATGTACAGTAACCCTAAACATAAACATAACCAAGTTGGCTGGAAGGCCAAAAATGAGCTCATTAAATACTCCTGCTGGGGTAAGAGGGAGTCCACCACCCTCAATTAGCATCTCAGATCTTCATCAGCCTCGGCAGCTGGGCAGCTGCAAGGGCATCAAGACTGTTGGTGCACATCCCGGGTTTGGCATTCATCCAGACGATCAGGGTGCGGTTCACGTCGGGACTGTGTATTCACGTCGGGACTGTGTATGCCGAGTCGGCTGCCAACATTCACCATGGACCATCCCCATGCTGAGCAAGGCACCAGGTGAGACAGCACAGGATGGCGGTACAGAGAAACGTGGGCACAGTGGCGAGAACCTGGCGCACTGCATCATGAGAGGCTGCGGCTGGGACAGATGGGGGGCAGGGCTAGGGGAGCAGAAGGGGCTGGAGAGAACTGGGCTGGGGGAGCTTGGCAGGGGCACCCAGATGAGGACAGCAACCTGCCTCTCGGGAACACAGGGTCCACGGCAGCCCCACTCAGAGAAGAGGGCAGAGCGGGGCTGACGCTAGAGGCGGCAGAGGGGCTGGTGTGCACTGGGTTAGAAAATAACCCTCAGCAGTTCTAGAACCCGGCAGGCAAGGCTGACTCCACAGGGGCCGCCTCCGAGGAAACTTCCCTGTTAACACAGCGGAGACACCTGGCCTCCAGGTGGGCCAGCCCCGCAGGAAGCCTCTCCCTTTGTGCTTGAGACCTCAATCCCCCCTCTGCCTTCTTTGGACAGCAGCTCCTCAAAAATCCCCTCCTGTATTTTAATCTTTTCCTTCCCCACTAGAACGTCACTATCTGCATTTAAGGAAGATCCAGTCAATCCTTTAGGAAAAACAAAACATAAGAAGAGACCCCCGTGGACATTGCCTCCCTTTGCCCACCAGAGCTCTGCTGCTCATGTTCCCATGACGACCTCCTGCCTCCACCAAACAATCGGAGGTCCTGACCCTGTCACTACAAAGAAGCTGCCCACAAGGTCACCCACAACTACCATTTCTAAAACTACTGGTCCTTCTAGCTCCTGACCCAGCCCGGGCACCGGAAACTGCTGATAAGATTCTCTCTCTTCCCACTCTGGCCCTGGCGGCCCCCTCCACCTCCCTCCCAGCCTACATGGGCTCTTCCTCCACCTGCCCCAGCACTGGTGCCCTCCTGGCTCCTCCCCCACATCTCCAGGTGATCCTCAATTCTAACATCCCCAAGGGCACCCATCTACACCCAACCTTCTATCAATAAGCAACCGATTCCAAAATCTCATTCTCCTCTGCCCCAGCTCCAGGTGTTCCCACCCAGCTCCCGCCAGAACTACACAGGCTTTTCATACACACCCGTACACCACCTGCAGCGGTACCCAAACCTCTGCACATGCACACCTTGGCCCTCTCCCCAATCTGCCCATCATCTGCTATGGCCACATCCCCACCCAGCCTCTCCAACCAGAAACCCAGAAGCCCCTCGGACGCCCCCCGGTCCACAGTCCCAGAGTCCTTTGTCTCTGAGCACCCTTGCCCTCACGTCACTGCAGACTCTGGTGGCCGCCGGGGTACAGGAGTCCCCTGTTCACTCCGAAAGCACTAGCGAGATCCTTGGAAACAGACAATGAGAAAATGGTACCCCCTCATTTCATGACCCTTGAGGAGACTCCGACTGTCCTGAAGACAAAAGTCAAATGTTTTAGGAACACGCTGCCTCCCTCCACATCCTCACACACAATCTTGCTGTGACACACCAGCCCAGCAGGTCTGTGGACTCCCCACACCACACTTCCCTCTTCCCTCACCCGGTGCCCCTCCCCACTTCACCTGGTGAGAGTTTACTTTCTCTCTGGGAGGTTCCTTGCTCCCCCACCCCACACACCCCCAAGGCCTTGCGCTGGGACGGGTGACATTCTTGGTTCCATCTCCCACTATACTCGGGTCCCTAGAGGCCAAGGTCTATGTCTCTGGACACTTATCATAGTTCCTGGTCCCAACAAAGTGCCTGGGAACACGGAATGGGTGGGTGGACGGAAGGAAGGAAGGAAGGAAGGAAGGGAATGTGTAGACAGGAGAAAGAAAGCTTAGTTGAGTGGACGACGATGCCAGTTACTGGAAGACCAAATAGAAGGTGACAAACTCAGCGTGAGACTGCAGAAAATCAAAGTTCTAGGTTATTTACCAGCCCCTCAGCAGCTGTGTGAGGCACACCCGGCACCTGTCCTCCCACCAGTTCCTTCCCAACACCCACAGCCTGCCCTGTCCCCTCACGCCAGTCTCAGCCTTCAGTCTCTCGGCCGCCCACCCTGGCCTGACCGTCCATAAACCAGCTACCAAATCGCATCCCAGAGGCCCTGCTCTCTCCAGACGCCTGGACCGTTTCACATCAATCACTGCCCGAAATCCTACTTCTGTCCATGGGTCAGCAACCAGCTCAGAGGTCACCTCCTCTGAGCCCCCTTCCGATACGGTCTGAGTATTTGTGTCCCCCCAAAATGCACATGTTAAAACTCAACCCCCAAGGTGACGGTATTAGGAGGTGGTGCCTTTGGAAGGTGATGAGGTCCTAGGAGAGGATTAGTGTTCTCATAAAAGAGGCCTGAGAAAGACCCCTCTCCTCTCCCGCTGTGTGAGGACACAGCAAGAAGATGCCAGCTACAAACAAGAAGGCAGGTCCTCACCTGACACCGAATCTGCCAGGTCCTTGAATCTGGCCCTCCCAGCCTCCAGAACCGTGAGAAATACATTTCTGCTGTTTATAAGCCACCCGGTTCATGGCATTCTGTTACAGCAGCCTGAACAGACCAAGGCCCATTCCGAATGCCACAGTCTCAGATGGATGCCTCTCCTCAAAGCCTCGTCCTCTGCTCTCCAGGCTACGCTGCGACCGGCATGTCACTTCATCAGCACCAGCACGTGGGTCTGACCCTCTCCAGCGCTCACAGTTCCCCAAGGGCAGGGACTGTGTCCTGTTCATCTTGCTCCCTGTACCCCAGCGTCGCATCCAGCCCCGGGTGACGCTCAACAGCACTGGCTGAGTGAGGAGTGACTAGTGCCAGCCCAGCGAGGATGAATGAGACGCTTCACTACCAGGGCTCAGAGCCAGACTACGTGGACAGATCCTAAATAAAGCCATTTCTCCTCCTGATTTGACTGATGTCTTCTTTTACCTTGGGCCTCTATAATCCGAGAACTTCTACCTACTAATTATTCTTTTGCTCAAGGGCACCTGCTGTGTGTCAGCTTCGTGCTGAGAAAATCCACAACAGTACGCCACAGAATTAAATTTTTAATTAAGATTAGAGTTTCTGTCTCCTGAAGAAGAAAATGCTCAGAAATCAAACATTGCTCAGCCTGTGCTTTCTCTGGGAGCAACATTCCTCCCTTCTGCCATGTCAACAGCGGGCCAGGATGTGGCTCACCCTCAGGAGGACAGCATTGGCCTTCGGGATGGAGCGGGAAGGGGCTTTATATGGTCTGAATGACCATCTTATGTTCGTGCATCATGAGCATTATTTTATTTGCAACACTGGTGGAAGCTAACAGCTGACTGTGAAGAAGAGAGAAAATATGGGACCAAAATATCCCTTAAGCTGTGACGTGGCTCCCGTGAGGCTGAGAACCGCCGCTGGACGTCGACCAGACAGGAGGGAAACGGACCCAGCGCAGGCCCAGGGCTCTGTCGGGGGAAACGAGGTCCTGAAAACTGCAGAACTGCGCAGGCTTGGGGGACAGAGCTCACCACGGACCCCAAATCACCCGTGCAGGGCCACGAACGGTCAGGGCCGGAGCCCAGCACCTTCATGTCACAAGATGGAAGGGAGCGTGGAGTCCTCTCTCCAGCACCCACCCCCCACCACTTGCCTGCTAAACCTGAGCATTGCTGAAAAGGAAACTGAGGCTTTTAGTAAAAATCCCACTTGGGAGTTCAATGGAAACACACACCCAGGACGTGAGGCGTTGGTGCCTGAGGTCCCCTCCAAGGCAAGACAACTAAGGTACGTTTACTCTTTCCCGCAGATGGACGCATGGAGCCTGCGCTGCCGGACCCAGCTGCAGCGCCCATCATTGGGGCCCCCTGCACCACCCAAAGCAACTAACTGGTCACGGACGATCGGGCCACAACTCAACTCCACAAAACAAGGATGGCACTACCACTCTTGAAAAGAAAGCAAACACTGAACTTCTTTTTCTCTGATGGGTTCCAGGAGATTTATTGCAAAATGTTACATAAAGAGTCCATCGCAGGCTGGCTATGACCTCACTTCACTGCTGCACTTGTGAAGCACGGCAGGGGCTCCTAAGGCGCTGACCTAAGGGGCCACCTGTCCCGGGGGTGCTGTGCTGGGGGAAACAATCGCAGCCCTGTGGGCGCGCGGGGGCTGCCCTGCAGAACAAAGGAGCACTTTCTTCAGACCCGGCTCGCCCCAGCACACGACGGATCAGCGGAGGGTGGCGATGAGGATGAGCCGCCTATGGGCGCCACGGCGCTGGAGGGTGCCCGGCCCAGAGCCGAGCTGGTGGTCCTGCCGGGGTCGTGTACCTCCACACACAGGTCAGAGGATAGGACTCTTCCTCCTAACGAACCGCAGAACCATTAACACTGAGCTGTCCGTGAGTGGAGTTAACCCTTCACAAATTCAAGCAAGCCTAGGACCATCAGGTTTGCAGGACGAGAGCCCACACTGCCTTGTCACATAGTTGCCTCTTGCACCTCTTGGCAGATACTCCGGAAAATCAGGTGCTTCTGAAATACTAGCAGAGAAGCTAGTAAGCATCCTCAGTTACGGGCTGGTACGATCACAGGGGCCCTCTCAGAACGCATGACACCTTGAACAGCCACAACCTGGTCTAGATCAGAGGGTTCCACATGGACAGTCAGTCCGTCTGCAACACCCTGTCAACAGGTGACCCCACAGGGCCGCCGGAACTCAAAAAAACTAAAGTTAAACAAAAATTAAGATTCAGCTCCTCAGTCACACTGGCCACATTTCAACCCCTCCACCGCCACACGGGGCCAGCAGCTGCCACACCGGGCGGCACAGACAGGAGGTTTCCACCGCTGAGAAAGGTCTCGCGGCAGCGCTGGGGTGGAAGCACCAACCCCAGGTCCAACCCCAGCTCTGCCACTTACTTGCTGTGGATCCCTGGGCAAGTTCTGAATGTCTCCAAGCCTCAGTTTTCTCATCCGTGAAATGGGGGTAATAACAGTTCCCACCAAACCCCACCTGTGGGGTGGTTGTCAGGGTTAAATGAGATAATTTTGTAAAACACTCAGAACACGCCCCGCACACAGTCGGTGTTTCATAAACATCATCACCATCTGGAAACACTATTCCTGCTGCTCCATGCTGGACGCAGAACCGGAGTGGCACTGGAGTCATCTCAACACGGCGCATCCGAAACTGGCAAATCTTGTGAAAAATCTCCCGGTAACAGCACTGCCAACCTCGTATCATCCACTGGACAAGCGTTTCCTGAATGTCTCCCGTGGGATTAATACTGCGCCGGCACAGAGGTTACGGCGCACACGGAAGACAGAAAGAGGTGCTGTCTCAAGGCCAGTCTTGCGGAACCCCAGTCTTCTGCAACAGGCAGGGGCACTGATGGGCACTTTGTCTCCCACGAGGAAAAGAGCCCATTGGGAGGCGCCGCAGGGAAAGGGCAGCAACCCAGAGGGAGGAACGGAGGAGCAGGAAGGAGGGGGGCCCAGTGATCACAGCAGGGACGGGGCCTGTCAGAGGCTGATGGAGAGACGGTGTGGGGACCGGCGCCCTCCCGTCTCAGAACACCTCCCACTCATCATCCTGTACCTCCTAAGTCTAAAAACATGTCTTCTTCCTGGTGAGAAAAGTCCTATATCCTCTCTTCAAAAACTTGGAAGTTCTATCTCCATCTCAGACGTGAGAAACCTGAGGATTGTCCCCAGGCCCCTGTCCCATTCTCTAAGCACCCATGAGGCTGGGGCCAAGGGAACGAGAAGTCCACAGGCCTGGGGGCCCGGCTGGGTTGCTGGGAAGACAGACTGGAGCCGTGAACATAAATGCAGGGGACAGAGACACTGGGACTAAGCAGGACACACTGGAGCCACGTTTCATCAGTATCTGCTGCAAGACAAGAGCTCATCTGCCATCCTTTCACAGTCAGGGCCCATCACTCAGCAAATTAGAAAATAAATCTACACACAAGTACATATAGAGACATACAGACACACATATACACATATGTACACATGCATATATACTGACATATGCACACCCACAAACATGCATACACATACAGACCTATGCACACATACATACTGACATATGCACAGACATATGTACACATACATACTGACATATGAATACACACATATGGACACATGCACACAGAGACACCACACACACTGACATATGCACACACAGACATATGCATATACACATACGGACACATGCACACACAAAGATATGCACACCACACAGTGATATATGCAAACACATAGATATATGCAGAGACATGCACAGAGACATATGCACACATAGACATGCACATACATGAACACAGACATGCATACACATATAGACATCCACACACATACAGCCATATGGATACACACATATAGAGACATATACACACATACACATACACACATATAGGCATATACACACATACATATAGACATACACATATACAGACAAATGATACACATATGGCCATATGCACAGACATGCACACATACATATATACAAAGAGACACATACACACACATAGAGACATAACAGACATATGCATACACACATATAGACATGCACACACATACACATGCACACACATAGAGGAATATACATGTGTATATACAGTCACACATACACATATAGAGACATATACTCACATAGAGACATACACATACATATACACACATAGACATACATACATACAGAGACATGTGTATATACACACATATACATACACAACCTTAAACATGGAGACACACATATAGACATATATGCACATACATACAGAGGCATACACATATAGAGACACAGAGGCATACATACACACAGGCATATACACACAGAGGCACAGAGACATGTATACACACATACATATAGACATATGCATAGAGACATACATACACATATACAGACATACATAGGCATGCATAAATATGTGCACATATGCATACACATGCACATATACGCAGAGATATATAGTCTTATATACATACACACATAAAAATACACATAAAGACACACATACACATGTACAGAGACATGCACATATATAGGCATACATACGCACACACACAAATGCCACATATTTCATGACAAAGAACACGATTATTTAAGTTACATTTTTCCCTTCCTTCCATCCGAAGGTGGGGCAGTGCAGTCGGGAGGGGCTCAAAGGGGCAGCTGTGCTAAACCACTTTTTACTTACACCAATTTTAAGCTTTAAATAATTTAATTGAAAAGGTAAATTTTATAATAAAAGACAGAACTCTTCTTTTAATTTTATCCCAATAATACTTCATAACAGGTAAATAGTCACTTTTTCAAAGCTCGATGGCTCATTATAGAAACCTTCCATGATATCCTGTACAGAGCGAATAAACCCGTGGCTGTGTGAGTGTACGCACGCGTGCGTGTGCGTGTGTGTGTGTGTGTAAGTGAGAGAGAGACACACACACACAGGGAGGACACAAGAGGATGATCATGGTTCCTGCCCTGCACATGGACAGACGCCACCCTGGCTGGGTGGCTGCTGTGGTTGTCACAGGTACACTCAGGGCTCTAGCCCCAAACTGTCAGCTACACCTGGACCTTCCCAGGGACAAACCCCGAGTCACACATCACCTCTGGGCCCCAGGGGATGACCGGTGCCCAGGTATGCGGGGTTGGGTGCTCTCACGTGGTCACATCTGCCCCTTGCAGAGCCCCCTCCCTTCCTGCAGGTGGAGGACGACAACCGCCAAGGCCAGAAGGAAGCACTCACCACTTTGAGCTCCGGGACAGAGCGACTCAACGTCCATTCCTGGCTGTTCACAAAGGCATCTGCAAAAGAGGAGGACAAAAGCAGTCAGATGTCACAGCTCACCGAAAGGCCAGGTCAAAATGCCCCCAACGCGCCATGTTTCCAACAGGAAGGCCACTGAAGACGGTGCAGACCAGCCTCCCTGTGTCACTCCCACCTGAGACGTCACCACTCGCCCAAGTTCACGCAGCTCACCAGAGGCCAGCCTGGTGCTCCGACTCCAAGTCTGGTCTGTGACACACTCCGTCCAGCGACTGTGAAAGGCCTAACTGCCCGTTCCCCGGCTCGGGCCGTCCCACTGCCCAGCGTGTATTTTCAGACCCTCCTGACTGCACCCGCTCACAAGCGTGGGGTCCTTAAGGAGGCGGCTGGCTTTCCTGAAGTGACCCTGTTAGAGCCAGTCGGTCAACTTTCAGTTGGTCTTTTTCCCCCCCCTAAAATAGCCACTTTTCTGAAATCCCATGAAAAAAGTACAAGAAATGATGATTGGATTCTGAAAATCTAACTGGTCACAAGACAAGCAACAATTTAGGGTTTAGAAGACAGACTTGGCACCGGAATTTAATCCTCACAAAGATACTAAACACTGAAGATTCAACCAGGACAGGGCAGGGTATGTGGGAAAGATGAAGGTCCCAGGCATGGTGGGGCTGTGTATACAGCCAGGCCCTGGGCGGGCACCTGCCCCCACCGCCGCTGACCAGCCGTCCCCACGGCACCCACCGGTTCAGATGCCCCAAACAACCACGGCTTTATTCGCCCCCTGATTTTCCACACCCCCCATGTGCCATTTCTTTTCATAAATGAGACCCCACAGTGACACCCATGAGACGTCCTGACGACCACACAGCCCCGTCAGCACGGAGAGCGTGGGCTGGGCAGAGGGGGCAGCGGATCCCGCCCACAGAGGGCAAACACCTTTCCCAAATGGCATTTCCTTTCTAACGCGTTTCCCTCAAATGCTGACACTTGTTTCCGGTATGTCCAAGAAGTAAAGTCACTGACAAAACATCTAAGGGTCAAGAAAAACCGCCACCTTCAAACAGGTGCATGGTCCTCAAATCAGGCGTGGCACGTGGGAACAAAAGCCAACAGCCTGGCCATGCGGCTCCACCAGGCACATGATGCAGGAGGACAACAAACGCATCCAGGACCCCGCAATGTCCGAGGCGAGGTCTGCGGATGCTGAGGAGGTGGGATGCCCCAGCAGAGGAAGCTCCTGCTGGGGGAAGGGACAGCTGGATAGGCCAGACAAGCTGGCCTTAGGAAGCTGGGAGTGACACAAGGCGATAAAGGAGTCTGGAGTAATCCTGAAAGGTCAGTTGCAAGTTGCTAGGGAGTGGTGGTCCATAGCAGAGATGCTGCACGTCTGGGGAATGAAATGAACTCCTGCCCAGCTGCAGAGGCCCATCTGCAGGGGCTTGGGAGCAAGACCAACGGCGCTGAGCAGACGGCTGGGAGACGGGGTCTCCCTGCACTGCCCTCAAAGACTTCCAGTCATTATTCCTCCCCACTCCTCCTCGGGGCTGAATATGGAGGCCAAAAGGTAAGTTGTGCACCTGAACCTCCACCTTTTGGCTAGCCAAACCCACCTAAAAACAGCCCCGTGAACAGACGAAGCACAGACCACTGTCAGGCATAGGCCGGACACTCAGTAGATGCTCAGTAAATGGTAACTAACATTGTCTCTAACGTTAGTGGTAAGCTTACCGACCAAGTCACAAAACACTGATCTTCTGTCACCAACTGCTCTCCAGAGAAAATGGGAATGTGGCCCTTGGGTCTGCAGGTTGAGCCTGCTGGTCCCAGGGAGACGGAAAGGTCAATGACAGTGACCTTCCCAAATGCATGTCCCGACAACATCCAGTTTCTCAGAAGGTCACCCTGTTGTGGCACTTTTAACAAACTCTAACCCCGGTGAAGTAAAGTTGTATATATCTATATAATAGAACACTAAACAGTCAGTAAAACCAACTGAGGTCCTGCGTGTGAAGTGGAACCATCCCCCAGAGCCCCAAGCTAATACCAAGTGATGACAGCGAGGCGTGACGCAAACAGGATCCTAACACACACATTTTTTAAGGGTATGGTGGGGGGAAGGCGTATGTGTAAAATACACACATGCTTGTTAAGGCTGAGTACATTTCTGGTAAGATTAAAAACTTAAGTCGCTGATTTAGGGTTAGGGAGGTAGGTGGCTGAGGACAGGGTGATGAGACGACTTTCCTGCCACTGTTACCTTTTGGTACCTTTTAAATTATATACCATTTGGCATGTAAGAAATTAAATGACGTCGTTTTAAAAATGAACCTTAATAGTAAAACACAGAAAGTGTGAATTAAAATGAGATCAATTCATTAACGCACTGCTGATTTTTAAACATACATCACCGAGAGATTAAGTTTATAATAACAAATAGTAACTATCCATTGTAAATGAAACAGGGTTCCGTTAAACAAAGATGCATGATTATAGAAACACTGGAAGAACGTGTGACATCTTTTTACTTTCAAATACATCCTCAATTGAATGGAATATATTTGTGTTTATGGCAACTAGATTAATAAAATAAATGCTTGCCTTAATTAGCAAGAAAAGTGTTTCATCTTCCATTAAAGACCATATATTTTAAAAACTTTCACCTGCTCCATCATCGCCCAGTTAGAATGGAATGCTGCCTCATACAAGAGTACGTGAAACACACCAAAAATTCAGCAAAGACTTACAGACCAAAATATTCCTCCACCCTACCCTTTCCGTGGGCTGGATACAATGTACAGCCCCTCCGAGGGCCAGCGCATCACACCACGAGGCGGAGAGACCGCCAGGGACCCAGCCAGGCCAGTGCCCTATTGCATTTTGCACTCCACGGGGCAGCAACACTTGAAGTACACACGTGCTTCAGGGAACACCCCGGGCATGCGCGTGAATGTGTGTGTACCAGTGTGAGTACACAAGCCTGTGTGTGCATGTGTGTGTTCCAGGACAGGACCAGCCACAATAAAATGTCACAGACGATGCCCCCACGTTCAGAAGTGTTTCACTGTGTCTAATGACAGACCCTGGTGACACTAAGGATCATCTCCTGAGGGCGCACGTGGGCCAGCCCAGTCACCACCACCACAGCTTGGGAGTGGCGCCGGACAGGGTGGGCCACTTGGGAGAGGTCCCACCAGCAGTGTCGATTCCAAATCCCTCCCTTATTACCCGCTGTGCTCCTCCAAGTGTGCAGGCCTCAGACTCGCCTGGGACACCAGGTAAAGCTGGCAACAGGTGAGCGTCGGCCAGGACTCCAGAGATGAGAACCTCAGAATCTGCACTTCTAACCAGCACCCCATAGAATGCCTTTGCCCACACCCTATTACTCTACATCTTCGGCTTTTCAAACTTTGCTATGTGGATGTCACAGAAGTGCACTCCCGAGAGCAGGAATTTCTCAGGAAGTGTGAAAAAGGAGCGCAGGTTGTCATAAACAGTGCTGCAGTTACGGAGACTGTAACACGGACCACAGATGTGCACCAGGCTTCTCCACCCAGTGTCCACGGGCCCACGGCCCAGGGAGGCCAAGAGCAGGCAGAGGGGACCCGTGTGAGGGACCCGGGAGCCGGGCACCACGGGTTTGACAGTGACCTTGGGCAACTTTCCTGGTCTCTCTAACACTCAATTTCCTCACCCACAAAACTGAACTATTTCTCTCCTGGGGGTCCTGGGATGTTTCAAGACAACGTGGCCGGGGGCCTAGGACAGGGCCGGACCATGCATGGGGGCAGCCTCCCTACTGCCTTTGGGGGTGTGATTAAAGAGCAAGGCGTCTGATGCCCCGGTTCCTGGGTGCTCTGGCCACATGTCTCCGAGCAGGGAATGCGACCTGTTTGGAGACACGTGGACACAGGCTGCCTAAACTCACTGTGGGGCTGGGGCCACAGGTGACAACGGGACACAGGAAGCCTGAATTATTTAATAACACATGCCCGGGAAGTCCTGATCAAGCAGTCACATCACAGCCATGGAAAATCATCGTTCCGGCTGGATGTGGAGGCTCACACCTGTAATCCCAGCACTTTAAGAGGCCAAAGTGGGAGGATCCCTTGAGGCCAGGAGTTCTAGACCAGCCTGGGTAACATATCGAGACCCGGTCTCTAAAAAAATAAAAAACATTAGCCGAGTGTGGTAGCACATGCTTGTAGCCCCAGCTACTTGGGAAACTGAAGCAGGAGGACACTTGAGCCTAGGAGTTCAAGGGTGTAGTGAGCTATGATCACACCACTTTACTCTAACCGGGGCAACAGAGCGAGACTTTGTCTCAGAAAAGAAAAGGGAGAGAGGGAGAAAATCAGTTCAAAGAGGCCCACTAACTCCAAAGGGAGCAAAACAAGCTATTAATAGAAGGTATTACCGGAGTTAGTTTTCATCCGAGGCCAATTTATTACACTGAACCACATGGACTCGCTGTTTTGAAGGTGGTAATTAAGTGGTTGAATAACAGCAATTTCATATGGTTCAACCCACAGCACGTAAGTTTATACATAGAAAAAAGTGATTCCTGTGGTTCGATTACTAATATATATCAGAAATTCTATGGAGTTGAGAATAATCCTGAAAATGCCTCCACCAAGCCTATCTTAGCATCCTATCTCAGCCAAAAATAACAGTAGGATCGAAGGACTGGGGCCAGGGGACTATGACAAGCGAAAAGATCTTTCAGAGGACTTGAACTGGGAAGACAGAGCTCCACCTTCCCAGCCTGCAGGGTCCCGGCTACGAAAGGACCGGGGAGGTGTCTTTCCAGTCAGACCCCAGCTCCACGGTGTCCCCACGCAGGGCCTCAAAACCCTCGGCTAAAGGCTCTCTGCATCCTCCGCTAGGGGAGGGCGCCAAAACCGCATCTGCCCCATGTTGAACCCGCCAGCATCCTCCGCCGGGGGGCTGACTCCCCGGGAGAGCTGCGGGCTCTAATTCCCTCCTCCAAGTTATCCACCAGCCGCGCGGCGTGTGGCTGCAATTAGGACGCCCCCCCACCCCCCCCATCCCCCGCAGCACCGTTCACAACACTCCAACCTTGTTTGGCTCCACTGACCACGAACACACGCTCCAGACAAAACACACGAGATGATACACAAGGGTCAAAAAGGAACCTGAAATTACAGGTGAAACTTTTAAGACAACATATTATTATCTCAGGAATTGGGACAATTCTTTGAAAACCTTAACTTTCACAAGGCTCCTCTGGGGGGAAAAAAACTGTTCTTTTTAGCAACAGAAAAGTGAAGCAGCACTTATTTTTAGTTTAAAGCACTCTGAAGTCCCCAAATATAAAACAATAGTGGAAAAAAGCACGTCCGCACAGAGATGAGGCAAGTCGACTCCTGTGGCCACAGTTCTGTGCTGAGGCAGGAAGCAGATGGCCGTGCAGAAGAGATAAATCCATTTCAAGGCAGCAGGAGAAGAGCACGTTGCAAACTGCTTACTACACAGCACGGTGAGGACTTTCAAAAGCAGGACTTAACAGAAGCTCATTGGCACATTTTCCAATAGTACGACTTAATTTCTTATTTGAAAATCCTTGGATTTCTAGGATAAATGAAGTACAGCATAAACCTTTGGGATTCCAGATCAGCTTCAGTCTTCCCTGGAAGTTCAGGTTGCCTCTCAGAGGGCCCCAAAGATCCACATACAAGGTGGCTTCCTACCCCACACCCCCTGACGACGGCATTCCCCCCACCCCTGACAGTCACAAGGCCCTCTCAGTGCAGGGTGCTGAATGCCAGTGCAGGGTGACAAACGCCAGGCCACCCAGATGCCACCACACCCTCCCTGCAATCCCAAGCGTCCTTCCCCTGAGCACTGACGAAACTCAGAATCCTTCACAACACTGCCAGTGTTTAACTGGGTCCTTTCTCTCCTCCCCTAAGGAAATCTCAAGGCAGAGGGTTGCTAACCCAGATGAGCTCTGAAGGATCTGCAAGGTGAAACTTCTTAGAGGATGCGGGATTCCTTTTCACTGCATTTTGTTCAAGATCGTTCCTAAGAGCTTCACAATACCCCCTGCTCTAGAACCATGGTGTTCCCTGAAACACCCTTCTTGTCGTGGGTGTGGAAAGAATAGTTTGAAGGATTCATGTTTGAGGGAAGCGAAGTAGGCGGTGTGAGGATTTGATAGTGAAAAAGGAAGCAAATTCCCCTTTCTTTGTTACAGTGTGGACACAGGGGCCACCTACAGCCTTGAGGGGGAGACACCCTACGTTGACTCACTCTCCCGTGCAGCACGGGGACTTTCATGTCCTGCATTTCCTTCAAGGACGTGCGTTTCGTTAGCTGAGGCTGTTTCAGAATAATTTGCTCATAAATAATAACTTGAGAGTCCTGAAACCTGTGTCCTAATTCCATCCAATTTCCATCTCATTGTGATAAAACCAAGGCGATAATGGGTTTTGTTGCAAGGATCTTCCTAGGGCAGGTTTTGGATCCCCGCGCAACATGACCTCCCAGCCCGGGCTTGTTAGCCAAGTGACGGAACACGAGCACTTTCACACACGCAGGCCAGACCCCAAGCCCCGAACAGGGGCTGTCTCCCAACACTGAGGTCCCGGGAAGAACCGCCCTCGAGCAGGCCTCCGAAATACTTTCTGCGACCCCTTGGCACTTCTGGCAAAGCCTCGCACCTCACCGCTTCCTTGTTAGACCACGGGTCTCACTTCCAGTTTTAATTTGAACCTTGACAGCGGGTAGAGTGTGGACACCCTCACCGTGAGATTCTGGGGGAAACGCAGTCCTCGTCAAGCCCACGGAGAAAGACTGGCGTGCCCACCTCATGGTCTAAGCACCACCTCTTCAAAAACAAGACACGCTTCCAAATTTGTGTTTTTTATTTGGATGTGATTGTTCACTTTTTAGAGGGTATGCCATGACTCTAAAAGGTAAATTTTGGCCATGAAATGTCCCAGGGGTTTAAAAAAGAGGGTAAGTGCCTGGGAAGCCCATTGAACCAGTGAAAATTCAAAGTGGTCACAAAACTTTGGGGGGGGGGGGAAGTACATTCAACTTTAAATACATATTGTGAGCTATAAATGTTATGAAAAGTCAGCCCCAATTTCCCTTGCTACAGTGACTCGAACACTCAATCACTATCACCCAAAACCTGAACCTTCTTATAAATGCGTCAGGCCTTCTGAGCACACGGCAACCCCAAACCTAAGGCACTGCTTGCTTGTGTCTGCAGGGGGTTTCCCCAGACCCTGGGCTCCAAACAAGCCTGACTCAGCTAGTCCTTAGTCCCCGTGACCTGGCAGCAACACCTGACCCCCCTCCCCCCGACTCAAGTAAGAAAAAATCTGCAGGAGCAGGAAGGGCAGGGGTCTAGGAGTTCGGAGGTTCTGGGACGGTCTTGCCCAACGAAGCTCTCTCCCTCTGGTCTTCCCATCCCTCTCGTGGGAGCCGGGGGGTCAGGGCTTGTCTGATACCACAGTGGTCCAGGCTGCCACCATCTCCCACCTGGACCACAGACCACACACAGGGGCCGGGCCTCCCTCGTGCCCCTCCTCTCTGTTCTCTAGAAGCTGCAGTCAGGAGCCTGTTAAAACTCACCACAGGGGAGATGGTGAACCTACACTGCAAGAGGATTTATTGTTGCGCCTTGGAGTGAGTTTCTATATATAAACTGGGAAGAGTAACAAGAATTATAAAATTATGGCAGGCGTGATTAACAACTACTAAACAATAAAGCTGCTATAATAACAAGTACCTGAGAAAGTGACCAGAGGAACACACTAAGCCCCACCACCAGAATACCAGTTGTCACGGCTAAGGAGACACACAGCCTCCTACCAGGGGTTCCTGCCACCTCTACGAAGCAGAACACTGTCACCTTAGACCAAAGCCAGAACCCTAAATTTTATAAGACTTAAAATTCTAAACAAATCTTGAGGATTCTTCAAAACATTTTAACACCTAAAATGAAATTGTGGCGTTCTTAAAAACAAAAAATGTTAAAATAAGGACATTTATGAAACAGAATGAGTTAGAAATTGCTAGAGAAAACAAAATCTGTAGGTTAAATTCACAGCCATTTTTTCTGAGATATGAAAGTAGACAGCCATTTGTCTTACTGAAGTTTGAGTGGAGATATACATTAAAAAGTAATTTCTACCATGCAGCTTAGATGCCAGTGGTATGTAAGAGCCACTTTGTCGAAGTTAAGACAAGGCTAAAATACACAAGAAAAATTTCCCCGGTTAAAACAAATACTGGAGAAAATAGGAGAGAAGATATTTACAATTCATGTGCCCAATTTCTGTCCATCATGTGCTAGATATTAATTGGGCCTGACAGTTCCCATTCCATACAGAATTATAAACACTGTCAGTAATATTTTTTAATTCATGGTGAAATTAATGTTTATAATAAGGGATGGCTTGATAATAGAGGAAAATAAATCCAGAAGATTACTACAGAAACAGCAATCAGCATTAACTTGTTCCCCGCTGCCCCGGAATTTTGGCCAAAACAGCAGATTAACACATTAACTGCCAGGAGAGTTGTATGTAACTCACTCTAGTTCTGTGTAAAATCTTACTTGTCGATGTTCTTATTGTTACAATTGACAACTTAATTCTAAAAACGTGGATTAAATGAATAGAAGCTGGTCAACAAATTTTACTTTTCTATTTATGTTTAACCTTTAAATTACACTCAAGGTTTTTATGCTATTTTTGCAATAAAACACTGCGGATCCAAGGAAAAGTTTCTGGTTTTCTTGCGTGGCAGTCAATGTGTTAAGGAGATA
This sequence comes from Eulemur rufifrons, assembly GCF_041146395.1. Taxonomy (NCBI): domain Eukaryota; kingdom Metazoa; phylum Chordata; class Mammalia; order Primates; family Lemuridae; genus Eulemur; species Eulemur rufifrons. The sequence continues at coordinate 4,622,547 of NC_090983.1, forward strand.
GTAGGGTGGGAGAGTGTAGAGGCAGCGTGGTCCGTAGGACCCCTGGCTCATGCATCCCAGACGCAGGGGTAACAGGTACGGAGAGTCCACTAGGTCTCAGTCACCTTGCCGTCTATCCCAGAGAATTGTTTCATCGGGGACTGCAAGGAGCCCTGCGGGCAGGTGGGTACCAGTGTGGCTGAACTACTTCTGCAGACCGCGAATGGGGACTAACTACGTGTAAATACAACAGTTAATAAGCAAACCAAACTTGCCCCTCTCAATGTGGCAATGCTTGTTCCAACCCATGCTCTGCATGGAACACCTGGGTAACCTTCCGCAAGTCATTTACTCTCTTGGGGCCTCAGTCTCTTCATCTGTGAAATGGGAGGGCTGCATTTGGTCCCTCTTAGTAGGAACGCACTTTCAGCTGGTGCTTGGGGCAGTCCCAGCTTCCCTCTGGTTAATGGGCTGGCGCTGCCCAGAGGGCTTCAGGGACCCTGGATCCCTCACACGGCCTCATAATGGCCTTCAGCCAAACAGCCCTTGACTTAATGTAGATATATGCAAATCAAAACAGAAAACATTAGGATATTTTCCTTTACAGGGTGAAGATGCAGATCACTTTTGGAGTCGGGGAATAAATCTGCAGCCCGTGCGCAGGAAATGGGCAGTGATTTCACGGTGCCACTGGCAATTTTGTGGCTGCGTTCCATGATTGAAACAAATACTGCCCATCAGGCTGTGATGCCCGGCAAATCTAATCCGCCTCCTAGCAGTGGTTTCTGCCGGGCCGGCTGACACACACAGCCACCCCTCCTCCCGCAGGGTCAGCCTGTGGCCTCACAAGACACAGTGACCCAGGTGGGAGTTGGCAGAAGCCAAGACACTGGTTCTGTCCTTCACATGAGATGTCCACTGTGCACTCCGTGGCCTCACAGAACTCTTGGGGTCCCCGTCACTGATGCTCAGGGTAAACGAGAGGCACAGTGCAAACCGGAAAACACAGCCCTGCAGGCTGCTGTCAGGGCAACAGCCATTCATCCCTCACCACGTCACGCCAGTCCCTCCTCGGCCGCCTCTGCTCTCGCACAGAATTGCCTGCGGTTCACGGAAGGGGAACAGGTAAAACCTAAAGTGCACAAAAGAGGGGCTGGCAAGGATCAGCCACCATTAGCACCTCCCCGACAACACCGCACGGCGTCCAGAGAAGCCGCTGCCTCGGTCCACGGCTCTTCAAGCCCCTGGGAAGGACAGTCACTCCCCTCAGCTCGTCTCACCTGCTCCCCCAGGCGTGGTGCTCGCACGCTCCCACGCAGACACGTGGTCTCTGTGTCCTGCCTGACCTGCCACCCACCTGCTGCCTCCCTCGCCCAGCAGGGTGCCACCGCCGCAGCCAGCACGAGGCTCTGCGGCTAGGTACACCCAGGTGGAGCCCTCGCCCCGCAAAACACCACGCCCCGAGCAAAAGCCGTCTGTTCATGGAAAAAGTTCCACAAAAGATTCAGTATAACATATTGAGCACAAAAACTGGGTTGGAGACCACGTGTAACCTGAGTCCGTGTCTGTACACCAAGTAATTAATTAATTAGTGTATAAACAACCACGGAGAAGCTGGAAGAACATCCGACTGACCTCACCACGGCGGCTATCTCTGAGCAGTAGGATGCCGGGGGATTATTTTTCTCTTTTATCAATTTCTGTCCTGTTTTAAGTCTTTACAATGAGCATCTACTATTTTTATAATAAGAAAAGGCAATAAAGGTGCTTTCATGGACAAAAGTAGTTCCTTTTTATGGCTCTCAGAACTAGGATGGTGTGAGATGACTCGCGCACCTGGTGATCAGGCCGCAGACCGTGAGGCCTGCAGAGGTCGGCCTGGACGTTAAAAATACTGAAAAGCATAATTAAGGAGGAAACAAGGAAAACATTCCCATCATTTCCCTACTTCTCATTCCGCATATCATGCATGTCAAAGAGTCTTACCTGGTTTTGAAATTACAGGGTCTATTTCACAGTAAAATAACAGGCACACACTTTTTTGACACATGTATGTTCCCCATCTATGGGGGGGGGGGCAGCATCTCCCACCTCCCACTAAGCGTCCTTGTCACCACCACTCAGGCCAAACCAGAAGGTGAAACCTGAGTTCCCCGCACGTCCTGGTGCCTCCTTAACCTCCAGGAATTTGTTCTCCACGTCTGAGACCAGTTTGCTTTCTAGTCATGCATTGCTTCCCAGCAGGGAGAACAGTGTCCCCCGTATTTACAAAGTGAGGCACAGGGAGACAGCAGGACATGCTCCCTGAGGTCCCAAGGAGATGCCTGAGACAGATAAAGAGGAACAAATGCCCCTGGGAAGGAAGAAGTTAGGAGCTTCCCAGTGTTCTTATTCCTCATTCTTTATATCACCAAACTTAAACGGACCGTTAACGGTACTATAAGGCCTCCAAAATCAGATGGTGATTTCTGTTACTTTTTATAAAATGTGCATGATACGCTTTGCAAAATTAGCCGTCACTGAAACTGCCATGTTTTTCCAAGGGAAACACCATGAGTAGGGACCAATGCATAGGACTTGCACTTACATCAGAGAAATCAAGTTTATTTCTGGCAGAAATATGATTTTCTGTGTGTGAATAAAAGCTAATTAAGATCTATTCTCAGTTAACTCTTTCATTCAACTTCTACATCTTCCTACTGGAATGGCAAGTACTGCTGCCCCTAATGTTCCCTTAATGTCAGCTTTAAACAATGCCCTCGCAGGCCGTGGTGGGTTGGACTAAAGCCCTCGGGCCTGGCTGCAGGCAGTGCTGGTGACTGGCTGCTCTCAGCGGAGTCCCCTCCCAGTGACTGCCCTGGCTGAGGAGTGGTGTAGCCCAAGGACAAGAGCCCTGGAAGGCAGACCACCTCCAGTGGAGGACAAGCAATGGGAATAAAGGCCCACCCCTCTCCCCTCTTGCTTAATCAGGGATGGGTCTGAGAGCTAACCCAGCTCCTGAGCCCCCACTGCCACCTCAGGGGCCCTCACCCTTTGTGGAGACTGTACTGCAACCCAGAACCACCCTCCTCCCAGTCCTGCGTCAGGAAATGTCCTGCATGCACCTCCCGTGGGGCCCACAACACTGTCCTTCTAGAGCTTCCTTCCCGAGGAGCTGACCTCCAGCACAACCTTTCCCAAAAGTAATTGCCGAATAGCATTTGCAAAGTGCACCCCCCAACCCACCCTCGCCAGGAAGCCTCCCAGAGCAGGAAGCCTAAGCAGCCCAAATCGGAGAGCATCTGAATCCGACAGTCAGCAGACTACGGGGTCTCAGCCGCCGGCCCGCAGGTAACAGCATCCCTGCCATTCACAGCACCTGCCAACTCCGCTGACGCAACCGCCCACAGCGGCAGACGGTGCTCACTCATTCACTCGGCACCTCTGGAGCCGGGAGCTGCGCTACCCACGAGCGAGATATCCAGGACCTGCACAGCCTGATCCCCGCCTTCCAGAGCATCAGTCCGGAGCACACGGCCAAGTCCACGGCAAGATCTGTGACTACAGATTGGCAAATGCCATGCAGGAAACACAGGGCGATGGCGGTAAAGGATGAATGGGGGAGGTGGCGGTGGGGGGGGGGGGTGTCACATGTTAGTCACAGGGGGCTTCTCCGAGGCACCGCCCTTTAAAAGCTGGGACCTGGGGGGTGACGGCCAGCACTGAGGCAGAAAGGCCGGCTGGCCAAAGGGGGCAACTGAGGAGGGCAGGAGAGGGCGCAGGAAGAGTGCAGCTTGACACTGGGGTACAGAGTTTGGGCATTATTAGAATGACAGCAAAGTCACCTGGTGGCTTTTAAGGGTTGGAGAGAGGTGACATGAGTCACACTTTCTGGCTGGTGTGGGAAGCCCTCCTGCCAAGCGAGAGAAGACTCCATGTGGGCCAGGGTGGGGAAGATGGCATGGGGGGAGGAGGCACTCCCAGAACCGCGGGAGGACCAGGTGCCAGAGGTGGGGACCAGGTGTCCGCTGGCACCACGTTCTGCTATGGGGGCAAGGCCAGAGGAGCAGGGGCGGGGCAGCAGGCGTAACTACGCGGGGTGTCCACACCTACAGAAGATGACCACCGGGCACACAGGGGCATGTGCAGGGACCCCCCCTTACTTTTGGCTGTGGACACATAAAACATATACAAGAGTTTCTTAGATGGATATTCAAAATCAAGCTCAATATGCACACTTGGGGTCTAGATTTATTTGGTTTACTTGATTTACATTCTCTGGAGAAGGCTTTATGATTTTTAGTAACTTTCTTGACCTCACCAATAACTAACTTGATAACTAGCAACCGGGTAAGGAGCTGTCCCGATGGTGCTCATCTCCGGGAAGTTTCACAATACACTGCAGGTGTGTTTCTACCAGTTTACTTTTGCATCCCCACCTTGCCCCAAGGTGTCCTCTCCCAGATGTCACCAGCCGTCATCCCGAAGTTTATCCCTAAACCAGGGCTTCATCCTGGTGGGCGAATGGGGGAAGGGTCGACAAGACGGAGCCCCCATGCAGGACAGAGAAGGAAGGGAAGGGGACCCACGGCTCTGTCCCCTCGGAGCCCTTGTGCTGTGTGAGCCCAGAGCAACAGGTAACTCATACTGCGGCTTCCCTGGGAGGCCCTTGTCCAGCACATGTCGACACGTGACCTTGCTGTGGTCACATTCACAAATGACTGTGGTCATGTGATCATCTTAGACCAGTGTTGCTGTGCGGAAGGGGAGGGAACTGAAGCCAGTCTCGGAATCCTTGGTGTCCCGACTGAATGCTGGCACATCTCAAACAATTATCTTTAACATGGGGTCTTTAGCACATTTTTAAGATGGTTAAATTTACTTCTTACTGGAACAGAAATGTATAACAATCCCCACCTCTGAGAGACGCCACTTGCAACAACAGGCCTTTAAACAGGCGTCCCTCTCGCCACCTGATGAGCAGCCGTGCAGCCGCCGCCAGGGCACTGCCTCTCCCTGGACACAGCAGCCCTGCGGCTGGGCGCAGGGTCTAACTGGGAGTGCTGGTGGGGAGGAAGGCACCCAGCACCCCGCATCCCAGAGCCGGGGTCTCTCAGAAAGAGATAGAGGCCACAGAATCACCTCCTTGCTGGGCCCTGCCCCTGTCGGGGGACAGAATCCTGGTGGCAGTAGAATCTCCTTGTCCACAACCACCACCCAGTGCTCCTGGGGCGCTAATCTGAGTGTTCTTAGAACCCAGAACTCACAGCCTAATTGGAGAAAACCCGGTGGTGCGCAACTTCCAAGAAGACTTCCGGCACATCTAAAATAGCAGCCACAGATCTGTGCCAAACCCTCAGCCCAGACCCAAAGCATTTATACGGCTGGATTTAGAATTCTGAAAATAAAACCATTGATTTCGACTTCTCAAAACCAATACTATGATCAGACTGGAGGAAAAAATAAATCACGAAAAAACACAATGACTTCACCCAAAGATACTGAAGAACAATAGAGAGTCAAGATCAAGGCCCCCGTCCCTGGCAGACATGAGTCTACCGACAGCCCGGAAGGCGGCACCTCTCCCAGGGAGAGCTCCGCCCCCAGGGGCATTGGCTGCTGGGCCAAGCACAGCTCCTTTTAACAACTGTCCTGCCTTGGGATCTGCACCCCACGTGTGTGCTGAGGCTTAGGTGTCTGAGTTGGTCCTCCTCACCAGGAAGCTAGGACCACACCACACTGTTCTTCCCGGTCATCACTTTTACTTTAAAACTAGAAGCTGCATCTAAATGTTTCAAATGCACAACATCCAATGCTCCAGTGTGGGCTCTGCCTGTGGAACAAAATTTAACCTGAAGAGCCAGACCTGGGGTGAGGGTGCCTGGGACGGGTTCCCTCCTGTCCCTGCCTGCGGCCGTCCAGCCCACCCCAGGCAGCTCTCCTAAAGCGGCAGGTGGGGAGGGTCAGGGTGTCTCCACATCCCGGGGCTGTGGGTGAGAAATGTGAACCGAGTCCTCTGCGTGGTAGAAGGGAGGGACAGAGGGAACCTCCGACCCAGCAGTGACTGGGAAGAGTCACCATCAACACTGCGTGAAAACCCGCGAGGAGTGAGGCCCTGACTCAGGGTTCCCGGTCACGCCTGCATTTATTGTAACACCGTTTTCATCAAGTACATGCAACAGCGGGAAATCTACCATCGGAAAGAAATCATTCCAAGGAAAATAAAGGAGAAGCATTGTTTAAAAAACAGTGACTGGCACTGAAGGTCCTGGAGTGCTCAATCCAGCACAGGAGCTTTCAGGAAGGCGGCGCCAGATCCCAGCCCACGCGCAGTCCCGCTGCTCCCTCGGAACCGCCTCGGCCCCGCGGTGGGTGCACGTGCACACAGCTCTGGAAAGCGGGGGTCTCACCTGCGGGGAACTGCCGCAGGGCTGTCATTACTGGGGCTTGAGGACACACAGGAGTACGGTTAGCGAAGGCCCTACCCCGAGGTGGCCCACCAGTGTCAGTCCCTGGGAAACTACGGGTCAGAAATGACAACGGAAGGCGGGAGGCAGTAGAGAAACAGACTTAAGACCTTCAGAGCCTGAACACGACAGAACAGCGGCCCCCACGCCCAAACCCGCCACGCTCTGTGGCTGTTCGGAAACATAACCAGTCCACTAATTTCTGCTCATTAATGAAGGTGCTGGCTACCGTGTTGGAGACTCCAAGGGTCGTGAAGGGCAGCGAGCTGCAGCCAGGCTGGCGATGAGCCCTGCAGCGGCGTGTGCACACGGCACCTCACTTCTCCGTCCCTCCCGCTCCGTCCCGAGCGCCCAGGACCGTCTCAGGCCAGGCAGGGAAGAGGAGTGTCCGGGGCAGAGTAGGAGCCTTGGACGGGGGCTCGCTTCTTACTCTCACTATACACGCGTGTCAACGTAGATCTCTCTCTACACACGACCACTCAATCCCGCTGATCTACAGGACAACAACCTGCCACATGGGTTGCTGCTGCTGGAACCAACACACCGATGTGTGCGCTAAGTGTTTCCAACGGTGCCCGGCCCGGGGGAAGCGTCACACAATGCAGCTGCTGCTGTGATTCCACTACTGTGGTGCCACGACAAGCCACCACTACACACAGCCACCACGGGCTCCACTCCTCAATGGCACCGTGGTGACGGAGGGGCAGGACAAGGGACCCAGGCCTGGCCCTGCCATTCCCCCACTTTGCTCCCCTGAGCTGTCACCAAAGCTCTCCAGCGCCATTTCCTCCAACACACAACGAAATAAACAATGATTTCTACCTGGTGGCGACTCCCCTGTCTAGTTGTAACGGGTGTGCACACGTTCATGACAAAAATCTCCACAAGAATCTCCCCACCTGCAACCAGAAACACTGGATACGACAGACTCTGGCAGGGCTTGGCGTTTGACGTGGCGGGATCTGGTCTTTTCTGAAAGCAGCCTGCATCTGCAGGACGTACCAAGGACCCAGGGAGAGGCAGAAAGTTCTGGAAATGTGAGCTGAGGGTCACCTCTCTAGGTGACCTCCTAGAGAGAATGAAGGGACAAGGCTGGGATGGGAACAGTGGGAGGAACAGAATCTTCCCTGCACCCAAGCTCCACACTCAGGACCCCACACACCAGGCAGCAAAGTGAGCAGTTCGACACCTACAATTCGGGCACCTCTGCCCGTCCACAGACCAGAAGGCACACAGAAGGTTCAGGCCTGACTGCCCAAGGGCAGGACAGACGTGAAGAGGGAAAGTCCAGGAAGCAACCTTCTCCCAGAGCGCCCGGGTTCCCAGGGAACCTGTGCTTTCCCCTCAGAAGAGATGTCGAATGCCCTGCGTCACCGCACTGCCTCACGCCTGCCAATATCTCAGACTGATCTCTGGCCACGTCCTGTGAATGAAGACAGATCTGATCTGCAAGAGGGGAGCGTTCCTGTTTAACGAAACACATGAAATGAAAAGCTGGCAGGTCACATCAAGAACCTTCGTCTCAAATAGTGGACCTCATATTGAAAAAAAGACACCAAATGTAAAACATTTTTATCTGCATGTTTTATATTAAACTGATATACGTCCAATAAATCTACCTGGAAACTCACCTAAAATGGATTCTAAACAGATATCTAAGATGAATGAATGTCACGATGTATGTGGCATTATGCACACAAATCAGACTGTCACCCCCAAAGGTACGTCAACTACAAATAAAGTTCCCAAGTTCTGCACGGGGATGAAATGCCCAGGTACGAAAGGTATTGGTTCACACTTCCCACCTAGGAACATTAAAACTGAAATCATTACACCTGACGGAACCTGAGAACTTAATCTCCTTCCAAGGGATCAATATCCATCTTAGACTTTAAAGCAAAGGGAAATGCCACAAGTATCTCTTGCAGTGTGGAAAATTAACCACCTTAAGGGTGTGAATCTGTCTGATAGCACACGCCCAGATTCTTCTGCTGAGAAAATGTTCACATTTAGAACCAGAGTGCAGCCTTTCATTGAACACACGAGGAAACTGAGGCTAAGAGAGAGTGTCACCAGCCCTCACCAACCTGGCCCCCAACCTGCATGTCAAGAGCAATCTCACACATGGTAAAGTCCAGAGGGTTTCATCGGGATTACATGGGGACTGAGCAGAAGGAAAAACAGGAAGATACTTACTCAAAATGCCTTCCTCTACATCAGCATTTGGAAGTTGAATCTGAATACGTCAGCGGTTGTGGCCAAGCATGAACACCTCGGTCTAGCCACAAGTGCAGTGCTTTTAATCCCCACGATATAATACAGGTGGCATCAGAATTTTTATTCTTGGAAGCAAAGATTTTCCAATAGAGAACTTACGGCTTCCCAAACCATGGACAAAGACAAACTCCTGAATAAATTCTGTTACTAAATCACACCCACCACGCAGAGGGTCACACTGTCATCGCCCTTCTGACCTGCTCACCTTGGACATCCCCTGTCCTTCCCACCTGGTACCCAGCACAGCAGAGGCTTAGTCTATGTCAGCTACAAGCTGGGGACTCTGCTTTACCAGATTATTAATACATCCTTAAACTTCCTAAAAAAAGAGATCTGGAGTTAAATATTTGATTCTAAATTTTACAATGAAAAAGATGAAATGGCGCTAACGATATGGCACAACTGGTCATTTTCTTCAGAATGAAAACAAAACGCCCACAGGCCTTCAGCTGTCCAGATACAAGCACCCTGCTTCACTGGGGAGCAGCAAGGGCCCTCCTGTCCTCGCATCATCCTGTCCCCAGTCAGGTTACAGGGAGCATTACAAAACGGGGGCCTCTAAAAACCAGAAGGAAAACAGGAAAGGACTCTCAAGGTGATTGGGAGCCCATACGTTTTCGGGCATCTGGGGGTGGGCACACAGGCACATGGCAGGGGATTAACTGGGCTCAGTGTGACCCAGACATGAGAACCCCACTGAGCACCTGAAACAAGACGAGCGCTGCTGGGAATCTGCTGAACGAATGAACAAACGCAGGAACCAACGTTCCAAGGCAAGATGGGCAATGGCCAAACCTGGCCAGGAGTGGGATTTCTGGTTTCCTCTTAGGAACTCTCTGTCCTTAACAGGGCAACAAAGAAAGGCCTTTTCACAGGGGTGAGTGCCCCATCAATAGGCAGAGGGGAATCCTCTCAGCAACACGATTCTACAACCGGCCCACACAATCTCAGCAAAACCCTGAGAACCTGCACGGCCCAGGCACTCACACTCCCTGGGGCCTCTGAAGGTTCTGACCACAGGGGACTGACCAGCCATGCCTGGGCCACGAGGGCCCCAAGAGCTAGAGCTACATGATGGTCACAAGAGACATGCACACCAGTCATCCCAGACGGGATGGGCTCATGACTTAAACATCACAGCATGATTCAGAATACACCCCCACCCCACCCCCGGCATCCCCAGGTAATGCCTCTAGACTATTCTGTCGGATGGTCTCACCCCTAAGGTCTAACAGGGCCTCTAACACTGAAAAGTGACCCCGACGGTCTCACTGATACGGCTCTGAAAACCCAAGCAGAAATGGACAGCAAACGACGGCCTCTCCCACAGAAGGAAGGGGCTGCATTTTCATTTCTCTGCCAGAGCTCCCCATCTACACTTCAGGAAGAGAGAGAAATGTGTGCACCAACTCAGGCGCTGAGAAATCTCTAGGACTCACTCATTTTTAAGATCCTGCTCTCAATCTGACAAATGAAAACAGCGGAAGCTGCTGGAAAACTTAGGGCTCCCACGTGACATAAGCAGCTGCCAAATCCTCAAAAGGGAGCCTCAGAGAACACAGTGCTCCCCGTAATTAGGTTTAAGAATACACGGAAGAGACGTCCCGGCCACTGTTATTTCTACCCAATGACAGCAAATCCTAGGACCTCTTCTTACCAGGCCCAGGTGGAGGTGGCATCATGGGGACCGTGAAGAAAGCAGGTAGATGCCAAGCCGCAGCGCACACCACCTTCCGGTCAGAGCTTCTGCACCTAATGAATGTGCTATTTGTGAAAATTGTAAAACTTTAAATTTAGCAAATTTAAATATTAAAAACACTAAACTTATTTTATAATCTATAAATTTCATATATTTATATAATTTATAAATATCAAATACAATACAGATTAAATATTGAATTTTAATAGATTGAATTTTTAAAAATATATCTATTTGGGGAGAGAGGCAAGTACATTTCAAAAAAGAAAAAATAATTAATGGAATCCAAAATAGTTACTTCTCTCCAAGGGATCGTTATTTTTCCCCATTCCACCTGGAAGGGAAGAAGTTATTTTTCACTTTCCAGGAGACTAGGATTTCCCATACATAGGACCTAGCTTTCCAAGCCAGCTGGGGCAGCAGCACTTCCTTCCAGAACATTCCCTGCTATTGGAGGGGGTGGGATGAGTCCACCAGCAAGAAGGAATGTAGAACCGCACAGCAGGCAACGTGCATGGAACACTTCCTTTGTGTGCCGTGCTGACGTGAGCCACACGTACACACAAGCACACTCCAGCACACACACCCACATGTCACATCCAGGGCTAAGTGCTATAATTGATCCCAGTTTTTCAGATGAGGAAACTGAGGCACAGAGGTTACATAACTTGCTCAAGGTCACACACCTAGAAAATGGCAAAACTAGGATTCTGGCTCCTGGTGCCTCATTCTTAGCCAACAAGCTACATGGGCTTTTCAGAGTCAAAATGAATTATGACCCCCTTGAAAGGAGTTCACAATGTAGTTATTGCTATTTCTATATATAAGCCAACACAAAACAGCAACGCGGTATCAGTGTAAAATACGCAAACTAAGTGAGTACCTCTCTAGGACACGACTAAATGTGCACACGTGTGGAGGAAAACAGTGAACTTCACCAAGACCATAATTCCCAACCTACGCATCTATGAACAATCTAGTCTTCAAAGTCAGAGAGCACACTGGAGTCACAAGGCGAGTTAGCCGGTGAGCACTGGCCGGCGCTGACAGCAGCTGTGTCCAGCTGTCTGTGTGCCTGGCTGTCTCGGGGGAAGGGAAACAGACGAGGCAGTTAACTAGCGTGGAGTAAAGATGAGCTTAGGACCAAAGCATTGGGCTGAAATAACTCTCTTCTGCCCCAGCACACACTTTCCACCGAGGCCGCCTGTGAAAGTGTGCAGTAAGTGGAGAAGGGACTGAAATGCGCAGAGGCCAGTGCACTGCCCGGCTGAAAGGAGGGTGGGAAAACATGGCAGCTGCGCCTGAACGGCAGCCGTGGGCACGGCTCATCCCGTCCGGGCTCACAGTCCCGCTCTCAGCCCAGGGCATGGACGGGGAGCTTGGGACTTGAGCCCAGCCTCCGGGAGTCTGCAGCCACTCTCTCCCCAGCAGGGCAGGGACTCTCCCTGATGAGGCCTGAGGATGAGGGTTTGCGTAAGGACAACATTCCCAACAAGCTGCAGCTCAGCAGTGAGGGACGCGTGCCACGCACGGGGATGCTGCTTGCAGGTACAGCCAGCTGCACGCACTGATCTAGGCCCGCTGCACACGTCAGTACCAGCCAACATGGACATCACTGGCCCCCCTCCTAAGACAAGGAGCCAGGAGAAGCCAGCCTCGGTGCCTCCCTACGTGGCTTCAAGAGGCTGCCTGGGTCTGCTTTCACTGGCCCACGGAGAGCCATGGAAAAGATGTAGGAAGCTCACTTACCAAATTACGCAAGACTGGTCCAAATTGACCCGAGGGCACTTCCCAAGTTGCAGCTTCCAGAAGGGGATAGGGGGACCCAACCCCTCTGGACACCAGCATTCACACTCAGACCCCCGCCCCACCCCACTCCCACGGAGCTCGGGCCCAGCACTTCTCCTGCAGTCAGATCAAAGCCCCAATCCTGCCCAAAGATGCTCAGTTCTTAATATTTGAGCTCCTTTCCAATGACAATGCAGATTTCATCAATCCTCTGTGAATACATTTGATTGTCACTCTTCAGTCTTAGGCTGTGGGTCCACACACGGAAGCCCAGTCATGGGGCCAGCTCCCTGGGCTCTGACCTCTCTCATGTGCAAACCTCGAGTTGCCCCCACTCGGGTTACTGGCTGGTGTAACAATGACCAGGGGCTTTATAACATTATCTTCAATGGTGCTTTTATCCAAGGCAGTACTTTACATACAAACAATGGTCAAATTTCAGCCTCCTTAAAACACAGATCCAAGTGACACCACTAGCATCACTATATTAGAAAACCTAAATATCTGACAATATGGAATTCACCCAATGGTCTTCATTACACTTTCCTTCACTGAACAAACTTGATAAGTACACTGTATAGGGGGTCGTTTATTACTCTGAATACTGCAAGTCATTCCCAACAAGGAGTATCAATCCCTGTTCACCAAAATCTGAAGAACACTGATTACTGTGCTTTTCAGGCAGCGAGCTTTCTGGCTGCCGTCCTTCCGGGAAGAAAGCACGGCGGGGATTAGGAAAGGTAACGTCAGGACGCAGCACTCAGACTAGCTTTCTGAAACACACATATTGGGCTCGCACCAGGAATGAAATGGATCCATATATACTGCAAGGTAACAGCCACGGCTCGAGTTACATGAACACAGGGGCCTAAGCCAAAGGAAAAAAGATGACTCTGTTCTCCCCATTTATAATTTTAAGGTATAATGATCAACAATTTTAAAAGAAGTAATAAAACCAAAGATTATGACAAAATACAGGTTAAAGTAGTGAAAACAAAATACAAGGTTAACTTATACTTGTAGCTTCAGGATATAAGATATCCACCTGGGCAATGTATACCTCATAGTAATTACAAAAACAAGCACAACCACGGATGAGATGTTTCCAGCTTTAGGTCTCTTGCAAAACATATTATAGGTAAATAAAGTAAAGCAAAGACACAACGTTGGCCAGCATAGGTTAGCATTTGGTTTTGCGTCCTTCCTGCACCTTCTGGAGAATCCGCCCAGGTGCACAGTGAAACACCTATTTAAATGCATGAGGTAGACAGGACTTGGGGAGGAGAAATGACTTGTCAGGGTCGCCTTGCTAACCCTACGTGTTTGCAGCCAAGACTAAACCCACTCCACCAAATCAAGACGCTCCACTTCTCCACATGGCAATTTAAAAGGTTGCCGCAATAAACAGAAGAACATTCTTTCCTGCCCCCATCATTGTATTCCTCGCACACCTGAAATCAGTTTTTGAGTCAAAGCATTATCAGAAAGCATCAAAAGAGGAAAGACTGTAAGAAAATCAGATTAAGGTCATGCCGGGCCATCACCCTCCACCTGGAAACCCACAGGACAAATGGCATCAGTGCTGGGAGGGGCTTCATGTCCAAACAGGAGCCCAGGACGCACCACCTGTTGACAGCAGGAGAGGAGGCACGGATTAACTCCCACCAGCACCTTCCGGCTGGCAGCAGAACCTTACGTCCCAGATTAGGCAGCAGAACAAAATAGCATCCAAAAGTGGGGCTTAGAGGGGGGCAGGCCCGAGGACAGTCCAAAGAAATTCTAGACAAATGAATCTTCTTTTAAGTCTAGGAGAAATCAATTTCCTAGTCCGAGGAAAGGATTCTAGACCTTGAAAACTGAGCTAGGATTGAAGACCATCAAATTTCCCCCAGACAACCACCGCTGTGCCCCCCACCCCCGTGCTCAGGAACCCTCCTCCCAAGATGCCAGCCTATTCCAAAGTGGGTGGGGCTTTGCTTGTGAGAAATGACTTCCTAATTTTGAGTCAAAATCCCTTTCCCTTTAAGTTTCATTAGTCAGTGCTAACTACACTGTGTCGTTTTTACACCTGCTTCTCAAATGCAGGGAGGGAAGTCCCCCGTGTTCCCAGTGTTCTCTTCCAAATCAAAAAGCCCCGTGTCTTCTATGAACTTGGCTTCCAGAGTCTCCTGTGAACCAGATCAGGGAAGCGGAATAGGTACCTACTCGTAAATCCAAAAGAAAGCAGACCCTCAGAGAGTTGGGATTCTAGTCTGGAAACTGAAATAAGCAGAATTCTATGGAATACCCAAGTGTCCTGGAGCTACTGATGAGCTGCGTGGCACCAGAGGAGAGAGAGCCAGCATTGCACAGGCCACTAGCAGCACAAGCAACCGTGCCCATTGCTAAAGGCAGTAGGACTTAAGTGGCAGGAAAGCAAGTTACAAATATGCATCCTTAAGATCAAAATCCTGTTTTGCGTATTTCACAGAACTGGTTTTGCGTTTTGAGCTAATTGGGGCACGAAGGCAAAAACTGGATAGATATCCCTCCCTCATCACCACCAACAGAAGTGGCATCAGACTAGTTCTGATCTTGTGCAAGAATGAGAGAGGGCAGGGGCGGTGCCTGAAAGGCTGGTGGCATTGTTTACAGAGTCAGGCCTCAAGTGTCTGACAGTCAGAAGACGGGCTCAAAGAAGCCCTTGCAACGACAGGCACAGACAGCAAGAGGGAACACAAGATTCCCTTTGACAACCATCTCAAACAAATGAACATCCACTCAAACGAATTTGTATTCTGCTGGTCCCCAAAGGCGGTCCACTGAACAAAGGAGCGTTCCTGTGTGTTGACCAAAACAACCAACGCATTACATCATGTAGAATCTTCACTCTAAGGATCGCACCAGGAATGGATTTTCTTAGCCATTTCCAACAAAGGACAGTACAGGAAGCAACCATGGTTTTCCCTTTCACTCCCGCACGTCAAAATGCACATCGTAAAATTATCTTCATGTGTTAGATAAGGAGAAGGCGAAATGATCCCTCTGCAAGCCTCTCACTGGTACGCCCTGTTACTGAATGAGTGAGCAGACTATTCCCGTCCTCTGAGCCAGGGAAGCTTACTCTTTGGTGAGCTGTGTCTTTAGATCTGTTAGTGATGTTACAATTGAAAATCAAGTAGGAAAATAACAATAATAAGAGATTGTAAGAAAATAAAGAGCCAAGACTCTCTTTGAATTAAAACTAGCCGAATGAATATGCATGCACTAACATTTTTTAAATGACAGGAACATCTACATTAATGCTTTAAGTTAACAGGAGAAAAGAGAACAGAGATGAATACATGTATCAACTTAAACCTATAAAAAGAAACAGAATTCTAAAGCTGTCACCTACAAAAACAAGTAAAAATCAACACCACAGTAGATTCTAATTTGGACTCAATGAAACCTAAGCCAAAACAATCGTGGGCAGATGGTACTTCTTTCAAAATAATGAAAAGACAATAATCTCTCCTCTTTTTGCTAATCTGTTGACCTTAATACCAATTCTGCTCTTAATCACCTGGCGATATCACCACAGCTGAACATGCTTTATCTCCATCAGGAGACTACTCGCAACAAAAAAAACCTTTTCTTTCATTATTTTACTCACTGTGACATCATTTTAAATTAATGTAACTGTTTCAGATCATTACAAACAAAAATTTACACTAGCCTAAAGGAGAATTCCTATTAGAAACAAAAGCCTTATGCTAAAAATATATTTTTTCTCAGGGAGGAAAAAAATAAAAAAGCTCATTGTGGAAATAGTAACATCCTGTTTTATGCTTAGTGTTGGCCTTAGTCACATAGATTTAGAGAACAGAAATGAGTTCGTAGCAGTTAACTCTAGAAATCCCAACCAACTTGCTGGTGGAGAGTCTTCTCTACCTGGTAAACTCCTACTGATCCTGCAAGATCCAGCTCATTTACCCCATTGTGAGGCTTTCATTAATTCTTTCCCATTAACTCAAGAACATTTGCTCTCTCTTCTGTGTCACTCTAGCTTTTTTTTTTCCACTAATTCTGCCCACAAAAATTTACAAAGAGTCCAGTGCCAAACACAGTGCCCTAAACTCTGCGGTACATAGAGAAATAATACATACTCCATGCCCAGGAAGGACTGTTAGAATTGGCAGACATGTAAAAGAGGCTGTCACTGCACACAGGGATCAGTGCTCTAATGGAGATACACTGTGCAGGGAAATACAGTCATATCTTCCCCCAGGTACCCCGTGAGGTTATGATTCACTGGAACTTTTCCATCTCCCCCAGCAGCTATTGACCTCTAAAGACAAGAACTGTGCTTTAGCTAGCTCCAGCTCCCTGCTGCCTACTAAATGCAGAACACACCAGAGAAACTCGATAAGTGTTTGTTAATGCATTAGAAAATCAGTAAGATGACTTTAAAAAAAAATATTTCCAGTGCTTTATAATTGGGCCTTACACTTCCAAACAAAGGTATTTGCTAATTATATAAGCAAACTATTTGCTGCAATGTGCCTGTTAAAACTGGAGGACCTCTGCAGCAGATGTACTTCTGAATACAGGATATTCCAGCCGGGCTCATCATGAAGAAAGATTAGATAATGGGTGACCTCTGCTGAAACTTGGGCTCCAACCCGAGGAAATAAACACATCAAGACAGAGCTGAGCCCCCAGTGGTTGCTTGAAAGGTTCCCTGGCTGACTTTCAGGCCAGATCTTTCTTGTACTCCAGTGTAACAGCTCTATCTCCAGGAGAGCCACTTAAGCCCACAAAAACAATGGCGACTTTCCTAAATTGCTATCTGGAGTCACTTATAAAAAAGCAAGTGAACTCTATCTAGGACTTTTTTTTTTTTTTTTTTTTTTGAGACAGGGTCTTGCTCTGTTGCCCAGGCTAGAGTACAATGGCATCATCATAGTTCACTGCAGCCTCAAACTCCTGGGCTCAAGTCATCCTCCTGCCTCAGCCTCCCGAGTAGCTGGGACTACAGGTGCATGCCACCACACCCGGCGAATTTTTATTTTTTGTAGAGACAGGGTCTCACTATTGTCCAGGCTGGTCTCCAACTCCTGGGCTTAAGTGATCTTCCTGCCTGGGCCTCCCAAAGTGCTAGAATTGCAGGCCTGAGCCACCACCCCTGGAGGAATTGTTTATTTTTAATAACAAAAGAGTCAGCATGTGTCAGTTCAAAATGTTTCAAATGAGAAATGAAGTTACATAGTTTCTTTACAACTTACATATCCTTTTCAGTAACAAGTCAAGTTTAAAAATAAAAATGTATCAAGTTATTTCAGTAATTTTATTTCATCTAATTGCTGTTTCCTCATTTTCTCCACTGAAGGTTTTATTGTAAACTATATATTTATATATTTTTTTTTAAAAAAGTCCACCACCCTACATTAATTGAGTGATACAAATCAAGGGAGTTGAAAATTAAAGAACGAAGCCACTCATAAAATGTGCTGTCAAAAATCAGTTGTAAATTATTAATTTAAAGTTAACCTCAGTAAGAGGTACCAATGAATCACTTTATTGCTGTAATCAATCCTCCCAGACAGCAAGAGAATACCCTAAAGACAGGGAAAGCTCTGGACTGGCATTGCTGGTATTGGCTTCACTCACCCAGTGGCTGGTTCCAAGAGTGTTAGCTGGCCAGTTCAGACAGCATCCACTGGGATACAGAGAACATGCGCTATGGGAAAGTGACACCCTACGATATCATTAATCATTTATTATGTGATCTGTTCTTGTATTAAATTATACTTGTGTCAACAGACTCTGCCATAATACATGTGTATCGGGTCACACGAAACTGCCCTTGATCTGACACCAGGTCTTTCTGAAATGTTTGCTGGTTCGCTAATAATTGTGAGCCTTACAGAGAGGGATCAGCCCTGGAACCCTGGGGGGGGCGACTGTTACTCATTAGGGGGAAGAACTGGGAAGAGCCTAAGTAGACAAGTTCCAACAAGGATTAGAATGTACAAGAGAATCATTCTACAAAGGTAGTTGTTTCAATCCTTTCTCCCTAAATGCCTTGAGTTAGGAATACAAGAAAACCAAAGGTGCACAACCATGGGAGCCTGTGGCTGGGCATGGTAATCCCAGTTCCTTGAGAGGCCAAGGACAGAGGATTCTTTGAGGCTAGAAGTTTGAGACCAGCCTGGGCAACACAGAAAGACCCATCTCTACAAAAGAAATAAGAAAAATTAGCCCACCATGGTAGTACACACCTGTAGTCCCAGCTACTTGGGAGGCTGAGGCAAGAGGACTGCTTGAGCCCAGGAGTTTGACACTGCAGTCAATTATAATATAATCACGCCACTGCACTCCAGGCAACAGAGTGAGACTCTGTCTCAAAAAAAGAAAAAGACTCTAGCTATGTTGCTTCCCTATGCTAACAGAGATACCTTGTCTAAGACTAAGCATTTAACTTTAACAAGCCAAATAGACTATTTCACGTAATAATAGCTGTTCTAAAAGACAGAAAGATTCTAACAAAGAAAACCTGCTCAAGCTGATGTCACTTCTAATTTCCTTTATATTTTCAAGAACTCCAAATTTTAAAACATTATGGCCAAGATTTAAGGAAAGCCAGTGATGCTCCCCAGGATGTGTATCATGTTTCAGGTCTATAACTCCTTATCTGTAATTCTGAACTCCCAAAAGGTCTGAGAATGTTTGGCAAATTCTTTTGGTGACAAAACTAGACTTGAACTGGCATGAGGCTATTTTTAATCACTATTTATTTCACTGAGTGTAAATATCCCAGGCTTTGCTGCAAAATTCTAGTGTGTAATTACAGGGTGCTGCCCAACCTCACAAGTGCTATTCTACAACACACACCATCTCACCCTCCTAAAATCCAAAATTTCTGAGTCCTGCAAACCCACCTGGCCCCAGTGGTCTGGGCGGTGCTTTGTGGACCTGTACCCCTGGACATTTATAGGGAAACCAACCTCGGGCTCCACTGCACCTGAATGTTACCTCAGAGACTTTTATAAAAATTCAAAACCTCATTTAAATAGGACCTAAATTCTGAATAATTTATGTCCTAGGAAGCAAATACATAAAAACTGAAGGAGTATAATCAAATGAGAAGTTGTAAAAGCTGTGGGACTGCACCTTTTACCTGTAACAGATACTGCTCTTATCAAAATCCTACAAACACTGACATTTCAGACATTGTAGCCAAAAACAAAGATTTTATCCAGGTAAAACATATAGCTGTTTTTGTGTGATTACCTGGAACTTCAGAATAAAGTGAGGCCCTAGAGTTCTGACCCTGGGTGCTGTAACCTAGTTCATCAAATTTCCATTTTTCTGCACAACCCACAATGCTAGTAGTATTGTTATGTCTCAGACCAAAGTAATTCAGCCCTGAGAACGAATGACCACAGAGACAAATAAACCAAGCATTACTATCACCATTACTACTATTATTTTATACAGCCCTAGAGAGAAAAATGCCAGCACACTTCACACCTTTACTATTCCAAATCTACTATCAATCTGTTCGACCAGAGACTACTCCAACCCCAAATGCTTTCAACTCGCATCAGTAGGTGCCATGGTGCAACTCGCTCGTTGTAAACCGTGTCTGTGGATGGCTCTCCATGATGTGTACTTGTCTGGAACCCAGGCAGCTAATTACTATTTTCTACCAAGTCCACAAGAACAAAGATGCAAGCCTGTTATTAGAGGGAGAACTGGGACTTTGAGATTGGAACTTCCTCTGATCACAAATGATGACAGGGGCAACTCTGTGCAAACCAAATATTTTAACAAAATAACTCACGTCATTTTGTAATATTTTCAAAGCATGCAGGAAGGGATGGGATGATGGCTGGAGTCAAACACAGTGCCTTCTAAAATAAGTGCTCCAAAGCAGGTTAAAACAAGATGTGCATGGCAAGCTAAACCAGCACAAGCCTGTCAACAGGTAACTTCATAGCCTCACTGGTAAAAAGAAAAATTCAGATTTTAACATTACTGCACATTCAACTGCTTGGTTTCAACCATTCTCTTTCACATTCTGACGATCATTAGAAGCACACTGGAACAAGACCATTTTGTCTTCAGTTTACCTTAAAAATAAGGGCAGTGATTTCTTTGCACTGGTTGGTTTTAACATAAATAGGGCAGTCAGCTAACTTGTTAAATCCCCTTGGGAAGAATCCTCTCTCCAGGGGTGGTTAAATAGCAGGTGAGAACTGCTAATCAAAAGCCTGAAACCCTGCTTCAACTACCTACTCAGCAGCAGAGTTGGGTCGTTAGGGTAAGAAATATGGTTAATGATTTTTCGGTGGTAAAATACATGGCCACACTTCTGTGGCTACAATCTCTTTAAGCATACCCCCCCCCCCCATGTGAGCAGGATGTAAGATCTAGGCCCATGCCCGCCCCCAGCCTTTTTCCTTTGGGGTGATGCGGAGAGACGGGGGCCATGTTTTGCAGTTTCTGGAGGCTCTAATCACCAAATGCTACCAGAAGGTTAACTGATTCCTGCAGGAGAATATCGTAACAGCCTCTGGAACCTTCCCTGCAAGGTCCCTGTCAGAGGACACAAGAGAACAGGGAACTGAGATTTCAGAATGGGCAGCGGTGCTGTGATTCTCCTGCCTGTCTGCTGGCACACATTACTAGGAAACAGAATTCTCTCCCAGACGTGTTTTCCTCATGAAGATACCACCTGGCAGGGAAGCTGTGGGGAGAAAGGCCTATTCCCTGCCCCTCGCTCCCCATCCCCACCGCAGTGAACTGTCTTTGCCGTGGGCTGAGGCCACACCACAGCACTCACGGACAGTAGCGCCAGGAGGGAGACTGGACTTGGGCAGGAAGAGAAACCAGGATGAATGCTGGCTTCTCCCCACCAGGCAGCTGCACCTGTACCGCAGCTTCCGGACCCAAGACCGGCTCCCTGGAGCTGCCCCGAGCTCACGGGCCTGCTTCTGGAGAAGGCTGAGCCAGCACCTGCGGGGGACAGGCACAGTCTGGCAAGCCACCTCTGCCAGTCAAGCTCGCCACAGCAGAGGTGACGGCGGACCCAAGGGGCACCACCGCACACGGCGGGGGACGGGGGGCGGGGGACGGGGGGCGGGGGGCGGGGGGCGGGGGGGGGTGTGCCAGGAGCAGCGAGGAACTTCAAGATCGCTGCGCATCGCTGGGGAAAGCCGCAGTACCGAGCTCACACCCATCGGGGCCACTTGTGACCTGGGAGGGCGTGTCCCTTAAATGCTCCCAAGCCCCAGCGTGCCCTGACGAGTAGGCGCCCGTGGAGCTGGGCAAGTGCCCACCTCTTCCCTCCCCAGGGCCCACCGGCCGCGCTGCCCACCTCTGCGCGGGGACCCGTCGATGCTCTCGGCACTGGACGAGTGCGTATCAGCCGGGGCACGCCGCAGGCTGAAGTAGCCGCGTGGCCGCGAAGCGCCGCTCCGAGGGGAGGGCCCGCTGCCGGGCACGCCGTCCCTGCGCGCGAAGATGCCGCTGAAGAAGCGCAGCAGCCGGTGCTCCGAGGCCCCGCCGGAGCCGGCGGCCGCGGCCCGGGCGCGCTCCAGCCGCTGCAGGTCGCTGTTGTCCAGCGTGCGGTTCTTGCTCTTGCTGCGCTCCCAGCGCTCCAGGTCCGAGAGCGCGTCGTTCTTGCTGAGCACCTCGCCCACGTCCAGAGTGTTGCGCTTCTCCGAGGCTGGCTGCGCGGCAGCCGCAGGCTCCACGGCGGCCCCGGGGCCAGCCGCGGCCTCGTCGCCCGGAGCGCAGGCCAGTCTCCCGGAGCTGCTGTGGCGCCTCCCCCCGCCCAGCGCCGGGCCTCGCGGCGCCTCGGACTCACTCCAGTGCCTGAAGCTGAGGCTTCGCCGCAGGGGCGCGGCCCGGGGCCCCTCCATGTCGGGGCTGCCTGGCGCGGGCGAGGCGCGTCCCTCCTCCATAGCCGGGGGACTGCCGGCCAGGTCCCTGGGCTCCCGGCCGCGTGCGCACGGCCGGAGCCGCCCAAGCTCCAGCTGCCCGGTGCTGCGCGTGCGGAAAGTGCGGAAGTCCCAGGCGTGGAGCTGGCGACCCTCCGGGTCCTCAGAGTCCGATGCCTCCTCGGCCTCCTCCTCCAGCCGCCCGGGCGCGTCGGGGGAGCGCGCGGGCCGGGGCCGCCGAGCTGGACGCAGGTCGGTGCCTCCGGGGCCTGGCACTGCCAGCTGCTCCTTCCTGACCATGGTCACGGAAATGCGGTAGACAGTCTTCCTGGGGGGCGTCCCGCGCGGCATCGCGTCTGCAGGCGGCGACGCGGGCTCGCCGCTGCCGTCCAACAAGTACATGTCGCCCGGGGTCGTGGCCGCAGCCACCGCGCCGCCCACTGTAGTCCCGCCGCATCCAGCAAGCCCGCGACCGAGCCGGTCGCGGTGCAAGACGGGGACAGCAGGCGGGCCGGGAATGTGGCCCACGCCCCCCACTCGCAGCAAGGACGGCGCTCAGGCAGCGAGGACGGCGCCCCTGGCACCCGCCGGCCCGTGCGCCGCGCGACCCGAGTGCCAGGGTCTGGGCACGGGGCGCCAAGCCATGGGCCGGCGGGGCTGGGGCCAGGTGGGGAGGCGGGTGGGCGGGCGGGCAGTCAGGCGCTGGGGCGGTCTCGCCGGCAGGTGCGGCTGCGGCGCGCAGGGTCCAGGGCGGGCGGCGGCGCCCGCGGCTTCATTGTCTACGGTGCGGGGCCCGTTTGCATCTTCGGGCCCTTCCTGCACAGTTCGGCGGTTCCGCAGCCTCCGCCACCCTCCGGGCCAGGGACGCGCGGGCAGCTGTGCCGGCTGCGGCCGAGGGGCGGGCGGGCGGTGGTTTAAAATGGAAATACGCGCCGGGGCGGGGCGGGGCGGGGCGGGGCAGGACGGACGGGCGGGGGCCGACGTGCCGGGACCGCGGGCCGCGCGCCCAGCCCGGCCGGCCGAGTCCCGGGAGCGCGGCGGCGGCGGCGAGCGCGACCGGCGGGCAGGCCCAAGCGCCGTGATGGATCGCCGGTGCGCGGACCGGAGCCTCCAGGGGCCTAGCCAGGCGCCCGCCTGCACCCTAAGCCTACACACACTCCAAGGCCTGGCCTGCAAAAGCAAAACAAGGGGCATCTATCACCTGCTGCAGGTTTAGCAGGGGCATTTTTCCTAACTATGCAGCCTTGAAGATGCAACTCAAACAAATGACTCATTTAAAAAACAAGGTATCTTTGGTACCTGTTCCCCCCAACTTCACATAGGAACACGTGGCCTTCCAGGAAGACAAGAACAAAGAAGGGACGCGATATCGGGTGCCCTGCATGCCAATCAATGCCTTCCCAGGGGAGGACCACAGTTTCTCTCCTAAGATAATTTATCAGGGGTATTTTCCCAATGTGTGGGGAAAGGTTCCTTCCGGATAAGCACTTGCTACCCATGGCAGCAGGCAGGAAAATACAACGGTTAAGTGCAGGAGGATAGACTTGCTCGTCCAAGCCAGGCTTGTCCACTTACTAACCCACTTGTTTTCCAATCTGTAAGACAGGGATAAAGATAACAGCACCTAAACTTTAACCGTTCTTAGTAAGAGAAAATCAGTTAAAATACTACATGCCAGGCATTCTGTGTAAGTACTAAATAGTCACCATTTGTAATGAAAGGTGAATTTCTTTTCCATCAAATTTCCCCACTTGCTACCTCTATGACCCTGGCATGTCCTGGTCTTGGATATTATCTGATGCAGAACAATCCTTGTACATAAGTTGATCAACATATTGGCTCCTCATGCTGTCCCGAACATAGATGTGCTGTTTCAGAGTTTGCTTGACTAAAAGTTTCAGAAGGAAAATATAATAAATACAATGTCCACTAATCAAGCCAGATGCTTACATGGCCTTTTCCAGGCCTGGAACTGCCAAAGATTGCCGAAGGCTGCTTCCAGGCACGGTGCTGGCAGCCACCGTTTGCAGGCAGAGACGGTCAAGTGCCAGTTCTCCCTCCTTTAATCTCGTAACAAATATTATAGGGTACCCTGTGTGCACGGCACAGAAAGTGGCACAAAGATGAATCAGGTAAGGTCTCTTGAAAGAGGTTATAGCCTGGGAATTCTGGATTTTACCTCTGAGTAAAATTAAATATTCAGAAATAAATCAGACTGATAGGTGATTCATTTTTTATTTTTTAGAAATGCTTTAAAACACACCTGACCACCCTCAGTGGCCTCCACCTCAACAACATGATGTCCACCAGCACAGGGTCACAAGCTCAGTCCACCTGCTCCTCAAACTTCAGGGCTTTGGGAATGTATGGTATGTTCTCATTGAAAGGAGGAGTCCCACGACAGAACCGTCTTACCTTTGGAGTTTCAATAAAGAAGCCCTCTTTGATGAGACTCAAGAACCACCAACTTCTAAAATCATCTATCAGAGTGACATTTCTACAGCCCCTTGGGTTAGGGGGATGTAGATGCTCAGAGAGGGTGGGTGCTTGCCCCAAGGCTACACAGCCCATCAGTGAGAGCGAAACCTGGGGTCTTGGGGGTCACACTGCCTGTGCCCATTCCCGTAAGCATCAGCATTCTGCTTTGTTGACAATGAAGAGCAAAGCAAATAAGTGAATATTACTTAACTCGACGCTGGTCAAGCACAAATGATATCCCGTCACTACCAGGTAACCTTCTTAGCAAATTTGCACTGATTATTCATTCTCCTATTGGTCCATGTATACATCAAATATATATTGTGTATTTACTAAAATGCTATACAGTGACAAGGCAGGGTCTCTGTCCTCAAAGAATGCACAAACTCTCAAAAAACCACTAAAGGCTGTAATTTTACTATAAAAAGACTAACGGAGATAAAAGCATTTGGTGACAATCCCAGAGATGGCTAGAGTGCCCAGCATTCTGTCTAATGAACGAGCACCAATAAAATTTGGCAAAAGCCTAAAACTTTACAGCTGAAGCTGTACAGACTTAAAGGTCACCAGGTCTGTAAGCTGAGAAATGGAAACTCAGCCCCATGTGGAGACAGAGATCTTTGCTGGGGGCAATGGCGGGACCAGACCCAGGCCTCCTTAACTTAGCTGGGGGTCCAGTCTCCCTATCTGAGACTACAGCAACTTTCAAATACTGAGATAGACTCTAATAGGAAAGTAACTGGTCTATAATTAAGATATGTAAATTTATCTTGTTATCCGAGGCACTCACAGAGCCCAAACTTAAAAAAAAATAAAACAGCATTCCTTTAGAACTCAATCACTGGACTGTTAGTATCTCCTGACTGCTGTACCTTTGTCTAAAATCCATCCCAGGTTTTGTGCTTTGCCATACGAGGATGCAGGCTGCAGAGTAGAAGAATCCATTTGATCTACCTTAGATGACACTGAATCTTCCAGGGAACCTCTTTCAGGCATAGCCAGTGTGTTTGTCATCTTTCAGCACTCTCCGCCTCAGAAGGAAGCACTTACTTTCCACGCCAATCACAATGATTCCGAGTCAGGCCTGATTGTCAGGGTTGAAAACCCTGGTGGCAGAAAACTGCCTCTCCCCACTGCCCTGGAGACATGGGCTCTACCATGCAAAGGAGACACATGCCCCAGAACCTATCACTCCAAAATCCAAATCCCTTTACAAAGCCAGCCCTGCCTTTTCTAAAAAAGAAAAAAATAATACTATCAATCTTCAGGTGGCATTAAGCTTTTGTTTTCCTGTGGCTCTTAAAACTGACCCCATTAGACCATCGTTTCGTGAATTTTTCCATGCCATGGAGTGTATCACCATTATGGCTTTAAACAAACAAAAAGCCTGTGGCTGATCTCACTGCTACATCAGAACCAAGCAGCAGCCAGGCAGTGCCTCCGTGCTGCAGGGCCTCCCACCGCCCTCCAGGGAAGGACTGCAGAGGTGGGTGCAGGGTCAGTCCCCCCCCACCCCCATCGACCCACCTCCGCAGCTGGCTTCGCTCCCTTAGTTCCAAGTTTATGAGATCCTTTGGCCACCCTCCCACGACTCCTCCATCCTGGACCATTTCTAGCTACCCATAAATCAAACATGCTCTATGAGAATATTATTTCACAAGTGTTACTAGAGCTGATAAGCCTTATTTAAAGGAAACTTCTGGTAGTCAGTCAGCAGAGCCATCTGCTATGAAGGCTGACTTTCCAAATAACAGAACTTGACAGCTAGTAATCACGTTCCCGGTATCTTGCTAAGAACCACATCTGCTGACAACCGAAACTAGCCAACCACTGATCCTGCCCTGGCCCAACCATGCCACCCAGGAGCCAACCGGGAAGCCCGCCGGGGGTACTCCAAAGGCTCCTTCTGGTGGCCAGTTGACTGACAGACACAGGTAAGAACCAAAAAGACACCACAGTTATGTTTTATTAATAATTTTATATTTTACCTTTTCGAGTGAGACTCAAATCGGGTCATTCAGCTTGAGATGGTTTCTGATCTACGATTTATCACGATACGCAGCTTCTACACACTGACAACTCTGCGCTCCTGCCTGAGACACTCCAGTCTAACTCACTGGGGACCCCATTTTTCTTATTTTAAAAGCTGAAGATTAAAAGTGGAGCTATAAAAGAGATGAGGACTTGACCCTCATCTGCCAGGCGAGGAAGGACAAGTATACTCTGTCCCCCCAGGGCAGGATGACTCTGCTGTCCTTCTGACCCAGCAAGGAGACAGACCCCAGAAGGTCCTCTGAACACCTGCATCCTTCCTCTGCTTTTCCCCAAGGACCAATGAGGAACGCAAGCCCTGCCAACAGAGCGCTGGAGCGGTGGCGTGCGTGAGAACACACTACACACAGGCATGAGGCCACGAGGGAGCGCCTACCCTCCACGCTCTTTTCATCTGTAACAGGGGGCTCCACGATGTCATCTATTTAATGGGCAGCACTATTTACATCACCTTTTAGACATTGAACAATAAAGATAACAGGTCAGGACTACTTATCAAAACTGAATGCGGTATGACCTTGAAGAGAGGGTGTCTTCATGCAGAGCCTATCTTCAGGCATCCGCGGATCTAGGAGGGGTTAGCCGGGTGCCCTTGCAGGCAGGGCAGGCAGGGAGTGGGGGGACCCACTGCTTCAGCCCCCCAGCGGTACCCTGAGTCTAGCTCAGGATCCGGCCATCAGAGGGCTCCTCTGGGAGGCCCTCCCACGAATTCCTAGATGACAGATAAATGCTACATGGTGTTGACAATCAGCAAACACACCTGTGTAGAGCAGCAGTGTGAGGCCCTCACACTTTACCTGCAGAGGATTCGTCTGCGAGGCAAAGCAGGAATGTGAATCCTGATGTTTCGTTGACTTCAGCATTTCAACAAGAAGCCCGCCCGCATTTACCATTTTCTGGTGTCCAGCAGGTAAGCGGGAGTGTGAAGCACCAACCATGCCCAGATCTCTCTGTTCACGGATAAGGGGGAGCTGGCGGGGAGCAGGGTGGTTGGGGATTGACCGTGCCATAAAATAAAGAAGAAAGGGTTACACGTGGTAAGAAGGAGGCAAAAAAGGGAGTGTTTGGGAGCAGGCTGCCTCACCCTCAGTGCTGTTGACGTTTGGGGCTGGATAATTCTTTGCGGGGGGCTCTGTCCTGTGCACCGTGGGACGTCCAGCAGCATCTACCCACTAGATGCCGGTAGCATCCTCCCCAGTTGTGACAACCAAAAATGTCTCCAGACTTTGCCAAATGCTCCCTGGGGGGCAAGACTGCCACAGATGGAGGAGAACGCCTGCTCCAAAGGCACCGTCAAAATATGAGAATGAAAGGCATTTACCCAATTTTTGATTTTACTATTTCTTTAAATTCAACCATCCACTCCCGCCTCTGTATAAACTAATGAAAAGCTCCAGAAGGCCTCTCCGTAAGAGGAGAAGCAATTATTTCCAGTAATCCTTCCCAAAATAGAAAGAACAGCAAGAGTTATAGATGAGGCCACCTGTCAGTCCTCATTCTGAGACAGACAAGTCATGGGTGAAAATTATTTTAAATGAGCCAACATCATGGACATGATCAAAAAGCTGGAAGTGTGGTGTAAAATGCCTACCTCTAAAGCAACGCTGCATTAGTTTTAAACAGAAAATATGTAAGGGAGGTACGTGAAGGTGCCATGTGACACCGGTGAAGGAGAGAAAGGCCAACACCGACCGGCAACAAGAGCACCCAAGACCAAGTGGCAGCTCAGCCAGGTCTCCCGGCTTGCCCATGGACCCGTGGGCGT
The DNA here is from genome assembly GCF_041146395.1 of Eulemur rufifrons. NCBI lineage: Eukaryota > Metazoa > Chordata > Mammalia > Primates > Lemuridae > Eulemur > Eulemur rufifrons. Next base: position 4,650,939 of record NC_090983.1, read on the forward strand.
GGTCCTGCCCACATCTGCTCCCATGTTACTCCCGCACCCGCCCAAGGTCACGGTGGCATCACTCACACAGACTGCACCTCTGTGAAGGGGAAACGCCAAGTCACAGAGGAAGAGACTTTAGTCTGACGCTTGCATGAGCAACAAGAGAGACGTCGTCCCGCCACACAGCCTGGTAAGGATGCGCCAACAGAAGTGTCTCCCCCTGCGCTGAAACTCCACATCCTCTTCAGCGGGTCCATGAGAAGTCAGTCTAAGTCTTGGCTTTAAAATATGCCAGTAAGTGTCCATTGCGAATAGATTCTCACTCCCAAAGGAAAATGTCAGAAATTCCTTGGTGTTTTTTCTTGGTAAGTGTCAGACAAAAGTGACTTAAGATATTAAAATCAGTTCTATTAACCATCACTTTACGGAAATAAATACCAGCACTTAGCAGCCACATTACACACCATGGCAGCTCCCACGTACAGCCCCTCACTGGGTGCCGGGCACTGGCCACAGCCAGAGTGTCCCCAAAGAATGCCTCCCTTCCTCCACCCAGCCTTCGACCTCAACCCAGGGAAGATTCAGGAATTGGAGGGAATTGGTCAAGGGTAACACACAATTTTGCATCTGTCCTTTAGACAGCTGCAAAGCAGCCCCAGAGTTTGCATGTAGAAAAGCCATGAAATTCCCATGAATTACCTAATATTCCTCGTCTTCCAGTGCGTGGGGACCAGGCTTATCTGGTAACATTTCCCTCTGCAGGATTTGATGGAGGGGTCTCTTCTGATAATCACATCTACACGATCGTCCCCACACAGACATTCCTGTCAAAGCACAGGGGAGGAAGAGCCTGGTCCGGGTTCTCCTGACAGTCTCCCGGAGTAGAAACTAATACCACGGACTGTCAGAGAACAATGACTTTAAGTGTGTTTGACAACATCTCGCTGTTTACCAAGCTTTTCTTTAGATTCACTGACCCCAAAGATTTAGGAAATCCAAGACTTACAGGAAAATCAAAAATCAAGGCCACAAATGCTGCCCTGGGAATCTTTATGTGCCTCGTTACAGCAGCTGGAAAAGCATATTGTTACATCGCTGTCACTTCCGCATCCATTCGGGATTTAGGTTGCAGAGATATCTGAAAATCTTTTATCTGTGCCCAGGAGACTCAAATATGTGATTTTTTTCCCCCCTCTAAATGTCAAAAACAAAATGTCTACAATGCCTGTTCAAAGCCCAACCCCACCCTCCTTTCCTGTCTCAGCGCAGGGAGGCACGTGATCGCTCCCCTGCCTCTAGGAGCCAGCCTGTCACCTGCTCGGTGTTCCCCAGGCTGGGGATAAACACACCATGCGATGCTGGTGCCACGGCGCTCGGCAGCTCCAATCTGCATAGGAGCTTTTGGGAAAGAAGCGAGCCGGGGCCCCAGGATCACATCTGACACACAGTAAATGGAATAAAACCTCCGTGTCTTCTCCCCCGCTCGCCACACACTGGTCAGCGGCTGCAAGCGTGCAGAGAGCAGGGTGCGGTGTTCCTGCAGCCAGACGAGGTTGGGGTGGGGGACACAGGCTCAGTCTGAAGCCCAGGCAACCCCCGCAGCTGCTGGGCACGTTCACCTAGCGATGTTGCTGGGCTATCTTTGCCTCCTTTCAAAATCACAACCAACCCCAGCATCGTCCACCAAGCGGGGTACAACGAACTCAGCTGTGATGGCCACAAAGTTCGCAGTACTTCAAAGTCTGCACAGAGCCTCCCCTCCAAGGCTGCGTTCTGCCCCTAGGAGTGTGGTTTGAAGGTGGTGACCTGGTTGGTCACATACCAAGACAAAACTGTCCAAATCTGGAAATGGGTCAACTGCTAATCTCCCCGCTCTGAGCACGGTCAGTGGATCGGGGCAGTCTGAAAAGACTCTAAACTAGAAAGCCCTGTCACGATGTAAGATGTTGCTACTTGGCTTAGCAATGAGCGAATGCACAAAGCCAGGGCTCTGTGCCATCGCCCCAGTTCCCTTCTTTCCTGGTTACCCCCCTTCTCAGCCACACCTGCCTTGACTCCAGTGGTCTTTTCTCACCAAGTTCCTAGGGCCTCCTCCCACTGCCACACCCTGACTTACCCAGGACTGACGTCACCCCGCAGTCTTGGCCTCCAACAGCCCGTTCTCTGCCCACAAGCTCCCTGGCTGGCCGTCCTTTCTTTCCAGAACCTCCCTTACAGCTGTTGGAAGGCTCACTCTCAAGCATCTTTTCCATTCCAATCCCGGTCCGCCTCCTGGCTCTTCCTTTTCTGTCCAGCAAAGACCGAGGGATGTCCCTGTCTACTACAGACACCCCACCCATCCCAGCTCCTCTAAGCCCCGACACCTGGGCATGACCCGAAGCTGGGTCCATCCAACCTCCGGCCTACTGGATCAGTGCTCGACACACACAGTCCGTGGATCCACAGCACGGCCACCACCTAGAAGCCAGACCCCACGCTCCGCATCTCTGGAGACTCTTGGGTAGGCACAGGTGTGGGGTGCACCAAGCGTGCATTACCAGGTCCCACAGCAGCTGCTCACATGCTGGGACTGGCTCCGCAGCCCGCAGGCCCCGCTGCAGCCCCGGCCGCCGTTTCCCATCCTGCTGCCCGGAGCTGCTGCCTCCCTAAAACTACCACTGCCCACTCCCCATAAGGATAACCTCGCGCCCTGCGTTCAGAGGCCTCAAGGTCTCCTGCCCACACCCCACTCAGAGTTGGCAAATGGATCCTGCACCATCAATCACAATCATCTCCTCTCCTTTGACCAGTGTATGAAAACACTTGATTATGTCCCATTTAATAAAAAATAGTAACAAGCCTCTCTTCTACCTGCAAGACCTATCTCCCACCCCCCAGGGTATACTTAACTTCCTCAAGAGCCCACCTCTTTCCTCCACTTCCTGCCCTCTTCACCCTTCAGCTGGGTCCCCAGAGCAGACTGTCCTGGCTGCCCACCCCCAGGTGTGGCCTGCTCCCAGGAAACCACCCCCTTACCCTGCAATGGAGTTTTAGGGTACAATTTAATCAGACCCCTCAGTAAGTCCCTGTCACAGGTAGGATAAAACATCCCTTTCCTTAATGAGCATTCAAGGCCCCTGACACGTCAGCTCCCTGCCGCCTGAATGATGCAAACCCCACATGACCTCAGGAAATGACCTCAGGAGAGTCACCTTGAGCCTGTGTGTCAGGTTTATCGCTTCTGCAATAAGGAGACAATGACAAGGTCGTTGTGACACGCAAATGTGACGGCATATATGAATTGTTCCAGGGCCTAAAACAAACGTGTGCTGTCTGCCGCATCCCAGATGCTTCACTGGGACACACCAACCTCCTCTCCGGCTCCCGCCAGGCCATGCCCAGTCTCACCTCTGTCTCCTGCTGGGACCAGCAGGATGAAACTAAACCATACGCATCACTGGAGGCCGAGCTCAGGAGTCCCCAGTCTGATGTTCTGCCTGCTGGCCTCAGCCCTGCCCCCCATACCTGCACACACCTGTGCACACCTGGGCCCTCCTCCTCAGCATCAATCACCCTGCCTGACACTTCCATCTACAAAACCACCGCCCCCAGTAGATGGCAACTGCTATCTCTAAACCCCAAGCCCTTATCACTCTTCTGCTTAATACATGCTGCCAGTGGTTGACTATCAATCCAGGTAGTTGATCTGAGATTGATTCTGGAAGACAGGAGTGGTGCCTCAGTCGTGTCACAGATAACGAGGTCCGACTTGCGCTAAACCCCCTCGATGCCCGTTTACACTGCTCCACACCACAAAGTGCCGCCCACACCTCCCAGCCAGTTTATCTACGAAGTCTCCGGCGGTCAGGGAAAGACACAGCGAAGAGGGTGATTCATCTCTTCCCCTGGCCACAAAAATCCTCAGCTGCAGCTGATCTTGGGTGGCCGCCCCCTGAGAAAGCCTGTGCTTCCCTCCCTCAGTGGAAAACATGAAAACGGCTTACGGTGCATGCTGGGGGCTGGGGGCTCCCCGGAGTGTGACTGCCTGGGGAGGACGGCCCGAAGGCAGTTGCTTCCTTTCAGGGAACGGGGTGTGGGTGAGAGGGGAGGCGGCCCAGCGCCTCAGGAAAGCCCTTGGTGGAGGGGTCCCCAGAGGGGCTGCTTCCTCCCTGCCCACCCTGCTGGCCTGGGCCCCTGCCTGGGCCCCCTCCATGCGAAAGGAGGAAGATGCTGACTCACCCAAGAGTCCTTGACCGGCCCACGATCGGAGGCGGTTGGCTGATTCACTCAGATTTAGGGTGCAGGGCTTATCTACAGAGGCCCGGCCTTGGCTGAGAACTCAACACACACTGCTCAGAAATTTGGGGATGTAAAAGGTGAATAGCCTGACCAGTCCAAGGCTCCCTTCCTACTGCAACCAAGGCCAAAGCTTGAGGAGGACGTGCCATGGCCAGGCGCAGCACAGGGCACACTTCAGTTAACCCATTTTATCCCCAAAATGTCCCAGTGAGGTAGGTACCATTATCATCCTACTTTACAGACATAGACAGTAAGTCCCTGGTTGAAAGGGTGCCTGGATCTCACAGGAGAGAGAGGGGCTGGATTGTAGCCCATAACCCACCGGGCAGAGCCACAAAAAAGCAGAGACTCTGCCAAGGGGGGTGTGGTGGGGGCAGCCCCAGGGCCTTCCGGAGGGAGAGCCCAGCACCTGTCCAGCACAGGCAGAGGGAGGCTGGAGTGGAAGCTGGGGCTGGGAGGGGACAACGGAGGCCTGTGCAGAAGCCAGCCAGAGCGTCTGCTCCATGCGGAGAGGGAAGGAGTCGAGATGCAGGGGACAAAGGAGAAAAGCGAAGTGGTCCAGGAGCTTTGGGCAGAAATGGTGGTTAAAGGGGGGGGGGGGGGGCAATCAGCAAAAACAGAAGGCCCCTCACAGGAATTCCAAGGGGTGGGGTGCTGAAAGCTCAAGGCCGATTAGGGTAAAACAGGCTCCCATTTCATTTGAATCTCAAAGGACAAAGCATCAGCCCAGAGACTAGGACTACCCCCCAAACCCACCCTTAAGACTCAGTCCTCTCCCCTGTCCTCCCAGAGTTCCCCCGAAGGCTGAGCAAAACCCCGGCTCCCTCTGGCCCACGCTGACTCTGGGCTGGCTCTGCCTCTCCCCACGACTTCCAGGAAGCCCAACAGTGGCCCCAAGTGGCCAAGTCCACGGCCCAGTCTCTGCGCCCACCCCCAGCCTGCCCAGTGCATGCCCCCAGCCCCCACTCCACCAGCTACCTTCCTCCACACCTCCTCCCAGGATCCTGACCTTGACCTTGGAAGGCAGCAGGGAAGTCTTTCAATTGTAGACTTCCCTTCCCTAAAGCGGAAATACTCACTTATACAGCCATAAATTCTCACCATCAGGAGCATTCCGGATATAATTAGGTAAGTACAAAGGCCTGGGCATTAGAAAAATTGCTTTTTTCTTACACGACATCCAGATCTTTCACAGGTCTGTCAAAACAGACCTTCCTGGGGTGTTAGAAAGTCGAGGTCTAGTCATTTCTGGTAACGGAAGACATTTGGCTAATAGGAAAAGGTGCACACAAATAAGAAAAAACGCTTTTAAAAGGGATCAAGAAAAGTGAAACAAAAATTTCCATAAATATTTAATTGGCCACCAAGGTTTTAATGACTTTGACTATCAAGAGAAACACTTTTACGCTCATAGTAATATTTGAGGCCATCACTATATGAGTTTGCTGGATGGCTGGGGGGCTCAAACAACAGAGTTTTTCACAGTTCTGGAGGCTGGAAGGCTGAGATCAAGATGTTGCTGGCAGGGCTGGTCAACCCTGCTGTTGGAAGGCCTCTCTCGGAGTGTAGATGGCTGTCTTCCCTGTGTGTGTGTCCTAACCTCTTCCAATAAGGACACTAGTCATGTTGGATTAGGGCTCACCTTAATAAACTCATTTTACCTCCATCCCGTTTTCGAAGACCCTGTCTCCACGTACGCTCACGTGCTGAGGTACTGGGGGTTAGAACTTCAACACTTGAGTTCTGGGGGACGCAAACTTAGCCAACTGCAGTCATCTTCACAGGTTGTCGAGTAACAGCAGCTGTTCTTAAAAGCAATGGAGCATTCGGTGTTTAACTGTCACATCTGGATTCACAAAAGGCCCATTTCTCAGTAAAAAAGAAACAGCAACATAAACAAGGTCCTGCCCTGCACAGCTCAACTCCTGGGCTACCTAGCGCCCTGCAACCGAATGATGATTACTAGCTGGAGAGACACGCAGGACTGAGAGACGAGATTTCCGACCTCTAAGGATGACGGCCAGCTTCCTCCCACTGGGAAAAGCGGAGTCCCTCGTGGCTTAATCTCACTGTCCTACTCTTGGGGAAAGCAGGAAAATTAACTGCACACGTGTAGGCTGGGGTCAGTTTATCTGTTCTCTCGTTTCCACATTTCCATGGAATATGTATTAGATTCATTTAGAACCATGCGTGTCTTGCTCAAATACTAAATCATAGATTGTGGTCAATTTCAACTAAGACCCCTAATGCAAAATTGAATGGGATGCTTCTCTTTTTCTTTTATACCTATTATGTTAAAGGACTGCATCATTAGTTTCATGTAAATCAATATCTCAGGACTAAAACTGGTATTGCTTGTTCTTTTTCCTCCTAGAGTAGCGTTAAAACAAGCGTACAATGCCTGCCCTGCAAAAAAGGTTGTCTTCTTGAAACCCGGGTATCTGCTGCCACGGCGGTATAAAGCACCAGAATGAATGAGTGCAATATTCTCTACTGCTTGTCCTCGTTAGCAATCACGGCAGGAGCAGCCCCAGGCCAATCGGACGGGGGCTGCAGTGTCCTGGGTGTGGGACAGCGCTATGTCCTTGCAGAGAAGGAAGAGAAGCACAATGGACCGCCTTCCCTGGACTTCACATTTTCCTGGCTTTCCTGGTAGGGTCTGTGCAGCCCTGCTAGTCACCTATTGGAAGTATCAGAGCTCCAATAACCGCCTTGCTGCGCCAGGCATTGTCCCCGTCCCCTCCCTTTTCTATAAATCTCCAGATCAAAAACCAGGGTCTCGTTCCAACCCAGACACCCGCACATGGCATCCAGGCCAGGGTGCCTCACTTTAAAAAAAAACCTGGAAATCCGCACTGAATAAATTTAAGCATGAAAAAAATCACACTTTGGGAAATGTGTTAAAAATACATGCATGATACTACAGATTCCTCCCTCACAAAACACGGAGCCCCGCTCCAAGGCGACTTGCAGAGCAACACACACAGCGCCTGCGTTGCCGGAATGCAACTGCTCCGCTCGGGATCCAACGCACAGGCAGCCTTGCCAGAAAAACACTCTCAGCGCTACTAATTGACCAGACAAAAGCACTCAACACAGGTCCGACAGCCCCATCAGCGTTCACTGTGGAAATTAGGTGTAGGAAGTATAATAATAGTAAAATACAGAGAAAAGGATCAAAATTTACAGACGTATCACGCAATTAAGGACTGGCGAATGGGCTGTCCAGGTATCACTCTGTAACACTACAAGACATCCCTGGGCATCATTAATATTAAAATTACCTAGAAAGAAATTAGGTCACAGCACTTTCCAACTTTACATCTATTATTTTTTTACCTACTCAATTTATTAACATACACCACAAAAAATGCATATACCAGGCTACCAAATTGTGATCTCCCAATAAAGTGCTTTAAAGACGGAGATGACAACCCATCTACCTTCCAGCTTCTGTACGTTTAATTAACTCCACGTTCTCAATTCCAGCAGGAATACATTTTCAAAGCTCATGTCTGCTTTTAAATCTACGTTGACCTTGGAGCAAATGCACAAATGTTTCTGTTAACACACAACTCAAAAAAAAAAAAAATGAGGATCACTCTGGACATAGTAATTAATATTCTTTATTCGTGAAAGAGCTTTGTTTGAAATGATATGATTCAATCAGAAAGTCATTTTCTTTCTGGGTTTGCTGGGCGTCCCATATGAATGCAAATCACAGAAACAAAGACAACACAGGGATTGAAAACATAATGCTGACTCCTTGTAATTGTTTAATTTTGGTCCACCCATACCTGAGAAGAACAAACAATTCAGAGATTCTGAGAGAATCTTTTGGATATTTTTATTCTGATCTTCTTGAGACCATTTGCCTACGTGTAAAGGAAGCTGAGAGCCAAGACGGAGACCTTTCCGACGGAATTATCTTCAAGCACTGTCATTTGTAAAGAGGAAAAAAAGGGTCTTAAAAAATCCTGTGGGTATGATTAGAAGCATGTCCTCTTTAGGAGTGGCCGGGGGGACTACTGACTACTAATGATCTAGCTCATGTCACTTTAAATGTGTCACCGTCTTGAGATCACTTTATCTCCACTAACAGACACCCAGGGATATCTGCGATGACCTTCACCTTGACGGACCACTCTTTCTTTTTGGTCTCCACGCCGGGACAATGATGCCCCTATTAAAATACCTCTTGTCGTCATTCCGTCAGCGGCATCCACGACGTGCAATATTGTGCCCTTTCCCAATCCATCATCTATTAAAACAGTCGATTGGAAAATCTGTTTCCTTTATCTTGCTATGTTAGTTACATGGTTAAGCAACCCCAGCTGTCCAGGAAATACCACGGCAGTGAACACATTACTGAGTGTAGAAGATCCACTGGGGTTCCTGTCAAAGGCTTCACATGCTGCAGAGGCGGTGGGAAAAGCAAACACCCAGATTACATTAAATCCATGGTTACCAGTGACGTCCCTCCCACTGCCCTTCACCACCTTAGCACAGGCCAGGAAGACACATGCAACCAACGGACCTAAAGACACTGATTATAATCGCCACTAAATGACTGAGATATTTCTTTGGGTTCTTGATCTGTATTTCCTAAAATTCACATGCATTGGTTTTAACAAGACAGGCTATTTTTAATTTTTAAACTTGCGTGTAGACTGGCTTTTCAACAATTTTGTTTATGTTCCCAGCAAAACATAAATGATGTTTTTAAACCTATCTTCACATCTCTCTCTGCGGTTTGCTCAAACTGACCATGTTTAAATCTGTCTTGGAAAGTGTCCCCATCACTACTCAATCCACCCAATAATAAAGAGAGTTGAGATGAACCAGGCAGAAGAGACCACAGTGACACCCATGAGTCTACACACCTTTTCTTAGGTAGCAGAGCAAGGCCAGAGGGTCACCCGCTCTGCAACAGTGGGGTATTATACTTCCTTTCTACAGAGGAGGAGACAAGTTGTGAGAGGTTGAGTGACGTACCCAGGCTAATGCAAGGCTGACGGGGGACTCAAAGCTCAGCCCTTCCCCTTGCCAGTGCTCTGCCCCTCCCAGGCCGTCAAGGGATCAAAGAACACCCACTGGTACCCTTTGTGCCCCTGCTCCACTCCAGCCTTGAGTTCTCTTCCCTGATGTTTCAGTGATGTCTAAGAAACGATGTTTTGGGGTCTCCGACATCACATGGACACTCCTCCTACATCCCCCAGCAGTGCACTGTTCTCTTACCAGGGAATCAGTGTTGTCACCTCACAGACAGATGACCAGGTAACTTGCTTAGGGTTCCTCGAGGCTGAGAAGCCCACCAGGGACACGAGTACAGCAGACAGGGAGCCCCCAGGGACACGGTGGCCCAGGAGGGTCTTGGGGCTGGCTGGGCAGAAGGCTGCAGGGTAGCCATGGGACCATGGTTGTGTCCCCTGATAGCCATGGGAGCCAGGGCCCTGTCGGAGGGGCCACAGCAGTGCCAGGTAGGCTGCTCCCAGAGGGACACTGTAGGCTGGATCACGCGGACAGCACGGCAATCGGGAGAGTCAGTCCGGAGGCTTCCACATCACCTGGAAAGCCAGTCAGCTGGTCTCCTGCAAATCCAGGTGTCCCTTCCAATGACAGTAAGCCCACCCCCTTCAGTACAATCCATGGTTAGCAACATTCTGTATTTCTCTCTCAATTAAATAACCATCAAAAAACTAAGAGTTCCAAAAACATAAAGGATGCCCCAAGCCCTAAGAACTTCACACTATAAGAGACTTTGTGTGCCACATGGCTACTTTTCATTCATTAAGAGAAAATGCTTTCACAGATAGCATCTTCTTTTAGATACCCATCTACCCCTGTGGCCTGCTTTATACTCTTTCTGAAACAAGGCCCGGTATAGATATAAGTCAATCCGTCCATCACCGTGGAAATCGCTTTAGCTTAGATTCCTAGAAGCACAATTCCTGGTCACAGTACGTGAACCTTCCATATGTTCACATTTCCAAGCTGCTTTTTAGAAAAGGTCAACGGTGTCCATTCCCACCGTCATCATTCAGGGTGGGGGGGTGCTCACTGTTGCCCACCCCCTGCCCACCCACCAGCACACAGGCTTCTGCTAACAGCCCACCCCATCCGCACCCTGTGGCCACAGGACTGGATATTTCTACATCACCATCATCACTTATTAATCTTTGCTTATTTATTCAATAACAGCATTGTGGATTAACTGGTTTTTGTCTATTTGCCTGTGGGAATCTCTGTGTTTTGGTAATCTATTTGTATGAGCTCTTTAAACACCAGGAATAGCCATTTGTCTATTAATATTCACTGCAAATGTGTTTCAATGAAACTCGTCAAAATGGGGGTCAGAGTACATCAGCACCAGAGCACTGGAGGCTACGGATGCAGGTGTCCGCAGCGTGGCTTCGTCAGTGGTACCAGGTCCCCTTCCCACTTGGCACCAGCCACCGAGTCGTTTCCATCTCGCCCACCAGATTCCTCGGCTGTAACCACTGCTGCAAAGGCGTCTGCGCCTGCGAAGTCCCTCCACGCTGCGACACATCGCAGAGCGGGACTGCCAGGCCCGGTTCTTCCAGAGCACACGCTAGCTCTTTCCATGGAATATTCTTTTATTAAGTCTTTCTAGGCTTTTAACTTAATAGAAGTTGCAAAAACCACACTTTTTCCTACCCTGAAAATTGGTACACTATTTCACGTTGAGTTTCTGTGCCCCATTTGCCCGGGTTTGTTTCCTCAGCAGAACAGGGTGGGGGGTGGGCAAGCTCACTTGCAAGAAGCCCCAGGACCTGAGAAGGCACCGAGTGTCATGGCACGACACGCAGAGTGCAGAGTTTCCTGTTCATTCGTCCCTGCTGCATCCCCAGTGCCTAGGACCGAACCAGAGAACACGCTCAACTAACGGCTAACGGATGGATGTGTGGGTGGAGGGAAGAGAGGAAGGAGGGATGCGTGGGCGGGGCGGGCCAAAGGACGGAAGGACGAAGAAATCAACAAGCAGACCTAACTCCAACAGCAAGGGGCTACCTCCCAGTGTCCTCCTGCCCTAGGTCTATTCTTATTTTTATCTTTCCCATCCAAAGATCACCCTCCAATCAAAAAGACATTTTTCTGATCACACATGGCATGTTCACCCAGTTTGATTTACTGAATTCTGGTGCCTGGGAAATCCCATAAATTAACCCAAACTAGATGTTAAAAGGCCATTGCTTTGATGTAGAAGACACTCCACAGTAAAAATAAGAGAAGCCAGCTCATGCTTGAATGGAGGAGCCCAAGTTATTTCTAATTGATTTCATTTTCATCAACCCCAGGACAACTAGGCACATCCGGATCTTTAAATGGGTGACACCTGATGCACTGTCTGGTTCACAGTCCCTCTACGATTACAGGACGAACAGCGCAGCGCTCCTCCAGGGACAGTCCCCGCACCGCAGCATCGTCACAGCCCGGGACGTGACAGAGACACGGAGTCCCAGGGCCTACCCACCCAGCCCCACAGAATCAGAACCTCCCGGGTGGGACCAGGAATCTGTGTTAGGGCTCCAGAGGCTTCTCGTGCATCTCCGGGCCAGTGTGCACAGTGTTTTTATGTATTTTCTGACACTGCAGATATAACACATACATTCTAGATAAACACTTTACTCAAATGTCTTAAAATGACTGATTTAGGGGAAAAAAAAAAAACATTCTCTTTTCCCCACCCTTCCTCATTCCCCCCACACTTCGGAAGACAGCACATCATTCAAAGGATCATTATAGTAGCGCATTTTAAAGAGACACGTACAAGTGTGAGAAGCTTTCAGACTGTGGCAAAGTCAATGATGGAATAATGGAAAAATTAAAATCCTCTGCAAGTAGAGGCAAGACTGCACCCCAAAATGTCACCTAGACTTATCTTCTAGTATGAAAATAAACATCTCCTCCAGACTCGCTCCTGAGCTTGGGAGGATGGATATTCCCACCCGCCCTGAGAGCTCGGCTCAGCGAGGACATCCACCCCTCCCTAGTGCTGCCTGCCTGTCCCTGCAGAGAGCAACACAGCCAAACTCCAACACAGGGCATGTTCTAGGGTTTTAAATACGCCTTCTAGAGATGTCTGGCCACCCTCATTTGGGACTCTCACAAGCCTCATCCTCGGGATAAACATTGTTCTGTGTCCTCCAAGATCCAACTAGGAGGCCACTATGGTGGCCTTAGCAAGGGTGCAGGAGAGGGTGCCCTGGTTCTCAAGTCCTGGGAACTGAGATCACGATTATACGACCATCTTATCCCAAAGAGGATGATGTGCTTTTCCAGCTGTGGCTGAATGCACAATGTGGACGGGAAGTCCTCTTTCCACAGGAAGAACATAAAGCAGGAGAGGGAGCCTCTGACTGAAGGCAGTCAAACTTCAGCAAATTTGGAACTGTCATCTACAGACCTCATGGTGCAAGGGGTGGGGCGGGGGGTGGTCCTTGTTGTGTACGTCTCCATTGATGAGGGAGGGAACACAAGCTGGATGCAGGCCACCCCAGAGCCAAATGCAGGGATGGCTGGAGTGTCACCAGTTCACAACCCTAAACAACAGCAGGACAAAAAGAGGAGGTGGAGGGGCAGGTGCGGGAGCAAGCTGCCCAGAAGAGAGGGAGGAGGAGAGGGGTGCGGCACTGAGCAAAGGGGATCGACACCCCCAGCTGCTGCAGTCTCTCTCATATTGTCGCTACTTAAAGGCAAAGACTTCAGTACTGGCCCACAGCTGCCTGGCTTCCGTGCAGCTCGCTAGTAACAACAGGGGAGGGCAGTCCTCAAGATAAGAAGTCACGTGTACGCATCTCAATTCCCCCAGTACTCCTGACTTCCTTCTACGATTGGTTTAAATTTCCCTGAAATGACAACAGTGAGTTCTAATCCAGACTGACGGGGGAGGTGAGTGACGGTGTGGTGGTCTACAAGGCAAAGAGGGGACCCCCCCAGGCTCCCACCCCAGTCCCCAAGTCCTGGTCAGCCATGAGCCTGGACGATAAAATAACAGTGAAATCAGACTAGAACTAGCACAGAAGTTCACTGCACACCCAAAAGTCTATAATGTTAAACTAGGATTTATTTGTTAGGCTATGAAGGTGATTCCTTAACTGGAAACCTCTATAAAGCAAGTTCAAAGGCCTCCTGAGATACGAGCCAGTCCCGTTTCACAGGTGCCCTCGGGTAGAGGGTCAGCAGGTCACTTAAATACCTTAACAGTGAGCAGACTGTGATCAACTGTAAACATGATCATTACAAAACCTTTTTGACCAGACAATTCACTGGCACCTTAAAAAAGCAAACAAAAAGCTGCCATTCCCCATTACTGGGCAACAGCCAGAGTCAGAACCCTGGACTCTCCGGGATGAGAGTGAACTTGATGTCCTGCCCACCTCGGAGCCCAGCCCTCCACACTGCCAGGGGTGTATGTGCAAAGCCTCCGTCTGTGGCTCCCAAGGCGTGAGGGTGGCCATTCACCCAGTTTCAGCACCGACTCCGAACACATCTCTCGTCATGGTTTAGGAGAACGAGAGACGGAGACGTCACAGAGCAGGGAGGAAAGTATGGGCGGGGGACCCAACACCCCCACGCAGGAGAAGTGAGCATATCACGTTAAAACTGTGCTAAGCAGAACCCAGCTAACTGAAATGCCCCCCATTTCAAACTGGAGAGGGACTTAATCAACCAGAGTGCAAGTTGACGCCTGGTTTCAGTCAATAAAATTATTCCCAAGGCACAACTTAGAATCAGTCGCATTTCAATCACCTGTATCTCAAGTTCTGCTAATAAGGCTGGTACAGAAAACACATATAGTTCTTTTAATAGATTAATCTTGCATCTTGATAGCATCTATTCACAATTTTTAAATAAAGACTCATTACCTTAGGATGAATCCTTTTCTGTTTGCCAAACAGAACAATCTTCGTGATGTCAACCCAGAAGCTCAATTGAGAGCATCACTTCTGGTTTGGGGAAATTGTAGCAATGGAGCAAAGAATTGTTAGGTTTTGAAGTCCTTACCCTGAGCCGTTGTTTTCAGACCAGACCATCACCCCAAAATTATAAAAGCTCTTGAAGCCAGTTAAAAAAAATCACTGTCCTACAAATTCTGACGTTTCTGACATAATAAAGGGAATAAATAGGTAGCAGAGACTGGCTAGGTGCTCCTGCACTTGCTTCCTCTTTCCCCTAGACCCTCAGAGTGTGTTTCCCCGCCTCCCTCTGCAGGCGGGGAGAGGTGGTCACCTGGCTGAGTCCCACCCACGGAATGGGGTGTGTGTGCTGTGTGCCCCTCAGGCCTGAAGCATAAAACCCTCCAGCGCACCGTCCCCCAAGCCCTTCTCCTTTCAAGGTGACCCGGACGGTTGGGTCCCATCACAGAGGAAGCCCCTACCAAACAAGAACATCTCTTTCAAACTTAATGTGGAAGTGCAATAAGCACCTATTTGGTTAAGTCCTGAGATTTTGGGTTTTATCTGTTACTAACAACAGTTCCTAATAAATACAAAGCCAGAGATTTCACTTCTCATGAATCCTGTCACCTAACCTCCTTTACGGTGGCTAAATCCGCGTTCCTGAGCAACTCTGAAACTGTCATGTAAGCCCGCCTTCTAGTTTTTGTTTCATGTACAGTTCATTACTTTTCAACTTTAATTCTAACGTTGCCTGTTTACAGCAGGACACAGGTCTAAGGTTGGGAGTCTCATGCCTGGATTGGTGTTGCCCCATCAGACTTCAATGTGTTCTATGCAGGTCATGCTTCCAAGAGAGCAAAGCCGACAAACACCCAAAGTATTTTCACGTAAGTCGATACATGAGAAACAGGCGTTCTCCGTCAGCAGTCTGCAGTGTACCAATGGACACGACACCGGCTGGTGGAACCGCACCGCCATGGTGCGCTGTGATGCGTGTCGGCTAAGTCACGCAGCCCACAGCCCCTTCAGCCCACTTCCTCTAGTGCTGGAGCCTCTCACAGCCTTTCCTCATGCTAATTCAACGGGGATGTCTGAATGATTCCCTCCTACTGGAGACAGATGGTGGATCGCCAATTCTGGGGATTAAGATTCTGCAAGCGGCTGTTTATTCCAGAGCAGAGAAGGACGATGAGCTACTCTCAGATGAGCAGCAACGCTCGCTCCTCTATGGTTTCAGGGGACAGACTCCTTGGAAACGCACGTGTAAGCACCAGCACGTCCAAGGGACAAACATCAGCAACTCTCAGAGGAGCCCCAGAGACGCGCATCTGTGAGCAGGCCACGTGACGGTGAACCGGGGAAGAGACCGTACTGGCAAGAGGCTCGGCTGCCTCCTTCCCACTCTCACTATTATCTAATCACGAAGAAATCTAACTGTTCCTCCAGACCTTCTTCTCCCATCCTCTCATCTTGCCTCCAAGGATTCCATCCAGTACTTCCCAACCACCTGCAGCGGAAGCAGCTCCAATAATCCTGTACATCTGCGAGTCTGCAGGTCTGACCTTCTGTGGCTCAAACAGCTCCCTATTTCCAGACTGTGAGGCTGCTCTGCAATCCTGCGGCCACCCCCTTAGTGGCCAGGGGAGCCATCATTCTGCTCCTCCCAGACCTCCCTCACTACAGAGGCAAGAAACGAGGGCAGGACACATCACGGGGCTCTGTCATCTGCTTCCTTTGATTAGATAATCAGTTTTCACTCAGAGGAAGATCATAGGACACAGAAGAACCAAACGTGTGTGCTGGCTCAGATACCAGGGACCCTGTTAAGAGATAGCATAATGGGAAAGATAAATAGTTTTTTTTTAAACAAAGTATTTCTAAGCTATGTTTCAACAGTGTGTAGCTCAATTTCTGGCTTCCTATTCAAAGAAAGAGAAACAGGGTTTTGCTGAGACGGATGTACAAGATAACGTTCTCTCCCTGGGCCCCCAGAGATGGATATGGTAGATCCTAATGACTTTCCCAGTGGAGATGTTCCGGGTCTCCTCTGGCAACACTGAGCTGTTAGACATAATCCTTTTATGTCAAACCAAGGGAGTGTTTCCGTTTCTTCCATCTCCCCTATGACCCAACAATCACTGCTCCTTGACAAACATTGAGAGAGAATGTGGGGAAACCATTAGTGTCCTTTAAACTTTCAAAGAACCCACATATTCCTGGCCAGTCACTCTCCCTAAGCCTCAGTTTCCTACTCTGCGGCAGAAGGCCTGTCCCAACTCTGTGTCTTTCCAAGTCCCCGAAGGAGCCTGCTGGACAGCTGAGGCCAAGCGCCCAGTCCCACCCCCACACCCTGCCGCTCACCAGGCCCCACCACCGCAGCACGTCACATCCGGGCAGCCCCAGACACCACAGTCTGGGCCACGGGAGATGCTGCCAAACCCCAGCAACTTGGGATTCGCCTGGTCTTTGCAAAGCAAAATGATTTTATTCCAAGACAGCGAGGTGACTACCTCTCTAGGGGCTTCCTGTTCCCCCCTTCCTTCTAAAAGCAGGAATTATAGCTGCATTTCTTTCAAAAACACAGTCCTCAACCACTGTTGTGACGTCCTGAAGCAAAATGACCCTGGGAAAGTGGCGGCCGGGGCACCCGATGATTCACCCCCAGGCTGGAGTGGTGGCCAGGGACCAGCCTGCCTTCGAGGGTGGGTCTGCCTTCGAACAGCTGGCCCTGCGGATGCCTTTCCCAACAGCTGTCAGGGCAAATGGAGCACGGGGCGGGGCAGGTCCAGGCACACTGTCCACTGGGAGCCTCGGCGAGACCAAGGTCCAAACCCCCGTCCCGGAGGGTGGCTGCCGTCCAAAGGCTCTCCTGGACCCACTAGGGACAGCCCCTGTAGATAAAAGCAGAAGGCTCTCCACGATCTCTGAGGCCAGGCTCTCTTTTAATTGGTGCCAGTGGGCACAGCCCGAAGGCCCCCAATGTCAAGTTCTTGCAAATCCTCCCCACTGAATGCCCTTAAACCTCAGCGATGAAACCAGTGCAGACTTAGGAAACAGATCTCACTGCTCCTGCAAGGAGCTAGCAAGATGTACGAGGCTACGCTCCAGTGGCAGGAAGGCCTCAGTCACGTGGGCGAGGCATACACACCGTGGATGGCCACCCTTCAGACGACCCACCAGGAAGTAACATTAAAACTCAGGAATGTACGTCGCCTTGGACCCAGGAATCCACTGCTGGGCTTTATGCTGATAAAAAGATCAAGATATAAGAAGATACCTTAAAAAATGGATGCTCAACAGTAAACAACCTAAATGCTCACCAAAGGAGAATGAAGACAGAGGAACAGTTTGAGAGAATCTTGTGCCACTATTAAAACAATTGTGAAGGGTAAGTAGCAACGTAGAAAACGCTAACCACAATTCCTAAACGGCATTGATTACGGTCGTATCTACGCACAAAGAAAAACAAGGTTGGAAGAGGACACAGAACAAGGAAACAGGTAATTTGTTGAAATTGGATCAAGGGAAATCATCCTTTCATGATTATTTCCCACAGTGCGGTAAACATATTGCAACAATAACACTGTTTGTGAAATAAATAAAAAGTATTTTCTTTAAGAGACCATGCCAGAAAGCCTTTGGACAAGGACGGGAAGAGCAGGCTCCGAGGGAGACCGGCTGCCGCGTGGGCAGGAGACGAGCCCCAGGAGCACAGACGGGCAGGGACGCCAGCAGCTCTGTGGCTCCAACTTTCTGACATTTACCAAAGTGCTGCTTGAAGGACTGCCTTGGACTGGAAAGGCAGGCGTTCTACCCAAAAAGGGGGTGGGGTGGAGGCATTTCTCTTATAATCACAAATTTCTCTAAAATACAACCAGGACACATTTTTTTAGAAAAAGAATTATTCCATGTATTTGGGGACCTATACATATTTCCGCATGGTTTTATTTGCCTGAATTATATCTGTCAGATTAGAGATTATCCTTTTAGAGTTCAAAACTCCCATTATACATTGTTTCAGATAACGTGGGGGTCTGCCCGCCTGGGCTTCTGTAATGGGCTGGTGGGCAGGACATGTGCTTGGGTGATTTATGGGAAACACCCTCCAATCATAACCCGAGTTACACTCTCAGAAGAAAAAAGAACTATTGTAGGCAAAGGCGCAAGGCCAGCCATTGCAAAAAGGCAGAGTCGGAGATGCTGTTGTTAGGCAGGAGAACACGTGTTAGTGGTCAGAACTGCTTGACAGCCCACCTCAATCGAGTTAAACAGATCAGGACTTCTGGACTTCTCTCTCCAATCTTTTCCAATCCACCAAGCTCCTGACACTTCTCCTTCAAGTGGAAAGAAAAGAAATCTGCCTCCCAGACTCACTCTCAGGCAGGTTTTACCAACGTGAAGTTCAAAGGGTTTGCCTGCCACTATGCTTTGGAATTTGACCCCAAGACATTCTTAAAAGATGACAGGGGACTAAAAAAACCGGTGGCAGGTAATAGAGCAGACAGAAGGGTTAAAGAGAGGACGGCCAGCCTGTCCCATTCATGGCTTTTCCAGCAGTCACTCCCAGACAGCCTAATTACAGAGCGAAGCTGTTTATGGACTAGAACAGCCAGTAAACAACCAGGAAACGCAACTCCTCACTGGTCTCTAATTAAGCTGGGCCTGTCAGTGGAAAAATATGGTACTTTGGAGTTTTAGGATTTCCTTGTTCCTCAGTTCTGAGATGGGTAATGCATAGTTCATTCCTTTTCTGGAAGACAGTCCTGCCCTGTGCTGGGCCAGCACCTTCCCTCCCGGCCAAGGCCATATGGATGTTTGCTATCACTTTTCTTTTTTTAAAGGCAGGGTAAACCAGCCAGAGCTAGAGAGATGGGCCGGTCTGAATCACAGGGCAGGAGATGCAATGGGGTCTTCAGCCTGCACAGCACAATGTCCTTCCCTATCTGGGAATCTGGCTGAAAACAGCAAGGTGAGTCTGCCCAGCTCCCACAGAGACGGACAGTATTAGTGACTGATGGCATTAGTGTGTCCCTGAGAGGGACGAGCTTAAGTGCTTGTAAACAGAGAAATGCAATCAGGTTGCCCTGGGAGCTGATAACCAAGACCGAAGGGGAAACCAAAAACCAGTGGAGAGCCCCCTGCCAAGGAAAACAAGGACCATTTTTGACCGACTGTGGGTCCCTGAATCCCACGACGGACAAATCACAGCTACAAAGATGCAGATTTCCCAAAAAGGAAACTGTGTATTCCTGATGACTTTATCAGTTCCTGGAGCCCTCAAGACCTTGCAAATAATCCAAAAAGGAAGTCCTAGAACAGGTTAACCTGCCCTGAAGTATCTCTCACAGTTCTGAGATGCAGAAGTGGACGGCACGCATAGATTTTTGTTCGACAGAATGAGATGCGGCAAGCCAAGTTCTGCCGCTTCCGAAGAGTGAGAGAGATTCCCTGGGTTCTTCCTCAGACGAACCCCCCCCCCAGAACCACAGCAGACAGCCCCACCAGTAAAGGCTGGGGGTGCACTGGGCGGGTAATGGGGCAAGTGCCACCCAAATGAGATCACCCCGCGGCAAGTTTCCACATCTGCTCGAGAGCCTCATCCTCGCTGGCCAGGAACCGCTGAGCAACAGCTCTGGCCAGAGAATAAAATCCCTTCTCAGCCTCCTCTTCCTCTGCCCACCCTGGAAACGCTGGGATTCCCTGGCCGACGCCCCTACCATACACAGGGGATGTTCAGCGCCCCCCACGGTGCTTTCCTTTCCCCCCAGCTCGGCTCTGAGCTTGGCAGCCACCCACCCGCAACCCCCAAACAACAGGAACCTCACAACAGCAGCACGGCCAACACTGAGCTCATCCCGGTGCCTCCCCCCACCATCCGCCCCACCCCCACCCCCATCTGGCCTCAACCAAATCCAACCCCCAAGTCCCATAGAAGCCTCCTCTCAAATGGCTCTAACCCCCTTCTCTCCATCCTACGGCCAGTGGTTCTCAACCGGCGACTTTGCCTACGGTGGAGATTTGATCAGGACATTGGACCCTGGCATCCAGTGGATGGAGGCCAGAGATGCTCCTCAACATCTGCCAGTGCCCAGGACAGCTCCCCAGAACAAAGAACTATCTAGAAAAAACGTGAACAGTGCCGAAGTTGAAAAGCCCTGTCTGAGGCCCACACCAGCCCTCTAGCAGGTCCCTGCCTGCTCTCCACTGGGAAGCCAGAGCAATAATTGGACTCCAGATGTTATTCCTCCCTCGGTCCTGGGAAGCAGAGCAGTGACCCGCAACACCCACACTCACTGACAACCACCATCAACACTGTGGTGTCTTCCTTTATTTCTGGACACATATATATTAACAGTTTTTTTTTTATTTTTAAAAAAATGTATTTTTTATTATAAAATTGAGATTATATTCAACCTATTTTATAATTTGTTTTAACTTAATATTTTCCATCATCATTTATGATGTTTATTTTTAACTGGTCTCTATTTACAACTTTTTCTTGAGGCACACTCCAGTCTTCTTCGCTGTTTCAGCTCGTGTTCAAGGAACGCCTACTCTGTGCAGAGAAACTGGCCAGACTGAGGCCCGGGACCTCCAGGCTGCTCCCGTTTCAAGAGCTGCGGCTGTGACGGGGCCACACTCACCTCTCACAGTCGTAGCATTTGGGGGCTGTGCAGAGTCATCTGGTCTAACCTCCTGTTTCAGAGCCAAGGACACAGTGGCCCAGGGAGATAAGAGGACTGTCCCCAGGCCACAAAGCTGCTGCAGTATGTGACAAAACCAACTAGAATCTCGACCTCCTGTCTGTCCACACCTGTGATGGTTAATTTTGTGTGTCAACTTGATTGAGCTAAGGGATGCCCAGGTAGCTGGTAAAACACTGTTTCTGGATGTGCCTGTGAGGGTGTTTCCGGAAGAGAGAGCATTTCAATCAGACTGAGTAAAGGAGACCTCCCTTACCAACGTGGGTGGGCCCATCCAATCCAGTGAGCGCCCAAAGGTGCAAAAAGGTGGAGGGGAAGCGAATTCGCTGTTTGAGCCGGGACATCCACCTCCTGCTGCCCTCCCGGTTCTTGGGCCTTCGAGCTCAGACGGAATCACACCACAGCTCTCCCAGGTCTCCAGGCCAAAGACCGCAGACCACGAGACTTCTCGAGCCACATCATCAGACGAGCCGGTTCCCATACAGATCTCCTCTCACATACACGCGTCTCCTATCGGCTCCGAGAACCTGGAGAACCCGACCAAGGCAACGCTCGTTTCCTCCTATGACCCGGAACCTCCTCTGCCTGTTTGGAAAGGTCTAAAATGGACTGCCCTTGGCCCTGTCCACCTTCACCTTCCTCCTAAAAATAATAATCCGAGGGTAGTGGGCAAACTGTCACAACCACCCTACAAGGCAGGTCCTTATCCTCAATTCCTGGATAAAGAAACCGAGATCTGGGGAACTGCCAGGTAGGACACGCTGACTCCGTCAGTGAGTCGGGGGTGTTTCAGCTTCCTGGGCTGCTGTAACAGAATACAACAATCCGAGTGGCTTCAAAAACAGAAACGTATTTTCTCACAGTTCTGGAGGCCACAACGTCAAAATCCGGGTGTCGGCAGGGCTGGTTCCTTCCGAGGCCGCGAGGGAGTCTGCTGCAGGCCTCTGTCCTAGCTTGGGGTGGTTTGCTGGAAATCCCGGACATCCCTGGCCTGCGGAAGGCACAGCCCCAGTCTCTGCCTTGACTTCACACGACGCTCTCCCTGTGTGTATCTGTGTCTAAATTCCACCCCCAACTTCTTCTTTAAGGAGATGGGGGTCTCGCGCTGCCTCCCAGGCTGGAGTGCAGTGGCACAACCATAGCACGCTGCAGCCTCAAACTCCTGGGCTCACACAATCCTCCTGCCTCAGCCTCCCGAGGAGCTGGGACTACAGGCATGAGCCACCAAACCCGGCTAATTTTTTTTTTTTGAAGACAGTATCTTGCTGTGTTGTCCAGGCAGGTCTTGAATTCCTGGGCTAGCATCTCAGCATCCCGAGTTGCTAGGATTACAAGCATGAGCCACCACGCCCAGCTAAATTTCCTTTTATAAGGGCACAGATTAGGGAACCACCCTGCTCTAGCATGACCTCATCCTAACTAACTACATCTGCAACAACCTCATTTCCATTCTGAGGATCACAGCCCAAGGTCACACTCTGAGGTCCTGGATGTTCAGACTGCAACATGTTAATTTGGAGGGGGGGATAATTCAACACAAGTGATGACACAGCATTCAGGCCAACTCCCCTCCCAGCCAGCGGAGTCCTGGAAGAGCTAGAGTCTGGCCCCATGCCACTGGAAGCTGACATGGAGGGTCCCAGAGGCGAGGGATGTCCAGGAGTCGGCACTTGGGGCCTCCACAGGGGAAGGCTCGACGACATCTCTTGGCTCCTGGCATCCCCAACATTTATCCAGAGAGCCTGAGACGGGATGTCCAACTTCCCTTCCCCAGCCAAGATCACTTCCACAAGCCAAGAGCTTTCTCCTTGGTGTGAATGCTTTGAGTTCAGTGATCCCACAAAAACTCAGTGAAGGGGTGTGTTCATTTTTTAAAGCCACCCCAAAAAGCCACCGTGTAGGGACACTATCCTGTCTCTCTGCACATGGCCAGGTAAACTCTTGGAAAGGTGTCCCAAGGGGGGACGGGGGGACAACACACTCACTAAAGAAGAACATAGAACTGAGGTGGATCAAATTTCAGGGCCAGCTTTTTTCTTTAGACTCCTCTGCCCATGATGAGACTTTTAAAGCCCTGAAAGGAAAACCTTTGTCCCACCCAGAACAGTCTATCGGTAAACCTTCGAATCCCCCCGTTTTCAACCTTCCCGGCTTCACGCGATGACACTTCTCGGCAACCATGGCTCTCTACGGCTCGGCTTTGGAGACGACCCCACGGATAATTGATTTCTACCCTAGAAAAGTCATCGATCTTGCAGATTGATCTAGCAGATTTCCAAAATAAAACCAAAGTGCATTCTTTCTTCTGTCTTGTTTCTCAGAGACTTAACCCATGGTTTTCAGACCATTTTAACTGGTCTCAGACAATGGAACTTGTTCAACGATGGATAAAAGAATAACTCTATTAGACAGACCTGGATAATAAATTTTCAGAGCAACGTGTTTTCCCAGGTGGATGAAAGAAGCAAGATGAAAGTCGATCCTATGAGACAGCGGGAAGGAGACATGGAAAAAGGGTCCTGCATGGACAATTGCCAGGAGATGACAGTGTGCACACCTCGCTCGCGGACGAACAGCACTTCCTTCCCAGGTTCTGTCTGACAGACATCCTCGTTCCCACGTGCAGACGAGGAAATGGAGGCTTGGAAAGGTCTGACCACCCTACCCACTGCCACACAGCGGGGTCAGGATCACATTCCAACTCAGGACACCTGTCTCCACGTCCTGCCACCAAGGCACCTCATGACCACCAGACCCTGGGGCAGAACCTTCTGCAAGATTCCCAGCTGGAGAAGAAATATTCATGCTTCACAAGGGAAACTGGTCCCCAAGCTGAGGAAGTGCCACAGAAAATCCCCCGTGGATCCGAGGACATACGGTTGGCCACCACCACAAGGGGGTGGGGCTTAGGGTGCAGGGTGGAGGTGGACAAGGGGCCATCCACTCCACCCACGTGTCACGCAACACACACACTGAGCACCCACAACCAGCCAAAAGGTGTTTCTGAACAAAACAAAGCCTCCTTCATTGGACATAAACTCAATTCTTGCTGAAAATTAAACTTCAACACTTTGAAAAGATGATATTATTTTGACCAAAATAAAAAACAAAAACAAAAACAAAAAAACAAAAAAAACAGCGTGCCCAGTTTTGAATTGAACTAAAGCCAAGAATGTGGAGAAATCCGAGAAGGAAAAAGCCACAAAAACACGGAACACAAACCTCATTCTAAAACGCAGTGCTGAGGAAGAACGTGCCGATGTCTCCAAATCCCCCAGAGGCTCGGCCTCTCCAGGACAATTTGCAGTGTCTTGGACACAACTGGCTGGCAACACGGGTGGCTAAACTGACGAGAGACGGGTTTAATTCACAGCCCAAGAGACTCAGTTTTGACACAAAAACTGGTTTTCTGATTGACGCTGCCTGTGGCAGGACCCAGTCCCATCTCAGGGAGGCCCCAGGGAATCTTACGTCTGGGCGTAAACAGCACCACACACGGGGTATGTAATTACTACAATGCTCATGTGGAAGACTCCAAAAGATGTGTAGACGAAGTATAAACACACACTGATAAACAGCTGATTTGTTTATACACAGAGCTCTCAAAAGCAGAGCTTTCATTTAGCAAGACACCAATACAAACTCAAACATGTATTTTGGAAAATACACAATAAGTGATTACCAGGACCCGAAGAAGAAATTCAGGAGACAGCCGTGACTGTGGGAAAATCAAGTGAGAAGCCCCACAACTCGCCTTAAAGCCTGGGCTCCAGCTTTCCCTCCCACACCCACGGGTCTGCCTACCTGAGGCTTCCAGAAAGTCAGGGCATGGGGCGCAGCTTTGCAGGGAGTGGCTTAGTGGGGGCTCAGGAAACGTACCCCAAAGTAAAGGCCTCACTCAGACGCAGCCTTAGAGCAAAGTCTCTCTCTGACCGTCTCCCGCCCCCATCTCTGGCCCCTCATGCTCCCCTGATGTAAGCCATGGAAACCAGGATTCCTCTTCCCCAAGGTGGGTCATGGAAACCGGAACTTCTTTTCTCCAAAGCCAGTCATAAAGCCTAAAATATTAACCTTCCCCCAACCTTTCTGTGTTAACAGCTGGCCATGAAGAAATTAAGCCCCTCATTCCAGAGGGTCCTACCCTGTACCCAGGGGGAAGAAACGCTGCAGCAGAGGGGCCGTGAGGGGTCCCCCTCTCAGTCTGCTACCGTTTGCGCATCCCCTTCTGTGCAACCGCAGGTCTGCACGGCTGGCCCTGCTTCACGGAAGCCCTGCACAGACAGCTTCCCTGCATCTCTGGGCCTTCGTTCTGCAGGCTCCTGCGCCACGACATTAAATTATGATCAAATAAATCTGTTACGCTCCTCTCTGGCTAACCTGTCTTTTGTTATGGGGTGCCAACCGTGACCTGTATGATGGGGAGGAACGGGGTCACTCCCTCTGCCCCTATAAGCTGAAGCAAAAGCAGAACTCAAAAGCCTACCAAGCTCCCCAGAGCAAGGAGTTCAGAGGCTGCAAACTAGGATTCTGGTTTTTAAAGACGCTGAGACCCCCTCCCACAAAGCTAGGGCCAAGGCGGCCGCCTCCCTTTCCCCAGCAGCAAAGCTCCGACACCTCCCCCGAGACAGTTATGTAAATCTAACCAGGAAAATCAAAGCGACAGAGCACGTTTATGAACCACACACCAACACACCACCAGGTGCCACACAAGCAAAACTGGGCAGCTGAACACTGTGGCGGCTAGCAGGTCTTGATTAAATCAGCCAGCGCTGCTTCGCATGGGAAACACGACCACTGAAACAGCAGGAGAGACGACAGAGCGGCAATCCCCAGAGAGAGGCCAGGTGGAACTAGACAAACTGAGCTCCTGATGCAACCCCCGTCCCCCACTTGCAGCCATGACCCCCGCCTGATTTCAGCTCAGGAAAGAAACCGTATCAAACTTGGCCATCAGCAGATGGTCGTCAGATAACCCCAGGTGTATCTCAGATTTGCCGGCTCACCAAAGCCCACAAGGCATGCAAAGCTCACTGCTGCAACTGCAATCGAGAAAGCACAGGCGGGGGGAAGGCTGGGGGTCTGCCCCAGAGGACGGCCAGTGGCTCTGGAGCTCAGAAACTGACTTCTTTAGCCTGTAGGGGCGGCTGGCTGGGCTGCCTCCGGGTACGCTGCTCGGGTGGTGGGATATGAAGTCAGAAAGCCAGTTTGTTAATTCCCCTTAAGTCATTTAACTGCCAGGGCGGATAAGCTCCCCGGTCTTGCAGATAACACCTTCTCGCTTTGAGTATTAATTAGGATCATTTGGCCACATACGACCAAAACCCCTAAACAGCGGTTTAAACAAGACAGAAGGTATTTCCCTCACACATTAATAAAATCTCCAGGTGGGCTGTCCCTGGAGGCTGGTGACTCCATAAACCCAGACCCCTTCCAATGCCAGCGTGGCCCTCATTCCTGCAGTCTGAGACGGTGGCTGCCATCACCATGCGTGCTGGAACAGATGGAAGCAGCAGGGGGGAGGGACGAAGGGACACATCCGCTTTTAATGAGATCTTCCAGAAGCTGCCACAAACACCTACAGGTGCATCTCACAGGAGTGGTCACAGCTGACAGTAGCTGAGGAGCCGCACTCACAACAACCTGAACTTCATCAGCATTCCCACCTGCCACAGGCGTCGCCACACTAAATTTCCACCGCAACCATGTGGAGCAGCTATTGCCACCCCCTTTTCCATCTGAGGGCAGCAAAGCACAGAGAGGTTGAGTGATTCGTCGTCCAGGCTCACACAGAAATCAAGCCCTCCTGGGCAGCAGCAGAGAGCAGAAGACAGGCCTAGAGGGGGCTGCCCTGTGAGTCCTTCTTCTCAAAGAGGGGCTTGGCAGACCGACCTTACAGGCACAACCAGGCCCACATTGTACTTGGGCTCCTCTCCACCAACAGCGCCCGCCGACTGGACACCTTCCCCCCTGGGTCTGCCTTCCCCCGCCTCTCCTGGGTTATCTCCACAGCCTGGAGGTCAGGGTTGGCCAACCCATCTTCCTCCCTTGTGCTACGCTCCACTTTTCCGTTTAACTCTCCTAATCAGCCTTTCCAAGTCCTCCAGGGTCACCCATTTACTGCCCGGGGATCTGACGGCATTAGAATCCCCCAGTGTGCTCCTTCCCACTGGAAGCAGCATTTCCAATGCGTCTGTCTGCAGGAGTAATGAACCCTGGTAACGTCAGCCGCCCGCCCAGTGGATTTCCCCTGGGTTTGTCACCCGGGTATCCAGGCTTTCCCAGCACATTTGCATAAGAAGGAGCTAGACTGCGGGCCCTGTCAAAATATTTTCTGACAGGCCAAAGATGCGTTTTGCGATGTGATTCACAGTTACCAGAGAACGTGTTCACAATATGTTTCCGCAATCTGCCCATCGCACGGCGGCTCTTTGTTTTGATCGGGCTACGGCTGGCTGTCACTCGCGTTCATACATTATGCAGACCCGCAGTGGGCTGGGCCAGCACACAGACCTCGGTTCAAATAATTAGGAGGAACGATGAACAGAAGCGGCGGGGCTGAGCGTTGCCATGGCGGCGGCAAGGCAAGGTGGTCATGTTCCAATGAAGGACAAACCTGCACCTGAGCCGTGCTGAGCGGCACAGCACACCTCAACGGCGGAGGACGCGGTCACGGCTGCGAGAGTCCAAGCTCGCACCAGCCGCTACAGTTTACGAATAACATGGATTTGCCACATTGCAACACAACATGGGAAAGTGCTTGTGCCATCAGGCTACAAACCCTACCTCAAACATCTTAAAAAATAACGTACAGAAAATATTTAGGAGGAATCCCACCAAAACATTAATAAGGATACGTGATAAGACTCCCAAGTTTTCAAAAAATCACTTTTTCCCCCCAATATGTGCTTTATTTGGCACAAAATCTTTCTACAGTTAGGTATTTTGAAGGTTCATATGCATGCATTACTATCCTGCTGGAAAAAAATGAAACGCAATCAGATATTTTGTATACAGTGATGAAGTGGTTAATATCTGCTTCGGAATATAATGCTTTTAATTAATAAGATGTCATAAAAATCCCCTGAGGAATGGTCATTTCTTGCCTGCTATGAAGCCTATTGGTGTCACATTATCAAAAGTGGTATTTTTTTCTTTTTTTTAGAGACAAGGTCTCGCTCTGTTGCCCCGGCTGGAATCCAGCGGCACCGTCATCATTCACTATAACTTCAAACTTCTGGGCTGAAGTGATCCTTCCGCCTTGGCCTCCCTAAAGTGCTGGGATCACAGGCATCAGCCTCCCCCCACCCCCCAATGGTGATTTCTTACTCTTGAAAACCCTCACATGGTCCCAGGCTGGACACTGGGTCCCCGCACTGGACAGTGGTGCTCACCTACTGACCAGTAACGTCTGCCCTGTTCTTTTCTTGGTCTACAGCACCTGAGTGTAGCCACAGCATCCCAACCACCCACCTTCCTCCTCACTCCCTTGAAAGTGTGATCACATCGCAGCTCACTCAAGAGACGGGCAGCAGCTCCCTCATCTTTGCAGAGCATCCAAGGCCCCACCCAATCTCGCCTCCATCTTCCCTCAAAGATTCCACTGGGCTCTCCAGGCCCCGGGCACTTCCAGCTGCTTGCTCTTATGCCTGGAGCTCCTTTCCAGGCCTCCCTTCTGCCAAGCCCATTGCCAGAAATCCACACAAAGAACTCCCCCTTTCCAGCCCCACCCTGCTCCCCGCATCCCTGCTCGGCATCCCTGGGAACGCAGGCACAAGCACTGGGTGGCGGCCAGGCTCAATGTCCTCTGCTCCAACAACTGCTCTGCCACGGGCCAGTGAAGGCTCTCCACCCGTTCTGCGCCTTTGAAAGGACCACAGGCGATACGCAGAGGTGCCCAGGACTGCGTCCACTGCACGGGGGGTGAGGTTGGCTCTGCCTTCTCCCTCACACTGGGCGACTGAGCTACCCCAGTGCAGCGGATGGGTCTGGCTCCCTGTGGGTCTTGAGCGTCCCCTCGCCTCCCGCCAGATGCAGACCTGCCTTGCCTGGGAGAACTGCCCAGTAAGCGAGTAGGGGGCCAGGACCCTCATCAGTCTAGAGCCCTGTGCCTGCCCGGCCCACCCTTTCCACCAAACACTCCACTTCCTTTCCTAAGTTCACGCTCCTCGTGAACCTCTTCCTGCCTCCAGTCGATAAGATTCCACGACACATTTTTCCAATTCTGACCTCGTCCCATCTCCCTCTGGCCAGAACTCAAAAATAACATTCAAACCACTGAGAAAAACAGCCAAGAAAAGCCATTTCCCTTTCTCTGAAATAAACGTGAGCCCCAATATTGAGCCATTTTAAATGGGAATACCAAGATGACAGGAGACCGAAGGCTCTGCCGGGGACAGAGCGCTGGACTGTGACCACCCAGGAAATCTGGGGACACGGACCACAAAAGCAATGAATGCCGCTGCTTCCCTCACGCCACCAAGACAGACCCACAGCGCTGGACTCGGAACCGAGACGACCAGAACCTGAGGGCTTCGGGGGGCAGCGCCCAACACAGAACTCAGAACAGTCCCGGCCAGTGCGCGAAGACCAGAGGGCGGCGCCACTGTCCCTTACGGACAAAAAAAAACGCCACAGTGTCAAATGAAATAACAAAAGTAACAATGATCCACATTATTTCTTACTTTTCAACAGTTTAGTTTCAAATTTACTTTATGCAGACAATGAAAACAAACCCAACAAAATGACAAAATAAACGTGCTAGTTTGGTCCAATACTGTGGGATTTCAAATATTACGGCTCCCCCGTGGGACATACTAGAACCGAGGTCAGAAGTGTGGCCTGGGGGCCAATCCAGCCCACCATGTGCTTTTTGCAAATAAGGTTTTACTAAAACACATCCAGGCCAATTTGTGGGTTTCTCCCTGCACCGCGGTCCAGAGGTTGCCGGAGACTGTACCGCCCCTAAAGCCTGAAATAGTCCCCACCTGGCCCTTCCAGAAAGTGTGTGCTGACCTCTACACAAAAACCTTTTACTTCAACTCCACTTTCCTCTCAGAAAATAGACTTTTGATATCACTCAAGTTACTTCTATTTAAACAACTTTGTTTATATTAGTATGTGTTCAGCAAGGAAAAGAGAAATATACACATACATATGAAAAAAATTTAAAGGGCCAGGCACAGTGGCTCACACCTGTAATCCCGGCATTTTGGGAGGCCAAGGTGGGAGGATCACTTGAGGCAAGGAGTTTGAGACCAGCCTGGGCAATATCGCAAGACCCCACCTTTACAAAAAATTAGCCTGGTGTAGTGACATGCACCTGTAGTCCCAGGTACTCAGGAGGCTGAGGCAGGAGGATTGCTTAAGCCCAGGAGAGAGAGGCTACAGTGAGCTATGATGATGGCACTGCACTCCAGCTTGCGTGAGAGAGCAAGACCCTGTGGGAAGAGGAGAGGAGAGGAGGGGAGGGGAGGGGAGGGGAGGGGAGAGGAGAATCTCCCATAAAATTCACTGTCACACCACAAACATTCTGGTGTACGTCTTTCCAGGTTTCTCTTAATATATACATAGACAGTTTTTTAAAAACACTAGCATTAACTTGTGCCACATACTTGCCACATGCCAGGCACTGCACCGCAGCCCTCCCCTGGGTCTCCCCAATAATCTACCAAACCAACTTACCAGAGACAGTGCTAGCCAAATTCAGTGATTCCTGCCCATTGCACAGTATGGAAACCAACAGGGTTATTTACATTTTCCCAATTTTTTACTCTCATGCAATGCAGCAACAAATACCCATGCATTCTTCTTGCAAACACCTCTGCTAATACTCTACTTTCCCATTAAACCTTCCTCTGTGTGGAGTTTCTAGATTGAATATGTGAACAGTGTTCATGTTTTGGTCACATGTTGTCACAATGCCTTCCAGATGGACCGGGCAACGTATAATCCTACCAATAGTATGTGACAACCTCCTAAATTATTGTAATCTTCTATTGGAAACCTCATTAAGCCATGATTACAATGAAAAGACCCAGCTGAAGCTAAAAACAAACCTCGTGATGTCTGTCAGACTACTACCCATTTCATCTCCAGCAGAACGGGTCACAGCCAACTCTGCATTAGAAACACAGTCTGAAGACCCCCTAAACACACCCCTGCCCTCACGTATGTTGTCATTTTTTAACTCCCTTTTAAAGTTGAAGTTCATAAAGAACTAAAATTTGGTAACTTGGACTTGCAAAGTCCGCAGTCTAGTCGGGTTAGTAACAGTGAATTCACAAAGCACAGTTTCCTCTTTCAGACCATCCGAGCCCACCGTTCCCTCCACAGGAAACGCACCTTTCTCCCCAACACATGCATCCAGCCCTGACCTCGGCGACATGGGACCCCCACAATTTTCTTGCAGTTGTATCAACCAGACTTTCACTGTGCATGGCCTGCAGGTCTTCACACCTCTTCCACGTCAGAGCACAAGTCACCCTCCACTCAAAGGCGTCATCCGCAGACTCGGAGATCTGAGTGACCTGCGTGGTATCTGTGTAGCGCTGTCTGCCGCAGTCAGAGATTTCAAGGTCATGGAGGAAAAGGCAGCAGCGTCAACAGTCTGGATCAAGCACCGGGAGCGATTCTGCCAGCATCTCCCTCAAATGGTCACCCCCGCTGCCACCTGAGGGGCTATAGCGGAGCCCCCTGCCCCTTCCCCACTACACGCAGGCACAAACAGTACCACTTCACTAGCACACGTGCACACACGTACACTGTGTAGCATACACATACAGCAGAAAACACAATATTTAAACTTAAAAAAACTTTAAGTTCTAATTGGAATATTCTAGAGCAGGTAAAAAAAGAAAGAACCAGAGCAACATGTAACAACGTTTCTTTCCATTCAAACTGCAGAAGGACCTCTCCAGCATGTCACCACTGTAGGTTCTGACCTCCCAAACAGACAGAACGCCATTTATTGTCTAAGGACACATACTCAAGTCATCTTGATGGGAAAGACACAAGCCGTCTTCAACAGGATTGAGGCGACAGTACCGGCCACCCACTCACCTGCAGCGTTTCCCGTCATAAACATCACACACACACACACACACACACACACTCACTCACACACCACACAGATGAAGCAAATATGGTCAAATGTTATCAGGGAGAAATGACATTCATCATGGTCTTCTCTCTGATTTTTAGCATTTGAACCATTTTATACATTCAACAATTAGGGTAAAAAGTTCATTCAGCAAAGCATCACTTGGCATGGTGGGCGCAGAGCTGACACTTGGCCATCGGCTCTCCTGGATCCCACCTGGGAGCAGGCTGGCCGCATTCAGGCGTCCTTCTGTTAGTAATTAGCAGTCATGGGTCCCCCAAGACCGCTTACAGGCACACTTGGTGTGATCTAACTTATCCATGAGACAGCTCGGATTGAAATCATCTTTAAAACGGAAACAAAAATATTCCTCTTGGGCACTATACCTTATTAAATATCATCTTTTGTTACACTACAAAGACTAAGTGTTGTATAGTGAAAAAAGTTGTAAGATTCAAAAAAAAATCTGACATGGAAACTAATGGCACAGGGTGGCTGAAAGCAAAAAAATGTGTCATTCATTCTGAGAAAACGTTTAAAATGAGGGGAGGAGTCAAGATTTAAAAGTCAAGACATGCATCGCAATTTCATCACAGGCCTGTGACCGGCACCCTAACCTTCCACACACTCCCAGCCTGGCTCCAGGGCCCCTGGCACCGGCAGCTGGCCCCGGAGCCAGTGGCGCAGGGAGAACAGAGGAATGAGCAAGGAGCACCAAACGGCTCGTGTCATCCTGAAACCCTGAAGCAGCAAATCTCAGAGCCACTGCCTGCAGAACAAGCGAAGTCTAATAACCCACCATTTCCAAATTAACTAATTTTCCATCCCCAAACTATGTTCTGCTAATGTTTACACGATGAAGCAAAGCAAACCGGATCTGCAGGCTGACGCCCATGGATTCCTTTGTTGTGCTCAACACGCTGCAATCTCCACGCAGAGGTCAGCCTGCAGAATGTGCACAAATGCCCAGAGCAGTCCATCCGTTCAGATGCATTGTTTCTGCAGCTGCGTTGAAAGTTCCAAAGGAAAGGAAAGGCTCATTTATTTTAAAATATCAGAGCTGTGGCAGCCTGGGGAACATCAGGCAATCAACAGGAAAACGGTCTGCAAGGAAGACATTTGTTACCCTCAAAAAGGATGTCCACGTTGGCTTCTAACCTCTTCTACTTTTCAACCCCTGAGTATACTCAAATCCAGGGATGGTCACTGCCGTTGAGGCTCTATTTATTCCGCTCCCACTTCCCTCTGGGTGCAGGTGGGAAAGGCTTGGAGCATGGGTCCCAGGCCACCATGACTTTAGGCATTCAATGGTCCTACATCCCATCCTCTTCCTTGAAGCAATGCCGACTGCAAGAAGAGACTAGAAACACCACAACTTAATTCCTACGATGACTGTGCAGGAAGCAACATGTGACATTCTCTGAAATCTCACTGTGTGACAGGGTCTGGGGTAAATGGCGTCATGCTAAGAACAAAGTCTGGCACACGTGAGTGCTCAACAAACACTGGTTACTGTGGTCCAAGCCATCCATGAGAGCCAGGTGAGTGTCCACAGTGCCTGCTGGAGATCTGGCTGCTGTCCCAACTTTATAGGTCAGGTTTTCAAAACTGACATTGGCTAAGGGGTCAAAGTTGACTTCATCAGTCCACGAATAGGAACAACTGGGCCACCAGAGTTCAGTGAAAGCAAGCACAGCAAGAGCCAACACTGTCCTCCCCAACAACTGTCTTTAGATCCCACAACCCTGGCTCTGCAGAACGAGTCCAGGCACAAGCTCTAGAGCCATTCAGCACCCAGCAGTGCGGGCATACAGCTCTGAGGACAGAACTCACCGTGAGGCTAAGGGACCTCTGAAGGAAGAGGGTGCTACAGACCACTGGCTGACCAGAGACTATCCAAGATATAGTAACTAGAGCTCATCCAAGAGCCTGCTGACCGTCTGAACCACTGTGAACACTCCATAAAGGTAGCGTGAGAGCCGGTGTGACGCTGGTCGCTCCTAGGAAGCAAAAGACGACAAATTTCTTTCCCAAAATTGTGAAGAGCATGAAGAACATTGGGTTTTAACCTAAACTTCTTGAAATCTAATTTTGTATAGCCAAAAAAGAAAAGTTTAATCATTTTGGATGGCTTTCTGTCTACATGTAACCTATCCACAACACAAGAAGGAAAGGTTAAAGCATCCATCCTAAAGTGCTGAGCATGATTTTATGTTGGACAGTATCAAGCTGCCCACTGGCTAGAGATGTGTGAATCCCACTCCACCTGCTGCAGAAAAGGGAATAGGGTCTGTAAGAGGCAATGATAGGAAAAGTCCACCAGGTGGGCTGGCGACAGCAGCTCTCCTCTCAGACTGCACCCTTGCGCCGGCCTCCCCTAACCGCAGAAAGCAGGGGTGTGTGAATCGCGGTGCTCCCTCCTGTTAGACTGCGAGCTAACGACAGCTGTGGCTCTTCCATCATCAAATCCTTGGGTCAAAACCCAGGACAGAGAGCAGGCACTCCAACTGCCAACACAAGAACCAGCGATGGACACGGGCAATGACTCCCCCTTGCGCTGGAGAGAACGGAAGGGTCGCTGGCATCCAGTTTCAGAGAAGCCCCCAAATGCACGATGGTCAGGGACCACCAGGGTCAGCCCAGCCAGTGGCCAGAGAAGCCAGACCAGAGGCATGAGAGGGCCCCCGAGGGTTCAGGTGGGATCCCTGGACTCAAACATTCTCATTACAGACTCGTAAGAATATCAAGTGCCCAAAATAACATCAATGACGTAGCATGCCAGCAGCAGAGGCTCGGCTCCCCCGGCATTGTCCAAGCAGCTGACGCTGTTTCACACACTTCATTTAATCCTCCCAACCACCCTGGGAGGCAGGGCTGTCAGCAGACCCGCTGTAGTGAAAGAGATGAGGAAACTGAGGCGCAAAGAAAATCAGTGGCTTTCCAGGGTCGCCCAGCCAATTCAGCAGTGGCGTCAAGATTCAAATGGAGCCCACTGGCTCCAGAACTCACACCCGACCCCGGACCTGGCCACCTCTCCATCGGTGGTGAGGTGGGTACCGACAACTTGTCGCAATCAAAGCTGAAGAGCTAAAGTGTGGGAGTCATTCACGATGACTAAAAGGAAATCAGAGCAAATTCAAGGTCACCGGTCACCTGTACGCCTAACGAACACTCACAGACCTGCTGTGGCAGCCCCTGGTCTGGGTGCTGGGGACGAGAACAGCTCTCACAGGTCCTGCCCCATCCCGTGGTGGGGAGAGAGAAACAAGCCAGGTAAGTGCGATGGAGAAAGAGGAAGCAGGTAAGGAGGGGCGCGGGGAGCAGCGCTGGGTGTGGAGGAGGCTTCTGCGATGACACTTGAGCCAAGGCCAGAGGAAATGAGGGCTGAGCTGTAAGGTGGGGGACATCTGGGGGAGGGTTGACCAGGGAAAGGAAACGGGGGACTAGCAGGACAATGAGCAAGAGGACAGTGGCCAGAGGTGAGCACCAGGGCCCGAGGCCACAGCACACCTTGAGAGGTGGGGGAGGTTCTAGCAGAGGGTGTCATGTCCTGACTTGGGTTTTGAGGACCCCCTGGCTGCAGACTGTCGGAGAGGGCAGCAGCGTCACCTAGAAGACAAGAGCAGTGACCCACCCAGTGACGCTGCTGCCGGGGCCAGGGTGCTAACGGCCCAGGCGGCATGAAGCCATCGCATTCAGGATATGCTTCGAGGACAGAGGTGGAGATTTGCTGGTTCCTAGAAGGTGATTCTGTTGCCAGCATACAAAGGGGACAAATCTCCAGCATGGAAGGACTCCAGACATGTCAGATAAGGTGCCCAGGGCAGGTGCTGCAGCTGGGGGCACCAGCTCTCCCTGACATGTGCCACACAGGGCAACTAGCCCAGGACAGGGGGCCCAGCAGCTGCCAAATCTCAGGAAAGCCAAGTCCAGCACAGGCTCCAGCAACGCATCCCGGACAAACCCCACAGAAAAACCAGAGCAGGGGCCCTGGCTGCCTTGCAGAAAGAACTGCCTGCAGGTCCGAGCTCTGAGGAGAGGGGCCACCGGAGCTGACGGGACGCATGCAGTGTCTCAGCAGCGGCAGACGGAGGTGCTGGCTGCCTCTCCGCAGTCTGGTGCACTTCCAGCAGCCGAGCTGGGACCCCCACGAAATTAAGGGGTGGGCGTTGGGGAGAGGACTGCCTTGGCCTTGCGCCTCTTCCCTCCTCCGAGACAGAGTGTGACTCCCGTCCCCAGGGTCGCTCGGCCCGGGTTTGAATCCGAGCTCCACCACGCAAGGCAGCAGGTGACCTCAGGCACGTCACTTACCCTCTTCGAGTGCTGGTTTCTTTCATAGCAAAGGGGGTGACACCTGTGCTTACTGTGTCAGTTTCCCATTGCTGCTCCAGCAAATCACCACAAACTGGGCGACTTAAAACACAAATCTCTCAAGTGACATCCAAAGTCTAAAATCTAAATCGGTGTCTCAGGGCTGTGACCCTTCCCGAGGCTCACGGGGATCCACTTCCTCGCCTTCTCCCGCTTCTGGAGACTTGGTCCCGCACCTGGGCTCGCGGCCCCTTCACCGCACCTCTGCTGCCGTCTTCACAGCGCTTCTCTGCGTCCCACCCAAATCTAACTCTCACGCCTCCCCCAACAAGGACTCTCCTGATTACCTTGGGTCCACCCAGATCATCTAGGATGATCTTCCTCCCCAAGGCCCTTAACGTAATCCCTTTGGCCATGTAGGGTGACATAGCCACAGGGTTCAGGGATAAGGACGTGGACATCTTTGGGGGCCATTATTCTGTCTCCCGTATCTACCCACCCAGGTTTTTCGCTTTTGTTTTGAGGATTAAATAAGATTATATATGCCACATAACAAGAGCTCAGTGAACTTTAAATATTATGATCAAGAGCTTACCACCAATAGTGATTACCAGTCACTATTAACATTTAAAGTCTTCTCATTTTAAGCTTTTATGGTACATTATCTAAATACAAGGTTAACAGTGGATCTTATTAATGAAAAGATAAAATAATTAAAGCTATTTTAGTCTATAAATCCTCAACTTTGAAGCTTGGTCCCTGAATTGAGCCTGAAAATTTTTGCTAATGTAAATGTAAAATGGGTCTACCACCAGAAAGTAAAGGTTAGAAAAAAACAAGGGAGGGAGGGAGGGAGGAGGGGAGGGGACCAGCCCTGCAGGAGGCCAATTAAACTGGGCAGACACAGAAACAGATTTCAAATTGCAAGAACAGACCAGGTGCCCCATGACAGCAGAACTATCCACATTCACTCAGCAGAGCAGGCTGAGGAGGCCACAAAAGCCCACTGCTCCCAAAAGTCACCCACAAAAACCTACTGGAATTTTTCAGCTCCTGTGGTTTAGTAACCATAAGACAGCAATAATTAGCATCCCCTGTATTTGGAGCTCTGAATTCCAACCAGAACAGAATCCCAAAATCCCAGTAACTCATAGATATAATGGGTTACAAATCACAACTGTGGTACCAGCAAAACGGAGCAAAGATCGTGTCCATCCAAGACCAACTGCATATAACCATCCAAAACACGTATGTACGATTACATACAGACTAGAACCTTCCAAAGGCCGATTTCCTCAAACTAGATAACCTGCATGCTCTCAGCTGATGCTCCATGAAATGTTGGTTACTTAACTCATGTCATTGAAGTCTCTCTCCCCCTCAAAACCCACACACCACAAAGGGACTCAGGTCCCCCAATTCCCAACTTACTGTGTATTTAAATTCAAAAGTGCATGCATGCATATCCTAAAATTCATTGCATTACTTCATTACTTAATAAATCTGTTTTCAGAGCATTAAAAAAAAAACCCAAAAAAACACCTCCTGAATGGATTTTTACCCCAACTTTTAGCCAGGTCACAGAAACAAAGATTATACCTGAAAAGCAAATGTCCTTTACAAAAACAAAAGTGGCAGCAAGCACACTGCTGTTTGGGGGTTTAATAATTTCAACCACTATCCTCACCTTCCTCTTAAAATCTAGCATTCTCAGAAATGTTTGTAGAAAGTACTGTTTCTTTGCTGTGCTTTCGCTAGAACAAAATCTAATTCTCTGTACATTTTAACCTAGTTTTTAAAAATTCTTCTTTTAACTGCTGTTCCTCGTCTACTCAAACATATTTGTCCCCTAAGAATGTTTTTTCCCCCTTACATTACAATTCATCCTTAAAGTTACAATCCCCTGGTAAGGCCACTTCAGCACGCCAAAAATGAAAGCAAATGTTTCCCTTCTTTACTGCAAATTCATAAAATGTGAGCCCAGCCCAATCCCTGGAGAGCTGATGTGACTTTGACTTTTCAATTCATTCGAAGCTAACAAAAAAATAAATAAAGATTCACATGTGTTCATTTTACAAGCATCTCTAGGGAAGTTAATAATGGCATTTAAAAGTTACACAATATAGCCCGCTCACTTCAACCATGCAACAAAAAGTACATCTTTCCCAAGCTTTTAAGCTACAAAATAATTTTTTAAATTATACATTCAGAATTCTTTTTTCACTATTAATTTTTAAAAATCTATTGAGGACAAAAACATTTATTAAAGGTCTACTCTGTGCCAGGCACCTAAAACACTGAGTATCTTCAAGTTGAACACAACTGGACAGGATGAGACCTCAGGTGGGTCAGGAAGCCATATACACGCTTTCTTTAATGAGATGAATTAATCAAGGGTTATGAGTAGACAGGCAGAAATGGAACTGCTAGAGGTCAAAGGCCAAACACCTATTTAAGGTTTTTATTACAGTTTGCCAAATTTCTCTCCAGAGGGCTATCCCAATTTACATTCC
The DNA here is from genome assembly GCF_041146395.1 of Eulemur rufifrons. Classification (NCBI taxonomy): domain Eukaryota; kingdom Metazoa; phylum Chordata; class Mammalia; order Primates; family Lemuridae; genus Eulemur; species Eulemur rufifrons. The sequence continues at coordinate 4,689,748 of NC_090983.1, forward strand.
TTCTACTAATATAAAAGCAGAACTATTTCCATATACCTTTGCCAATATGCAGTCTTAGTTTTTAATGTTGAACTTAACTAGGTAAAAAGAAAGACATCACACCTCATCATTTTAATTGTTCTTTAATCAATGAAGCCAAATATATTGACATCTTAATTGCCCTTTTATTTCTTCTTTTATGAATTTTGTGCCCATCTCCTTTTGTTGAGGAATGTTTTTCTTGTTTTATAAGGACTCTTTACATATAAAAGACAATCCTCTATCACATAAGGTTTTTTTTATTGGTCTTTTAATTTTGCTTAAAAAGTGTGCTGTTCAGAAGTGGTTCAGATGCTGTCAAAGCAACCTCTTTCATTTATTTTCTGCCTTTAATGTCCACCCCAAGAATATATGAACATCCAAAAAGATTCATTTTTTTTTTTTTTTTTTGAGTGAAGAATTCTGTCTTTGGAATGGTTATAGGCAAAAAGGGAAAACAATAATTTGACCTAGTTTCACAATAACCCAGCTCCCCAAGAGGCAGAACGCATAGCTATCCTGTGAAGTCAGGGGAGCAGGGGGGCTGACCCCGCTTCCTTAAAATACTTTCTCTTGGCATAGAAAATAGGCTACAATGGCTCAGAGTTGAGAATAGTGCCAGATGTACGTTTGATCCACGCTTACAGATAAATTTAGGCAAAACGTAATAAATTCTCTGCCTAGAAACACGAGAGAGATAAAGCTTTGAAAAAATATCTCAGGCTGTGAGTAAAGAATGGGATCGTTCCAACTTTTGGTCATATTAGATCATTCCACTTTTAACAGTATTGGCAAGCTCCTCCGTGGGGCCCGTTTAAAAGACGGTGCGAGGCAGAGGAGAGAGGATCTACGTTGCAGTCAGATGCCCTTTGAAGTCTGGTTCTCCGAGTCCCAGCCCTGTGACCTTGGACAACCCAACCAAAGCTGGAATGTCCCTGGACCATGCAAGCTAGACAGAGTGGAAGTGACAAAACCAGCCTCTGTGGGCCACTGTGATGATCCCAGGCAGGAGCAGAGGCAACGAGGTCCCCGCACGGAGGAGCCACTAATACTCGTACTCTTCACAGGAGAGGCTCAGATCATTTGCATTTGATTAGAAATTAGCCTTTAAAAAAAACAGAAAGACCACTTTCTTCAAATTGCACTCTGTATGTGAGCACACTACACACAGGCAGATGTTCACTTGGGCTTTGACTATTTCCAAGTCAGCCCTAGTGAACCAAATTTGTTGTAAAATAGTACATGTGGCATTGTGCTCCAAGCAGAGAAGACAGCTGAACTAAACAATGATTAGCCACAGAATCAAATATATTCCCTAAGAGGCAAAGAAAATGTGACAAGATAACACCTCTTGACACCCAATGTTCTGTTCTATTTCACAAGAACGAACTCATGGTGGCTACTGACCTAACCAGTCTAGCCTCTTCCCCAACCAGGTGGACAGGTGTCTGCCTCTGAGCCTGGCACATCCCAAATCCCAAGCCAGTTTGCCACGGGGGTGAGGGAGCTGATCCACATTCCTGCAGGGACCCTGCGTGCTCTGGACGTAAGGGAAACTGACAAAAGATTACACACCAGACGTCCTCCAGTGAGCTCTCACTGCTTGTGGGCTAAACAGCAAAGCCCCTCACCCCTCACCATGCTTCTCCTTTCTGTCTCTCCCCCCAGCTGCAGTAGCCTTCTTCCACCTCCCCAGATACATCCTTCCTATCACAGGGCCTTTGCACATGCTGTTCCCCCTTCGGAAATGACACACTTTCCTACCCCCGCGGAGTGCTGAAGGAAGAGCAGCCGCTCACTGGGTAACTCCCACCTCCTTGCAGCCCCTTCCCAACCACTTCTGTTATACACAGCCCAGCACCAGCCACCTCCCCTCTAAGGGACACTGACCACTGGTAACTTTACAGCTACTGGGGTGACTCAGGCCAGTGCCACCTTCCCTCCCAGACTCCAAGTACCCTGCGGCCACAGACCTCACTTGCTTTCATGCACCAGTAGGGTGCACAGCACATTCGCAGATGTTGAGTATCTGATGAGTGCATAAATGAACAGGCACCAAGAGAAAAAACTTAGGTGCTTTTATGATTATTTGGCCAGAATACATACACTTGCAAGAAAAAAAAAAAAACTATACCAAAGATTCTGACTCATCCATAACATTCCCAATTAACAAAGGATGCTTGCAGGCCACTGCTAGCCAGGTGTCACCCAAGTCCCCCACACAGCAGATGGACAAGGCCACCCCATGGACTGCCCAGCCTGGCTATATGCTAATTCACTGTTAATTACAGAGCTGTAGGAGGAGCACCGCCCTACAGGGAGGGCTGCACCAATTAGGCGCACTCACAAAGGAATATTTTAAAGTAATTACCAGTTTATTTTAATCCTTCTTTTAATTTATCAGCAGATCACCTGGAATAACAAGCACTAAAGTGATTCTATTTACCTGGGATTTATTTTCCCCTTCCTCACAATCTCCAGCAGGTTTTAGGGAGAACAGGGAGAGAAAGTGGATGCCCAGAGGTGGAACACTTTAGCATTTAGCTGGGAGTTCCCACCCTGGCCTTTATCTCCTTACAGGGAACAGAGTGTTCCGCTGGTTTCTGAATTCAGTTTCTACTCAAATAGACACAACACTTCAATTAAAGGAAGCCACACTGTTTGGATACAGGGCTCTGTTCAGAGCAAATCTGCGCCTTAAGTGTAAACAAGTTTAGATTACAAGGTAGAGCCCATTTTCCTATAAAATAAGCTGCCAAACTATAAGGTACTTAGAACCCTAGGACTGCTTTCCTCAAAAATCTCATATAAAGAGTATTAAACGCAACACTGTTTCATTACAATTTATATTCATTTGCTAACCTCACCTCGGGAAACAGTCAACTGCACAACAGAAGAACACCGTTAGCCACAGAGATGTCTCACCTGTGAAAGGTGAGAGCTCACAAAGACGGCCTGAGCTCAGGGTCTCTCAGGGAGGCAGGCGCAGGGATCTGGGGATGGTGGGTCACACCTTCCACAAGATCGCAATGTTGGTGGCCGGACAACCCAGAAGCAGAGGCTGGGTGTGCGTCCCCGCTGCAAACCTGCACCTGGCTGTCCGGCCACCCCGTGCAGGGTGGTCACAACCCCCCATGTGACCCTGGATGCACTGGTCAAGAACTCCCAAATTCTGTCCATCTGAACCACGACTCTTCTCACACTAATTGTGTGCATTTGTAGATTCTAAAGAGTCAGAGGGAAACCCACGCAAAGTCATGCTTTCCCCCTAGTACCTGAATACAATTAGCTACTAAGGATGTATTTATTTGTCAGTTTGAATAAGCACAAAGGCAAAGACCAATTCATAGATCATCTGGAAGGGTCTGGGCACTCAAGGCGTTGCCCCTGAGAGCTCATTACCAGCACCAAGAGCCCCAGCTGACATGAATTATTCACTGCAGTCCTGGCCCTCTGATTACGCACTCGCATTGTCTGTGCGGAAGGGGCATCTGAGCCCCACTTTAACCAGGCCACCTAATCCAGAGGCACCACCCTTGTGCCCCACGAGAGGTGCAATCAATTAACAAGCCCCCGCTGAGATAAGAGGAAATAAATGTTGGTCTTAAATCTGCACAACCTCCCTTCCAGCACAGCAAAGCCGCCCAGCACACACCCCAGATGCAGACCACTCGGGCTTCACCAAGAAAAGAAAACGTATGAAACAATAAGCAATTTGGAAAACAAAGTCCTGAAATTGTGCTCAGATTAAGATTACAATTAGAAAATAAAGCAAGTCTGATTGTTCTCCAGTGAGGCTGTAGGCTGCAGACTGGAATAATTTTACATAATTATTAACATCAATATTGATGTTGGACTGCCTGGGAGGGAAGCCCGTGGCCTAAGATGTGGTCTCAGCCCTCGAAGGTGTAGCCACAAACACGTGAGACGGCAACGCTTCCAGACATGGAACGGTGGCCATATGTTCCAAAACTGGAACAGGGAAGGATGGCTTTGTCTTATATGTAAACATATTTATAAGAAAACTCCTACACAGGACTGAAGCTCGAATCATATTTATAATTGATGAATGCTCTTTAAAGAAATGAAGACATTTATACCAAATCTACATTTTAGCAGAAACTCGAGACTGTATTTTTTTACTCTCACTGTAATGTACATACAGATGTTCCGCACAACTGGCTCAGCACCCTGCTTATGAATCGGGAGACCCACGCACCCTCGGGCTCCTTGCTCAGGAAACGCATATGGAGAGGGATTCTCTAATTATACTCCAGTCTGCATCTGCAGGCCTGAGCACCACAGCTAAGTACACAGGCATCATAAATCACAGCCTCGGAACAAGAATCAGGACCCCCTCGGCCCACCCCCCCTGCTGTCATGCACATGTGCAACTGCAGGCAAACCCCTCCTACAAAGATCAGCTCATTAAAGACAACTATCCATTATGAAAAATGCTTAAGGCTGCCTTGAAGATGACCATCATTTTAGTCCTGCATTCACTGCAGTGTCCTGCCCTCAAAGGGCTTGCAATCTGAAAGGGAGAATCTTCATCTCCAGACCAAGTGTTACATGGGTCACCAGGGAACCAAACCAAGATTACCTTTGTGGCTGCCCGAGAAGGTGCTCTGGGCATGGGAATATTTAAATGGGCAAAAAGAAGTCAGAGGCAGAGGCCCAAATAAGGGCAGAGTCCTCCCCTTGGGGCAACAGAGGGTCAACACACTAGCCCACAGGGGACACAACGTCCAGCGAGCTGACCTGGCATCTGAAATGGAGTCTTTGGGAGATAATTAGGATTAGATGAGGTCATGAGGTTGAGCCCTTCGTGATGGGACTGGTGCCCTTATAAGAAGAGATACCATCCCTGGTAGGGGAAAAAAATAAAATAAAATAATGCATTAAATGTAAATTTAAAAAAAGAAAAAAAAAAAGAGAGAAGAGATGCCAGAGAGCACTGTGCACTCCCTCATTCTCACCCTCCCCCCACCACGTGAGGACGCAGCGAGAAGGTGGGCGTCTAGAGGCCAGGACTGGGGCACCCACCAGAACCCAGTCATGCTACATCACAATCTTGGACCTGCGGCCTCTAGAACTTTGAGAAAATACATTTCTGTTATTTAAGTCCCCCAGCCTGTGACATTTTGTGACAGCAGCCCAAGCTGACACAAGGCGGACTTGAGCTGATGGGGCATCAGGGCAGGGCAGATCCCGCTTGACCGGGAAGTCTGCACGGTGTTCAGTGAACGTGGAAAACGGTGCCAACTCTCACGGGGCACAGAGGGTTAGCGTGGTCCCGTCAGGCAGGGCCGTCAACACAGATCAGGGGCCAGGCTGAGGCTTCTTCCACAGGTAGGGATGAGCTTGTCACCCTATCTTTCTTGCCGTCTATCTGTGACCAAGAGCTCAAGGTGCTGGCCCTGTGCAGTCATGGAGAGGCGGGGAAGGCACGGCTCCTGCTAACACCGTAATGCTTATTCTACCCTGCGGTAAATGGAGGTGTCACCCAACGCCCACCTGCACCCGAAGGCGGCGATGTCCAGTTATTTCCTGCCCCCAGCCCAGTGGCTTCACCTCATGCGACCAGGGAGCAAGTCCCCATTTACCACATCTGAAACAGGCGGCCAGGAGCCATGGCTTCAACCCTGCCATGCACCAAATTTCCACACCCTCCCAACTGCAAACACGAGTCCTTCTGCAGCTCCCGCCCCCCTGGCACAGCACCAGGAATGTTTACAATGAAGATGCTCCGTCAGCCTGGGACCCCGAGGGACCAAGGCCAGGAGAAGCCCCTCTGCTGCCCTCAGCACACATGCACATGCAGACCTGGGGTCAGGGCAGGAGGCAGACGCCACACCGCCCAGCCCAGACTGGAGACGGCCTGTCCCTGCAGCCACCCAGCCCACCCTCCCTCACAGCCTCTCCCACGTCACCGCCCCACCCAACCCCCAGCCCCTATTTCTTCTTACTTCTCTAAATCTCAAATGATGGGACCCGGCAGCCCTTGTATTTTTCCACCTGTAGCTGGGGCTTCCTGCTCCTTCCAAAGCTCCTCTTTCCCCATGTCCCCATCCCTCCACCATTTCAACACAGGCTTCTCTCTGGAGACTCAAATCCATTATCTTCCCTTCCGAGTGCCGCCGATCACTTGGATTTTTCCTTCCCTCTCCCACAGCTTGTTTTCTGGTAATAATCAGAGATCAAGAAAAAGTGCTCAGAGAACTTCCTCACCAGGGACTGGTCACAAATTCTCTCCCCGGGGGTTCATCGTCCATCAGGAAAGAAAACCACCAAAAGTGAGGCAAGAAAGAAAGAAACTCCGTCATGAGCATCCTCCAAGACGACACAGTTCTGTGCAAAACCACCTCCACGCAGAACTCACCCTGCCTCCTTCCTCCCTGCTCTCTTAAATTAGCTCTTCTGTGATTATTAATGTCATCACTACCACCAGCACCACCGCCATCACTATCACTTGCGTAGCTGGGGGTTCAGGACGGAGGGGAAACAAAGCTGAAGTTGAAAGGTTTTATGATCGAGGGTGGGTTACATCAGGCCAAGCCTTCCCTGACATTCCACTGGTTTAATCCTTGTCCCTGCTCCCCCAGGCCTCCAAGAGACTGACCCCAAGGCCTCGCATCAGTTACATATCATGGAAAATTGCTCTTCCCTCTCCCACTAAAAACATTAGTTACAACGATTTTTTTGGCTTACGGCCAAGTAGCAGCAGGGCCTCAGGAATCAAAGGGACCCCCTTTCCCCTCCTGGCTCGTTTTCTGGGTCTGGGGCCCCAGATGAGTCCCCTGTCCACGTAACCTCTCTGAGCCTCATCAGCTTTCACAGGTCTTCCCCGTCCATGCACGGACGGCCACACGGAGAGGAGAGGCAGAGGGACCCAGGGCCAGACCAGCCCCTCCCTGAGCACCTCCAGGTCTCTGAGGCCTGGACAGCTCCACCTCCCGAAGGCCCCACCCAGCGGAATCCAGCCAAGCCCTCTCGGCTGGTCTGCAACCAGCAGGTTTCTTTCCAGAGCCAGATTACAAGGGGGAAAAAAAGACACAACGGAATTTTACAGAATACAGCCACGAGTCCAGCCCACTCCAACTCGGACCGTCTCCGGCACCGTCTGCCAACACTCTTTCCCTGTGAGAACAAGAAGGAACAGGCATGCTAGCTGTGTACCAGGCAGCGGAGGGACGCTGAGGCTCGGCAAGGGGACGTTCCAGAGGAGCAGAGCCAGGAAGCCCAAGATAAAAAGTGAGCAAAGCTAAAAACTACAAAGTCTACATGCAGCAGATGCCAATCTGCCCACACTCCACAACAGGGCATCCTACAAAGTACAGGGGCAGCTCGTTATCGGCCACCTCCTGTCTGGGACACCGTGGGCATTCACTCCATGCACTTCCCAGTCAAAATGAGAAGATCTAAGTGCATTTTTCTAGTCTAACGTATTTTCAAAAGAATAATATTTGCTTTGGTAGAACGCAACATTTAGATGTTATCGATCCTTAAAAAATTATAAAATACTATTAATAATAAAACCTCAAAGAATGTTCCCACTATGGTGTCTTGAGGCCTGGGAACCCAAACCTCCCCCAGCTCGGCAGTCTCCCATCCCCCGCCCTTCCATCTCCAGGAAGCTGCCTGGAGGCTGGCCTGCAGCCTCCCACACCCAAACCTGTGCTCAAAGCAGGGTCCATGGAGTCCCCTTGGGGACTCAAAACTGTCCTCCCCAGCGTGCAGGCTGAAGGGGTCCTGCAAGGGTTGCAATGCAGCGAAGCAAAGGCTGAGAGAGGTCCCAGGGTCATTCTCTGCACCCCCCCCACCCCCGACAGTGAATGGCCAGGCCCACAGGCTCCCAGAGAGGCCGCCTGGCACCAGAACTGCTCGCTCCTGGCTGTGTGTGCTCACTCATTGCTGGGGGGAGCAGAAAGGTGGACAAACACGATCCCATAAAACAGAAGCTGTGTTCCCACATAACAGCTAGACTGCATGAGTGATAACGTGATGTCCCATCCAAGCAGACTGCTTTTAGCACACATTGGAATATTAGAATCCAAGTATCGATGGGCTCCATCATGCACTGGTCTTCTACAAAGTCCTCCAATTCCCACCTAAGACACCTCTGCCTAGTCTGGGGGCAGCCCCAGGTCAGGATAGGGAGGATGGCTCTGGATTTGGAGACACAAGAACTCACACTGGTCCCAATCCTGCCTCATCCATCTGACCCTGTTTTCTGCCCACATGGTGTCAACAAGAATATGATATCCATTTCTCTCACCAGCCAGTCTCATTGGCCAGATGAGGAAATGTGTGTGATGTAAGTTTGTAAACAATCATAACTAAAGGGAAGAAGTACTGCCTCTTGCTTTACATTCCAGGGCAGCACTCATTGCTTCTGTTATTCAGGACTGATTTCAGATTCATTTGATGGAGCGCAGGATTCACTGTGATGCCTGATTACTTTTTCATAAAAAGGCTCCTTCCGGATTGATGCTAGATGTTCCAAGCATGAGCCCCATGATGGCTGAACCGGAGCCGGTATTGCTGTCTGAACTGCTGAGAAGCACCCCTGCCTCCCAATTCCCCAAACCCGCAGGCGGCTGGCCAGAGAGTGAATCATGTTCGCGTTAGGCAAACAGGTTGTGTCTTCCTTAGAAACAGAGACGTCCCAGCTCCAGCATCTGCCTGTGCCGCGGGGGAGAGCAGCAGCCCTCTCTCCTGCCTCCTACACCAGGTTCACCAAGAGGTTAAAAAAGGGAGTTGGCAGAGCAGCTGCAAACACATCTGGATGGCAACGTCAAGGGTGACAAACGGCAAGTGAGCTGCCGCCAGAGCAGGAGCCTCACCTCACACCAACGAAAGGCTGAGGAAAGGCCAACCTTGGGAATCCTGGAACACTCGTCACGTCCACAAGAACCCCTCTTCTCTGCAGACACACAAACATGTTTGCCTATTTTGTTGTTTTCATTATGAAACACACGCTTATTGGAGAAAGTCCAGAAAATTCTTAAAAGAAGAAAGAAAAGCATTGCAGTTCCACCAGGAAAACACATCTTTTTTTGTCTGGAGACAACGTTTAAACAATTGGAGCTCTGTGAACCACCACACTGAAGCTGCGGGAGGAAGATGATGCTGCGTGCCTGTGTTGCCATGGCAACACGGGGTGTGCACCGCATCCTCTGTAGGCTTCAGATCTGTGCCTGAAATTCTAGCGTCGTTGACTAATTGCTGGTTGAGAAGAAATGTTAGACAACAGAAATGTGCGGATCGGGTAGAGCTGGCAATGTTTACAAAAGCAGCATCTTCAAAGACCTCCCCCCATTTCTGATGCAGAATCGAGTCTAAAATTTTTAAATTATTGTACTTGAGCTTACAATTCTTAAATGTTGCTTTCTTTATGTTCTCCCTTAGGGGGTCTGGAATATTTGGTGTTTCCCCCTGTTATGCATCCACATCTTACTTGGCAACAAGGCACGGAGAAGATAAACGATACAGCGATATAAGTGACAGGGTCCCCGATGACACAGCGGGAAGACGGGCAGGAGGGCTGGCATCATCTGGACAAGAACAGGTTCTGGGATTAGATTGCATGTGCAGAAATTCTGCTCTTTTGGCTATTACTTGTGCAATCTTGGGACAGTCACAGACTCCCAGAGCCCGACTTTCCTCACCTATGAAATGGGGATAATAGAATATTAACGAAGATGATACACGTGAAATGCGTAACAGCACAGCGCCTGGCACATGGGAAGCACTCAGTATTGGCCCCACTTATTATTATCAAATATTAGCTGCCAGGAGAGATATGAATGTGTCAACTAAAACAAAAGAACCAGCATAAAAAGTGCAGGGGCAAGCAATATTCCTTTTATATATACCAACCGGAAAAGGAACGATACATGCAAACCAAAAGAAGTTTTTAAATTCCATTCCTGATGCCTCAGAAATTGCATCAGTTCTGAGGGTCATAATTATATTTATCTTAAAGGAAAAAGCAAAATGAACAGATAAACTAACTGCATGGCTAGAGAGTTTCTAACAAGATCCACCTGTTAGACAACGGTTTTTTCCCATCTAAATTCTTAGATTAGGGATCTATTAAGTTTTCCAAAAGCAAAAGAAAAATCAACATGGGAATGAGCAGAGCACTGAAACACAGCCTTCACCTCGTGCATGCCAGAAAGAACCAGAGCACCAGAGCGTGTTGCTCTGCCGGATTCGTGCGCCGAGGCTCTGTGCACCCACCTGCGACTCAGAGACGGACACCAGCCGGACGCATTCCTTCCTGACAAACAAGGATAAAACCGACCCCAGTAACTACCAAGAATTCTAGTGCCCAAATGCCCATGAAACGTTTCACAGCCAAAACGTTCACAAGCAGGACTTCACAGTATGAGAGAAGACAATACTTCACAGAGAAACACCACCATTAAGACGAAAATATATAAAAAAACCACTCCTTTTAAAAAACAAATCACTGAAAGTTTCATACTTACAGCATCTACCATGTTTTTTACAAACCAAGAGAAGGTATCTCACAAAAACTACACTATTTGGTGTATAGAGTTTTTTAAAGAGTTTGCTGACTTTTATACTGCCTCTAAGCACCTAAATTGTGTGATTATTTATTCTACATTAGATCATCCAACAAATATGTGCAGAGCACTAGAGCATACCCCATCCTGATCTCGGTGTTTGGAACACATCAGTACCCTCTGGGAGCCTATGCTCTGGCAGTGGTGGGCAGACAAGAAACCAATACAGTAAGAAGTATGTTAGATGCCCATAACGGCCACGGAAAATAGAAATAGGGTAAGAGGAACCGTGGGGGTGGAGGGAAGATGCATCGCAGTGCTGAACAGGATGGCCCTGTTGAGAAGCTGAAATTTGAGCAAAGGCTTGAAAGAAATGGAAGATGCAGGAGGAGGACAGGCACTCCAGGCCCAGGTGCAGCTAGTGCAAGGCCCCGAGGTTGGCTTGTTGGAGGCGCAGCAGGGAGGTGAGCGAGGCTGGAGCAGAGGGAGCGAGGGGGGAAAGGCGCCTGAGCAGGGGTTGGCAAAGTCGTACTGTCAAGAGCCAGAGAGTAAACAGTTTAGGTTGCACAGGCCTAGAGACACAACAAGGGAATTATGTAGGACTCTGTCGCAACTACCCAACTCTGCTCATGTAGCACGAAAGCAGCCATCAGCGTGAGCGAACACGCATGGATGTTATCCAACCAAACTTTATTTACGGACACTGAAATTTGAATTTCATATAATTTTCATGCACCACAAACTATACTTTTGATTTTCTTCCCCAACTATTAAACCATAGAAACTGTTCTTAGCTAGAGAGGCACACATTGCAGGTGGCCGGACACATTTGGCTCGTGGGCCACAGTTTGCTGATGCCTGCTTTGGGGCCTTGCAGGCCATGGGAAGGCCCTCGGAGTTTGTTCTGAGAGTTACAGAGAGCCACTGTGATCGAACTGGGGCTCTAGGAGTCACCCTGGAATCTCCTTTGAGAAGGGACCGTCGGGGGTGGGGGTGGAGGTGGGGGTGGGGAGGAAAGCAGGGAGAGCAGCTCGGAGGTGAGATGCGGTGACTGCCAGGGACTGAACCGTGCCGGACCCCTGGTGTGGCTGCACTGGAGATGGGGACTTTACGGAGGTAAATAAGGTCAGACGAGGCCATCAGGGTGGGGCTCTGACCTGGCAGGGCTGGTGGCAGTCTTATAAGGAGAGGGAGAGACAGCAGATCTATCTTCTCCTTCCCTCTCCCTCTCCCACGTGCATGGAGGAAAGGCCGTGTGAGGACACACGGAGGAGCTGTCTGCAAGCCAGGAGCAGAGGCCTCACCAGAAACAACACCTTGGTCTTGGACTTTCAACTTCTGTAACTGTGAGAAAATAAATTTCTGTTGTTTAAGCCTCCCAGTCTGCGGTCTCCTGTCGTGGCCGCCAGGTGGACTAGGACAACAGCGTGCAGTGGAGGTGCTGAGAGCTGGCAGGATCCCTCAGGTACCGAGGCCAGACCAGCGGCACCTCCCGGCATGGCCGGACACGGGAGGCGGCGAGAAAAGGAGAGGCGTTAAGGATGACCCTGACGTCTGGGGCCTGAACTGCTGACGGCAAAAATGAAGTGACTGACACCCGAGATGGGGGAGGCTGCAGGTGGAACCCATGGGGTAGGGCGTGGGGGCTTCAGGTGGGGGCTCGCTGAGTTGCTGCTAAACATTTTGCAGAGTCGCACGAAGACAGAAAGGGAGCCCCCGGGCTCAAGCACGTGATAGCAGGGAAACGCCAATGTTCACACCAAGGTGGGTAAACAGTAGTCGTTAAGTGGTAGATCACCAGTGCTGGCTTGCAGCCAAATGAGTTAGGGAATATTCCACAGTCACAGCTTTTTGTACTTTGAATAAGCGACTTGAACCGCACTTGCAGAATGAATAACTGAAGGACCACAAAGGTGGGGGGTGGGGGATCCCCAAGCTGTTCATGCTCGTCTGAAGTTGGCAACCCCGAGTTTGCTGTGGCTGCGACTAGCACCTACTGGTCCTCCAAGTTTGTCTGGGGGAATGACGTGTTTTCAGATGACAGCTAACCCTCACCCTGAACACAGGGGCTTCCCTGAGTCAGTTACACAGAACTATTTTCCTCGTCCTTCACGGCCGCACATCGGGGTAAAGGTGCCGTCGGGTCCCGGGACCCCTGCTCGTCCTCGTGGCCTGACTCCCACAGGTCTGTGTGGCAGAGGCTTCCGCCAGCCCTGGGGGGTGCTCTCTCCACTCGGCCGCGTCCTGGGGAAGAGCCTGCCTGGTTCTGAGCCAAGTTTGCCCAGGGAGCACGTACGTGATCAGGAGGAATCAAGTGGGGTCCAAGCAGGGAGACGGCAGGAGCGATGCCCGCATGCCCCGAAAGTGTCCCTCGTAAGGATGGTGAACAGACTCTAAGAGCCACTCCTGGAAGGTTCCGGGGGCACATGAGCCACGGCAGGGCATCCGCAGTCACGTGCTATTTCCAAAGCAGAAGGACCACTCTGTGCAGACCCTGACTTGGTGGAGGCTGTTTCTAAATTTATCTTTGTAGCCAAGGAGAAGAGTAATGTGACTTCATGGTCACGTCCCATGGCACACATTACTGTCCTCCACGTCTGCCAGATCGATTCCAGTCGACACCACCCGCTGGGCCCCCCCCACAGCCCACTGCAGGGCCCGCTTCCCCAGCCTCCCCCTGCCCACCCCCTTCTCCATCACCTGACTCCTCCTGGGCACACGGCATAGCACACTCCAGCCCGCAGACCCCCGGTCTCTCCAAACAGACCCCTGCGCTGTTCTCACGGCACACACAGCCGTGGTGCACTGGGGCGCCCTCCACAGGCAGCCAGAAATTCCCACGCTGGCCTAAGTAGGGTCTGCAGTGAGACCAGAGCAGCACTTCAAATTGATTCAGCACGTGCAGCCAAAGGCATCCAGTGAGTGCACTTTCACCTGCGCCGAGGAAAACAGCGAGCTCGTCTGTGTCACCACCACACAGGCAAACACCAACAAGAGGAAGACAGGCTCCCACTCACTCCGCCCAGCCAAATATTTAAAGCAGCTGAGCCCATCCACAGCCCTAAATATTTAGATCAGTGAGTGAAGAATTAGCTTCTCATGTGCTTTTTAAATAACGCCATTATGCTGGTGCACGCAGCAAGCAAGCGGGGAACAGGGCCCAGCTCGTGTCTCTGACCATCAGTGAGCAATAACCAAATCAATCCTCTCTCCCCAGGGACGTGCGTCTCACCGAGGGAGAGCTGCTCTTTAGGGATGACAAGGGTACTCTGACGTGTCTCTCCCACCCGCCCCGGACCACCACACACCTGCCTCCCGATGTGAGCAAACGGTTCCTGATCCCTCCCAGGAAAGCGCCCCAACTCCTCAGCTGTACTGAGACCCCCCCCCCAGACCAGCCCAGACACACCTGCACAAGGTGACATCCCCCCCCCAAAAGCCCTGTCATGCACGTGGGCCTCCTCCTAACTACCAGGAGCATGCCACTCACGTCCTTAGGGGCGTCACACTCCACAGCTGTTTCTGTTCAAAGGCAAGGTCTCTGACTGCCATGCCCAAACGCCCTGTAACTTTACTTTTGAAACATGTGCCTGTTCTTAAGGGACAAAGCTCAGAGAGTGAAGACTGATCAACTCTCCCCAGGAAGTTCTCTAAAGAAAGTTTCTCAAAGGACGGTCGGCAGACTCCATCTCGACAACCTTCAGGGGTTATGTGTGTTTTTAAATATGTTTTCATTTTGATTAGAATGTTTAAAAAAACTATCTTAAAAAACTAAAGACTCTGCCATGAGTCTAACAGAGGTAGCATGGACCTAAGACGTCCCACAGTGCACCAAACACACAACCGGTATCACCACGCTGAGTGCCACAGTCACCACCCAGAGGGCGGCTGGCTTTGTGACAGCAAAAACACACCTGTCACATTTCAAACAAAGCAGCTCCTTTTCATGTCATCGCATTTAATCTGGCAAATTTGAGTTTTTAACTGAGTAATACAACAGTGATGAGTATAAGAAAGTTAAACCTAATTTTACGTAGTACAGTTAAGTCCTCACTGAACACTGTTGATAGGTTCTTGGCAACTGTTGACTTTAAGCAAAACAACATAGAACAAAACCAATTTTACCACAGCCTCATTGAGATAAACAATAGTTACGTTTATATGGCAGATTTCTGGTTACAAAAACATCATCAAACTTCTAAGTAAAGACCCAAAACAGCCAAAATACTAAACACTGAAATAAATGTGAGCTATAGACACATTTAGGAAAGATTAATAAGAACTAGTAAGACAGTTATTTACTTATTCCAGGTCAGGGTCTTGGGTGACTGGAGCCCACCTGGCAGCTCAGGGACCCGGGCAGGAACCTTCCCTGGCCAGGACACGCAGGGCGCATCACAATCACTCACACAATCACTCACACCCCCACACACACTCAGACCTGGACAATCAGACATGCCAAGGAACGAAGCCCAACAGGCACAGTTTTGGGACGAGGAAGAAGGCGAGGACCAAAGAAACAGAGAAAACCCACACAGACATGGGCCCTGGCTGGGAATTATTTTTTTTTTTTTCTCTCTCTCTTCAACGTTGTAACAAAATGGCATTATCAGAGACCTGCTGGACATTTTTAAGTAACCATAAAATAACAACATGGGTCAACTGTGCGGCGAGGCACGTTGGAACGGACACTGTTGAGACTTGCAGCGGCCACTCTGGATCCCGACTATTCCAGGGTTCGGGACTTTCAGCCCAGGAGACGGAGTAAAAGGAACGAAAGTGACCAAAAGAGCAGCAAAGCAAGGGGCACTTGCTGGGTGGTCAAGGTGTGTGGCCCTGGATGAAGCCTGCCCGGTCCTCAGCTCTGGGAAGACCCTGCTCTCTCCAGCTCTGCTCCACCTGCTGTGCCCCCAGCTCTGTGCTGCAGGCTGGCGACAGGCCTGACAGCAGACACCCAAGGTGGCCCCGGCCTTGGTGGTTGGAGGGGCATCCTACCGAACTCCAGACCTGGAGTCTGGAACCTTCACGCTCCCATCGAGAGCACAGCAGGAGACGAGGCCGTATCACTGCGACGTTCACAACCACTCCCAAGAACATGACCTCACGAGCATGAGAAACACCTGTCCACTGTACAGTATACGCAAAGCAACACGCAACTGCTTCCTTCTGAAAAGCAAACATTTTGACCTTCTGGTTCTCCATCATATTTTAATGACCTACCCCAGTTTATGTTGATTTATTCTTAAATGGTTCTTAAGAAAGCGAGTAAATGTATAAATTTTTCTTAATTTTCAAAGGCGACTGAAACACTTTTAAACAGCCCTCGCCACCTCACGCTGCTGTCAACAGCTAGTTTTTATTAATTTCACGTAAATCAGCAGCTATAAATATTTGCGCCGTATCAGCAGGGGATTTATTAGTGAGCCAGCTAGCTTTAGCGATGGATTTACACAAACACCACGTGGGAGGGATGGTCAGTTTGTTTACACGACTCACTCCCTCCACCTGCTGGCGGCTGCTAAAAATGAGTCCTCCAAAAACGCCAGGCTTCAGCTTTTAAGTAACTGGCACTGACAAATTGACACAGCCTTACTTCATTATAAATGACAGCGTGATTTAACGTGCTACACTTAGTTATAAAAGTCACAGCCACAAGAGCCGGCACACGAAGGCAGTTGCAGACCCGAGTGGGAGAGTAAGGTGAATCCTAGACAGTCAGTAACATTTACTTTCTGAGATGTATTTCCGTGGACGCTAGACCTGGGGGTGCTGTGGGTTCATTTCCCAATTTCTGGCCCTGCAGGGGCAAGTGCCCCGAGAAGCATGCTGTTTGGAGCATCAGTGCTGAGTGCTGAGTGATGAGCAGAGCAGGTGTCGCCAGGCATCACAACCACGCCGGCCGGGTCCCTCATACTCCCTCGGTTTCCACCTCTTCCCCAGGATGCCAGGTTGCACTTTCCTCTCTCTCCAGAGCCTCCTGTTAAAGGCTGCCCCTTCCTGGAGAAATCAGAGCAAGTTCTTCAGGCCTGAAATAGGTGCCCCCTCTGGCTCCACACCTGCCTCACCTGGGCTGTCCCCTCCGTGACCCAGGATGCAACCCTCTCCTCTTGGTCAGTGCCCACCTGGTGTCCTGGCTCCAGCTACCTCCTCTGGAGAGGGTGAGATTAGATTTTCTTTAAAAAATAGGTTGATGCTTTTATAATCATGTTCACATCACAGAAAAAAAATGTCAATGGAAAACTACACATCATGTTCTCAATTCTTCTTTAAAATAGCAAAATTTCTAAATCTCACGAAATGCCAAACATGGTGCCTGGCACCCTGAGTTGCTCCATACACCAGCCAAAGGAAGAAAGGAAACACCATCTAAAAACCCAGAGCAGCAGGGAGACCTGAAAGTTATTCCTGAGTTTCAGGTTAGAAAGGGGGAAGGAAGGGGACCACTTTGGATCCTTGTTTTGCTTTTCTGGTTTAGTAATAAAAATAATATATAAATATGAAAACAAAATCCAGAGTGCCTGTTTGCTATGAAGAATAGATATTAGAATCTTTCTAATCACCAGAAGGGGGCGGCATCTTAAAGGCCATGTAAGAACATTTTGTTTTTGTCTCTTAGAGTAAGAAGATCAAATACTAAAAGTCCATCCGAAAACTCAAAACCTGCAAATTTCCATTTAAACATCTCAATCTCCACTTCTTTTGTATCACTGGAAAGATATCCTTCCTGTATGTGAGTCTATGATTGTTACAAAATAGTTTTAGTTTATGTAAACTCCAATTCACCTTGGACTCTGATTCATCTTGTAATGAACCTTGTGCTTTCCCACACAATTTGAATACATTGTTTGAAAACCTCAAAGCCAAAACACAATATGTATATTTAAGTATATGTCCATATACGCAGAAAACCGTATTTATTTTGTATAGTTAGCATACATCATTTGCTTAAACGAAGCAAAAACCTTGAAGTTTTTTTTAAGCAAACTTCATCAGAAACATTTAACATGTAAACCAAGTTAGGAAAAAATTCTATGCTCTAAAATAAATTCTGCCTTTCCCGGAAAGTTCATTAATACCACTGTAACTCATTCTAAAACAAATTTTAAGCCACTGTTTTTGAAACCAGGCTGTTGTTCTGCTCCAGTTTTTGATTACTGTGATGGGTCTTATGTCTTTGGAAGACGCCATCCATCCACGTACGAGGACAGCCTGTACGTCCAACACTTCCCATCCGGTGCACAACGCACTCTTCTAGAGCGCTCAGGAAAAGCTGCTGATCCGGGCACCAGCGTGGGAGTCACAGGTACTTCTGATTTATGCCGCAGGCTGAGGGTGGCTGATCTCCACACAGGATGCCCCCCATCATTCCCAGCCATCTCACACCTGCCCAGGTGAACAGGGGCCCACAGCAGAATGGGTTCACCTGAGGCTTATTCTAGCTCAGCAGTCCTCAAGACCACCCTCACAGACATCTGATCATCATTAACTGGAGCTGTCTCCTCTTTTTGAGACAAGATGGGTCCCCCTGGGAGGTTGATGTTCTTGAAGACCGTGCGGGAGGCGCCCACCCTCTCTTCTATCTCCCGGGTGAGCAGCCTCCCTGGCACCTTCACCCTGCGAGGACACAGCCTCTCCTGCCATCACAGCCCCCAACCACCTCAGCCAGACACAGCTTCGGGACTGACGCCCCAGCCCAGACTCACCGTTCGGATGCGACAGAGAAGGGTGCCTGCCCACCTGGACTCTGATGTGGTTACTTTACCTTCAACACCCCTCCCAGGCTTGTTGTACCTGTAAACCGGGGGAGCTGCTTGAAATCACCTTGTCGACAGATTCCTTCCTTCCGGAGAGCCCTCGGAGAGCACGTGTCCCCCAGCCCCCTCTCAGCCCTAGGGCAGCCCCTCCTGGAGGCTGGCCCGAAAGCATGGGAAGGCGCAACCTTCTCCTCCGGGTCTGCGTCTTGCTCATTTCTCCTCAGAACTACGTCGAGTCTCCCTCTCCTGTGGCAGCGTGGTGTCCGGAATTACATGCAACACCAAGTGGCCTGAGTGGTGACGGTGACGGCAAGGCCTCCCTGGCTCCAGAGCGGGGCTGCTGGGCGCAGCTCCTGGCCGCCTGCCCTCGGCACAGCGCCCCGTCGGCCAGGCCTGGACCCCTGGGAACTGGACCCCTGGGAACCTGGACCCCTGGGAATCGGTTTACGGCGATCAGCCGTACTCTTGTCTCAGACTTGACGCCAAACACAACGGCACAGCCTGGGCACATTGGCTTCTTCAGAACCACATCACAGTAAGAAAAAGAGTGATTAACTTTCTAACCCAAACCCACGCGCCTTTGTCACACGGGCCGCTGGGTTCTAGACCCGAGACCAGGCGGCACATTACTCGCTACTCCGTTCCACCTCGTTGAGTCAATTCACTCCTGTGGCTGTTTATGGCATTAATTTAAAAAAGTGCGGCCTACCCTGGCAGGGGCTGCAACCCTTCAACTCGGGGGGCAGGCTACGGCTGGGGGTGCAGCGCTGGGCTTTGCAGTGACTCCAGGCTTGGTCCCTGCCTCCAACGTCACCTCGAGGAGACACAGAGGGGACTCCAACGCCCTGGAGAGTGGGGTGGGGGGGCCACCGGGCTGCCACTTCATCCCCCACCAGCAGCCCCATGCAGGGGGGGCTGCCCCTTTCTTTGCATCTTATTCCAAAAACAACAGATAACGTCCTGGTCATCGTTCCTAGCTTCTCAGCCAGGCTCAGCTTTCCTGACACCAGCACCGGTCAGTGCCAGCCTTATGCTGCTTTTCATCCAAGACTCTTCCCTGCAGACTCCAACCACCCCCCACCCTGGGGGCTCAGGGCTCCTTCCTAAACCCAGGAGTCCCTACACTCCCTGGCCAACCCAGCGCCCCACGTAAAGGATGGGCACCGAAGGGTTAATAACCATCATCCTTGGGCAAAGACATTATGGGTGTTTCTAGTTATGTTTGTATTATGAGAAAAACGAGGCAAACTAGTTTCTAAAGCCGGAACCTTAAAAAAGTTACCACTGAGTAAAAACTGGAGAGCTGGTAACCATGAGAGCAAAGAAGAAACACTTCCTACCCATTCCTAGACCTTTCCCTACGACTCAGCCTCCTCCCTGGCCCAGACGCTCGGGAATCCCGTCTGCCCCAACGTGAGTGCCCAGCCTGCACCCTGCCCTCCTCTGTCCTGGCTACGCAAACACGAAAATGACCATCACTTTCTCCATCATCTCCATTCTAAAATAATTTCAAAACAGAAAGGCTTCCCAAAGAGAACACACCACCAAGGGCAGGCAGGTCCTCTTGCCCGTGAAGAGCCAGCAGTTACACTTGAAAAGTTCAGTTGGACTGAAAATGAAAATTCAGAAATAAAAAAATCTCGCAGTGGGTTTTCTGCCCAACCTTCCCAAGAGGGGCCGAGGAAGGGCCTCCCAGAGGAAGCAGCATGGGGGAAGTGTGGCAGGGAGGTGAGCCGAGGTAAGACACAGCTGTATTTCAACAGGAAAACAAGCAAGCACAAGCACGAACAGTAGGAAACCCAAACTGTTGATAAACCCAGGGCCAGTTAAAGTTCTGGAATGAGCAAGGAAAACGAGCCGCCTGAGACCCTTCTCAGCTGGACCACTCCTTAAAGCTCTCGTCAGTAGTAACAAATCCCCAACGTACTGAGTACAGGAGGCACAACTGTGTTTGCAGAGTCTATCGGTTAATTTTCGTTAATAACATTTTGGTAATTTAAAAAAAAAAAAAAAAAAAAGAGACGAGGTCTCACTATGTTGCCCAGGCTAGTCTCATGCTCCTGGGCTCAGGCGATCCTTCCGCCTCAGCCTCCTGAGCAGCTGGGACTACAGGTGTGCACCACCAGGCCCAACTTAAGGTATTCTTGATCTATAATTAACACTGCTAATCTCCAAATAAAGGGTGGATTTAAAAGGAACAGAAAAATAACTACTTGTGTCACTCTGTGAATTTAAGGAAATCTAGAAATTGTCCCAAAAAAGAATTTAGGAATCAAAACACAGTATAATTTCCTGATATTAATAATTCGGCTGCAGAGGGCTGTTAATGGCTCTACAAAAAGCCAATTATTATTTTTTGTCCAGATTTTACTATTCAGAGAGGTTAAGTATTCATTAGAGGCCAGATCGGGCCAGGGTGCATCGGCCATAGCGATTCACGGGTTCTCAGGAGGCCCCAACATGTCAGCATCAAGGGTTGGGGAGGTGACTGGTGCAGGGTGAGGCTGGCACTCAACAAAGAAAGGGCAGAGGGGTGAAGCGTAGAGGAGTGGTGGAAGGAGAAGAAACGCCAGTCTCCCCTCTGTACTACGGTATTCTACCCATGATGAATCCTGAGAACTACCCTCCGCCTAACCATGTGCATTTAACAGTGGTAGAAAGTGGGGTGTCGGCGGGCGGATGATGGGAGGTTGCTTGGTGGATACAATGTGCATTTGTCAGTGATGGATGCACTGAAGGCCCTGACTTCACTGTAATCCAACTTATCAATGTAACAAAATTGCACTTGAACCCCATAGATATATATACAAATAAATCGGAAACATTTTTTTAAATAAAAAAAGAATATTCCTTACCACATAGGGTAAGAGGCCTGGCACAAGACCAATGCACCATCAGCCTAGGGAGAGAGAAGGCATCCACTGTGGAGAGAGAACTGGTGGGCCATCACGTGCATCCCACCTAACGGTGAAGGTGCTGTCCCTTAACACCTGCCCTAAGGCCCCAGTATGTGCTGTGTGTATTGCTTAGAAAGTTTATTCTGGATAGATTAAATGACTTCATAATGAAAAACATTTATGGTAAATATTCCAAGCATACACATAAAATAGGACTCAGAGAAGTAATCTTAGGGGACATGTACTGAGGCACCCACCCACACTTGCAGGTACTTCTGGAGTCGTCTACGGCCAATTCTAAAGCTGCACTTCTGTCCCTCATTCACAACCAACTGCAACACCCGAATCCAAAACCCGGCCCTAAAACTCATTCATAAAATGTGTGAGAAGAAAATAAACGCTTGCTAAATTTTACCAAAAAAAAAAAAAAAAAAAAAAAAAGGTAGAACAAAATCACTGAAGCAATATGAGCGTTTCTAACACCCAGCAGCACACGACCCCTCATTTCCTGGGAAGCAGGGTGGCGGGGTGTGTGGCAGGAGCCCCCCACCTCCATGGTGGCCTCCCCGGGAGCCTCGAGCCCCCACTCTGGTCGGTTTGAGATAAAGGAAATGCTGCGTTTCCTGTTCCTCAAAGCGCGCCAAGCACCCGGTGAGCACCCACTGACCTCGGCCCAGAATCTCAACTTTGCCCCCGTGACCCTTACAAGGCAGGGCCCCGTCTGAAGGCAAGCCGCCCTCTCTGGTTTTCCTTCACTCTCCAGCCACGTGGGCTCCTCCTTCCTTCAGAAACTCTTTCCTGCTTTTCCACCCAGAACGCTCTGCACAGAATGAGGGGCTAACGGGTGTCTGCTTAGTTACCAAGTGAAAGTGAGTCTATCATTTTCACCATGTTTATATTTGGGTACTACCTTCTCCCTACAAACAGCTCAAAGAATAATTCAATTCAAGCCACTGACTCATCCATTCAAGAAAGGATTTAGTGAGCGCTGCCACGCCGCACTGTACAAGGATGAACTAGTGAGGGAGCGCAAAACGGTCAACACGACTGTCACCCGGTCATTCCTTGTATCTTGCTCTGGATGCTAGTTACACATGTGTTACACGTGTGATTTCACTCAGCTATATGTTGACGAGCTGTGCATTGTATGTAAATGGTATGTGAATTACACTCCAGCAAAACACGTCCCCAAGAAAAGCTGCAGTATTTGGGTCATCCCTTGCCAACTGCTCCCTCTTTTCCTATTAGGGATGGGAGGACCTGCACCCCCCTCCCCAGGCCAACTTTGGAACACCTTTGTCACATTTCCTAGTGGTCTGTTTTGTTCCTATATAAAAATCGTGCTCTACATAAAGAATCCTGCACAGCCCCACTCGGACAACACAAAACAGAAAGGCTGCAAAGCCAGGACTCAGGGCGGCATGTAGCACCAAGAAACCTCAGCCTGGAAGGGCCTTTGGGTCATGCTGTCCCGCGCACAGCATCCTCTGGCGTCCAGACTCCACAAGGACACACAGAGAGCACAGGACGCCCGCGTCAGGCAGCCCTGACTGCTGTGAATTCAAGGCCTGGGCACCACACAGCATCTGCCTCCCACGGGAGAGTCCAAGTATTTGGGGAGGTCACAGCCGTTCCTGCAGCCTCAACATCCTGTTCCCAATTCCACACCCACAGGGTTGCATGGGCTGAGCCCGCCATCCCTGCCTGCCTGCATCCTTCCTGGAGTGAGTTTGCAGCGGGCAGTGTGGGTGGTCTGGGCCGGGGGGCTGCAGAGGGTCTCCGTCTCTCTCTCTCTCTCCCAGATAACACGCCCCTGTGGCAGCAGAGCGCTCATCCAACTCCGTGTGCGTACTTACGTGTACACACCCACACTGCAGCGTCAACTCACACTGAGCCAAGAGTCGGCTAAAACCCTTACTTCCACTGTTTTTTCCAGGAGCTATTTCTTCAGCTGCCACTGACTAGCTGATTAAGCTTGGAACCCGCCTTCCCACTCAAGCCCACACCTAATCCGTTGCAGAACCTGTCTAAATACGCCCCTCAGAGGCAGCTGCTGTCCCGCAGCCTGAGAGTTTAACCAATCCCTCTAGCTTGGTTTGCAAATCCGTGCAGCATTCAGTGGCAGCTTTTTAACAACTCACCTGTGATCTCAAGACACTCTCCAATTACACAGAAATGAGACTGGCTTTATTTCGAGCCTGCACAAAATAAGGAGCCAACTCAGCAGCAGAAAGTCAGAACACCGTGGACGTTCACAGTAGGTGCGTGGGCAGCGTGAATGCACCTGTTGGTTTCCACCTACAAGGTTTTAGAAAGCTAAAAGTACATTTAAGTAAAAATGGGGCTCAAATTTCTGTGGTATCCTTCTAAGTTACTCCTTCAAACCCTAAATCGAAAATCACCTACCCATTCCCTCCAGGTCATGACCTAAGAATTGAATTGAACGTAGAAATACAAGACAAGACAAAATACTGAGACCTGGGGAGTGAGTACAGGCTGCACAATGGCCTCCCAAAGATGTCCAAGCTCTAATTCCTGGCAATGGTGACTGAGACTTCACATGGCAAAGACGTTTCGTATGTGGGATCAAGTTAAAGATTTTGCCATGAGGGTTTTAAGATGATTCCGGATGACACAGGTGGGCCCAACATGACCACAGGATCCTTCTAAGGAGGTGGCAGGGCAGAGGGAAGCAGAGCTTCACGCCAACGGATGCAGGCGGCCACTAGAAGCCGGAAAAGGCAAGGAACGGATTCTCCCCGGGAGCCCCCGGATGGAGCGCAGCCTTTGATTTTAGCCCTACAAGACCCATGTTGGGCTGCTAAGCTCCAGGACTTTAAGATAATAAATTTGTGTTGTTTTAAGCCACTAAGATGTGGGAATTTGTTACAGCAGCCATAGGAAATACACACACACAGCCAAAGAAGAGAAAAACCAGAACGGAAAAAGGCCAGAGCTCCAGAAACCCATCAGTATCTCCACCAAAGGACCGGAAAGAAGTTTCCAAGAATCCAGAGGGATTAGCAGAAGCACTGGACTTATGGGGCTAAAAAATGTCTACCAGGAGTTTTTTTTAAAAAGGTCATGGCCAAGCCATGGTGGACGTGGTAACTACACAGCCAATGACCTCAAAGTTTCCACTGGGAAAAGTGATAAAAGCAGAGACCACAAGGCAATGGGAGGAGGGAGTGGCCAGGATGCGGACTCAGAGGTTGTGGTGACTTCGGGGAGTTTTACAGCTGCTGTAAAAAGCTCCACAAACAGGGGGCTTAAAGCAACAGACATGCACCCCCTCACGGTTCTGGAGGTCAAAGTCCAAAGCCAAGGTGTCTGCAGGGCGGTGCTCTTCACGAAGGCTCTCGGGGAGGGTCCTCCCTGGCCCCTACCCGGCAGTCCCTGGCTTCAAACTCTGCCTCCATCACCACCTGGCCCTTCCCACCATGTCCCTGTCCAAATTTCCTTCCCGTATGTGAACACTGACCACCGGTTGGGACCCACACTAGTCTAGCGTGGCCCCATCTTCACTAATGACACCTGCGAAGGCTCCACTTCCGAGTAAGGTCACACACACGGCTACCAGGGGTTAGGGCCGGAACGTAGCTTCCTGGGGGGACATGGTTCAACCCACGACACAGTCTCTCTCCCCTGTACTGACAGAAACAAAGGGTGCAGGAAGAACTTATGCTTAAAGCATTCACTTGTGACTCTAATTCCTATCTGCAAGGACAGCCTGGACACTTGGCCTTTCCAACCTCTCGTGGAGATCCACAGAAAAGAAATAGCTTATTGAGGTCATGCCGCTCATTTTTAGGGGACGAGGCAGGGCTGGACCAGTGTGTGTCATGATCTGCGTCCACACCCTCTA
Organism: Eulemur rufifrons; assembly: GCF_041146395.1. Taxonomy (NCBI): domain Eukaryota; kingdom Metazoa; phylum Chordata; class Mammalia; order Primates; family Lemuridae; genus Eulemur; species Eulemur rufifrons. The sequence continues at coordinate 4,714,817 of NC_090983.1, forward strand.
GGATGCTGTGCTACTGCTGGGTTCCCAATGCCCGTGACACGGTGTGGAGAACACGACAGTTAAAACCAGGGCCCTGCATAAAACCCAGCACTGGATTTTCTGGGATGGAAAAGGAGCCACCAGGGGACTTAGAGAAAACTGGGAGGACAAATCCTCAGCTCTGCTCAGTCCCCAGGGAGACAAGGCAGGGGAAGGGGACAGCTGATGCCACCTGGCTCCTTTCACAGGCAAGAAGTCAGCGTGACACCGCCCTGCCCTCTTCCAGGGTGATAACGACCAGCCTGCAACAGTCACATGGGTCCAAACACGCCTCTCTGGCCAGGGCTTTGCAACAGTGAGGCTCAGGACAGACATGCGACATCTAGGCTGAGGCCGCCTGCCTGAACTTGGCCCACGTGGAGGTGTCCCAGGGGCCTCGGCTTGTGGCCTTTCACCCTAGGAATCAAGGATAAATATGGATTATTCTGGAAAACGCACAAGTGGATCTGGAGATGGCCAGTTCACTAGAGAACATTTCAACTTATACTCACAGAGGCACCTGGCAGGTTCAGAGCCACAAATCCCCAACCATGTAAAATGAATGGAAAGCTGTTTGAAATGTTTCCACCCAATTCCAAAAACACATGCCATCAAAAGACTTACCCAGATCCTTGCCAGCTGCCTCCCGGGGTCATCAGTGTTAGAAAGCAAATGTAGAAGAGAGACTCGGAGGCTGGGCTGGGACCCCAGGAGCTAGGAGGCAGGACAAGGCACCAGCCCCTGCTAACAGCAATGGCAAGATGAGCTAAGGGCCATGAGTCGCCGCTTCCTGGCATCTCTGGGGCTCCGGCAGCCCATCACTCTGGCAGCTAAATTCCTCCTCCTGAAGTCCACTCCACGCCTCTGTGATAAATCACACTTGAGAATTATGCACAGGTCCTCCCAAAAGGATCCTTCTCTTCTACGTGAGAAGCTTAGAATTCAGTGTCCTTTTAATCACAAGACACCAACTGAAACCTGACCACGTAATTACACACCTGACTGACCCCATGACGTGACCTTAGAGGGCTCTGTCAGTGCAATGAGCTGCCAGGTGCCTAAGGAGACACCCCAGGTTTCTCAAAGAGGCACCACTGGCATTTCGGGCAAGAAAATTCCACACCGTGTGGCCCGTCCAGCACACGGCGAGGGTTGGGCAATCCTGGCATTGCCACACTGCCTCTGAGGGCAGCACCACCCAGAGCTGCAAAGTGCAGCTCACTCCTCCACCTGTCCAAGGTCAGGCTCCGGGTGGGGCCAAATGGATCAAAACCACAATGGGAAGCTCTGGGCCCACGTCTGGTGACCAGGGCAACCACTGGGGACCAGGTGTCTCCACCCCCCATGCAGGGCTGACAGCCCATGCCAGCACAACCAGCTGCTGCGATCATGTCTTCCGTGGGTGGGACAAACATTTCATGTCTCCTCGAGGCTGCTTTAAAGATCTCAGGCCTTAAAGATCTCCTGGGGTGGACACTGGGCAATAAAACCTCCCTGCATGCTACTCAGTCACAGTCCACAGTTTTCTTCTTACACGTTTCCAGTGTTGACACCAATCATTGTCATGTTTCAGAATGTCCGTGTGACTGCAGGACATCGATGGTAACCTATTTTCTTTTTAAATGGCCTCCACTTCTGTATTTCCATTAGTTTCACACTGGATCCATTAAAAACAGAACAGTGTTGCCAATCTTACTGCACAAATTCTTATAAAGCTGGGGACCAAGAACAAGCTTTCAGTCCTAGCACCTGCATTTAGAGTGTGCGACAAAGTCTCCATCTCCTTGAGCATCAGTTTCTTAACAGGAAATCCTCACCCCCACCTTACAGGCATACTGTAAGGATCGGAGGACACAACGATACGTACAAAGTGCTTTGCAAACTGGAAAGTCATGTTGTCACCGGCAGCTAGTAGTTGTGAGTCACCGTGAAAGCAGTGGGACTCCATTACTCCATAAGATCGAGACCAAGAAAAATTGTAAAAATAAAAAATCTAGAGCAAGAACCCACTGCTCAGAAATAAGGTGGTTCTCCTCCCACACGGAGGCAGACTCCAAGCTTCTCTCTAGATTTTTTTAGTAGCTGAGCTGTGGTTTCGCTTGCTGTTGCAACTGTTGGTTGTTACCTTAAGTACCACCGTCAAAATATTAAAGGCCAAAGAAGCCAAAAAGAAATCAACACAAAATGATAGCTATCATCAATTAATAAAACCGTTCTAGATGAGCTCACCAAAATGATTCCTGTACTTGAAAATGCCCATCAACGCAGGCACACAAGTATCTGTTCTTTAAAATGCAAATGCCATTTATTCTAAGAGTGAAGCACCCTGGGACCCGCTCACTCTGCCTCCAGAAGACACCCAGAGAGCCCGAGTGGAAAGTGCACCTGCCTGCCACTGCCACTAACTGGCACCGGTGGAGAAGCTGCCGCCACCATGAAGGAGATGAAACAAAACAAGGAAAGAAATCAACCCGACAAAAGGCCAGCATTTCTGTTAATATATCCTCACCACTGACAAAAACAATGAGCAGAACAGTGTGGCGACTCCTCAAACAGTCAAACACAGAATTACCACGTAACCCGACCATCGGCTCCCAAGGACATACTCCAAGGAACTGAACAAAGGTGACTCAACACCTGTGTTCACTGCAGTAACGTTCACAGTAGCCCAGAGATGGACACAGCCCACGTGCCCATCAGCCCAGGAACGGAGAAGCACAACATGGTCCCTCTACACAATGCAACGCCGGTCAGCCACCGAGAGGAGTGGAGCACTGATGAAGCTACCTTTGCCTGGACAGCAAGTGACAGAAGCCAGTCACAAAAGGCCACACGCTGTATGGTTCCATTCATACGAAATGTCCAGAATAGGGAACTCCAGAGCGGGAAAGCAGACTGGTGGCTGCCAGGGGCCGGGGAGAAGGCGAGCAGGGAACGACTGCTCATGGGCACGTGGTTTCCTTCTGGGGTGACGAAACTGTTTGGGAACCAGACAGAGGTGGTGGTTATACGATGCCGTAAATGGACTAAAAGCTGGTAAAGTGTTTAAGATGGTTAATTTCATGTTATATGAATTTTGCCTCGATAATAATAATTTTCTTAAAAATGACAATAACAAAAGGGCCCCTTCGCCTCCGGGATCCCAGCCCACAGATATACTAAAGGCCATGAAGACCGGCTGTGCCCAAAGGAGATATTTTAAATGAAAAGGCTGGTGACTGTGGGGCCTGGGAAAGGCAGTGCAAGGTCACCTTGCCAGGAAGGACTAAGCGGTGTCCGCCAGGGCCACCTGGCAAACCCTCCAGGAGGGACAAGGGCTGCTTCAGCGAGCAGCCTGACTGCCCCAGGAGGCTCCTCATCTGGCACCAGGGCCGGACCCTCAGGGCCTTCCCAGATGCTGCTCCAGGGAGAAGAATGGAGCCCGGTTCAGCAGAAGCCAGCTGGGCGCGAACAGAAGGACCTTTCATTCCTGAAGTCCTCCCCGAGCCACTCGGACACAGCGCGCCTTTACACGAAGTTTCGTAACGGTAAACAACCGTGAAAACGAGTGCTCTGCTGTGACGAGAGATGAGGAAGGCTGTTTCATGATGATAATTTTGTTTCCTGATTTTCTTTCCAAGATTATTAGACTGGGTACCTTTCAACGTTAGCCAGTAATAATAAAACCCTTAATTCTTCTACGGCTTAGACTATCAAAGGAAAGAAAAAGATTATTCAAATTACACATTCATCTCTACGACTGACAGATGGATAGGTGGTAGACAGATGTGTAATTTTGACCCTAAACGCTGAAGAACTGTTGGGCTATAACACAAATGTTTATTTAAATAGTTTACTATAATTTTTTAAATTATGGTAACATACACATAACATTAAATTTACCATTCTGGCCATTTTTTGACTGTACAGTTCAGCGGCAGCACATGCATTCACACTGATGTACGCTTCCTGTGATTTGTAAAGGTCTTCAGCATGTCACTGATGTCTCCCCCAACACCTGGGGGTGCTAAGGAGAACAGGCATTGCTCTTGGGTGACGGGACAGGAAGCAGAGGGCCCGTCCTCACGGAGGAAGGCACGGGGCACAGCGCAGGAGGCAGAAGATGGACACCGCATGGCCCCGTCTGGCTCTGACAGTGGTAGCGTCGTGACTGGGGGGACAGTGACAAAGTCCTGGCTGGACAATGTGTCCTTTACAGCTCCAGCAACCGACGGCAGTCCCACAACTGAGGCTTCCTCTGGAGCTCTTTGCTGCACCCCCATCATGCTCAGGCCCCCAGACCTCCGAAGCAAGCTAACAGCGGTACCCTACTTCTCACAAAGGACGGTCCTGGCACCTAGACGGACTCAGGCGCAGTCCCCCCCTTTGCAGACGCTGCACCCCTTCTCTGCAACAGGAGCCTCCTCGAACAGCCCCACTCAGACCAGGCTCGGTTTTTGGTTTTTTTCATCAGCACAAAGGCAATCTAACAGGTCCAAGCCCGCAGACATGGGGCTTTTGTGCAGGGCTGAAAGAGGGATTACATTTCAGGAATAGCAAACCTACTCTCTCTCCTGGGGGCGGGCAGCAGACACTCCGGTGTTGAATGCACTTTTTGTTTACCAGCTCAATTAGCAGAGCCTTCGAGGGGATGACGACAGGCACACACTGCACTCAGCGAATGTTCAGAATGCTCAGAGTTAACCGGCCAAACAAAAACAAGTACGGGAAGAGGGGACGGAAAATCGCCACCTGCCCACCAGCCACGCAGCCATGCTCTGGGCAGCGAGGGACTCTTGGCCACCACCAACCCCAGCAAGCGGCCAGGGACACGGGAACTTCAGATGATTTCCCAAAAAACACAGACCCCACTTGGAGCAGGCACTTAGCGAAAGGCAACGTCTCGTGTGACAAAGGCTCTGGGCCGGAGGTCAAGAGAACAGAATCGGGTTTAAATTAAAACCCTAAGGCCATGCTGTCCAGTCCAGTAGCCACTACCACACGTGGCTACTGAGCACGTCACACGTGGCTGGTCCGCATGTGGCTGCCAGTGTACGTTACACGTCACCATCCAAAGACTTAGTACCAAAAAGGAATGTAACACACCTCACCAACAAACGCCCTGTAACTGCAACCGAGAGGATAATAGTGTGGCTACGTAGGACTCACTTCCCCTGTTTCTTTTTACTTCTTTAATGCAGCTACTAGAACATTTTAAATGACCTATGGTGGCTAATATTCCATTTCCACTGGACAGAGGTGCTGGGGGACCTCGAGAAGGTCCTGACCATATTTCATGACAACAGAAATTCCTTCCTGGGTGCAGATGCAGAGGTGGAGGCTGGCATTCCGAGTATGACGGGAGGCGGATCCCTGCGGAAGGAGGGAGGGAGCAGCGCTGGCCAGGGAGGCCGAGCTGCAAGGCAGGCCCAGGACAGCTCACCGGGAGCTCTGGAGCATGAGTGGCCATCGGAATCGGCCCAAGGTGGGCTGAAATCCCCCCCCCCACCCCCTTGCATGTCGAGGGCGTGAGAGGATGTGCCCTTGAGCTGGGCATCTCTCCCGAAAGGGGCCGTAGCCCACGGTGCTCAATGCAGCTGGGGCAACAGTCCTTCCTCGGAGGGGGCCTGGCGGGGTGTCCCTCCCCTCTCTAGAGTTCCACCTCGACATCCGCAGTACTCAAGCCAGCCCTCGACGGCCTGTGAGATTCTAGCAACCTTTAGCACACAGTGTGACCACTGTGAACACTGCAGTCAATGACACACTCAGCAAAGTTCTTAAAACCAGATGCTAAGTCAACTCAGTAATATCAGGCATTGCTTCCATCTCGTGCAGAGAGCAAACACTCCCCAAGCACTGTCTGCCTCCATAATAGAATATACCGTGGTGGCCAAACCTCAGGGGAAATGGCAAACGCAGGCACAGCACACTCAGAAGCACTTGATAAACTCCCAGTAAACCCAGTTTCCACCTCCTGGCCCCCAAACAGCAGAATAAAATAAATACGGCAACTGATAAGCTGGAAAAGACTCACAGCACAGAAGCAACCAAAGCCCCCATCCTGCCTTTGCCAGTGGGGACATGAGGCCCAGGTCATGCTAGATGCACACCTGGCGCTCTGCCTGCCACAGCAAGGCTCAGGGAGCAGATCACCCACTGCTGGTCTCTGCATTACAGCGGCTTATCACAGGCTGAGCACAGTGACAATCAAAGACATTTAGGTCCCCAGGACAAAGGGAAGGTGCCCAAGGAGCTACGTGAGGGTACAACTTGTCTTATAAGAAATGCCATTTTCCTACCTCTTCTTCTCTTTTGAAAAGAGAACAGAAAGAAGGGAATGTTTCATCTTATGTCAACAGGAGATAACTCCAAGGAGACAGACTCTGCTTTCCAATCTCAGGAAAGAGTTATTTTACAGAAAGAAACAGGAAACCAGAAACAGAATAAAATCAAGATTAATCTACATTTAAGGCTGGGTGCGATGGCTCATGTCTGTAATCCGAGCACTTTGGGAGCCAACGTGGGAGGATCACTTGAGGCCAGGAGTTTGAGACAGCCTGGGCAACATAGTGAGACCCTTTCTCTACAAAAAAATTTAAAAATTAGCCAGGTGTGGTGGTGCACGCCTGTAGTCCCAGCTACTCCAGAGGCTGAGGCAGGAGGATCACCTGAGCCCAGGAGTTTGAGGTTGCTGTGAGCTATGATGATACCACTGCACTCTAGCCCAGGCAACAGAGTGAGACCCTATCTCAAAATAAATAAATAAATAGATAAAATTATATTTGAAAAGAAAAAAGCTAGAGAGAACCTTTCTGATTAAAAAAAAAAAAAAAAAAAAACTTCTATGATTTTAAACATACAAATCTGCGCACCTGTCCCTAAGGCAGCCCTCTCTCCCAGGTTGTATGAACAGACATGAGGGTGTTATGTCTGAGGACTGCTGGTATCAAACACCCGGTCAGCAGCAAGCACAGCTCACCAGGGGACGCAGAGCTACAGGACACTGCCCTCAACAGCTTAGAATCACACTGGTCCTTAAAGGGCCTTAATCAGGTGTCCTGGATCGGCTTCCCAGACTTCAAGCACTCATGTACCACCTTTGTCATTTCTGCCACATTCAAATACCACCTATTTCAGTGGTCCCCAACCTGTTTGGCACCAGGGACCAGTTTCAAGGAAGGCAATTTTTTCCAGGGGGAGGAGAAGGGTTGGTTTCGGATGATTCAAGTGCATTACATTTATTGTGCAGTCGAACCTCTCTGCTAATGATAACCTGTATTTGCACCTGCTACCCAGAGCTAGCATCACCGCCTCGGCTCCACTGCAGATTATCAGGCATTAGGTTCTCATAAAGAGTGCGCAACCTAGCTCCCTTGCATGTGCAGTTTACAGTAGGGGTCGAGCTCCTGTGAGAATCCGATGCTGCTGCTGATCTGACAGGAAGCGGAGCCTATGCGGTGATGCCAGCGATGGGGAGCGGCTGTAAATACAGACAAGCTTTGCGTGTTCGCCTGCTCACCTCCCGCTGTGCGGCCCGGTTCCTAACAGGCCCCCCGACCTGTACTAGTCCTTGGCGCAGCACAGACCAATACTATCACCTGCTTAATCTCTCTTCAGAGCAACTTTAAGTTCTTCTAAACCTTAAGTTTATCGTAAGCAATAATACTTGCAAACCCACACCTTTAATGTCTTTCTAATACACATTAAAACAAACAAATAATCAACATCACATGTAACACCCATTGAGGAAAATCCAATCACACCAAGCTACGTTTTATACAACTATCAGGCAGTTGGAAACACAACAAAGTCAAAAATCCAAACCATCTCTTTATTCTCTCACTTATTTAAAGTTTACAGTCTAAACCAAAGGTCACAGAAAACATTCAAAATTAGTTATTTGGTCTTGTTTGATTTTTCCTGTTCCTTCCTTCCTGGTTTACTTAGCCCACTATTGCCCCTGATACAGTCTCTTTAGAGGGGAAAAGGCCCTCTCTTGAAGTGTCACACGCACGACTGTCACCCAGAACCAGAAAGGACCCAAAAGGATGTTGCTTGACTTTCTGAACAGCCTGATAAGAACTTTCAAATCAAGGAAACCAAAGACTTCAGTGGTGGGAAACGTTCAAAGAGATTTAAAGGTATGATCTGATCACTGCTATTAAAATGAGAAACCACACTGCCATAAAGGGTTCTTAACCAGTGGCTGAAATTTACTTTTTCAGATAATGCACCTTGACTAATTATATTTTGTTAAACAGTTTATGTGTTGAGCTAAGAAAAAAAAAATGCTCATATAATCAAATCAGTCTATTGAGGCCTTTCCATTAAGGTAAGCGGACATTTTTAGCTTTTCTGTTCAGAAGATTTTAGTACCTGGTAGCAAGAGTGGGGAGTGGATTCAATAGGTACTTTTAGAATAATTATCCTATCAGTTACATTTGAGAATCTGAAGGAGTTCACGCAGCCCCAAACACTTTGGGTTGCAGAACTCATTCACAGACTGAATGTCCCGCTCAGACTGAGTGCTGCAAAGATGACAGCCACTTTCACACGATGTCCCAGCAGGTCACGGGCCTCCGCCAGGCCAGGCTGGGAGGCACCCAGGCCCTGCCTTCACAAGAAGCCAACAGTCAGGGCCTGGGGAACTCAGAGTGCTCCTGGCCAGCACAGGAAGGGTTGAGCACGGAAGAGATGGTGCCGGCAGCGAGGACAACGGAGCAGGATGCCAACCAGCCAGAAGGTCCTGTCCGGAGACGGCTCCAGCCATGAGAACACACGGGGCTTCCAGCCTCCGCTGGCTGGTGTCAGGACGGGGGAGAGGGAGGTGTTTAGATTTCAGCAAAGCACACCCCATATGGTAAAGCTGTCCTGACCACCCACCCCCTAACCCGACTCTCCAGATTAGCTGGGGCTCTCTTTTTCTCCTAAAACACACCTGTCACGCCCGTCCATACTGGAGCTGGTGGGGGGCTCACCCACGCCCCTCCACACCTACCAGCAGGGAACTCGGTCCTTAAGTGCCAGCGGTGTGGTTTCCAAACCACCTTCCACCCGCTTACTTGTAACTGTAATTACATCACTTAATTAAATATCGCATAAATCGATTAAATGGGAGTTTTAATAAGAGTAACTATAATTACATCATTTGATTAAACATTACACACATTGATTAAATAAGAACTTAAATAAGAGTGTTTTTTCCTAAGAAAATCAAGTTAAATGTTTTGGGAAGTCTCAATGAAGTCAAGTTGCTTTTTAAAAAAAAAAAAAAAAAAAGTTTAAGAAAGTGTGGGCAAGACAACTTCAAAGATGAGGGAGTGTCTAACAGCAGCTGTTATGCTCCGTTTCTTATTTATTTACACGTAATTACTCATGTTCCAAAAGGAGAATCAGGCAGAGCATCTGCTAGCCTTCCCTCAACCCCCGAGTCCTGGGGGCTCCCTCAGGCCGGGCTTTGGTCCTGTTCACTTTTGTAGCCTTGGGGTCCGGCACGTGCTGGGCACACAGCCGGTCCTTGCTGGTGGGGCTGAAGTCAATGAAGTGGCGCACACAGCAGTCAACTGGGTGGGGACGTGGAGGCTCTAGGGGCAGGTGCTATGGCATTTCAAAGGCTGAGATGTGACTTCTGGTCAAGGAGATGAGGAAGGAGGTCACTATTTCCTGGGTGAGATGAGCCGTGGGCAGAACCCCAGGTGCAGAGAAGAGGGCAGGAAGCCCCAGGGTGGGGAAGTACACGAGCAGGTGCAGGACAGCTGGAGGGCACAGGAGCACCAGCCGGGCAGGACAGGGGGACCCAGTGGCAAAACCTGGCTGGTGGGACCCCTGCTGCCCCGGGGAACTACCCCAGCCCTCCGGGGAACAGGGCCCAGGGAGGCCCCTGGGCTGTGGTCCATGAGGGAGCTCCATGCGCAAAAAATGCCACTCCTGGACTTACGTGACTATGCAAAGTCCTGAGCCACGCAGCACATGCTGGGGCCGGCTGACACACGCACGGGGCACAGCACACACTCTCCCTTACCCGCAGGGGGTCTTGGCAGTGCTATGTGGCTAATGCTTCTTCACTGCACTTGTCAAGCAAAGCGCAATGAAGTTCAAACCCAAACTGAGGCTAAACCCCACAAAGCCAGAAGCAGCAGAACCGTGAGCAGAACTCAGACTCGTGGACTTGCAGGACGGAGAGGAAGCCCCTTTTCCCTCCGTGAGCGCTGGCGATACAGTAGGGCATGTTTTTGCCTCTTCCCTTCAAGCAATCCACATCTTCCAGATAAGCTGCCTTTAAAACAGAAATTCCCAATTTCCCTATAACACACAGAGCTATCCAAGCAGAGTAAGTATTGGAAAAGGGCCAAAGAAATGGCTTTAGATAAAAAGGAAGTGCAGGCAGTTAATATTTAGACCTTAGCTAGACCAGCGCTGGCCAGCAGAACTCTCAGTAGGGACAGAAATGTTTCATACCCGCACTGTCCAGTAAGGCAGCCACCAGCAACACCTGGCTGTTGGACCTGAAAAATGTGGCTGGCTGGAAGAACTCAATCTCCAAGCAGCCACACATGGCTAATGGCTGCCATACTGGAGGGTACAGAGCTAGAAAACACTGGTAATCATGTTGGAAGCATTTTCCTAGCAATGATGAGATACCTAGGATCTCCTGAGCATCACTACCTGCCAGGCACTGCCCTAATCCCTGTGCATTATCACACTTCATCCCGATAAAAACGTTCTGAGCTGTTTTAAAAGAATCATGGGAAAGAAAATTAATTTGAAAAGAAACTACTGAATAGTTTATAATGCATTGACCAAAGGTCAGTGCTAAAACAACCCTCAAACTATGGTACCCGGAAGGGATCCAAACACTGCCCAGGTAGCACACGGCTTCTCCCTCAGTCTCTGCAGAGAGAGACAGAACGGAGGGCGAGCTCACATGGAATGTGCTTCTCACATTAAAGCCACCAAGCTGTTAATGGTAAGTCTTTGTCCCCTTTTAAGAAGGGGACTCTCTCATGCATTACAACTATAATATAAAATCTAGTTTTAAGGTTCCTTTTTGGCCAGCAAGGGAGAGACCAGCTAAGGAAGCTGTTGTTTTCTTGAAAGGAACCTCCAGGCCCCACCCAGGCCCTATAAATAAAGGGGTCAGTCGGTGGCAACAGCTGCTGGCTGGAGGCAGCCTGAGCCTTCCCCACCAGGACGAAAGCAGGATTACCGCTTTGGGAAGAAAACAACAGTTCCTGCTGATCGGGCTCAGCCCAGCAAGGAAAGCAAAGGCTGAATAGAAGCACAGCCTTGGGGACTTGTTCTGGACAAAAATAAAAGAGTCTCCCATTGGATTTCTCTTTAAAAAGCAAAAAAACTAACAGGATCGGAGACAAGGAAAGAAAGAAGAGGATGGGGAGAGACCAGAGCCAGGACGACAGGCTCCAAGTATCTTTCATCGTGGGCCAGTCAACCATTCTTCCCTTAGACACACAATCTGGTTTTAATGTTCAATTCCATAAACATTGATAAATTTTCACTGTTTGATGAAGTAAAGGATCCATGAATCTGAAAAAATGATAGCATGCACTTTCAGCTACTGATTAGCAATGGGACTTCTAGAGAATTCCAGACAGCCTGAGAAATTACAACTGCCCATGGTTCAAGTCTCAGAATCAACAGGCTCCACAAACAGACCTGCATGTCCTGTGATGGGTGAAACCCAGAAGGGCTGCGCTAAGGTGAGACGGCAAACCCTCGCGCCCACAGGCACAGCAAACACACCCCACCTGTGCACAGCTCCTGCAGGGCTGTCCTCCCCCAAGGACCCCCGAGCGTGTCCACAGAGAGGTTTGCTCACGGGCTGTGCTCAGGAGGCAGGAGGGCAGAACTCCAGGCTCAGAGATAGGAGATGCCAAGCTCACTTGCTGTTTTGCCCTTTACTTCCTCGGGGGTCCCCAAGGGTCTCTCTGCGTCTCAGTTTCCTCTCACAAAGCCCCGTAGGGACATGCAGCATGAGAACACCCACAGGAGGAGAAGCAAGGACACAGGTGTGGGTGGGAGGGGTGGGGCCGGAGCTAAATGATGCCCATTGCCCAGCTGAGGGCGGGAGCCACAGGGCTCCAAAGGAAAGGGCGGTGGGTCAGCTGAGGGCACCTGGCAGGGCAGGCCTCTCCAGATCACTTCCCCACCTTTTTCCTGGATCTCCATTTCTGAACATCCTTCTGCCTCAACCTGTAACAGGAAAGCAGAGGAGCAAAGACGTCTAGCCCGCGCATCCAAGCTGTGTGCACACCCTCTGCCAACAGCTGCCCGCCGGCCTGGGGGTGGGCACACTGGCAGTGTGGTTCCTCCCAAATTCACGCCCATCCAGAAGACACACAGGGACGCAGGCCATGTGACAGCAGACAGCAGAAGTGGGAGTGATGCAGCCACAAGCCAAGGGATGCCCAGGATTGCTGGGAGCCACCGGAAGCCGGAAGAGGCAAGAAAGGGCCTCTGGAGGGAGCATGGCAGGGTGCACGCTTCAACCTTGGACTTCTGGCCTCCAGAACTGTGAGCAAATAAAGGGCCCTGCACCTCCCAGTCTGTGGCAGCCACAGGACACTAACACAGGGCCCTGTGGGCAGGGAATTCCAGGGCTCACTCGTGTTTAATCGTAACAATTTCCTGCCTGGACACACACCGCATCTGTCCCCGAGGTTCTGCTGGGCCCCGCTGGATGAGGAAGTGCTGGGCACACGACATAAATATGAGACGCAGGAGACGGCACCTGCTCACTCGCAACATGGAGAATCCAGGCCTCTGGTTCATACAATAAACTGCTGGTCAGAACTCACAGGGCTCTTGGTCTGTGCATTTCACTGTTTATGAATGCTTATCTCGGGGGGAAAAACAGACAGTAAATCAGTATTGATCCCAGTTAATAATAGACGGGTGATATGCATTCAGCAGTACTTAAGTCAGCAAGTGACTTTAAAAAGCATTAAAAAAAATAAAACGAGGGATGGACAAAGAGACAACGCAAGCAGTCAGATGTTGCTTGTAGAACGTAGGTAGTCAGGGTACAAGCGCGCACTATAAAATTCTTCCCACTTTTCTGTATGTTTGAAATGTTTCATAATAAAATGTTATAAAAAATACTTCAACAGCAAAACATCCTTGCAAAGTTTTTTTAAAGATGGGTCTCACCGTATCGCCCAGGCTGGTCTCGAACTCCTGTCCCTCAAGAGGTGCTCCTGCCTCCGCCTCCCACATCGCTGGGACTACAGGAGCCCACAGCATTTTTAAATACCAATAACACGAGAAACTTCTGTGATTTACACTTTAAAACAGGACTTTTTAGGACATTCTCATCACAAGTAACTAGGCAAAGTGTCTCCCTAATAACATTCAAACACGAGAAAGGATCCCTGTTTAGTTCCTTTGAACCACCCCTTTTGTGTGTCACACTGTGAATCATGCTGGGGAGGCGTGAGCTGTGCAACTGCACACGCAAAGTGAAGGGAACACACAGAAGAGGAACTTTTAAAGTATCTTCTTAATTCCCATAAAACAGACATTGCAAAGCTAAGTAACCCCCTTCACCTTCATTTAAAGTGCTGGCGAGGGGCACAGAGCTCCGCGCAGCCTGGGACCAGTGCCAGGCGCACAGTGGGCCCTGTGTCTGGCTCAAGGCATGCAAGTCCTCAACTACGTGTTAAATGGGTGGAAAGTGCAAGAACCTTAAACTGCAGAGTAGCACTTGAAGCTGTACTCAGAGGTAGCAATGCTTGCACAGAATGTGCAGAGAGCCGGGAGCTGGTCGCAGGTATCTTAGCCTGAGCAAACGGACTGAGATCCTTCCCCCACGTGAGGCACCTTGAGGCCTCCCTGGCCTACTGTATGTCAGACGAAATCAATTTCCGTGGAAAACAGTGCTCAGTAATAGTAACAGCATCCCCCGAGAGTCTGACCACTCAAAAGCAAGGCTCACGATCTTAATTTAAATCAGGTTTATCGGTTCAAGGAAAGCATCACATGCTGTCACATGTTGGTCATTAGTAGCTGGACCACTTTAAGATTCCATGGATACAGGCCAGGGTCATGATCATAAATAGATTTTAAAAGGTTGTGTGGGCTGGAAAAAAATGTGCATAGCGAAAAGTAATTGCGAAGCGGAAGACCTATCGACTCCTCCAGAGATAATTTCCTCTAAATGGAGAGCTGGAGTAGCAACGACACATGCACCAAGAGGCCTAGCTACAGGAGGCACCTAGACCGGGGGTTTGGGAATCAGGGACTCCTACCCAGGGCCCAGCTTCCCGGTTATAGCCATGTGACCTGGAGCCCCTGCTTAACCCACAGGAGCCTCAGTTTCCTCATGCGTAAGAGAGGGTAACAATACCGACCTCGCAGGGGTCGTGACAAGGACTAAATCAAACAGCACAATTAAGCAGCCGGCACAGTGCCTAGCACATACCAGACACTCAATAAATGCCAGTTTCCTTCTCTCGTGCTCCACTCAGAGGCCCCTTCCCAAGCTGCAGCAAAGTTAATTAGAATCCAGCGAATGCGGCAAATTCCTAGAATTTACCCAGAAAGCGAAAATCACTCTACCCAAAAACAGGATGATTGCTTTATTAACAATCCAAGTCTTGGGGCTATAATTTACACAAGAGAAAGTTATAAAACTACAACTTCTTGTCCGATTATAAAAGTAGAACAGTGTTCATTAAGGACCCTGGATCCAATTAATGCATGAATTTCCTCCACAGAAGAAGCCAAAGCATCTTAGTTTCTGCTGGGCAGAGGATACCAGGACTGATTAGCAAGAGCTCGGGAAGCTCCTTCGGGGCCACTGCAGTCATCTGGGCAAGAGTCACAGCAAGCGTGAACGAAAGCTGCTGCCCAGAGAGGAGGCCCCGGAGCGGCAGCAGACTCAAGACAGGCAAGCGACAGAAGAACCAGAGACAGGCCAGGTGTGGCGGCTCAGGCCAGTGAGCTATGACGACACCACTACAGTCTAGCCAGGGAGAAAGAGCAAGGCCTTATCTCAAAAAAAAGAAAAAGAAAAAAACCAGAGACAGAAAAAAGAGGGGCAGGAAAGAACTGAGGTGTGGAAAGGGACTCGGGGACAGCAATAGGGGATGATTGTTAGAGGGGGAAGGCTGACCCTCGCATGCCACCAGGCTCTGGGTTCGTGCAATCCGTGCTGCTAGACAGCAAGCAGTGAGCTCTGCTCCAAAATGCAGAAGGGAGAGAGCTGCAGGGAACGCCCCTCCCCACGGTGAGTGGCCAGAGGGTAAGAGAAGACCTCCCATCCCTCACCGTCCCTCAGCCCCACAGTGGTCACTGCACGCTATGATCTCTCGATTAGTCCTAACATGTGATGATTCAACCACACTGCTGCTCACTGGGGCATGAGATCATCAAGGCACAGTTTCAATCACTCTTAATGTAACAGATGAATAAAGGAATCACTTTAGATCATGGTGAGTAGCCTTAAAGGTTAATTAAACACTGATTTCCTTTAAAAAAGATTGCATGACATAATCTGTTATATGAAAAATGTAAATACTATATATACCCCAATCTATCAGCTCAAATGTTTTATCATCGTTTGTTGAGATCTGTGTTTTTGCTCATTTTGACAACGTCAAGGTATTAGTTTGCTTTGGAGAAAAACCTCAAGCTAGTCCGTGGAAGAGCCAGAAATATAAGTTAAAATTAAAAGCCTTGATATTCTGTAAAATATGCCAAAAGTCAAACTTGGGAGGGAAGAAAGGAAGTTATGTTTCAACTTGACTGGAAGTCAGCGGCTTTCTTCTACAAACAGAAGCAGCTTAGACTCAAATCTGTCAACAGTTTTTAAATCAAAGGCCTTCGATTCTCCCTTAAACACGAAGTCAATTACAGTTCTAATCCAAAAAGGTATTTAATGGGCCTTTATTTAAGTTTACAGATACGTCTCCCAAATCCTGAATTAGCTGTGGGGTCCTGTCAACGTCCTCACCAGCCAGGCAGAGCAGATCGGGATGAGCAGAAGAACCCCTGCCTGGGACTGTGCCTCTGGGTCAGGCCCTCAGCCCCAGAAGGAAGCCAGGCCCACCCATGCCCGGCCCCCAGCCTCCCCTCCCGCAGCAGCCCTCCAGGTCAGCAGCCAGCCGAAGCCCCAGGTAAAAGTCGTAACTAGCTGCACACCTGAATCAACTGGCAGGAACTAAGAAAAATTCTATCACGTCAGGAAACACCTTCCGCCCCCCAACCCCACCCCTGAATCAGTGGCAAAGCTTCCTAAGCTCCTGCTCTTCCCCCACACACCATGGCAAACCGCCCCCCCCATAGGGTTTCTACAGGTCATTTGTTTGTTGGTGGTTAGGAATTCAGGATACTTTTCCCAAGGAAATACTAACCCTGGAAACACCGACTGGGTCCCGGACAGCTCACTGAACCCCTTCACCCACAAGGACGCAGAAATACCGTGTTCACACAAAGAACACAGACCAAGAAGCGGAGCCAGGTGAGACTCAGAAAACTGACCCCACACGGGAGCTCAGAGTAAGGGCTGTGGGTGGGGCCGCCCCAGCACCAACCCCGGGAGACAGTGGTCACCTCTCACCTTCTGGGGGCCCCTTCCTTCCACGGGCCTTCTCCACACAGCCCAAACACAAGGCAGCAGCACACGCTTCGAAGAAACGCTGTCACGTCTTTTGTCTGTGCTGACAGTCTGGTCAACACTTTTTATGACTTCGCAACAGAACATGAGGAACTGACGGGGCGGAGCATCCTGCCGTGACCAGAGGTCTGGAGCATCGCCTGGCCTAGCGGAGAAGTCCACACCTGAAGCTGAAAGCACCTGAAAAGGACGTGCACTCATCTCCCATCGCTGCTACAAGCAAGTACCACAAACTGAGTGGCTCAGAACAGCGCCAATTTGCTACCTTACGGTTCTGGAGCTCACGAGTCCAACACGGGTCTCGCTAGGCTACAATGAGGTGTTGGCAGGACTGCATTCCTTTGTGAAGGCTCCAGGGAACATCTGTTTCCTTGTCTTCCAAAAGCTCCCAATGGCCACCCATGTTCCTTGGTTCACGGGCCCCCTTCCTGCGTCAGCAAACCAGCTGCTATGCAACCCTCCCTGTCCACAGTCACGGCTCCTCTCTGCCTCTCCTCCCCCCTTCCCTCTTCTACTCCTAAGTACTCTCGTGACTACATGAGACCCACGAGGTCGTCCATCTCAAAAGTTCTTAACCCCAGTCACACCTGCGCAGTTTTTGCCATGAAACGTAATCACGGGTTCCGGGCACTGGGGCATGGGCATCTCTGCGGTCCGTTGTTCTGCCAGGAGGGGAAGGGGAGGGGGGAAAGCAGGTTAACTCTCACACCTAAAAATACTTCTTGACATATGCTCAAGTCCTGTTATGCTGCTCGTAACTGGAGAAAGAGGGGAACGGACCAAGTAGCTCTGAACGGGGGTCTAGTTAAACAAACAATGGCATAGCCATAAGACAGAAAGGCACAGGTTCTATAAAAAAAGAAAGAAATCTAAGCATACGCATGTGGAAGATGCCCAAACATACTGTGAATGGGAAAAACCAAACTGTAAAACAGTATTAGAAGGGTTTCATTTTTCTTTTAAAAAGCGAAGAACTACCTCATCTTACACCATACACAAAAATTAACCTAAAGTAGATCAAAGACCTAAACGTAAGAGAAAATTCCATAAAACTCTTAAGAATAAAACATAAGAGGACTATATCCTCATAAACCTTGGATTAGGCAGCGATTTCTTAAATATGACACCAAAAGCCCAACCTATTGAAGGGAAAAATAGGTAAATTAGATTTCATTAAAATTAAAAACTTTAGTCCATCAAAAAACACTATCAAGAATATGAA
The DNA here is from genome assembly GCF_041146395.1 of Eulemur rufifrons. Taxonomy (NCBI): domain Eukaryota; kingdom Metazoa; phylum Chordata; class Mammalia; order Primates; family Lemuridae; genus Eulemur; species Eulemur rufifrons. Next base: position 4,732,669 of record NC_090983.1, read on the forward strand.
AACACAAAAGATAGAATGAAATACATTTGCCAATTATATACATGAGAAGTGTCTATTATCCAGAATACATAAATAACTCTTACACATCACAATAAAAAGACTCAATTTAAAAATGGGCAAAAGATGTGAATAGGCATTTCTCTAAGAAGATATACAAACAGCCAACAAGTGCATTAAAAAAATGTTCAACACCGTTAGTCATCAGGGAAATGCAAACCAAAACCACAATGAGACACCACTTCACACCTTCCAACTTGGCCATAAGCACAAAGACTGGCAAAGACATGGGGAAATCGGAACCCTCATACTCTGCACAACAGTCAAAAGGTGGAAACAACCCAAGTGTCCATCCACACACGATGGATAAGCAAAATTCAATGTATACCTACAATGCAACATCATTCAGTGGTAAAAGGGTAGGAAATTCTAACACATGCTACAACACGAATGAAGCCAGTCACAATAGACCACATATTCTATGATTCCATTTATATGAAATGACCAGAATAAGCAAATCCATAGAGATAGAAATTAAATTAGAAGTTGCCAAGGCTGTGGGGAGGAAGAAATTAAGGGTGTCTGCTACTAAGGGATACAGGGCTCTTTGCTGGGGGGGGGGCGGGTTGGGAGGGGGTGACAAAAATGTTCTGAAATTAGACAGTGATGATGGTTGCCCAATTTGTGAATATCCTAAAACAAAAAAACAACACTGAACTGTACACCTTAAAGAAGTGAATTTTATGCTATATTAATTATATTTCAAATAAAAAAATTTAAGAGTAAAAAATTACATATTAAATTTCATGGGCACAGGAAATTTCTGGAAGGATCTAACATTACTCACAACCACACAACTGTGGTTTGTCTGGGGATTTGGACAAGGCATATCCTTTAGCTTTGTATTTCCTGTGCTATCTAATTTTTTTTTTAACAGTGAGTATACATTATGTTCGTAATGAGAAAGTGATTTAAAATCTTAGAGAATAATGCTTACAACGAGGGCGACACTGCCACCAATGTCATCAGCCACCAGCAACCGGAAGGTGTGCTCGGTGCAGGGCCTCTTAGCCTGCCGGAGGGCAACGGGTCAGGACATGACACGCCAGCACTTGCGCCTCTGAACAACATTCCCACCTCGGAACACCCAAATCACCCCATCATTTCTTATAAAGTCTAAGCTGGCAAATTTAAAAAAAAAATCCTCAATGAAATGTGTAATGAATTTTTTTTCCCCTTATTAAAAACAGACCTGTTCGAGGCTCTGGTCGTTATTTCAGAGCTCCAGTGTGTGTACACTCTGTTCCTACCCACAGCACCTCGTGGCTCCTCATGAGATCAATTTGCACAGTATATTTACGGCTTAGAGCGTAATTGCATTATTGCAAGTTACCGTGGCTGAGAGTGGCTGCGTTGTTCTGATCAAACGCTGTGAGCAGAGTCCCTGGCAAGGAATGCAGCCCCATCCCATCGTAACACCGTTCCTATGGGAAAACCAGACCAGGCTTCCTGGAACTCAGCGTGGGGGAGAGTGGGCTGGACCCTCTGGGGTCTTTTCATTTCTCCAGAAGGCTAAGGCTGGAGGGTAGCTAGGTTAAGCAGAAAGGGAGAGGAAGTTAAGGGAGACGTGAGAACATTCTGGAAGGGCTCTGAGTATTTTCAAGGGCTTAAAAGGTCAGATTTCAAAACATGTGGTTTTCCTGGTCACATTTTATTCTTAGAATCAATCCTATGCATCAGAGATACTGGGACGGAGGGAAACCAAAGCCAGGGAGACGCACAGAGTGTCCAGAGAGAACTCTCTGCTGTCAGAGACAGACAGACAGCAAATGTGTTTGCATGGTCACAAGGAAGAGGTGACAGGAGGAGCAGGCAACAGGAGAGGATGGCCCTGGCCCATCTCCACTGGGCACCACACCCCCCCCACCACACACACACACACACACACGCACACGTGGCCCCCGCGGAACTGAAGGGGCCCCATGAACGTGGGCGTTCAGTGCACACCTTGGCAGACCAGGCACAGAGCCGGGCCTCTCTGCGCAGGGAAGGCCTCCAGCCTCCTCCTCATCATCACCCCTCCCCGCAGCCCCGTCAGGTAAACCGTGCCCCTCCCACCTACAGACAGGAAGCCCGAGCTAGGCCAGGCTGAGTACTCAGCCTACGGTCACAAACAGTCCCAGGCGAAGCTGGGACTCTGCCCCGGGGAACATCTGTCCCTGAGGACCCCACTGTTAGTCCAAACCTGTCACTTTACAAACAGGTGTCCTCTGGAGGGGAGCAAGGCTACCCAGGGCCACAAAACCTCACTGGTATGCAGAAAGGCTCAAGGAAGCACCACAGATTCCTCAAAGGGCAATCAGCCGTCAACAGTTAACTGCAAATCTACCTTTTACCCTTTGTGAAATGCAGCCAGGTCAGTTTCCACAAGGTACAACCCAACACACACCACGAAGGTGCACACAGGCCGGGCAGAACCTGGGGGCCCACTCTGGAGCCCGTCTGTGTGGACCCTGGCAAGTCCATGAACCCTCTGTGCCTCAGTTTCCTTATCCAGGCAGCAGAGAAAGTTCTAGGACAGGATGCTGGGAGGATTAAGTAGGCTTGTTTAGGTTAAGCACTTAGAGTTCTTGGCACAGAGAAAAAGCCAATAAATCTTCACTGACATCATCATCATCATCATCATCATCTCTCATTTTCCATAGGTTCTCTTTTTCTAAGTTCTCAAGTGCCAGAATTTTGGGGATGAATTCAGACTCGATGCCTTTACCAAATCAAAGTGCCCCCGAGGCTGTACCTGGCATCACGGTCTTCAGTTACTTCCTAACTCCTGCAGTTCCACCACTGGTCTTCCCAGCTGCGGTAAGTGAGCAAGGCTTTCCAGCCCTGAATAAAACCAGCACACAGAGAACAGCAGCTTGCAAGAGGAGAGATGTCTGGGAATCACACAGAAAGAGCCAGGGTCTGGGGAGCGTCTGGGTGTCCCCACGGCCGCCGGTTCCCACCTTCCTGGCTAGTTCCCCAAGTGGGAACGTTCTCAGGGCTTCCCCTCACAGGACCAGGGACAGGTGGGCTTCACGTCCGGAGGCTCTGCTCTGACAGCAAGAGGTAGACCTTCCCCCAGGACCCCAGCAGACAGAACCCCGGTCACGGCACCAGCCAGCAAGACGAGCCCGCCCTTCTCCATTCACCCTGGATCTCCAGACAGTCCCGGGGCAACAACAGTCCCACTAAATGCTCACTGTCCTTGGAAAACAGTCAAGCCCAGATCCAGAATAACACAGCCCTCAATTCAAAGTTAACATCTATGTTCCCAGTGAAGAAGAACAAAAGACCACACCAGCTTGTGTCCAGGTTCCAGCCAAGACAAACTTCCAGAAACACATTCACTCAGGGGTAAAGAAGTGCCACTGCCTGACTGCACGAGCAATGACATCTAAACTCGAGGCTTCTGGACTTTACAGTCCGGTAGGGCAACCTGCAATACTCACCTTACTGAATTTGCTAAGGCAGTTGGTGCACTAATATAACTAATACATATTGGTTTGTATTAATTTAAACACACATGAGGGAGGGGGGACCAAAGCACTGGAAACAAAGACCACCTCCCAATGAACTTAGCCAGAGGCTCGGGACACTGCCCCCCAGCCAAAGGTCAGGGTGGGCCCAGGTGCCTGGTCTGCCCAGGGGATGGGTAAGAAGAGTCCAGGCACTCGTGGCCTCTCTACTGAAGCCCATCTCAGGTTTGTGTGGCCACAGATTCCCCCAAGGCTCGTCTGCAGAAGGAGCCTGGGGCCTGCAGGCATAGGAGGAGCACCGGGAAGAGGCCAGTGTGGGCCGTTGGGTCAGCCTGCCCCACCCCTTCTGCAGCCCCTGGAGCAGCGGTTGAGCCCTGGAGTGCAGACAGTAGGTGTAGGTCAAGGACAAAGGGGGCCCGGCTATCACTGGCCTGTTCTTGGATCCGGGCTGGACAGGAGTTGTTCCCCACGATGGGTCAAGTTCACCGGGAGGCAGCTCCAAGGAGCTGGTCAGCGGCAGGTGTGCTGGGGCGGCCCCACCAGGCTGCACTCCGACCACCTTCACACATGTACCCTTCTCCAGGTCTCAGTCCACCTGCCCGTCCTTTGGGAAACTTCTAGAAGCTAAGCCGCAGCCCGTCACCCAGGATCTTGCAGCACACCATTCTTCCTCGCAGCTCCCACTGAGCCATGGGCAGAAACACGAGGACGCAGCGGCCGGGTCTCGTGGCTTTGTTGTTTAGGCCTGTGTTGCTTTGCCTCGTTGGGGCAGGTGCACAGAGCGGGTGCCCCGAATGCTCCATAACCAACCAACCAACCGTCTCCTCGACAAGCCGGCCAGCTCTGGCCCTCAGACACATGGCACGCGCCTAACCAAGGAGCTCCCCGCTCTCTGCCCCTGCGCCCTCCAGCCAGCCGAGGCTCCGCTCCTCACTCTAGCGCGAATCACACCAGGAGACGGCCAAGATCAAAACAGAAGTTCACAAATATGGTTTGGGTCAACTCCTCACATTTTGCCAAAAGTAATCCGATGAAAAGAGCCAAGGATGAACAGCTCAAGCACGGCCCAGCCTCTGCACGGGACTGTCTCTTCTTTCCTTGCAGCTGGCGAGCCTGGCTCCGGCCCTGAATGCACCTGTGGAGTGACCCGCCCTCGCATGCCTGTGCCCTGGGCTCCGCGTGCGTCACAGCAGAGGCCAAACATCTGCGAGCACCTTCCTGTGCGCGTGGCCAGGCGGTACAGACTGGACTGGGGCCGGCCTTCATCCAGACACCAGAGACGGAGTCCAAGGGGCACAAGGACACGGGAGCTGTGAGCAGGACAGCGGGCTCTCTGCATCCCAGAAGAGCGGGGACAGCGAGAAGAGTGGCCTTTCAGAGCAGGCGCGCCTTTCTCCTTTAGGAAATACTGCTCCTGTTGGCTCAGACAGCTAAGGAAACAGCCGGCGTGGGGACAATGACCACAGCAGCCCCTGCAGCTCTGCCTGAAGCACCGGGGCTCCCCTGTCCCAGCACCCTCACCTTCACACCCGCCCGCTGTGGCTCTCCAGGTCCAGGACTCTGAGACGCCAACAGCCCCACCACCCCTCCGGGAACCCTCTACGATTTTACTGGCTGGAGAGAAGGCATTGTTTGGAAAACTCGAGAAAGTTCCAAATGGCATCAGGGTTTTATGAGGCACTTGGAACTTCCCACCACAGGCTGCTCCGTCCCTAAAGCCAGAGCTGGAGCCTTCCTGATGGGGGAGGGGGGGAGGCGCGGGTCTTTCCTTCCCAGAGCCCTGGTGCCCCACCCCCGCCTGGGGCTGAAATCCAGAACTCAGCTTGGGCTTCCTAACACCCAGGTGCCCTGGGGATGGATCCGGGAACAAATGTCAGTCACCCCAGTCATACCCCAACTTCCTCAATAAGAAACCCGAATAAATGGCGAATAAATGGTGTGGAGCCGTGAAGCAGGCCACACTCTCAGCCTCAGCGTGGACACTGCGCAGCAGGCAGGACCGTGCTAATTAAAATGAAATGCTCGGGATCAGGGTTCCTAATTACCTGCCAAATTAGTGTGCTGTCTTACAGGCTCCTTCCTCCTCCCCTCCCCAAAGCCCTGCCTTCAATACACTTTTCTATTTCTGAAGATCACTTTCCCCAGAGCCTTCTGCAGGCTTCCTGCAGCGACTCTGAGGTGTTAGTTACAAATAAGCTTCCCTGAGTTTCCGGCCAGAGGTGACTCAGAGTTAAAAAGCCTGTGTCCACCCAGTTAAGGGGCCCCGGAGGGCTGGCCTCGGCCGGGCCCCAGCGGGAGGTGGATGACGCAGTGCATCTCGGATCCCTAAACTGAAGTTCCTTTCACACATCAAGTGACCAAAGCTAAGCCATGATCAAAAGGAAATACTAGTCACTTACAGATGTCACTCGTGCTCACAGGTGCCCTGAGTGGCTCTCCTCCTGCAGGCCACCACACCTGCCAGAGATCTTACCCTTGGCTCCCTCCAAATCCAAAGCCCCGAGAGACAACTGTCTGACCCACAGTCCTGCGGTGACTTCAGGCGTAAACTGGAACCAGCTCCACCAGTTCACACGCAGACCCCACTGCTTCCAAATGTCAACCAACAAGGCAGGGAGACGCTCGGAGACACCAAGGACTCAACCTGCCTTCTTAACACTGGTGATGACGACAGTGATTCCAGCAACGGCCATCACTAAGTACTGACCACGTGCCAGTGACCTCAGATCAGCCTCTGAACTAATCCTAACAAAGATGCAAGACAGGTATTAACGCCACTTGCAGATTAAATAAAACAGAGGCTCAGAGGAACGACACAGGGGTAGGGACCAACTGAAAACTGAAATCCAGAGGAGGCTGTCTCCACACCCTTCACTGTGGTCACACAGTCGGACGCTCGTGTGTGTGTGTGTGCAGTTAGTACTGAGGGGGGAGCTGCCTCTCTGCGCCCACAGCAAGCCCTCGATGCTCTGCAGAGCCAGAACCCAGCTCAGGTGAGAGGGACAGGGCCTGTCACTCCGTTCTGCAGCTGGGTTCCTGAAATGCCTCACGATTTTGGCCACTGCCCTCTGCTGCTTCTCCCCCCACCTCTCTGAACCCTCCTGGTGTCACTGTCCTCCATTCACGGGATTGAGCCTCTCTACACCCACAGCAGCTCCGCACCTCTCAGCAACGCCCATCTCCAAACCTCTGCCAGGTGTGCACACCTGCCCGTCCCCACCACCTGGCAAGCGGGAGCAGCCCCTCCACCACTGCCAGGTGTGCACACCTGCCCATCCCCACCACCTGGCAAGCGGGAGCAGCACCTCCACGGCTGCCAGGATGCTGATGACTGTAACTGGATGAAGGTGCAAATGCAGGAGTGATGGGGGCAATTCCACACTTCCCAGTGCTCTGTGCTGTCCTCAAGCAGCCCTCGGCTCTGCTTGACCCAGGTGGTCTTCCTGACCTCCAACACCACCAAGCCTTCAGCACACAATGAAATCCCACTTGCATTACAGGGACACCAGTGAAGTGTTCCAAGTTACAAAATGCCCCCGATAGAATTTCTTCGCACCAACTTCTCTCTCCTTCCTGCACAAACTGTATTTCTCAACGCCAGCAAGCACAGAACCGCCAGCGGACCCGGGAGCCACGTCCAGAGGAGCGTGGCCAGAGTGGTGGTGACTTAAACAGCTTCTCACAGTCCTGTTCCAGTGGGTGGCAGCGACCAGAGAAAAACCATTAGTTGCACAACTCTAGCTCTTTCGAGAAACTTTGCAAACTACCTGTATCTTTTTAAAAGTGGGTGAAATAAACCAGGAGGGCCCTGCCTGGCTCCTCACAGCTAGGAACTGCGGCCCCCTTCTGGCGTCCCCTGAAGCTCCCGGTACTCGGCAAAGCTCACCTGCGCTCTCCAGAGACCCCCTTCTACACCTCGCAGCCCCACTGGCCAAAGTGAAGAGCAAAGGCAACACCAGAGAAACCCCGAGAGGTGTGTCCTGCTTTCCCTAAAGGGGCCCACGCACCAGGGCTCGCAGGGGCCTTCCAGGAAGTAAACAGCAACCACCTGCCGTGTGCCTTGGAAAGAAAACAGTGTAACTCATCTCACAGAGGGTCCTTAGAACTTGTCCAGCTCCTCTCTCTTCACCCCCCCGAGAATCAACTGCAGAGACCCGGAGGCCTGGGAGCCCTAGTCCAGGGCCCTGAGCCTGCCGCTTCTCTCCCTGTGGACGTAAACTCGCTTTTAAGAAACACTATTTCACCTGCATCAAACAGCTCACTCTTGAGCCCCAAGGCTCACGGTTCACCACCCCACTCAGCACCGTGCCCGAGCTCCCCGCTCAGGTGCAGGAAGGAAAATGACCCCACCACTGCGGCCCGTGTGTGTGTGTGTGTGTGTGTGTGTGTGTGTGGCTCCGGCGTGACCGTGCGGAGCTTCAGCATGCGGAGCCCCAGGTCAGCAGGTCTGGGGTAGGGCCCAAGAACTGCAATCCCAACGCTCTCCCAGGAGCGCTGGTGGGGCAAAGAAGGCAGAGCTGGACCACGAGCTGAGCAGCGAGTGTGCACACTCAGCTGACTCCTACTGATGACCAGCTGGTGAGGAGTCACCAGCAACTTTACAAAGGGCTCAAAGGCAATGGAACCACAGAGCACCACGGAAAGAATGCTGGAGCAGACCCCACCTACCGGATCCGGGCTGCCCAGAACACTGTAATGAGTACGTCTCTGGGGCCACCTGTGTGCTCAGTAATAATCCATTTGCAACACCTGCCATGGACACGGGCTGAGCGTGTGCAGGGCTGCGGTCAGGAAGCTGGTCCTGCCCCCCTATCCAGGGCCATGCCACCAGATCCCTAGGCAGCAACCCTACCAGTCCTCCCTAAAAATTTACACAGCATCATAGAGACAAATACAAGGACATTCATCAATCTCCACCTCTGTGGATCACCAGAGTTTGCTGCGTCCACGAGAGCCAAGCTGAGGGCCAACGCCCACCCTGATCCTCCATCACTGAGGCGCACTTCAACCTGTGGTCACCTGAGAACCCTCCCCCACCCTGACCCTCATCACCTGGGCAGGACGTTCTCTCCACCAACCTCCACGCTCCCAGAGAATGCTGGGGCCGCTGTGAGCTGCACTAGGGTGCTGTCTGTATTTCCTACCTTGTTGCTCGAATTAACAATTCTGAGAGGTTTAAAAAATGATTCTATATAGAACAGGAACTGCTAAGGCCTCTCATAAAATGGACTCATGAGTGCTCAGAAATATCAATACTATTAATATTCACCAGGTACCAAAATGTAAACAGTATCAGGCTCATTTTTTTTAATTAGATGGTAGAAAGGGTTTTTTTTAAAAAAAAAAAAAAAAAAAAAAAAAACTAATCCAAAGGAACAAACGCTGCCCGCAGACTGACCAGCAATGCAACTCCATACAATGACAGGCATCCCAGGAAACAGAACAGAAAGGCAACTGAAACTGCAGGCTGGACATGGAGGGTTTCGTGCTGGCCAGTGAATACCCTGCATCTGCCCTAAACCTCCGAGTGGCCGGGGGTGCTCTCCGGGGTCCTCTGAGGGCAGGAGGCGTAAGCAGTCTGCAAACCTGCACGCCGCCCCTCCGGAGGATGCTCTCCCTTATGCTGCCCCATCCTCGCCGTGTTAACATCCAGCCTCGTCTACTCGACATTCCCTAAACACCAACAGTCTGGAAAATCCCATTTATGTGGCACCCCGTCCTCAAAGAACTGTGAGGTATAAAATGCAAGAAGAAAAGGAACCCTTGAAATATTTACAGCCACCAGCATGAGCTCCAAGTACCCCAAGGCTGTTTCTCTACAGAGAAAAGTCACATTTCTGCACAAGTCCCACCATGCCACTTTCCTCGCAGACTTGGACCACCTCGCAAGCAGGGCGGTTTCTCTCTAGGGCAGGGGAGGAGGCACTTTTTCTGTAAAGGGCCAGATTTGAAAGCAGCCACAGGCAATATGCATTCAACAGACTGTGGCTGTGTTCCCGTGTTTTTATGTACAAAAGCAGGGGGCCCTGGGCCCAAGTTTGCTGATCCGCACTCTAGAGCGGGGGTCCCCAACCTATGGTGAGCTGTATAATTGTTTCATTAGACATTAAAACGTAATAATAATCAAGTGCACGATAAGTGTAATGCGCTTGAATCATCCTGAAAGCATCCCCTCAACTCCCACTTCCCCCGCAGTCCGTGGAAAAACTCTCTCCCATGAAAACGGTCCCTAGTGCTAAAAAGGCTGGGAACCGCCGTTCTAGAGCACTCCTTAATCAAACACAAGGACACCTCTGCAGTGAAATGTGCACCTTCACATGCATGACACGTGAAGACGACAAGCAGCCTCCCCACACGCATCTTAGATTTTGATACCAAATGCACGTGCTGGGAAATGAGAAGCATTTGGGTTTTCAAATTCCCAATAAGGGGCTGGGAGCCTTTCTTTATGTATCAGTGTTTCTGAAAGTAAGCTGGGGGAGGTGAAAGAAATCTTAAAGTGGAAAAGGAAACAAGAGAAAGCCAGCCCAGCAGGCACCAGCTATCAGAGAGTTTTACGACACTCATCACAATTCTGGAACAGCAGGACTGCGGGGAGACGGCCCATCCCAGGGACAGGGCAGCACCCGTCATCACCGTTCCAGGGGACACGAGAGTCGGTCCATTGAGCACTGAACTAGTCCCAAAGGGCTTGACTTTGCTCTAGAACTACAGGAACCGTGGAGCAATCATGCTGTTTGCTTTCTTGCTCTAAAACGAACATATCTATTTCTCCTGACATTTGGGCAGAAACGGCAGCCACAGGCTAACCTCCCCAGGGCTTGGCTAACCAATATTTACCGTACCTGTTGCCACTGCATACGCATTCTCAAGCCCTTTCAAGAACAGTGTGTTAAACACAGATGGGTGTGGAATCTCACCGGGCTCTTTTCCGGTCGATGCACAGACACTAAGCACCCGCCTGCCACCTCCACCACCAGGTACAGCCCACACCTGCAAACTCGGCTTCCCACAGGGGCAAGGGAAAAGAGGGTCAGCCCACGGTAGAGAGAGGAGGTGTCAGGGGGTTGGCATCATAGGGACTTGTGCAATTCCTGGAGGAAGCAGATTCCTTTCTAAACAGAACACACAAGACACATATTCACCATGACACCCCTTCAAGCGGGCGCCGTGCAGAATCTCAGCACACCCAACATGCTATGCAAAGAAGCGGGGGGTGGGGGGGACGGGGACATATAAATCATAGTAAGGGAGACAAAGGGAACAGAGGAGACGGAACATTTTAGGCCCATTCCCTTCCATCGGACATGCTCAGTGAAAGTTCGCTAATCTACGTGGTAATAGATTTTCACAGCAGCCACAGGTTTGGCCGTGCTAGGCTGAAAATCTGACTTCATGAGCCCTGGCATCTCCTTCATCTTTGTTTACTTTCCCTAGGGTGGCCAAAGGAAAATGCAGAAAGCATGTGACTTGTTTCTCTTATTATTTTATAGACGCTCCAAGCAGTAAAACAATGTTCACTTAACCAAGCCCCGGCGGGGGGGCGGGGAGGAGCTCAGGCACATTCTCTTGAGCCACAGAAGTTTGGGAAACCGTTCAAAAAAGTCAATATAAGTAGTGTATTGCTGCCTGCAGTCTTATTCAGGTGTTGGGAGGGGGGAAAACAATATTAAAAGAGGCAAAGACTTGCTAAAGATTTCTTAAAGCCTTTAAGAATCATAGGAAGGAAGTGTGTAACTCTAAGTGGGTCCCAGGTGGCAAAGCCATCTCCCTGCATGTGACAATGTCCCAAGTCCACTGCCGCCCTCTGCTCTGTGTGGGAGGGGAGAGAGCATCTCTCTGCTGCAGGGCCTTACACCACGATTCTAAAAGTGCAGGTTTTGCTGTTATGTAAATAGTCAAAGGCTCCTAGATCTCTGTGGGTAGCATCTTTCTGCTTAAGTGGTTCACCTCTGCACAGCGGCACGGCTGGCACAGCAGGTCCCCACGGATCGCCAGCTGAATACTGCGGGAAGCTGCCTGCTCAGTCTGCTTCCACAAACTGCCTGGCCTTCTTTAACCTTCTTTTAATCTGCTTCAAGATTCACAGCAGCATCTAGATAAAATCTGTTCATTTTGTCCAAGAAGAAACTGAAGACGACAGAGGTAAAACAACTTGCCAGCTGAGAGGCCTCAGACCAACAGTTCCTCGTTCCGGCCCACGCTGAGGTTACACGCGTGGTTCTGGGCTCCAGGACCGCCGGGGAGAAGACAAGCCGACGGCCCCCTCACACTCGCCCCCCCAATCACCACCAGCTGCTGAAGAACCTGAACCCTGGGAGGAAACCAGAGGCACCTGGGAGGGCCCCAGCCTCACCTCCCAGCGAGCTCTGCAGCAGGTGTGCAGATCCCAGGTGTGGCTCTGGGGCCACCATTCCCTCTCCACGGGATGCCAGGAACCTCCCGGCCTTCAACCCGGCTAACTGAAAACCAGGCTGCTTGCAGGCTGCAACCTCCACTCCTCTTGTCCCCTCTGACTCTGAAAAAGACTTAAGCCACCCATTTCTCCTCGAGGGACAGCCAAGGCCCTGAAGAAGCAGGATGGCCTCCACCAGGGGCAGCTGAGGGCCCGCTGGGCACTCGGACGTGGGATTCCTGCAACTCCACTCTCGGCTCGGATGAGCGGTATTCACACCCGACGATGAGAAATCAACTGAGTTCTGGTGGAACAGCCTGGGTTGGTTTGATCTGCTTTGGTGACAGCTGTTCCCACGTCCCTGAATTTCTGCCCTCTGACCCCCTCCTTCACAGACAGTTACAGCCCAGTGTGCGAAGCACACAGCTAAACTGGGCACAGCAGAACCTACCTTGCTCCCTACAGAAGGTGAGGCCGGGGCCCAATCTTGAAGAATGAGAGTGGAAGGGCAGGTGCCCTGGGGCGACTGGAGGGGGCGGCATCCCATAAGTAACAGTGTACGGGTGAGAAACTCACTTGGTCTCAGGCAGACTTCTCGACCTATTTCTCATTACCACCTGCCCTAAGGAGGCTTTGCAGACTTTCTTCCTAATTGTTCTCCTCCCCCCACCCTGTGAAATTTTAATAGCACAGATATATTGTACACCTGTTTATGTCCTTGGCCCTTTGGAGGGCCACAAACCATTGTAATACCTAGGATTTTTTCCCTCCCTCCGTCTGTCCCGAGAACTAAGCTCTGCCTGCCCAGGAGCGATACCGCCCCGCTGGGAATGGGTGCTATAAAGGAACAAGCAGCTGGAGTGGCTGAGGCAGCAAGCACGGCGCTCACGCTGCCAACAGGGGGGTGCCTGCCATCTACGGCCTGTCCTGTCCTCTGGGGCCAGGGACTGCCTCCCTGTGGGCGCTGCCTGCCCCGCCTGTATTGGGACCCTCCCCTGCTTTATGCCAGGCAGTCAATGGTCCAACACGTACATATTCAGCAAGTGCCAAGTGACGCTGGGTGCTCCGGCAGATAATGAGGTACGTAAACGGTGGTCCTGGGCCTCAAGCACTTGCAGGACCAGCAGAGCCAAAGCGGAGTCCAGCTCCGTCCATCATAAAGCCACATCCGGCAGGCCCAGAGTAAGAGCATCACTGCAGGTGAGCAGAGGAGGAGCATAGGGGCCACCGATGCAGCAGGGAGAGCTGCCGGGAAAGAACCCCACCAGGGGAGGTGACACACACGGTGGGGCAGCAGGACAGCCAGCGTTTTGGGGAAGCAAATGGCTTCGGGAAACAGTGGTGGAGTCTGACCATGTGCTAGACTCAGAGAACATCACACACTGTTTCCCCTGCTTCATTCTCCGCAGTTGCAAGAGACCCAGAAAGGTTTTGGCTCAAACTTAAACTCTAGCTAAGGTTTTATACACTGGCCCTGCAGAACCGTAGCCGGGATGGATCATGGTTTTCTCGAACTTTATAGCCTTGCAATAATCACCCCTTCCTTTCCGGGGCAGCACACTCACACCCAGGTTATATGGTTGAATTAAGTTGTTTCCCTGACAGCATTCTTTAATACCTACACTGTTTTCAACATGAAAAGGAAGTGACAGCCAGGGCTATTTTAACCAATGGCACTGTTATGAACATGCCCTTTGACCCTAAGTGCTGTCATCTAGAACAGCTTTGCAAGTGTCCATGCCCTGCATGGAGTCCCAGTTCCCTCAACACACTGTGATCTGAGCGGCAAAGTGGCGATGACCAGGGTGAGAGAGGGAAGGTTTAGAAAATCGGTAGCTCCACCATAAAAGACGTAAAAGACCTATCGGTATGTTGAAATGACAGCTTACCTGTCAGAATGTTGTTTAACGCAAGCTAAAATTTAAAAACTGTTTAAAATTTAATTTAAAAACTTCCACCCACAGAATACTAGACAATTGAGAAGACGCAATGTGACGCTGGACCAGCCTTAACCACGAGGAAACAAAGCACTTCTGAAATTTGAGACAAAAGGTTCCCTCAAGTCAACATTCCAGTAAGGAGATAGATTTTCCCGTTCAATCAACTGGAAATTCAAGTCTAACAGTAGCAGTGTGGGAGGGCCTCAAGCACAGGGCTTGCGGTGAAAAGGAGCCCTCGTGTTTTGGCCTCCTACAACGGCGGAGGATGTCCAACCAGCCTTTCCACCCTGACCCGGCCCGGGACCCGCTGTCCCGCCCTGGTGGGCCACAGACGCCTGGGTTACCTCACCCAGAACTAACAGAGGAAGGGGCTCACGTGGTCGGGCCAGCGGGCACCACACGCTGAGAACTGGACTTCCAGAGACAGAAGCCAGCTTGGCCACAATGACGGGGGAAGGATCATGTGTTCACCCCGAGGGGAGGGCCGAGCCCCACAGGGGATCCTTTTCCTCCTGAAACTTTCACAGCACAGACTAAACAGAGGCACGTCTAGAGGGGAAGAAAGTCAATCCTTGCAGAATTCAGGACCTTGTAAGGCAATGCCAGGCGACACAAACCCAAGCGGTGTGGTTCTCACACATTTGTAACAAAAGGAAGTCTGCTGGCTGGTTCTTGCCACACTGCCGCCCTATCCTCCCCAGTTGCACCGCTGGACAGGGGGAGCCCCCCCCCCGCCCCCTGCTCCTGAAAACCAGAGAAAGTCACGTCCGAGCTATTTGTCGGCAGCAGACAGGGGTCTTGCCATCTGTAGCAAGCCCCCGGCCAGCCGTCACCGCAGAATCGTCCTGTGACTCCTTCTGAGTCTGCACTTTCAGAGGGTGCATCCCGCCTCTGGATACCCGGAGGTACACCCCTTGGACAGCGTGGGCTCAGAGTGGCTGCCTCCTCCACACCCTCACACCAAGGCTCCCACCACTGCCCCTGCAGACGTATAAGCAAGGCTTTCCGCCAATGGGGTGGTTTTGGCCCAGCCTCCCAGGTCCCTGAATTAGGGCTCCAGGAGACACAAAGACCCCTGTAGAGGGTGAGGCCGACCCCCTTCCTGCCCTCCTGCTCACACCTCCACTGTCCTCAGGCACCTGGGCACAGCACAAGTCTGGGGCAAGGCCCAGAAAACACCACAGGCAACCCTTGCCGTGGAGCCCAATCCAGCACCATCCTTCCGCCTGCGTGACCAGGCCAAGCCCCAGCTTCTTGTCGGGATGCTCCGGCACGTCCTCTGTCCCCAGGTTAAGATTCAAAGTCAGCAGCTCTTCCCAAAACTGTGACGGAGAACACGCGCCAAGATTCCAGCCTCGGAAGTGATGACTTCCTACTGAGCAGACTCCATGCTCCCAGGCGTGGAAACTGAACAGCGGAGGAGGTGACTTTCGTCCTGAAGCGCAGCTCCAGTTCCACCGCAGGGATGTCTTACTGCTGCCTCAGCACACAGCTGCCCGGCTCAGTCAAGTCCCCACCAGGAACCTGCAGGTGACACTGAGTGACTCTGGCTGTCATGAACCGGCCTGCACCCCAGCGGGGAAGGAGCAGCCTGGACTACTGGACACGCAGTAGGCAGGTCGGACGATACCCAGGGAACTCGCCCAACAGGTCCTGGAGTAAGCCAGCCCTCAGCACACAGGACGTCCAGGTGAGGACTCCAGAACATTCCCAGTCACAAAGAAGCACAAAATCCCAACTGCAGCTGGGCCCTTCCACTTTGACGGTCCCAGTCACACTGGTGAAACATTCAAAGTCTCTTTTAAAAGCCACTAGGACCATTATTGGGAAAACGAGGGGTGTGAACCGGGCCAGCCAAGGAGTCAGTGGCCCCAGCTTGGTGTCCCACGGTCAGCGGTTACGGAGAAGGGCCTCGTTCCCAGGAGACACACGCAGCAGCATCGGAGGCTGAGGTGTCGCGGTACCTGCAAGCGTCTCAAACAGTTTAGCAAAAACATAAATTTATGTCCATCAAGACAGATAAAGCAAATGTAATAGACTGGTTTTTAAAAGTCTCAAAATCATCTTTCTAAGATCATGTTGAAAAAAATTCTCAGAACAGTACTTTTTTAAAAATGATTTCGTATGTAAAATATATAGTTTTATAAGCTTTTGTATCTGAATGGACACATCAAACTCACGTATTAGTATCAGGTGGGTAAGGAGGATTTACAGATTTGGGATTTTTCCTGGTATCTGAAAGAAGCGAGGTTTTATTTTTCAGAGAGGGAGGCTGTGAGTTGATGAGCTCTTTTGATCTGACAGAGACGGTGCTGCCTCGAAACTAGGAGGAAAGAGGAAACGAGCTCCAATGATTGCTTCCTTTTCATCTAAGGATCCACTTCCACTCGTGCACGGGAGGGAGGGCTCCCTGAAGGCCACGGCCAAGAGCCCCGCCCCGGCCCCAGCCCTGTGCTCAGGGTGGGTCTCTGCTCGCGCCTCAAATACTGAACCCCAGGCTCTCTGACAACCGGCCCCCCAGGGCCCACTGTTTTGGTTGCACTTTGCTTCCTAGGTCCTGCTCTGAAGTCTTGTCGCCATCGATGAAAGCCAAAGAGACCCGGCACACAAACAGTTCCAGCATTAAGAGCAATAATTCTGCTTTCACAAAGAATACCAACTTCATTCCTGGAACAAACTGATCATTCACAATGCAGGCCCTGATCCATCTAAAATGTCAAGACAATATCCAGTGTTAACAGAAACAATAAATACTGCAGCCATTAGAAAGAACAAGACAGTACCAAGGATGGTCATCCCATGTAATTCATTAAATAGAACATTACACAGCGGCGAAAAGGAAGGAACTACAGCTGTGTGCATCATCGTGTCTCACTATGCAGAATCATGTTTAGCCAAAAAAGTGAATCACGGAACCATATACAGGTAAATTACATTTATGTAAAGTGGACAGAAACAGGCAAAACTGAGCAATATACATTTTAGGCACACATATATTAAATGTTAAGACTAGGTGAAAAAAAGGAATAATGAACAGAAGATACGGGAAGGCGGTTTCCTCTGTGGCGGGAGGCGGCGGCACGTTCGGTGGAGCAGCAGGGGGGCGTGTGCAGGCAGGAGGCACACACCTGTGCTGCCCCTCGGTCCGCGCGCTGTGTGCACGCTTGCCTGTGTGAATGAAGTGCACCCACGCGCCCCGATGCAGGACCATGCCCAGTGGTTACTATCAGACAGAATGACAGTTTCACTGTCTCAGAGTAGGCAAAATACATGCTCACATAAGAACAGAAAGTTTCTGGAATGTTCCAAAATCATTAGCTGTAATTACTCTTGATGCTGATATTCCTTTTTTTTTTTTTTACTATAAACAAATATTACTTTTACTTCAAAAAAGATAAATTCTCTTCAAGTTTGTGCCTACCTAGACTTTGTGCAAGCAACTAAATGACCACATAAAGAACTATGTTGTCTGACTCGGGGGGGGATGGGGTGGGGGTGGGGATGGGTGCATACCTACATGGTAAGTGTGATGCGCACTGTCTGGGGAACGGACATGCTTGAAGCTCTGACTCGGGGGGATGGGGAGGGGCATGGGCAATATATATAACCCAAATTTTTGTACCCCCATAATAAGCTGAAATAAAAAAATATAAAATAAAATAAATAAAATAAAAAAAATAAAGAACTATGTTGGACAAACATCCCCCCGAATCTGCAACTTTTTAATTCCATGTCCTCGAAATACAGGAAATCCTTTCCTTCTCCAACATGAAGTTTATGTGGCAGCCCTGAACTGCCTCCTTCTCGCGTTTTATGCCGCCCAGGTGTGGGGGCGAGGTGGCTGCCTATAACCCCGTATTCCCGAGTGCCTCCTCCCTCCTCCACAATGGCCTCTTCATCCCATTTTAATTCAACACACATTTGTTTATCGTCTGCTCTCTCCCAGCCACTGTAAGAAGATTTTCTAAAGATTTTCTCCAGTCTTCATCCTCCAAAGAGAGAGTACCAGGCAGTAAGCAGAGCCTTCCAGCATTTTCAAAAACTTCAGTTCTTTTGCATTTCTGACAGTCAGGCTCTTTTCTCTTTTTTGATCCTATTAAATTAAAAAAAAAAAAATGTTCTCTCCTCAACAAGAATAAAAAATGGATTGAGGCCAGGCATGGTGGCTCAAACCTGTAATCCCAGCGCTCTGGCAGGCTGAGGTAGGAGGGTCTGCTTGAGGCCAGGAGTTCAAAACCAGTCTGGGAAACATAGCAAAACCCCATCCCTATAAAAATAACAGTACTAATAAAATTAGCCAGGTGCAGTGGTGCACACCTGCAGTCCCAGCTACTCTGGAGGCTGAGGCAGGAAGATCACTTGATCCTAGGAGTTGGAGGTTACAGTGAGCTATGATTGTGCTACCGCATTCCAGCCTGAGAGACAAAGTGAGACCCTGTCTCTAAAAAATGATTAAATAAATAAGAAGTGGATTGAGAGGGAAGACAATGAGAATGGAAGTGTCCCCACCTGCTACTATCCATCCATCCAGCTGCTGCTACCCATCCCCTGCCTGCCCCACCCCCCGACTTCCTAAGGACGGAAGCAGAACTGAGCATGGTTCCCCGGGCAGGATTTCACAGTCCACAATCCATCAGCCAGAACAGAGACCCAGGGGACTCAGGTGGGTCACCAGGGGGAGGCACAAATGCTTCCTTGCCCCGGACTAAAAGGGCTTAATTTCCTATGCCCAAAACACTCGTGGAAAGGAAACCTAAATTTCCCATAATACCTCTTCGTTTTCATTCCCATCCACCCTGCCTCCCTGGTCCCCAACACTGGCACCCAGAACTAACGCAGTCCCCAAGCGAGCCCTCCCTGACGCAGCTTCGCTCTAAGCCTCTCCTCTCAGAAACAAGCGACTGATGGGAAGAGAAGTCGATCCCTCTTTCATCAGGACCCATGGGACACTGGCCAACTGCACCACGCCACACCCGAGTCTCCTCCCTCCCACCTTAGAGGAAACATGGGGGAGCGGGTAGAAGAGAAAAATTACTGAACAGACACAACTCGAAGGAGGCAGCGTGGCTTCCCAAAAAGGAGCAGGAACCGGGAGGCAGGGGACCAGCATCCCTGATTCTCATCGGGCCAGAAGCCCCTCAGGCGGCAGCACTGGGCAGGGACAAGCCCCACTGCCCATCCCCAAACCTCAAGAACGGGTGCAGGTGCAATCAGCAAACTCCCTGAGCGATCAGCTACCTGGCACACTGTAAGACTCCAAAGCACTGTTACCGCTCTACACCCTTAAAGATATCTCCAAGGCAGAGACAATCCAGTGTGTCATAAAAGTCCGGCTGTAGAAGACAGCATTCCTAATATAAATTTTTCTGCGAGCAGAAGATGCAGAAAAAGTAGTTATTCGATGCAAGCGGATGTTGACATACCAATCTCTGCAATGCTGCCCAGGGTCTTCCAGGAAACACCGATCACCACTCTAAATTAGGAGAAGGCAGGCGTAAGCACTGCTTCTCTGTGGTTTCTTACTCTGTCGGAAAGTCTGTATGTAAAAATGTAGCTGCTACTGTGCTGTGCACAATAAAGTATGATATAAAACTCTCACTTAAAAAAAAGGAGTAAATAAGACAGGACCAAGTTTTTCTTTCTGCCTCCCACCAAGAAAAAAAAAGGTTCTAAATGCTATAATAAATAACAGGTTCAAAAAACATTTTTCCACTTACTTGAAAAAATGGTTTTAAGACGCTGTAATAAAGTAAGTTTTTAAAACATCATCTTTCCTTTTAGTTTTTCCTTTTGGTAATCCAATTTTCCCACACTGGGATTCCAAGCCCCGCTCTGGAATACTAAATCCTGTCTTGGACAATACACTTCTAAATGCCCTCAGCAAGGAAAACCCATGGAAAGCAGGGACTCTGCTGAAGAGACGGGAACAGAAGCTCTGCAAGATGAGTAAAGCTGGTTCAGTCTGGATGGAAGAGGAAGAGTGTGGTCTCCCGCAGAGGGAAGGACCACCAGGTGGTAATGTGCTCCACGCCCTCAGAAGGGAGACAGCAGGCATGTGGACACCTACGCAGAGAACAAGAGCCCTGGTGCAGCCCCCTCCGCACCATCTGTACACAGGTGCACAGGCATGCACACGTGTGTGTACACACAAACACAGAGGCTAAGGAGCTGTCTCCAAACCCCAGGAGAGGCAAGCATATCCTCAGACAATCCAGTGGATTCTGGGATCCAATAACGCTAACCACATAAAAATCAGATGCTCTTTTTTCCTTCCACAGTCCCCACAGACACAACATGCCTCAGCAAAAAACATAATCTCGTCCTTGCCCTGGAAATTCAAATGGTACATTATAAGTCAGTAACACCCAACTTGTACAACCATCAACACTCAAAGGCTCCAAATAAGCCTATAACCCTATTTTCTTTTCAACATCACCACAATATGGATTAGAGTTTATAGTCATTCTCTGAATACATCCTGGGAGAACAGGGTATAAGCTGAGATTAGCTTCTATCTTGAATATGCAACAGCTATGACGGCATCAGGCATATTAGCAGCTCCAGAAAATACAAATTAGCAGCTAACATGAAGCCACTTAGTATGGCTGGTACAGAATGTTAGAAAAAGACTCCGAGCCTGCTATTTAGGGGAAAGCATGCCAGAGACTCTGATGACAGAAGCACAAAATTTCAAATGCGGCTGACTTAATACTGCGCAGAAAAATGGAGGGCAAAGAGAAGAAAACAGAAAAACAAAAAACACCAAGTGACTGCCAAGAGCGAGTCCCTCACATCACTCGGTGACTTTAGCCCAGAAACATCCATGACCCACAGCCAGTGGTATTCTCAATTGCTGAGATAATGACTGGGCAGGGTTCAGAGCTCAACGATTGGATGTGAAATCACTACAGGTTCAGCAATATTAATAGCAGTAGTAAGAATCAAATGGATAATTTTCACATGGACAGCTGCAATCTTCTAAGATTCCTTCTATTTCACGCGTGCCCAGCAATGGGGCTGCTGAGCTGTGCGTGAGCCCAAGTGCAAGGTCAACTGGGTGCTATTCTCTCCCTGCAGTCCAAGCCGCCAGTGTCCTCGGCTCCCAGCCTCCCCCGGCCCCACAGCCGGGCTGCACTGCTTCTCTGAGCTGACGCCGGCCCTCTGCCTGCACACTCCTTTCTTCCCCAAGGCCTCTGCCTCCCTCTTCCTTGGCCTGGAAGCCCCACCCAGGCCGTCCAGGACGGCTCCATCCTTGGCACCCTCCCCTCCTGCAAGTCTGCAGTCTAGAGTCCCCTTCTCGGCCAAGCCTCCCGTGGTCCCCCCGTATTTTCAAGATCCACACACATGGGCACTCACACTCCTTCCCTGCTGCATTTCTTTCCTTGTCAGGTTTTGCTAGCTTTCATACCATACATCTTGCTGAACTGTTTATTGTTTACATCCTCCACCTGTCTCCAAAAGCATTTGCTCTGAGAAGGCAGGTCTGTGTCTGTCTTGGTCACTGCTGCAACCCCAACACCCGGCCTGGGCAGCACAGAGGGCGCAGGGACCTGCAGAGCTGCAGAGGAATAAATGACCCTGACAGACAGACGGAGGGGCTGGCCAGGCTCCCACCCTGCCTCTGTCACGGGACCTGGGACCTGCTGGTCCGTCCAACAGGAGGTGGGAGCAGGGACGCAGGAGCAGAAGGAGAGAGGAAACCATCACTGGGAACTAAGAAAAGATGACACTCGAACTGGACCCACCAGCCTCAGAGTTTATGTGACGCTCACACGGATTCTCCCCTGTCGTCTGCAGCCCAGCTCCCCGTTCACTGCACAGCGACACCTCCAAGGTGCATACAGCGTGGGGGACAAGCAGGAACCGGAAACAGTCCTGGTGGCCGTGGGTTTCACACCAGGGTCTCCACAGTGCGTGCTGCGGGGAAATCACAGGAAAGAACCGGAAGGCAGACACCCTCCCCTGGGGCTAATGGAGAAGGTTTTCGTGGAAAAGTTAATATTTGATCTGTCCTTAAAGGATTATCAGGACTTCAACTATTGGAAAGGAAGATTATTCTGGTTGAAGGATAAAACGTCACGAGCAAGGAGAAACGAAACACAGCTCAGCAACGTAAGCTGGAAAAGGGCCTCAGGGCACAGAGAGGGACGGAGGGGCCGCCACGTCTGCAGGACGAGGCAGGAAGGGCCTCCGCGGCCAAACCCTGGACAGCGTCACAGGCCAGGCCAGCCTGGGCGTGGGTTCCAAGTGCGTGCCTCCCACTCCCAGAAGGTTCTGGAAAGCAGGCATGTGGAGACTGCCCGAGCCCACTGCATGTCACACGCTCACTTATTAGGCATGAAAATACAAGTTTAGTGAAAGGCGGCAGAAAGGCTTTTCTGCAGAAATGAAAGTGAGTGGCTTGAATGGCAAAGCGCATTAAAGGGCCGGCGCCTTCTCAGCCCCGCCCGGCCCCCAGGGCCTTTGAGCAAACCTTTCGCCACCACACCGCTCCTTACCACCCCGCCGTGCAGAACAGAGAGAGGGAGGATAAAGAGGACAGAGGTTTCATTTCATGTGTTTTTTTAAATCCAAAATGCTATCCTAAGATCAATTCCTCCTGTGTCTCGGCAGGGGCAGGGGGACAGTGCAGCTCTAATTTCATTTGGTAGCGACTCACATAATGAGGGTCGGGCTCCGCGACCTCCACACCCTCTTCATACACTTGCCCGTCAGGCACAGGACTCCACTCTCCCGAACTCAGTTCCGCCTGGCAGTCCGCGCACACGCTCTCGGCGACAGCGGCACAGATGAAACGGGAGGCAGCCGCCGGCGCGCCAACAGGCTCTCCGGAGGCTCCTCGCTGCCACCAAGGACAGAGAGCCATCCAGCCCGGGCACACCCCGGCGGAAATCTGTGCACCTGGTGGCAGGGCCTGCTACGGCTCCGACACGGCGCTGGGATTCCAGTGGGGCAGGACAGGGAAATGGGCAGGAAAACCCTGCCTGGGGAGCTCCCGAGGGGCTGGGGTTTGCTTCCCACTGTCACTCACTTCAGTGACACTTCTGAAGAAAATGTCAGTACAATTATCAACTCATCCAAGGAGCCCCAAAGAGGGCAGAATGATGCTAAAACAAAATGCCCTGACAATTGAAGGAAAATAAAAGACTGCTAGTATTCCTTAGGCACTTATCCGTGCACCGGGCTGCTGTTAGCACCTCCGTGGATTTCTGCATTTCAATTTCCCAGAGCTGCTCTGAAGAGGTACTATTACTACCCCCATGTTACTGAATGAGGAAACTGAGGCACAACACATCCCTGACATTAAATGAAATGACTTTCAGTGGACGTGTATTATGATCAAACTAAGTAATACAGTTTATAAATGAACACGTAATATAAACAAACTTCTGATTAAATCAAGCTTCAAGCATTGATCAGAGAAGGTAAATGACCTTGAAGCTGAAATAGGTTACAGAGACAAAAATACCCGCCAAGCAATGAACCACCCAAAGTGCATCTTCAGAAAACACGGATCTGGCAACAGCACAGCCTGGGGCGCTGCACGCAGGAGCCACGGTAGTTTCTAGGTACACATTCAATCAGAGGAGCCCTCAGAGGGACGCTGCTTCTGGAAGAGGAGAAATGTCTTGCCAACCCCCCATTATGATCAGAGCAGCTACCTTTTGTTAATATTAAACACTTACTGTGTGCAGGTACTTTGGCAGCAGGTACTTTTTTTTACTTCCTTATCTTCACTCCTCACAACTGGCACGAATCTGTCTCATTTTGCAAAAAATACTGAGTATCTGTTAAGCCCTCTGCTCGAGCCACCCAGGGGGTCAGGGAGGGCTGGAATCTCAACACACTACGCTACTTCTCACGGGAATATGGAAAATCACTGAGAACACACAGTACCGGTTCTACAGTCCATGGGACCGCTATGGCGCAGACGGCGATGATGTCTGGAGGGAGAACCTTAGGCTCCGGGCAAATGCTACAGAAATGTCAGTTAGGGTACTGCCCATGCAGCCCACCTGGACTCCACCCACTCGCTCCCTAGAGAAGGTCTTTGCATGAAATATTGGTTTGGTCCAGCAGGTAAGAAGCCACTGTCAACCAGTTTAAGCAGCTGGCTCTTGCCCAGCCCACAGCCCAAACCAACCAACTCTCATTACTGGCCCCAAGCCCAAAAATGATGCCTCCAATACAGAGGGACAGGTGGGGACGGTCCCCTATGTGCAGAGCAGAGGAAGGACCCAAGGGGACAGGAGCAGTAACAGTTCCTCACACGTTGAGAAAATCCCAACGCTGATTTCCTGCTGGCCTCCCAATGCCATTTCTAAGCATTCCTTTTCATTAGCGCAAAAGACAAAAGAACAAAGACCAAGAGAGTACAATAAAGCCTAGCTGATGGTTTTAAAAACTGGAGTAGGATGCTTGCCACGCATTTCATCTCAGCCAGAGCACAATTTCACTCAACATTCCAAGTAAAATCTTTGTTTTGATGCTTCGCACAAAATGCCACCCAGTTTCTAATTATCTAACACGCTTCTATACAATGGTAATTATGATACAGTAAACTAATGAGTCTTGGATGTACACATTTCCCCAAGATCGTTCTCCACTTGTCTGATACAGAAAAATTAGTCATTAAGCTTTCTGACATAATTTCCTATTAAAATCTGCTTGATTTCCTGCCTGCCACAAACATTTGAATCTTCATTAATTCTAACAAGGAAGTCAAAACCTTCTTCCATCAGAACGTGGCTGAGTGTGGTTTTTAGTGAGCTTGATCATTTCTGGATTTTAATGAGCTATTACTAGGTAGAAAAAAAACTTTCTTTCTCTTAAAACAAAAACACCCACAGCAGGGCTGTAAGTCTATATACATCCTTGATGCCCCTGCCTGACCACAGTCACGACTTGTTCTACACCAACTCACTCCCACCATGGCCAACACCAGGCACATGGCTATGGGCTGAGGTTTTCTTCTTTCTAAAAATCAATAGCAATTTACTGACATGTATTGATTTATTATTTGCAGATAATTCCATGACCAGTCTGAAACATCAAGGACAGAATCAAACCAAGGAAAGCAGAACCCGTGCTTGCTAACCATCCGAGACCACCTCGGTGCACAGTTAATACCAAGGGTTCTGGCCAGACAGACGCCAGCTGCCGGGGGGACCAGCGCAGCACACAGGCCACCACACCCAGAGCCATGCTGTACCTAGGTACAAAACAACAGGTAAGCTGAGGCAGGGGCACTCGTTTTCCTTTTCATTTCTTTTAAAACATTAACTTCTGTCATTTTTATTTAAAACATTCCGAAAGTTTTTTAAAAAATCTAGTTTGGGACAAGTCAATCCCAACATCCATATGATTAAGTACACAGCCATTAAAAAAAAAAGTTTATGAAAAGGTGAAGACACAGGAAAATGTCACTATTACAAAGATTAAGTAGGAAAAAATCTGGACAAACCATTGTGTATGTGTGTCCACACTCAAGCCTCATGAAACACAAAGGTGGAAAAACAGCAAACACCCCAAGAGTAACAGCAGTTGCCCTCAGATGGTAGAATTATGGGTGACTGTTTTCTTCTTTATAGTTTCCCATTTCTCTATATTAGTATATAAAACATTAATAATAATTTAAAAACAGCCGAACTCATTTCCTGCAAAATCTACTTTTTATGATCAACTCCACCTTTTCTCCCATATTCTTTTTGCTTTTTAAAATTCTAACACTTTGACAAGCGTCTGCCCGGTGTCTCGGCCAGTGGAGGCAGCCCCTTTTCAGGGCTGGGGCTCCTGCCTGCAGTTTAGCGGCAAAGCTAGCAGAGAGCCAGGGGTCTCCCAACACCCTCGTCCCACGGTGGATGTGCACAAACAAGGGCACATGCATGAATCATTACCAAATTTCGAGGCTGGAGTGGCAGGTAACATGGGAGAGGGGACTCATGAGCTACAGACTTGAAAAGAGAAGCCCATCTGGGAGAGGAGGACCGCAGCCACCACGCAGGGCCGAAAGGATGGACCGTGTTCCCAGGCCAGGGGTGAGGGGCCGGAGCAAGAGCCTGCCCAGCTAGAAAAGCTGCAGGAAGGAGCGAGACCTCTCAGTGGCTGGCTGCAAAAGGGCCAGCGGTCCCATGATTTGCAGGATGGCGCCATGCCTCGCCGCACGAAGGGGAGCTCCAGCCAGTGAAGGATAGTGCCCAGAGGCATCACTCTGGACCAGAGAACAAGCTGTGATCCCAAAGTCGGCCCCTCATGCTGAGTCTTGATTTGCGTACACGTGCATTAGCAGAGCTGTGCCAAATACCCCAGCTCTTTATTCAGCTACTGGTGTTCTAAGTGCACTTCCTGAACTGAAGTGCAAGAAGGTGAGGACCACCAGAGAGCTTTGGGCTCACCCGCACCCCCCTGGCCCCCAGCAACGTGGGCTGGCTCAGACCCAGTGACGAGTGTGCATGGCCTCCCACGGCCATGGGAGAGAAGCGTCGGCCCTGGGAGAAACTCAGAGGAAGGGGACTGAGACGGGCAGAACAAGGGCCCCCCCAAAGACGCCCACATCCTAATCCCCAGAGCCTGTGACTATGTGACCTTACGAGATAAAGGGGCCTGGGAGATGTGATGAAGTCAAGGATTTTGAAACAGGGAGACGGTTCTGGATCATCCAGGTGGGCCCCGTGTAAACACAAAGGTCCTTAGAAAGTGGAAGAAGGAAGAAGAACAGTCAGAAAAGCAGAAGTGAGGACGGAAGCAAAGTCGGGGAGAGGCTGGAGGATGTTGCCCCACTGGCTTGGAAGATAGAGGAAGGGCTGTGAGCCAGGAAGCTGGAAAAGGCGAGGAACAAATCCTCCCCTGGAGCCCCCAGGAGGGACGCAGCCCTGCTGACACCTTGATTTTAGGACTTCTGACCTCTAGAACTGAACACGTGTGTTGTTGTAAGCCACTAAATCTGGGATAGCTTGTTATAGCAGCAATAGGAAACTGACACAGGGACCAAGATCGCAAGGGACCCTGTGAACACCGCTGGACATAAAGTATAAGCACAATCTCATGGGATATTTGTCACGTGGCAAATCCACAGTGCATCGCAACCAGTCAATAACGAAGACTGGGAACAAGCTCAG
The DNA here is from genome assembly GCF_041146395.1 of Eulemur rufifrons. NCBI lineage: Eukaryota > Metazoa > Chordata > Mammalia > Primates > Lemuridae > Eulemur > Eulemur rufifrons. Next base: position 4,759,637 of record NC_090983.1, read on the forward strand.
CCTCAGCAGCAGTTTGCTCTGGTCAGTTCGCTAACCTGGCGATAACGTGACCTGCATTTGAGGTAACTGCATCTTCTGGACGCCTCTTCCTGGTGGCACTATGGTGGTCAGCGGTGCAAGACTCACCAGTTCTGTCGGTGTCAGGACAGCGGGGGACAGAGGCCTCCCTGTGTCTTCTCCTCTCAGTGTCTGTGGGCTCATTCTTGCCTCTCCAGCCCAGCTTTGACCCAAAACCACACTGAGGTATTTCTTGAATCCCATGCCCATCCCCAAGAAGGTGGACACGGCCTTTGCCCAGCCCAGGCACTACACAAGGCCAGCGCCGTGCCCTCCTCCCAGCCGTGCAGACAGGCCGGGGGCCGGAGTTCTGCCTACTGGGCTTCTCTTCTCTCCTCCTCTGCCTGACCACTGCTTCCAAACTGCCCAGCAGCCCTGGCTCACAGGTTAGGCCAAGGGTACGGAATGCACAGCGGTCCCAAAGAGCACTCACATGCAAATGAACATGTGCACCTCACATGGGGGATCACGGCGGGGGGGACAGAGTAACACAGTGACGAAGATAACTTCCCTTCCAAGTCTTGGATTTTGTAATGTGGGGAGCCTGAGCTCTTTAGTGTTCTGCATTAACTCCCTGGAGCTGGCCAGCCTTACACTGGACATGCGCCTCTGTCCCCTGCCCCATGGACACTCAGCATGCTTACATGATCTGCAGCTCCTGCCAGTTTAATCCCAATCCACGGGCTCTGGGGTCAGGCATACCTGGACACCACACCTGTATTCACCATTTGCCACCTGCAGGACCTTATGTGAGATCCACACTGTGAGTCTCTTAATCCCTATAATGACAATGATAGTGTGGATTTTGCAGATTATTATGAAAGGTGGCCAATGTCAATGAAATTTTCAGCACACAGTAGATGCCCACCAGCACAGAACAGCCTCTGGAATACACTACAGAATGACTAGTTCCCTGACAGGACTTAGAAAAATCTGCTTTCTACCATATGCAGGCGCCATACCTATGCCAAGGCAACACGTGCACAGACACACAAGCTTTCCCACAGAACAGCAAGAAAAGTCACCAGGCAGCAGAGATATGAGTTGGGGGCCACTCCCCATACACAGATTCCTGAACAGGGGGACTGGGTGTTTTGTGGCCCTCAAAAACAACCAGCACTGCAGATAAGGAAAGAAAGAAAGAACACAGTAAGATAATCAAGTAATAACCAACGGCCAAACAATGATTTTAAAAAAATGAATCACATACACCAAAGCTCACAAGAAAAGGCTGGAAAGGTGTGTTCTTCCAAAGCTACTGCGTGACGTAAGTCTGACAAACATAATTTGTTGAGAAGCCAGTCTTTTAACCGTCTAAAAAATGACAATCTCTTAGGCATCTCGCCATATACAACTCCCACACATTGCACTTCAACTTTTCTCGGCCATCCTCACTCTCTAATTCTAGACCCGAAATCAGCTGGAAGTCCATGACCAATATCCTTATGAAACCTAAGAAATAAAAAACACCAGTGGAAGGCAGGAGGTGGCAGAGGTCTAGAGCTGAGTGCACAGATGGCGGATCAACCCCGGCTTGCTACAGAACGATCACCCCCCAGGTGCCTGGCATGGCGCAGGAGTGCAGACCACCCGGCCAGCTTCCCTCTGAAGTGTGGGGGCACAGGGAAGGGGTCCATTGGTACAAACGTTTTGGAGCTAATGTGACAATGTTGTTTTTATTAAAAACAAATTTTTGACAGATCAGTTTCCCACTAGGACAACATCACAAAGAAGGGCCCAGTGAGGTTATGATGAAAATGCCCTCCCTGCAGGATTCACAATAGCAAAAGCTGAGAAGCAACTCAAATGTCCAACATCCATTCACTCAAAATGATGATACAGGCAGAATTTGGAGAAGATGCTCTAGATGAGGCTCTCTGCATACCTTTACACAAAGGAGCCGCTTTGTTGTAAGATGTGAATAGAAGTAAAGAACATCTAAAGGGACACACACAAAAACTGAAATACCGCATCTTGAAATGCCAGGCTACAGGCATTTTTTTTTTTTCCCTGTCTACTTTGACTAATCCTACAACGAATACAAATTATAGATGTTTAAAGTAAGTAAAGTCTGTTTTAAAATAATAGGGCAGCCCTTATAGACAACAGTAAATGAGGGCTGTTTTTCAGGCATTTTCCCCACTTCTTAATAACTCCTTGATTTAGGTCAATTTAAATGTACAAGCAGCCACACCCCCACACTGAGACGCGTGCCTGGCCGATGGCTTGCGTTCCTCCCAAATCCTCCTCCTCTCATCACACAGCACCCACCATTTCCTGTTTCCAGGGGATTTTCCAATATCTCATCCCGTATCTATTTCTACTGATCACTGTTTGTCAGGGATAAATACTAACCGGACACAGAACAACCACTGTTTCACTTCTGCTTGATACAGTTTCATGGGAGACTCCAAGTCTGACAGTATTTCCATTTCAGGAGAAAAACAAGACCAGAATACCTCCACCCCAAAGTGTAGACAGAGATAAATGCTTCCTAAAACAAAAACCACAGTATCTGTTCCCCTGTTTCATTCCATCTGTGGAAGTTTGCCTGAAGGTTTTTGGACACTACTCACCCACATTCACCTATGATTTGAGAGAAAATAGTGTTACTTCAACTTTTAGGTTTATTATAAATCAAAATTATTCTGAATCTAAAGAAACAACAAGTGCCTCCAATTTCCAACCTCAGGACAGCAATGACCTTTTACACATCATCCACACTGTTCAAGTCCTCATCTGTATCTCCTTTTGACGTTAATTTATGCACAGTAATCTTGTAAAACTCTCTTTGCTTGTAAGGTTTTTTTTTTATTACTATTTTTAAGGCTTTTTTCATCTCCAAATAATTCATTCCTTGTCACCTTAACTTATTCACAAGAGGCTTGTTAAATCTTTTTATGTAACAGGATTGCAAGGGATAGTCTACAATTTCAAATGATTTTCTTGCTGCAAAAATAAAAATCTAATTCACAATCTCCAAGTAAACAGGGATGAATCATAAGCAAACACAACAGCCATGCCCGACCTTCCCACGGGAGAAGATGGGTCCCGACATGTGGGAGGCACCAAAGCCCTTGCCACGTCCTTCCCCACGGACGGCACAGCCCACGGAGCACACAGCAGGTCCACAGGTTCCCATCAGTCAAGAGAACCCTCGGCCTCTGGGTTCATTTGGCCGAGTGGCCTTGACTTTGAAAAACAGCCATCCAGAGATAACTGCCTTTCAGTCTACTCACTTTATAGTCCAGTGTCTCGTAATAGAGACATCTGCTTAAAATCACATCAATCTCTCGAGTTTCAAGGGAGGCACTGACCTAAAATACAAATTTAACAATGGACAGTCACCACCCCAAAAAAGGGAAAGTAAATAAATCAATCTCAATTTTCTTTGCTAAATTTCATGACTGCCTCATCTACTAACCGTAAGAAATTGAACCCTGAATTATAAGGTGATTGCAGACTAAGGAGCACATGATACATTTTAAAACTTTTTTTAATGAAAACTCCTATTTGCAGCGGAGACATTTTATCTATAATTTGTGATTAGTTTTTCTAGAATTAAATAACTAGTTGACCAACAGCACCCAAGAATCAGCCCAAGACAGCTGTTCCCTGAAGGGCTCCTCCTCCTCACCTGCCACCTCCATTCGTCATGTTCGGGTCCAAGGCAAACCAACAAGGTCCCTAAAAAGGAGGGGTAGCATGCTACCTGCCACCAGGCTTTCTCTTGGATACACGGTCCCTCTCCAACTCCAAGAGCAAAAACTGTTGTTAAACATTCTCTCCAGTTATGACATTTCTGTTTTCGCACTTTACACGATGAGTACTTTTACCGGAAGACAGTGTGAGGCTGTGTGCAGCCCAACTCGTCCACTGGGGCCGGCCTTACGGGAAGGTAATGGGGTTGGGGCTTGTACTTAATTACACGTGGCAGCCGGCTCGAGCCCCTGTCTTCTAACACCAACTAGCGATGGCCGCCTGCACCCACTGTCCTCTGCAGAGTCTCAGCTCAAAAGCTCTAAACCTTCCCTCACCGGCAGCCCAGCTCAGAAATGTTGGCTACAAATGGATACTTTACCTCCCACAACACTGCAGTTTGCTAACCACCCTGTACTTGTCTTGCCAAACCGGAAAGTGAGAAGGGACTTAAAGTTACACTTGGGCCACACTAGGCCTGTACACCCCCCCCCCCACCACCACCTCACCCCAACATGACCCAGCTCCTTCTGGGCAGGACTTCCCATCAGAACTAGAGCTCCTAGGTGTCACTGGGTTTGGGGTCTGCAGGACTCGCCACAGGGACCCAAGTTCAGCCAGGCCACGTGAGGCTGGTGCTCCACAGATGTCTGCAGTAACGACGTTAATTGGAAACACTGGTTAAGTACCTACAGTGACTCACCCTTTCAACCTCACCACAGTACTCAGAGCAAGTGACTGTCAACGTCCCCTCTGGATGGACAATGGGGAAGTAGAACATGATCCCACACCCTGGCCAGGTCACACAGTGGTCAGTGGGCCATCCAACCCGGGGCCGTGTGACGGCTGCTCACAGCCTTGTGCCAACGTGGAGCCTCCCCTGCAGACGTCCAGTCCTCCCTGATGCACGACTGGACAAACACTTGTTCCTTCGTCCCTGGGTGGCATAAAGCATTTCTCAGAATTGGCTCATCACGGAGGGGTGATGGAGGGCTGCGAGGGAGCACCCCAGACAGCCTGCATCCTGAAGGAGCCACCCTCATCGTGCTGTCCATCAAGTCTGGCCCTTGTCCCAGGTGCTGGCAGGTGACTGTCCCTGCCCCAAAATGCACCAACAACTACAGCACTCCAAAGGTGCACAAAGACTAGGCCAGCAAAGGGAAATAAAAGATTTCTTCCCAAAAGTCTCCTGGGAAGGCTCCATCTGAAGCACCACACCCTTACGCCCTAGGGACTGAGTGCTTGTGTCCCCCACATCTATGTGCTGAAGCCCAATGCCCAGGGTGATGGTATTAGGAGGTGGGGCCTCTGGGAGTTGATTAGGTTTAGATGAGGGCATGGGCGTAGGGCCCCCACGATGGGATCAGTGTCCTTACATGAAGAGGAAGAGACCAGAGCTCTTTCTCTCTCCACCACGTGAGGACACAGCAAGAAGGCGGCCATCTGCAAGCCAGGAAGAGAGCCCTCGCCAGAGACTGACCATGCCGGCACCCTGACCCTGGGCCCCCAGCCTCCAGAACTGAGAGAAATAAATGTCTGTTGCTTAAGCCACTCAGGCTTTGGTATTTTGTTACAGCAGTATGAGCTAAGACACCCTCCTGTTCCCACATGCCATCCACCATGCCGACCGCCAATCCCAAAAGAAACCAGGAAGCCCCATCCTCCTCCTCCTCTGCTCACCAGCTGCCCAGGGATGCAGGACAAATCGCCCAGCAACACCGGGCAGACAGCCCATAACCTTCGGCATTCCAGCCTCACAGAGACAACAGGCTCAGGCACAGAGGCCGTGACCTCTCCCACTCTGCTTGCTTTCCCACCTGGCCTTCTTTGCAGACCCCTCTCGGCCCCCTCCCAGCGCCGTGTGCCCCTCTCCCCTGTAGCCAGCTTCTTGAGACCTTCACACTGTTCACTGGTCCAGCATCCCCCAGCCCTGCAATCTCTCCCTCGCTGAGGCCGCCGTTCACCAAGCACCCACCGTGCTCAGGTCTCCCCCATCTGAGACACCTTCCTTCCTCCCCAGCTTGGCTTCCTCAGGGGTCTGGGCTGCTCTCGCGTCTCTGCTTCCTCACCTCTCATTCTCACTGCCACCATCACGACCCTCGCCACCATCACGACCCTCGCCACCATCGACATCGCGCCTCTCATGGGCCAAAGCGAGGCTGGCACTGGCTGCACTATGGACACCCCCCCGGCCCAGACAGACTGACACCTTGCCGGGCAGAGAGGCCTTGAACAGGTCCCGTCAGACAGAAGCCCAGGAGGTCTGACTGCAGAGCCCTCACTCCTCGATGCTATACCCTGCTACGCGGGCACAAGCTGCGCTTGGCTGGCATCCGTCTCCAAAAGCCGCTGCGCCTGCCCTCACCAGGAGCACTTCAAATCCTCACCCACCTTGACACCCTCAACACCCCACCCAGGCTCCCTGTAGACATCTCCGGCTTCTACCCCGGAGCCAGGCACAAGGTGAGCACAGGAACAACGTTTACTGCCAGAGACTCATCTCCCCTAAAGAGACAGGCTTCTTGAAGAAACGTCGTAGGCTGCTTGGAGCCCAGCCTACCTCCAGGAACTGAAAAGATCACACACCCTGATTTTATCCAGCACATTCAAAAACCAAGCTGTGAGCGTCTCCGACTGGCAAACACCCAGCAGTTTGACAACACCCTGTTGCGGGGAAGCAGGCGCTCGCATACGTCGCCGCGGCACACTTAGGGGTGGGACTCGGCAGCCTCCAGCAAAATGACATGTACGTTACCCTTCCGCCCTAACAATCCTACCTCCTGGGCATCTATCTCAAAAATGTATTGACAAGAAATAAGAAAAAGACTGATGTACCCTACACAGCACTACTTTTAAGCAGTCAAAAAAACAAAAAAAACAGAAAACTAGATATATCCCAAAGTCTATCAACAGGGGACCTGTTAATAGATTGGGAACAGTCTCACCACGTGGCATGTTCTAGAGCAGGGGTGGGGAACCTGCCGCCTTGGGGCCACAGGTGGCCTTCTGGATCCTGGACTGAGGCCTTTTGACTGAATCCAAATTTTACAGAACAAATCCCTTTAATAATAAGGGGTTTGTCCTATGAAGTTTGGATTTGGTCGAGGGGCCACATTTGGGGATCCGGAGGCCACATGCGGCCTTGGAGCCTGCACCACAGGGGTCCCCAGAACACGCTCCTGCGTACAAAAGGCAAATGAAAAAAAGTGCACAGAAAGCTACGTTCATCTAAGAAGTGGTTATATGACCACCCATACACATATTTGCTTATTTTAAGAGACAAGTATAAACAATACTTTTTAAAAATATTTTATTTGTAGGTGAAGGGAAGAAAATAGGGTGGAAAGGTGACAAAGATGGAGTCTTTGAATTTATCTTTAAAAATCAAAGCCTGGATTCTTAGAATTCCTTTTGGTGATTTGACATTGATACCATACAAATAGTTTACCTACCTAATTACATGACTGTTTTAAAAATTGACAACAAATTAAGGAAATGAACCTACGTATGCACCCACCAGGACAGCATAATCACAGAGAAGACCAATTACAGGTGACTTTAAACACAGTAACTGCAGTTTATAACTCAAAGTGAGATACACCCCAGAGATGAAAAGAAATGAAAAAAAGCGTAAACTAGTGCTGGTAATCACACTGTTGGTGGTTGTGCTGGTGTTGTTATTCTGAGACTGTCTGTGGGGAAGGCCAAAGCAAATGAGGAATTAGATCAGCGTCCTTGAAGACCCTGACTTCTGGAGAGAGGTAGCCAATGTACCAAATGAGCCTGGAACATCTTTCCAGCCCACCCGGAGCATCAGAAAGTGAGGAAGCTGTCAATGTCACAGCAAGAAAACACAGGAGCCTTCTTGAAAAGGCTTCCGTGGGCCAAAGATGGGACGATCTAAGTGTTAATAAGGACAATGACTTCATTTAAAAGGCATCAAATGTTTAATTGTGTGAGTTCACAATGATATAGAACGAATTATTGACTCTTAGGAGGATTCTACTAAACCAAAACTTGTTGTTTTTAAAATTAGCAAATAAGGGGAGTTACCTTGCCTTTCCTACATACCTGAAAGGTATTCTTTTTTTTTTTTTGAGACAGAGTCTCACTCTGTTGCCCAGGCTAGAGTGAGTGCCGTGGCGTCAGCCTAGCTCACAGCAACCTCAGACTCCTCGGCTTAAGCGATCCTACTACCTCAGCCTCCCGAGTAGCTGGGACTACAGGCATGCGCCACCATGCCCGGCTAATTTTTTCTATATATATTTTTAGCTGTCCATATAATTTCTATTTTTTAGTAGAGGTGGGGTCTCGCTCTTGCTCAGGCTGGTCTCGAACTCCTGAGCTCAAACGATCCGCCCACCTCGGCCTCCCAGAGTGCTAGGATTACAGGCGTGAGCCACCGCGCCCGGCCCTGAAAGGTATTCTTTATAGAAGTATTTCATCTTAAACGAACAACAAAAAACAATAAACAACAGAATTACAAAATCCTCATTCTGCAAACGCACTAACTGGTCCAGATCACGATAGTCAAGAGACTGCTAACATCGACAGAAAGACAAACACAAGGTACGCTGCTCCTGACCAAGCACACGCCACCCACCCAGGAAGCAGTCGAACCAAACCAAACAAAACCTGGAATCTAAACAAGCCTCCAGATAACCACCAATTTATAGGAAAATACAGAAGACAAAGGAGCATGCTAAATGACTCCAAGGAGATACAGTAAAAAAGAAAACCAGACGGGACACACTACAAGAACACAATCCAGCTTTGTTAACAAATACATAACCTGGGAAGAAAAGAACAATGGCTGTGGAACCTATTCATTAGGAGAGATTTAGAAGTATCAACCAACTGCAACGTGTGGACATTATTTGGATCTTGACTCTACCAGACAAACTCAAGAAAAAAATTATGATAATCATGAGACAGTTGGAAATTTGGACACAGACTGGATATGTGATGATATTAAAGAACCGTTAAATTTTTTTTAAGAGTGATAACGGTAATGTGGTCATGTGTGTTTTTTTTAAGTTCCCATCTTTTAGAATAGATACTGAAATATTTATGGAATTCACTTCAAAGCAATACTGGTAGGTGGCAGGGTGTATAAAGGAAACAAGACTGGGATGGGCTGATCATTGTTGAAGCTGGTTGGGCGATGTGTATGTACATGGGAGGTCAATACACTGTTCTATAAAGTTACATGTTTGGGTTTTTTTTGTAACTTTCAGAAAATAATTCTTAACTTAAAAAAATTCAAGCTTAAATGTTTCTTCTGCCTTCACTTTCTACACACATACAGTACATATACACGTATACATGAACATACATATATAAAATTCTGCATTTTCTATGCTTATTCTTAGAACTTTTTCTAGAGAGGTGAGGAATACATTGTTCATCAGTCAATACTCTTTGTCTCAAATTCTGAGGCCTATAAATTGGGAACTATATAAATTACTGCAAGGATGAAACCAAAGGATAAATATAAACTAATTAATGTGATTCTTGTCACATATCCTGCAAATTGCTGTCATCCGTGGTTCTAATTTCAATGGTGTCAATGTTTGTTGACAATTCTGCTCTCCCAGAACAGTGTGGGGACAGCTGGGGACAGCTAGGCACGGCCTCCTGTTGCTGCCCCATCGCGGAGGCCCAGGGGCAGCAGACCCGTCCGCTGAAGGAGCTTCACCAAGTGCACTCAAGATGTCGGACTCCGGTTTACGATACAGAAAGTTAATATGATTTTGAGGATTAAAAAGTGATGTCCAGCTGTTAATTTCTGTTCTTGGTTTGTGTGTAAGTGGAGGTTGTTTTCCCATAAAAACATTCCAAATTCTACGTGCTTGTTCTTTCTCTCTGTACTGCAGCAGCAAACACCAGCTGGAGAGACACGCTCACAGCCCAGCGCCACTCCCGAGGCTCCCAAGGCCGATCGTGGGGAGCAGCTGACACAGCTGACCTGCAACCGCCATCCTGGCTCTCGTGTCAGAAAAAGAGGAAATCAAAGTAAACTCTACGAAGCCGACTGCCAAGCCGGGGAGGGTGCCCATAATCACAAAAGCCTCAGAAGAGGTCGTTTTGGAGGTGTGGGATTTGCCTGACTGCCAATTTTATTTCTGTCACTTCCTATATTCTTTATCTAAAACCTTTGTAAAGAGCATTCAAAGATCGCTGTAGGTGGACGAAGGAGAAGTCAAGGTCGTCAGATGGCCTGGAGCTGTGTTTTGAGACTCCGGATACTACCTGTCCATCAATCAAATGGTATAAACATTTAAATTGTTTCTACTTGGATTAAATACCAGAGTTACAAAAAGAACCCAGCACAGAGAAAGGAATGTGGCAGAACAGTCGCCTTAGGGCACAGCGAAGATGGTCACACCCCTTCCTGCCTCTTCCAGGACGGCATTTCCAGGCCAGCTCTTGGGTCGAAGTCCCCACTCTGTGACTTGGGGTCTCGGCCTGCCTGGGGGTCCCCGTCCTCATCCGTGAGTCGGGGCCAGCAACCCTGAGCGTGAGCACAGAGTGAGGCACTGCGACTTAAGTCTCAATGTCGACTATTAATTCTACTCTTCATCAGGCTTCTTTCTTTAAACCAAATTTTATACACTTTTCACAATCTATTGTATATTTTAAAAACATTGCTGTAAACACACATTCCTTTCAATATTTTACAAAGCAGTAACCTCATGGCTAATCCTTTTTTCCCAGTAAAAATTAGTCGATGCAAACTCAATTAAAGTAAAATTATAATAAAGATATAAAAATACAGATATTATAAAATAAATAATATATGAAAACGATAAAGAGAAATAAATATAAGTTACAATATAGAAAATAAACAAAATAGTTCAGTTCAGGGTCAGAAATTCGCTATCCCCTATCTCCACTCACCTAGGAATTCAATGGCTGAATGCCCGCCTGGCACTGGTGGCATCCAACACAGCCATGTAGTCAAGCCCCAGCCTGGTGAACAATGAAACACTCATGATGCCATGTCAGTGACAGGTGATATGGAGGGGTGGGGGACACTGTATGGACTGAATTGCACCCCCTCAAATTCCTATGTTGAAGCTCTAACACCCCAAAGTGACTGCAATTGGAGACAGAGCCTTTAAGGAGGCAATTACGGTTAAATCGGGTCACAAGGGTGGGACCTACTTCAACGTGACTGGTGTCCTCACACAAAGTGGGAGAGACACACCAGAGATGTGCAGGCACAGGGAAAAGACCAGGTGAGGACATGTGAGAAGGCACCACCTGTAAGCCACAGGCAGAGGCCTCAGAAGAAACCAACCCACCAAGACCTTGATCTTGGACTTCCAACCTCCAGAACCGTGAGAAAACACACTTCTGTTGTTTGAGCCCCTGGTTTGCATTATTTGTGATGGCTGCCTGAGCCAACTGGCACAGGCACCACACCCTTCCGCTGCCCACAGCACCCCCTGCCAATCAGCCTGCCATGCCGCGATCTCTGTCCTGTAGGGGCTGCAAGGGGCAGCCCGTGGGAACCACCAGGATTGCGTCCGCAATGGCAGGGTCCACAGTACGACTGGGCTACAGAGGCCACACGCAGCCCAGCAATTTCTCCTGCCCGTAGCCGGCCCTTATGTCACTCTGTCACTGACCCCATCCCCCCAAAAAGGATCTCATTTCCACCAAGACTCAAAAGGCAACACCATCCTCTGGCATTTTCCCAGCTGTCTGTGCATTTCATTTCCATCCTCCGTATCTGCAAGAAGTCATTCAAAATGTTTGAAGTATCTTACGGTTTGCACATGGTATCTGCACATCTTAAAGGCTGGCATCTGTGGCAAAAGTCACCACCAAATGCATCACATTCTCTTTTAAATACTGCAGAATCTCTGGCTCAACAATAACCAGATTTTTTCACGCAGCATTACAAGGAAAGGCTGAACGGGGGCAGACACATAAAATGAAACTCATGACTCCCGATGAACGTTGCACCCTCGACAGAACAGCCCGTGTCCCTTCCCCACCAGTGTGGGCCAGCGCCGTTCTGGCCCACCCAGTACCTACATCCCTGTCTTTCAGAGAACCTTTTCAATTTTCCTTTGAGGGCCTGCCCCTCTTCTCTCTGCTACCATCCTGATGGGACTGTCAATCTAAGTGACCTGCCTGCCCTAGCCAAGAGGTGACAGAATATGAGCCAATCAGACACTATCCAAGGAACCCAAGTGGTGCCCTGAAGACAGGGGCAACTTGTGCCTGTGCCCTGGACCCATGGGTTCCGTCCGTCCTGACACCTCCACACTCAAAGCCACCGCCACATCCTTCTTATGAATCCCATGTCTGCGGGAGTTGGCCAGAACGGGATTCTGATGTTTTCAACTAAGGACCCAGTCAACCTACCACCGTCTGCAGCTTGAATGACAAACAAATTCTGACAGTTCTAAAAGGTAAAGACCACCTGCTTATGGCAAAGATCACCTAAATTGAAGGACATTTTTAGTGTCTCAAATTCTGATGGTAATTTCCAAAAAAAAAAAAAAAAAGATTCCCAAGATGGTAGCTGGGGCAATCTCAACAGCCAATCAAACGGCCTCGCCAGCTGATTGTCACAGCTGTGGGCCTCTTCTCTGGGATATGAGTCCTTTAATATCTGCATTAAACACCCGGCATGTTCCTTGTTGCTATACACAGACTCATTCAGGGGAAGATGCCTTCAAGGCCAGAGCTCGGCCATCCACTCTCACGCAGCCAAGCTCCATGGAACTCTCAGTGCACGTCCAGTCCTGGATGAGATACTGGGTCTGGTCTCACAACCACAGTCCCTGAGCACTTAGAGCACACTCAGGGGAGAGACGTGTGAGTCCACAGTTAATGCAAAGTGCACAGGGCCAAAGGCCCCACACTGGCATCACCACCAGGAGCCATGGGAATGGCCTCGGGGAAGCGTTGAGAAGGTGTCAGTTGGTTTAAGAGAAGAAGCAGGACTCAGCCCACCGAGAGCCCACGGCGGAGCCCTTGGAGACGAGGGGCCTGCCAGGAACCCTGGGTCAGTGGTGCCTGGTGCCCTCCGCAGCCAAGGTACCCACAGGTGGGCAAGACCAGGCTGCAGAGCTGCAGGCCCATCGCCAGGGGCTGTGGAGCTACAAGAAAGAATTCCCATTCCATTTCTTTATCTACTCCATGACTCATCCTAAAAAGGCTCAGGGGTAAGATGGAGAAATTTCAACTTCATTCTGAAAGACCCAGTGAGCCATTCAAAGGCTTAAGCAGGGCGAGGCCTGGCCAGATTTATGTGTTGGAATCCGTTTATGGGTTAACCAAGCTGTCAAACACAAATTGCCACATCAGTGTTCCCCAAAAGGAGACATCCGTGTGTGCGTGCTCGGGCCTCGCTGACACACACCAAGGTGAGACTCAGGGTCACCCGCACTTCATCCCATAAACACATCAGCATTTAGGAAGCACCCAAATCAAAGATATAGATGAGACACACAACCTAGGATGCTCATCATAAAACAGCTCGACAGGATCCTAGAGGTTATCAAACTGTTAAAACTTGAAAAGCTACAAAATCACCATTTATTTGGAAGCGCTCAAACTTTCCCAAGAAGGTTGAGCGTGGGGTAGGGAAGGGGGCTGTGTCTTGTTGGGTATTTTTTTTTTTTAATTAAGAAAAGCTCCAAGAGGGATCCAAACTCACGGGCGTCATGACAACAGATGCATTTCGACGCTTCCCGACCCAGCTGGGCACTCGGCTGGGTGGTCGTCTCTCTGCCAGCCAGGAATCGTCCAGGTTCCAGGATTCAGTTCACTCCCCGTTCCTCATGCCATACCACCTGGATTGGGAGATCCTAGAGCAGCAGTTCCCAAAAGTGCAGTATCCAAACCAGCATCAGCACCAGGGGACTTACCAGGAAGGCAAGTCCTCGGGCCCCAGCCGAGCCCCACCAAGTACAACTTCTGGGGGTGGGGCCCAGAGATGTGTGTTAACACACCGTCCGGGTGACCCCAAGGCAGGCTGGAGTCAGAGAACCACTGCTCTCAAACCTTTAAGACCATCTGGTATCAAGAAAAAGCTAACGAAGTCACATTTGAACTAGAAAAGCAAAAATGGGCCCAATAAAACAGCAAACTAGATTTTCTGAAAAGTGACCAGAATTGACACAAAGTGAATTGAGGAATAACCTTGACCAGAACGGGGCACGCTCAACTCTGAACAATCGCTGCCATCCGCCAGCAGAGGGGCCCCGGCCCGCCAGCGGCCCTGCGTGCTTATTAACAGCACAGTGTGCTTTTTGATACCGTCCAAAGCACTTAAAAGAATAACATTTTCACTCGTGTATCTTAACAATTTCCTGGAGAGGAAGGCAAAGGGCAGGTTCTCTGGCCGGCACAAAGGTCACGCAGCCTGCGGGGCACAGGAGCCGCCGGGCAGGGGCTGGCAGGACGGGAGGACCGGCAAGTGCGTCATCTACGTCTTTTTGGTTCAGCCGTGCACACTATGGCGAGTCCTAACAGGGAAACTGAGGCAGGAATGGGGGAGAAAGTGTATGAATTATTTTCTTAATCTTTCTTTTCTTTTCTTCTTTTAGTTAAAACCAGTCTAGCCTGTTCTAGATTTTCTTATGTCAACAAAACCAGTGTTTCCCATCCTTGGTATTCTCCCCCACCCCCACCCAAAAATAAAAACCCAGGTACCTGAACTCCCAACCAAGACACAAGTCGCTCCCCAGCATCTCGCTGATGCAGAGGCAGGTCGAGAAGTGGTCCCTGATGTGATGTGGACACTGACCGTCACACACATACAAACTCTCACACACACACTCTCTCTCACACACACACACACACACATCCTCGACCCCACTGTGAGCATTTCTATGGAAAGCTTTGCAGGAACAAAATCCACAATTTGGGGAAATTACATGGGGCTTTTCACCCCACCCTGTAAGTAGAAGAACTGCCAGGGGAACTCTCTTGGCTGTGGGGTTGTCAAAAAGATTTATATATAAAAGTTTCCAGGAGGTTTTCTCTTGGCCAGAGAACAAGTAAGTAATTTCCCTGCGCCACGCAAAGGTTAATAATCAAAGAAGTTCGTTAAGAACTGCCCTGAGCTCAGGCTGCTGGGTGGTTAGTCATAAAGAACTGGGTGGAATTTGCCTACTTGGGCCACTGGAGGAGAGAGAGAAGTGAAGTCACATCCCCACCGAGGAGGAGCCAGTTTCCTAGAGAACTTGGGGGAGACAGAGCCAACTGAGCCCCATGCAGCCCCTGGCATCCCCTCCCTGAGGGGAACGGGGCATCCTTGCTCACCGAGAAGGGCTTGGTCCCTCTGGACACCCAGGCAGACACACCTCCTAGATAATTCCACCAGTTCTCCCGGAAACACAAAGGTATGCCAGAGAAGCCCTTGGTGAGCACAGAGCTCTGGGCTGCAGAACAGAGGCTGAGGGGGACTGCAGAGCCCATCAGACCAGCACTGCTGAGACTCGGGGCTGCCCTGGGCATCGCAGGGCGGTAGCAGCATCCCTGGCCTCCACCCACCAGACACCAGTAACAACCACCCCACTTCCCTCAAAGTTGGGACAAACAGAAATTTTCTCCAGACTCTGCCAAATGTCCTTCGGAGGACAACAGTGACTGCACTCCCCTCAACCACACTTTGTTGAAAACCACTGATTTTGGCCAAGCACCTGGATTTACAAACAGGGAAACTGAGGCCAGGGGTCACACTGAAAGGCACACTGGCTACTCTCCCTTGGGCTTGGCAACCCTGAGCTGGTATTCAGTATGTACCTCTTCCCCTCCTCAGCCTCACCCCTACAGCCCCCCACACCCCTCCCCCGTTAGTACAAGACACTTCACAGCCCAGGAAACACATGGCAAACCCTCTTTCTCAAGGACAGGTGCCACCCGCTCCCAAAGAGTCTCTGCCAAAAGCCTGCTCTGCCGAACTGAAACCCAAGGTACAGACTCTCACACATTGCCGCCGGGAGTGTAAAATCAAACAACTGATTTGGAAAACAGTTCAGCAGTTTTTTAAAAAGTTAAATATAAACTGATCACATTTCCAGGCCACTCCACTCCCAGGTATCTACCTGAGAGAAATGCAAGCTCACGCCTGTGCAAGGACTTGCATGTGGATGTTCACAGCAACTTTGCTTGTAAAAGCCCCAAACTGGAAACTCCCTCAATGTCTATCAACAGAATAGACAAACGATGGTAAATCCATCAATGGAATATTACTCAGCAATGAAAAAGAACAAGCTACTGACAGACACACAACTTGGATGAAATCTCAAAACCATGATGTGAGGGAATGAAGCCAGACAAAGAAAGGGTCCTTTACTGCATGATCTCATTTTATATAATTCTGGAAAATGCAAGCCAATCCACAGCAAGAGGCAACAGACCTGTGCAACCAGACAGGGGCAGAGGAGGCTGCAAAGGGTCACAAGGACATGTCGGGGGGTGATGGGCACAGTTGTGGTTTCATGGGTGCACACGTCCATCAAACCTCATCAAATTGCAAACTCTCCATTGTTGCAGTTTACCTTATGTAAACCGTATCTCTATAAAGCTGCAGGGAAAGAAATCAAATGAGTGTAAAAAGAACACTGCAACTATAAAACTCACCAACAATTTAGATGGTGACTGCTGGTAATCGTTCGTCTCACAGGAGTTCACACCACCTTCCAGGCAAATCCTGCTTCAAGCAGGTAAGGTGAGGACTGCTCCAGGTGGGCACTCTTGGGTAGCGCCCACACTCCCTACACGCCTAAGATGCCAGCAGGTGAGGATAAGGTAGTGCAGCCACCACCCCCTCTTCTCACTAACGTAGTGCACGGTTTGACGGCCCACACTCGGCATCAGGACCATGCACCGGGATTCTGCCACTCCCATCTCTGTCACCGTCCTTTGTGTGACCCTCAGGCAAATCACTTAGAGTCTCAGAGCATCAATTTCTCCCTATTATGCTAATTATAGCATAGGGGGAAAGTAACTTCTATTTATATGTGTAAAAAATTAACTGCTTGCTCACATCTCCATTATTAAAATGTCACAGAATTTGTGTGGCTTAAAAATTTAAGAGCTGTATTTTCAGGCAGCTAGGATTAAAGGTGTTGCAGATTTTTCAAACTCGGGTGAATTTTCGAAGTCACGTTGTCTGGAAAGCCTCCCTCCTCCCAGGCAGTAAACCTGCCACTGCGGGCAGCCAGCGTGCCCGAGCTGCCACCCCGCGCAACCCAAACCGCAGTCAGCATCCCAGCCGCCACCAGCCCCCAGCAATGGGATAAAAGGGAACCAACAGCTGTTACTTTCTTTATAACCTCGGTGAGTAAAAGACTGAGTGTGAATGTGAGTTTCAAGTCACAAAGTGAAATCCACAGGAGAGCTGCACACAGCAGAGAGAACTCTCCACATACTCTGCAGACTGTCGTGCGGATCCCAGAGGCTTCCTTTTTTGCTTTCTGAAAACATCAAAACGGTAAATGGCTCATGTCTGTGGGTCCTGAGTTCAAATCCTGACTCAGCCACCAGTAAGTGGATGTGGGCAAGGCTTTAAACTCAGGCTCCTGACCTGCAAACGAGGAGTTTACCACCTCTGCCCCAGGGAGACCAGGATGATAAAATGACACAAAGTATGTCCAGCCCTTAACATGGGATCCTACATCTGGCAGACACTCAATAAACAGTAGGTGCTATTATGGATTTTATCAACGGCAGGAAGGAGAGAAACCAAAAAGGATGGTTCATGAAGTGTTTAACAGAAATTTCTGGAATGTGGAGCAGGAGCAGCTGTCAGAGATGCCTGCAGGCAATGGTGTCATTTACAAGGCAAAACCACAGGGGCTGCTGGGACGGAGCTGTTCTCCAGTCCAGCGGGTGCCCTACACTTCCCGGCCAGCAGTCCCCACCCGTCACCGCCGGGGTCCTCGCTAGCTTCCACTTACTCTCCTCAGTGTGCGTGTCCTCAGTGTGCGTGTCCTCATGTCCTTAATGTGCGTGTCCTCAGTGTGTGTGTCCTCAGTGTGCGTGTCCTCAGTGTGCGTGTCCTCAGTGTGCGTGTCCTCAGTGTGCGTGTCCTCAGTGTGCGTGTCCTCAGTGTGCGTGTCCTCAGTGTGTGTCCTCATGTCCTCAGTGTGCGTGTCCTCATGTCCTCAGTGTGTGTGTCCTCAGTGTGCGTGTCCTCAGTGTGCGTGTCCTCAGTGTGTGTCCTCATGTTCTCAGTGTGCATGTCCTCATGTCCTCAGTGTGCGTGTCCTCATGTCCTCAGTGTGCGTGTCCTCATGTCCTCAGTGTGCATGTCCTCATGTTCTCAGTGTGCATGTCCTCATGTCCTCAGTGTGCATGTCCTCATGTCCTCAGTGTGCGTGTCCTCAGTGTGCATGTCCTCATGTTCTCAGTGTGCGTGTCCTCATGTCCTCAGTGTGCATGTCCTCATGTCCTCAGTGTGCATGTCCTCAGTGTGCGTGTCCTCATGTCCTCAGTGTGCGTGTCCTCAGTGTGTGTCCTCATGTCCTCAGTGTGCGTGTCCTCATGTCCTCAGTGTGCGTGTCCTCATGTCCTCAGTGTGCATGTCCTCGTGTCCTCAGTGTGCGTGTCCTCAGTGTGCATGTCCTCATGTCCTCAGTGTGCATGTCCTCATGTCCTCAGTGTGCGTGTCCTCAGTGTGCGTGTCCTCATGTCCTCAGTGTGCGTGTCCTCAGTGTGTGTCCTCATGTCCTCAGTGTGCGTGTCCTCATGTCCTCAGTGTGCGTGTCCTCATGTCCTCAGTGTGCATGTCCTCATGTCCTCAGTGTGCATGTCCTCAGTGTGCGTGTCCTCATGTCCTCAGTGTGCGTGTCCTCAGTGTGTGTCCTCATGTCCTCAGTGTGCGTGTCCTCATGTCCTCAGTGTGCGTGTCCTCATGTCCTCAGTGTGCGTGTCCTCATGTCCTCAGTGTGCGTGTCCTCAGTGTGCATGTCCTCATGTCCTCAGTGTGCATGTCCTCGTGTCCTCAGTGTGCATGTCCTCGTGTCCTCAGTGTGCATGTCCTCGTGTCCTCAGTGTGCATGTCCTCGTGTCCTCAGTGTGCATGTCCTCGTGTCCTCAGTGTGCATGTCCTCGTGTCCTCAGTGTGCGTGTCCTCAGTGTGCGTGTCCTCATGTCCTCAGTGTGCATGTCCTCATGTCCTCAGTGTGCATGTCCTTGTGTCCTCAGTGTGCATGTCCTCGTGTCCTCAGTGTGCATGTCCTCGTGTCCTCAGTGTGCGTGTCCTCAGTGTGCGTGTCCTCATGTCCTCAGTGTGCATGTCCTTGTGTCCTCAGTGTGCATGTCCTCGTGTCCTCAGTGTGCATGTCCTCGTGTCCTCAGTGTGCGTGTCCTCAGTGTGCGTGTCCTCATGTCCTCAGTGTGCGTGTCCTCAGTGTGCGTGTCCCCATGTCCTCAGTGTGCGTGTCCCCGTGTCCCCAGTGTGCGTGTCCTCGTGTCCTCAGTGTGCATGTCCTCAGTGTGCGTGTCCTCATGTCCTCAGTGTGCATGTCCTCATGTCCTCAGTGTGCGTGTCCTCGTGTCCTCAGTGTGCGTGTCCTCATGTCCTCAGTGTGCATGTCCTCGTGTCCTCAGTGTGCATGTCCTCGTGTCCTCAGTGTGCGTGTCCTCAGTGTGCGTGTCCTCATGTCCTCAGTGTGCATGTCCTCAGTGTGCGTGTCCTCATGTCCTCAGTGTGCATGTCCTTGTGTCCTCAGTGTGCATGTCCTCGTGTCCTCAGTGTGCATGTCCTCGTGTCCTCAGTGTGCATGTCCTCGTGTCCTCAGTGTGCGTGTCCTCAGTGTGCGTGTCCCCATGTCCTCAGTGTGCGTGTCCCCGTGTCCCCAGTGTGCGTGTCCTCGTGTCCTCAGTGTGCATGTCCTCAGTGTGCGTGTCCTCATGTCCTCAGTGTGCATGTCCTCAGTGTGCGTGTCCTCATGTCCTCAGTGTGCATGTCCTCAGTGTGCATGTCCTCATGTCCTCAGTGTGCATGTCCTCAGTGTGCGTGTCCTCATGTCCTCAGTGTGCATGTCCTCAGTGTGCGTGTCCTCATGTCCTCAGTGTGCATGTCCTCAGTGTGCGTGTCCTCAGTGTGCGTGTCCTCATGTCCTCAGTGTGCATGTCCTCAGTGTGCGTGTCCTCATGTCCTCAGTGTGCATGTCCTCAGTGTGCGTGTCCTCATGTCCTCAGTGTGCATGTCCTCATGTCCTCAGTGTGCATGTCCTCATGTCCTCAGTGTGCGTGTCCTCAATGTGTGTGTCCTCAGTGTGCATGTCCTCATGTCCTCATGTCCTCAGTGTGCGTGTCCTCAATGTGTGTGTCCTCAGTGTGCGTGTCCTCATGTCCTCAGTGTGCGTGTCCTCATGTCCTCAGTGTGCGTGTCCTCGTGTCCTCAGTGTGCGTGTCCTCGTGTCCTCAGTGTGCGTGTCCTCGTGTCCTCAGTGTGCGTGTCCTCGTGTCCTCAGTGTGCATGTCCTCGTGTCCTCAGTATGCGTGTCCTCGTGTCCTCAGTGTGCATGTCCTCGTGTCCTCAGTGTGCATGTCCTCGTGTCCTCAGTGTGCGTGTCCTCATGTCCTCAGTGTGCATGTCCTCAGTGTGCATGTCCTCATGTCCTCAGTGTGCATGTCCTCAGTGTGCGTGTCCTCATGTCCTCAGTGTGCATGTCCTCGTGTCCTCAGTGTGCATGTCCTCGTGTCCTCAGTGTGCGTGTCCTCAATGTGTGTGTCCTCAGTGTGCATGTCCTCATGTCCTCAGTGTGCATGTCCTCATGTCCTCATGTCCTCAGTGTGCGTGTCCTCAATGTGTGTGTCCTCAGTGTGCGTGTCCTCATGTCCTCAGTGTGCATGTCCTCAGTGTGCGTGTCCTCATGTCCTCAGTGTGCGTGTCCTCGTGTCCTCAGTGTGCGTGTCCTCGTGTCCTCAGTGTGCGTGTCCTCAGTGTGCGTGTCCTCAGTGTGCGTGTCCTCAGTGTGCGTGTCCTCATGTCCTCAGTGTGCGTGTCCTCGTGTCCTCAGTGTGCGTGTCCTCGTGTCCTCAGTATGCGTGTCCTCGTGTCCTCAGTGTGCATGTCCTCGTGTCCTCAGTGTGCATGTCCTCGTGTCCTCAGTGTGCGTGTCCTCGTGTCCTCAGTGTGCATGTCCTCAGTGTGCATGTCCTCATGTCCTCAGTGTGCATGTCCTCAGTGTGCGTGTCCTCATGTCCTCAGTGTGCATGTCCTCGTGTCCTCAGTGTGCATGTCCTCGTGTCCTCAGTGTGCGTGTCCTCGTGTCCTCAGTGTGAGTGTCCTCGTGTCCCCAGTGTGCGTGTCCTCAGTGTGCGTGTCCTCATGTCCTCAGTGTGCATGTCCTCGTGCCCTCAGTGTGCATGTCCTCATGTCCCCAGTGTGCATGTCCTCAGTGTGCGTGTCCCCAGTGTGCGTGTCCCCAGTGTGCATGTCCTCAGTGTGCGTGTCCTCATGTCCTCAGTGTGCGTGTCCTCAGTGTGCGTGTCCCCATGTCCCCAGTGTGCGTGTCCCCAGTGTGCGTGTCCTCATGTCCCCAGTGTGCGTGTCCCCAGTGTGCGTGTCCCCAGTGTGCGTGAATCCGAAACTGAAATCTGAATGGAAGCACAGGGGAGTGGGGGGTAGGGGACACGACTCCTCAGTAGCTCAGCATCAGCCACTGGGCCCGGCACACAGGACACTCAGCAGCTGTCCCTCTAACGATGACAAGACCAATTACAAGCAGCTGCTTCATTCAAAGCTGCCCAGGTACAGCAGCTCAGCAAAAAAAAAAAAAAAAAAACCAAAAACAAAACAAAACACAGACCGGTCCTGTTGCAAAGCATCCCCCAAGGAAAGAGCAGGAAGTTTAAGGAAGGGTCGGTCCAGCACAAGTGTGGCCTGCTGCCCTCAGGGCTTCAGGGAGAAAGATCGGCAAGCGGCGGCCACAACTCCAGCTTCCTCCAAGCTCAGAAGGGCTGGAGTCCTGCTAGAGAGCTTCATGCCCAAGGACTGGAGGAAAACAGCGAGCACCCTACCTAGCACGCCCTGCAGGGAGGCCCTGCGCACTGTTCTGTCCCTGTCATTTCCCTTGCCCACCCACCCCAGCCCTCATTTCCTCTCACTTTTGTAAACTGTCCACAGAGGAAAGAAGATTAGCATGGATTTGGGTTGAACAAAAACATGCCGGGCTTTGAGTGCCAGTGGCCCTGCTCATATAAATGCAGTTTCTGGAGGTTCCTGACCAAGAATGTTCCCAGTGACATCATATTGTCAAACCAAGAGAGGAAATCCTGCTCAAATAAACTGAAGTTTCTAAGTAAAATTCATGTTTTTATGTCCAGAATGCCCCAAAAAGATAATAGCAGAGTCATGATGGTTTCAAATTTTTTTAAATATTGGAACCCAAGATTAAAAAAAAAAAAAAAAAAAAAACCCAGTATCTGAAATGGGTTATGTAACAAGAGCCAAGGTAACAGTAACCATGGAAAATGGATCTTCTAAACACAAGTTGCTGAAAAAGTTCACTGCAATTAGCTTTGCATGGCGTCTTCCTACAGAATCCTTGGGGAGGGGCCGTGTTAAGAGTCAACGTGAATCAACACGTGGCTGCAGCAGGACGGAGAATCTTGCCCCTCAGGCTAGAAGGTATAAACCCCAACCAGGATGGGCCGTGCATTTCTTCCCGTGCTAACAAGCATCTGCCAAGACTTCTGGGGCAGGCTCGAGGGATAAAACTGAGAACGAGAGAGACGTGCCCCCCTCATGGGGAAGACATCCTAACACATGCACACATGTGATCATCAACACGGTAAGCTTCTATGGGGGCTTGGGTGAGGAATGAATGAGAATGAACAGGGATCTGGCTGGGTGGGGTGGCTAACGCCCAGGTGCCCTCCCTGGGGAAGAACAGGGGGACTTTCACAACTTGGAGAAAGCCAGGACATAAGGAGAATTTGGGTTGCCTATCACTGAAAGTATCTGAGGACACGCAAGTCATCCGATTACTCCTACCATGAAAATGAATGACTGAGGCTGGAACGCTTTTTATTATTATACAGTGAACTGTCGGAACGAAAGAATCCTGTCCCAAAAGCAGATGACGTGATCAAAAATTAAGCTTTTCTCACCTTGGGGAGGGGCAGTCAATTGCGTGAAAGTGAGAGGACAGGGTGGGGAGAGGGAAGACACTCTGAGGCAGGACCTGTTAGAAACAGATGGGAACCCTAACTGCAATTAAAGAGGTGACAACTGAAAGGGATTTTCCCATAGATGCCCCTCAGCTAAAAAGCCTGCTTGGACTTTGAAGAGATAATCATGACAAAATGCAAATTAAAAACCCTGGCTCTGGCTAAAGATTTTAGACCCAAGCTAATTCAAATGGAAATTTGGTGCTGAAGCAAGGGCAGGGCTGTGGGGAACAGGGTCCCACTGGCCACATGACCAGGTGCACAGCTGGAGGTCCTAGAGATGTGCTCTGACAGCAGCACAGAGCGTGGCAAAGACATGCAAGATGATGCTGCCAATTAAGTCCCCCCAATCCCCTCCCCCCCCAGAAAGGCTGTCTGGTCACAGATCATCACTGGCCAGGATGGGGAGAGCCGTAGGGGTCAGGTGAGGGACTATCATCCTGTGGTGGGGTCATCACCAGCTCAAGGGCAACCCAGGAGATGTGCCCCACCTGGGCCCCGTCTGGGTCAGGTATGGGTACAGGAACTTGGGCCTCACCAGGTTCCATAATTAACCCTGGAGTGACAACTGCAGAGACACTAGAGTCCAGCCCCAGCTGTGGGGGCCAATGCTCTAAAACTCAAGAACCAGAGACATGATTCGGAGCTGAATTAGACTTCTAGGGTCTGCCTTACAGCCCAATCCACGCCACACACATACACAACGCAGATTCACTGATGATACACACGGTCCTCAACTTACAATTTTTTGGCTTTACATTGGTGCAAAAGCAATGAGCACTCAGTAGAAGCCACACTTCCACTACCTATATGACCCTTCTGTTTTTTACTTTCAGCATAGTAGTCCGTAAATCACACGAGATAGTCAACACTTTATTATAAAATAGGCTTTGTGCTAGATGATTTTGCCCAACTGTAGACTAACCTAAGTGTTCTGAGCCCATCTAAGGTAGGCTAGGCTAAGCCACGATGTCCAGTAGGTTAACGGTATTAAATCCACTATCAACTGACAAAGGGTTAACAGGACATAACCTCGTTGTGAGTCAAGGAGCATCTGCATACGCAGTATTTGCCAGGCGTTCACTGCAACGGTAACATAAACACACCATCGCCTGGGTCACGGACAGGTTCACACCCATTTCTTACCATCCATGGTTACGTCTGGGCGGGACCAGGGTGTTGCGGAGATGCTGGCAACCTCTGTCCGGGAATCTCCTCCTGGAGACCTGTTCATACACTCAGGTGCTGTGGCGAGGCCTTCAATGTGTGCGCACGTCACACAAGACACACAGTACCAGAACAGCCACACACTGCACAAATTACAGACACACAATGTGCATCCTTCCTCTTATGAGTATCACTCTGCTGAGCGGAATCTTGCTCTCTGTGTTGGGGGAAGAGGACTGTGAGTGAAATAACTTAATAAAATACACTGGGCAATCTGGCCTCTCATGACCTTGACTGCTACTCTCCTCCTTGACCAGACCAGGTCAGTTTGGTCCTGAGTTCAGGAACGGAGAAGCAATGGATGGAGCACTGGTAGTCACTTTAGAGTCAGGAGGACCCTTGAGACCAAAGTTCAACCCTACCAATGCTAGGCCCAAAGGGACACGCACTTTCCCCAAGGGTCCTGTGGCAAGTCAGTGAGGCAGGAACCTGTCTCAAATCCCAGGCCAGGGTTTTCTGTCCCTACAGGACACACAGTCAGCAAGGCTGTCATCCTACCTGACATCATTCTGCTTCCAGAAATCAGTCACAGCATGACAAGAAAACATCTAGGTTCCATATCAATATATCTTTCCTAAAAATGAAGTCCTGGGACACAGGGCTTTCTGCCCCCAGCTCCAAAACCACCAACGCCCAAGTGAGGGGCTGCCCTCCCAAACACACACACATTCAGGGCCATAAAAATCAAGTCAGATAGTTCCCTTTGAGTTTTCTTTTGAACTGTATCAAAATTAACAGACAAAACGCTGTCCTTCCAAAGCGCAAGGTAAACCCTCATCTCCTACAGAGTGAGACACCGTGGCACTGAACACACACTAAATAAGCACCTGGACCCCACTCTGCTCACACTGCACCTGGAACCTGACACAACAACACCTTGAGCTGCACCGTCTCTAGAAACCCTTTGAATTCCAACCCAAAACTGGATCAGCCTTAGAGAATTCTGCATTTTATTGAAAATGCTACTTAAATTATCCTCTGGATGGACAGGGAGATACACAGCACACTGACATGCAGACTCAAAGTGGTAGGTATGTAGGAGTTCACTCTATGCATGCTTTCAATTCTTCAGTGTGTCTGAAATTTTTCATCATAAAATTTTGAGGGAAAAAGATCCCCTCGAGTTGGATTAATCAGCAAACTTAACCTCTTTTTAGCAGTAAATTTCCAGTTCACACAATTGCCAAAGCATAGGTGAATGACACACTATCCCCTGGGCCAGCCCAGACGCGAGTGCTGGGAAAGGTGCCTCAAGTTCCACACAGGGGGGTAAGGGCTCCGCTGGCTCAGGTGAGCAGTGCACCCTGAACACACCCCAAACAGCACTGAGGACCCCAATGTTTGACTCAGTGAGTGGAGGAGCCCGATCTTCTCAGACGAGTAAGACTGCATCACTCTAAGATTCTTTAATCTCCAAACAGGCAACCTGCAAACTGAAAAATCGGAGGTGCATCACTACAGCCCGTATTCCATCAGAAGTAGTGGAAGTTGGGAATTCTAGAAAAACACATCGGCTCCATTGTCTCAGTCAAAATTCTGAACCGCTTTCAGGAAAACCAGCACTGCCACTAGGTCCAAGCCCAGCTCCCCCTCCAGGCAAGTGGACTTGGACACAAAGACACACACGGAGATGCACAAAACGCAAATGCCCATGACCCCCGCACCACTGCAGGCCCTCCCGGCAAGCTAGAAGTCTGGGCAAGAGTGTGGGGTTGGGGAGTTCAGGGTATGGAAAAAACCTTCTAGCTTTAGACTGTGGGCAGAAAGCAATATATTGTACAATTTTTTATTCCCCAGCATAAGATGACCAGAAAGATAAGTACAGACTGAGAAGCCTGGGTAAAACTCAAATTTCTAAGTGGAAAATGAAAACTGACTTTTTTTGGGTGAAGACAGTGGCCTTTCCTTGGGCAGAGCTGACTTGTCCAACCCCTCCCTCGGAGGCAAGGTGGCATGGTGCCTGTCAAGACCCCATGATAACATAAGCTTCCCACCTTCTGGGGCCCAGAGGGCTTCCTCCTGGAGGCCCCTGGGCCTCTTCACTCCCCACCCCTGCCGCTGTCCTAGCCCACTACGCACCTGGCACAGAGCGTGCACTTGCCCTGTCCTCGCAGAGCAAAGGCCTGTTCACTTCTGCAGTCCCAGCACCCGGTTCAATGATTCTGTGGATTGAAGCCATTATGTGAAAATATACACATACCTAACAGATGGCTACAGAGACAGAAACATCGATCACGCATTGTGTAGCGTGCACTCTGCACTGCTCTGGAAGAGGCAGAGTTGGCCAGGAGATGACCTGGCCATACAAGCAGAAGCTCAGGGGCCATCAGCCCAGGGTCTGCATGCAGAATCTCAACCATGGAAGTCCCCTCTGGGCTGACTCAGCCCCTGCAGATGGATACACACTAGCCATATTCACAAGAGACTGATGTATACCTCAGACATCCATGTAAGAATTTGCAAATGAGGAAGAGGTTGCAATATGGTTCCTGATGTGCCTGCTTCTCAGTCTGTTCAACAGGCAGGGTAACTCCTGAATCTACACATTGGGGCTCATCCCACAGGGACTGGGGGCACCTCTACAAATCCTCACAAGCATTTCCACCCGAACCTCAGGGCATGAAAAGGCGGAACCCCCTGCATGGCCCCCACTCCTGTGTTCCCAGGATAAAACCTCAGCCCCTCCTCCCTCCACCCTGAGGCTCACCCGCAATCTGGCCGGTACCTCCCTGTGATCTTTTGGGGCCGTCTCTTTTCCCAGTCCCCTCTTCAGGCTCCCACCCCCTCCCAGCCCCCTTACAACAGCCCTGATGCTGTTCCTGGTTTTAAACACTCCCTGCCACTCCCCACTACCATACCCAGCCCCTCAGCCACCACCTCTGTATCTCACACGGTAACAGCTGAGCATCAAAGCACCCCCCCCCCAAGCAGCAATCCATAATCAATAATTCCCGCTGCTCTGCCCAATAAAAAGGCTCCCATGAGGTTGTGGTGCTCGCCCCATCATTCTGGCCTCCCTTCCCCTGTTCCCCTTGGGCCGAGGAGCCTGTTGGGGATGCTCCGCTCCCAGGGATGCTCCGTTCCCATTACGCACTGGCCTCGAAAACCCTCCTGAACCCACTCGACCCTCCCAACCTCCACCCCATCTGGTTAACCCCACCCCTCAAGCCCTCCCCATGCCGCCTTGCAGGGCTGCTGGTCTCTGTGTATTGGTGGCCTCCTGGGTGAGATCTGAAGGGCCCTGAATGTCCCACACATCTGCGTGTCCTTCCAGCTCTGCCCAGTGCAGGCTCGAAAAAATCATGTGTTGGGTCTCAAGTTAGCCACTTCCCACACCAAACAAAGTGCGTATAAACTCAGCCCTCCCACCACCATCCCTCAAAATAAACACTTGCCTTTGCAAAGCCACCAGAGAAACTCACACACGCACACACAGCCCCCAAACCTCGCCCTGCATGTCCTTCCTGGGTTTGGCCTTGTTTGGCACTGGCCTCTGTGGAGGGGGATGGGCAGCTCCCAGGACACAGTAGCAGGAACAAAGAAAATAACCCCTTGAGAATCACAGAGTTGGCAACGCTTAGCTTTTCTTTTTTCCTTTTGTGTCTTCTGCATAATTGCTACAAACAACAGAAACTGAATAGTGCTAATATGTAACTATTAAGACCATCAAACACTTTACTTTTAAATACCAACTTAAAGCAAAGGGTTATCTAAAACCCAGCGCAGACATGGATATGGGGCTGGTTCCGGCTCGGCCAGAAAGAGTCTCCCAGTGACTACTGATGTCTGCCGGAGCCAGGGGCAGCCGAGGGGGCCCTAGCTCCAGTCTCAGGGGATCTGCACCATCCACATTTTAAAGGAAAGGACTTCCTGGTGAGGGATTATACTCACACAGCTCCATTCATGGAACAGAGCTCCACTAACAAGGAAATAGTCTGCAGACAAGCCTAAAGTCAAAAAACTTAATCTCTAAGACAGTGCCAGAGATGTATTAGCCACTCAAATATTTGTTTACGAACAAACAACTGAAAGAATGAAAATCAGAGAAAGGCAACATATTAAACCGCCACCCTGAGTGTCATAAAGTGAACCTTGAACAGCAACGAAAAGTCTTTCCAGACAAAGGCCACTGGCCTGGTGGAGTGGTTTCATGAGCGGCTACATCCAACCAGGAGAGAAAAAGCAACACAACCTAGCACTCCACGCCCGGCAGACCCAACAGGAACAAGGCCACGCGGGCACCAAGAGGCATGAACTAGGTGCACGGCAGCGCTACTTGTGACGGCCCAAACAGTCCATGACACTAACGCCCATCACCAGCACCAGCCGAGATGAATAGACAAAGGCAGTAATTTCTAACTGCACGCTGTGTGGCTGTGTTTTATTTCTTGATCCGGATGCTGGTTACACACACGGTTGGTTTGTGAAATCTTCCTCCTTTAGGACTTGGGTATCTTTCCCCATTTATGATATACATCAAAAAAGAGTTCCCAAAAAATGAGGGAGTTTTAAGTGGCCTTAATCCCACCAATTCCAAACCCAAACTTCAAACGATACATGGATACTCAGAGATCCAGGCTTGTCTGTTGAAGTTAAAATTAAAACCATGTTTGTTTGTTTTTTTTAAATCAGGTTCACCAGCCTGAACTTCCAACGGCAGCAGTGTCAGAACAGGAGCAGAGAGTGCCTCGCAGCTCCCAGCAGCACCCCGACCTCTGCAAACAACAAAGGGTGGGCAGACGGCCTTCCGGAAGGGCCCTCCCGGAAAACACTCTAGAGCCTCCGTCCCAGAAAAGGGCAGCGTAACACACAAGCAGCATGGAAGTTCAGAGAATCAGCTCTTTCCAAATCAATTTCTTTTTCATTACAAACGCTAGCAAGCAGTTACCAGTAATACCAACCTGCTGAAGGCCAACACCACACAGAGAGCATGCCCCCGGCTTACATTCAAGAAGTAAAAACCCTTTCATGAAACGAAGGTAGTTCTTAGGGTTATTTGCTGTAAGCATTCACAACAATAAAAATTAAAAAATTCTAACTTCTTCCTCTCAAGTATCCTCAATACTGCAAGTCTGTAACAACGAAAACTAAAACTCATAGAATTAAAACTAAATTCACTTCCTAAAGATACTGTTCTCCCTTTAAGACTATTATCTGAGAATCTGGTAACAGTAGCTTCCGTGAGGCCATGTCCTAAGCTGGAAACCAACATGGTTCTGTTTGCTAGAGCCTGTTGAATGTTGACATTTCTAAGACCAAACATAAATCATTTGTAACATGGCCGGTAATTATTCGAAATTCTTCTCCCAGAACCATGAAAAGTCTTTTCCCACCCTTAAAAAAAAAAATAAAAATAAAAATAAAAAAGCGCTTCTAACCATGATGCTAATGACAACCAGACGGCAAGAGCAGTTTTAAAGATTAGACAGTTGCTTGTGTAGAAACACTGTACAAATACTCCAACACTGCAGCCCAAAAAAAGACAATCCCTATCAAACAGCGGGAGAAGTGTGAAATTTGCAAATGAGCCCCTGGTTAAACAAAAACACCAATCTGTTCCCAGAGAGCTCAGGGTGGCCACCTGTTCTGGGCTGGTGGCAAGTTCTGATTACCAATGGAAGAAACAATACTGGTGCGGTGACAGCCCCCTCTTGGGGCCTGGGCCCCACCCTCAAGCCTATATTTAGTCTGCTCTTTATGGAAAATGTCCCGACCTCACACACAAACAAGCTATTTGGCTGGTTACTCAAAGGATCCATTAACAATCTCTTCTGCAGGGGGTGGTATTTGTTTTCCTTCCCTCCGCAGCCCCCAGACACAGCCAAGATACCCACTTTGGACCCTGGTCAGTTGCGAGTAAAGAGCTCCGGAAGATGGAAGGACTGGACCCGAAGGATAATGCCAGCCCTGTTCCCAGATGGGTCACATCACTGCACCTTGGGAAAGGCACAAGCCTGGGTACAGGCTTCCCACACTATCAAATGGGACCACAGACCCTCAGAGGCACAGAGCTTCCGGAAGGCCAGGGCTCACCACAGCACACACAAAGCCTTGCACGCGTACCCCTGAACAAAAATAACAGATGCCGCAAAGATTAGAGATTAACATCTGTAGAGTGCATTTTGTTTCTCACAGAAAGGTACTTAACAAAGGGAAGGAATTATGTAGCTAAGCACCAGATCAGAACCTCAAACCCTGGATTTTAAAAATAGCTAAGCCTCATCCGCTTTGCCAACTCAATCACTGAAGCTGAGGACTGGGAGGTTCTGGAGGACTGGGTGGGGGGCAGGGAGGGGGACACAGGTTTGGGTGTCGAGAAACATGAGACAAAACCAAATCAGTGGTTAAAACAAGCCAGAGCGAGACTCACAAACTATAAACACCTGCAGGGTCTACAGGGGGAAAAAAAGTAGGATGCAAAATGAGGGATTTTAGTCTTAACAAAATAAAAAGTCTGGCTTGGACAAAAAACAGAGGTGGTAGCGACAGGGACACAGGTTTTGTTTTGAAGGTTTCTGCAGCTGCTGTTGCCGCTTCTCTCCCTCCTGAGTCACTTCCTTCGGGCTCCTCCAGCAGTTCTTTTAAGCTACCAGTAACTTCCAGCTCCTCCCTTACAGAAACGCTGTTAGCCTGGAAGCATCAGTAGCCAAACGTGTCATCTGCCAAGTTATCACTATAAGTGAATACTGAAGACCCCATCTAAGTACACAGGAGACTACACTATCGACAATCTCCAAAAAAGACGGAAAGGAAAAGCCTCAGGACCACAGACTGAGACTTCGGAGCTGGTTCCACCTCCCACTTGGACCCCTGGCAATGTCCACCTGCCAGCTGATCACTTCCCAGAAACACTGTGCCTCACAGGTGCTCAGCTCCTTTGCAAACAGCATCGAGGAGGTGGCGTGAACAAGGACTTGAAGCCATTCGTGCGTGTGTTTATTTTTTTTTTTTTTTTTTTTTTTTTTTTTTTGAGACAGAGTCTCACTCTGTTGCCCAGGCTAGAGTGAGTGCCGTGGCGTCAGCCTAGCTCACAGCAACCTCAAACTCCTGAGCTCAAGCGATCCTCCTGTCTCAGCCTCCCAAGTAGCTGGGACTACAGGCATGCACCACCATGCCCGGCTAATTTTTTCTATATATATTTAGCTGTCCATATAATTTCTTTCTATTTTTAGTAGAGATGGGGTCTCGCTTTTGCTCAGGCTGGTCTCGAACTCCTGAGCTCAAACGATCCGCCCACCTCGGCCTCCCAGAGTGCTAGGATTACAGGCGTGAGCCACCACGCCCGGCCCGTGCGTGTGTTTAAATCCCTCCTCCACTATGTTTAAACTGTGACCACAACCAACCCCCTGAGCCACTGGTCCTCCGTGTCTTCACCCATAACCTGCAGAGAACGCTGAGAGGAGGAGATCCTCTCTGACTGTGAGCATGCATGAAGAATGAGCGATCACCCAGAGAAGACACCGCGCCCTTCCCTCTACAGCAATGCTTCTCAAAGTGTGGTCCCCGGACCACAGCAGTGGCATCCTCTGGATGCTTGTTAGAGATGCACATTCTGAGGCCCCACTCCAGACCTACGGAACTAGAAACTCGGAGGCAAGGGGCAGCAGTCTGTTTCCATAAGCCCTCAATGTGCTTTGATTGCATACTCAAGTTTGAGAATCACTGCTCTCCGCATGACACTGAAGGTACTCTATTATGGCAGCAACACAGTCTGTCACTCACTCGTTCCTCTCAATGATACTGATTCTATGTCTGAAATTCACTTGCACCCAACACAAAGAAACGCCAACCTTTTGCAGATAGCTGATGTGAAAGAGTTGCCAAGATTTAGCAAGCAGATCTTTTTCTTCCTCTACCTACACTAAAGAAAATGTCACTTCCACCCCAAATACCACGTGACACTGAGTTTCTATCCAAGCTAACCCACCAAATGCAAAAGGAGCCCA
This sequence comes from Eulemur rufifrons, assembly GCF_041146395.1. Classification (NCBI taxonomy): domain Eukaryota; kingdom Metazoa; phylum Chordata; class Mammalia; order Primates; family Lemuridae; genus Eulemur; species Eulemur rufifrons. Next base: position 4,791,724 of record NC_090983.1, read on the forward strand.
GCCCTAACTTCTGTGCCCAGGACACAAGTTTCAAAATGCCCTCACTTCTGCCACAGGATAAACACTGCTTCAACTACCAATAAGGGTGAGGAGCAAAAGGACCCACACTCAAGAGAAAACCTTAGCCCCTCCGGCAAGTTAAATCAGACAATAAACAACTCCTGGGCATTCTTCAAGAGCCAGACATGATCCATTGAACTAATGAGGATATAAAAATGAACAAGACCTGATTTCTGCCCAGAAAGAGCCACCAGTCCTCCAGCTGGGGTGGGGTAAGAAGGGGGTGGGGGGGGAGCAGAAGGCCTAATGCTGATGGGGTGAGACTCCTCCCAGGTGATGCTGACACAGCCAGCCCTTGCAGGACGAGCAGCAGGCAGAAAAGGCGGCATTTCAAAGGGGCACACAAGCCACAACTAACAGGCACGAAGCTGGACTGGTAAGGCACAGCTTGACGGTGGAGGGCCTCGGATGCCAGTAAGGTATGGGATCTCACCTGGAAACAACTCACAGCCAACTAAGCCTCATTTTTAAGGAGGAGATCGCAAGCCGGCAACCTGCGGGTAAACTTGAAATATCATGAACGTGGTTGATAGTGACAAAGAAAAATGACACTCATCCATGGCAGGAAGAAGATATCTGTTTCTCTAAACATACACACCTGCAGAAAACAGACTAAATAAATTCCTATATGAAAACAAACTCTTATAAAAGTTTGGCCAACGTAAGCAACTCTACAGAGAACATGACACTTTGGGTTATTTGGGGCATTCTCGAACCCTTCTCATCTTGGGTTGAGGAAACACAAGCTTGGGATGATTTGCACATACGGCTTGTGGGAACAATGAATAATGGGGTCCCCATTTCTATCTCATGGGGTGCTAGAGAGGCAGCACAAGGTCGGACGGGCCCAGCTCACCCCTCTTGGGCAAGTTTTCTATGCTTTCTGGACCTCAGCAGTGGCACCTATGTACAGGATCACCACTGAGATGGTGTAGGTTGAACACTCGGCACTCTGCCAGACACAGAGGCTCAACAAAGCAGCTACATCAAGGGATTAAGTGGCCCCCATCCCATCTTCCCAGGCCCCATGCTACTAAGGAGTCCCCACATTCCCCAGTGAAAACGCCCTTAAGAGGTATGGGGCCGAGTTCTCCTGCCAGGGACCAGGCCAGGCCAGTGGAGAGCTTGGGTTTCCTCTGACCAGCCAGCAGGTGAGGGTAAACTCATGAAACTGGCTGGGGGCTCAGGGGAAAGGCCAAACTCCACGGTGGTGCCTGGGAATCTGGGAATCACCCTGCCTTGGCTGCAGGAGCTGGCTGGGTGATCGCACCACAGTTCTGCTGCCAGCGAGCTGGATTACAATGTGCGATTGCTAACAGAGGCTTTATCCTTGAAAGAAGAACAAGCTTTATTTAAGAAGAAAGGCAGTTGACTCATTTACCTCAAACCCATCAACCCCAGACAGACTTGTTAAAGGAGAACTGGAGGGGAAGACTCAGACGCACTGTTCAAACTGGCAGCGGGGTGGGTCCCAGGCTCCTTTCTGGGCATGGTGGCAGGGAAGGCCCAGGAGACGGCTCCAGCTGCGTGGCTGCCTTTCACAGCACGCCACGCCCTGCGGGACATCCCAGGGATCCCATCAGGTAAATCTGAAATGATCAGCAATGCTTCCTTAAACTCCAGAGAACTGGAGAAAAAAAAATAAATCCCTCAAAGTATGACATAAAGATTTAAAAAAAAAAAAAAAAAAAAACAACTTCTCTTTTGAGAAGCTAATATTTTAAAACAAGACTGAGAGCAAAATCACATGTATCCCATGCCTACAAACACGATTACCAACCTATTGTTTTTTGGGAATCTTGGTGGGCTCTTTCAACTAAAATAAATTAAATGTGGTCCATCATTAAGAGGTTTTTCCGACCCAGACCCACTTCAACCCACTGTGAAATGAGTATTAGCCAAAACAATCTCTCCTTTTGCTCGAACAGCAAAAATTCCTGAAGACGTTAGAAGACAGGGAAATTTTAAATAAATTATGGTACAGCCAAATGCTGGAATATTGTGCCAACAAGAGAAATCATATCTTCAAAAGTTTTTCAAAACACTAAAAAGCACTCACATTAGAGTAATCAAGAAGCTTTGTTAAGTAGAACCCCAATTTTGTGTATGTACAGACAGATGGGGAGAAACCCTTGTTGGGTATCCTCTAAAATTAGGACAGTTTTCTCTGTTTGGTGGAACAAGTGATTTTTAAACTATTTGCTATCATGTGCATATAGTTTCCTGATTGGAAATGGTTCTATTTTAAAATTTGGAAAGGTTTATATTTTGCTGCATATCACCCACACCTCCAAGCTTCACTCACGGGCAGGGGCAGATCTGGGTATGTCTCTCAGGGTGGAGCCCACCTCAGTTAGGCAATGTGACGTTGCAGACACAGGCTTAGTCACCAGCACTGGGTTCCTCCAATGCACGGGCAGTCTGGAGACCTGGACGCCACTCAATGATCCCCTGGTTCCGACCAGACTTTAAACAATCCTAGCCAAATGTTCAGGGGGTCATCATCCCTTCCTGAACCTCCACCCACTCCTTTATAACATGAGGGTAATGAAGCTGGCTCAGCCTCTCTCACAGCCACACAATGAGATTACGAATGCAAGAGTATTTCTGTTAAAGTTCTATACAAATGAAAGGAGGTCTCCTTGTTGATAACAGCGCAAAGCACAGAAGCATATCTGAATGGTTCTTAAGCCTCACTAAAGTAACTACAGCCCTCACACAATATAGACATTTCCATTCCTAACAGAAAAACAACAGCATCATCAAAGCCCCAAACAGGATTCGTCCACTGATTTGCAGCCTTATTAAAAATGACAAGGATTCTACCCAAGAAGGAGCCTCGAGTCTCACCGAAAGGTAGGCATCAAACTGTCAAAAAAGCATCATCTAGGAACCACACAAATAGTGAAAGAAAGAGAAAAGAGAAAAGGGAAAATGGAAAAAGGAAAGGAAGAAAAGAAAGAAAGATGGATGGATGCAATCATATCCTCTTGCTAGAAGTCACATTGCTTTGCAGGAAGTGCTCAAGACCCCAGAGCTCGGCTTCAGCTTCAAGAACGGGAATCGCACTCAGCCTGCAGTCTCCATACAGCAAAAAGGCTCTCAGCCAGGTGCCTTCAATGCCTGGCACCGGCTTTCAAAGTGTTTCATCAGACTTCTGTGGATGCAACCGGAGAGCTGGGAAGAGACATCTGAAATAAGCACAGTGCACCTCTCACTGCTACCACAGCCCCAGAGCTGAAGCCCTGTAGGAATGGCCCGACCATCAGATGGCTGCGGGTCTCACCATCTTGTCAGAGGCACACAGAGGCCCTGCCTCTTGGGGAATCTAGAAGCATCTTAAGTCACCAACAGGGCAGCCAGGTGTACTGGGGGTGAGGGGGGTGAGTTACGCAAAGAGCTAGTCCCTTGTAAGGCTGGAGCTCTGCTTAGATTGTCCCCTGGAATTAGCAAGTCCCCTATGGTTATACTCCGCCAGCTAGCCAGCCTGGCTGGGACATGGTTCAAGTCCACAGGGTGCCAAATGCCAAAGGGATCAGCAACACTACATCCACCTTCTCCACCTAACTGGCCAAGTTTCAAACCAAAACACTTTGGGGTTAGTAGTTCAGACTGCATAGTGCCAAGGCAAAGCCATCCTGTGGGCGGACGCCCTCACTCGCAGGTGGAGGGGAGCCGGGCAACGCCCACACCAGGCTTTTGGACACAGCCCTGCGGCCCTGGAACGTTCTCAATGTTCTTCAATAGAGGTCTTACTGGCGTTTGGGTGGGACAGTGTGTATCCTGGACAAGCCAGCCTGCAAGCCTGTACTGTCACTGGCCAACTGCGATGCTGGAAGAGTGCTGATCAGCAGTGGCTAGGGTACGACTCCACACTCCCCATTTACCTGCCACCTGGCCCCCCAGGTGAGTCTTGGCAGGACCAAAGGGACAAAGCAGGCAAACAATACAGAAGCAGAGAAATGAGAGCCACTGCTAATCCTGAGCCAGCACAGCCCAAGAAAGGCAGACTGTGGCTGGCCCTCTCCTGCAGAGCTACAGCCCCGCCTGACATGGGGGGAGTGGGCTGTTCTACCTGAACCCTCCTCATTCCCTCCCCACTCCCCAAACGCTTACAACCAAGGTCCCCAAGTGCCAGGCATATGAAAGTGAGACCCTTAAACTGGAGGCCCTGCCCTCCTGGTAGGGTTCTTCTAATCTGAGCCAGGACTTTGATACAAAACACGCTATGGAGGCCAGCGTTTGCACAGGGACAGGTGGACATGCACCTGGACACGATGCTTCCTGCCGCCCTAACTGGCTCTGCTCTGTGTGTGGGCTAAGTTCAACTGCCTCCGCCGTACCCCTGAACTGGGCAGAGACACTAAGGAGAGCAGCCCTGCACCGCCTCGACACGCTGGCCAGAGCCTCAGCCTCCGCAGCAGCACTTCTCAAAACACACCTTCAACGTCCAGCAAGACGCTCAGGCCCTGGCCTGGCAACCTGTCACGGGTTGGGTGGCGCCAACCCCTTCCATCTTCCCCGGGCGTCAGCTGGGCCCAAGCCCGGGACACTGGGTGGCCCAGGACGCGGCGGCTAGGAGCCACTTTCGCACAGGAGAGACTCTATTGTCCATTATGAAATTAACGCTGAAGATCCATCTTCCTGGCAGAGCTAGCGGCCCGCCGGGAGCAGGCGACACTCGTCCGGCCTTGCAGGGCAAGAAGCACCGCAGTGCTCCCCTGGCGGGGCAGCCGCGCACCCGGGCCCGGCGCGTGTGTACACACGCACGCACACACGCGCACACCCCCGCCGCGCCGGGGGCGCCCGCTCCCCTGCGCCTTCCAGAAGCCCCGCGGCGACCCGGCCCTCACCTTCGATGGCGATGACGTGCTCCCGGATCTGGTTCTGCAGCACCGGCTCCTCCACGCGCTCCAGCAGCTCGTAGATGGAGTAGATGTTGGGGTGGACCGACTCGAAGCGCTGGATCTCGGCCCGGATGGCAGCCGAGTTGGCCAGCTGCTGCTGGTAGTTCATGGTGCAGGCGCCGCGCCCGGAGCCGCGCGACCCCCGCCGCCGCCGCCGCCGCCGCCCCGCGCCCCGGAGCCCGCGGGCCGCCGAGCCCGGGGCAATGCCGCCCCCGGGGAGCCGGGCCCGCCCGCGACGGGCAGAGGAGGCGCGAGAAGAAAGGCGCGGGCGGAGCAGGCGCGGGGCTGGCCCGCGGGCTCAGTTCATGGCCGGGACGCGCGGCGGGCGAGCGAGCGGGCCCCGGCGCCCCGGGTCAGCGGGCCGCCCGGGGGGAGCGCGCCCCCATGGAGCGCGCCGCGGCGGGCGCGGCCGGCCCGGGAGGCGGCTAGCTCGGGCGCCTTCCTCCGCAGCAGCCGCCTTCCACCCTAGGCGCTGCTCCGCCGAGCAGCCATTAAAGCCCAGGCAGCCGCCGCGCTCCAAGCGCCGGGGCCAAGGGCCGGCCCCCGGGCAGTAGCCGCGCCGCTCCGGGCGCCCGGCCGCGGCGTGGGTCCACGCTCTGCGTCCTGTGCCGCCCGGCGCGGCGGTGCCCCCGCTCCGTGCCCGCCGTGCGACGCCCGCTGAGCCGGGACCGAGCCGCAGGCGCCGTGCAAGCCGCGGAGCCCGCTCCGAGCGCCGCCCGCCGCCTGCCCGGCCGGCCCCCTCCCTGGCACGCAGGACTCCGGCCCACGTCGGCCCCGCCCCCGCCTGCGCCCGCGCCCGCGCCCCGGCCGCCGCCGCTGCGTCCTCCGCGGCGCTTCCCAGCGCGCCAGATCCCGGGGAATTGCGCCAGGCCCCGCCCCGCGCCTGCCTCTGGGCTTCCTGGGACTTGTAGTCCGCGCCGCGTCGGCGCCCGCCCCGCGGGAGGGGTGCTCGGCGCTCCAGCCCACGCGCGGGCGGGCACGCAGGCGAGGGCGCGGACCCTCCCGCCGGCCGGACCCGCGCGGCAATCAGGAGGTGGTGCGCTAGTCGCCCGCCGGCGTTTTCGTTCGTTTCCGGGCGGCTGGCTCGAGGAGCCTCTGCGACTGGCTAGTGTCTTGCGACCTCTCCTCGGTGGCGGGGTCCCCCCTCCCCCCCCCCCGTTTGCTAACTTTCGGCCTCCTTTTCTGAAAGTGGCACGTGCGCTTCCTCTTAATAAATTTCTTCCTGAAGGCGAAGAGCCCCCTGAACCCATGTGGCGTGGGGCTTCACGCTCCACGAGTGAACTGAAGTTGAGACAGGGGTGCGAGGTGCGACAAAATGCCACGGAGGCTTCCAAGGCGTCTTTTTCTATTTAAAACAAAACAAAACAAAAACCCTAAGCTGTGGATCTCAAGCTGCTGCGTCCTGAGCGCCGCCGCCTGCTCCGCGGGGGTCCAGAGACCCTGCCCACCGGCCCCACGCCGATCCCTGCGCGAGCTCAGCCCCGGGGACCCCGCAGAGCTGGACCGCACTGCAGCGGCGGCCCAGCGCGGAGGACACATCCCGCAGCCTGGGGGCGAATGGGACTCGCAAATTTGCAGAAGCACCAGGGTGGCCCCGCAGGGCCCTGGTTTGTGCGCACTGGCCGAGTTCCTGCCCCCAGCCATCAATCACAGTGGTCTTTCTTTTATTAATTTCAAAATATTACGGGGGTACAAACCCAACAACCTACAGAATGAGAGAAAATATTTGCATGCTACACATCCGATAAAGGGCTGATAACTACAATCTATATATTAATAGAACTCAGGAAAATCAACAAGAAAAAAATCAAACAGCGACATTAAAAAGTGGCAAAGGACATGAACTGAGTGGTCTTTTTGAAACACTCGGTGCATCCCTGTTTAAAGCCTGCTGAGTCCTCACCTGGTTCTCACGCAGCTTGCTTATGGCCTAGCCTCTCTGGGATCCAGCCTCGTGGAGTTCCTGCCCTGGGGTCCACAATTTCCCAGAGAGATGTGCTGACATTTTTATAATAGCATTCTGGGCCTCTCCTCACATCCTCCTTCACACACGGGCACCCTGTGATGTGCCTCTGGCTTTACACTTGTAAGTGACTGCAGTGACCGAGATGCAGGCAGGTGGCCTCATTTTACATGACCTATTAGCAGCAACTGATCACTCCTCCTCCTTGAAACCCCTCCTTCTCCTGGTCGCTGGGATAACGCGCTCACCAGGTCCTCCAGCTCCACTTTTGGCTTCTCAGTCTCTTTTGTGGTTCCGTCCTACCCCCCTAACCTCTAACTACAGAAGGTCCTACAGAGGGCTCATCGTTTGCCCTCTTGTCTTTGCTATTTGCTGTGATCTTCTCTGTCCTATGGCTTTGAATATCATATACAGGTTAGTGAACCTCAAATTTCTATCTCCAGCCCAGACCTAATGCCTGAATAACTAAGTCATACCCACCTGCCTCCTTCACATCTCCTGGATGTCCAGCTGTGATTTACATCCAGCATGTCTTGGGCTGAACTCCTGCTGTTCTCCTCCACCTGCCTCTCCTGTAAGTCTTCTCCATCCCAGTCATGGACAACTTCAGGCCTCCGTTTGCTCAGGCTGAGAATCTGGTGCCATCCTTTTTCCCTCTCATCCTGTCATATCTGTAATAATGTCAGCCCCACCTTCAAAAGATCCGGAATCCCAGGACTTCTCACCACTCTGCCCCTGGGTCTTTTCTAGATAACTGATGTAACAATTGATCTCTCCCTTCCTACCTGTTCTATTCTCAATAAGACTGCCCTGGTGACACTTACAAGACACATGTCAGGGCATGTCATGCCTTTGCTCAAAACCCTCCCATGACTTCCATCTCATCTGGCCTCCAAAGCCCTGCAGGCATAAGTTCCTATCAAGAGCTGTGCAGGGTCTCAGCTTTCCCCCTCTTTGTAAGGTAGCAAGTTAGCCTGTCACAACTTCATGCATGCTGGCAGAAGACAGGAGACTCCTGGGTCAGAAACAAAGGACTTTATTATTCCTAGCAGTAACAGTAGCCCAAGTAACAGCATTTTTATGCACCAGTTCACCGAGCCCCAATTCCCACAGGACAATGTGAGGCCCAGGTAAAACCTGTACTTGGAGTAGGTTGCCCTATAGGAGAGGAACCCTGAGCTTAGGGAGCTGAAATCTTTCATATGGGCAGTAAGAGTGTCTGCTCTTACCTGTGGCAGGAGACACTATCTCTGTCTTCCAAGGCTGTTTGCTCTACACACATGCTTGGGAAGATAGCCCAGAACGAAGGCAGCCAGCGCCTCTGCTCACAGGTGTGCAGAAGTGTGAGAGACCAATGTAGGTTTGCCTTTCACAACTCCTGGGTACTGTGTTAATCAGCTCTGGCTGCCATAACCAGGGTCCACAGACTGTGTGCCTTGAACAACAGAAATAATCTGCTCACAATGCTGGAGGCTGGAAGTCCAAGAGCAAGGTTTCAACAGGGATGGTGTCTTTTCTTTGGCTTGTAGATGGCTGTCTTCTCATTGTGTCCTCATGGGGTCCTTCCTCTGTGTGTATCTGTGTCCTGATCTCCTCTGATAGGCAGAAAAAAGATCCCCAACCTTTTTGGCACCAGGGACTGGTTTCATGGAAGACAGTTTTTCCACGGATGGGGCAGATGGGAGGAGATGGTTTTGGGATGATTCAATCGCATTACGTTTATTATGCACTTTATTTCTATTATTATTACATTGTAATACATAATGAAATAATTGTACAACTCACCATAATGCAGAATCAGTGGGACCCCTGAGCTTGTTTTCCTACAACTAGACTGTCCCATCTTGGGGTAATGGGAGACAGTGACACCTGAAATGTGTTGCTTATGTCTAGTCTCCTCCATAGTCTCGTTTTGGTGGCTGTCACTGCAGAAAACCCGGGTTCACAAAGATAGGATGTTGGAAATGGAAGCAGGCTTCTCAGTGCTTTTGTGGCAATCTCAGGATATTCCACTGCCTTGACTTTAATACAGAACATATAGAGATTTGAAGTTGTCCCAAACACACTTTTAAGGCCACTGTCATTTGCAGTCTCAAGCAGTTGATCCTCTTCTAGCACAAAGTTAATTCACCTGGCTTAGTCACAAATGGGTCGAAGATCCATTCCTTCCCAGTTCGGGGTCTTTTGTGGTGGGGAAGAAGTGCTCCAACTGTTTGGAAAGTGAGATGGTGATCATGCACCAGCTGGGAGAAAGAAGGCCCTGGCTCAGTCTCTTTCAAACTCTGCTAATGTTTGAAACATGTCAAAAATCCCAGTGTTCACTCGTCGCCCCCGTAATTCCAGTTTGGCTTTAAATGCAGCCACTTTATCTGCTGACTTGAACACGGTTGTTGCTCTCCCCTGAAGTAAGTGACAGATTGAGTTCGTTGAACAGGTTGAATATGTCACACAAGTAAGCAAGTTTTGCAACCCATTCTGTGTCGCTGAAATGTGCTGCCAGTGATGACTTTTTTCTAGAAGAATCTCTGGAGTGACTCTCATAACTCAAAAATGCTGGCCAGTGATCTACCTTTAGAAAGCCGTCTCACTTCTGTGTGTGAGAGAAGACGTGTGTGCTCTGTGATCATCTCCTCACAGAGCTACGCAAACAGACGTGAGTTAAAGGCGTGTACTTTAATGTTGTTGATACTTTTAATCACATCCTGCAATACATTTTCTAGTTCAGGTGAGATTTTTCACCTAGCCAGCCTTTCTCTATGGATGACACAGTGCACAGACCCACGTTCAGAAGCAACCTCCTTGACCTGAGTAGTGAAACCAGAAAGCCACTCCGTCCGTGCAGATGCCAACACAAAAATGAGCAATTCAGTTTTCCTGATACTTAATCATTCAAAGACTTGAATAGTTCTGTGGCTGTGGTGTTGGTTGGCAAAAAAAGTGCACATAACATACCCCCATGCACATCCTCCTGAAAAATATATCGCACAAAAACAAGCATTGTTGCCTTGTTGTCAACATCAGTGGAATTGTCCACCTGGATTGCGTACCATGGTGACTCATTAATCCTCTCTAACAATTGTGCTTCAATAGCCTCTGCTATTTTACCAGTTCATCTAGTTATGGTGCTGGCCGAAAGAGGAACACGTGCCACCGTTTGAACTGCAGCCTCTTCTAAAAGTTCATGACAAATGTCCTTAGCAGCAGGCAGGATCAATGCTTCACCAACAGTAAAAGGCTTCTTAGCTTTAGCAATGCGGTTAGCTACTAAGAATGATGCTCTCAGTACAGACACATTTGATGAAGTGGTGGCTTTCAATAATTGCTTCCGTTCTTCGTGTTCATGTTTTTTCTTTTGAAAAACTTCAAAGGCTTATCTTTTAAAGCAGGGTGCTTGGTCTCCATGTGGCGAAGCAGTTTTGAAAGTTTCATGGCTTTGTTGGATAACCAGTCGCCACATATTATACAAAGTGGGCTTGGAGAATGTGAATCACCTGCTGCAATAAACCCATAATTTAAGTAGGACTCTTGGTATTTTCTTTTAAATGCAGCTTTCATTTTGTTGGCAGTCCTAGAGTCTTCTGCTGTCTCGTCATTAGGTCATTTTCCCTTCTCAAAGAAGCTCTCCAGCGACGTTTGTTTTTTACACATTTTTGCTAGAGTTAGCTTGTGGGTTTATCAAAACTGAGACTGAGATAAGTGCACAGTGCGAGAAAGACGTGTAGATGGAAGTGGTAAGTAAAATAACGGGCGGGCCATGCTCGGACTAAAATCAGTGTCAGATTCTGACCTAAAGCCGCCACCAGATGCAGCTGTACAATTGATGTAAGATGCCCATTGGCCACTATAAAACCAGAGGCAGCTTAATTGTCACTTGCCGCTCACTGATAGGGCTTTGAGATGGTCTGCAAGCAATTGATTTATTATGGTCTCTGTGCAGTCAAACCTCTCTGCCAATCATTTGCAGCTGCTCCCCAGTGCTAGCATCGCTGCCTCAGCTCCAGCTCAGATCGTCAGGCATTAGATTCTCGTAAGGAGCAACCTAGATCCCTCGTATGTGCAGTACAGCAGGGTTCGAGCTCCTGTGAGAATTTAACGTAATGCCACCGCTGATCTGACAGGAGGCAGAGCTCAGGCAGTGATGCAAGCGATGGGAGTGGCTGTAAATACAGATGAAGCTTCATTTGCTCACCTTCCCACTGCCTACCTCCTACTGTGCAGCCCAGTTCCTAACAGGCCACGGACTGGTAGCGGTCTGCAGCCTGGAGGTGGGGACCTAAACCACAGCGATGTGAGTTGGGTCCTTCATAGGAATACCCTACAGTCATTACTTTAAACATCAAAATGCTCCCCATTCCCCAAAGCTGCAGAGCTCCTCTTACACACAGCTACGTAGCTATTCCACCTACACAGTCTCTAAGAAGTGCTTTAGAGAACATATGAAACATTATGAGTTGTGGACTTCTGTGTGCTTTGTTTGACCAAGCTTGCACTAATTTCCTTAGACTCCTTTCCACACTTGAAGAGCTCCGTGAGACTTTTACTTGACACGTGTGTAGACTGTCACATGACACAGCTTGACTCATAACACAGGCTCATCAGCAGGTGTTGCAGAAGCCTGGAGGTGGAAGCTTTGGTTAACCAGTGTCTCATCAAGGCTCTGGGCTCCTGGTAAAGGGGAGGGGTTCATAAGGGGGCAGGAGAGAGAGCATGAGCAAGGAGGAAGAATTCAGAAAGTGCCACAGAGAAAATTTCCCTCTCTCACATTTTGCCCCTCTTTGGTGAAATGACTTTACAGTGAAGACAGACACACTCAGACTGTGTTTGCAGTTTGTTGTTTGGGCATTTGACTACGTATTGGTATCACAAGCCCTCTGTATCAGTTAGCATTCCCCCCCAAAATGCCACATAACACCCACAAAATCTCAGCAGCACACAGCTTTAAGCATTCATTTTGCTCACACTTCCAGGGCCAGCTGGGAGTCAGCTGGGAGTCAGCTGATCTGGGCTGGGCTCTGCTGGGCTTCTCAGCTGTACCTCACGGAGCCCTCATTCTGCTCCTGGCACCCCCAGGCTACACCAGGCATGCACGTCTCTTAGCAGTGGCAGAAGTGCGAGAGAACACACCTCAGTGTGTCTGCACCCTTTGTGTCTGCCCATGTCCCCTTGGCCAAAGCAAGTCACAAGATGGAGCCCAGAGTCAGGGGAAGGGGAGCATATCCCAGTATGGCAAAGGGACCTGCAAAGGGACACGGCAAAGGCGTGGGTGCATAATCCTGTTTCTGGGAGGTAGTGCAGAACCGGCTGCTGGTCCAGGCTGTCACACCATCCTTGGCCGTGTACATAAGCCATTAAGCTGCCACTGTGTTCCTTGCTCAGTACTTTGGCCCACTGAAAAGCACAATGATGTCTCACAGGTGGTTAGACACCAAACGAGATGTGTGTGCTGATGCTTTGTCGACTGGAGATGTTATCCCAGCACCGGAGCCACGGAGCTCTTTAAGCCTCAGTTTTCTGACATGTAAAAGATAAGAGTATAATACCTAAAACATTCAATTATTACTGCTCAGAGAGCTGCCATCAACTTTCCCAACTCACATAGCTAATAAGTGCCTGAGCTAGGATTTGATTCCCTGTTTTATTCCACTTCTTTATGGTTTACGGGAAGCAGTAGAACGATGGTGTCCATATTTTCTTTGCATGTATCTTCTCCAACCATAGAATGCAGCAAAAGCAATCATGTGGGATTTCCAAGTCTGGGGCATATGAAACAATACAGCTTCTATCCGCTCCCCCCCCCCACCCCATACTTGCCCTTGGCCACCATGTTGTGAGGAAGCCCAAGCCACGTGAGAGGCTGTATGTAAAAGTTCTTTCAGGTGATTCTAACTTTCAAGCCTCAAGTCTTCCAGCTGATACCGAGATGTGGTGGAATGAGACGAACTGTCCCCTCTGGGGCTTGTCTGAAATCCCAACCCACAGAAATTCTGAGATATAAGTGAATATCATTGTTTTAAGCCACTAGTTGTTGGAATAATTGTTGTTCTACAGTAATAGATACTAATAGTGTTCCTGGAACTCTGTGAGAATTGTGGGGTATGTGTGGGAGTATTTACAAGTGTAAGACATCTTTACTTCTTGACTTATCAAGCATTGCATGTTGTAATAGGCCACAGGTTTACCCCAAATAAGGGACCCCTTGAGAGAGAATCCATTTCCTGCACTGGCTCTGCTTGGCATCTCTAGGCAGCCCTTATCTGACGGCCACGGCTCTTCTACTTCTTCTTCTTCCTTCTTCCTTTCTTCTTCTTCTTTTTTGAGACAGGGTCTCACTCTGTCACCCAGGCTAGAGTGCAGTGGCATCATCATAGCTCACTGCAACTTCAAACTCCTGAGCTCAAATGATCCTCCTGCTGCAGCCTCCCAGAGTGCTAGGATTACAGGCGTGAGTGAGCCACCGCGCCCAGCCTCATCTTCTGAAGCAGTATTATTAGTTTTCTGTTGCTGCCACAGACGAAGTGGCTTAAACTCTGTAGGTCTGTATCCTGCAGTTCTGTGGGTCAGAAGCCTGTCACGGGGCTCACCGTGCTACAACCTGGGTGTGACAGGCCTGCATTCCTTTCTGTAGGCTCCGGGGGATCTGTTTCCCAGCCGTTCCAGCTTCTAGAGGCCACCTGCACTCCTTGGCTGTGGCCCCTTCCTCCATCCATTTCAAAGCCAACAAAGGTGAGTTGAGTCTTTGTCACATCACATCACTCTGACCCCTCCTTTGCTGCCCTTTCCCACTTTTCGGGACCCTTTGTGATTAAACAGAGCCCACCTAATAATCCCGGGGAGTCTCCCCATGGTAAGGTCCTTTGATTGGGAACCTTAATTCCCCTTGTTGTGGAGGGTCACGTGCCCACAGGTTCTAGGGATGAGGACGTAGACATCTTTGTGGGGGGGGAGCGTTATTCTGCCTATAACACATTGGTAAACTCTTCCCACCGTCCAATATGCATTTCCTGTTGACTGTCTGGTGTTGTGCAGTGTGATAGTAGTTGCATTTCAATCCACATCTACACATAACTAGAAAAATGTTTGAAAGAAACACTGGGTTGCCAGAATCAGGCTTGGAACCCCCACCCCTTGGTGCCAGGCAGCACTTCGGAACTCGTAGTCTCTGTGTGACCTGATAAGTCACCTTCCATCAATGTGTTCTGAATCCCACAGCAGGACCTCGAGGACCCAGCCCAAAGTGATGGTAGCAGAAACACAGGTGAGCACAACGAGCTTTAAAAGCCTCTGTGCTTGGATTTCTTTTGCACTTAGCTTTTTAGGTCAGTCAGTCCTCATTTGTGGGTTAAAAGAATATCTTCCTGATGCACAAAGTAAACAAAGTGAGCAGTAGTACCATATAGCTCAAGGTCACTTTTTAAAAGATTTTCATAGTTATTGGATATCTTTTAAAATTAATTTAATGGACTATATGTAGCTTTTAGCAAGATTTTCAAAATCTCGCTGAAAATGCAAATGATGCCTGGATGAAATCCAAGTTTTATTCCTTTGGGTGTCACTAAAATGAGGGTGTGGATCTTAAGGACCCTTAGAAAGCGTTAGGGGTAATAGAAGGTAGGGGGAGGGTAAATCAGAGTTCATGATGAAAGGGGCAAATGAATAGTAGACACTGTTTTTCTGGAAAGTTCCTTAGTCATGGCCATCTGGTAGCAGCTATCTCATGCCTCTAGGACCTTTGCCCCAAGGACCCAGCTCCTACCCCCCCCCACCCCGACCTGTCCCCTCCTTTTTCCTGAGGGCAGTCACCTCTTTCCCCAGTTTCTTCCTCTTGACTTACCAGGAAGGAATTTGCCCCAAACCGTGATATTTTATGATACTCACATATTTTCCTAAATTAAGGAAAATTACTCAGAGATGACTTCTGTGGGTCATAATTTTTTAATAGGGTGAGAACCCATCCTATCGAGACATAGGCCAGGCTGGGCTCGCAGTGTGTCGCAGGTAGTAGGGGCCAGGACAGTCCAGAGTAACAATTGTTCTGTGAAACTTCGTCGTTGGGTGAGGCAGGGAAGAAATACTGTTTCTCAGAGGACAAGCATATGAGCTAAACCTCCACCCTGCCTTCTCCCTGGGTGTTTTTGCCTAGGGATAACTATTCTGGAGTTCCCATGGTATATCAGATCTCTGTGTCTGCTGTCCCAAATTACTGAAAACTTAGTTACTTAGTACATATTTAATCATCTTAAAGATCTGGAAGACAGCGTCCAAAGTGGGTCTCACTGAGCTAAAACCAAGGTGCCGGGCAGGGCTGTGTTCCTTTCTGGAGGCTCTAGCGGGGAATCTGTTTTTCTTTCCAGCGTTTAGAGGCTGCCCACAGTGCTTAGTTCATGCCCCCTTCTTCCACCTGTACAGCATCGTGGCAACTTCAGATCTCCCTCTGACCCACCTGCTCCCTCTTCCACTCACAAGGACCCTGTGGTTACAATGAGCCACTCAGATAATCCAGGATAATCTCCCATCTCAAGAGTCCTAATGTAATCACATCTGCAAAGTCCCTTTTGCCATATAAGGTGAATTTTCACAGGTGCTGGGCATGAAGACATGGACATCTTTGGGGAGACTTTACTCTGCCTACCACTCATGCTGAGAACACAAGGGAACAGACGTGGGCTTTGCATATTTCACCGAAAGCCATCACGGGATGTTCCTTGGACAGAGCCACACCAGCACGTACCTGGTGACAGACTAATCAAAAACCAGCCTGTCTGTGGAACATGCAAGCACAGAGGAATTTCTTTATTTTCATTTAAAGTAAGGGATTTAATTTAATTTAATGTTTTAAAATGTACTTAATACAATGCATAGGATTATTAAGGAAACCAGTTATACTGAAATGCAATTATCAAGATATTTAGTCATTTGTGATACAGAAATATATGTGCTTCTTTAATAACAAATTAATTAACAAGATGTAGCAGCGGTTCTATCTACTGTAACTTTGAATTATTGATGCGCTTAAAACAATATTTTGAGATACTTGCAGTATTTGAATATGATAAGAAAATATCTGATTCCTCTTGGTGACAAAGTTACAGGTATTGCTAATACTGTAATTTGTTTTTTACATTCTTGATGGAAAGAAATGCTACATTTCAATAAGAATTGAGTGAAATTAGAGATGTAAATGTTTTCTCATTCAAGTTCACAGACCACTTGCTTTAAGGCCACAGCAGAGAGGATGGTGCCCAGCCCAAGCAGAGGGTTAGGGTTTTCTAAGGCAAGTCCTTTTTTTTTTTTTTTTTTAATCGTGGCAAAATAAACATAACGTAAAATTTACCATCTTAATCATTTATTAGTGCATAGTTCAGTAATGGTAAGTGTGTTCACATTATTGTGCAACCATCTCCAGAACTCTCTTCAGCTTGCAAAACTGAAACTCTACAGGCATGAAACAACTCCCATTTCCAGCCCCTAGCAACCACCGTTCTACTTTCTGTTTCTGTAAATCTGACTCTTCTAGGTACTTCATATATATGGAATCATGCTGTATTTGCCCTTTTGTGATTGGCTTATTTCATTGATTATAATGTCTTCAAGATTCATTCATGTTGTAGCATGTGTCAGAATTTCCTTCCTTTTGAAGGCTGAATAATATTCCATTGTGTGTGTGTGTGTGTGTGTGTGTGTGTGTATATATATACACCACATTTTGCTCATCTATTCATCTATCCACGAACACATGAGTTGCTTCCACCTTTTGGCTGCTGTGAATAATGCTGCCGTGAACATGTGTGTACAGACATCTTTTTGAGATCCTGCTTCCAATTTTTTTGAGTATATTCCCAGAAGTGACATTGCTGGATAGGACAAGTCCTTTCAGTGGCACATCAGAGCTCAGCTTCACCGAATTGTCTCCATTCGGCCCAGGGTAACAGCTCCTAAGATCTGTGCCTGAGAGTAGAAGGATGCGTTCAGTTAAGGAGTATCGCAGAATCGACACCATGAAAGGGACCTCCGAGTTCCTTTTCTAAACCAATGAGGGAGCTGGGTCCCCACTGGTGAAGCGACTTATCCAACATCACACCGCTCATCAGAAACAAACCCAGGAGCAGAACTGAGCCTGGGAAGCCACCAGGGTGGAAATCAGCTGTCTGCAGACACCAAAGGCTTGTGGTGTCCAATCACCAAGAGCAAAGGGTGGTGCTAGCCTCAGTGATGAGGAAGAGGAAAAGGTGATGAAGAAATTCCACCGTGGCGGGGAATGCCTCTGCCCCTTGTCACATAGGAATACAGCCACACAAAGGCTGTTTCCCTACAATGTTCCCACTGAGGCAGATGCTGCTGCTTTTTCTCTTTTCAAATCAAGGTCATGGGCAAAGAGGCTTTATTCTTCAGCCTCCTCAAGCCACTTTCTGCATGTGCCGTGAAAACACCAGTCCATGTTGACACCATCTACTAGGCAACTTAAAATACATAAGTAATTTGCACACGCGCCTTGGCTTTGCAGCAGTGTTTAAAGTGGGTATTTATAGAGACACACGCTAACACAGTTGTGTAGATCATTTCTTCTGTGCATCAAGTGCAAAATGCCTGATAATTCTGAGTGTATGAATTCTTCTCCCATAAAATGGAAGATTAATTTGCTTACACACATTCTGTGAGCTGATTAAAAAGCTGGTTTTATACACATAGCTTTGGCTGATGAACAAATTAGACATTGAGAAATCAGATGCAAATGAGTAGTTTACAGACACTTTTGAAATTATATAATCGTCTCCCAGATCATGTGAAAACCAAGAAACTGATTTAGAAAGGATCTATTGAGGCCGCTAAAAGGGGGGTTTCTGTAATGTTTATCACCTTTATTTTTCTCACTGCGTTTGACATATATTTTTGTAAGAATCCTTGCACTTGAGCTTTCCTTTGCTTTGTATGTCCCCTGCTATAATATCTTTGGGGTTATTGTTAAACTTTAGGATTTAATGCATTTGATAAGCTGAGGGTTTTTTGTTTTTTTTTATTCAAATAATTCTTTATTGAAGTATAACATATGTGGAAAAAAGTACACAAACCACAAATGTACAGCTTGAGGAATTTTCACAAAATAAACTCTCCCATGTAACCAGCACACAAGTCAAAGAATAGAAGATTGCAGACACCTAAATAGTCTCCTCTATGTCACTCTCAGTCATTATTTACACTCCAAAAAGAGATGATATAGTAATTTCTGGTTTTTTGATGGACCCTCTGCGTAGAATATACACGAAACAACCACCGCAAAGGATTGCTCTTCTGTTCTTGAATTTTCACCTGGTTTCCAAAAATAGATTCAGTTTAAATATTTATTGAACTGCCACAAAGTACTATGCTGAGCTTTCAATGTTATCACATTTAACCTTCTAAGACCTTGCAAGGGACCAATACTGTCCACAGATGAGGCCTTCGAGGTCAGGGAGGCAGTGACTTGCCCAAGGCTGCGGCCAGAAAGACATACCTAGAATTTAAAACCCGATTTTTTGAGTGTGGGCACACGTGTCTTCCACCATAACTGAAGCGTCTCTCCTAATTTTAAAAACACAATGGAATATTTCATCAGTATAATCGCAGAGGCATTTTCTGTGCTATGGAAGACAAGCCCATCAGAAAGCGTATCTAGATGAATGTGTGCAGTTTCCTATATCACTGAGGAGCGCTTCTACTCCCACAGGTTTGCTCTCTCATCTCACAGGCAAAGATTTTGACTGAGCAGTACGGCCCACGCAGCTCAGCGTGCCAGCGCACCACGTCCCTCTGCTCAGCCTGAGTACACACCGCAGTGGACCTACCATGCCTGCCCCGCTGGGAGCCATGGCCACACTTGTCACGTGGCAGGCTGGCCGACTTGCTCCACAGAGCCCAGGAAGGTGTGTGCCTTTGGGAAAGGAACCGCAGCCATTTGTTTGGGCTTCTCTCCTCCTTTTCTCAGAACCATGGTCATCAAACTGTGTTCCCTAGAGCTCCTCACCCCTGGGAGCCTGCACAAAGGGTGGGATGAGGATTTCATAAACCTTTCCCCACTGGCAGCTGTGTCAGTTGTAAGACCCCCATCCCTGCATCATCCGGCCTTGGTCGAGATTTCCGGTGGGCTGGTACCTACAGCTGGGCCACTCGACTGCTCTCAGCCTCCAACCCTGACACCCTTTACATAAAAGCTCCACTTTTATCTTTTTAGTATATGAGGTTCCTCATTAGATTCACCTGGGGAGAAAGTGAATCTTTCCAGTACTGGGTGTTAAACTACTTCCTAGATATTTAAATACTTTGACCCCTGTGACACTTCTTCATTATCCACCTGGGGCATTTTTGCTGTCCTGGTAGCATAAGGTGACAGAGGAAAGGAATGACAGGGCAGAGCGGGAATTGGTGAGGAAGACTCCTCTTTTGTTTTCCCCTTTGACACCTCTCTCCAATGCCATTTTCCTTCCCTCCTTCCCTCCTTCCCTCCTGTCCAGGCCCAGCCTCTTCCTTCTGGCCTCTGTCCAGCCTTTCCCCAAGCCCAAGTGACAAAGGTGTTTCGTGTCCCTCGCAGACCGCTGCTCTGGGAGGCTGCCAGCCGGCCCAGCCCCTCCGTCTCTGGGGCTGCAGGCAGGAGAAGAGTCTTGTAATTGCAAAGGGGGTGCTGGGGTGATGGGAGGGGCAGGGGTCTTTGCCTTGGTGGGAGCATGGTGGGTGAGGGACTACACTGCCACAGCCACCAACTTCCTGTCACCTGGGCTAAATGACTTCCTTTCTGGGCCTCAGTTTCCTCATTTGGAAAGTATGAGCCGGACCAGAGAACCTGTAGGCCACACTCCTCAGACTTTAATGAGCAACACAAGCCACCTGGAGGCTTATTTAAAATGCAGATTCTGACTCAGTGGGTCTTGATGAGGCCTGAGATTCCGCACCTCTAACAGGCTCCCGGCGAGGCTGTTGGTGGCAGTGTGTGGCTCTCGGGCAGCCAGGCTGTAGGTGCCAGTCCACGGGAAATCTCCGGTCAGGCAAGATGATACCAGGCCTTTATGACTTACATAACTGCCAGTGGAAAAGGTTTTTCTGTCCTAATCCTTGCTGTTAAATTTCTCTCTAAAATGTTTTAGACCACAGCCCTGTTGGAGGAAGCTAACTGTCTTCCTGAAAACCAAAGCAGTTGCCAGAATTTCACAGAAATGAGCACAACCCCTGTTTCTTTCCCTTGAAAGGTATTTCTCTGGGATCCAGCGCCCTGATCGTGCTATTGCCCCACACGGGCTGCCTGGCTGTTAGAAGCAAAAAGTCATTCCCAGGTTTATGGAGTGACGTGTCCTCGCTGGGGTGAGGTGAACGCCAGCCGGGTCTCTTTCCCCAGCCCTGGAGCAGAGCCTCGGGGTCTTTGGCTTCTGGCGTCACCTGCTTTCCACGTTGCTCAGCCTGGGCTGCAGCGAGGGCCCGCTCCTCCTGGAGTGAAGTCGTCCCAACCCGTCAGATGCTGTGACGTCCCGCACGCCAGACCTGTGCAGCACTTCTAGATGAGGCTCAGAGCTGGCCTCAGGTCACCCCAAGGTCAGTGGCAGAGTGGGAGTAGGACAAGATGACTGCTCTGTCCCCTCTTTGGGAACCCCTAAGTCTAACCACAAACAGAACGTTGCATGCGCTAGTTCCCTTGATTCAAAACCTGGCTCTGCCATCGTCAGCTGTGGTCTCAGGGTGGATCCATTCTCTCCTTCAGGCCCTGATTTCCTCATCTGCAGCATCGAGCCACTAACACAGCCACCCCTTGCAGAAGTATGATTGTGTCTCTAGGAATCCCTCCCACCCACAATCTTATTAGCAACATTAGTGGCTTTACACACGTGAAATTACAATTACTCGCAAACTCAAAGTATATCTAACTAAGTTTAGGTTAAATATGCCCTCTGGAATCTTATTTTGTTTTTCAGGGTACGCACATTATTAGGCTGGGTTGGAGTAAGGATAACAATGGGGCCAGTGAACTAACCGCCCCGTGTTTCCTGAGCCTTGCACTGTGCGAGGCACAGAGACTCGGGGACCACGACAAAAGAGACAGAAAGTCACTTCCTGCTCAGAGCTGCCAGGGCGGATGGAGAGGAAGCTAATACTTTCTCATCATTAATTAACTAACATCAAGGGTGTGCCCCAGGGACTTGACGTAAGTCACCCTTTACGTCTGCTTTGGTGTCTACAGCCCAAGTGTCTGGGGCCAGATTTCTGTTTTCCTTTCTCTCTGGTCCATGCATTTATTACCCTGTGGCACCTGAACTTCCCTCTGACCTTGACCTTCATGGATGTGATGAGTTGAAGCTCCAGGAACAGGCTTGAGGAGCAGAAGCTGGTCGTGTTTTGGCAAATGACAGGGGTTTTGTTTGTTTTGGAGACAGGGAATAAATGCTTGCAGAGGAAAGGTGTTAAAAAGACTCAGATGCTAAGAGGTGGGGTTCAAAGGCTCTGTGGAAGCGATGGGGAGAGAAGAGACCTAGCAATGGGTAGTCAGGTCTAGAACCTAGAGAGAGAAACAATATGACTAATGGGGAAATTTCATTAACTTTTACTATATGGCATGTGATCCTTTTTAATAAAAAATATGGCATTCTTTTTTTTCTATAGAAAATCAATAAAATCTACATTACTTGCAGATGCGTTGGACCTGGATGGGGATGTTTTATTCTGGGTGGGAGGAGGCTGAGGCTGGGTGGCAGAGCAGCAGCACCGCTCACAGGTCCGGCCTCCCCCGTGCAGGTGTGTAGGTTGGGTCAGAGCAGGGGTTCCCAGCCTGGCCGTGCTGGTCGAGCAGCCTCATGCGCCAATTCTGGTCTCAAATGCAGTATGTTTACTCTCCGGAAGGATCCCTGTGGCCAAAGTGCTGACCCACTTGGAGCAGCCCAACACTGCAGAGGCCAAGAACATGGGTGAGGGGCCACGCTGGCAGGCAGACTTCCCCATCCTGCCTCAAGACAAGGGCCTCTTGCTAGTAATGGGTTGTCTGGTCATGGTGATAGGAGGGGGTGAGGAGTGAGCTGGGGGCAATTTGCAGCAGGTGATGCAACACGAACCAGCCTGTGTGAAGCCTCAGGCATTGCATCACCTGTCTCCAAGGTGCTGGAGATGTCAAGAGGCCAGTAACGCTCTTAGAGATTCTCTAAAGCAAACAAACCTGTCTTCGTTGTGCTACCCTGCCCCAGGATCCCAGGAAACCTGGTGATGGTATCAGGTTGAACTAAGATCTAAAAAGACTGGAGGTGGCAGGACCTTGGGAGGTGATTGCTGAGTGGCAGATTTAGGTCTAGAATGGAATCGCATCACCCCCACTGTGCTTCAGCTGAGCTCATAACCTGTGGTCATTGATTACAAACAACCTAAGTTGAAACCAGTCTCCCGGTCTCAATATGGAAATCCGACCTTGCCCACCCCTCTGTTTTGTTGATTTTCCCCTAAACTCTGTGAAAGGTGCAGAGCTCATGTTCCCTCTTCACACATTACGCTGGCTTTTCTGCAGAGAAGGGGCTGGTACAGTGGTGTATTCTTGGATGGAGCTGGGCTCAAATGGTCTGGAAACTTCCCTTGTGGGCAGGACTACTACTGTGAATTGAATCATGTCCCCCCAAATTCATATCTTGAAGCCCAAACCCCCAATTTGGAGAAAGGGCATTTAGGAGGTAATTAAAGTTAAATGAGGTCATAAGAATGTGGCCCTAATTTGACAGGACCGGTGGCCTCATACGAGACCTTGCTGTCCCTCTGAGTGTGCACACCAGGAAAGGCCACGTGAAGACACAGCAAGAAGGCTGCCATCCGCAAGCCAAGCTCAGAGCCCTCACCAGAACCCACCCACGTGGGCACCCTGATCTCGGACTTCCAGCCTCCAGAACTGCGAGAAATACATTTCTGTATTTTAAGCCACCCAGTCTATATAGTATCTTGTTATAGCAGCCCAAGCTCACTAAAATAGCTACCTGTCTTCCTGGCTTTGAGGCTCCATCCTTGTCTGAGCAGTTTCTCCCAGAAACTCATAGGCACCAAACACTATTGTAACCCACTGGAAAGCAACTTGGGAACACATTGCAAACATGTTTATGCCTTTGGCCTTGTGACTTCAGTCCTGAGTATTTTTAGGAAGTGATTTAACAGGAGAGAAAAAAAATGTATACATTGAAGAGATGCTCACTGGAGTAATATCTTTTCAGGTCACCCGATCAGAAGTGTCCCACAATTGGGAACTATCCAGCAACGGGGAACAGTATGTCAACGGGGTAAAATTATGCTGCAGTAAAACCGTAAGTAGGAGGTTATACGGAGATGTGAAAAATATATTTTATATTATTTGGTTTAAAAGGCAAAATGCTACATTTTGTGGGTATTTTAATTAGAAGTATGTGCCCATGTAAAGGAAGATAGGAAAAGAATGTGTCAAAATAAAATTAACGTAGGGTGGGGGGATGTTAGGGAATTTAAACATTTTTTCCTTAGCACTGAAGTTTCCCTGTTTCTGCAGAGAACAAATCGCGGCTTAGCCTGGCGGGCTCCGTCCTCACAGAGCCTGTCGCCTCGGGGCCGAGCGTCCCCAGGCCCACAAGAGGCCTTTGATGCCTGGGTCCCAGGGGCTGTTTGATAACGGAAGAGAACATCCACTTGTCACAGGAGCTGCTTCCCACACAGAGTGTGAACTGTCGCTGCAGTCCCTGGCAGCCTTCTCTGCACCTTTCCATTAACCTCACACCTGAGCTCACCTCTGGTTGATGGAAAAACCTCTGTGAAGCCGGAGCCAAGACCAACGTCAATTTTCCACAGCTTTGCACCAGACAGCGTTTCTCCCGTCGAGGTGTCGCTTGATTTGCTCTTCATGACAAAATTTCCTGGAACCAGATCCTTCTCTGAATCAGAGCTGAATCTTCTCTCTGTGTCTGCAGTGACTGTGGTTAGGTGATACCTGGCCTGGCCGCTTTGACATCGAGACGTGAGGAGCAGGGTTGCTTCTGCTTCCCCAGGGCCTGGCGGCAGCAGCTCCTGCTTTCAATGTGCTCTGGGGCGGAGGTCACTCTCAGGGCCCTAAACTCATGCAGTCTCTCTATTTGTCTACATTCCTCAGGGGCACACCATCCTTTTGGAATTAAATTTGAAAAGGAAGTGATGAATATTTTCTATTTATACAACATCTTTATTTATTCTTTGAATCTGTTTTCTTTTAAATGTAAACCAATGAATGCATATAGCAAAAAGCACAAAAAGATCTAAAGAGAAAAACAAAACTATGCCTCTACTCTGGGAGTAATTGTTAGCAAATTCTTGTGTACCCCTGTGTTTATAGTATTTGCATATATGCAGAATCTATATGAATATTCTGTGTACCCTAAAAACAAGACCAAGTTAGTGCATCCTATGCACTGTTCTAGCCTTACATTTTTCACTTACTTATATATCTTGCGGATCTTGCTTATCAGCACATATATTTTTAATGGGTGCATAAGTATCTCACTTATGACTGTAGCATAATTTATTTAAATAGATTCTTTAATAGACATTTTAGGTTTTTTCCCTTTGTTTTGCTGTAACCAATGAAGCTGCAAGTGACCGTTTTATGCACATAACTTTGTGCACATTTGCAAGTATATTTGTAGGGTAAATTCTTAATGATGGAAATGCTGGGTCAAAGGTAACATGCACTTAAAATTTTGATTTCTGCTGACAAACTGCCTCCAAAGGGGTTGCTCTAGTTTATTCTTCTACTAACAATGTATGAGCCGCCAGATTTTCCACATTCTAGCTAATGATGCGTGCAAACTGTTTAATTTTGCCAATGATAGTTGAAAAGTGGTCTCCTCCCTTATTTAATGGTGATACTATCATTATTCGATTTGCATTTTCTTAATTATGAGTGAGGTTAAACATCTTTTAATATATTTTTTGGCCATTTATATCTTTGGTTCTATAAAATGTCTAGTCCGTGACACATTTTTCTGTTGGATTTTTGTCCTTTTTTTATGTTGTTAAGGAAATTAGTACTTAATCTGCCTGTAGGTTATACATATTCTGGTTTTTCACGATTGGAAACTGTTTATTAGATTATTTTTCACATAGAAAGCATTTAAAATTTTTATTTGGCAATTTGAATGCCTTTTCTCTAGTTTCTAGGTTATCGAGTTATTTTTAGCTACTTTTCCATTCCAAGATTTTAAAATTCATGTTCATTTTTCTTCTAGTGCTTTAATAAGGTACATTTTTACATTTAATCATTTGAACCATCTCGAGCAGCTTCATTGAGTAGAACTTCCTGTGACAATGGAAATGTCCTGTGTTGTCCAATATGCCAGTCACCAGCCACATGTGGCTCCTGAGCACTTGAACTGTGGCTAATGCAACTGAATAAATGAGTTTTTACTTTTATTTGTCTTCAGTTAATTTAAGTTTAAAGAACCACACATGACTAGCAGCTATGATATTGCAAACCACACATCTTGAGTTTATTTTGGTGGTAAGATTGGTGAGGATCCCTTCCCCTCTGCCCCCAATACCTGATGTCCCAACAGCATCTGCTGAACGCATCTTTCGCCCTAGATTTGAAATGTCACCATTACCATGTGTTCAATTCCCATGTACATTTGGGTCTATTTCTGGATGCTCTGCTGAGCTCCATAGATTGCAGGGAAACTATATCTTTATGAGAGCTTTTAGAGAATTCTCTAGTTACAGCGTCTCAGAGCTTCAGGATTACTTAGCAGAAGCATCTATTCGTTAACCTTAGCACAGAAGATGGCAATTGGGTCCTAGTTATTTCCCATTCTATTTTTGACCTTAATATTTAACTTAAGTTAACAATGATGGCAAAAGACATAGAAAGACAGTTGAAGGATTGGCATGTGTGATTTTTAGAACTAAACACATATTCATACACACACACACACACACACACACACATTACATACACACAGATTTTTCCAAAGGTTTCATGGGGAGCCAGCTCCAGGCAAATGGGGCTGGGGTTGAGGTCAGCTTTGGCACCGTCAGCCGGGCACCTGCCCACCCCATCCCAAACCACAGTTACTCTCACCCACCCTGAGCCTCCCACGCCTGCCTCCCCCCTCACTCCAGGAAAGGACTGAGTCAGCTGCTCATCATAGGAAAGCCCCAGGGGTCCCTCCCACAGTGACCTGCATTTTCAAAGGGGAGAAAATCTCTGGCTTTATCATAGTAATAATAATGATAATGTTAAAGACAAAATGCTGAAGCATTTCTGGTACCACCACTGAGAAGCGACCAACAGTTAGGGGCGTTAAGCCACCCTTGTCTGCCCAGAAGGTCGTAACTAGCACGTGGAAGGGGCCAACTCCAAGGGGAGCATTGGGAACTGTCTTTATTGTCCCAGCCCTGCTCCACTGCATCTCCCCGCCCTCGATGACTGCTCTGGGCGGAGCCACAGCTTTCTGGCCATCCCAGCTGCCACAGCCTCATTTAGGTAACACTGATTCCCTCTCTAGGGTTGGATGATCCAGGCCAGCCTAATATCAGAACTTCCATCTGGCTCCCTCAGCCGAACCCTGCCCCATCTGCCCTCCCGCTCCTTTCTCAAGACGGGCTCTCCTCTCTGAGCCTTCTGGGTCAGGGCTGGGAGAGGAGGGTCTGGCAGAAGGCAGCTAAGTCCTCTGACTTTGCAGGTGTTCTCTGGCAGTTCTCTCTTGGCTTGCAAAGCCCTTGGCCGTGGCAGGCGTCCAAATGCTGGCTCTTCCATCATGTTCAGGAGTAGCTCTTAGGAGGACAGGTTCTCTAACTCACTGCTGCTCTCCTCAGTTCCTGCCCCCGGGCGCCACCCCCCAGCCTCTCCCAGCTGAGGTCCCCATGCCCTTGAAGGGCTGCCCTCTTGGGTGGGTTCCCATTACATCATCTCTAGTCAGGCTATCTTTTCGGCATCCACTCACCTCCTCACCCCCAAAACTCATGCATTCACACTAGGCCAAATGTCGGGGATCTGTGCAGGTGTGCAGCCGCCCTCTCCCCTCGCCCATCATGGGAGCCCCAGCCGGCCCCACCATCGGAGCCGTCCAGCGGGGAGAAGGCTCCAGCTCTCCCAGGCTGCCCACCTAAGCCCCATCCCAGTGCACCAGGATGGCCCGAGCTTCTGCAGCTCAGCCACTGCTCGGTGGGAGTGAGGCGGAGGCCCCCCCATCGCTAAGGAGGGTTCTCTTGGAGACTTCTGGGCTTTGCGGTGGGAGTCATGGGAAAGCACTTTCGCAGCCCCACCCCACACCCCCGCAGTTTGTTCTTTATTCCTACCATCTCCGAATAATACACTCCAGCATCTGCCTAGACAGCCGGCTTGCAGGAGTGGTTTGAGGGCTGCAGAACCTGCCTGGTTGACACAGGTTGAGTCCCATGGGGATGTGTCTTGAAGCTCTACTTTAGAACCTTGAGCTATTGATTTCCTATTGTCCCTGAAATTCTTAGACAACAGAGAAAAAAATCTGCTCAAAGAACGGACCTGCTTTTGAATTGTCCCTAATTTCTTTTCCTTTCTTCCTCTTGTTCTTTTAACGCATCCTAGTTCTTTCCACAGAGTTTCTGAGATTGTTTTAGAAAAAAAACCCTGGAACAATAGTTAGTAAAATAAAAAGAGAAATTAAAAAAAAAAAAAGACATTGGCAGGTGTTCAGTCTCATGTTGAAGTTCTTTCTTTCAGTTTGCAGCGCTACTGGGACAGTTTCCCCTCTTTGGCAGAAGCAGACTTCGCAGGAGCCATTGCAGCTTCCTGTCCCGGCCAGCACGCGGCAGGAATCCTGCCCGGCTGTGGCTGCACCTGGGCGGGCCCCTGCAGAACGCAGGCACAGGCAGCAGAGACCCCCGACATGCTTAGCGCAGCTGCTAGGGCTTCCCACGGGGACAGGTATTCCGATAAGAGGTGTCTAATCAATAAGAAATTTAAAGAAGGCCCAGTTTGCGCCCCACAGTGAGTCCCACACACACGTGGCTATTCAGGGACCACATGGTCATACCGGCCTAACTGCCCTTTATTGAACGGCAGCAGAGCACAGTTCTGACTCAGAAATGGGGCTTCGAGAAGGAGGTACCAGCCAGTTCCACATTCATTTTGAATTGCTTGTGAACAGAGAAATCTTCCGCGCAAATAAAGCACAAGGGATAATTTCCCTCTGCTAATATTGGATTTTGAAAATCAGGCTAGAGGCCGTCTGGTCTTGTATTTAAGTACCAGAAATATAAATCTGTAACTAGAGCTGGCCTGACTGCCTTGTCGACGCTAGAATGCCTGAGCATGGCTCCGTTGACATCCAATTCTCTTAATCCACGTGCTTTGGCATTTTCTCTCGAGTGGAGCAATGGTTTTGTGTGACCCAGCCCACCTGAGAAGCATTGATAAGGGGCTCCTAGGTGAGCAGAGGCAGGTGGAGGGAGGAGGGGCTGGGGAGGCGGGTTCCAAGCCTGGGTCCCACTCTGAACCCTTTCGTGTTAGTGTCCTCGGTCTGCAAAGTACCACAAACCAGGTGGCTTAAAACAACAGAACTTCCTTGTCTCACAGTTATGGAGGTCCCAAGTCCCACATCAAAGGCATCAGCAGGGTTGGTTCCTTCTTGGGAGCTCAGCTGTTGAATCTGTTCCACGTCTCTCTCAGCTTTGCTAGTGATCCTTGGTGGTCTTTTGTTTGTAGACGCGTCACCCAGTCTCTGCATCTGTTGACACAGGGTGTCCTCCCTGTGTCTGCCTCTGCATCTCTTCTTCGTATAAGGACATCGGTCATATTGGATTAAAAGTCTACTCTACGCCGGTATGACCTCATCTTGACTTACATCTTAATTACATCTGCTAAGACCCTATTTCCAATTCAAGTCATATTCACAGGTAGCAGGGATTAGGACTTCAACCTATTTTTTTTTTTTTTTTAGAGACAGGGTCTTGCTCTGTCACCCAGGCTGGAGTGCAGTGGCATAATCACAGCTCACTGCAACCTCCAACTCCGAGGCTCAAACGATCCTCCTGGCTCAGCCTTCCAGGTAGCTAGGACTATAGGCACATGCCACCATAGTGGCTAATTTTTAAATTCTTTTTGGAAAGACAGGGTCTTACTATGTTGCCCAGGCTGGTCTTGAACTCCTGGGACTCAAACGATCCTCCTACCTTGGCCTCCCAAAGTGCTGGGCTTACAGACGTGAGCTACTGCCTCTGGCTCAACCTATCTTTTTGGTGGACACAATTCAACACCTTCCAACCCTGGTTTCCACTGTCTGAATATTTACTGTGAGAGTCACGAGGAAGCTCTCTAGAATCCTGGTGATATCTAGCTAGCCCACACTACCACTTCCCCAGTGGCCTTGAAAAGCATCCCTGGGCTGCTAACAGCAGACCAATGATTGTAATTAGTGTTCTTCATTTGGTTGCACAAAACCCAAACTGATGCATAAAAGCAAATGGAGAGGGTCACAACTAGTAATTGAACTGGCAAGATTTTTTTTTTTTTTTTTTTTTGAGACAGAGTCTTGCTCTGTCACCCAGGCTGGAGTGCAGTGGTGTAATCAGAGCTCACTGCAGCCTCCGACTCCTGGGCTCAAGTGATCCTTCTTCCTCAGCCTCCTGAGTAGCTGGGACTACAGGTCCATGCCAACATGCCTGGCTAATTTTTTTTTATTTTTTGCAGAGGCAGGGTCTTGCTATGTTGCCCAGGCTGGTCGAGAATTTCTAGGCTCAAGCCATCCTTCAGCCTCGGCCTCCCAAAGTGCTGGGATTACAGGTGTGAGCTACCAAGCCTGGCCCAAACGAGTAAGATCTATTTTAATCTCTTCTCCACAGTCTCAAATTCTTTCTAACCACTGGCCTTTGGTTCACTTGAGTTATGATACTTGTTCCCTTGCTGTATTTATTTCCTTATGAAATAAATCCCCATGAAAGCACATGCCTGTTACTTCTGAGTTCTGTTCCCTTTAATCCTGGTCTTTAGTACTGGCACCCTTCCCATTTCCTGTGCTAACAGACCACAGCTTCTCTCCTACCCTTGCTCCCCAGTAGCCTGACTCTGAGCTGTGTCTTCAGAGAGGGTGTACTTTCCACCAGTGTTTATGGAACCTTCCATCTACCCCAGCTCCTCTGTCTGACTCTCATTGTGTTCAGTTTGAGAACTTGCAACAGGCCAGTGTTGGTGAACACGGAGGCAGGTGGGACCCAAGAGCCCCGCACAGGCAGGCAGCCGTCCCTTCTGGCTCACTTCCTCTTCCCTTCTGCAGACGGTGCGGTTTGGTTGGAAGTCCTGATGTTGGCATCCTTGGGCCATATTCAGAAGAGAAGCCTCTAACATTCCACTTGGAGTTGGGGGGGGGGGGGCTCCTGCAGCCGAGCGCAGGTGCTGTTAGAGGAAAGGGGCGTGGTCTCTGCATCCCGCAAACAAACCGAAGTAGGGGCCCTGCCCACCACGGACCCCGGTGCGCCCAGTCCAGGGTTCCACTTCCAGGCTTTGCAGGGTGGGAAGAGGCATTTCTCAGCTGAGTGCTGGTTACACCAACTCACACCCAGTTCTCCTTGGTTTAGCTCCATATCTCCCCCCCCCCCCCCACCCCACATCCAGGGGCACCTGGTGCCCTCGGTCCCTAGACCTTTAGGTGACTCTGCACCTCGGATCTGAGCGTTCTCATTGCAGACGTTTTCCCAGCACTGCTGGGTCTTCATCACTCACCAGGCTGTTTTCCAACTTCCACATCGTGCTGCTGTTGTCTAGTCTTCCATTTCATTTATTTGTATGCCTTAAAACAATCCTTTTACTGTGGTGTACCTCTATTGTAATACATTCAATTGATCAACTGTTGTTTTAGATATTTAGATTATTTCCTTCTTTGTTATAACAAAGCTGAATTGAACAGCCTTGTGCATTTTTGTTTATATAGCTCTTTGTTTCTTAGAATAAATTATTGAGAGAGAAATTGCCAGATACACAAACACACACATATTCACTATGTATTATATATGTATCAAAAGACTTATGAGTATACATGTACTCATAACACACATATGATATATATATTCTAGATATATATGGTACACATTGGCAAAAAATGGTTTTGGTGCTATCCAGATAGGCCCTTCTTTCATTAACGCTGGTGTTTGGGGGTCAGACTTCTTGGGTTCAACTCTCAGCTCTTTCACTCACTGTTAGTGTGATTTCACTCAGCCTCTCTGGACCTCAGTCTACTCATCTGTGAAATGGCCCTGATGGGTTGCCCGTCTCTCAGGACAATGATGCCTGTGATGTCCCTGGCACAGCCCAGCCCAGAGCCGGCCCTTGGTAAGGGTCTATAGTGTGGCTTTCAGGGTCAATAAATGCCCCCCCCCACCAGGCTTCTGAACAACGGTAAACTAAGTCAGCAGACGGGAGCTCCAGGCCTGCTCCAAGGAACAGCCCACTAGCTCCCTGCCCGTAGTCTGGACTCAGCACAGGCCTCCGGGGGAGAGTTTGAGTCTGTGCCCTGCTGACACCTGTACCCCGTCCCCCCTCGCACTGGTCTGAGTGGAGGAGAAGGGGCAAGACGATTCTCGGGCCTTAGACGGAGACAGGTTAGCTCTCCGCGGCGGAGCAGCCGGGCTGGGGCTTTGTGTGGGGACAGCTCGCCCTGCTGCTGGGGGTGGGCAGCAGGCCTGGAGCATTCTGGGAAAACCCTCCTGAAGAAAGCTGGAGGGTGGCTTCCCTTCTCCCGGTTTCCTGTCCTCTTTCCCCACTGGGCTTCCCTGTCAAGCCAGCGGTCGGCCAAGGGCAAGCCCCACCTCTCAGAGCGAAGGGACCCGTGGTGTGTCGGGGCAGATCTGCCCCCACCTTCACGTGATGCCACCCAGCACCAGCACTGGGCTTTCGTGGATTCCCCCAACGAGCTCTGAAGTCAGGCGGAACATCACGTGAGCTAAATCAACTCAAGCTCACTTGTCCCCCAGGGCTGATCACTCACTCTGTCTTCCGTGTCTCATCTCGAACCGTAGCTCGCCATGCTGTTTTGACGTCACTCCTCAGAGGCTCTGCAACGTGATCACATGACATCCTGAAGATGCTCTGAAATTTAAGAGGCAGTAACAAGTTGCCTCATAGTTGAATATAAACCATTTCTTCATTAAGAAGTTCCTGGGGACAAGTTAAAACCAGAAGATTAAGTTGCCTTGCAAGTTAAAGTTCAAAGAAGTGGAAGTCCAAGGGAATTGAAGTTGGAATTCAATTTGGTATTTTTGCCCTTGTGAGTTAAAAGTCAAAGAAATTACAGATCAAACATCAAGCTCCCCAGTTTCTAATCTGTCTCCGGCTCAGCCAGAAACACTCGTGACGGATGCATGGGTAGACCCAGGGCTCTTCGTGCAGGTGGGCTGTCTTCTGCAGGAGAGGGCAGGGTTCCAACCCCGGCCACGGAGGGCAGGCACCGGGTGTGTTAGCTTCCTAGGGCTGTCGTGACAAAGGGCCACTAGATGGGTGGATTGAAACAACTGAAGTTTATTCCCTCATAGCTCTGGAGACCAGAAGTTCAAAATCAAGATGTCATCAGGGTTGGTTCCTCCTGGAGACTCCGAGAGAGAAACTGTCCCAGGCCTCTCTCCAGCCTCTGGTGGTTGCTGGCCACCGTTGGTGTTCCTCAGCGTGTAGACACGCTGCCAACCTCTGCCTCCGTCTCCCCACAGCTTTCTGTGTGTCTTTTCTGTTTCGTACATAAGGACACTACTATTGGATTCAGCGCCCACCTAAATTCAGTATGCTCTCATCTCAATCCTTAACTAATTACACCTGCAAAGACCCTATTTCTAAATAAGGTCACATTCTGAGCTTCTGGGTGGACCCAAATTTCTGTCCCATTACACTTGGGGAGTGTCCATGATTCCTTGTGCCCAGGCCATATCCTACCCCCATCAATTCAGAATCTCTGGGGTGACGCCCTGTCTGGCATCGCACTTTTCCAAGGCTCCTTGGGTGATTCCAATGTGCAGTCATGGCTGAGAAATAGATTTAGGTCTCAGGAAGTCGAGTGGGTTTCTCATGTGCACCTCCTTTAAAGAGTCCATGAGTTAAAAGGACAAGAATAACAGAGCACCCTGGTCACACCCACTGCCTTAAGGATGCAGGCTAGTGGCAGCCTTGCAGCCACAGAGGACCATGTGAATGAGGGGTAGCGATGGGGAGAACCTTGCTTCCACCTCCAGGGATGCCCATCGGTCTCTGGCACTTGGCAGAAGTCCTTCCTTGACCTCTGAGGAAACCTGCATCAAAGCAGTTTTATGACGCTGTTTGCCTCATCTGCACGTCTGAGATTTGCTGCCTTCCTGCAAAGCTTACACACTTACAGCAGGTGTACACCCCATTTCCATTCTTACTTGAGACAGCTCTTTTCCCCATTCTGCATAAGGAAGCTCTGATTTTACCTTCTCCTTGAGCCCAGGCTCCACTGCGCGTGCTTCCTTTGCAAGGGCCTGGCCTCCCAGTGTTTGGCTGGCGTGGATTTCCTGCTGCTGTCCTAGTCCTGCAAGAGGGCACCCTTGATTTTTCTAGAATTGCAAGTTACTCCCTAAATCAAGCATGTAATTTTTCTTATTTCTTAATTGTTCTTTTTTTCTTTCTTTCTTTTTTTTTTTTTGAGACAGAGTCTCACTCTGTTGCCCAGGCTAGAGTGAGTGCCGTGGCGTCAGCCTAGCTCACAGCAACCTCAAACTCCTGAGCTCAAGGGATCCTCCTGCCTCAGCCTCCCGAGTAGCTGGGACTACAGGCATGCACCACCATGCCCGGCTAATTTTTTCTATATATATTTTTAGCTGTCCATATAATTTCTTTCTATTTTTAGTAGAGATGGGGGTCTCGCTCTTGCTCGGGCTGGTCTCGAACTCCCGAGCTCAAACGATCCGCCCACCTCGGCCTCCCAGAGTGCTAGGATTACAGGCGTGAGCCACCGCGCCCGGCCTGTTCTTTTTTTCTTAATTTCCAAACTGAGCATGTAAGGAGAGTCTCTTTTGCCTAGTCTAAGTGCCTTCCCTCTTTCTATTTCTTTGTGGCATTGGTTTTCCTAACTTATTCCTCCATACTGTGCCTGGTGAGGCTGCCGTAGTGAAAAATAAAATGAAAATGTTCTAGGTCTGTTAGCACCATCCATTGTTCAAAAAGTTCTAGTCCCCTTACAACTCCCTTCCTGAGTGGACTAATTCCACCCAGGGGATGTTCTCCCATAAGGTGAATATTGAAGCCAGGCAAGGACTCCTAAGGTCCTGCTTGGCTCAGGACATCTTGGCTGTTCCTCCTCTGAGGGTCCTTCTTCCTGGGGCTGCTTCTCACAGGGCACAGGACTTGTACCATGCTGACTGTGTCATCTTGAAATTCACCTACAGATGCTGCTGTGTGTGTTCCACGCTCATCCAAGAGGCAGCCTTCCCTGCAGTCTGTTCAGACTTTCTGCAACCACGTGGAACAGCTGTCCAAACATTAGTGGCAGTGCCAGTTGCTCTTACCATAGACTTTGATGCTCCAAGTGGCCCCCCAGGAGAGGAGGTGCTTCCAGCACAGCTCTCGAGAGTACAGAGCTTTCCGATTTCATGCCCACCATCACTGTTTCTGATCTGTTAGTGACGAAGATCGTGTTGTTGACAACAGCATCTCCCGTTTTCCCCGTAACAGCAGTCACACCTGCTCTTTCCTATTTGTACCTGTCTTTCCTAGACCTTAGACCTCAATTCTTCCTTCAGTACTGTGTTTTGGATGTCTGGCTAAAATCCCACCCTTTCTCCTGTCTCATAAAGAAATTTCTTTCTCTAGTTGAATCCTCTCAGTCGGCCTTATTTTATTTTCATTTCTCCAAAGCTGCTGTTCTGACTTGAAGCTTAAAGCTTTTTTGTTTCCTTAAATATCACACTGAGTTCTTCTTGATTTTTGAGCAAATATGATTCCTAGAGACATCACATTATAGGCACAGGCCTTTCTAGCTTTTGTTTTGGCAACAGTTTCACCAGTTGTTTCTCTATGTTAACCCAAAATGGTAGCGTGTATATCTATCTATCTATATATTTTTTTTATAACACAGACCCTTGGTTTTATAAAATTTGTTTATTACTAAAAATCCACCACCTCCTGTGGGTGAGTCAGCTGGGGTCTCTGAAGTCTAAAGCCAAGATCAGAACTTTTGCAATGAACACAGCAAGCTTGAGACCCTGTGGAGGAGACCACAATTCAGCTTAACCCCTGCAGTTTTCTCCTTGGCCACGCATGCAGAGCGGAATCGGGCAGCATGTCTATTACTGCCCATCTCCCCAGGCTTGGTACCTGGTACCCTGGCACATTTAAAAAGCTAGAACTCTCTCTCTGCAGTGAAGGCAGAACTCAGCTGCCTCACAGTTTAAAAGCAGAAAATGTTCTATCCACCAAGGTCAAGGAGGACTTCCTCTAGCCTTACCCTCACTTGCGATGCCGTGTGCATGTCTCAGCGTGTCTGCACAGCATAGCTCAAAGTCAAGCCCTAGCAGCTGGCACGCCAAGGCCACCCACGCAGCTCATGTTTGGCTAATGCACCTGCTTGGTCCCTATGGCACACTCCTTCACTTCGTCCCCGGGTCTGTGCAGCTTCCCTGTGGCTCATACCACCCGCCCAAGTTTGCTCAGGCTGTGACAGACTGGGAGCATTTGCTAAGGTGTGGGTAGCCTGTACTTGGTCAAGGTCAGGGCTTGCTGCCCTTTCAGTTTAAAAATAAAACTACCCAGGCCGGGCGCAGTGGCTCACGCCTGTAATCCTAGCACTCTGGGAGGCTGAGGCGGGCGGATCGCTGGAGCTCAGGAGTTCGAGACCAGCCTGAGCAAGAACGAGACCCCGTCTCTACTAAAAATAGAATGAAATTATCTGGCCAACTAAAAATATATATAGAAAAAATTAGCCGGGCATGGTGGTGCATGCCTGTAGTCCCAGCTACTCGGGAGGCTGAGACAGTAGGATTGCTTAAGCCCAGGAGTTTGAGGTTGCTGTGAGTTAGGCTGACGCCATGGCACTCACTCTAGCCAGGGCAACAGAGCAAGACTCTGTCTCAATAAATAAACAAACAAATAAATAAAACTACCCAAAGCTGCAGTGACTCTCCATCTGCTTGGCTAGGATGCAGAAGTTACTACAAACCGTTAATATCCAAACTCTGCAAGGCCTGTCCTCACTAAAGCCTCAGTTGACCTGTGCCTTTTGCAATCCAAAAACGGACTCCTGTACCAAATCATGGCTCAGGTGTGTTGCAGCACCAGGCTGGAAATTAGACCTATCTGCTTAACCACAGGCAAAGACAAAGGACAGCAACCTGGAAAGCTCGGAGCTGGAGGTGCAGATCAAAGCTCAGCTCTTGCTGGCAGGAGGGGTGGGGCTGAGCTATGAATGCCAATCTCTTTCTCTGACTTCTCTGTCAAATCACTGACCCCAACTCCCTTGGGAAAAGTAAGGGGTAGGACAAGGAACCAGAGTGTGCAGGGAGAGTTCCTCTCATGGAAACCAGGGTAGCAATGAAGAATATTCCAAATGCTGTTACTACTATCAAGAAGGAGTTTTAGCACTATTTTGGGGTCATTGTTGACAAGTCTTGTAATAGCTTGCAAGCAGTAAGCATCACATGACCATCTAAGCCTTGGGGTTTCCAATTGCCCTTATCGAAGTATTAACTCAAATTATATAGAACTCTTTCCCTGAAACACAATTAATTGCTATGGATTGGTAGAGCTCTAATGTCCACTGAAAGTATAATTTTAGAGATAAGATTCAGCTCAGCATGATGCAAATATCTTAATTTCTTTGACTGTTTGTCAGTCATAACATTTGGAGAATTGGCGATTATAATGGGATCACTGTCATTCTACTTTGTGTACCTAGCTCTATGATGAAAATAAAATGAAAATAAAAGGCAAAGGTTGTGTATTTGTTTCCAGTTGAGGCTGAGCCCCTCCATCTGTCTTAAGCTATGGCACCAGAGGAGCAGGTCAAGTGAAATGTACCCCTGAGGGGTGTCCATGAGCCCCTGGGGCTAGAGGGTAGACTGCAGGTTTTTGGAGGATTGGTTTTGCTGTCACTTCCATGACACTGGTAGCTGCCCCGTGTACTTACCTAGAGAAGGCTTAATGAACCCTGTGGTGTTGGATTAGAATCAGAGGTGTCAGCATAAAGTCATGATTTTATAGAGCTAGCTAGCTAGATAATAGATGGATAGAGAAATATAGATGTGTGTATATGCACGGGTTAGTATACATGCATATACTTCCTAGCTCTGTCCACTGAGAGAGCCTAGAATCGGTGATATCCCAGTAACAGTGAGCACCCCTGTCCCTATATCTTGGTCTCTACATACCATTCTCCAATAAAAGGCAGCAGGAGAAGTGGTGCTGGGGCAGGGAAAATACAAGATGAGCCCAGAATGTCTTGTGATGCCAGAAAATAAGAAAGTGCTTAAGAAAAGATGGAGCTTGTCAAAAGAATACGGGAGTTCACCCAAAGGAACCACTAGTGGCCCAGGCTGAAACATTTGAGCAAAAAAACAAATGATGATAGTACTACATTTTAATATACAGAATAAAACAAAAAGTCATCACAAGTTCATGCTGGTATAAATAAATAATTGAATAAATAAATAAATAAATGGGGGAGAAACAGAATTTTGATTACGAAGAAAAAAAGAAGGAAACAGGAAAACCATTAAGGAAACATCTCAGTAATATTAATTGTTGCAGATAAGATCCACTGATGATAAAATTAGTAGTCTCAGAAGCTACTAAACTAAACTTAGCAACTTCTAAACTAAGTAGTTTTAAACTAGAATTAGAAAGTTTGAGGAGAAGTAGGGTTTGCATAGTCGCGATGTATCTCCCTCAAAGTATCCCCACTACCAAGAAGAGAAAAATAGTAACTTCACATTAGAGAAAGCCTCAGACTTACCCAAACGATCAAGGTAAGTGTCACACACGTTGGTGTCGTGAACCCCTGGATAAGGTGTGCTGGAAGGATGCAATGTCGTTTTGCCACATTCCTGCTAAACCTTGCTCCAATCATGAGAAAATATTGGGCGAACCTGAACAGAGGAACATTTTACAGAATAACTGACCAATATTCTCCCGGAGTGCTGAGTCTGTGAAAGATGGGAAAAGACTTTTACACATTGCAGGGGATTAGTGAGAACTAACTAACTGCAACATGGGCTCCTGGGTAAGATCTTGGGGCAGAAAAAGGACATTCGTGAAAAATTTGTGAGATTCTAATAAGGACTGCAGTTTAGTTAATATCATAGCAATATTAATTTCCTATTCTTGACCAAACTATGGTTTTATTAGCATTAGTTGGAAGCACAGCATACTACTTTTACAACTTTGCTTTGTGTCTAAAATTAATTCAAAATAAAACATTTAAAGGAGAACATTTCCTCTCCCCATGACTTCACATAGGGGCAAATCCCGATTTGTGGAGCCTGGAGGTTATATGATTTTAGAGGGCCTTTTTAAGAATACAATATTATGAATATAAAATTAGGTTAAAAATGGATATTTTAAAAGAGTAAAGAAATTGCAATAGATTTTTGATTATACATAGTTTTATAATTGAATTGCTCTTGTACCACCAATACTGACTTATAGAAAACTATGTTTTCAATGAAAACCCTATTTACTGTGGCCGTTTTGCTGAGTGGGCAGCGATTCTGCATGCAGCTTCAGCCGGAGCCGTAGACATCGTAAGGACAGGACGCGTCAGATACGTGAAAACATGATTCCAAAGTTCCCCAGCTGCATCTTTACGCCCAGAGATGCCTACTGTTTGTATTACAGCTGCAGGTTGGTGCCTACTTACACAAACTCTGATAAGTTCTGTTTACACTATTCCCAAGTAAAGAAAAAATAAGGTCCATTGACAGCTGTCCGTGCAGCGTGACGGGGTATATTCCTTATGAGTGAGGATTGCCACTTTAGACATCCCTGGGAATGGAATCCCCAGCTTATAATTTCACTCCTGTAATGACCAGATTTGCCACAGGTAGCTCCCAGCTTCTTACTTTAAACTTGTGTTTATTCTTCTGCCCACGTACCGTGGTGCTGGAAACCAAAGAAACCTCCATACCTCAAGGTGATCGCCCAGTCAATCCATCAGGTGAGTCACGGAGGGGTGACAGGATTATTCCTGGCAGCCATCCCGACGCTGAGATGGCTGGAAATATTATAACTATACACAAAAGTAACCACAACCCAGATTAATATATC
Organism: Eulemur rufifrons; assembly: GCF_041146395.1. NCBI lineage: Eukaryota > Metazoa > Chordata > Mammalia > Primates > Lemuridae > Eulemur > Eulemur rufifrons. Next base: position 4,830,863 of record NC_090983.1, read on the forward strand.
CATCAGAGCCCAACTGAATATATCACCAAGGCAACTTCCTCTCAGATCCCAAATCTGCCCACGGCACTCTAATGCCACCGTCACGAGGAGAATTTGACAGAGGGAGGGGAGTGGGGAGAGAGAGTGGTCGTAATCAGCTGCTGTTAAAACTTTTTGCAAAATTTTCAAAAACACGTATGACCCTGTCAATACGTTACTTGGCCCCTCCCAGGGTCTTGGAAGGGGCCCCTGAAGCCAACAGGCTGGACCTTCGCCCTGTCAGCCTCTGGCTTCTCCCTTCAACTGGAAACTGACATTTCTTGAAGCCAGGGTGCTCTGTCACTTCCAGTCCCTCGTCCCCATGCTGTCCCCTCCCAGCATGTGGCTGGCCAGCCTTTCTGTCCCTGCTTTCCACCCCTTCTGTTCCAGTTCTGCTTTGCGGCGTTGCCTTTGACTCTCCGGCTTCCTTGGCTTTTCTCTTCAAGGCGCTGCAAACAAGAATTATTCGCCCTGGAAACCAGAAAGGAGGAAGACTGAGAGCATCCTCCCACCAGGATTGTTCGTCTCTGTTCTACACCAACAGTTCAGGTGTCATAACCATATTCATAACTGCTGGTTAACTCGTGCCAGGTGCCAGGGGATCACAGCACATTATCCCACCAAATGTCCCCAATAACTCCATGGCACAGGCAAGAATCACGTTCAAATTGTTCAGCCTTGGTAAGGCATAATAAGCAATAATCAATCAGAAATGGACTTGGCCACGGTGCTAGAGCAGGGCCTTTCATGTTACTGCATGTGGACCTTTCATATTACTGCATGTGCACCTATATGTGGCTGGAAGGGAAAATCCACACTTTACAGGAGCTGAAATCACGTGAGACCCTCTCACTGGGAACCGCCTGGCTCCAGGAATGAGCCCAGGGCACCTGGGAGGGGCTTTCTCACCCGTGACCCCCTCAGCTGTTGGACCACTGAAAGCCAGACTAGACTTTGCACAATTGTTTTTATTTTTTTTAAACCATATAGATATGCCAAGAATAGCCTGACCAAATTAGCAAGGAAGTATCTTAGAAACGACGCCACTTACTATGAGAATGCCTTCCCCCAAATCCTCACCAACACTGGTTATCTTCCAACTGCTTGATAAAGATTAAGGGCAGGTAGGTAACAAATGGTATTGCATTGTTGTTTTGATTTGCATTTACTTATGAGTGAGGCTGAACATCTTTAGAGTAAATGTTTAGGAAGGCAATTTGACTACATTTATTAAAATTACACTGCACCTTTACATATGAATTTTACTTACAGAAATGTTTTGTTTATTCTTGCAAAAGAATACAAGGGTTTATAATAATATTTGACAATTACTGAGTGTTTACAACATGCCAGGCGCTGTCCTGAGTGCTTTGCATGATCTCATTTCATCCTCACAACCACCTTTGGGAGGTACTGTGTTTATTCCCATTATACAGATGAGAACACTGAGATAGACAGGGATTGATATCTTGCCCATAAATCACAAAGCTAATTTATTACATTACTGGAGATAATCGCAACATCCGGAGATAACTTAGTCAATTAGGGAAATGGCTAAATAAATTTTAGAACAGTCATTCAATGGAATCCTATATCGCTACCTGGAAGAATAACATATATGCTTATTAGCATGAGAAGGAAAATATCCTATATATATTATTAGGGGAGAAAATCAGTGGCAAAATAGTGTCAGCCCACTAAATATACTAAATACGAATATGTTCATGTGTGGGTATGCTTCTGTGTGTGTAGACATCTGGAAGAATATATAAGAAACCCATGTAGGATAAATAACCTACTTGTGGTTACCTATGGCACAGAAGAATTGGAATGGAGGATGAATAGGTATTACTTAAGAAATTAAAAAACAAAAAGTTTTGGTTGAAACGAATATAATGGTCTCTGTCACATAGGGCTGTTTTAAGAATCAAATGGATTGGCAACGGAAGAGTGTAGCCCACGCCCGACTTCAAGCTGGGCTCAGTGAACACTAATTCTGAATGTAGTGCCATGCTGGGCACAGGGCACACAATGTGTCATTACTGATCCAAGAGTGAGGTTCCAGAGCCAGCATTGAACTCAGTTCTGCTCTTTCAGCAAGTACCGTAGCTGCTTTAGGTTTCTTTTTAATTACAGGAACATAAGAAAAATAGCATGTGGCTTGTATAACGTGTGGGACTGTTGCACGGACAAGCGCGCTATGGAGACAGCAGTCACAGGACTCGGCCTCAGAGAGCTGGGTCACCAGCCCCGCTCCGCCATTTACCTGTGTTCGACGGTGGAGAAAGCAGACGCCCGGGTTCCTGGGAAGATCACCTGATGATGTTCTCAAGGAAAGGCCTCTTGTAAATGGTAAAACACTGCACAGGAGTTCGGAATTTTTGTTTGAGGTGTGTGAAGGCGTCATAGGAAACGAACCGCACAACCCCCAAATCCTGTCACGTTCATGAAAAAGAAAACTAAACCAAAGAAACTCAGAGGGCGCTCACAGAAATGTGTTACATTGAATCCTTTTAATAAACTGTTTTCTCTCAGTAGAGGGTGGAGGGACTTCCACGTTCTGCTTAGGGTGATGAAAGGTAGGAAGAGCAGGGCTCTCTCCCTAGCAACAGGTAAGTCTACAAAAGGTAGCTTTTCTCGAACCCATCAGAGTGCTGAGGTCAACATGCAGACAGCCATCCCGAAATCTAAGGGCAGACCCAGGCGTGAGCACCGGCTTACCCGAATCAGAGCGCAGGAGGAGAACAGCGCCAACACACCAGCAGGCGAGAAGACTCCAGCCAAAACTTCTAACTGACCCTCAGAGGCTGAGTGTGGGCCCTTCTGCGGGGTAGAACACGTGGGCGAGTGTGCGCCCACGCAGGTGCTCTGCAGAACTTACAGCTGCGCGCAGGACGGACTGAGGGAGGGGATCAGGTGTGGGCCTGTAGGAGGGGCAGCTGCTGCTGAGAGAAAGGCCCAAAGACTCCCCGCTTCCCTTCTAGGACCTTCCCTTCTAGGACCTTCTCACACAGAAAACAGAGCAGCGCACCCTGCTGCTCCCTGGGGCACAGGTGGAGACCCATTTTGTCTGGAGGAAAGGGGCAGGAACAACGACCCAGAACATAAGAGATCTTTCCTGGCAGGAGGTGGGGCAAAGGCAGGAACGCAAAGAACCCCCCAGCCCACCCCCAGACTGAGGGGGCACAGGGTCTGCCTAAGGCTGAGGATGAACCAAGGCAACAAAAACACCTTTCCCCTCCCAGGCTGTAACGAACAGGACTAACACAGGATAGCCATCTCCATGGGGGAGGAACGAGCAGGAGGAGGGGGACATCCTTCCAGGCACATTTGCAGGAGAATCCTGACACTGAGGACAGAGCAGGAACATCGGGTCAAACTCTCTGGCCTGCACCCGGGCATCGGGTAACCCCGGAGGAGCTCGAAGCTGATGGTGCACCGTCGGTGACCACAGCAACAAGAAAGCTCACACCCAGTTCAACTGACTAGACGGGCTCAGCATCCCGCACCAAAGGCCTAGAAGAAGGGGCGTGTCTATTCCAAGGCCTAAATAAGATTTGCCTGGGTCTCTATTGGCTACTGACGAGGCTCACTTTGCAACCAAAAGTTACAAGACATATAAAAAGTTAAGAAAAGCTCACTGTTAAGAGACTAAGCAATTGATAGAGTGAGACTTAGAGATGACCCCAGAACTTGGGTGGGACTAATATAGAGGGAATTTAAAATAACTATGATTAGTACATAAAACCTCTAGTTGAAACAGTACACAACATACATGAACAGACGTGGTATTTCAGCACAGAGATAGAAACTACAAAGAGAGAATCCAATAGAAATGTCAGGGGAAAAACCAACCATGGTAACAGAGATGAAGATTGTCTTTGACAGTTTCATCAGACAGCTTGATATAGCTCAGAAAAAAAACCCAGTAAACCTGAAGATAAATTAAGAATTTTTTTTTTTAAATTTATTCACAGATATTACGGGGGTACAAATGTTTTTGGTTACATGTATCTATTTTGTTATGCTTGAGTCAGGGTTATAAGTGTGCCCATCATCCAGATGGTGTTCATTGTACCGGTTAGGTAGGTTTTCAAGTTAAGAAAAATTAACCTAAACTGAAACACAGGAAGAAAAAATCAAATAGAAGAGAACATGCAAGGGCTGTAGGACAGTATCACATGGCCTAACATATGTGTTACTGGAATCCCAGCAAGAAAAGAGAGGAGAGAATGAGCAGAAGAAATACGTAAAGAGAGAACAGCTGAGAACTTTCCAAAAATAATCAACGACCTAAATATCAAAGAATCTCAGAGTTAATACCAAGCAGGATAAATGAGAGAGAAAAAAAAAAGAAAAAACTCGCAAGAAAACACACCTAGACTCGTTATATTCAAACTACTGAAAACTACCGAGTAAAGAGAAAATATTGAAGGTGGCCACGGGGCGAGAGGCACATACAGAACGTAGAATTGTGGCAGAATTCTCTCCAGAAATAAGAAAGCCACAAGATGATGAAGTGACATCTTTATAGTGTTGAAAGAAAAACAAAACAAAACAAAACAAAACCTATCAATCTTGAATTCTGTACCTAGGAAAATATCTTTCAAAAATGAAGAAGATAGAAACACTTTTTTCAGAAAAACAAAAACTGAGGGAACTCGTTAAAAGGAGCCCTCTACCAAAGGAAATGTTGAAGGAAATTCCTCAGGCAGGAGCAGGACTGTGAAGGGACAGAAACTCGGATCTGCGAGGAAATGAAGAGTGCTAAGGTAATGCAAATGGAAGGAAGAAGAACATTTGGTTCTTATCTTTCATCCCTAAAAGATGATCGAGTGTCTAAAGCGAAAATGGCAGCAACGCAGCTGTGTATTTGTGGCGCGTGGAAAGTACAGTGAAGGACACAGGAGCACAGGGACGGGACAGAGGAATTGGGACTTTCTGCCGCAAGGTTCACACTCCACACATCAAGCAGTGCGATACTGAGGGTAAATCGCGATTTGGATTGATTTTTGGTCACTGTATTCCTGCACTGATTTACCCTTTTGTATCCTTCCTCAGCTTTGGGGGAAGAGCCTGCAGCATTCCAGCCTCGCCGATATCCGGGGCGAGCTGTGATCTCATGGCCATCTCCAGCGCCAGCCGGGCACGGTCCTGAGCCACCTGCAAGGGGAACGTCTCCCAGGTCTCTCTGTCCCTTCCAGTGTGGGAGTCTGGGAGGAGAGGGGAGGAGTCTCTCTACTCACCGGTGCTGCTGTGGTCCTCCCTGGGTGCCCTGGTGGTCTGGGGATACCCCGTGTGTCTCCAGAGGCCACTGCTCTCCTGGGACACGCATGGGACGTTTGGAGTTGTTTGGCTGCAGCCTGTCACTGCCCAGATCTCAGGACTCCTGCTTGCTCTCTTACCACTCAGAGTCTGCCCGGGCCATACACCTCACAGCCTCTGGGCAGGCAGCTCTCTCGACAGGACCCAGGTGACGGCCGGCCACCTGGTTCTCAGGAAGCTCAGGCATCCCTGGCAGGAGACATGGTGGGAGAATGGCTGCTCCCTCTTTGCCCTCCCGCCCGCTCTGACCCTCCTGGCCTCCTGGTGGACAGGGCGAGACCGGCAGGTCTGATTGACCAGCAGACGTACAGAGAGAAAATGAGATCATTGTTCCTTTTCTCAGGCACCTGCAATCTCTGTGGGGACCCCGGCGCTCCTCTCACGACCTCTGCGCCTGCAGGTGGAAGACTCGTGACCCTGACGTCACTCCGATTTCTCAGTCTCCCGCTTTTCAGGGGAAGTTCCCTTCTTTGGGAGAGATCACGTGCACAAAGGCTCGTGCCTTATGTCTTTTCTATGCCATTGAAAACACTACTGACGTGACTATGCACTTCAATTAATCTCCACAGATGAGCCCAGATGCCAAGGATGCATAAGAGAAACCCATTAAGTACAAGTAATTATTGCATTTCTTTTGGCTTCCATAACTAGGTCAATTTTCCTGAGCTTACTATGCAACTAATGAATGTAAGTAACGTAATGGTATGTATATGATTCTAAAAATATTATTTTATTATTGTACAAAGGATATGTTTGAGCCTCCCATTTTAAAAAAAAGCACTTATTTTCTTTTCTCCCTAAATACAGGAACAATCTATGCACATTGTCAAAAATGTGGAAAGTGTGGAGAGGAGATAGAAGGAAATATTACAGAATCAAACTTTTTAGCCTAACAGCTAAAATCTTGTGGTTTGGATTCAGCCTGCCTTTCCCACTTCTAATGCCCCCCCCCACACACACAACCTAGCCCGAGGGGGCTGCTTCCTGCGTACCTTCCCCCTGTACCTTTGCTCCTGACAAGCTTTTACCACCAAAGGGCTTTAGACTTACCACCAAAATACAAGCATTTTGGTTTCCATTTCCCCCAAACTCTCTGCATATATATGCTTATGTAACTTGAATGTGCTATTTTGATTAAAGCTGTTGATAGAAGAACTCAGCCAAGCCTCCCTTTCCCAATAGAGGTGGCAGACTTTGATATTTCAAACCCCTCTGGAAAGAAGCAGGGTGGCGGTGCCAGCACCGTGCCATGTGCCGAAAGTGAAACAGCTTTGCAAAAATGCCTTCCCTGGAGAAATCAGAAAAGATGTCCCGTGACTTTGAACGTTGGTTGTTTGTTTGTTTGTTTAATGACCAGCTGGAAGGGAAAAGACCTTTTGCTAGGCTTGAGTTGCTGCTTTAAGAAGAAATTTTTTTTTTAGACAGGGACTTGCTCTGTCACCTGGGCTAGAGTGTGGTGAAGTCACCATAGCTCACAGCAACCTCAAACTCCTGGGCTTGAGTGATCCTCCTGTCTCAGCCTCCCAAGTAGCTGGGACTACAGGCTCATGCCACCACACCTGGCTAATTTTTTCAATTTTTTGTAGAGACGGGGTCTCGCTTTTGCTCAGGCTGGTCTCAAACACTTGGCCTCAAGCAATCCTCCTGCCACAGCCTCCCAGAGTGCTAGGATTACAGGTGTGAGCCACTGCACCGGCTTTAAGAAATTCTGAGCCTCTATTCAAAATCTTCCAAATGGGTCTCCACTTCTTTTAATAAGCTGTTTGCCTTTTGGGCCCTGGATGGTTTATTTCTTTGCACATTCATTCAATCAGTCCTTCATCAATTTGCTAATTTATTAGGGAATCTGAAAGGTTTCTCATAGCCTCTGCCCTCAAGAAGCTGTAGTCTAGAAATGAGGATGACAAATGGCTCCATTGGAGAGCAGGATAACATTGATAATATTGATTAATCAATTAATTAGCCTAGTAATTCAGTAAATATTCATTGAATGATTACCATGTGCTCTCAATGAACAAATGGAGGTGCCGGGGAAATGTCAGTGAACAAGCCAAAGTCCTTGTGTTGAGGAAAAACCCCCATCAGCCACCTGAGACCCCCACCCCTCACGGAAGACCCGCATCAGCATAATACCAACCTATTACCTGGCGCATCGACATAATGCTAACCCATTTCCTGACACATCAACTAACCTATTACCTTAGACACCTGAGACCCCACCCCTTGGACTACCCCAACTTAATAAAAGTGGGAAAAATCGGGTAGACCGGGCTCAGAATTTGGTGTCGAGACCCCTCTAGCCCACCAGCAAATAAACCTTGATTCTCCGACTCACCGTGTCTCCGTGTGCTGCTCGGTTTGTCCTCGGGACCACCCGCTGTAACACTTGCTGCAACACGTGTCCCCATGGGATTAGCACTGTGCTCAGGAGAGACAGAGAAGACACAAATATACACGTAAAACATTGGTATGTCAGCTGGGGCTACGTCTTAAAATAGGGGAGGGACAGGGAGTACCAGACTGGGAGGGTGTGAGGCTGGGCGGTCAGAAAAGCTTCAGTAAGAGGTGACATTTGGTCAGAGTCTGGAGGAGGTGAGGGCGGGCACTCCAGACAAGGGGAGCACCAGCAATGGCTGGGGGTGGGATGTGGCTGGGCGGGGCAGTCTCTTCCCTGTGATTGGAACTCTGTCTATAAGAGCAGCCCTTCAAGTATTTAAAGAGAGCTATTCTGTCCTTTTCTGGTTTCTTACAAGTTCCAACCATCATTTTCCATTCAAAGGAGGCTTCACATGTCTGGGCCAGATTTCTCTTGCACACACTCCTGGTCTCTCTCAAAGTCTCCTTTCAGACATGTTCCCCAGAACAGGCCCCACGGAACAGGCGTGGTCAGACCACACCCAACACTGTTACCTGCCTTGAGATGAATGCTGGACTCCAATCGTTACGGCCTAAGATGATACTGGGATACGCGGCAGCCCTGTCTTTGAACATGTCAACTCCCACATAAGCTGCTGCTAAGTCATGCACCTTGTACTCGGGGAGGTGATTAGAAAACTTGCAGATGGACGTTGCTAATGACACAGATCTGAGAAAGATAAGTTGGTTGAATGACCAGGGGTTTAAAATTATTCCAATAAACTAGGACACTGGGTGAAACCAAAAAATCCAAGCAAGAGAAATGTAAAACCCCATGTTTAGGGTCAAAGCAGGTCTTCTGACTCCTGGGTAAAGCACTGTGCTCTCACAGTTGATTTGTTCTAACTGAGCTTCATGAAACTGCAGTCCCAATTCCATACGCAGTCTGGAGAGAATGCCATAGCACTGGATCTATGGTTAAGTGTTGTCCTTGTCAACAGAAAAGAACCCAAGCTCTATAAAATAATTTGAAGAGGTTTATTCCAAGCCAAATACATGTGACCATGGCTCAGAGAGCCACCTGCAAGACATCTTGAGCAAGTGGACTCCCCATGGTTGGGTTAAGGTTTGGTTCTATAACTTTCAGGGAGATGGGAATTACTTGTAAAGTTGTAAATCAATACATGGCAGGTGTACATTGGTTTGGCCTCAAAAGGCAGGATATCTGGAAGCCGGCATTGCAGGTTATTGGTGGGTTTAAAGATTCTTTGATTTGTAATTGGTTAAAGAAATGAAGCTTTGCCTAAAGGCTTGAATGCTTTAAGTTAGGATAACGAAGTCTGTTAATCAGAGATAAGTCCTGGTACATAGACTCAAGTGATCTGTTAAGTAAATTGATGAGCTATAGGTGTGGTTTAAGCTCTGTCTTGCATAGCCTTAGGCCTGTCAATGAATTACAAAGGACATCTCCAAGAAGGGAGAGGGCATGACCAGGCCTGTCTAGCCTCCCTTCTCAGGGCCAGCAGCTTGGCTTTAGGGTATCCACTTGGCCAAGAGGGGGTCCATTCAATCAGCTGGGAGGCTTAGTATTTTATTTTAGTTCCCTTCTGCCTCCCCACTGTAAAAAGGGAATGATTCACGGAGGAATTTGTGTGTGTAGCGTGTGTGTAGACTGAGGTGGCCTTTTACCAGGGCTTTTCTATTCCTGATTTTCCAACAGAGGAGCTCAACGAAAGGACAATACCATCATCAGACTCCAGCTGTCACCACCTCATGCTGGCTGGGCGTATGTATCAGTTATCTCCTGCATAACAAATTCCCACAGACTTGGTAACTTAAAACAGCTCATGCTTACTACTATCTCACAGTTTCTGTGGATCAGGAATCCTGGAAGGACTTTGCTGCTTTGGGTCTACAAGGCTGCAATCAAGATATCGTCCGGGCTGTGTTTCTATCCGGAGGCGTGGCTGGTGAGGAATCCACTTCCAAGTCATTTGTGTTGTTGGAAGAATTCATTTCCTTGTGGTTGTAGGACTGAGGTTCTGGCTTTATAGAGAGCTGGCTGTCAGCTGGAGGCTGTACTCAGCTCCTAGAGGGCACTCTCATGTCTAGAGGTTCCAAAGTTCCCAGCAATGTGGACTTTACCAAAGCGGCCACTTACTTTACCAGCACTTCACGAGAGTCTCCAGCTCCAGGCTGCTGAGATGGAGCCCTTATATAACACTGTGTCATCGAGGGGTGACATCCCATCACCTTGGCCATATTCTGTTGGTTGGAAGCAAGTCACAGGTCCTGCCCACGCTCGAGCAGAGGGGACCAAACCAGTTGCCATTTTCCACTCCAGTGCCAATACCAGGAGGCTGAGATCATGACCACTGTCTTGGAGTCTGTCCCCTATGGGGCATGTGCCCCCAAGACCAGATGTCAGGTGATGTTCAGAAACTCACGTCTCTGACAACAGCCCATCCAAGTACATGGAGAATTTCTCCTGTAAGTTTAGTGAGAACAGGGCCTTCTGATTGTATATTCCTCTGGCTTCAGATCCCAGCTGAGCACCAGACGATGTGGTGGGTACTCAGTGCAGTGTCTGTGGAGGCGAATGAAACAGAATGAAGTGCTGCATTGCAGAGCAGTGAGGATGAACTGCTCTGGCCAGCGCTGGAGGTGACCATGACAATGAGGTGTGTGCCCAAAGAAAAAAGAAGGTACAAAATGAAGACATCTGAAACACAGAAGGGGTGTGGACTAGTAGAAAATTTAGCATGCTTTCTGAAAAACTCAAGATCTTATTATTAAAGAGTTATTTGTGAGGCAGACACTAGGAAGCAGCGAGTGTTCTTCAAGCAGGGCCGTCTGTGCACACCCGATAGGGAGACTGGGGGACAGACGAGGAGAACATGGGATCCCACGCACATCCCCAGGAGGTCCCTACAATCTTCATGATGTCGTTATGCACAGAGCTCACACCTTGGCTGGCTGTAGTTCACACGATCACGCAGAGCTGCTGGGAAGTGGTACCCGCAGAATGTCAATTAATTGCACAACGTCCACACGAAGGAGGGTTTCCCACAGTGCTTCACCCTGTCCTGGTCAGCATGTAAAAATTTGAAGCCCCCTTACTCATTAGTAGGAGTCTGTCCCTGGTTGGGGACTTTTGTCCTCCTCACGGTTGCTCAGCTTAGCTCTGCTGTGGAACCGGCTTTGTGCAGCTCCCTCTGGGCTGTGGTTGACACGGGGCAGCCTGACTCCCCAGCCCTGCCGTTGCCACGTCACTTGCCAGCCCGTCCATGCTGCCCAGCCTGTCACCAGCAGTGTCGGCTCCTCTCGTGGCCTTGGCTACCTGCTCAGCAGTGAGCTTGCTGTTGGAACTAGCTAAGAAGTTCTCAGAGACTCTTCCTGGGGGACACTGAGCTGCCCCCTGCATTTCATAGCACACTTTGCTTCTGTGACAGGTTTGTGATTTAGAAAGTAAGATGTAGGATGACTTAGGACGTATAATGCGGGGTGACTTGGGTATGCGATGGAATCATACACCTACCTGGAAAGGCCAGGCCTCATGAGGCACTTTCCCTTCCTCTTCTCTTCCTGGAACCAGCCTTCTCCCCCGTCCCTGCTCCCCTCTCCAAATGAGATTCCTCTCCTTCTCCATAGCACTTCTGCAAGCGCCCAGTTCTGCCTGACTCAGCCAACAGTTTCCATGCAAGCTTAGAGCAGCTCCCATTGGGGTGGAAAATGAGAATAATTCTTATTTAAACTATGGTAAACTATTTAGATCTGAATTATACTACTGAACTTAAACCCTTTCTTTTTGAAATTACAAAATCCTTTCCCCTGTAACCACTTAACCTGCAAAAAGGTCGTGAATGTACGAGGAAGCATTTCAAGGTCACTTTGGAGACTATACCCTGGGCTGTGATTCAATTTTCAGTTGGGAGTAGGACACGCGTGTGAATAATGCCCCTTCCAACTTCGGGGGAGTTCTTTTCGGGAGTCCCAGGAATGTCTCAGTGTGTCCTGGGCAAGACGCGCTTTTCTCGGCTGTGTTCTCCGAGGGGAGAAAGCCTGTCTCCTTGGGTCAAGTCACGTCCTGTGAAGTCGGAATGGCGCGAATGTTGTTCTTGGCACGAACTCGCTTTTGTGCGCCTAACCACTGTGGTCTTTCCCTTGGGCGCCTGCCAACAGGATGGTGTGGGCATGCGGGCGCCAAGTGACCCAGAAACAGAGGCAGCGGCTGAGCGCAGACTGGAAAACTACCCCGCAGCCCGACATCCTCCCAAACAACTCCACCGCACGCGCAGGTCACGTGAAAACCGGCACAGGAAGAAAACCTGCTCACGTTCACATCACCGACCGGGGTGAGTTCATGCTCACAGCCGAATTTTCTATATTTAGGCTTTTCCTGCATCAGGGGAAACACCTGCAGGTCACTTATGCCTCAAGGTGCTGATCTTTTATTTTTCTAGAAATCAACACGTGTAGGGGTTGATGTGCTATGAGGATACAAAAATAGCCTGACGCTTGCAACCACCGAAATATGTTAAAGCAGAGCAGAGGAGTCACGCCTGAGAGTTGGCACTCGAGCCGGAGTGTCTTCAGGGGAGGAGGGCGGGAGGGCACAGTGGGGACGTGAATCACAGGGCTGGTGCTCGGAGCACTTGGAGCAAGTTGGGAGCACCAAGCAGATCGGCTCGGGAGGGACAGAGGTGGAAACTGTGAATAGGAGGAGGGCATCAGAGGCCGGGTCGATGTCGCGCTGGGCACAGTGGGGGAGGGACAGACCGGCTGGTCGGAGAGAGACCGGTGGACTGTATAAGGCCTCAGAGCTGCCGCTGGGCTCCTGCTGCTCAGCGTGGGGGTCTCTAACTTTCCCCTGCTCAGAGCAAGCCCCTTCTTTCTCCAGGCATCCCACCTGGGCCGGCTGTGAGCTGCCCATCTCCTCTTGCTGGTTGTCAAAACCAGAGGGTCTTCACCTAGATGCAGGTGACCTAACCTGAGGTCTACATCCTCTAAGGTGCTCTTCGTGGAATTTTGGGCTTCTTATGCAAGTGGGGCTTCAGGACACCCCCAGTCCCTGAATCTGACCCCAAAGGAGCGTCCCAAGTTATCCCCATAGTTTCCCCGAATGATCAGAATGGAAAACACACACTCAAAACAGGCAGGATTTCTGGCTGTGGCCCCTAGTGATGTGTCCAATCCCACGTGCTTGGAACTGTAACGTCTTTGTCACAGCGAAAGTGTGTGGAAGACAAGGGTATCCCAGTAACACAGAGACCACGCCTGAGCCTTTGGCCGGGGACATGCACCCAGGCCCTGCACCGCGCCGAGGAGGCTGTGTGTGTCCCCCAGGTGAGGGGCCTCGTCCTGCCCTTCGCAGACATGGGCTCCATCCTGCAGATAAAGCGTCGTCTCTACCGCTCGGCTTGCTTGAGAATACTTCCTGACTTACATTCATAATGAGCACGGTGTGAACACACTTTATTTGGGTACATGCTTTTTTTATTTTTAGCAGTACCTTGAGTTGCTGTTTTATATGCTTTCTTCCTACACGAAACTATATGATCTTTTGAAGCCAGAGATAATATTAATATATCTTCATCTTTTATTTCCCCAAAACAGCCAGAAACTTGTACACAGTAGGTGCTAATTAAATATTTGTTAGATTGAACTGGAAAGCCAAAGTGAAATGCTCTTATTTCTCACAATGGACTGTTCCTTTTGCTTTTAAAATCTCATTCAAGAGCTGTGCCCCGATCACCGACATGAATCCTGAGTCTATGTTAGCTCTGCTGTTCTTATGTGGCAAAGGCATTTTTTTTTTAATAGCTGCACCTCCCATTCCGAAGCTTGCCTTCTTACTGTGAAGACAGCTCCAGTGTGTACATTTATTCCTTGCAGAAGAGGTAGGTGTGGGTGTTGGGTGGAGCAGGGGGAGGGAGGATGTGTGAAAACACCATGGGAACAGGATGCATTGAAATAATTGAAGGGCAGGGGTGGCGGCTGTGTTTTCCCACTTAATTAAGTGAGTAACGCAGTTATTAGCTAAATGGAACTTCATGGAGAGGATGCCCCCACCTGGGCTGGCTGCGCGGAAAGTAACAGGAGCTCGAGGGTTGGGCTGCTGAGGGCGCCGTGGCTGCACCTGACCGCTGTCACTCTCCCTGTGCCGCACCATGACGGGGAAGAGGAAAGTCACCACCTGGCCACTCGGGGCGGTGGGAGGGCGGTGGACTGGCAGTCAGGAGACGCAGGAGGGAGCCGGGATCAGTCTCTCACTTGCTGAATGACCTTGGCAGGTCACTCCATGTTTCTGCAATTCAATGTCCTCATCTGTGAAAGTGTTGGACAGATGGCCCCTGAGGTCCCCTTCATCGCAGACACTTTGAGTCTGGGATTTCCTCTGGGTTCTAACGCTCTATGGCTGAGAGGGCGGGGATAGCGCGGGAACAAGGTGCAGATTCGGACGCTGCGCCCAGACGTGGCACAGTCAGGCTGGCGTTGGCAAAACGGTTTTGGCACGGCAGAGAGGCACAAATGAACGGACAACCAGTGCCTCAGCACTCCACAATTCTCAAGCCATCAGGGTGGCTAATTATGTAATTTTTCTAATTTTTAACGACATAGCTATTGAAGACATTTATGAAAATCTCCTTATTTACCAGCAACAGGCCAAAGACTTTGACATTGAGGTTTCTTTAGTCTTTAGCACCTTCACATACCTAGAAAAGAAAGATGTGGAAAAGAAAAGTAAACTGTGCATGGCCTGATAAAGGTGACTTGCTATCAAAATAGAGCCAGGCGATAAGACGTGTTGATAAGACGTGTTGATAAGACGTGTTGGATCTAGGCGGACGATAGATATCGTTCACACTCAAAACACGCAGTGCCTGTCGGGAAACGCTATTTTGCATAAATAGCTCCAGAGAGGCAATCTCGTTCCACCACCCTCTGTTCCCACCTGGTAAATTTTCCCCACCAGGGGCCAGCCGAGCAGGCCTCCAGCTCAGCATTTCCCTGACATGCTGGGCAGCAAACAGACTCACCTGAGAAACTTGTTTTTTCCAGGAGACTTAAAAATTTATGCTATTTGGAAAAACACATGTCCCAAAATGCTATATTAATTTTACAGCATTTTGGGAGTTAGCAAGCAGTTGAAAAACAGAAAAATGAAAAATAGTAACAGCTGAAGGATTGTGGGGGGAGGCTGGGAGGGGAGAGGGATGAAAACTTGCCTGTTGGGCACAGTGAGCACCGTCCTCGTCGTGGGCTCCAAAAGCCCCGACTTCAGCACCGTAGAGTGTGTCCGTGTTTTGCACCCCTTTAACATTTTGAAATTTAAAAACAAGTTGAAGCCTTCTCATAGGTAGGTAAGCACGAGCACAGTGCTTCACACGGAGTGAGAGCTCAGGATAAGGTTCTATCAGGGAGTTGAGTTCTGCAGTCACGTGGAAGAGCAGGAAGACTTGAGACGCAAAGAGCCGTGATGTGAATGTGTGACATCAACTCGCTCAATGCCCCGGTCCCAGAAGAGGCCATTTGTCATATGCTATATGTGTTTCTTGAAAAGCAACTTAAAAAATTAACTGTTACTTTAAAAGCTGATAAATCAATTATAAAAGCAGCAGAAATTTATTTCTGACAGTTCGAAAGGCTGAGAAGTCCAAAATCAAGGTGCTGAGAGCTGGGTTTTACTCCGAGGCCTCTTCTCTCGCTTGTAGGCAGCTGCCGTCCTGCTGTGTGCTCACGTGACCCCCTCGTGAGCCCGGAGAGAGGCAGCTGGCTCTTCCCCGTCTCTGCTATAAGGACACTTACCCCATCATGGGGCCCCACCCTCACCTAATCCTACTCCCCTCCCAAAGGCCCCATCTCCAAATACCATTGCACTGGGGGTCGGGGGGCTTCAGTGTATGGGTTTTGGATGGACACAAACATTCAGTTCATACCATACATTTTGTATATATATATTTACTCAAAAGCTGTGTTTTTTCAACTGTTGCCTTAAATCCAGCAGGCAGGAAAGTCAGGAACACCCAGCCAGAGCGAGGGGGCTGCAAAGAGGGGCGAGGGGAGCAGAAGTGACAAAGACCTTTTGTCCTGGCTTGCCAGTGGGTGTTGGCTGGCACCGACTGCAGGGCCAGCTCTGGGGGCCCCTGTCTTATCCCGCAGACCTGCCTAGCACGGTTCCCAGACAGTCAGTGGGAACACCGGCAGGGCCACCCAGGAGACCCCTGACAGCCACATTTCATCAAAGGGAGCCACAAAGGGTGGAAGAGGCTGCTTGCCACCATGGATCTCCCACCCTGTTCCAATGTACTCTGCCCTCAACCCCCTGCCGCTTTCCCAGCCCACGCCCCGTCACACAGCGCTTTCTCTTTGGGGGAAGCGATGCTGCCCTCATCAACCATTCAGCTCTCCATCCTCCTCCTAGCTTCACAGTGACCTTCCCAGAAACTCGGGCTTCCAGGGACCTCCTCCCCGAGCATGCAGCACGTGTTCCCTGTACCATCTGAGCCATCTCACCCACTCCTTGTGTTGTCAACACTAAGATTCTGAGGTCCTTAAGGTCAGGGGAAAATGCAATTAGATCCTTCCTTGACCTTGCCCAGCTGCTGAGAGCCAGGCTAGGAGGAGCCCGGGAATGTTTGCTGATTGGATCGGCCCTCCCTCCCCCAGCATCAGCCCTCGACAAACAATTAAGCAAATACGATAGCAAATTCCTCTCCTAGATCTAGGGAGCCTTTCCTTGTTATGAAACATGTAACAAATGGGAAATTCATGATAGTGTGCTGCAGCAAAACTGTCCCCAACTGTCAAGAATTAGAAAGAAGAGAAAGGGACCACATTTATTAGGTGATTACCAAGTGACAGGTCCTTTTAATATATTATTTAGTTTAATTTTTACAATAAGTCTGTGAATTAAGTATTTGTTTCCCTGTATTACAGATGAGGCAGCTGAGCTTTATGGAGATTACGTAACTTGCCCAAAGTCATATAATGGACAAATGGAAGAATCGGACTAAAATTTAGGTTTGTTTGAGTTCTAAGTCTATGCTTTTTTTTTTTTTGTAGAGACAGGGTCTCACTGTGTTGCCCAGGCTGGTCTTGAAGTGAGCCTCCTGCCTTGGCCTCCCAAAATGCGGTGATTACAGACGTGAGCCACCATATCCAGCCCTTTTTCATGTATTAAAGGGCCTTCCAACACATTATACATTTGCAAATATAATATATTTAATCTCAGTAAATTTCAGATTAAAACATCCCCCTTAATACCAGGAATTAGAGACATTAATGGTTTCTCAGAGCTTCTCTTCTTCACGTTGTGCAACGGGTCTTCACGCAGCTTGACATCTGTGATCAACACTCACGTAATTTCTCGGTGAGGACTCGCCCGCCCAATCTTTAAATGCCCCTCAGCTCCGTAACTCAAAGTCTTACTGAACTGAAGGAGGGACTTTAAAAAGAAAGAAAGAGCACATGAAAAGAAGCTCGATGTTAGCAGTCATCAGGGAAATGCAAATTAGGACCACAATGAGATAGCCCTTCACATTCACTAGGATGGCTGTAATAGTAAAATAATAATAAAATATTAAGTATTGGGCAATATGTGGCAGAAATGGAACCCTCGTTCATTGCTAGTGGGAACGTAAAGTGGTGCACCTGCTTTGGAAAATGGTCTGGCGGTTCCTGAAAATGTTAAATAGAGTTATCACATGACGTAGCAATTTTATTCCTAGGTATCTAAGAGAAAGAAAAACATATGTACTCACAGCAACTTGCACATAGCAACACGTACATAATACACAAGTACATAAGAAGTGAAACCAGCCCAATGTCCATCAACGGATGAGCGGAAAAACAAAATGTGACATATACAAACAACAAAATATTATTTGATAAAAATAAATAAAGTGCAGACGCATGCGACAACATGGATGAACCTTAAACACATTATGTTAAGTGAAAAAAGCCAGTCACCACAAAAGGCCTCATATTATAGAATCCCATTTCTATGAAATGTCTAAAATAGGTAAATCTATAGGATGGGATAGATGTGTGGTTTCCAGGGGCTGGAGCGGAGTGACTCTCACTCTCTGCTGGGTGCGGATTTTCTCTGTGGGATGATGGAATATTTTTGAATTCGATAGTGCTGATGGCTGCACAACACTGTGACTGTACTAAGACAACACGGAATTGTGCACTGAAATGGGTGAATTTTATGTTGTGTGAACTGTATCTCAATAAAGCAGTCATTAAGCAAAAAAAGAAAAGAAGAGAGAACGGAAGGGAAGAAAGGCAGGCAGGCATTTCTAGCTCCCGTCCCTCGGGGCGCAGGGGTCGTCATTCAGGAGACGGGTCCTCCAGCCATTTCTCAAGTTCCCAGGCACCTTCTCAGCACGGCACTTCCGTCCCCCACGTCCCCGCTGGAAGGCTCTTCCAACTTCTGTCCCCTTGGCAGACCTGCCCTTCCGCCAGCAGGCCCAGCCCCCCACGCCCACTCTTCTCTGTGGTTTGCACCGAGCGGCCTGGCGGATTGCCGCACTCTGGTATCTGTGTGCCCGGAGACAGCTCTTCTGGGATGCCTGTCGCATGGCATCACGGTTCCTGGCCACCTGTCCCTCTTCCTGACGACCCTGTGTGGCTCAGGGAGGGCCAGGGCACGACTGCACTCATCTTCGCGTTCCCGCGGCTGGCACAGAGCCCGGCAGGCGGCAGGGAGAGGTAAGCGCCTGCGGAGGGGAACTGCACGCGGCCAGGGAACACCTTCCGTAAACGCACATCCCTGGGGAAGGGCCAGGGCAGGGTTCACTGAACTTGTGTTTAGCCAATTTCCTCCTTCCTGGTAGGTGTCCGGCAAGTGATCAGGTGTGCATATTCCCATTGCGGTAAAAGTAATCCCCAAGTTTGAAATTCAGGAAACTGGAGATTCTACTAACCAAGGCTGACTGGCAGGTTCTGCTAAAAAAAAAAAAAAAAAAAAAGTAGAGTGCCAGAAAAGTCAAAGGCAATTACCTTAAAACGAAGACGTGTCAGCTGAGCAAAGACGCTGTCCGTGTGGTGCTGTTGGCAGGTCAGCTGTACGTTATCTCACTTGACGGGGTTCCTTGGTCGGAAGCTCCAGCCTAGTTCCTGAAAGTCAGCACTCTTGCAGGAAAATATTGCTCCTTTACTTACTTTTTTAAAAAGAAGATAAAATATTATAATGTAAGTGGCCATAGGAATTCTTCTGCCTTCTCCCTCATGGTCATTCCTAACTCGTACAATAGTTGTTTCTGTCACCTAGTGACAATGCCATCACAGCCTTCCAGTGAGACTACCCTGCAGGTCGATGGGCTGTGCCTTAAGTCACAGATGCATACGGGAGGCTGAGGACAATGGTGACAACTGTAGTTACTGACCCAAATGTGACTCAGAGATATCAAGGCAATTACCTTAAAAACAGCAACTTAGCTTGTGCTACCGATATATTTGCCTTGTGTACAGTAAGTGAAATTGATTTAATGGAATAATTCGTTAGCCAATTCTGAGAAAGCTTGGTCAGAGTAGTAAATAATTTCATGGAATATAAATATTTGCTGTCTAAATGAAGAATTATTTGGTTCACAGTTTAGGAACATTCTATAAAGCTGCGGTCCCCAAACCTTGGGCCGTGGCCCATTACTGGCCCATGGCCTGTTAGGACACAGGCCGCTCATCATCGCCTGAGCTCTGCACCATCCCCCCTGACAATGACACCACTCCCATCCCCAGTTCATGGAAAAATTGTCTTCTACGAAACCAGCCCCTGGTGCCAGAAAGGATGGGGACTACTGCTGTAAAGGTTCTCGAGAGTATTGGTGGGAAATTCTGATGGCAAATTGGTCAGTGCTGGCCTGCCTCAGTTACAGTTTGTATTACTTAGGAATATGGGTTGCATAGCACAGAAAGTCATGTGGACTGCTTAAGCAAGAGGAGAAATTTGCTAAAGACGTAGGGGTTTCTAGGAGCCCAAGGCCGGGGAGGCTGCTGAGCTTCAGAGAGGAATGGAGCCAGGCCTTGGGGCTTGATGGGACCCTGAGGATGACGACCACCAGGGACTCTGGTTTCTCTTCTTGGTCTCTGCATCAGCCTTTCCTCTGCTGCCAAAAGGCCACCCCAGGATCCTGGTGAACACGACCCCATATGTCGCCCCCAACGTGGCTCCATTCAGGACGAGAGTCAGGCTGACATGGAAACAGTCTCACCTCCAAATTGCATGCACATGTAGACTTAATCCTGGTAAATTTCAGATTAAACATACCCTCCTTAATGCCAGAGATTAAGTACACAAGTGGAGCCTCCCTCCCCACACAAAGAGCTCTCAGTCTGGCTTGGGTCAGGTGCGCAGCACCACGACACACGAAGCCGGGCCTCCCAGTGGGCCGTGCAGATGGGCAACGCAGGGTTCGCCCCAGCAGTGAGCAGATAAGACAGTAAGGTCCTCTCTGCAGGGACAGAGCGCCCGGCTCCTCCTCAGCACCTTGGGCACCGCTTCTCCACAACCACACAGGAATTTCCCCAAACTCTTTTCCAGGCAGCTCAGTAACAGTAAAAAATCATTTACTAGTCTGACCAAATTTCCCTAAAGTCTTTTGGCATTCTATATCCTTAAAAAAGGTGCCTTGTTCCCTAGTAATTTACAAATTCCTGTGTTGTAATATGGATTATTTTATAGGCAACACGTGGAAAAGCTGAGCTTCCACGGAGACCCTCTGGAGGTGCAGGGCTAGCTAGTGATGGGACACAGTGGCTGGGGTGTCAAGATCTCAGATCTCAGACCATATCCAAGGTTGGCCTGCATCCCCCACGGCAGACTGATGTGGAGCCAGGAGTAAGCCTGGATGTCTAGTCAACAAGACAGGAGGAGAGGAAGGAGGCATTTCACTGCTTCCATAAGCATCTAGAGCTGGTTCGCTAGAGCCCAGGCTTAGGCGGTTACGGGATATAGATCACACCCAGGAAAGATCACAGCCCCTGCTTGCCTGGGGGCTGAGGTTGAGGGAGGTGGGGCTTCGGTACCCAGAGCTCAGGATCGGGGGACCTGGGCCAGGGACTCCGGGGGTCTGGCCATCGGCCTGTCCAGAGATGGCAGTTATGGGGGGAGTGTGCAGAGGGGTCAGGGAAGGCAGATTTTTGTAGGATTCTAGGCCCTCAGCCTGGGTGGGATTCAGAGATGGGCTCAGGACCCAGCAGGAAACCAAGATCAGCTGCTGTTTAGTCACAAGGCCGGAGGGGACAGGGAAGAGGTGTCTTCCCCACACACTGGTAGGGTTGAGGCTCCGAATAACTTCTTCTCTGCCAGGACTGGAAGGACTGAGACTGCCGCTGCAAGGTGACTGGGGAAGGGGGGGCTGGCCACTCAGAGTGGCAGATCGCGCCCAGGTCCAGGGGCCTGAGCTCTCATGAGAGCTCTCTCCTTGCCAGACGCCGCTCTCGAGGAACTTCCCGCCTCTCTGAGCAGGCCTCCTCCTCTGTAAAGCGGGAAGAAGAAAAATGCCTCCTGTGAGACTTCAGCAAGATCCCAGACTTCAAGCCCCTGGCGTAGACCCTCTGGCATGTGGCAAGCTAGTCACTGTCACTTCCCTGCCCCTGGGCTTCTGTGTGTGCTAAAGACACCATCCAGCTCCTTCCTTATAAAAGGGGATCACAATACCTTCCCCTTTTACTTCGCAAGGACCTTAGCAGGTGCAAATGGCCTGACACCCATTAGGGTTTCCTGGCTGTGACTGTCAGCGATTGCCCAATATCCTTCTTCCAGACCTTTCCAGTCTCCCTTGATGTTAGGTGGTGGTTGGGTTCCAGCTCGTGGGCTGTGGGCAGAAGTTACGTGAGCCACCTCCAAGCCTGACTTTAAGAATATCCTCTAGTTCCCTCCCTTCCTCTGCCATCATGACCTTGGGAGCCACAGAGAAAGGGGGCTGCCTAACCTGCATGTGAGGAATCAGCCTTTACTGGAGTTTGTTATTGCAGGGTAGCTGAGTCTGTCCTGACTAATTCAGGTACTTTGAAACTCCCCAAGTGTTATCTAAACAAACAAACAAAAAGTCCCACATTCAGATGACACTAAAGCAGCTTCTTGCTTACAGAGATCCACTTGGGGAAGCGTGGAACACACAGAACGTGCTCAGTGTACCAACTAGCAGTGGATCTGTTTTCTACAGTTAATGCTCTAGGCTGGAGGATTGTTTCATACTAGCCTTCATGTTGTCAAATGAACACACACTTAGGGTAGAAACATTTTAGACTGTGGAAGGGTAAAACCTGAAAATTAGACATGACCCTCCCCTCGTAAACACAGCCCTATTCCTGAGATAGTTCTCCTTGTAGATCTTCTCTTCAGTTATAAGCACTTTTAGGAAAAAAACCACAAAACACTATTGAGATTACCCTAAATATATTCTTCAATCATTTGCCATTTGACTCTGAAAATAGATTTTGAATATCTTTCCATGAAGATCTATTTTTAAAATGACTACATAGTGTTCTGTCATGTGAATATACCTTCTCATCTTAGGGGGCCCTGGAAGAAACGTTAGGTCCTTCAGATTCTATAGACCAAAATACTGCTGGGGCAAACAGTCCTTTTTATATGTACTAATATTGACCAACTCTCAAAGCATGACTTTCGACTCCGTGTTAGGCCAGTGAGGTTTCTGTCCTTGTGAGAGAGGGATTCCCACGGGGGTTGGGAAGGAAAGCCGTGACAAGGGGCTCCCACGTAAGCTTTCATCGAAGGGAAACGTCCCCCTGGATTGATAGGAAGGGAGGATGGACACAGGGAAGGGAGGAAGGGGGAGGGGAAGGGAGAGGGGGAGCAGGAGGGGGAGGGGAAGGAGGGGGAAGGGACGACAACCAAAGGCAGCAACTGAAAACCACCACTCCTGGTTGGTATTAGTGGGTCCACTCGGAGAGTGCTGACCCAGAATCATGTTTCCAGTGGTTCTGGAATTTTCTTCCTTCTGGAGGCTGGAATAAAGCCTTTGACCAGGATGTTCCTTCCTGGAGTGCTGAATGCCTCATGATTAGCAAGTCAAGCGCTGGTTTCCACACGCAAATACACATGCGCATTCGGAGACCGTGGGGGACACTCCAGCCTCAGAGAACTGCGAGTCACAGGCTGCTCAGCGACTCCCCACTTGGGTCCTCACGTCCACACGAGCCTGGCCCGGAGCCCCTCCGTCCCGTGCTGTCGTGTCTTGCAGAAAAGGTGGCACAGGAAGGGTGAGTGTGACTTCAGGCCCTCAAACGTGACAGCAGAGAACGGCCTTTCAGCAGCCCACAGCCCTCGGAATGAGAAGGTCCGCGGGCCACTTCCAACACGTTCAGACGTGGCGGTCAACATTTAGTTGTTAAAAGTCGTAAAGTGATTTTGGGGTAGGTAAGGGGTGAGAACTGGAAAATATTTCTTCTTTTGGTCAACGTTTATCTGTATTCTGTCCTGCTCAAAATTTTTATAATGAGCATATACAGGATATTTCTCTTTTTGATACGAAACCCCTGTGAATAAAGCCTTAAACACGATGTAGGTATTACAAGGATTATTTCCAACCAGAGAAGGAATCTACAACTTCAGAACTGTGAGGCAGGCTGGAGGCAGCGGGATTGAGCTTCCGAAGTCGTCGAACTGATTTCCCATTCTGACCCTGCTGCAGGTGGACAGCGGAGTAAAGTTTCCTCTGTCCTTTCTAGTGACAACACGTTCTATTTAAATTGTGCCTTCGAGATTCAGAGCGCCTAACATGCTTTGTACCAACCCTACAGGTCTGGGAGGCACAGATTATTTTTCGCATTTTACAGTTGAGGAAACTGAGGCCCAGAGAGATTACATGACTTGCCTGCCCAGAGCTATGAGTGCCAGAGCCAGGATGTGAGACAAAAATGCTATTTATTCTCTTCCATATGGGGGGTTTACAAACTCTTCCACCTGCTTCGATAAGACAGGCCTGTTTTATATATGTTATATATATTAGAATCTGTACCTCTAGACTTTACCTAAAACCTTTGAGTCTCATGCCCTCGGTCCCCCTGCCGGTTCCCGTAGGGCCTTTTGTAGTCCGAGCCCCGGGCAGCCCTTCCCAAGGCTGCAGCTCACAACTTTAGGGCTTGCAACTCCCAAGGTCCTTTGCACTGAGGAGCGTTTCAAACTTTGGTTGCCTTTGAGATCCAAAAGAAATGAACCTCGGACATGATAACATTCCGGGTCTGAGACAGGGTGGGTGCTTCCTGCAGGAACAGAGCTCCAGAGCTTTGATTTTCTGGAAACTCAGGAAATCCCACTGCAGTCGTGTGATGCTATATTATAGGCGTCCACTCTTCCAGTGGACACAGGAGGAATCTGTAACTGCTCGCAATGAGAACATGTCCCTCGATATCCTCGTGGAGGTTTGTACATTCTTTCAGTATATATTTTGTTTTAGTGTATACTCACTGCCTTTGCACATACAGTCTTGGTACTCACAGCAAGATTCCAGTCTGCCTTTTCATCAGTTAATTGGCTATAAACCTGCTTTAAGAACAGTTGATAGGTCGAATATTTTACTCTGCTGCGTATGTTTGGTAATTTAAGGTCTTGGTTTTCTCAAAGATGTGTTGCCTCTACATCAGTGTGTTAGGGTGACTGGCTGTCCCGGTCTGCTGGAACTGAGGGGTTCTTGGAACATGGGACTTTTTAACGCTGGAAAGTCCCAGGCAAATGGGTGGTCGGTCACCCCGTGGCAGAACCAACGGCGAAGTTGAGAGGTCTCCTCTCTTCTAAGACCCTGTTTTCAGAGCACAGAGTTCTTCTGAGAATTAGTTGACATTAAATTGATTGTGGTTACTATTTACCCCGGAAGCATTTATGTGTGTGTGAAATGTTCCAAGTTAAACAGCTAACCAACAAAAAAATGGGTTTCAAGTTTGCTTAAATATGAAGTTCGGATGGCAATTTAAAACAAGCACTCACTTCTAAACAGTTATAGATTTTACTGGTTTGAATAATGTATCCCCAAGTTCACATCCGTGGGAACCTGCAAATGTGACCTTACTTGGAAATGGGGTCTTTGAGATGCAACCAAACTGAGATGAGGTCATACCGTGCCAGGGTGGGCCCTAGAGCCAATGTGACCACTGCCCATTTAAGAAGAGGGAAACTTGAACACAGAGACAGGCACACGGAGAGAAAGCCCCGTGAAGACTGAGGCAGGGATTGGAGTGCTGCCTCTGCAAGCCCAGGACGGCCAGGGACCGCTGGCAACCACCGGAAACCACACGAGGAGAGAAAGGACCCTTCCTGAGAGCCTTTACGGAGAGGATGGTCCTGCTGGCACCTTGGTTTCAGACTTCTGTCCCCCAGAACTTCGAGAGAATGAATCACTGTTGCTTTAAACCACCCAGTTTATGGTATTTGTTACGGCAGCCCTCGGAAACTAACACATAAATCAACTCCCCTCCGCCTTTAGTACATGAAAAGTTGCTGAGCAGATAACTTGAAGAGGAACGTGTAGCCGTTCCTAGCGGGAAAATGCGCCTTGATACCTTTGTGGAGGTTTGTGCGTCTTTCCAGTCTACGCCCCCTTCCAGCGTACACTCCCTGCCTTGCAGACACTATACTCAGAGGCTGCAGCATGTGTTTGGTAGTACCTGGAGTATTATATTCTATTTGTCTCTTCTTATTAATCTTGGAATCTCCAAAGCTTAGCAAAGGGTGTGATCAAGAGTTTATTCTTAAGAATATTTGTTAAACGCATCAATGACTGTATGAATACAGACGTTTTCTTTCTTTTGAGAAATCTATGATGATTTCAACATGATTTCAACCTTGTCTATACCCATATAGGATAAATGACCTTTAATATTGACTTATTGTTTTAAATTTATCTCTTTTCCCCCAGTGGAGCTATCTGTCAAAATGACTTATTTTGGACACAAAAATTGGAGTTAAGATGCTCAGTTTTTGCAAAGTCAGAGTCCAGACCTTAATAGATGATACAAATTTCCCTTGTGCCAGTTGATTTGAAATTCCACTAGCTCAGTCTGCCTGCAGCTTGAAAGAGAGTAATGCTGGAGTGTTTCAGAAGGTATGTGAGGTAGAGAGGAACTATTTTCCTTCCAGCTTTAATTGCATCCATTTAGACTCTCATTGCGGTTTAAAAAGCAGCTTTGTTATTCTCAGGTCCAGAAGCTTCCAGCTCATCTTCTTGGCATGAGAGCTGCTGAGTGGCAGCCGTCTTGGCCTTCACGTGAATTCACGCTGGCCTTTCTGCCACACGCTCAAACGCGGCTTCCCGAACTGGGCAAAGTTATTCAGAGCCTTTCAACATAGTCTGTGCTTTTGTGGGTCTTGTTCTGATCTGTTCTTATTAAATAAAATTTCTGGTGGATAGATAATTGAAATTCAGGATAAAGGAAATATTTATAGTCTAGGAAAGAAAGGAAAACAATGACAATAACACAACCTAGAATTCAGGCATTCTGGTAGTAACTTCCTTAAAAATAAAGAGATGTTGTTTTCTGTTTTTGATACCTAAAAAAAGTTTTGTTACCTATTGCCCATGAAAGTAATTAAACTACTAAAACAAGCAAACACACAAACAACCCCCCCCCCAACTTGGTTAATAGTGTTTGGGGTGGGGTGGGCTGGGTGGGAGGAGGAGAGTAGTATCTGTCAGGAATTTTTACTTTCTCTGTGTATTGCTTGAATTTTCTAAAGCAAATTTGTATTACTTTTGTAATCAAGAAAAGCAATAAAGGGAAATTATTTTCTTGAGGGCAAAACACAAATGTTGGGAAGGTATAAACATCCTTTTAGAAAACAGTTTCTGGAAAGCCTCATGAAATATCAGGTAAGCTTCTGTTGCTAGGGGGTTGCTAAGGAACATCAAGTTTCTTATAGAACCTACCGAGCTGTGATCGATGGGTGCAAGAAAATGCCACATTCCTTTAATGGGTAGGAGAACATTCTTTCCTTCTGATTGGAAGCGATCCAGGCAGAGTTCACGGTTCCCCTTCAGGAGTCTGCTTGAGCTTTTGGAAAGCCAGTGGGTGGGACTGGGGCCAATGGCGGTGGGAACTAGACCAGACACCACGGGGAAGCACACGGGGCTCCGAACTTGGCACGATGAAGACACTCACAGATACTTACGTCTCGCTACTGTCCTGAGAGGTAAATAACCACATTCTCATTGACAGACAAGGAAGCTCAGAAACGGTAATTTGTTTGCCCAGACCCTACAGCTATTACTGCAGGCCTGGGATTCAAACCCACATCTGTCCGATGCCAAAGATTGTGGTTTCTCACTGTGCTAGTCCTCCTCCGAGAGGAATGGAAAATCGTTGGGGGATGATTTCCAATAAAAATGGCAAGGAGAGCAGTTGCAGGAATGAACTGAAATATTCATACTCAGCAAGCATTGGCTTTCTGTCATTAATCGGTTCTGACATCACAAAGTCAGGTTTAGCCTTGGAGCACTGGATTCAGGAAGGGATTAACTGTTGTAAATTACAGAGATGTATTTTAATCTATGTCTCTGCATAATAGGGTTGGAATAGGTTCATGAGAGTTAAGAAATACTGATAAATGTACCAAATTAAAATTAGACATTTTAATACTATCAGTCATTATTGGAGAAGAAGAAAGTTGTGGACTGTTTTAAATTTGGGCGATTTTTTTTTCCCATTGCTTCTAATGGCTCCAGGAATTGAGTCAGTGGCAAGTATCTGGGTCAGAGCCTACTCATTACTGTGAGTCCTCATCTCCTGGGAGGGCTGGGCTTGCCTGGAACTGGGGCACCAGTCCAGGGTCTGAGGACAGGGAAGCGTATTGGAGAGGGGGCAGAATCTCACTGGAGGCAACACTATAGAAAACCGAGATTAAAATGATAGGTGATCAAGTAGTTAAACCCCATGCGTAAATGTCGAGAGACAGCGTTAAAATACCAAGAGTACAGGAGTTCAGCATGAGATCAAGGCCGTGATAAGCTAAGAACATCAGAGTTGGTGCCGTGGTGGTCTCAGCACGCCCACAGCTTTCCTTCTTTGGCTGATGTGTCCATCCTATCCACCTGAGCAAGTCTGATGGGAAAATTCAAGGAAGGACAGTCCCAGTGGTTCTTAATCTGAGGTCTTGGGCTGGCTTCATGGAAGGACTCCACGGGTACCTCCTGAGGTTGTTTGCAATGCTTTGTGCGTGTGCATCCACCTCCTTTGTTCCCCTGCTCTGCTCTGGCGCCCACCTGGTGGCTCCTGCTGCCTGTGCGACCTCTCAGCTCCCTTTGCTGAGGGCTTCCATCACGTGGGAGACTTGCACATGCCCAGCGGCTGCCTCAGATGTTTCCAGAGCTGATGCCTCTTTGTGGGCCAGGAGTGGAACTGGGTTCAAAGCCGCAGTGGGGAGAAGGGCTTTTCTCCCCGTTGGGCACCATGCTTTGTCTTGTAGCTCCTCAACGCTCTGCTCTGCCCACAGGCCCACAGGGCCCTTTCATGAGAGCAGTTCTATCAGCTCCCAGCCCAAACCCTCTGAGCACAGGGCCCCAAAGAGCAGGGCTGCAGAAGGAAACTGTATCTGCTATGAAGACCTTCTTCCCTGAACCAGAATCTTCCCTCTTTAACCCTACTACTGCACACACTAATTCCTTTTTTTGTATCCTTTGTATATTTTTAATTGACAAATAAAAATTGTATATATTTATGGTGTACAATGTGACTTTTGAAACAGGTATACATTGTGGAGTGGCTTGTGTTAGTTTCCTATTGCTGCTGTCACAAATGATCACGAACTCAGGGGCTTAAGGCAATACAAGCTTATTACTTACAGTTCTTACAGGTCAGAAATTATGCAGAGGGATTCCAAAATGGGTCCCACCGGCTAAGATCAGGGTGTTGGGAGGGCTGGGGCTGCTTTCCTTATGAGCCTCCGGGGCAGAATCAATTTCTTGCCTTTTCTCTAGCTCCTAGAGCACGTTGGCATGCCTCGCCTTGTGGTCCTCTTCTGTCTTCCAAGTCAGCAATGTCCAATCTTTCTCACACCACGTCACTTTGACCCTGATTCCTCTGCCTCTCAATTTCACACTTTCAATTTCACTCAATTCCAGACCCTGGTGATTACATTAGACCCACTCAGTTCCAGGATAATCTCTCTACTTTAAGGTTGGCTGAAGAGCAACCTTAATTCCTCCTTGCTGTGTGATGTAACCTACTCCCAGGTCCTGGGAGTGAGGGCATGGACGTCTTTGGGGGGCTACTATTCTTCCTTTCATACTATACAAGTGTAATTCCAGATGCCAGTTATACTGGTAGAAGACACCATTGTCTGCACTAGGAATCTGGCCCACTTTAGCCAGACAATATTCCCTTCTGTGGTCCTAGCTATTCTCATGATTATTACATAAAATGTGCATCTGTGTAGGGAAGACCTATTGTTTTGTCTGTCCATCTCTCTCCTGGTGATAGCACTTCCCTTCCCATGTGTGAGTGGGCTTGAGCCCCTACAGTTAGAGGAGTCAGGGCCAAGAGCTCAGGCCAAGGCTGACTGACCTTGTCTGAGAACCTGACCCAAGCCAGGCCGCTCAGCACGCCTCCCTAGGACTTTTCATACTACACCTGTAAGGTGAGTCTCTGATGGTGGGAGACCCAAGAAGTCAACCTTGGTAGGCGCTGGCCACTGTATTTCCAGCCACATGGGGAAAGCCAGCTTGGACCAAGGGAATGAAACCGGTAAGCAGAGATGAGGCTGAGATGAAAGGTGAGTGAGAAAGGCACATACCATGTGGGTCTGGGTTCTGGTGGTTTCTGGTGCACCCTGACTTTCCCAAGCTCGGGCTCGTCAACCTCTCCTTCCATTGCGTGAACTATCACGGTGTTCTTCCCATAAATTCTCCCTTTTGTTCTCAGCTAGTAGGCTTTTGCAGCTAACAACTAAAATAATCTTCAGTAATATGTAGAAATGAAGACTAAATGAGGCTGGGTGAGGTGGCTCACGCCTGTAATCCTAGCACTCTGGGAGGCCGAGGTGGGAGGATCACCTGAGCTCAGGAGTTTGAGACCAGCCTGAGCAAGAGCGAGACCCCTGTCTCTACTAAAAATAGAAAAAATTAGCCAGGCATGGTGGCACATGCCTATAGTCCCAGCTACTCGAGAGGCTGAGGCAGGAGGATTGCTTGATCCCAGAAGTTGGAGGTTGCTGTGAGCTAGGCTGACACCACCTCGCTAGGCACTCTAGCGAGACTCTGTCTGAAAAAAAAAAAAAAAAAGAAAAGACTAAGTGCGTAAAAGGAAACTATAGTTAATAAAAAAGGTGTTTGTTAAAAGGAGGGGAAAAAACTGCAACAGAAAACCAAGACATTTTGAGTGTAAAATACAGAAGAATAAATAAGACATGAAGAATCAAAGAGCAGGAAGTGCTGAAATGGGAAAACGAGTTCCTGTGCTCACAGGTCTTCACGTAGCAGCCGACGTAAGAAAAATTGTATGTCAGCAGCAGCTGGACATGATGCTTCAGGTCATTTGTGTGTCTGAAATTCTGTGACAAACATACTCCAATGATCCAGGCTTCTATCTCCCTTTCTCTCTTTCTCTACGACTTTCACTCTCTAGCTTCCAAGTCATGTTAGAGGGATTCTAAACCTCAGTAAAAATCACAGACCAGAGGGAAGAACACTCCATGAGATGGTGATGACCCACAGGATTGTCCTCAATGTCATTTCAGAAAGTCTTGATTCTGGGACCTGCCCTCCACATTGGGGAAGGTTCCGTAGGATGGAGGGTGTTGGGTGTGGGCCCCTGCATGGGTCTCCCAGGTGCTATGGTTCCTTGATGGCCACCTTCAGAATTGTACAGCTGAACGAGGGTGTTAAGGTCCCAAAATGAGAGAAATCAAATAACTCATGGAATAGAGTGGTGGGAGGACGGGCGTTGGTGTAGGGAGCATGGTGGAGACTTAAAAGGGTTTTTATTCCCGGGGTGGAGAGAGGTGAGGGGCTGTAGGCCACAGGAAGGGATGCAGTCGGGCGTCCCTTACCGGCCTGATGCAGGGCAGGTGTTGACGGGTGCTTTGTGACGGGAAGATGCAGGAGTGGACAGTTGGGTGGGTGGGGAGGCAGTGATCTGGGTGGAAGTGTGATTTATCCAGTTGTGTGCCTATTAGGCTGAGGGGCAGGACAACAAATGATATAGCGGGAAGCAACCTGCTTCAAAGCTGTTTGGTGGAAGGCAAATTGGTCAATTGGTGGAGACAATGGCTTTGTTAATGAAAGCCTGCGATATTTTGAGTATTGATAATTTTCATGCACCATGAAGATGGTTTTGCACCAGTTTTTTTTCAGAATTTTTTCCTCATTCAATTTACTTAAAATTTCTAATTTGTATCCAGTGAATTTTCTTGGCTAGATTAGCTGGAGATGGAGGAAGACAGGTGACCTAGAACTTTTGTTCCAAGAAGTTGTAGCATCTGAAAACAGGGAGAGAGAGAACGTGATCAAATGCCAGCATTAGGTCAGGAGCTAGAATCTGCGAACTTGGAAAAGAGGATGGAGTCAGGATGTCGGAATAAGAATGAAACATACAGAGGGCCATTGGCCCTGAAATTAAAGGGTCATAAGCACCTCAGAGCACAGGTTGTCATGGGCTGGGGCCAAAGGTCAAATGGGCAAGGTGCAGTATTTCCAAAATCATGGCTTTTGGAAGCCTTAAATTTCACCCCATGGGTGGCATCCCTGAGTCATAAGGTGGCAGAGAGAATGCCTGACAGTATCCAAATCCAAGCTCAGTGCAGGCTTTTGGAGGTCGCCTCTGCTATCTATCTCCTCTTTGGAAGAATGCCAGGGGCTGATGGAAGGCTTTGACACCAGAAGGGATCCACCAGCGGAAATCTCATGTATATAGGACGAGCTGGCAGAGGTCACTGTGCCCGCAATAATGTCTTCTCCTGCAAGAGAAAATCCACTCTCCTGTGCAGCTCACTGACGGCAGGACCTTCTATTCTGTTTGATGTCATTAGTTGACACTGGAAGCTGAGCTTGTTGGATGCCCCAAGCTGTGCCTTTCAGCACATGAAGAAAGGCCTTTCTTTTGATGTTGTACAGCCTTCTGATTTTATAAATTCTGAGTCAACTCATTCATCAAACCTTCTCCAGGGCTGTGTGCTATGTGCAAATGCATGGCAGATTCTCTGAAAACTATTCTGTAGGAAATATCTTCTCCTTGCAAACCTGAGGACTAGAGCCTGTGGAATGGTTGGATGTCTCAGAAGAGTGTTTGTGATTGAAAAAGTCATACACACACGTGTCAAAAATTTAGACAGGACTAAGATATAAAATGAAGACAAAATTCTTCCTCCTACTTCAAGACCTCAATTTTCCTTCCCCTGGGGAGTCTTGTCATTTCTCAGGGGATATGCTGCTGCCTGTGTATCCTTCCAGAAATTTCCATGCATATATTCATTTTTTAAACTAACAACCAGCCCCTTTCAATCACTTGTCATTTTCCTCTGGTAACTATCTCGAAACCTGGCCATGGTGCCCACCATGACTGTCACGTTCTCTACAGTGAAAAGAGCCTTTGGTGGACCATCCTTGCCAGGGACCCTCTTGAAAATTCCATTCTTCCCCTCCTGGGTTGATTTTCTCTCCGAATCTGTTACCTTCTCTGACTGCAGTGATCAGCGCTGACACGGCTGCCAGTCATTAAACCATAATACTGCTTTCCAAATATTTAAAATTCATTTTCTCCAGCCATGTGCTTCTCTGGGGGACTTAGCCTCGCTTCCTGGTGCATACTTCTGTTCTGCCGAGGACTTAGACTCTCACAGACGGGGAGCTTCATTTTCTTTTGTTTTGTTTTGTTTTGTTTTGTTTTTGAGATAATCTTACTCTGTTGCCTGGGCTAGAGTGCAGTAGTGTCATCACAGCTCACAGCAACCTCAAACTCCTGGGCTCAAGCAATCCTCCTGCCTCAGCCTCCCGAATAGTAGCTGGGACTATAGGGCGCGCACCACCACGCCTGGCTAATTTTTTCTACGTATTTTTTAGTTGTCCAGCTAATTTCTTTCTATTTTTAGTAGAGATGGGGGTCTCGCTCTTGCTCAGGCTGGTCTCGAACTCTTGACCTCGAGCGATCCTCTCACCTCGGCCTCTCAGAGTGCTAGGATTATAGGCATGAGCCACCGTGCCCGGCCAGAACTTCTTTTTCTCAGAGACACACTCAAGTGCTTCCACCTAGAGTAAGAGCAAAGTCCCAGCTCTGAGGATTCAATCCCTCTGTTTCCGGCACGGCAGAAGATGTGTTGGGCTGGGAGAGATGAACACACCACAGCTGCAACGGTGAGGAAGACAACGTCCAAATGGCACGAGTCCAAAAGGCATCTCAGACAAGGGAGCAGCCCCGAGCTCCAGGGCCAGCGGGTTAACGACTGAGGACGTCATCTGACAGCAGAAAGCCAGCTTCCATTACGCCCTCGAATGCATTGTGGCATTTTCATTTGGTGCCGATGGCTGTCAATCTCTGTTCAAAGGTATTATTAGACGATCACACAGATGGAAATAGCACCGTGCTAGCGACTGTCAGACTCCGCGGCCCGTCTGGGACCCGCGCTGAGAGGCTTCATTTCACTCCCTTTCCCCAGGGAGACAGGCGCCACCACTGATCTTCACAAAAACCCTTCCTCGTGTGGACGTTGGCAATTGTCTGTGTTCCCCTGCAGTAAATTCATGGCCTGTCAGCAGAGCACACTGTCATGTTGGAGTGCAGTTCGCTTCACGGGCTTCATTATTTTTTTATGACACCTGTTCACGTAAGTGTCCCCCGCACCAAAGAAGTCTGGCCCGACCGCACGCTGGGACACACCGTGGTTGGCCGATTTTCCTCTTACGCTGTGGAAGTCGGCTTTGAATTATGTGCACCGAGGGAAACCCAGGCGTTATGTTTATACACAAGGATGCCTAGGAAGACGCGACTTTACAGTACTACATATATTTACAGAAAACAAACATATGGCTCTGCCGTGTGTTGAATATATTTTATATATCTATATCCTACCCTTGTATTTCTATTTTTATGTCTCTATCTAAAACCATAGATTATTAAAGTTGAAGTAGCTGGTAGAGATCATCCTCTAGAGGATTTCCATTCTGCAGTTCATTTTTAGGTGAGGAAAACAAAAACGGAGAGAGAGTAAACCTTGCCCAGGGAAGCACGGCTCTCCGGCGACAGAGCCAGGCCGGAGAGTAGGAGGCACACCTGCTCCCCCAGCAGCATCCATCCCCCTTCTCTGCCTGCTCTGTGTCCCTGAGACCAACCCCCGCAGTCGTGTCTCCTGCCTCCCTTTCCCGTCAGCTTCTGGTCGGGGGTGAGAGAGCCGGCGTGGGTGGGAGGGCAGGTAGAGGGAGGCTGGGGTGCTGTGTCCCGCCCGCCGCCTCCTTGACATCCGGTCTCTGATGGCAGCTCTGGCCCTCCGTGATGCAGCTCTCTCTTCTGCGTGGCAGGGGCCTGGGAGCAGGGCATAGACATTTGTGACAATGAAACCAGAGTTGCCATCTCGAGGCACTCGTCATTAAAGTCGTGAAAAGTGAAAAGGGGACAAAATAAATAAATCAAATGAGAGAAGGGAGATGGTTTCTTAATACTTTGTCAGGTTCTGGTCTCTCCACTGCCTAGCAAAAGCGGCCCACGAACTCGTTTGCACCCACCTCTGCAGACTTGAATGTCAGCGAGCTCGACCCGTCCCACCAGAGCTCTTCGTACGACGCTGGTCCCGGAGCCAGAGCTCTGAGGCTTCTTTGAGGTTGGTCTGGGCTGGGAACCAGGATTGTGGATTCTTAACAGACTCGCTTTGCGATTCTGACCAGGTGGCCCTTAGTCCGTTCGGGAAGCTAATCAAGACAGGCCTTGGTTCCCCCCCTGGTGTGGACATGTCCCTTTGCTCGCTGCTGTTGGACTTGGCCGTGGTGTGGTCTGAGTGGTCTCAGTCTTGCCCCCCTGGGATCTGCCGTCTGCTCTGTGCTGACCCAACAGCTGGCCCCTTGGCGGACACGTGGACCCTCCGTCTGCCTCTCTGGCCCCACCGTGGCCGGCACCCCAGGTCCGCGCTCACAGCTCCTGTGGCCTCAGCCCCAGGAGCCAAGACAGGGCAACGTCTCTGGTCTCCCTGCAGGCAAGAGTGTGTCATCTGGGCCTGGGTGAGAGCCACTGTGGACCCAGACGGCCGCCAGGAACGCCTCTGCCACGGCGGACACCCTCCCACGACGTGGTTTGCACGGGAAAGTGCTAATCAGGGCTTTTCCTTCTGGTGGCTCACACCATCCTGGCAGCAAGGCAGCCGGGTCATCGTGTGGCCACACAGCCTCAGAGCCACTCAGAGGGCAGGAGGGAGCTCGCAGAGCGGAAACGCAATGTCCCCTCTCAGAGCTGCCAGGCCAGATGACATGCACCAAACAGTTGCGACTTTATCTGTGAAGACCAGAGCTGCACAGCACACGTCCCGGAATAGAGCCCCATCGCCCAGGGAAACAGAGGCCTTTTCTTCGCAGGCTGGTGACTTCACACACGTCCCCTGACTGCAGGAAGCTCGGGGAAGCCTCTCTTCCGCCCGGCCTCGGACAATGCTGAGAAAGAAGAGGAGGGAGCTCGGAGGGGCCCTGATGAGACCGGGCAAGGCGCGGGCTGAGAAGGTCCCGATTGCCATGCCGGTCTCGTGCTGCGCCTGGCCTGGCCGTGCGCACAAACGCCCCCTGTGAGCAGGAATCAGTGGGCTGGGGCTGGTTCCTTTCATGCCTCCCCAGGGAAGGGGCAGGGATGGCAGACAGCAGCCTAGAGTGAAGCCAGGCAGCGGGGTGGGCAGAACGGCTGGGCGCAGGCCCAGGGCTCCATCGTCCCTTGGCATGGACCAGAGCTCCCGGGGGTGGGTTCTGGATGCTCTCAGAGACTGTCCCCTCAGCTGTAAGGGGGGCTCACAGTGTTCCCCTCACAGGATAGCTACAGGATTAAATTTTATCCAGCATATAGTAGCCCTCAATAAAATGACAGTGAGGAATCCTTCAACAGACACTTCCCCAGAACTCTACCACGGGCCAGACTATTAGACCTTAATATCGATGGAAACAATCTAATAATAGTTTACAGAATGAATTTTCATCTTTCATCCCAACAACCACACTGGTGGTTTGGTGCCATTAGCCCGTGTCACTGTTGAGGACATCGGAACTCAGAGGGTTCAGGTACCTACCGTGCTCACCAACCTACGGCAACTGGCAGATCTTCTATCACCGAGTTCATTGATTCTTCCCGTGTCAATAATGCGCTTTCTCTGTGTCCCAGTAGTTTGCCCAACTGAAAATTCTACCCCTTTTGGGGAACCTGCCCCGGGATTTGCCCTGGTCTCAGAAGCAATTCCTTTTCAGATCACTGTCTGCCGACGGCCCCACACTGTCTGGCCCGGTCCCTCTCCCCCTCCTTCTCCCCGGGGCAGGCAGGAACCTTTCTTCCCAGATGTGGCTCCTCTCTGAGACGGCCCACGGCTGCTCTGACAGCCTGACCTGAGACTGTCCGTGTCTCTGCTGCTTACACCCGGCACTGACTGGCCTCTGTCTGGCAAGGGTCCCGCCTTGGCCATGGAACTCAACCAGCAGCGGCACCTTTATGCAGCTGCAGCTTCAGAAGACAAATGCTAGCATTGCCCCCAGTGCTGGGGGCTCCTTAGGGTTCAATTCTCAGTGATTTCTCTTGGCAGGTGGCAGGAGGAGGGTCTCAGCACAGCGACCCTGGACTGCTGGCCTTCCTTGAGGGCTCTAACGTGGCATGTCTTGCAGAGACGCACATGGTGGAAGAGATTCCAGCCCCTCATCATCAAGACGTCAGGTCCTTTTCTTTTCTGGCTAAGCAGCTGAGTGCATTATGGTCACGGGCACTGTGATGGAAGGACAGGACAGCACAGACACAGTCTGTAGAGGAGGATGGGCAACCAGGTGTCCCGGAGGCAGGAGATAGCCCAGCACGTGCTTTCTAGAAGCCCGAGCTGCACATCCTGGGCTGTGCGAGTGGCTGGCCCACCCGCAAGCAGTGAGGGCTCTGCCAGGTGTGGGGAGCGGCAGCATCTGGAGCACATCAGGACACCTCCAGATGTGGGGGGACCTTTGCCATTAAGGAAAGTGACATTCTGTCACTGGGTCTGTGGTCACCTATAGTCAACCATTTCCAGTGATCACCTTGTATTGATCCTTAGCCACGGCAGGCAAGGAGGTGACAGCAGTGTGACGTGGTGAAGGAGCACGGAGGGGAAGTCCACACCCTGCAGGGGGAAACCTGGTCCCGAATCCCGTCGTGACACAGACTGTGAGCTCGGCCAAGTCCCCTTTGTATTTCTAGACCGCAAATCTCTTCTGTAGAATGAGAGCATTTGTTTCCTCTTGTTAGCCCAGGTTCTTCTGAGAAACAGAGCGAAAGGGTGCGTGTGTGTGTGTGTGTATGTGTGTGTGTGTGTGTACGTGTGTGTGTGTGTGTGTGTGTGTAATGAACTGGCTCATGTGACTGTGGAGTCTGAGAAGGTCCTGGGTCTGCCGCTGGCGAGCTGGAGCCCGGGAGAGCCGCGGGTGCAGCTTCAGTCCAGCAGCGGCAGGCTCAGGACCCAGGAAGAGCTGATGTTTTAGTTTGAGTCTAAATGTCCCAGCTGGAAGGCAGCCACGTAGGAGGAACCCCCTACTTGAGAGGGGTCAGGCTGTTCGCTCTGTTCAGGCTGTCGGCTGACTGGACGAGGCCACCCACATCGGGAGGGCCATCTGCTTTACTCGGTCTACTGAGTGCGATGTTGATCTCGTCCAGAAACACCCTCACACGCATCCAGGATAACATTTGACCAAAGTCTGGGCACCCCGTGGCCCAGTCAAGTGACGTGTGAAATCCACCACCATGACAGCCTGGCCTCAGACGTGTTCTTTATGCTGCAGTTATGCTCACCCTCTCCACCAGCTCTGAGCAATGTCAGCCAAAGACCGAAGCACTGGGCTCTTCTTTGCTCCTAGAATAACTCAGCACAGGTTTCCAGATGGATTTGAGGAAAAGATCTGACTTCAGGGTGCTCTTCCATGATGTGTTGACCATCCAAGACCTTATTCTGATGTCAAAGACAAGTTGGAAACAGAAGGTGTCCAGTGAAAATTCCAAATTTCTAATATGGGGAGCAGAAGCCAAAGGGGGAAGGATGGACAGAAATTCTAGTCACGGTTTTGAGAAAATAAACATTCCAGTCACCCAAACAACACATCAGCCAACCTACCAGCCACCCAGCCGCCCCACACAAACAGCTGTGGGCTTCACACAGCAAGGATTGGGAGCAAGTTGGGGACATCATCTTGTTTTACCACTAAATATCTCAGTGTGGAGCTCCAGAGAGCAGAGACATCCTCTTACATGTGCAGAGTGCAGACCGTTTTCAGGAAATTTAGCATCCACATAATATCACTAGCTAATAATATAGTGCATACTGATATTTCACCAGTTGTCCCAATAGTGTATTGAATTGCAATTTATTTTTCTACTTTGGGATGTAATCCAGGGTCGTTCATTGCATTTGGTTGTCATATCCCTTTAGTCCTTCAGTCTGGAGCTGTCACTCATCCTCTCTCTGTGTTTGATGACACTGATGTCTTCTAAGGCATACAGACATTGTAGAATGTGTCTTGACTTAAGTTCATCTGACTGTTTCCTCACTGTTAGAGGCAGGTGATTCATTTCAGCAGGAGTCTGCATGAGCGATGCTGCGTTCTTCCTGGTGCCTCACGTCAGGAGGCTCCCGAAGTCACTCTCTTCCAGCCTCTTTCCATTTCACAGCTGCATGGTCGTCACGTTCCATCTTGTGGATGGAATGTCATTGCTCCAACCCTGACCCTGTTGATGAGCTAATGAAAGCAACACTGCAAGGAAGGTGGCAAGGAGCGTCACAAATGTCAGAACAGTTAGAGTGGACCAGGTGCGGTGGCTCACGCCTGGAATCCAGGCTGGAGGGCAAAGACGGGAGGCAGGGAGCCCGCCTGGCTGTTCAGGGGAACAGTGAGGGCAGAGGGAAGAAGAAGAACGAGGGAAGAGAGGATAGGGCCTGGTGTAAACAGAGCAGGGGGGCAGAGACGAAAATAAAGGGAACAATTAAGAAAAAAATTTAGGAGAAGTACTGACACATGCTACAACTTGGGTGAGCCTCAGAAACATGATGCTAAGTGACAGAAGCCAGTTACAAAAGACCACAGGCTGCATGATCCCTTTTATGTGACATATCCATAGTAGACAAATCCGTTGGGCCGGAAGGCACAGTCACGGTCACCAGGAGATGGGGAGAATGGGGAACGGGAGTGATTACTTAGTGGGCTCAGGGTATTTTTCTGGTGCAATGAAAAGTTTAGCAACTAGAGACAGGTGGTGGATGCACACCATTGTGAAAACACTAGATGATGCCGAGTTGCACACTGCGAACTAGTTAATTTTATGTTATCTGAATTTCACCACAATAAAAAAATGTAGAAGATACAAAACATAGGGTGCAGGATGTGGCAGACTTTATGAGGGGAGAACTGGGTGTCTTTAAGCTTCCTGGTTTAGGCACCTGGGTGGAAGTTGACGCCATTCACTACAATAAAACTTTCAGGGAAAGGAGCAGGTCAGAATGGGAGAAGAGCATGGTGTGTACAGATGTTTAGGAAGCCATTTACAAGGTGAAATGTCACACATGTGCAAAACCGCAGGTAGGTGAGGAAGCCCCACGAACACATTACCTGACTTCGACAATGACCAGTCACAGCCAACCTGCTTCTGCTACACCCTGTCCACCTGCTGCTTCCATAGCATTTGAACACGAATCCCAGACATCAGAGCCTGCCATCCATTCATAGTTTCTAAAAGATGATGAATTTTTTAAAAAGCTGTTATTATAAAATACTGTTACCATAGCTAAAAAAATTTACAATGATTCCTTAATATGACCTGATATTCAGCCAGTGATCAAACTTTCAATTGTCTCATGATTTTTTTCTTGTGGTTTCTTTGAGTCAGGATCCAAATATGATCCATTTATTGTGATTGAATCATATGTCTCTCAAACCTCTTTTTTATAATATTTGCAGATTTTTCCCTCCCCCCCCCACCCCGCTTTCTTTTTCCTTTATACTTACGTGCTGGAAAGTTAGATTATCTGTCTCCTGTGGTCTGGCGTTTGCTGATTGCTTCCCCACGGTGTTGTTTACACGTCCTTCTGTCCTTCGTGTTTCCCACAAAGTGGTGGCTGGGTCAGGGCTTGATCAGACCTCAGTTCAGCTTTTTAACAAACCCCCTCCTAGGTGTGTTGTGCTCTCCCGCTGGGAGGCCCACAGTGTCGATGGTCTGCTTCGGTGACATTGACAGCCATCCATGACCCGGACAACCTGCTCCCAAGTTCCGGATCCTCAGAAACTATGAGAAAATAAATGTTTATTGTTATTTTAAGCCATTAAGTTTTGAGATTATTTGTTGTGTAGCAATAAATAACTAGTACAGCATTGTTGAATCAATATTAGGAAATCTACTAACATAATCCATCATACTAAGAGAAATAAGGAGAAATATCACAAAATCATCTCAAAAGATGCAAAACCAAAACCAAAGCCAAAGCATTTGACGAAAGCCAATACCTTCTCAATAAACAGGACTTGAAAGATATTTTCTTAATATGATTATGTGTGTATCCCAAAGTATCACCTTACTTAATTAGAAAACACTAAAGCCTTTCCCATTAAAGAGAACAGTAAGACAAGTCTGCCTTATTTCAACTACTATTTGACAATACGTCAAATGATTAACCCGTGTGTTTGACAAGGGAAAGCAATAAAAGGCATCAGTACTGGAAGAAAAAGCTTCCGGCACATATAAAATGATATGCTTTTATGTCTGGAAAACCCAAAATAATTGATGGTAAAACTATAAAAAATAGAATTTAGTGAAGTGGCCAGTTCTGAAATTCACATGTAAGTATCAATCGCTTTGTATAAACAAACAGAACAAGGCAGAGGATGTAATGGGAGAAAAGACCCAAGTTGTGACTGCAAGTCGGAGAATAAGACAGCCAGGAATAAACTTAGGAAATACCTACAACCTGCAGGAAGAGAGCCCTGAAACCCTCCTGGAAAACACAAAAGTAGAACTTAGATGAATGGAAAGGTATACATTTGCTTAGACAGAAAAACTTGACAACTTAAAGATGAAAATTCTACCTACTAATTTATACATTTAACACAATCCCAATAAAAATGCCCATAGCTTCTCCCCCAGACCCAGAGTTACATCAGTTGATTATAAAGTTCACTGGGAAGAACAAACAAACGAGAATAGTCAGGAACATCCTGAAAATGATTTTAGTTGTAGAAATGTTTTTTCACGTGCCCACAGCTTTGAGAGGCCAGGTGAACCTGTGCTGCCGGGAATCGGGTACGCAAGGCTGCAGCCCAGGAGTCCTGATGGACCCTCGCAGGTGGGGTAGAACCGGGAGCAGGTGGGCCTTTCCAGAATGGTCACGGGGTGGGCGAGGCCCTAGGACGGACCAGCGTTTAAAGCTGGTGTCGGCAGGTGGTGATAAAGGAGCTGGGGGCAGAGGAGGACAGGCACCAGAGAGGAAGGAAGAGGACCAAGAAAGAGCAATGCACAGAAGACAAGGGTGCGGAGGGGTTTCTAAGAGGAGGTGACAATGCCAAGCAGTTGAGATTCTGGAGATAACGACTGGGCATCTCATCAAGAGCTGGAGGTGAGGAGCTCATCCGTGGCCCGTGGCACGGTGGGGTTTGAAGGCCGTGTGTGGGAGGCTGAGTGAGAATGAGATCATGTTTGGTGACTCTCCTCCTGCCCACGTGCAGCCTCCCTGCGCACACATTGCAAAGGAATGTGTCACATTAAGCAGAGTGTCCTGTAATCTGCTTTTCCCACTCAGCAATATATTGTGAAACTCATGAAGTCATGTCTCAGGCATCTTTCTAAGTCTGACTTACTGCAATAAGCACTTGGTAGAAGTCGTCTGAATCGGACAGATTCCTTCCTCGTTTATGCAGGTAACGAGGCCTCCCGAGTGTCAAGTGTCGGCGTTGTTCTGGGCTTTTGGGGTACACAGTGAACAAAACATTCAAAGATCCCTCCCTCACAGAGCTGCTGTTCTTGACAAGGGACAGTGGACGTGATGAAGAGGGAACTGTGTAGAGGGGTGGCGAGTGCTGCCGGGGGAGGATGGGCAGGGTAGGGGGCTTGGGGACAGGAGGCAGGTGGGTGGCAGGTTGTGGGCTTAACAGCAGTGATGGGGCAGGACTCAGGAGAGGTGGGGCACGAGCAGACAGGAAGGAGTGAGGCGGCAGATGCCACCCAGAAAGGCGATAATGGAGGTAACAATGGGAGGGGTGGCGGGCTGGGGGGTGACGTGATGGCGTGATTCCACACACACGTCCCCCTTAGACATCAGGAAAGGAGACGTCCTGTGGGGTGTGTTGACTTGGTCTGGAGCTCGCAAGACATATTTGGCCTGGAGAAGATGGTTTGGAAATTTCGATGAGATTACGTAGAGTTTCCAGACTTTAGCGTACTTGGGCTCCAACCTCAGAATTCCTGATTCAGTAAGTTTGGGGTGAAGCCTGAGAATCTGCATTTCTCTGAAGCTCCCAGTTGCTGCTGCTGGTCCCAGGACCTTACTTTGAGAACAACTGGGGCGGAGCAGAGGAGAAGGTGGGGAGGGAGATGGTGGGGAGGGACTTCAATGCAGTTGGGCCGGAGGGGCAGGGAGGGGACCAGCAAGAGTGGCTCCCAGATGCCCAGGAGGGAGGGCCCGGGAAATGGGAGAGGACGGACTGGATGACAGAGCTAAACACGCGGCAGACGGATCAGAGATACGTGCCTGCTGAATCTGGTCACTGGAAAGCTGTTTTAGTGGTTTGGGATTTGGGAGTGGGAAGAAAGTAGTTCTCAGCCAGGAAGTGCAGGAGAGGCTGCTCGGACACCAAGGGGCAAGAGGTTAGCTGCGGAGCAAGGATTCTCTCTCATTTGTTCTCCTTTCTCAATTGCGTGCTACACTGAATGGTGACTACACTTCTGCAAGACAGTTATAGAAGGAAAAAAAAGATTTCTGCTAGACTGATGTGTTTAAGCATACGTTCTTTAATGATGATTGTTGTAGCTATTAGAAACGACATTTGACTTAAACCCATCCGTAAGGTAGGTTTTTCATATTTGTAGGACGATTGATTCCTTTGAGCAACTAGTGCTTCTTATGCAGTGACAAAAATTTTGATGCACTAAAATGGTCCATTAAGAATGGATTCAATCAATATTTAATTATAACATATACTGATAAGGCATATAATATAGCACCACATAGCAGAAGCTATTAAATGCACAGCAGTTTAAAAATGTAATTTAGCAATGAGGCACTGCCAACCAAAGCAGAAACCATAAAGCAGAAATATTGGCAGATTTTATTACACACAAAAAACTTTAGATCCCCAAACACATCATATACAAAAGTAAAAATAAACACATTGTATACAAATTTAAAAATATTTAAAAATGTGTATTACATATATGCAATAAAGGGCCAATATCTTCATAAGATTAAATAAAACTCTTTGAAATTAGTAAGAAAATGAGAAACATGGCAATAGACAAATGATCAACAGACTAGGAAAATTCTCAGATGAAGAAATAAAAATTGCTAATAAATATTTCTAAAATTATGTATTTATTAATCATCTCATGGATAGAAATCAAAGTAGTATTTAAATTTTCACCTTTGAAACTGACACAGATTAGGAAAAATGTTAAAACCAAGTACAGCACTCTGACCTGG
This sequence comes from Eulemur rufifrons, assembly GCF_041146395.1. Taxonomy (NCBI): domain Eukaryota; kingdom Metazoa; phylum Chordata; class Mammalia; order Primates; family Lemuridae; genus Eulemur; species Eulemur rufifrons. The sequence goes on from NC_090983.1 coordinate 4,874,379, forward strand.
CAATTGTATGTTGTGGAATTTTCCAGAGGGAAATATTATTTTTAATTCTGAAAGTTTGCAATAGGTTTAAAATAGGAAACGATCAGAAGCGACCTAAATATGTGATCACAGGAAATTGATTGTAGAAATTGTGAACCAGCCTGGCAATGGCCTCCCTTACAGCCCCGCAAAGTGACGCTAGGAGGAAACCGGGCCGGCGCCAGTGGATGGCCCTTCTCCTTGTCTGTGTGGTCAGCCTGTCTGTCCTTCAGGATGCTGCTCTGGGCACCACCTCTGACCTTCAGGCAGAACTAGCCTCTCCTTTGCTGAGCTCTAATGGAACTTCTAGTACGTTCATGGAGACCTGCGCACTGGGTGCAATCATGGTTTATTCATATTTCTGTTATTTGCAGTTGGCACTGAGCTTTTTCATTGCAGGGATCCTGTCTTACTAATTTCTCATAAATTCCCTCCCCTGCCTCCCCACCTCTCTGCCCCAGCACACTCCTGGCCCACAGAAAGAACTTGTCCGTGGTGCTGGAGAAATGAGGATGCAGGTCACCCCGCAGTTCCCGGCCACGCCGGAGGGCACAGGGCCTGGCAGCCAGGGTCCGTAGGAGGGCAGCGTGCCCACTCTGGACCGCAGGTCAGAATCAGACAGGTGCTTGGGAGAGAAGTGATCCCCAGGCTCCAACCCATCTGGAGATCTGTGCGGATGCCCCCCGACTTGCGGTGGGGCTTCGTGCTGACAAACCTACTGGAAGTTGAAAATGCATTTAATATCCTGATGAACCCACCGTAACGTCAAAAAATTGCAAGTCCAACCAGTGTTAAGTCAGGGATCGTCTGTATTTGAAACTTCCCTGTAAGGTGAGAGTGATGTGGCCAAGCCAGTTTGGGTCCAAGAGCTGCCTCCGGAAGGCCCTGAGCTGAGTATGTGTCGAGTGAAGCTGGGTAGAGGTGGGGGAGCCCACAGGAAGTCCTGGCAGGTATGTGGCAGGTGTGTGGCAGGTGCGTGGCAGGTGCGTGGGGGGCTGTGCAGAGTCTGCAGGAAGGTGTGGGGGAGCAGCTGGTATCTTCTGAGCTGGGGCTACTTTCTCCTGCCCTGAGACTCTGCAGAGAGGGCTTCCGGGCAGGATCCGAGGTGGAGCTGAGAAGTTGATGGGGACCCACCCATCCTAATGGAGAAGCATGAGTGGGGAGGACACTGGTCCGCTGGCAAGTTTGGAAGTGCCAGGAGCAGAGTTGGGGTGATGGAGGGAGGTGAGCCGGTGAGGAGGACTGGCCTGGTGGGGCTCGATCACCCCTCACGTCTCCCGGGTGAACCGGTGCCTACGTGTGCTCTAGGGCTGCTTCTTGCCTTTGGGTTTCATTAAGTGACTATAGTGAGGGCAATTGCAATACTTACTGCAATTGCAACATAATCTCTGAATAATTATTTCTGCTTTCCTTGATTATGCTGGCCGAGCGTCACAGGTTAGTTGGGCACAGTCTACCATTTACTGCTGCATAGTGGATCGCTTACCGCCGAGTCTGTTCCCGTTCCAGGGGCAGCGCCACAGTCTAGTCCTGGGACATCGGGAGGGGCGTGGGGTGCCTGCACCGCTGGGGAGCCACGGTTTTGTGTGGATGTGCAATTACTGGGGAGAGCGAGGGCTAATAGCTTTCATTAGAGTCTGACACTTAGATGGGTTTGGGGGACTCTTAATGTATAATGTGTCTATGGGCTTTGGAGGAGAAAGGCTGATTTCTGTTTAGTTTAGGTTTTGCCAAAGAAACAGCTTCATGAGCTGGGGTCAGTATCAGCCCAGAAGTGCAGTGATGCCGCCCATGCTGAAGGGGGGTCTCTGGTCTCCTTTGGGGTGCAGCTCTGGGGTGCTCGGACAGTAGTCTCTAAGAAGTGAGGCCTTTTGACTCTGAATTGGGTCCAGGTTCTATAGCACCGCAGCATTCAAGCCTTCCTGCTCTGGCCCAGGTCTTCCTCTGTTCCTCCTCCTCCTCCCCTCTCCTGCCTGACTCCTCGATGTTCCCAGCAGTGGGGCCAGACAGCCACTGTCACCTAATGTGCTTTTCTGCCCCTTATCTTTGCAAGTGCCACACTGTCCTCCAGAGTCCTCCTTACCTCTGACATTCACAGTCCCAAGGCTCAGTCCAAATGTCACCTCCCTGACGTTATGTCATCTTCCTGCATCCCCGTAGCTGAATGGAACATTCCCTTCCCCCATTGTATTCTGTCTGCGCCTCTTCCATATCTTCCCCTGTCTGCCAGGAAAGGAGGGGTCATCCCTGCCTTTATTTCTGGACCGAGATGAGCTCTCCAACTGTAGAGACATTTCCTTGCTCTTCCTTGGGGTTGGTGCCACTTCCAGGGTGGCCGGTGCACACTGCCCGGGACAGGGCTAAGGTCTGATGGGGAAAGGAGCTGCCATCGGTAGGTGGGCAGCGTAGGAAGGTGAGGAGGAGGGTGTTGAGGTGGCTGGGCTTGGAGAAGGCTGGGCCTCTGCAGGAAGGTTTGGAACAGCTTCCACTTTTCTCCAGGCTAATTACGAGACATACGTGTCTCTCTGCCCCTGGGCGCCGCCTAAGTGTGTAGGGTGCAAGTAGAGTTTATTTACAAATTTTGAGTGGAGAGGCAAGTTGTTCATTCTACTCTGAATTATTCTCACTTATTTCAGCATTCCTCTGCTTTCCCTTGGTGATGACTCTTGAAAGGAAATGCGATAACTCACTTTGCTTTGAGCTCACATTCGGGTTTGGGATGTGTTTAAGCCACAATCTTGGAGCTCCTCGCAACAACGCGCTCTTCCTGGTTTGTGAAATGAGCGAGGACCCAAGTGAGTCAAATTCCTTTTCTCTTGCTTCGGTGTAAATTCTTACAGATCTAGTTTCTTTGAGAAAACTAAAGCCTAAAACTGGTGATGCAGCCTTAAAAACGCATCTATGGCAGAACTCCACAAATTGAAACAGTATTTTCTGATTTAGCCGTAGAAATTGACAGGCGCTTTTCCTTGTTGTGTTCTGTAGATTTTCCCGAGGAGTCTCCTCTGACACCTGGTAAAGCACATATCCCTCGGTGACCTCCGTGCTCATCCCAAGTCACATCCTCAGCTGTACGTGTGAAATGACTCCAGCCCGTCATCAATGAGCCACTCTCTGCCTCGGTGCCTAGCTGGCGCATTCGAGGGGGGAGAGTGGTTCCCCTCTCTGGCCACTCGTCTCCTTAGCACTCCCTTTCCCAGACCCCTCAGTGGCTTTTATAACCACTGAGTGCCACGTGTCACCATGCTGGTCGTGGCCTTGTCACCTGCATGTCAAGCTGAGACTTAGGGAACTTTAGGTCCTTCTCTGATCTCCTCTGCTCCTCCCTCTCCCAGTGCTTTTGGGGACACAGTACCGGCATGGATGCTCAGCGTCTGCGTTTTTAGAGCTGACACAAACCAAGCCATTTTATCAATGAGGAAACTAAAATCTGGTGATTTTGAGCACGGAAGTAACATGATCCGATTTAAGTTGAAAACAGATGGCAGGGGACGGAGTAGAGAGAAAGAACCCAGTGAGGGCGTGTTGCCAGGCCGGGAGAGGTGAGGGTGCTTTGGACTGTGCGGTGGTGGGGGGGCAGGGGGTGAGAGTTGCTCAGAGTCTGGGTGAATGTGAAGGGAGAGCTGGATGCCTTGCTGACGGATTGGACGCAGAAGTGGAAGGAAAGGGACAGTTAAGAAGGAGGCCGTTTTTGGCCTGATCAGTTGGTTGCTGATGGGGCTGGGCCGGTGGAGACACAGGTGAGAGGAGTGAGGATAAGAGTCTGTGTTGGGCCCAGGTGGGTCTGAGATGCTCCCGAGTGGACCGTTGGAGATATGTGGAAGGAAGCCCAGAGGAGAGACTGGGCAGGACACGTGTGTGGGAGTCAGATGCCCACAGGATTTGGTGACGTGGAGGTCTTGGTGGCCTGGGAGGTTGGATTCGGTGGCATGGTGGGGAGAAGACCTCGCTGGAATGGGGTGGAGAGTGGGTGGAGAGTGAGGCTGTGGAGGCACCTGGATGGATAACTCCTTTCGAGAGCTTTGTCACACAGGGCAGGGACACTGGCTGGGGCGGAGTGGGCTGGCAGGTCATCAAGCCTGTGGTCTCTAAGCCCGTGGCCCCCACCCCGGCCCTGCCCGCTGCTGGTTTCCCCTGGTGGCCTGTGCTGGCTCCTGCCTGAGTAAACCTGACCTGGGACGGTGTTAATTAGCACTGTTGGGCTTAAATGAGGCGCCTCGTTAAAGCTGACACACCCCTCTGTAATGGTGCCCACATCACCATCGGATCCCCCTGACTAAAATAACGCCGTGGAAGCCTTGCTCAGCACTTTGCCAGCTAATTAGCTCACTTGTGCCCCTTAATGGCTTGCTTTGCTTTCCGTAGCTCCTCCCTCCCTGCGGCAAGCTCCGACGTAAGGAAATGCAGGGGTCTCGGCTAACATGCCAAGGGCGCCCTGGATTTGCACTGGACTTGCAAAGCCAGCTGCGAGCCCCTTTCCCAACTTGCTGATGGCTGCACGGGGTGGCCCCTGTCCCTGTTCTGTTTCTGGCTGGGTGGTCATGAAGCTGTCCTTACACGGGGAGCCAGAAGGTGCTCCAACATCCTGGGAGCAGAGAGTTGCAGGAGCTAGATCCAGGGGAGTGAGTTGAAGCCACGAAGAATCAGAAAGATTCGTTCGGTGGCAGGGCCAAGTGGAGTGGCAACAGTGTCAGCCGGGAGCCGGGGGTGTGAGCCCCTCCCCTCATCCTTCCCCACTCCCACCCGAGCCATCACTTTCTAATAAGGCCAAAGGGTGAGGTTGGTTGCCGTTTTTAAAAGTTCATATTTGCTCTTCCATCTTGTTCTAAAACAAAATGTTCTAAAGAAAGTTTTTGAGTGGCTTTCCAATGTCAGGGCTGTGAATGGCAATGGGCCCCCATGACAAGCACACCGTGGAACCTGGGCAGCCGAGCCGATTCCCCCGACTGCCAAGTCCCTCCTGGACTTCCCTTCCTTTCCCTGCAGCGCAGGCGCCTGGGTTGCGGTTCAAGGGGAAAGAGCTGCTGCTCCAGGCTAGCTGAGAGCTCAGTGCCCTTGCTGGGCAAGTCCGTGGCTGGTGGACAGCAAGAGAAGAGAACATTCGGAGCACAAATTGGACACCGTCCCACCCTTCTGGGGGGAACTCTGCCCTGAATAAAAAGGAGTTTCAAAGCACTGTTAGTATTTACCTAGATTCTTTCTTTTCTTTTCTTTTTTTTTTAGAGATGGGGCCTCACTCTGTTGCCCAGGCTAGAGGGCAGTGATACGATCATAGCTCACTGCAGCCTCCAACTCCTGGGCTCAACTATCCTCCTGCCTCAGCCTCCCAAGTAGCTAAGATGACAGGTCTGTGCTACCACACCCAGCTAATTTTTAAATTTTTTGTAGAGATGGGGTCTCACTATGGTACCCAGGCTGGTCTCAAACTCCAGATCTCCAGCGATCCTCCTGTCTCAGCCTCCCAAAGTGCTGGGATTACAGGCAGGAGCCACCTATAATGATTAACGGCAAATAATTATAGTCCTACTTGCCTTGAAGATGAAGTTGAGAAATTCTTACATTACAAATGAAAAGAGACCTCCACCTTTGTGTTGGCCAAGAATCTTGGGGCTTTCTTTGCTGAGCAGCCAGTTCTGCTTCTAAACACCTCCAGGGAGGGAAGCTGGGCGGTCCGGGCCCCGGGCACACCCTGGCTGTGGCTGCCGAGCTCCCGTGTGGCGGGGAAGCAGCCCTGCCTCCTGTGGCGTGTCTGGCTGCTGTGGCCCAGACCCCTGCCCAGCGTGGTGGGGCCCAGCCCTGGGCTTGCGAGGGTCCACATTTCTGTGTGTCACACTCCCTTGTCCTGCCTGGTGGCTGGGGTGGGGGCGCCTTCCAGCATTAGTGCCGCCCTCCCAGACAGCTCGTCCTTGCAAGATGGGACTGCCGGCCCAGACCCCTGGCCACAGTGGACCCCTCCCTGGCTCCTGCTGGGGAGCCTCGGGAGGGGACTGGGGGTGTCCTTAGGAGACCCCTGGAGTATACCATTTTACCCTCTGACTGGGACAGATGAGACTAACAGTGGGAGCACTGTCTTGAGTAAGTGACATCCAGCTTGCGTGCCGCTCAGACTATCTGGTTGGGTCCCCATTGAGGAAAGACAAGCACATCCCAGAACTCAGGTGCTTCAAGCAGAGAACTGTGTTTAAACGTCCTGCTTCCTTTCTTCCCTCCCTCCCTCTCTTCCTCCTTCTCTCCCTCCTTCCTTCCCTTCCTTCCGGCAGCTGACTGCATCGTCTCCGTGGGATGTCTCCTGTCAGCAAACGCCCCCCACTCTGTGTCTGGGCTGGCGTTACGCACACCTGGATGATGCTGGGGGAGCTCCTGGTGGGACCTCGCTGTGGCTGCCCTAAGATCCCGCCCTCGGTGAAGCCCAGGCCACGGAAAGCGGTTCATTAAATAACGCTTACTGGGCACACGGCACTCCCCGACAGTGCCAAAGGAAATGCTTCCTTTTATGTTTCTATTCATGTTATTTCTTATGGCTGACAAAATTGAGAGACAAAACCAAGCACATAACAACCCACAAACCTGAAAAAAAAAAAAAAAAAAAAATCCTCAGACTACCAGGCACGGATTCTAACCCGTAGCGTCCGAACAGAGCGGCCAGGCTACTCTGACGGCAGCAGGATGAACAGAGGAGAAATAACCTCGCAGTCAAAGGCTCCTAATATTTTTCTACATTATTGATATCTTGGGGGGGGATAGGAGCCTTCACAGAGAGCGTTTGAACACATAAGGCAGTTTTAATGTAAAAATCAACTCTGGCTTTATATCTACTCTAATTTAGATTCCGTTTATTATAGAAGCAATAAAATACGCAAAAAAAATCAAGCTTGACATCTGATTAAAATGTCCAACCAATTTCTCTGCTCATTATTCTATGTAAAACGTGTGCCTGTATTTTTTTTTTTTTTTACTAATCCTTTAAAGAAGTTAATTGGCCAGCTTTCATTGCTGTTTTCCTTTTAAAACAGTGCGGATCTCAGGCAGGGCTTGTGTTTGGGGAGCAGAATCGTTTCTAGAACAGCCTGAACGAGACGAGATGGAAATTGACGAGGCAGAAGGTCTGTATAAAAATCTAGTGCAGTCGTGCGGCTGGGTCAGAAAAAGCTCTGCCTAAGGTGTGCCAGGCTGCCCTTCCCCCCCACTCCGACCTCTGTTCCATCAAGGTCACCACCAGGCAGAAGGGCATCCAACACGTGTAAGTGATGCCGTGACTCTGGGAATAGGCCTGAGTAACGCACATGTTGTAGCATTGTTGAGTTAGTTAATTCGAAAATATAGTATTGGTGAATTAGCACTTGCTTGAATTTTCCCCCGGGGACAGTGTGAGTTTGTCTTGATCTCTTATCCAGCTTAATCTCTTCGGACCAAGGTTCTTCGGCCCTCGACACTAGTGACTTTTTGGGCTTTGGGCTTTGTCGTAGGGGCTGTCCAGTGCTTTGTGGGATGTTTAGCAGCATCCCTGACCTCTACCCACTGGGCACACCCACTAACCCCGGTTGACATGTTGCCAAATGCCCTGGGGAAAGGGGGTTGTGATCAGAGCCTTGGCTGTGGACCGCAGCGGCCACCTGCTCTTGGAGGACACGCTCCCTTCCCTTCCCCTTGGAAGAGAGGTTTCAGGGTCAATAGGGCCAATCCATTGGGGTCATTTTTGCAGGATTTAGATGGGAACAGTGCAAGGGGGGTGACCAAAGACAGAGGGAGGGTGTGTGTAACTCTCCTCCCCGTCTTTAGGGGTGATGTGGGATCTGTGTGACCCCTCTTGGAGAATCTGTTCTCAGTCTTCCAGGGCTGAAAGGTCAGAGTGGAGCCAGGGAGGGAGGCGGGGACACGGGGAGAGATGGGCCATGACTTATGCTCATGTCTGTGGCACCGCACATGGTTTCTGGCACACGGTGGGGGCTGAGTCTGGTCTATCTTCCCAGCCTGTGCAGAGGCAGTGTAATTCCACCCAGGACGTGGCGTTACCTGGAAGCGACGGTCTCCGTCCTGATGGCTCACGAGGGTGCATCCTGCAGTCACAGGTGGGCGGGCTCGAGCACTGACAGTCTTGGGCACAAACCACCCAGCACGTGCGATGTCCTATTGTGTGACTTGATAGGAACGGTCCATTTTCATCACCTTCTTCCCCACTTATTGATGTTTTTGTTGTTCTTTTTGTTATTAGTCACTATCTGACCGATATGTTTCTTCTGAAGTTTTCTTTCACAGTTTCAGTAGTTGGGCTGGCTAAAACGGAGCATTCGTTTGTCACTAGGACATGACTTAGTACTAACAGGTGCTTCTCTTTGTGGTACCAAAGCTCTGAGTATTGATGGGGGATGCAAATTTATTTATTTTATTTTATTTTTGAGATAGGGTCTCACTCTATTGCCCAGGCTAGAGTGAAGTGGCATCGTCATAGCTCACTACAGCCTCAAACTCCTGGGCTCAAGCAATCCTCCTGCCTCAGCCTCCCCAGTAACTGGGACTACAGGTATGTGCCACCATACCTGGCTAGTTTTTTAAATTTTTGTAGAGATGGGGACTCGCTAGGTTGCCCAGGCTGTTCTGGAACTCGTGGCCTCAAGTGATCCTCCTGCCTCGGCCTCTCAAAGTGCTGAGATTACAGGCGTGGTGGGCCACCACACCTGGCCAGATGCAAATTTAGGTGGGTAGATTGCAGTTGCCACTCTTGCAATGGTGTGATGCTATCTATGGGCATTTAAAACAGTTTACATAGCTCATAATTGGTTTTTGTATGTATGGGCACTATCCAATTATAGGAAGACTGCAAATGAAATTCCCAAAGCACAACATGACTCCAACTGAGCATCTGTGTGTACTATGTTTTCATTAAATAGAACATAGTCCTATAACACAGCATAGAGTACAACATTCTGGATTTAAGCCAGGTGGATGTTTGAGGTCTGTCTAGAGGCTGAGACTCCCAAGTGCATATCTCCAGCCTCGACCTCTTCCCTGAATTCCAGGCTTCCAACCTGACATTCCCACTTGGTCACCCAATAGCCATCACAACTTGGTCATGTCCAAGACCGAATGGGATGCAGCCCGGGCAGCTCACTCTGCCATCATCCGCCCTTCTCAGTGGATGGCAACTTCCAGAGGCTCCTGCCACAAAGCTGGGAAACCTCCTTCACTTCTCTTTTTCTGTCACCCTCCATGCGCATCAAAACCATCGGGAAATGCTACTGGTGGCCGACTGGCTTCAGAGTAGGCCCAGAACCTGATCACTTCCCATTTCTCCCTAGTCGTGGCCCCAAGTTGCTGTCTTTCTCCTCAATTACTGGGCTGGCCTCTCTGCCCCTCCCTGCCCCCGTCTCCTCCCCTCCCTAGTCTTTTCTCAACACAGTAGACAGAGTGATCTTTAAAAATTAAATATGATCACGCCACTCCTTGGCTCAAAAATGAACTCACAGTGGTGGTTTCCCATTTCATTAGAAAAAGGCCAAAACTCTCATGATGTCCCTCAAAATCCAGCATGAATCTTGCCCCCATAAATCCCTAGGCCTTGTCAGCTACCTGCCCCCTTGTCACCACCACCGTGGTGCCTTACTGCTCCCGGGCCTTTGCACCTGCCGTTCTCCTGCCTGGGATGCTCGTGCCCAGATACACCCATGTTCACCCAGTCATTGCTCAAAAAGCATCTTCCCAACTTGGCCCACCCTGGCCACCATATTTACGACTTCAACCTGCCTCCCTCATCCTTGGGACTCCCAATCCCTTCACCTGTCCTGCTCGTTCCTCTTCCTGTAACAGTCAACAACTTCTAACACACTGTGGCCCCTCTTCCTGGTCTGTCGCTCCAGCTGGAATGTGAACTGTCAGGGGAGGGGGTGATCTTTGTCTCCTGTGCTCACTGATGTGTCAAAGTGCCCAGCTCGGAGGCTGGGACATATCAGGTGCTCACCTAGGTGTTTGTTACCTGCATGTGCGTGAATAAATGAAATCTCTCATTTCTTCTCTCCCAATTCCCATCTTTTCTCTTTCTTTCCAGTTCTGGAAGCATTTTCCCACCTGCCCTTTCAGGTTGCTGTTTGTTTTCTGATGTATGCAATCAACTGTTTGCCGCCACGATGAAGTGAAAATGTTCCGTTATCACATTTTTCATGTAGGCTTCTTTTTGACTTGAGGTGACTCTTTCTTCAAGATAGCCTGCTCTGATTGTAAGGATGTAAAGTCCTTTCAAATCATATCATGAATATACCAGAGTTTAAAAAAAATTGTTCTTGTACTTGCAAGAAGTCTTTTTACTGGGCTTAAATTTGATGGACTTGATCTTTTCTTTGGAAGTGGCAAAGTCTTTTAATACATTTAGTCATCATTTTCTCTCTGTTGACGCTTGTTTGGGATTAGTGGCTGAGATGGGCTCTATCAGAAATCGTTGAGGTCGTTGCGCTCTCATCTTTCAATCATTTCAGGAGGGAGAGGGAAACATTGGACTGATTACACCTCTCCTTGACTATTAAACAGCCAATCAATTTTTTATAGAAGGGGCAGATCTGTAGGATAGAGAGGTAGTCGGGTGCTGGGAAGCTGCCCTCCCAGCCTGCAGTGGTTGGATTCTCGGGCTCCCGTGCCCGAGTCCCTGCTGTCTTCCCCGTCTCGTAGGCCTTAGCCTGTTGTCCAGACTCTCAGGGTAGCTCTGGGGCTGGATCAGAGACTTCACGGTGCCATCTTTAACCCTCGACTGTACTTCATCCATCGTCACCCCTCTTAATTGAGGTCCAAATGATCTGGCTGGTTTTCTAGGATGAGTGTGGGGAAGTCGGGATGGCCCACTTGTGCTTCTTGAAGACTCCCTGGCTGGAGTCTTGCACGGAGACAGGCTCCGACCATGCTGTTTCCCCTGCTGAGAGATGTCTTGCCAGTAACATGAAATTCCCATTTCTTAGCTTGGTAGGGTCTGGTGAGGGTTTGCTCCTTCCACGTCGGAGTGTCCTGTTCCGCCCACGCTGCCCTCGTGCCCACTGGGAGCTCAGTTGCTCCTGTGCACACCCCCACATCTCCACTGTCGCCCATCTCCCATCCGCCTGGGGTGCCTGGCGCCCCGACCGTGGGTCTCATCCCATCTGCCCTGTTCCCACTGCCCAAGCACCCAGCTGCAGAGATCTCCCCTCCCCCTAGGACTTCTCGGCCCACACACTCACAGGTACTACCTCTGCCCCAGGTGTTTATATGCCAAAGACTGCTTAACTCACTGTGTCACGTGCATAGCGAGTTATAGAGTGTAGGCCTCAGAAATATTTGTCTCATGAACCAATGTCAAATAATTGCAATGGAGCACCCTTGACATTGTGGGGATTGTGTCTTGAAATCTTTGAGTGCTTCAGGTTGTAGTTAAGGACATAAGTTTTACGGTTAGACAGACTCGAGTTTAGGTACCTGCTGTGTCACCAGCTGTGTGATCTTGCAAAAGTTACCTAACCTCTCTGAGCCTCAGCTCCTTAAAGATAATAACTCTCTTGAAGAGTTTTTGTGAGAAGAGGCATGCAAGGCCTTCCGCACAGTATGTGCATGTGGAAAGTGCTCAGTAAATGGTAATTATTAATATTACTATGTTTAACTTCCATCCAAAACCAAGACCCATGAGAAGACAAGCGGCCCTTCTGACCTGAACTCAATGGCGAGTGCAAGTGAAGAGGAGCTGAGGGGCTCCACGCTTCCTCCGCCACATGCCTGCCAGGATTTGTTCGTGACGACCTAATCCAAACCGCCAGGAGCCAAGGCCAGCTCTGGAGACTTCTTCCTCTTCCTTATTTTTTGACAGTGCAACCTTCTCCTTCTCCATGCCACCCTTCCATGCACGAGGAGAAAAATTGCTTTCCTAAGGCAAAGCATTGTTTTATTAATAATGTCACAATAAATCATAGCGGGCTCCAGTCCCAGCAATAAACCCAGGAACTTCTGTTCTTTTATCTTATTTTTTAGATATTCTTCAATGCAGTACCATTCCCAATAAAAGGAAAGGCATTTACTTTAAATCAAATTCATAATGACTGTCTAGAATTGGCAAAACGCTCTTAGCCGAAATGGCCAATCTCTTTCTCAAACTCTAATGCGTGTCTCATTTCCTGGTATGGAGCAAGCCTTTGACATTGTCTAGAGTCCATTGATAAAATATTTTCTTCTGATTTAATTCTTAAGTACTGTCTTAGCTGGTGCTTTTGGCGCTGAATGACGATCATTTAAGAGCTCCCTGGCTGGGCTGTGAGTCACAGACCTTGGTAATGTTTGGGGCCCTGGTGACTCATCACCCTCAAGGACACAAGTTGATGAGGTTTTCTATAAAATAAAGAGAAAAAGGAGAGTTTGTCAAAGACAGACTGAAGCTTGGCTACGAAGTCTGGGATCAGTGAGACTGCTGGGGGTTGGGGACTTGCCTTAATAGAGGACGCTGGGCTTTGGACACGGTGGTGTGGGTGGGGGCTGGGGTTCCTGTGAGCTGCTCCATGTGCTGGGGAGGTGGAGACCCGGACACCAACACTCCTGGTCTGGCTGGTGGCCCTCGTGTCCTGTGGAGCCGGGTTTCACCAAAGCCGGGAGGTAGGAGTGTCTGTGGGGAATGGTGATGTTGGGGTACATGTCCTCAATGGAACAAGGTTCCAGAAGGCAAATGGGAAAGTCTTGGAGGGGAGGAGTGTTGGGGGAGCAGAGGCAGAGCAGAAAGGGAAGAGTCGGCCGGAGACACTGGCATGGGGGGTGGCGCCCAGGGTGACAGCTGTGCTGTGACCAGCCGCCTTGCGAGTTTGGGGTGTTACAGGCGTAGGCGTGCTCCTGGGAGTTAGTTCAGTGAGCATGTTTTTTCTGAAGCTTGGACAAAATGGAACTTTAAAGATCGAGAAAATAAGAGAGGAGGTGTTTGTACGGCCTGGATGGATGGGGAGAGTGCTGGCGAGACACGGACGGTGTGCTCAGGTTGGGTGGTTGGAGGAGAGTTTGCTAAGGGGCTACTTCCGAAGGTGTGAGAAGGATGTTGGGAAAGTGCCAGGTACAGCGCACCCCCCTGGGACCGGTGATGGTGCTGTTAACTCTCAGCTGTGTTCTGAATGTTTGTGTCCCGAAATTCTGATGTTGAAACTCTAGCCCCCAAGGTGGTGGTATTAGGAGACGGGGCCTTGGGACATGAGTAGGTCATGAGGGTGGGCATAGTGCCCTTGTAGAGAGCTAAGTGGTCCCTTCCACCACGTGAGCATATACTGAGAAGGCCCTCGCCAAACACCAAATCTGCTGGCACCTTGGTCTTGGACTTTCCAGCCTCCAGAACTATGAGAACTAAATTCCCATTGTTTAAAGGCACCCAGCTGGTAATATTTTATTACAGCAGCCTGAACAGACCGAGACACTGAGCTAAGACAGAAGCTTGGCTCTTTGGTCCGTGGATGAGGGAGTCAGCCAGCCCTGTGACACCACCCCGGACCCGGAGAGCAGAGTCCCCCCCCCCCCCCCCCGTCTCCTACAGGCCCCCACTGCTGTCCCCACTGGGTCCAGAGGCAAGGCCCCACCGCTGTGGCCCACGCCCATCCACCCTCGGGGCAGACAGCGCTGGGCAAAGGCACAGACTGGACGTGGGGGCGGGAATGGGGGGCCGAGCTGAAGCATGTGCTGGGCTGTTTGGGGGTGACCATCGTCTACCTTCCTCGTCCTCCTCCCTGGAAATTTTGCCTGGAAACAGCTCTGCTTTTCCTTTCTAGGCTGTCACCTGACTTGGGGTCAGGGGTCCTCTGTGCTGTGTGCCCTGCCACCCTCTTGGTTGCCCCCAAATGAGAGCGGGAAGTGAAGGAGGCCACTGTGCTGTCCCAGGGTGCGGTCCTGCCCTTCCCTGTGCTGCGCGGTCCGTGATGTGCCCGGTGCTCCCGCGAGATGGGCACAGCTGTGTGTCGCTCTCCGCTCTCTGCTTCCCCGCGCAGAGGTGTTCGCACTGGGGGCTCCAGAGACCCGCCAGGCTGGCAAACCGGGGTTTGTTGGAAGAAGAAAACCCCGGTTGGCACTATTTGGCCTGAAGGCAGGTGTGTGGGAAGACAGCGGCCAAGGTCCCCTCAGCCTCCACGTGGCCGGGCTCTGAGACTGCCCTCTAGCAAAGGGGAGGAGCTTCTCACGGGGAAGTGAGCTGTGTTGATGTTTCAAAATCTAACGTGTACATAGAAATTGCTGAGAAATTTTAAACTTTAATCTGCCCTTAAATTGCATTTGCTGATGTTGCTCAGAAGTGTATTCACTGGATAATTTCTATTTCCAGAAAAAAGGTTCACCTTAAAGTTAGGGCCAAGCTGGGAAAATGACAGTCAGAAAGAAAGTTTGAAAAAATGGGAAAACATGGACAATAGGGATATACGGGGGAAATTCCCTTCTCAGTCACGCACAGCTGCTCTGGACACTGTTGTCCATGTGCACACACACACAAAACCACACACACACGCATACATGTGCAACCACATGCATGCACACACACACAAGGCACCACACCACACGCACCATATCACGTGCACGCACATCATACCACATACATATATATCAAACACAATCTCACACACAGCCACAGATACATATGCACACACAATCGCATACATACAACCACACACAATCACACACACATAGTCGTGTGCATGTGCACACACACAAAGCATCACACCACACACACCCTACTACAGGCACACACATCATACCACAGGCATATATATTAAACATACACACAATCACATACACATAATTGCACACATACCACAGCACAATACAACCACACACAGAGTCACATGCATGCACACACACACACTCCATACCACACCTATCATACCATATGCATGCATACCATGCCACATATGTGTCAAAACACACACAATCACACACCATACCACACACAACAACCGCCTCCCCGCTGCTCCCTCTCCTCTGTGCCCTTAAGCCAAACGCCCCATGGCAATCAGACGTCCAGCATAGAGTCGAGTGACTGTTCTCTGCTAGAGGAGAGATGACCCGGAAGAAGCTGTACGAGCTGCCGCAGATCATCGACTTCCAGGTCCCCCCATGCAGCCCTCACAAGGCCACCCATCCTGACAGCACCAAGGTGCGAATGGATGTTGTGTTTGCTGAAGCTCAGTGGTAGCTTTTACCTCTGTTTCTCCCTCATGGTTCCGCAGCTGTGTGAGCGTGAGCGTGAGTGTGAGTGTGCAGGGGTGTGTGTGTGAGTGTGTGAGTGTGCGGGCGGATGAAGGGTGGGGAGAGGCAGTAATCACACGTGTGGGAACAGAGCTGAGTACAGTCAGCTTCCTAAATGGTTTAGTGAAACTCTGGTTTCCAGGAATGTGTCTGAGTAAATGCTGCAAATGCACGTTCTCTATGAAAATCTGGGTTTAAAAGCCCAGAGGCAGCATGATATCAGATTTCCAGATTTAGCATCTTCCCACACCCTCAAGCCCAATTCAGAGTCTTTCCTGTCCAGACTCTGTTTTTAGCCTCTGCATGTGGGAACCACAAACACCAGCTGCAAACGGCCCCTGTGGAAGTGGGCATCTTGGCAGCGGCAGAAGCTTCCGTCACCCCTGCTGGGAGCTTTCAGTGGGAAGAGCAGAGGGTCACTCCCACCCCCAGGCCCTCTGGGGGCTCTCTGGTTTGCGGGGAGGAAGCTTTGTGCTGGGTGAAAAAGCACTGAGAAGTGCTGGGTCCCCAGCCTCCCTGCCCGTTCGCCTCCTCCCTGGCTCTGGCCTGGAGCGATGGGCGTGGGGGAGCCTACTCCAGGCCCCCAGGCTCACAGGAGAGGGCAGACCCCGAGGCGGGAGAGATGGAGGGGGCAGCTCATCCGTGATTCCCACACTGGGCAACCCCTGGCGTCATCTGTGAGCTTATTTAAAAAGCAGATTACCCGAGCCATTTCCAAGATGTGCAAACTCAGACTTTTCAGAAGTGGGTCCCAGCACGGGTATGTCCACACGGCTCCCCAAGGGAGAGTGACGCAAACACGAATCTGTCTTCAGATTTCTCTGTGGTTGACCCAGCTCACCAGCGGAGCAAAGCAGGGATCTGGGGCAGGAACTCCATCTTGGCAGGCTTGGGACCAGTTTCATGCCTCCCAGAGTGAGATGCTTCCTCCCACTCCAAGCCTCGTTACTCCTACTCGTTCTCTGGGTCTTCGTTCATCCTTTGCCACTTTCTCTGACCTCCTAGCCTAGGGACAAATGTCCCTTCTGTTTGGCCCCCTAGCATTCTGACATTTTTCTATAATGAACCCTAATTCACTAAATTATTATTTCTTGTTAACTTACCCATTGCTCTCACTAGACAGTAAGAGGGCAAAGATAATGTATCGTCTACATTGTATTCTTAGGGCTTGGCAGAGGTACTCAATGAAGACTTTTTTTAGGGGGGGGGCACCCAAGCTCAGAGGACTGGAAAGGAAGTAGATGCATGGAAATAAGGACAGGAAGCATAACTGACACCTGAAACCTTCCCTTATTTTCAGACTTTGACTCACTGTGACATATATCGGTCAGCAATTGCTCAGTAATGCTGTGTGATAAGCTACCCCAGGGCTCAGCAGCTTAAAACAACAATCATTTACTCTTACACTGCTGGGCTGACTGCAACTCGGCTGGACTTTTTCCTACAGTTTTCAGGCTGAGCTCAGATCTGTTCTCATTCCGGCTCCCAGACTGAATGGGTGGGTGGTGGCCACCTGGGGCTCGTTCTTCCCCTGGCAGAGATCAGAGGCAGAGGCCAAGCCACACTGCGAAAGCACGTTTCAAGCTTCTGCACACGCCGTGTCCACTAACACCCCCCTGACCAGAGAAAGGCGCGTGGCCACGCTCAACCTCAATGGGCAGCGTACGCCATCCACAGCATGAAGGGAGAGGAGAGAACAATTTCTGAACTATAATTCAGACTACCAAATAACTTAATTCTATTATCTTAATATTTTGGTGATTTCTTGCCGAAGAGGAATCACAATAACAATATTTAACATTTGTTGAGTCCTCATTAATGTCAAACATAGCTCTGTGGGCTCTATGTACATTTTCTCATTTAATCCTCCTTAACATCCTGTGAAGCTGGTGCACGGTGTCAGGCACTTGCTGTGGCACAAGCTGGAAGAAGCAGCGGGGACCCAGGCACTTCTGATTTCCAAGCCCAGCTCCTGACACTGCTTGGCAGTCTCCTCTCCTTTCTCTCTCAAGAGAGGTTATGGCGGGAACGAGGGGGAAGAGATTCTGGGCTGGAGACTGGGGGAGTCACCGGAGCCCGCATGGGGAGACTGGGGAAGCCAAAGGCAAGCTCTCCTCATTTCACTTTTGAGCTAAACCAGAATGAACGTGTACATATCCAAAACAATTAATGGCCAGTCACCAAAAATGTGCACTGCAGCAGATGGCAGGTGCTGAGATGTATAAGTAGTCCCCCTCCTCATTTGACAGATGAGGACGTGGCGTCTGAGTGGGGGGAAGTAACTTGTCTGGGATATACGGCTCTGAGTGGCGGACCTGGAGGAAAACTAGGTGTGCAATTCCAAATCCAGCACACTGTTCCTGCTTGCTCTGTGGGAGCCACCAGGGTGGTGTGGGGTACCTCCGCCCTGGGAGGGTTTCCTGGGTAATCGGGATAGAACATCCAATTGATTCTGCAGAAGCAGCCCAAGCATTTGCACTGTTAGGTCCAACAAAGCAAACAGACCGACGTTTTCAATTTACAGGCACCACCTCGATGATGTTTATTTAACATGCAGCCACCTGGCGTTTGTACAGTCCTACCAATCATTTAGTGGTGGTGATGTAAATATTAACTCTCAGCTGATGTGTTTTATCTTATTTAAGAGTGAAAAAAATGCAAAACCAAACGAATGATAGGTTTAGAGAGGGAAAATTATCTAGAAATAGGGTTTATTGTTAATATTTTTACATATTTAATATTTGTTCTTTTCAACAGCTATCTATATTTTATGAAGAGTGAAATGGTTGGGTTGGCTTTAACTGTGGTTTTTTAAGGACAGAGAAGGTATGGGGAAAATAAAGGGAAGAAGCGTGCAGTTTTGCACACTTGCATAGGTGGCAAGTTTAAGGTTGCATAAAAATAGGCGGTTAGGAAAGAAACAATAAAAATGGCATTGAATGCGTATGTTAAAAAATCACCCACTTTTAACACAAATCAGGTTCATTAGAGTCATAACAACTTGTCCTGGGAAGTAGCAGTTCTTCTTAAGCACAGCTCTTGATTGTTCTGAAACAGTGCTGTGGCGTCCTGATGTTCTGGTCTAGAGTTTGATCTTCTGTCTTATTCAGCACTGTATCCTGAGCGATGGGCGATCAATCAGCATTCGTTTGTGGGTTGACCAGATTAGGATGCAGAAGGTCACAACAGGCTGTTGTCTGCAGCATGGAAACTAGAAAAGTCTAAATAAAGCAAAATAAAAAGAAAACAAAAACAAAAACCCAAACATATTTTAAAAGACTATCTAGGAGGTTGAAAAAATGTCTAAAGGAACAAAATTCCAGACAAAGACAAACCATTCCTGTGGGAGTGGACATCAGCAAGCATTTTCCCTGCTGAGGGCAGCAGGTACATTTGAGGGCCAGCAGACAGGGACCATTGCTGTGGGAAAGAGCGAGCCAGGGGCACTTTAATGGCCACGTGGCCTGGTCACGTGGGTGGAAGTCGGGAGAAGATCCCAAAGCAGGCTAATCCTCACCCATTCGCTGTCATGGGACTCCTGGGTGCCTGGTGGTTCAGAAACTGAGGGAGGGGCTGGAAAGCAGAGGGGGGCTGGTGGGGGGCAGAGAGAGAGGGGGTAACGAAAGAAGGATTTACAGGGAAACTTATAGCTTTAAATATAAGTAAACAAGAAAGCTTAAAAACCAATTTTTAAAGCTTTCCTCTCAAGAAAATATAAAAGAGAAAATTAAAGCAAAAGAAAAAAAGAAAATGAAAGAAATAGTAAGAGTAAAGACAGAAATTGGTGAAATAGGAGACAGACCTATAATTAAGAAAACAATGAGGTCAAATGTTGGATCTTTTAGAAATATTCATAGATTGATATATTTCTAGCAAGACTGAGCATGAAAAGAAAGAAAATACGATTACTATGATAAGGGATGAAAAAGGGGGAAATTACTATAAATCCTGACATTTAATGGATAATAAGCTATTATGATACTATACATAAATTTTATAAATAATGGATTTGACAGCTTTAGATAACATGCACAAAGGATTGAAAAAAACCATTTATCAAAGACACAAAAAAAATTTAAAATACTTGTTGAATGAATAAATATTTTATGTAATGCAGTTGTGAACTTTTTCCAGAGTTTTAACCCAGCTCTTATTTGTTTAAAATGTAAAGTCTTTTGCACTTGAATTTGACCTTCTGTTACTTTTACATGTTTGTCAAGAGGCTTGTTTAACAGTTAGGCACCTCTGGTATAGTTATGGACCTTCGAGCTACAGGATCTGGAGGCTGGTCTTCTGTCCATACACTGAGCAGTGTGAGCATAAACACATCCTTTCTGCCTTACTCCATGGATATGACCAGGTAGCTCATGAGAGAAGGAAGTGAAACTGCTTGGAGTTCTCTAAGATTCTTGAATCTGTGGTTTAGAGTCTTTCATTATCTTTGGAAAATTCTCAGCTATATTCTCTTCAAATATTTCTTTTGCCTTGTTTTCTCTCTTTTATCCTTCAAGGATTGCAGTTATTTGTGCATAAAGCTATTTGGTATTGTCCCACAATTTTTTAGTGTTCTGTTCTTTTTATTTTCTAATTTTTTTTTTTTCTTGTGTGTTGGTTGGGTAATTTCTATTGCTCTGTCTTCAAATTCAATGATTCTTTCCTTAGCTATGTCAGTTCTACTGATGAGTCTGACAAACGCACTGTGAGGTTTGTTTGTTGTTTTTAATTTGTAATATTTTTCTCTTGGCTTTTATAGTTTTCATCTTTCTATTGAATTTTGGCATCTGTTCATATACTAGAGATTTGACTTATTAATTATAATTATTTTAAATTTCCTATGTAGTAATAATAATATCTGAGTCATCTCTGTGTCTGGTTTTGTTGATCTCCTTTTCTCTTGGAAAAAGATGGCCTCTTCTTGCATTTTTGTGTTAATACTGGACATCATGTGTGGACTAGTAGAGACTGAGGCAAATGGTATTATGCCTGGATTGGGCAAACTTTTCCTCCTACACTGTTAGTGTGGGATTGAGTCACAGTGGTCAGAAGTTGAGTTGGGTTTGGGTTTTCTTTTTGGTGTGGTTATGTTCAATGTACCATCATCCTCATTAAATTCCTTAGGTTTTATTTTCTACTTATGGACGGGTCTTGGGGGCTGGAGGGTTTTTCTCAATGTTCCTGCTCTGCATTCGGCTGTAGGCCTTCTCTGTGTGCCTCTGTTACAGACAGGGTCTTTCTCCATGTCCTCAACTTCCTCCCAGGGTAGACTCTTGTTTCTTGGTGCTTGGTAGCCTGGTGATTGTGCTAATTGGGTTCTCTGTTGTCCTGGCTAAGCCTCAGTCTTAGGCAGGCCTATGTGCCAGTGTTTTTAGTCTGTGGCTTTCAAAGTGATGCTGTCCCTTCTCCCCATGATGGCCAAACTCTGCTTTGTGTCTTTGGTGAGACTTTTATGGGGGAGCCTTCAATGGTATTGGTATAGGGTCATGGGCCCAGCACGGTTCTCTTCCTCAGAAGGAGAGGAGTAAAGGATTTTTATTTTTACCTTTCTCCTATCCCTTGTGGGTCCTCTGTTGCACTGTATGGGAGATGGTCTTTGCTGTGCCTCCTCCAAAGGCTTAAGCCTTTTTTTGTTGTTGTTCCTAGTGGAATGAGGTCCTGGTGCAAGAAGCAGCAATCTTTTTCTAAGAGGCAAGTCTTTCCTGTGTCTGTGGTTGTTCCCATCCTCCAGGCCTGTACCACTGAGGAAGCTATTTCCCATCTCCCCTACCCCTGATCTTTCTTTTAAGTATCTACCAGAGGTCGGTGGAAAAGAGCCTTCAACTGGGCACAAACTCCTCTGTGTCTGCTGAGGCTCCATATTCTCATGCAAACCCACACGCCACCTTAGAATTTTCCCGAGTCCTTCTTACCTGGCTGCATGGTGCCCAGCATCTCCTCCTCTCGTGTGCGCCACAGGTGAGCACATGCTGTGTTCCAGCTTGGAGCTACCTGCATTTCTTTGGATTTCAGGATACCCGGTTGCCGGCACCCACAGGTGTCTGACAGGTCCAGCAATGCTATGATCGCGTGACTGGCCTGGCCTTTTTTATCGTGAGGGTGGGGGGGACACTCTTTCTACCATTCTGCATCTCAGATGGAAGCAGAGAGCCACATTTTATTTTCTATTCAACTTTAGTCTTTTTGGGGGATTTTCCTCCAAATAGCTCTGAAGAAAAAAAATCTCGATTTGATTTCCAATCCAGAGGATGCGTTTCCAGTGTGCAGGGCCGGGGCGAGTGGAGTTGGCTGAGCAGCGTCAGTTTTGCAGGACTCTGAGTCTCTGCGCTGAAGAGAGAGGAGCCCTGAGGCTGAGTTTAATTTCTTAACATTTATAGCAAATTGAACCTTGTAATGAGAGGCCTTGGGATGACCCTAAATTTCTTTTAAACTCTATCGATCGGTTTGACCTATTTTATTGCCTCGTTGTGACAAGATCTGATTAACAAATATCTGAAATTTTCCTCCTTCGTGCCGGTCCCCAGCTCATACAAAATAGTCCTACTTTTATTGCCTAAATAGGTCCTCTTGGAACTGTAGATATTCTGGGAAACCTAGACCAAAATTAACTACCCAGAAAGCACCATCAGTGAGGCCTCACTGACCTGGCCGTTCCGGAATTCCAAAGTCAGGGCTCGTGTTCTGTAGTAGAAAATTGCTTCTCCGGGCAATTTTCTCTGAACGATGTTTTCTCTGGTGTTAAAGCTCAGATTGCTTCACTGTGTCTTCAAGCAGAGAGCCCCAAGGAGGGACACTGCCCCCTCAGTGTCCCGTGCCGATGGCAGTCCCCAGTCCTCCGATCCCCTCCTAAAACACAGCCTTCGACGAGCCCTGCTCAAGTCTAAATTAACGGCCACCGGAGTCATTTCCAGAACTGACAATTTAGGATGGCAATTAACTTATGGTTAATTAATCCTGGTGTTAACCACCTCAGCTTGGGCTTGGCAATGATGCTTGAAGTTTAAAGGGGGGAAAGAGGAGGAGGAGGAAGAGGCTTATCGCAGCAAAGGACACGAACAGCTGTGGGACTCGCAAGGGTGAACGCGAGGAGTTCATGCAGGAATATGTCGTATCACTTCGCTGTGCGAGGAGCTTTCGTTTAGACTAAGTCCTGTGGTTAAAGTGGCAAAACAAGCTTCTTCTGGAGGACTGAGGCATTGCCTTTAATTAGCAGTGTTGTTAGGAGCTGAGCAGCGCTCTTCATTAGGCAGCGAGGCTCATTAGTGCACGATTCACGGTCACGGGGCTTCCTCTGGGAGAGGACGGACTCTGCAGCCTGTACGTCCTCATCCAAATGACGCACGAGGACCCCGCGTGGCCTGGCGGGACTGGGACTGGGAAGGTGGTGGGGTGGAGGGCGGAGTCTCCAACCTCACCTCCGGCTCCCATCGAGTGCAGAGGGCAAGGACCGCCCAGGGAGTGGTGAGATGACAGCGGAGACCCTTGCCCGCCCACAGGCCCTGAGACTAAGATGCCCCTCACTCCTTCACCTGCTGCTGTCAGGAAGTGAGGGCCCCCAGTATGAATGCTCCGGATGGGGGCTGGAAACTATAACTGGGGGCCAAATCTGGCCCACCGCCTGATTTTGTAAATACAATTTTATTGGAACGCAGCCGCGCCCCCTTACTTCGTTTGTGGCTGTTTCACGCTGCGGTGGCAGTGTTGAGATCGAAAAAGTTTGCCAACTCCTGTTCTAGAGCACTGAAGCACCAAAGCGCTGTAATGATTCGAGGTGGAAATCCTTCCAGATTGCACTGCCTACGTTGTCTTTGTCCGTAAGGTGAGAATACAGGGACA
This sequence comes from Eulemur rufifrons, assembly GCF_041146395.1. NCBI lineage: Eukaryota > Metazoa > Chordata > Mammalia > Primates > Lemuridae > Eulemur > Eulemur rufifrons. Next base: position 4,897,428 of record NC_090983.1, read on the forward strand.
ATCATTTGACTTACAAGAAAAGCAGCAGCCACCGGCCGTGCAGCGCAGGGATGAACATCCTCACGCTGCCGGGAGCCCTGAGGACATCGCTGTGTGCCGTGCTGAAAGTGACAGTCTTAAGCCATCAAGAGAATCATTTTTTTGTGCTTATTTTAATATTGTTTTTCTTATTGTCAGGCTATTAGCCTTGATTCTTGCTTCCGTCACTTACACCAGCCTCGAAATGCCCTAACTGCTCCGTTAGGGGACTAACACGATGCTTCTACCCACAGCCATTTAGGAACGGGAGTCTGCCTGGGGCCAGACTGTGTAGGGCACCACAGACCACAGGGAGGCGTTGGAAGCCCCTGGAAGGTCTCGTGTGTCTACACAGGGATGGTGGCAGCGAGATCGACGCACTCACTTTGCGTTTTGCGAGGCCTCCGAGCACCCGTGCAGGAAGGGCCAGAGGGAGGAAGGAGTCCAGGGGCACCCGATGTTGTACCGAGTAGAGAGTGCCCGTGTTCCTCGAAGGCCCTGAGTTCAGGCCCCGTGCTGGGGACAGGGCCTCTCTGGTCACCAGACTCTCCTTGCCAGCACCCAGAGGCTGAGGGGAGCCAGCGGGAAGGTACTGAACCGACTGACTTCAATCGTGCCTCTAACTCATTGTGTAAAACAAACCAGGACCAAGCGAATAAGAGCCCCTGTCACCCAGGACCCTTGCAACGAGGAGTTTCTCTCGCTGGGCCAATTGCATGAAGCCACAGGCAGGACTCAGTGTGGACCCAGAAGTCAAGACAGACCCACAGGCCACAGATCACCAGCCCCCTCCCTCCGTCCTTTATGTCCATCTGAATTTTTAAATTGTCACATCTTTTTGCTTTAAAAAAACAAAGGAAGCCTCTAGGTTGCACTAGTGTTGTTGCTGTTCAAAGTTCACAGGTGACGAGATGAAGGATGTTGCTTGGACATCTTCCTCTGGCCATTTAGATGGTCCCATAAAATGGCAAACGAGTCTTGCCTTGTTCACTAATGTCCAGGGCAGGTCCTTAACTTCACTTCTGCAGAAACTCGGTTTTGCCAACGCACTGGGGGTGAGTTTCCTTAGCGGCGGGTCTGGCTGTCTCTCCGAGGCTGGTACGTATCTCTACCCGTAGCTAAGGCCGTGGATGCAGACGTAGGTGTGCCCACCAGCGCATCCGTGCGCACGTGTGCCTACGTGAACAAACCTTAGCCGGTCTGTCACGTGTCAGGGGAAATGTGCCCGCGTGGTCAATGCTTGGGACAGCCCGCCAAGCACAGTGCCCATCCTGTCCTGCCCCAGGGCTTGTGGTAGAGCAGACGGCTTCCCGGGAGCACAGAGTCAGCACGAAGGAAGCTGCTGCCCTCAGGAAGGTGCCACCCACCTCGGGGGAGGGTCTACCACACCGTTGTCAGGGTCTGTGTCAGTGCGCTGGGGCCGCCATCACACAGTAGCTCAGACCAGGTGGCTCAAACTGCAGACACTCACTCTCTCACAGTTCCGGAGTCTGGAAGCGCGAGACCAAGGTGTTGGCAGGGCCGGGTTCTCCTGAGGCCTCTCTCTGTGGCTTGTAGACTCCGCCTTCTCCCGTGTCCTCACCTGGTCTCTCCTCTGCCCCTGTGTGTCCTGACCTCCCCTTCCTGTAAGCACACCAGTCGTACTGGAGTAAAGCCCACCCCAGTGGCCTCGTTGAACCTTAATCGCCTCTTTAAAGATCTTAACTCCACGTACAGTCACATTCTGAGGTCCCAGTGGTGAGGACTTTGGCATATGAATTTGGGGAGGCAGAATACAATTCAGCCCATACCATGATCGAATCCAGGATGCCAATAGCCTTTGTTCTAAGAATTCGAGACTTTCCCCACACACGGCCATAGCTGGTCTGCCCTCTGCTTATGCAAACACGCTCTGATACAGACGAGTGGGTTCTGCCTTCCTGAGATGCCTTTCCGTGGGTCCTCTGAGTGTCCCCAAACTTTTCCATCACACATTAGCAGCCTCCTGTTGTTCTGCAGACGGCTGGTCACACCCCTCATGCGAGAGCTTTGCTGACTGAGCCCAGAGGGAGGACCCGTGTGCAAATACTTGGGGGCACCTTTCTCTCCTCCCCTCCCCGCTCCACAAACTGCCAACAGAGATGACTATTTCTTATAAATAAGACAAGGAATATGAGGAATTATTGAACTGGGGCCATGGAAATTGCAGAGAGAAAAATCTGAACAAAGAAAACATCTACTTCTGTGGGTGACACAGTGTTGGGAGAAATCCAAAGATATCTTGACAGCCTTGAGCAGTGGACGGACTCTAACAAGATGAGGTCTGATTGGGGATAATTGCTCAGTGGGGTCCTTGCATTAAGACGATTCGGCTGTAACATGCAAGATGAAGGAGATGCGGCTTCGCAGCACAGGGAAGCCAGAGGCTTTGGGTGACAGCGAGTTTGTGCCTCTCAGCTCCCCTGGAGCCGCGGCAAGCCGAGCCCCTGCCATGGTGGGGTTTTGTCTGAAACTTGGGGGCAGGTCATTTCATTTTTCTTGGGACAGATCTCTAGAGCTAATTCTTCGGATGTGGGCACCACACTTTAAAGGGGGTGGCAGAATGGAGTAATGGTTCTTGAAACTATGTCCTGGGGAAAAATATGGAGTAACGGGAGGTATTACAGAGGAAGAGCATGCTGGCTTATCAAGCACCTGCAGTGTGGTCAGGTAGACGGTAGATGGGACTCGTTCTGTGGGATATAACTTGGAGACCACCAGGTGGAAATTAAGGGGAATTTGATTATTTACCAATATAATAGCTAACCGCTACATGTGAGGCTCGTGGCCTTAAACTGGAGATGTTTAAGCAGAAACTAGGCTTGGGGAGAAACTTGGAGATGTAGAGGAGATTCAGTTATCTAGAATGAAAAAAAAGCATGGTTAAAAAATAGAGAGCAATATAGTAGAAATAAGTCCACAATATATCAATCATTGCAACAAACATGAAAGTGTGAATGCAATTATTAAAAGACGCATAATCCAGCCGGGCAGGGTGGCTCACACCTGTAGTCCCACCTACACGGGAGGCTGAGGCAGGAGGATCGCTTTGGCCCCAGAGTTGCAGGTTGCAGTGAGCTATGATCACACCACTGCATTCCAGCCTGGGTGACAGAGCAAGGCCCTGTCTCTAGAAAATAAACAAAAAAGGATGTACAATCCAAATTATGTTGTTTACGAGAGTAAAAAATGAGCTGACAAAAAGGTTAGAATTAAGGAGGTAGAAAAGATATACCAAATAAATATTGACAGGATGGAAGCCAGTAGCTTGTAGCTAGAAAGTAGCAATACTAATATCAGAAAAATATATGTAATCCAAGGTTGCATTTATCTCCCTATATTAATTCTCTGCATAGTACTCCTCATGGATATTTTCTCTCCTCTGCTGCATGCTAGACAATAAATATTGTGGGAACAGGGACCTTGTTTGTTCTGTCCACTGCTGAATCTTGAATGCCTAGAACATTTCTTGGGCCATAGCCAGTGCTCAGTGGATATTTGTTGATTGAAGGAATGACTCCTAAGATGCCTTTGAGTACTGAAATTCTAGGATGGAGGACATGGAACTGACCCTTGTTCTGGTTACTGGTGCTGTGTAACAAACCACCCTAACACTTAGCAGCTTAAAACACCAACTTGCTATTATCTCCCGTGGTTCCATGGGTTGACTGGGCTCAGCTGGGTGGTTCTCGCTTGGAATCTCTCAGACGGTTGCAGCCTGCGTGGCTGGAGCTGGGATCATCTGGAGGCTTAACTATACTGGATGTCCAAGAGGGCACACTCACACGGCTCGTGGGTGATGGTGGTTGTCAGCTGGGAGCTCAGCTGGGGCTGCTGGCTACAGCATCTATACAGATGCTCCTTGACTTACCGTGGGGTGACATCCTGATAAACTCATTGTCAATTGAAAATATCTTAAGTCAAAAATGCACTTAGTACACCTAACCTACCGAACATCATAGCCCAGGCCAGCCTACCTTAAACCTGCTCAACACGCTTACGTTAGCCTACAGCTGGGCAAAATCATCTGGCAATACAACACGCTGTAGAGTATCGGTTGTGGTTTACCCTGATGCTCATGTGGCTGACCCGGAGCTGTGGCTCAACACGAGAGTATCATACTGCACATCGCCAGCCAGGGCAAAGGTCAAAACTCAAAATTCAAAGTATGGTTTCTAATGAATGGGCATGGCCTTCACACCACCACAAATTCCACGTAGTGTTAAGTGGGGCCATTGTAGGCCAGGGACCGTCCGTATGTGGCCCCTCCATGTGGCTTGGTGTCTCACAGGTGGGTGGCGGGAATCCGACAGCCAGTGTTGAGAGTGACGGGACGTGGGAGCTGAGCCTGGGAGGAGGCGGTGCTGCCTGTGTCACGCCTCCTGGTCATGCGGTCACAGAGCCCACCTAGACTTCAGGGGGAGGACACAGCTTCCCTCCTTGATCCCCTCTCCATGGGAGGAGTGTCAAGGAATTAGTGGTCATCTTTAATCTACCATAGACATCTAAACGAGGGGGACTTTGCGTTTTATCTCTACAAACGACAGCACCTGACAGGTGTGATTGGCTAAGTCTAAGCCCCATCTCTTCCCAGGGAAGGGAAGGTCCACCATGGAAGAAAAGAGTAACATTCTAGAATTTCTGCAGGATGCATGGGCTGGACCAGATGCCTTCTAAGACCCTTGTCTAGTGCCGACGTTCTTACGTGGGAGCCGCAGCCAGCAGAGCACGGAGGAAGCTGTGGCAACTCAGTCAAACCTCAGACGGCCGCGGGTTTCACCGAGGGGAAGAATTTGAGGTCTGCCACGGAGATTGCACACTTCCTCCTCGCCCGCTCTACACACATCTTTAAGCATTTCTTTATGAGAACCGCCCTCTAGAATCTGATGCCAAGAACGGTGCCCCATGCCGTGCGACACCTGGCTTGGGGACTGTAATCCCTCAGACAGGTGCCGTATCTGTCGTGCAAATGCTGACCCCGCCCCCCCCTGAGAGATGGAGTCGGCCTCTGTGCCTCTCGGCTCTCTTCCTTTCCAGACACAACGATGAAATGAAAAAGTAACAGTGGCTTTTCAGTGCTTTGGGTTATGGTCGATTTTTAGATATTGGACACATTTGGGAAATCGCTAATTAATTTCTCTCGCATTCTTACCCCCGTTCCCAAGGCTGCAGACGCCCTCTCCTGCAGGGGGTTCTTGGGAGGAGCCTTCAGATGCCTGCCCCATTAACGTCGCAGCTTGGAGTTTCCTGTAACTATGGAATCAAACTCTAAACCAGCAGGAGGAAAAGGCAGCATTTTACTTTTGAGGAGAGAGCCGTTTGTCCCCACGCAGATTCTAGCAAGTCACACGCTTCCTGGTCCTTTCCTGGGTTGCTTGCACATTTTTTTCTAGCCCCATATTAAGAGCCCTGATGTGATGTGAGGGTCTCAGCTCCCATGTCACCTCACTCGGAGACTCAGCAAAGCTTGTCCTCTGCTTCAGGGTTTGTCTCAGGATCCCCCGCCCCCCCCAACTCGCCCCGCGCTGGTCACCCAGCCACACACCTACAGCTGTTGTTCTGGCTTAGCTGGGCATTTTTGTTTTCCATTTCAGTTATATTATTCTTGCATTTTTAGTGGGAGGGTTTTCACATTTGTCCTGTCAGTCATCTTGCAAGAAACAGAAGTACCTTTAGTTCAGGTTCCACTATCATCTCTCTCAAATGCAATAACTGAGGAAGGCGGGGTGGGGGCCTAACGGTGGCTTTTTGCTTATTGCTGATGTAGTGTCGGAAGTGCTGGCCTCACCGTCTTGTTGTATCTATACTCTAACACTACATCCGTGGTTCTCAGCTAGGGATGACTTTGCCCCCCACTGCGATTGGCAATGTCTGGAGAGGGTGCCACGAATGGGGACTGCTCCTGGCATCCCATGCTGCTAAACATCCCACGATGCCCATGACAAAGAATCACCTGGCCCCAAATGCTCGTGGTGCTGTGGCTGGGAAACCTCGTGCTACAGAAATGGCTTCTGAGTACATGTTATCACTGTGGTGGTTATTCTCTGCCTCCCCTCCCCCATACAGTCTGCAGCATCTGTCCCCTGCCAGCTGTGGCTGTGGCATTTGGGAGGCAGCAACTGACCACTGGAGCAGGGAGCGGGCTCTGGCTCTCTCTCCCCGCTGCTCCAGGCTGCCTTACTTTGGTAGTGGCCGTGCCCTGCAGGGTTACAGTTCCTCTCGGGCAGCCCCTTCCCCACGGCTCCAACTCTTGCTGGGCTTTTCTTGGGCCAGTACCACACCTGGGCTGTACCCTCCCCTGTCCCTTTTTCCCAGGCGTATGGTAACGACTCCAACCATGGATGGGCGCGGGTGCCACAGCGTCCTTTGATGCTCCTGCATACTCTGCCCACAGCTCTGTAAATGGGAACTTCATTCCTTTTGCTCCTAAACAGTCTGAGTGGGACTCCGTGTCCTGCCAAGACTCTGACTGATCCAGTCGCCATGGTTTCCTTAACTGCAGGGCACAGTGACCTCATTTGAAGTGCCAACTTATCTTTCTTCCTGTCCTGCATCTCTGACACACCAGGCTCACGTGGGCCCATCACGGATAAGGTGACTCTGTCTCCAGACACGATAGTGATACAGTCGCATCTCGCAGCCACGAGGCCTTGACCCAGATTTTTATTTGTATGAAGAACTAGGGAGACAGAGATGAAGACAAAAATGATTTGACTTTTGGGGGTTGGCAGCTGGCTGCTGAGCTGGGGATGCCTTCATTTGTTTGCTTTTTAATTACATATATATTTTAGAATGTATCTCTTAGTGTAGGTGTTTCCCATGATTATGTTCTTTTGTTCTGGGTCCAATTTCTCCCCCCTCCTTGGGAATTATGCCCCATTCCAAGGCTGCGACCCTGTGTGCCTCCCCTTGGAGGTGGCTGAGCTCTCGCTATCTAGGTGTCTACAGGGCCTAATACTCAGCTGAGAGAAGGGTGGCTCTTTTATCCCTGCCTTGCTTCAGACTATAGTTTTATCTTCCTTCGGCTCAGGGCTTGGTGGCATCTGATGACGATGGCCCTGAGCAGCAGAATCTGAGTCTGGTAGCGCTGGGCAATTCCTGCGCCCTGACTGACCCATGCTGGTTGTTAATGATCCAGCATGTTTGCAGGAGAAGCTGAGTCTCTGTCTGACTATGACCTTGGAAACCTTGCAGAATGGCTCCTCCACTTCCTCCGCCACTGCTCGTGGTGATCCTGCAAAGAGGAAGCCACAGACGATTGCACGAGAGCGAGGAGCGGGGCGCACTGCAAGCACTGCCCGGGAGTGGACGGGCACCAAGTGAGCCTAAGTGAGCACCCAGCAGTGCTTTGGACACGGACATCTGCGTGGGGAGGGAATGTACACGCATGCTCATTTTCATGTGTGACTCGTGTGATTTGGGCTCCCCTAGAGTGACTGTCCCAGTGACAATGAACTGAGAGTTGTGGACTTGCTTTGTCCTGTCTTACACCATGGAAACTAACCAAATTCTGCTCACTCTGGGGTTCGGGGTCACGTTAAGTCTCTGAGTCCCCTCCTCTTCCTCCCTGTGGAGAGCATGGTCTGAGTCTCCCTAGGGGCAGGGTTAGGCCATGGCCAGTAATGGGAATTTTGTGTCCAGGGGAGTTGGAGTCCTACGAAGGATTTTGATGCCCGGGCAGGCAGTGTGCAGGGAAGACTGCACGCAGGAGAGGCCTCAGCAGAGAAGTCTGGGTGAGGACAGATGCCAGAGGCCAGCCAGACTCCAGATTCCTGCCTGGGGCTGGGGGACCAACCCCTGTGCAGGGCACAGACGTGCTGTACAGCTACAGCTCCCAGCTCCCCACCTGCAGAACGCAGACCCCAGGCTACGGTGGAGGCCGGGATGGTGAGGGCCTTGCTGGGCCCAGGGTGGCTGGAGACAAAAGCTACTCTTCGGAGGGCTTAGGGCTCATCAGGGCACCTGGTCTCCTGGATGACCCTACACTAGGGGATTTGGGTGTCGGGGTCCTACTGGTCCTCACTCAGGCTGGTCCCCAGGCTGAGGGCCGGGCGCGCTGCAGGCTTTACCTGCCTCGGTTTCATCTCCTTCCCTTGTCCTCTGGGGATCGTAGGTTTCAATGACCTTAGTCTTGAGTGGCCTCTGGGGTGTTCGTACTATTCCACCGATGTTGAATGATTGTGATTGTTTGGTGCTACTGGCTTCACTGAATTTCTAATTATTTTTGAATTAAGAAGTTTTAGAGCTCCTGTTCTTCCCTTTAAAATGGGTCTACTTTAAAGTTTTAACCATTTCTTCTATATTTTCACTTGTCATCTTCTTTAATGTCAATTTTTATACCTTTTAAATTAAAAAAATGCCTTTTGGTATGCTACATTATTCTTTAGAATATTGTCTGTCTGATTTTCATCGTATGATAATTTATTATTCTTATATTGGCTGATAAAATATTCAAATTTCATTTTACTGCCTTGTCCTTTACCCCATTTACTATAGCACTTCTTATCTTTTTATGACGTTATTTTTTTATCAATTCCAATTCTGTTTTTCTCTCATGTCCTTTTATGTCTTTTTAAATTGGCAACTGTAGATAATCCCTTAAAATCGCGTTTTCTGAGCTGATCAGCTTCATCTTTGTAAAAACTCTTTGTCTACAGGTTTGCAGACATGTGTTTCAGGAAAAGGGACGACCCATGTCATAAACCAGTAGGTTGTCGTTGTTTTCTGTCTCTGCAGAGCAACTTTCCACACACGTAGCAGCTTAAAACAGCTGCTCGTTTATTAACTCACAGTTCCGTAGGTCAGAGGTCTGCGGGGCCTGGCTGGGTTCTCTGCTCAGGGGCTGGTGAGGCAGAAATCAGGGCATCACTGGGGCTGTGTTCCTCTTCGGAGGTTCTGGAGAAGAATCTGCTTCTGGGATCACTGGGGTTATCCTCGCGGTTGTAGGACCAAGGTTCCTGTTTCCTTGTTGACTGCGTTGCCTTCTGCTCCTAGGGCTCCTTCCATCTCGGTGGCTTCCTCCTCCCTTCAACACCAGCAATGAGCCCCTCTTGTGCTTTGAACCTCTCTCCCCAAGGGCAGCCCAGTCCCTCCACTTTTAAGCACAGCTTTATCAATATGTAATCCGCATATCATATGATTCATCCCTTTAAAGTGTAGAATTTAATGGTTTTCAGTATGTTCACACAATTGTGCAATCATCACCACAATCTAATATTGGAGCATTTTTATCACCGGCAAAAGAAACCCCACACCCCATTATCAGTCATTCTCCATTTCTCCCCGGTCTTCAACTCTAGGCAGCCACTGATCCATTTCTCTCTCCATGGATTTGCCTATTCTAGACATTTCCATAAATGGAATCATATGAGGTGTGGTCTTCTGTGACTTGCTTCTTTTGTGTAGCACAGTGTTTTCAAGGTTCATCTATGTTGTGGCATGTACCAGTATTTCATTCTTTATTGCCAAATCATATTCCACTGAATGGCTATACCATATTTGTTTATCCATTCATTGATTGGTGTGAGTAATGCTGCTATAAACATCCAGATACAAGTTTCTGTGTGGATGTATGTTTGCATCTCTCTTAGGTGTATACTTAGGAATGAAATAGCTGGGTCAAATGCTACAACTGCATCACTGCATATTTCCTCCAACAACATATGAGGGTTCAAATTTCTTCACCAACAGTTGTTATTATCCTTTTGATTTTAACTGTCTAGTATGAAGTGGTATGTCATTTTTGATAAGCATTTTCTTAATGACTAATGATATTGAACATTTTTTCATGTGCTTATTGGGCATTTGTATATCTTTTTAAAAGAATTGTCTATTTTAACCTTTTGTCCATTTTTAAATTGGATTATTTTTCTTCTTTTTTGTTGAGTTATAAAAGTTCTTCATACATTCTGGAGACTAGAACCTTATCAGATATTTGATTGGCAAATATTTTCTCTGATTCCATGGGTGGTGTTTTCTCTTTCTTGATAGTGACCTTTGAAACACAAAAGTTTTTCATTTTGATGAAATCTAATATATCTAGTTTTTCCTTTGGTTGCTTATGCCTATGTTTATCTAAGAACTCTTTGCCTAACTGGAGGTTATGAAGATTTAGTCCTATATTTTCTTTTAAGAGTTTTATAATTTTAGCTCTTATATTAAAGTCTGTGATCCATATTGAGTTATCGTTTGTATGTGATATGAGATAGGGGTCCAACTTCATTTTTTTACCTGTAAATATCTAATTGTCCCAGCACCATTTGTTGAAAATACAAGACTTTCCTCATTGAATATTTTGGCATCCTTGTCAAAAATCAATACATCATAATATAGGGGTTTATTTCTGGACTCTCAAGTCTATTCCATTGATCTATATTTCTATATTTATGCCAGAAATACACTATTTTGATTACTATCCCTTTGTAGTACGTTTTGAAAAATGGGAAGTGTGAGTCTTCCAACTTTGTTCTTATTTTTAAAGATTATTTTAGCTATTCTGGATCCTTGAATTTCTATATGAATTTTGGGATCAGCTTTTTTATTTCTGCAAAAAAAGGAAGCTGGGATTTTGATAAGATTTGCATTGAATTTGTAGATTGCTTTGGGGAGTACTGCCATCTAAACAATAGTCAATCTTCCAATTCATGAACATAGGATTACCTTTCCATTTATTCAGGTCTTCTTTAATTTCTTGCAATATTTATAGTTTCTGGTGTTCAAGTCTTGCACTTCTTTTGTTAAATTTATTCCTTAATATTTTATTAATTTCTATGCTATTGTACATGGAATTATCTTCCATAATTTCATGTTGGGATTATTCATCGCTAATATAGGAAACAGAATTGATCTTTTAATATTGATCTTGTATCTCGAAACCTTATTGGACCTTCAGTATGCTGAGAAACTCTGAGTGACAGCACGGAATGTGTCCCAGAGATATGCTAATCTAGGTGCTGGGGTATTTACACACCAACTCCCATCAGTCTTTGGTAGAGGGTTGATCCCTGGGGGCTTAAGTTTTCCAGCAGAAAGCTTCCAAGCAAACAGTGGCAGCTGCAGGGTTGAAGGTAAGGCAGGCATTTACCACAATTGTAAGGCCCAAGGCTGTATGGGGACAGGAGGAGGGCATCCCTACAGTGAGAGTATGCAGCATAAAGTATGTCGCCTTTAATGCATTTTCACTGTCCTCCTGTCCTGCAATTAACCTTGGGTGTCATTTAGGCATTCACCCAGAAGTTCACCTCTTTCCCAGGAAATGGAATGCAGAGTGACCTTATTAGGCATTTACTTCAATGGCACCTTTTCCTTCAAGGCCATCCCATAGATTCTCAGAGAAGCAATATTGAAAATGAGAGAAAAGGAAGATACCGTCTTCAAGCTGTCCCAGACAACTACTGTGCAACCTTACTCCGTGAAAGGCAGAGGAAGGGACTCTGTTTTCAGATGCCAAAGGGAAGAGCATCTCTGGTATAACCTGGCTTCAATCACACTTTCTTCTGGGAAATCTGCTCCCTTTCAGCACCATCTTCGTGGGCTCTCCAGTAGCCTGAGAAAGCAATTAGGGAGTTTGTGTCAGGTTCTCCCTTAGCCAAGACAGGCCCCAGCCCCAGTGGTATGTTGGTAAATGTTTAACAATGGTGCAACAGTGGGTTCCGTGGGAGGGAAAAACCAACAACCAGCAACCAAAGCCCTAATTGTGTTAGCATTTGCTGATTTGGGTGGTGTAAATGTTTCCACTGTGCCTGATTTCAAGCTACCAATGGTTTAACAACTGGCTTGCAAAATTCCTGAAAATGTGCGAATTGGCTCTCAAGAGCGGTTGCAAGCTGTTCGGCACAGCACTCCTCTCTGGGCCCTGAGCTTCAGAGCCCCCTCTCTGCAAATCCTTCCAGCATGAACCAGAGGTCACCAGCACAAACCGTACGAGCCACGGAGGGACCACAAGGGAGAGGGCTGGCCGAGGCCTTGGACAAGACTCTGCTGAGGAGACCAGACCCCACAGCAGCCCTGCGTGGACTGTTCACACACCTTCGCTGGCTCTGAAAACCAAGGTGACCTGGAAGATGGTGGCTGGAAAGATGGCTGTCACTGGTCAGCAAAGGCAAGAATGCAGATGTCCCCAGCTTGCGGGCAGCCCCTCGCCAGGCTGGAGGGCAGCTGCGTACTGCGCAGCGTCCCGGTCCTGATCAGCACACCCCAGCCATCAAACCTCACCTTGCTGACATTACATCATCCGAGTTTGGAAATCACACAGTCACCCTGCACGAATCACTTTGCCTTTTCTTTAATAGAGCCAAGTTAATTTTTGAGTACTGTACAGGGCCCAGCGTCCCGGGGGACAGTTCACGGGGCCAAAGAGAAATGCCCATTGGTGAGTGAGAGTGACACTTAGTGTCCAAGAAGACAGGAAATTCAAACTCTAGAAAACTTCGTGTTCAACCTAGTTAAATTAGTTAGCTAATTATGTTTAAATTAGTTAAATGTTTTTCTAAATTGTTGTTTCAGTAGAACTCCAGGAAATGTAGATTGAGGGGAGAAGAACTGGCTTAGGAGATATAAAAAATATGCATAACTTTAGGATAATTTGAGAAATTACTTTTTTGGAGAGTCACTAGAAAAATTTTATACTTAGAGAGCATGGCTCTGTATCTGAACCTAAGTTTTTTATGTAGCTAACATATTTGCACTCCAAGATGGTATTTTCTCATCCGGTTACATTGGTAGATCAGGGTATTTTGTGCTTGTTTTGAATGCTAAAAGAGCTTATTGATATCAGACACAAAATCTTTTAAAGCTTCGCAGTTTTTGGCTGAGGACAGAGGCTCTGGCTGAGAAAGCCAGCTTCTCCTGTCATTCTCTGCTGCAGAGCTGGGCGCTGCCGTTTCATGCGCAGGTTTCCTCCCTAGAAACAAGCAAATCGTTCTGTTCAGTTTTCATCTATGATGCAATATTCCAGTGCTTACAGACTGGAACAGAACAATACACAGTAAAAGAGGAGGAAAGAAATTCTCTTCACTTATGCTGCAAAATTCTTGGCGATGACAGTTGTGCTGTCGGTATCAAATGACACATAGATGAAGGATTTGGTGCATAAATACAGCCTGAGGGATCTTACTTAAATTGATCTATTTTTAAATTGATTTTAAATTCACAAAACATCTTTTGAAAACACTGTCCCTCTTGCGTCTGTATTCTGCTTTCTCAGTTTTTGCATTATTGCTAACAAATGAAACCTGCCACAGATGATTAAAAACAATTAAAATCTTCCCTTAAATGCTCTCTAGTTTGTCCTCAAATATCTGTGTATGGAGAGACGGTGGAGAGAGACAGAAAGAGAGCGGAAGAGAGACTGAGTCACTGAAGGTTTGGGAAAGAGAAATGTCCCGTGGGGGTGCTCTTTGGGGACACGGAGCTGGCCGTGGGGGGAAGTAGCTGCTGACAGCAAGCCGGTGGGTGCAGGGCAGCCTGGCGTTGTGGAGCTGATTTCTTTGAAACCGGATTCTGCTTCCCAACATGCTAACTCTTTCCTTCAGGTGTCTGGAGCAGACTGGCCGCTGTGATCTGGGGAGAAGCTGTCACAGGGAGACAGGTTTTAAGGGAAGAGTGCTGGGATGTCAGGAGGAGCGAGGAGGGTGGGAGCCCAGAACTGGACTGTCTGCCCCGGCTGTGGCCTGGGCCACGGCACCAGCCTGCACCTGGCCTCCCTGCGGCAGCTCCTGCCTGTCCCACTGAGGTCCCACCAGCAGCCAGAGGGGGCTGAGCACTGACGTCCACCCACGCGCTGCCCTGTGGAGCATTCCTGCCACACCCACCCACCAACTTCCGCTCTGTCTGGAATGTTCTTCTCAGAGAGGCTTCCAGAAATAGGCGCTGCCTCTAATCCCCCATCCTACCCCTTTATTCCTTGTGTGAGTCTGTTTCCTTGTTCTTTCTCTCCCATTAGAATTGGGGCTTGGCCAGGGTGGCCGTGGTCGTCCCAGCCAACACCAAGCCCACGGTGCACGGATCACTTTGAGAATCTGACGAGAGCCAAGAACGTCCTAGAGAGACGCACGTGCACTTTTCAACATAACAGCCACAGTATCGTGGTTCCCCTGCGCATCGTCCAAAGGCCTTGTGGGGCAAAGATCCCACGTTAAGAGCTGCCACCCTGGAGGGGCTTTTCCAGCAAGCTTGGAGAGGGGCTACATGTGGAAACTCCCTGTTGCCCAGAGAAACTGTAAACTGCCTCACGGTCAGGGCAACTTCATTGCCTAGAGCAGGAGTCAGAGCGGCGTTGAACACACATCCATCTTTAGGAGCGCACTGTTTGCCGGCTCCCTGGGACGGTGGTGTGGTCAGGGGGCAGGATGGACTTTTGCTGCTGTGCGCTGGGCAGTGACAGGGACAGTATGACCTGCTCAGCATGGAAAAGCGCCAAGGATGTTCTGCCGAGGGCAATTTGAATTTGTTTCCTTCACTGGCTTTGTGAATTCCTTCCTTCCGACACTGGTGGCCTTTGCCAAACTTCTGCTTCCAGCTGAGAGCAGTGGGCTGGGAGAAAGGAATGGGCTCAGGTGGCAGAGCCCACTCCGTGGGGCCACCTGCCTGCCACCACACACGAAGACATTGCTTGGGAGAGGTGCACGAACCTCAATTTTCTATTTAGTGCCCATTACATAGTCTATGTGGGGATGTCCTAGTTAGACAAATTTGGGGGAACTAAACCTCTTTTAAGAGAGTTACATAAATAGAACTATTTATAAATAGGGGGTTGGAAGAATAGTGGGTTGGTGATTACAGGACACGAGGAGGAGGAAGAGGAGGCGGGGAGGAGGAGGAGAAGGAAGAGGGAGTTCTCCTCCCCCAGCACCTTCCCACCCCATGTTTGGGAACTTCACTCCTCTGTCCTCTGTGCCCTTTCTCCCCACGGCACCTGCCACGATGGCACCATGGACTGTGTGGACTGGCTGATCCGTCCACCTGGATCCCCTGACTCAGGTGGGCAAGAGTGCTTTGTGGGCTTTTGGACTTGGAATTGAGACCGAGAAGGCAGCCTCCTTCAGGTGCCCAGAGCTTCAACATGCAACTGTGGCCTCTGCCACGTGGGCTGAAGAAGGGAAGGGAGCCGGGCGTGGGGATGAGGGATGGAGAGAGACTCCCGAGAGCATGTTTCTCCCGAGACGCATTTAGTTCTGGAGTCTACATGGATTCTTACTGTTGAGTTCTTGAGACACCCCAGGATTCTTTAAATATACCCCCTGTTTGCTTATACGTCTTTGAGTTGGGTTCTGTTACTTGCAAACAAAGAATTTTCACTTTCAAAACTTCAAAACATTCAACATCATGTCAGTCTGGGGCAGGATCCCAGCCCCACCAGGAGGAGTACTGCTCACCCGTGCAGGTGACAGGGGCCCCGTGGGGTGCACCTGTGAGGTTGGGATCGTTGAGACTGTTACAAGAAGATTGGGGGCACCAAAGGCCAGGAGTGGGTGGGCCATCTTGCCTAAAAGGGAGGTTAGGAGAATAATCACAGGAGTCTTGCCAGTGAGGGGAACCTCGACCCAGAGCACAGCCCCCAGACACCAGAGCTGTCTGCTTCTGTTTGGCACCAGAGTGCCTGAGCAGACACATCCCCATCCCCTTTTAGCGTCAAGGTGTCCCTGTGTGGTCTACACTCAAGGGATGACATTGTCCTACACCAACAATGACTGTAAAGCCATTGGCTGAAACTTGTCTCCAATGAGTGCCCTTTGCACCCACGGGGTCAGTTAAGGACTCAAGCATAGAACGAAGGTTGTGACCACCAGGAAGCCTTAGATGTAAAACTGAAGTGAATATAATGACGGGGGGCATAACTTACAGGGGACACTTCGAGCTCTTACCAGGAAAAAGGAATAACAGTATCAAAGCGTGGGAATATGTGTGTTCTTAGAGAAAAACATAAAGTATGCCCAGCGTCTTACTTGAATGAGACCCCGGAGAGGTGTGAAAAGGGCGGCTGCACTCAGGGGAAGCTGGCAGTTTGAGACATGCCCGTTGTTTTTCTTCCTCCAAAGGAGCACGTTCTTCTTGGAATTTCCAGACTTAAGAGCTGGGAGGGACCCGAGCGATCACTGGGCTCTTTAGCCAGGATTGTGGAGTCCGTTCCCTCCTTTCACAGGCTCCCTCGCGTTGTCCGTGAAATGCCGTGCGTCGCGCTTCTCTTGGGACAAGATCTGTGACTTTCGTCAGGCAGTCCCAGGACGTGTGACCTTAAACCGGTTAAAATCCGCTCCCAGCCCACTCGCTGGGGATGAGAGGAGAGTGCGGTTTGGGTGACGCTACTGTGGGCAGGTGATCACAACGCCTGGGGAGGGACGAAACCTCGGTCAGATCGCTCTTTCCCTCATCATCGTGTGTGTGTGTGTGTGTGTGTGTGTGTGTGCGCGCGTTTGAAAAAGAACCCACTGGAAGGAAGCTTCCCAGGAAAACTTAATTTGCCTCAGAGCCAGGGGACAGCTGTAAACCATGCTCTCCTTAACTGGGAATTAATGAGTAAACCAGGATTCTCCAGCTTGCAGAGTGGAAGAGGATATTATAATACTTCTGGTGACGACTTGGTATTATAGAATACTATGTCCAATGTTCTCAAAGTTTTGTGTAATTATTAAGTCATTAATCTTTACATTCCTCGCAGAAGACCATTATTTTTTTACTGAGAATTACACTTCTCCTACTTCCATTAGATTTAAGGCATCTTAAGAGTTAAAAGTCATAAAGCAAAACAAATACCTAGAAAGAAATTTAAAAATATATTTAACAGGAGATAAAAATCTGAGATGCATTAATCACCACGACTGGGTGCTGAATTTGACGTGAAAATTCCTAAGCACAAAAGCAAAAAGGCCACGCGGGTTTCATTTTCCACTCGTGTGCCTGAGATGAACGTGGCCATGGAAGGAACACGGGGGTATATTCAACACGTGCTTGTAAGCAAATAACCTGGCGTTTCTCCCTTGGTTTATCCGTTCCTAGAACGAAGGTGGAGTGTGTGATGCACCCTTCCCAGAGTGCGCAGAAGGTCAGTAACGGGAATACGAGAGGGTTCCCAGCGTGACGCCCTGCAGACGAGCCCTCCAGAGCAGTGGGGGCAAGTAGGGGACTTAGTTGCAGGGTGATAATGATTATTTTCAGTAGTCCACGTTGTTTCCATCTTCCAAGGGGCATCTGCAAAGATCTCCCCATCTAACCTCAGTTCCTCGCGACCTCAGCGCCATCCGTGTGTCCACCCTTTCGGCTTTCCCTCTCGTCATAGCGGATGACTCCTCACCAGTGCCCGGGTCCCCTCCGGTGTGGGTGTCCAAGCACCGTGACCCCACACTGCAAACCTGCCACGTGTCAGTCCCGGCCCTGGAAGATAACGCAGGATGTCTCAGGTGGCCATCACACAAACTCTGCGAGGAAGTAATGGCACAGCCATGTCACTGATCAAGGAATTGATACCCAGCCACTCCCTTCGATTTGCCTTCAATTCTGAGGTCACCGATGAGGGCAAAGTACAGTGGGAAACGCACCAAACTGATCAATTGATTTTTATAAAATGAGCTTATTAGGTTTTCTGAATATACAAGTAACACATACTCTTTGAGAACACATGAAAACTACAAAAAGAATAAAGATAATTATGAGAACACCTGTAATCACACCAGAGATGTGGCAACTCGAGGTGTGTGGCTTTAATTTTGCTTCAAGAAAGAATTCGCCATTAAAGTGCAGTTGGCTGATGGACGCCGGCGGTTAGCGTCTTCCGGGCCTGCGTCGGTGTTGGAGAAAAGGCCATGTTCTTCTTGGACAGCCCTCAGCCAACGACTGAGCATGCTGGGGACACCAGGATCTGTCGATTTCTCCCCAATATACGACTCTTTTAATGAGCTCCCTGTTGGGTTGGCAGAGGCCAGAAGACTCACTGGACTGTTACGTTCCATGCTCTGTGGGAAGGCACAGGACACACTGTTCCCCAAGGCCATCAGGAATGTGCTGGTAAGAGGGGAACCAATATCACAGAGACTGTATTTACAACATTTTTTTTTTAGAGACAGGGTTTTGCTCTGTTCCCCAGGCTGGAATGCAGTGGTATGATCATAGCTCACTGCAGCCTCGAACTCCTGGGCTCAAGGGATCCTTGTACCTCAGCCTCCGGAGTAGCTAGGACTACAGGTGCATGACACTGCACCCAGCTAATTTTTCAACTTTTTTGGTAGAGACGGAGTCTTGCTATGTTTCCCAGGCTGGTCGTGAACTCTCAGCCTCAAGCTCCCACGTCAGCCTCCCAAAGTGCTAGGATTACAGATGACAGCCACCACGCCTGGCTTTTCACAGAGAATTAACTGGATTATTTTTGGTAAAAATGAAAGTAACTATAAAGAAGATTACATTCCAATAGAAACTAAAGTGCATCCATTATCAAATTCTAGTCCTGATCATTTCCTTTGAGATTTTACTTCCCTGTAAACTGGATTGAATCTAGAAACATTCAACTGCTGTCTTCATTCCAGCATCTAAAAATGCTTCAAACCCAAAATCTTCATGAGATTCCCTTCACACTCAAAGACTGAGAAAGATTATAATTTGCTCCAAATGTTAACCTTTGTTTTCCTTTTATTTTTATACAACAAAATTTGAATTCCCTTCCAGCGATACAATCTGAATTGAACACCAAGTTCATTTTTATTTTTTTCTCAATGGTACTCCAAACTAGAAGTTCTTGATACCCTCACAACTTAATAAGGAGAAGTTTGTTCTCGTGTTGATAAAATATCTTGTTTCTATGTTAATAAATTGGAAATTGTCCTAAATCTAAAAGATCTTAAAGAATGATTATGAGTTTTTTTTTTTTTACTGCCTCCTCCATGGATTTATTCAGTTGGGTAAATTTTGACGGCTGGAAGTCTCTGCTCAGAGGGAGTGTCTTACTCTCTGGCCGTTCTTCCCCTCATGGCTCTTGTGGGCACCCCCGGGGCACTGCATTCTCTTAAATGTTTTCAATGCTGTCCAGCAGCCACTGGCATGTGGGATGGTTTCCGTTGGGCTCAGGAAACTCGAGGAAATCACACTGACTGTGTAATTCCTGGCAGCGGCTGGGTGGCTCCAGCGTATCTTTTAACAATAAGGACGACATCCACCTGACTTTTGGTCCCAGTGGCTCCCTCAGCAGTGGTAACTGAGAGTAATGCTGGGCTATTTGGTCACACTCTCAGCTCACGGGGAGGATGACCAAAAGGGGAGAATTGTTTAAAAAAAAAATCAAAATGGAGACTTGGCCTGAAAAATTCCTGAGCAAACAAAACCAAATAGGCTTTAAAAATAACCATAACTTTGCTTAGATTGCAAACATAAGTGAAACATAACTTGGGTCATTTCTAAAAAATGCTTATGTTAGAACCAAACATGACCCCAGCTAATCATAAACAGCCACTAGCTTGATTAGACGACTAGGGACTTTCCAATGATATACCTAAAAAAGGGCAATTTTGTGATTGTGAGCCAATCAAATAATTTCTTTATTTTGCTTCCACATTTATCCCATAAATACTTGCCCCTGACAATTTATCATTGGAACATGAAACCTCTTTCAGTCTAGTGCTTTCCAATTCATGAATTGCTTCTTACTCAAAATTTTATCATGTCTCTGACTTTTCATTAACCCTTCCTAAGCTTAAAAGTGATACTTAAATAAATAAAAATAAAAACCTACAAATGTAAAAAAGTGCAAAAATCAAAATGCAAAACAACAAACTGGAGCAAAATAGTTCTAACAAATACCGAACATTTGTGTTTTGACATTGGGGCTGTGGATAATATTTTCTATTTTCTCTGTTTCCACCAGTGTGCTTATATGCAACTGCTCCTAGAAGTCCATACATTCACTTACAAAAGAGAGGGAAATATCCCCAGCATTTTAAATTTTTCTGAAATAAATGAGATTTGTAAAACTGGCAGTTTCAAAAAGTATTGAGATAAACGATTTCAGAACATTAAATAAAAGAGAGTCTATTTGGATACTACCTCTGAACTATATTCATATTAAATTAAAACAAAAACTTTTAAGTTCTGAATTGCTTTTTTTCCTACAGTTTAGGAAGAAAGTGCTGCTGTCACGCACATCGGATACGGTTTTCCTTCTCCTTTAAAAAACGTTAAGATAAAACTCTTTATGTAGACACATAAACATTCCAAAAAACTAAACATGGGATTAGAGTCTTCACAGTCCCTTTGCTAAACAGATGGTAACCAGTGAATAGACAAGAAAATGGAAATTCTGATTTGAGAAATGAACCAAAACAAAACCGCCGTCCCTCCTGGAAGAGGCAGTGCCGCTGGTTTGGAGACACAAAGGGGCTGAGTGGAAACCTACCATTTCCCTTTCTCTCTGCTGTGAATCTCTGTCCCAGATGTAGCAACTGAGGAAATTATTCCGCCAGGGTGGATCATTAATTGAATTCCCTACCAGGCTGACTTCAGAAGCCGGGAAGCCCCGAGCTGGGATTAGCAGCAGGGGTGCTTACGGTTTATGTGATTAAAATGATGTGGCCAGGTCTGGAAGAGTGTCATTACTCTCCTTGGTGTCATTCAGGAGGGCCACCAGAGATGGGGGGCTACGCATGCAGTGCCCACCCCATGACTGTCTTGATGCGTTTCCTTTGAGCAGCCACGAGGAACACCCAGTGTAAGAAAGACACTGCCGGTCACAGGAGACTCTGCACGCAGGGACGGAAGCCTGCGATTTGAGAATTATAACTGCGTGCTTCTGGAGGGGCGAGGTTGCTGGTGCTAACGCATCCCTGCGACTATTTCCAAGGGGGAGAAAGTCTGGCAACCGCATCAGCATCATCGACCTACCAGCTTGCAGAAGAACGCTGGCTTCCTCCGCACCAACTTACTGCCTGGGCTGTCCTTGAAAGCGGCAGAGCTCGTGGGTGAACACACCCCCAAGCTCCCACAGACCCACGGGGGGCATCTCATCTCCTGTGCCTGATGGTGACGGGGCCCGAGGGAAACCCAGTAATAGTACAAGGAACAAAGACAGCCCTTCTCTGATCAGCCATCAGGCCCGAGCTCCATCCCAGCTTGGGTTTTCCCAGTGGAAGAGCCTTCTTGTTCCGGTAGCTGTCCCGTAAGTCATCCCCTCCCATCGGGTTAGGCGGTGTTTCTGTCTGCAGTGACACATGGCTATTAAATCACTGGTCACCTCCTGAATCAGGATTTATGATGATGGTAGCCAGATGGCGGTTTTCTAATTTCATGATTTTTTCACATGTATGAGTCAGTATTCTACAGTAGGGAGGAGATTTTTTTTCTTCTCCCTTTATTTGCTTATGTTAGTATTTTATCATTATTTGTTTTGATGCTCAACTTGTCCCAGATTTGGCTAGTGAGAGCCTTCAAGGTAGTCTCACGTCCTTTCACAGGTTCCCACTGTCCTCAGAGTGCACCCTTACCTGCAGGCACCAGGCCTTCCAGCTGAGCTTAGTTTTTCACCTTCAGAACAGAAACCAGCCATTTCTCTAAGAAACTCTGCTATTTTTGTTTTGTTTTGTTTTTGTTTTTTGGGGTTTAGAAACCAAGATCTAGGATTTGCTCACTAGGTTCTCTTAACAGACAGAAAAAAAGAAATATTTATATCAACGTCTATCTTTCTAGCTACCTATCTATATTAAAAACCATGTTACTAATACCTCCAATACATTCCTTCAGGGTTTGCTCTAACTTTCCCTCTCTCCATACTTACAATTTCCTTCTCAGATAATGAGAACTGTGGCCCCACAATGCTGGAATATAGACAGTCGTTTGAGCAGCACTAATCCATACCACTGGGAAAAAACAAACTTCCAGCTCGAGCTCGGTGTCTGCTTACTATTCTTTCTGTCCTGAGCCTAAGCATGGACCAAATACTGGGTCCAGATGTCATCTGGGTCTGTTCCTCCTCCTCATCCTTCGTGGTGGTGATGTTATTCATTTGAAATCACGTAATAGTTAAGTTGATTTGTTTCTGTGTGTGTTTCACTGTTACCTTCATTTTTCTCATTCTTATTTTTAAATATATGAAAAATTAATATGGTTCCAAAAGTCAGAACTAAACTCTGGAAGGCAAACTCTCTTCCCTGCCCTTTCAGCCCACTCCCTGAAGGTGACCAAAGCCGATAGTTTCTGGTTTTTCCTTCCTGTGTTTATTTTTGAACAAATGAGCCGACATATGTATATTTTATTCTCCCTTTGTCCTCTTTTGAACTTCACCTTTTTTTTTTTTAACTTTATAATGCTTTTTTCTGGAAATCCCTCCATATCCCAGATATGGAAATCTCTGTCTTCCTTTTGCACAGCTTCATAGTGCTCTGTTATGTGGCTGGACCATGGTTTAGCATCCACAGTCTTCGCTATGGGCCTTCAGGTGGTAACACTTGGCCATTACAAACAGTGCTGTAACGAATAGCCATGTCTCAGATTTACAGATCAAAAGATAAACACACATGTGGTTTTTGTCAGGTATTGCCAAATTCCCCTCCATAAGGGTAGTACCAATTTGTGTTCTCGTTACCAATACAAGATGGAGCCTGTTTCTTCAGTTTTGCCAATAGAATGTGATGTCATGCTTTTGAAATTTTGTCTATCTGATGTGTGAGGAGTGGAATGTCAATGTGGTTTTATTCATTTATTTTTATTTTGGGAGGGTATATATCTATTTATTTAGATCTTTAATTTCTCATAGCAACATTTTGTAGTTTGAAGTATACAAGTTTTGCACATATTTTGTTAAATTTATCACAAAGCATTTATTTCCTCCTCTTTATGTTTTGGGAGATTTCCACTTTTCCCCTATTTATGAGCAGCGGGGTGTTAGATACGTGTTTTGAAGAAAGCAGTTCGGCGGCTTTTCCTTTAGTCCCTACACAATCGTGTGGGGAATCCATCAGGTTTTCTCCCAAATTAAAAAGTGTTTTTCCCCCAAATATTCATTGCAGTTATGCATTTTGGGCTATGGGACACCAGCTCCAATTCTTTAATTGGCTCCCTATGTCTTTCCAATACAACCTTAGTTCTCACTGTGTGAATATTACTATTCTGCCAAAATATCTGACTTTTACTTCTTTACCCTTTCAGACAAATTTAAAGAACTCTGCATTTACCAGAAAAATCATCCCATAAGTTCTAGTATCAACTTATGCTATTTCTTTTTTTTTTATTGTTGCATTTCACTTATAGTTGCATTGAATCCACAGATCAACAGAGAAATAGTGTACATATATACAATATAAAATCTTCAAATCCTTAAACATCGTGTCTCTTCTTTTTATTTATGTTTTCTCTTTCTATATAGTTTTGACATTTTATGGATAAATTTGGAGATAATTAAGAACCTTTCTATGTTGAGTTTTCAATGCATGATCATGATAGATTAATATCTCTCTACTAATTAGGGAATTTTATTTATTTTTTATTTTTGGGGAAAATTTGCTTTCTTTTGTAAGCTTTATTGAGGTATTACTGGTATACAAAAATGCACATATTTAATGTATACATTCTGATGAGTTTGGACATATGCATCCTTGATACCCTCTCGGTTCAGTTCTAATCTGCATTCTTTTATTATGATTGACAATGAAAATAGTCTCATGTTTGTGGGTCATTTTTATATCTTTTCGTAAATTGTTCATGTCTTTTGCTCATTTTTCCATCAGTTTTTTGGTCATTTTCCTGTCAATTTTAAAGAATTATTTATATTAGGGAAATTACCCTTTGACTCTGATAGATGTTGTGAATGTTTTCCTGATTGTCATTTATCTTTTGAATTTATTTCTGATGATTTTGCTATGCAAAAGATTTTTTTATGTTTATGGAGTCAAATTTATCCCTGTTTCCTTTTATTGCTTTTTCAATTTGTGTTATAGCTTGAAAGCCTTTTCCTACACTAAGGTTAACAAGTTCACATGCTTACACATGTACGTGTATGGCTTCACATTCTACATTCAGATCTCAGATCCATTTGGAGTTTATTCTCAAATATGGTGTGAGGTATGGATCTAATTCTAGCTTTTCCCAAATAGAAAAAAAATAGAATCTTACTGCCCTAACACCATTTATTGAAAAGTTCATCTTTGCTCTGGTGATTCAAAATACCTTCTTGATCATATACTAAATTTCCATCTATACTTGGGTCTGTTTCTGGACTTTTATTCCACCAGTCTGGCTGCTTATTTGTGCCCCAGGCTACACTGTTTTATTTATAGAGGCCTCCTAGAATGTTTTCATATCTGGAAAAACAAGGCTTCATCATAGTATTTTTTTCCTCTGTTCCCCTAGCTATTCTTGCATGTTTAATTTTCCATATGTACTTCCGTGTCAACTTTTCTAGTGTCATAAAACTATTTGTTGATATTTTTATTGGAATTTTGTCAAATTTACAAATTAGCTTTGGGAAGAACTGAGATCTTCAGGATGTTGAACCATCCTATCCAAAGCTCATCTTACTACCTGCTTTCTCAGACACCACCTCTGCGAGGTGGGAAGCAGAAGCTGAGACAGAATTAAGAGACAGAAGTAGGAGTGGAAGAGGTCATGGGGGGGGTCATGCTTGTAAAAGTGATGGAAGGTAGTGAAGTGACTCTACGGGATGGGGGGAGGGGGTGGTGCTGATGTTAGGAGCTACATCATAGCAGAAAGCCACCAGCAAATAGAGCTGATGAAGCAGGACTGAGTGGTACGTGCACAGTGTCTAGACATGGGGTGGCCATCAGGAAAAAAGAACAAAAACTAAACAAAGTTTCTTCCGGAGTAAGAGTTGAGGAAGAAGGAATGGAGCAGGAGTTCAGTGCCTGGAGTTCATTAGAACTCCTGCAGAAATTTTGGATTTCTTTAAACCAAAGCACAGGTTTTATTTTGTCAAACAACAAATGAGTTAAGGACATAAAGTTCTAGAAATACAGATTAATAGTCATACATAATCCCTTCATAGCTAACCCATTAAAGCCTAAGTACTAGGAATCGTGTCTAAAAGTGTAAGGAAATCAGCACAGACAGAGGAAAAGCGAAGGAGATGGTTCATTTGGAAGCTGGTTTGACTGCCAAGAATAAACTTCATTCCAGCGTCAGTGCTCCCAAGCCAGGGAGATTTGTCAGCCACATCAGCGGCTTCTTAGTTCCGTCCTTGTCTATCCAAGAGCCATGGAGGTGTCAATCACACTTATCCATGAAGTTATTCCCAGCACAAAAAATCCATTATTTAACTAGCACCTTTTATTTGCAAAGGCTGTTTCTAAGTTGTCAGTGGACAAAGCAATCAGTTAAAGGATAAAAAAGCCCAGTTGCTCAAACAGCTGTTTTGTTTATAATTGTTTTGCTTATTAGTTTTTGAAACTGATGGGCCATTTTGATGTCAGGTAGCTATGGCCTCAGAATCCCTAAATGGCTTGAAGTCAAGCGGTGTCAGTGGAGCTTGGCAGCTGCAGCTGGTGCTGCGGGAGTCAGATGCTCCCAGCTGGGGTGGCACCAATCAAGAAGGCTCAGATGGAACCCAGGAAGGCGCTGCAGTGGTGACAGGGCCATCTAATTACCGTCTTCTTTCCTGGTAGTGTCAGTCTTCTTACAATTCACTACAGGAAGAATCAACATATAGAGGTTCATGCTGGGTGGAGGGTGCCGATTAGTTGGACATACCCATCTATGTATTCAAATATGGCCAGTAGATTTCATTTCTGTGCCAGCATCATTCAATTTGCAGTGACTTCCTGGAGTGCCGTTTGAAAAGGATTTAGATTTGGTGTATGGTAGCCAGAGTAATAGCCCCCAAAGATGTCCACACTCTAGTCCCCTGGAACTTGTGATCAGTATTGTCTGACATGGCAAAAGGGACTTTGCAGATGTGATTAAAGATAAGGACCTTGAGATGGGAGATTTTCCTGGATTATTCAGGTAGCCCAATCTAATCACATGAGTCCTTAAAAGTGGGAGAGGAGGCAAAAGAGGAGGTCAGAGAGGGCAGCTCAAGAAAGATGGGTGCTGAGTTGTGGGAGGTTGCATGCGAGGACCCGGGAGAGGCCACTGAGGGATAAAGGTGGCACCCAGCTGAGAGCCAGCAAGGAGATGGAGCAACAGCACGGAATTAAATTCTGTGCAGCCAGAATAAGCAGGGAACCACCTCCCCCCGGAGTTCCCAGAGAGGAACACAGCCCTGTCGACACCTAGATTTTAGCCTAGTGAGCCCTGTGCCGGACCTCAGACCTACAGAACCATCAGCTCATACATTTATGCTGCTTAGGTTGTAAGTTTGTGGTAATTTGTTACTGCAGTAATAGAAAACTAAAACAGGGCCAGGTTTAGACTCAGACAAAGTAAGCCCCGATTGATTAGTGATGTCTGCCAAGGGTACCAAACTGGAGAGCTGCAGCACGTGTGCTGGCCACTTGTCACGGGACAGTGTCCATCAGTTGCCCAATGAAGAAATGAATGACATAAAATAGCAAGCATGTTCCAGGATAGAGAAGGCACCCAAACCATGAAGTGCCTGCCTCAGAGGTGAGGGGTTAGCCCCCAGAGAACCTCCAGTCCAGGGAAGCGAGCCTTTTACCCAGGGTGGGGCAGTATAGGGGCTGGAAGGGGACACTGAGAGATTCAGGTTGAGAACAGCCTCAATGCCCCAACTGGAGGTCAATGATCTCGAAATTAATTTTGTGTGGACTTTTTGCTAAGTAAAGGAAGGGGAGGTGGGGCTTGGTCATAGGAGTCTATGGCAAAGATTTGTAATATGGGGTCAGACAGAAAATAAGGGCAGCTGCCTCCACTCACTGTGGCTTCAATGCACTCTCTTAAGTTTCTCCTCCTGGTGAGTCCCACTGTGGGTGGACCCAGGCACCCAAACTTCCTCCATTGGAAGCTGGAGGAACGGCTGGGATGGGTGTGGTTGGTTAAGTAAGAAAAAAGCCTCTGGGGTTCC
Organism: Eulemur rufifrons; assembly: GCF_041146395.1. NCBI lineage: Eukaryota > Metazoa > Chordata > Mammalia > Primates > Lemuridae > Eulemur > Eulemur rufifrons. The sequence goes on from NC_090983.1 coordinate 4,924,411, forward strand.
CCTAAATCCCTACATAAAAACAGCTGATGGGAACATGCCCCATAGACATTTTTAACTCAGCATAGGTAGCAAACCAGGTTTGCAGGGACCTTGATAACCCAACCACCCCTGAACACACCTGTCTTACTGGTCCATGGTGACATGCCCTGGTGTCCTTTCCCAGCCCACCCACACATTCGGAAAGGTAAACTTACTCTCTTCCAGCGTTTGGTGCGTTCCCACAGGTGGAAAGCCTGGAGGTGACAAAACAGTGATGAGTCACGTGTCCAACCCACTGCTCATCCCAATCACACAGTGAAAGGCACTTACTACAAGCAGGACAAAGTCTCAATAGAGAGAGTGTAGGTGGGTTGGGCACCGTTCAAAACTGAATTAAGAGTTTGTTAGAGTAAGTGGAGACATTCCCTCAAAAACATAGAATATGAAAGATAAAAGGACAAAAAATTTATCAAAGAAAAGATTGAACTAATGTAGGAAGCGATCTGGGAGCTGCAAGGTCCATATAAAAGAGGTTTCTAGTGAGGGTTACTGAAGGACGTGTCCCACTCGGCCACGTCCTGGTGACGTATCTGTATCTCCATCACAGGGACACAGTCCGTCTTGATTTCAGTTAGTGAAAAAGAGGTTGTTCGGAATGAAAGGAGTGAAATTTTTGTTACGCTTCTCAATTGCAGCACAAATTGAATCCTAGTGACTTTATAGCGCTCTGGGGAAAAATTGTGACCTTGGGATTTTATTCCCCATCTAATTATTGTTCATATGGAAGGAAGGTCCAGTTATCCTTAAATATTTAAGGGCTCAGAAAATACACCACGGTTGTTCTCATTATGAAAAGACTATCGAAGGAAGTAGTAAAACAGATGACAAATAAATCAGAATAATAATATCACAAAAAGGGAGATAATATGAAAGAAACAGTACAAACAAGGAAACGAATCTAATTGATAAATGCCTAAATGATATTTGATAATGTAGTGATGGTTTAATGCAATTTTTAAGGAAGAGTTCTTAATAAAAAAAAGATCAGCTTTGCAGTAAAAATGAGACGATTGCCACAGAACCCGGAGCAGGGCAGTAAGGATATGGCTGGTGGGGAAACAGAAAGGGAAAACCTGACCACACACTGGTCTTTCGAAGAGAGGAGGTTATTGGTACTTAATCCTTGACACTGAAAGAGAAAGATGGACTTTGTGTACAGACCTGTAAAAAAATTAAGTTGCAAACACAAACATAGGACCTAACTCTTTTGTAAAACCAGAGGAAGAACAAGCAAAGTTCAACATCAAAAAATTTTAACAATTCGTCAAAGGTCAGGAAAGCTAAAAAAGGCAATTTTAAAAAACTCAGCAAATAGGAAGCACACACAAAACTGTACCCTCAATAAATGCAAATTGGATACGTTGCCTTGTCGAATGATAAAGAGTTTCACAGTGGATACAAAAAAAATAAAAATTCCGCTACACGCTATTGATAAGTGACCCATCAAAATTATAAGAAGTTGTCAGTGAAGAATGGACAAAGATAAATGAGCTAAATACACCCATGGGAGTGCATATATATATATATATATATGTATTCTAGTTTGATATATTTTACTCAGAATTTAAGAACTTTTACCCTAAATTCTACTTTGATGCTAATATCGCACAATTCATCAAAGGAGAATTTAAGGAAAAAATCATTAAAAGGATAAAAGAATTTTTATATTAATGAAAGGTACAATCCAAAAGCACTTTGCATATAAATTTTTATGTACCGAACATAGCTGTCTAATATAGAAAGCATAGTGAGAATTAAAAGGAGAGCCTGGTGAAAGTTTATCATACTGGAAGATAACAGCTCATTGCCAAGATTGGACACATCCAACAGAAAAGGTGATGGGAACACTTGAATGAATATATTAGCAAGCACACAAACACATAATGCGAATGTTCCATCAAATGTTACTCAGCACCTGCTCTTTGTCCTACACTGGGAAATCAGCAATGAAGAAGACATAAACATTTCTAGCTCTCAGGAAGCTGCTATGTTTGGCACGTGGGCTGTTTTGGCCAGACCTGCCTCATGGGGCCCCCGCTGAGCTGTGTGGGAGGCTGGGATATGAGTTTTCATTGCCCATGGCCAGGGCTGGCCACAGAATTTGCAGGCCCCGATGCCAAATGAAAATCCAGGGCTTTGTGCTCAAAAAGCAAGGGAAGAGTTTTCCTGTCTTCCTCAGTCTCTCTCCACCTGCCATGGTGTTTCTGTTTGCTAGTTAATGCCGCGCCCCCTTGCAGATGGGGACGCTCACGGAGTGAGTGTGGATGCTCCCGGTGCCCGGGGGCTGCCTCCTGACTCAGTGTGGGGCACGCCACCTGCCCGGCCCTCCCCACACCTGAGCCCAGCTGCCCGGCTGCGGTTGCTGGGTGGGGTGGGGAGAAGGTGCTGAGGACTGGTGATGGGGCGGTGGGGAGGGGAAGGCAGGGCAGCCCGGGAGCCGAGACTCTTCTAAGCCCCAGCCACACGTTCCATGGTCCCATTGGACGTTGCTCACAAAACCCAAATTCAAAGAGAAAATTATTAAGCATTTTAAGATGATGGCCACAGAGGGTTAAACCCCCCGCAGGGGTCCCTTCTGAGGGCATGGCGCTGTGTGACTATGTTGGTGCATGCCCAGGAAGCCAGCCCTGCTATGGCCTCTAGAGCAGAGGCTGGCAAGGGAGGAAGAGGAGGGGCATAGCTGTCAGCTCTGCCAACCTGTGGTTTCTACTGACACGTCACATGGATGAAAGGCTTTTCATCACGCTGGATTTCGGCAGGAAGCACAGCCGCTGGACAGGGTAGCACAGCGAGCACCCGCATTTGTTGACTGTGGTGCTAACTCTGAGAGCACAAAGATCCAAGGCATCTGGACTGTCTGAAAAGACAGTGTTAGCAATTCCTTAACACTAGCCTGATATTTTCAGCCTTCCTTGTTTTATTTGGAAATAAAACTGAGGAGGAGGTGAAAAGTTAATTTTGCATAGAATATTTAAAACAAAATAAGACTGTGAACACAGCAGACCCTTCCTATTGTGTGTGATGTCTACAAGTCTCTTGCATCATCAAAAATGTTAATTACTGCAATCTAAAAAGTATGCTTAAAGGAAATATTAATATGTATTAGCAAGTCCTTTCAAGATCTCCAGATATAACTGTAGCTTTATAAGTGGCCACTGTGAAGATCCGACCCCAAGGAAGGAGAAGGCAGGAGGGAGGACAGGGTGGGGACAGCCTCAGACTGTGGTGCCATCCTAAGAACTGCGTGGCCAGGCTGATGGGGACTCCTTGAGCCAACAGTGACCTGTTGTAGGAGTCGTGCATCTGGCAGCAACGGGCTTGCATTAGGACCCCCACGGTGCTCAGGCCCTGACCAGGAGCAGCCACAGGACATGTGGCTTCTACAAGAATGTGGTGGTGGGTCAGAGGGGTGGCATGTGGGCAGTCACCCTCCCTGCAGCAGATCTTATTTCCATGGCTGCCACAGCCCTTGCTGCTGTTTCTCGCATCTGGACTCTGGAAAGAGCCATCCCAGTCCACAGGTAAGTTTTAAGAACCTGCAACCTTGCGGGTTCCTTGTAAAGAGACTGCAGATAGACACAACTTTGGAGGGTGTGGCAGGTGGCCACTAAGTGACGATTCCCACCTGCTGATGTTCACACCTTGTGTGATCCCCTCCTCACCAGTGTGGGCTGGACCTTTTGACTTGCTTCCGACCAGTGGAATATAGCTAGAATGACAGGATGTCACTTTTGTGACTAGCTTACAATAGACTATGACTTTTGTCTTGCTAGCAGTTTTGCTCTATTTAAACTCCTCCTTGCTGGCTTTGATGAAGCGCCATATGGACAGGCCCACGTGGCCAGGACCTGAGAGCAGCCAACAGCCAGCAAAACCCTGGGGCCCTCAGTCCAGCAACCTGCAAGGAACTGATTCCCGCCACCAACATGCCAGCCTGGAAGAGTGTCCTCCCACCATTGAGCCTTCAGATGAGACCTCAACCTGGGCTGACACTTTGATTGCAGCCTTGTAAGACTCTGAGCAGAGGACCCAGTTAAGCCACGCCCAGATTCCTGGCCACAGGGACTATGAGATGATAGATGTATATTATTCTGAGCTACTAAATTTGTGATAATTTGTCATACCACCATGGATAACAAATAGAGGGGCTTGGTCAACCTTTGACCGTAGCATTTAAACCCTGAATTCCCTGGATATGTTGGGGGAAGGTTTTCAAACCCCTCACACTTTAAGAGCATGAGGCCCAGCCTTGATTCTAACAAACACTTTTGTATGCAACATAGAGTTAATTATTGGCTATACAAATAATTATGCAAAGCAAATGTCCTTGTTATCATACTGGAGTTCTAGGAACAAATGCAAAATAGGATCAGAAGTAAATCCTGCTAAGACTCTTTGTTAATTAGTCACGCTTGGCACATGTTCCACTAAGGCAGAAAGGCTGCTCCACAGGGTGAGTGTGTAGGGAATCAGCAAAGTTGACTTTTGTCAGCAAAGCTGAAGGAATAGAACAGGCCAGACTCCTTAAAATCTCAGAGCAAGGGAAAGTGACTCACATGTGTCTAGACAATTCTTTGCCATTGTTTTATCCAAAGTATATCTTTGCCTAGAAAATAGTTAATCCCTTTTCTGAAATGTATGCATTTCTCAGAAAAGGGTGGTTTCCCAAAGATCTTTGAGAAATTAAAACATACAGTTTTCATGAAACATCCCAGATTAAAAATAAATCTATAACCCAATTCCTAAAAATAACTCAATTTCAACATCGAAACTGTCATTTCAAAAGTTTTCATTCTTGGCAAGAATTAAAAATGAGAAAAGGTGAGCTCAGAACACCAGACCTTGGTGTGGGAGAGAAGTGTCCCTGCGGGGGCAGGAAGGAGTGCAGTGGGGCTGGTGTCCGCGCGGGGCAGTGAGTGTCATGTGACGTCCTGACGCTGCTCGGGGTCAACATCCACAGATCAGCCACATTCTCCTCACTAAAGAGTTACGTGAGTTGCCCCAAGTTACTTTTGTGCATATGGGAAAAAGCCCAGACATAACTTTTGAGCCCTTCCTGCACTTCCGACGGGTGCTCTTGCTGGCCATGCGGTTTCCACGGGCTGTGGTCGTCACGGGACGGATCTGTGAGTAGGGATTTGGTTGTTTGTCTACAAGTCCACGAATGAAGCAGAGGTAAATGCAAGGTCTTGGGAACCCCTATGATCATTGAAGGGAGCTATAGACACCCCCTCCAGATGCAGGCATGTTCGCCCGGGCACAGTTTTTGCAATGAATTTCTTAACCTGTTTGTGTTTTCAGTAAACTTCAGGGTCTGTGGACCCCAGGGTAGGAAAAGCCTTACCCCTGGTTCCCACCCACTTTCCAGGGTGGATGTTTTGGGCCCTTGGATTTCTCACAGGGGTGCACTAAGATCCCAGGAACCTGTGTCCCTTCCTCTCACCAGGCTTTCTCTTGTGGAGCCTCTTCTGGCTGAACCGCAGACTGGCCTGGGTGTGGCTTGTCAAGGGTGCAGCGAGAGGAGAGCCTCCTCCCTCCCTTCCATTCTGTTCCAGTTGTTTTATGATGCAGGTCTGCCTGGAGAGAGAATGCTCCCAACAGCTGTTTTGTGACTCATTGTATTGTTTAATTTAACAACTATTCATCACTGTAGATTAATAAATTGACATTATGGCCACACAGGTTACCTACTGTGAGCCTGATTTCTTAAACTTTTTTAAAATTAATAGACTTTATCTTTTAGAACAGCTTTAGATTTACAGAAAACTGGGCAGATAGTACAGAAGGTTCCCAATACCCCTTTTCCTTTGCACATGGTTCCCCTGATTATAAACATCTCGCATTAGTGCAATATATTTGTTACAATTAATGAATCAGTAATGATGCATTATTACTAACTGATGTCCATGATTTACATTAAGGTTAACTTTTTGTGTTGTGCAGCTTTATGGGTTTTGACAAAACATGTGAGTAATGTCATGTGTTCACCAATACAATACCATACAGGTAGTCCTGCCCCCTAAACATATCCTGTCCTTCCCCTATGCCTTCCTCTACCTCCCAGCTCCTGCCAATTGCTGATATTTTTACTGTCTCTATAGTTTTGCCTTTTCCAGAATGTCGTATAGTTGGCATCATAAAGAATGCAGGCTTTTCAAACTGGCCTCTTTCACTTAGCCGTGTGCATTTACGGTTCCTGCGTCTCTTTCTGTAACTTGCTGGCACATTTCTTTTTATTGCTGGATAATATTCCATTGCGTAGATGCACTGCGGTGTGTTTAGCTATTCACCTATCTAGGGACATCTTGGTTGCTTCCAGTTTTCAGAGATTACGGACATTTGTGTGCAGGTTTTTGTGCGGACATAGCTTTCAATTCAATTGTGGGAATACTCAGGAACATCATGACTGGATCATGTGATAAGAGTATGTTTAGCTTTGTTAGAAACTGCTGAACTGTCTTCCAAAGTGGCTGTACCGTTTTGCATCTCACTAGCAATGAATGAGAGTTCTTGTTGCTCCACACTGTCACCAACATTTGGTATTGTTGGTGTTTTGGATTTTAGTCATTCTATTAATAAAATGCCATTTAGTCAGGTGCATAGTGATATCTCATTGTTATTTTAATTGGCAATTGTCTAATGACATGTTGAGCATTCTTTCATATGCATGTTTGCCATCTGTATGTATCTCTTTGAGAGATGTTTACTTTTTTTACATATGGTTATTAAATTATTCCGGCTTCATTGGCAAAGAGACTGTTCTTTCTCCACTGAATTGCCTTTGCACATTTAAAAAAAATCAGATGCCCACAGGTATGTGTGGATCTGCTTCTGAACTCCCCATTCCCTTCCACTGATCTGTTTTTTAATCTTTATTGTAATACCACACTGCCTTGGTTTCTGTAGATTTGTAAGTCTTGAAATCAGAAAGCATCAGTCCTCCAACTTTGCTCTTCTTTTTCAAAGTTGTTTTTGATATTATAGGTCCTTTTCTTTTCAATTACATTAGAATTTTAGAATCAGCTTGACAATTTCTACTCCAAATCCTTCTGGGATTTGGATTGGGATTGCATTGATTCTATAGAATAATTGGGGAAGGGAGAATTGTTGTTTTACAGTATCAAGACCTCCAACCCATAGGTGAGGGATATCTTTCCATTTATTTTTATTTTATTTAGTCCTTTTAGCAATGATTGTATAGTTTAGTGTATATAGATCTTGTACATCTTCTCACGTATTCATCCCAAGTATTTCATAGTTTTGATGCTATTATAAATGGTATTTTTAAAATTTCCGATTATTTTGGTGCTAGCATAGTGACCTATAATTTTTTTTTTTTTTTTGGTATATTGGTATTGTGTACATGTGAAACTTTGCTAAATTACTTACTAGTTTTAGTAGCTTTTCTATAGAGTCCATTTGATTTTCTATATAAATGATCATGTCACAGTAGAATAAAGACAGTATTAATTCTCCCTTTCCAATCAGGATGACTTTTATTTCTTTTCATTATCTTATTGTACTGGCTAGAATCTTCAGAAATAGAGAAGAGTAGAGATATCTGACTTTTTTCTGGTCTTGGGGAGAAAACATTCAGTCTCTTACCACTTCATATGATGTTGGCTGTGGATTTGACACAGATTCTCTTGATCAGATTGAGGAAGTTCCTTCTTAGTGCTGGTTTGCTGAGAGTTGGATTTTTCTGTGTCTATTGAGATGATAATATGAATTTTTCTTTTTCAATCTGTTAATATGGTGAATATGTTGATGGATTTTCAAATGTTAAACCAAACTTGCTTTCCCAGGAAATGCATTGGTTATAATGTATTATCCTTTTTTATATATATATTGTTGGATTCTGTTTGCTAAATTTTCATTTTGAATTTTAATATTTATGTTCATGAGGGACACTAGTACATATTTTTCTTCCCTTACAATGTCTTTGATTAGTTTTGGTATAGGGGCAATTCTTGCTTCATAGAATGAGTTTAGAGTGTTCTCTTCTTCTCAATTTTCTGGAAGTTTGTTTAGAATTAGTATTTTTTCTTCCTCAGATGTTTAGTAATTTAGTAGAATTCACCAATAAATCCAACAGGTTTGGAGATTTTTTTTTTAATGGAAAGATTTTAAACTACAAATTCAATTTTAAAAATTGATATAGGGTTATTCAGGTTCTTTCTTTCATCTTGAGTGAGCTTTGATAGCATATGTCTTTCAAGGAATTTATCCACTTCATTTAAATTGTCAACATTATAGAAATATACATTATTGTTCATAATATTCCATTAATGTACTTTTCATAGCTGTAGAGTCTATAGTGGTGTCACCTTGCTCGTTATTAATGTTGGTAGATTACGGCTTCTCTCTCTCTTTTCTTCTGGGCACTTCACCCAGAGGTTTACCAATTTTATTGAGATTCTTAAACAAACAGCTTTGGTTTTACTTTATTTTTTCAGTTAATTTTTTTATTTGATTCCTCTCTGACCTTTATTATATGGGTTTAATTTGTTTTTCCCCCCTTGTTTCTTGAGATGGAAGCTGAGCTCATTGATGTGAGACCTTTCCTCTTTTAGTGCTATAAGCTTCCCCCTAAATGCTGTTGTTTCCCTCCCACCATTTAATAATGTCTTTTGAAAATCCCTCCATATTAGTTCAAGGAGATCTTCCTAATTCTTTTGTTTTTTAATTTATTTTTTCTGGACTTTTAAAAAATAGTCTTTTAATTTTAGAATAGTTTAGATTTACAGAAACATTACAAACATAGTGCAGAAACTTCCCAGATACCTGGCGCCCAGTTTCCCTATTATCTTAGTCAGAGTTCTCCAGAGAAAAAGCACTGATAGCATGTGTGTGTGTGTGTGTGTGTGTGTGTATATTTAAATACATAGAAAGAGATTTAGAAAATCCCCAAATCTACAGGGTGCACAGGAAGCTGGAGACTCAGGAGAGCTAATAGCATAGTCCCACGGGCTTGAGACCCAGGAAGAGTTTGAGTCCAAAGGCTGCTCCTGGAGAAAACCTCTCTCACCCGCTGGAGGAGAGCTGGTCTTTTGTTTTATTTAGACCTTCAACTGATTAAATGAGGCCCACCCACATTGTGGACAGCAATCTGCTGTACTTCAAGCCCACTGATTTAAATGTTCATCTCATCTAAAGATATCCCTGTAGTAATGTCTGGAATAATATTTGACCAAATTCCCTGCACAGCCCAGGCAAGGTGACACATGAAATTAAGTATCACAACTATCATTAACATCTTACATTAGGATGGCACATTCGTCATGATTAGTGAAACAATATTGATACTTTGTTATTAACAAAGGTACATACTTGATTCATATTTCTTTAGTTTTTACCCAAGGTCCTTTTTGTCTTCCAGGCTCTAATCTAGGATACCATATTACATTTCCCCGTCGTGCCTCCATGTGCTCCTCTTGGCTGTGACCTTGACAGTTTTGATGAGTACTGGTTACGTGTTTTATGGGAAGGTCCTTCAATTGTTTTTTTCTGATGTTTTGCTCATAATTAGACTGGGGTTATGACTTTTGGGGAGGGCATTACACAGATAAAGTGCCATTCTCTTCACATCAATCCAGGGTACCTGTGATCAACATGGCTTATTGATGATTTTGGCCTTGATCACCTTGTTGAGCTAATGTTTGTCAGGTTCCTCCACCGTGAAGTTGCTCCCCTACTTTTCATACTGGACTCTGCAGAAGGAAGTCACCTGTGTGGCCCACACTTAAGAACTGGGGAGCTATGCTCCCCCCACTTGGGGGTGGATTTATAAAAATTATTTGGAATTCATCTCCACAGATTTGTCTACTCCCCCATTTATTTATTTGTTCCATCATTTATTTAGCCATTATGGACTCATGGATGTTTATTTTATACTTCGGTTATAATCCAGTACTACTATAGTTTAGTCCTAAATTATGTAAGTTGTAGTCATTGGGAGCTCTTGCACTGGACTCCTGGTTCCTTTGACATGTCCTGTTGTGGTGGGGTTTGTGTGTGTGTGTGTGTGTGTGTGTATGTGTGTGTTTGGTTTTGAGTACTTCCTTACTTTCTAGCACTATAAGATGTTCCAGGCTTATCTTCTACATTTCTTGCCCTAGTCCTAGAATCAGCCATTTCTCCAAGGAGTGCTACTTCCTTTTACTGGATACCAGTATTATAAACCAAGATCTGACAATAGGGAGTGCTCATTGTTACAGGGGTGTCATTGCTTCTGGGCTCTCTCGGCTAAAAGAGCAAAGAAATACATGCATATATTCTTTTTACAATTGCGTAACAACTGCATATTATTCCATTGTATATATGTGCCAGAGTTTATTGAAGCAATTTCCTTGGTTCAATAGATTTATTTTTGCTTGGACATTTTGGTAGTTTCCAATATCTTGCCATTATAAACCAATGCTTCAATGAATAAACTTTTGCATCTGTATTTTCACATTGTTGGAGGTGTATCAGGGTAAATTCCTAGGGACTGCTGTGTCGAAGGCCAAATGTATAGGTAGTTTTTTTGGATATTGCCCAATTCTTCTTCATAGGGGTCACACCACATTTGCATTCCTACCAGCAGTGCATGAGGCTGTTTGTTTCCCCACAGCCTTGTAAACAAAGTGAAATCATCAAGTTTGTGAATTTTGGCCAATCTGATAGGAGAGACGTGGGTTCAGGGGCTCACACAATCCCCTGGAAGGGTTCAGGCTTTCCAAACTAATGAGTTGGCAGCAATGAGCTCAGGCAAAGGAATCCAAAAGCTTGGGAATGAAGCACATGCCTCCCATGGGCTCCATTATTCTGAGTTTTAAGAATAATACAAATAAAATAAACAAAAAATATAAATGAAAAGAAGAAAGAAAAGAGAGAAAAAAGAATAACACATAAACATATAATCTCATTTCACATGCCATCAAGGGGAGAACAAAGATTTTGGACAATGACTCACGAGTCCCAGAGAAAATCTGCCTCTTAATAGATGTATGACAACCATGTGGCAACTTGTGATACCAAGTTCCTTGTGGTTACGTGTAACCAAAATCTAACTTCCTCCAAGACTTTACGTTTCTGCGGGGGGCCACTGAGGTTGTGGTGGTGTCCCGGCCACCCACAGCTTTTGTTTCGTAACTTCCCTGGCATTCCAGGTTATGGTACGGTGCCGCTGGAAGTTCACATTCACTGGTCAGTCTACATTCTTTCCGTGCTTAGGTCTTTAAACATGAAACAAAGAATTCAGAGACATCCAGGAGGAAGTTTTCCTGATAAATATCCAGTTGTACTAAAATTAGGAAGGAAATATCACCTTCAGTAGCTTCAAGTTGACACAGAAGAAGAAGTGGCTAGTAAAATAATGTGGGCAGATGGGGTTTAACGTTGCTTTACTGTTTCAAAGCCTCCCCAGGGTCTCCCTGGCAGACCCCTCATCCCCATCTGTAGAGAGGCTGGGTGTGGCAGGCAGCTCGTCCGTCTGCAGATGAGGAAGGGGGTGCAGATGGAACAAGGCAGAGCGGGGGCTCCAGGTCCGGTCTGCGCCCCCTTCCCCTCAGCGAGGAACAGAGTTGTTGGGAAAACCTCGTGGGTCAGAAAATAGAATCTTGCCACTGTGGGGCATCAGCCAAGTCACACGATCTTTTTCAGTCTCAGTTTCTTTGTCTCCCAAAGAGGGAGAAGATATAGATGCTCAGATAATGTGCAGTGGAGGTCCAGGCCCATGTACATATGTAGAGATAAAATTCTTGTTCTACTATGCTTTTATTCATGCCTTCATCTATTCACTTAATACATTTTTTTTTTTTTTTTTAGTAGAGACAGGGGCTCACTCTCCCTTAGGCAGGTCTGGAACTCCTGGCCTCAAGCCGTCCTCCCGCCTCGGCCTCCCAGAGTGCTGGGATTACTGGCGTGAGCCACCGCACCCGGCCTCATTTACTACATTTTGGACATCAGAACTAGACTGCAAGTCACTGACCATGAGACCGAGTGTTGGGTGCTGTGAGGCGCGCTCCCGTCCTGTCTGGTAGGACGAGATAAACCACCTGCGAACTTGGGACCACATCCTCCAGATCCCACCGTAGCAGTCTGAGCATTACTCAAGTCGTGAGCAAAACTCCCGATGTACTCTTTTTTAATTGTCTGATTTACCTCACTGCGTTTACCCAGCACTAGGAAGCAATTTTCTTCATTTGAAAGATGAATTTTTCCATTTTTAGTTAAAATTATTTTCTTACTCCCCTCTTGGACGAAACGTTTGGTGCTGAATACCTTAAAAAGTTGGCAACATTGGACCATAAGAGAATGGATTGTTGACGTACTCCGTGGCAAAGAAAAACATCAGTTTAATTTAGATAGTGAGGCATTTTCTAGACTGGTAAAACCCCAGGACTGAAAAGAGCTTCCCTCGCCCTTTAGTGCAAAGTACTCCTGGACGCATGAATCACTCCCCTTCACAGATCTCTATGGCGAGTCTTTGGTGGCTGCCCCTGGAAAGAGACGGTGATCATTTAGCAGGTATCTCCACTTAGCGGTGACCCAAACCGGACTCACACATGCAAGAGCAGGACTGCGGAAGCACTTCTAGGTGGGGTATTGTGGAAACTGTGCTGAACTGATGAAATTCTCACGAGCCCAGGCAGAACGGATTTATTAAAAGGTAGAAATAAGATTAAACATATCAGAGTAGTTAGATTCTGAGAAGCAAGCTATACTACTAATATGTAGTTAAGGGTAGAGGAGAAACTGTATTATTTGTAAAATATAGTTTGATTTTCTCAAAGTCCTCTGTCCATTTAAAGAAAACTGAAAACAAAGCAGGAGAATTGGAGAAAATAGGGTAAACATTTTAAAAATTAAATTATGGTTGAAATAAAATCTTAATTTTTAACCAGTTGAAAAAATAGCTCATTTCTCAGTTTGTAAAAGCAGAAGAGGAGAGGGACGTAAATAATGATGATAAACATAAATCTGCTAAGTGACGATATGTTAATTATGGATATATATTTAGCCAAGAGAAGAAGAAAAATCTGAAAATGTAGAAAAGTCACCTTAAAAATAGTAGCCCCGAAACGGAAAAGCAGCAGAACACCAGATCTGTCTGCAACCCTTCCGTGACTTCGGAGTGGGCAGGAATGTTTGGTGTCATGCATTTTGTAACAGGAACTTAAAATAATGCCTGTATTTTCCTCGTTAGCTCCAGAACGTAAAGGAGGTTTCCTGCCCTAACCAAGTGTAGCGATTTCCCTCTGACCTTCTGCAATTCGGACGGAACCCTCAGGGAAGCCGCCGGGTCATTAGCTGGGTTAGAGGTCTGGAGGAGGGCGTGTGTGCCTTAGCAACCCGTCACTGTGGTGACAAGGGACACTCCTCCTGTGAGACTGAAGGCAGGCTCGAGTCTGCACACACAGAGAAGGGGAAAGGGTCGCAGGGAGGGAACTTGTGGTGGCTGCACCCGGCGTTTCACCCACGTTGTCTCATTTTGTCCTCCCTGCGCCCTGTAGGATGGCTGTCGTCACCTACGCTTGGCAGATGTGGGACCTGAGGTTCAGGGAGGGTAAAGAACAATTAGAAAGTGGCACGACCAGTATTTGAAGCCACAGTAGGGAATGACACTATCCGGAATTCCACGCTGAAACCCTGTCCTCCAGTGCCTCGGACTCTGTGCTTGGACTCCCGCATTTGGGGACACTGGGGTTCGCAGGTGGGAGCAGGTCCAGGGTGAGGAGGAGAGGAGGGAAGGGGAGGGAAGGGGAGGGAAAAGGCCTCTCCAAAACATCAGAGGACGTGGTCAGGAGAGACGTCCTCTGGTGAGGAAGTATGGGATTTTGGAATTTGGGGGTGGATCACACCTGTGAGCCTCACGTTGGTGGTGCTTTGGGCGGTGGCGGCAGGTGGTGGTGGAGAGAAGCAGAATTTCAGGTGACAACCTGCAGCGAGACCACAGAGAGCTGCCTAGGTGGGCTCTGGGGGACCCGGGGGAGCCTCCAGCTCTGTCCAAATGTCATACGATCGAGTGACCTTTGATAGCTTCCTTGGGAGCCGGGCTGAAGCAGGAGCCGGGGCCATGGCAGTTTTGTGTTAAGATCGGAGAGATTTGAGCGTAATACGCTGATTAAGACAACCCAGGAGAGAGCGCAGTGGGGACGGCAAAGACACGGAGAGAGAAAGATTAGGGGTGAGCTCTGGAAGGCAGAGGCAGGGGCAGGGCGTGGGGGCAGGTCCCTCCTGGGGTGCAGACGCTGGGTGGAAGGGGGCTGGAGAAGCCGGGGGTCTGTAGGTTTGCAGCGGGATGTCCACGGGGCCCCAGCTGATGGCTCCTCTGTGAAGCAGGAGGTGGGGTTGTCTGTTGAGAGTGGAGACACAGAGGAAGGTCACTGGAGGTGAGGGGCTCATGGAGGCGAGGAGACGGGGCACCATGTCAGGGCCAGAGCCAACCCAAACGACGGCGGCGACACGGGGCGGGAGTTGCCGAGTCCCTGCTGCTCTCAAGCACAGTCCAGCCGTGCCACCCCCCACCGCGCTGGGCCGTGTGCAGGGGAGGAAGAGCTTGACAGGCAGACCTCACCGAGGCCAGACGGACGCTGGGCTGGATGTGTCAAGGTGAAGGGGCACAGACCCCAGGTCTCAACCCCGAGAGAAGGGGCTTCCGAGACATCAGACAGCGCCCACGTGGTGTGGCTGCCGGGCACTGGTGGCCCCAGGGAAGAGAGTTAGGGATACGGTGCTGAGAACATTCTGACGGGGAGTTGATGGGGACATCAGCACATCATGAGTGTCCCCATCTTACAACTGAGGGCAATAGAGCCAGAGCAGGGGGCCGGAAATGGTCACACAAGTGGCCCCAGCCGGTGCAGCCCAGACCCCGGTGTGCTGGGCCGAGAAGCACCCACCCTCTCCTTTCTGGAGCATTCCGTGGCCCCTGCCCTCACTCTGCATGGGTGTCTCTCCGGTTGCTCCGAAGTCCATGCTGGTGGGTTTCACGGTTTGCCTCTGCCTGCTTCGTCTCCGGTCTGTTCGGGGCGTGGTTGAATCCACCCCCAGACAAAACGTGTGCGCTCGTCTTCAGCTCTGAATCCATCGGGGTGGTGCTCTGCTCAGAAGGGGCCAGTTACGGGAGTGTAAGAGAAGCGGGCAGAGCTCAGGGAAGGCAGCAAGGTGTGGCAGAGGTCCCTGGGCTGAAGAGAAGAACTGGCCCGGAGAGCTGGCTGTGGCTCTAGGAGAGGCCGTCTGCCAGGAGCTGTGGTCTTGGGGACCCGGCCCAGCGAGACAAGGCCCCCTGTGCCTCCAGGACAGAGTCAGCGTGGAGGTTGGGGCCGGACTCAGGGAGAAGACCAGCACAGCCTTCAAGGCTACGCCATCCCTCCAATTATTCTACAGCTTTAATGAGGTTCCGACGTTAATCATGCATTTCATTCTAACTTGCTACAGATTCTTCATCATAGCCTTATGAGCATTATAAATTTAATACTGTCTAATTATTTAAGGATTTCATAAAAGTACCCTATTCTATCCTGAGGGTTCTTTCTTCTGAATTTTGCTCTTCCCACAGCCTGTAACCCTCTAAGCCTCGGAAGGTTCTGATGGTGTCACACTACCTTGCTCCGATATGTTTATCTGTCTAGTTCAAGGCCATCCTATAGAAACGTAGGCTCAGATGGAGGCCACACATATCATTTAACATTTGGTGGGAGCCACATTAAAATGTAAAAAGGAACAGGTGGAATTCATTTCAATGATACATTTTATTTAACCCCATATATCCAACATATCATTTCAACATATAATCAACGTAAAGAAGTTGTTGATGAGATATTTTACATTCTCTTTTTTGTCCTAAGTCTTTGGGGCCCGCCGTGTGTGCTACACTGACAACAGGGTGCAGCCTGGACGTGCCGCGTTCCCGGCGTCCGGCCTCCCCAGGCGGCAGTGGCTGCTGCACCGGACGCCCCTGCACAGCTCCGTTCCTGATCTCACTGCACACTCCCCTCCTTCCGGTTCCCTCTGCTCAGGCTACTCTCAAAGCCGGCTCCTTGCCAAGAGCCCCCATCCCTGCCTGCGGCACCAAATGACAACAAAATAGACCTGTCTGAGACTTGAACCTGCAGCACTGGCTGCTCTGGAACCCAGGCAGCTAAACTAGGGTGAAAACAAGGACACCTTGAGTTCTCCCTCTTTGAGGGGAAAAATGTAATTAGGAGATTAATTCTTTGCATCCCTACAAGTTTTCCATCCTCTTCCTTCAAAGTGAAAGGACAATTGTTCTCTCTGGAGTCCACAGCCGGGGGTCACCAGTGGCGGCGTCCAACCTTGTATGCTTGGGGTCAGGCAGGACTGGGTTCCAGTCCCAGCTCTGTCATCTCTAGCTGTGTGATCCTGGGAAAATTACTTAACCTCTCTGAGCTTCAATACCTTAATCTTTAAAGTACCAGAAACATACCTACTCTTTATGTAGTTTGTGATAATTAATTGAATTTATATATCTAGTGTGCCACACACGCGTAGTATGAATGCAGCAGATGGTGGCAATTGTTCTACACTGGTGAGAAGCAGATCAGAGAATTACAAAAAGGTAAAGTGTGTATTAGACCTCGTGCTTGTGTCTGCTGAGGATAAGCACAGATCCTCCAGGTCCGGCGGGTCAAAAACATGATGTCAGATAGCTTTGGTGGATGAGAAAAAGGCCTTGGTTTAAAAATGATGGAGCAGTTTGAGAGGGACGGCTCGCCACTCTGATGAATCACAGGTCTCATGACAGCTCTCGGGGAGCGAGTGGCGACAGTGGCCGCCAAGCTCTGCGCCAGATCCGTGGCTTCTGTATCAGAAAGACACCGCCCGGAGGATGCCACTCGGGGATCAGAGGAGTGAGAGTTACAGGAAGGATGAGTCAGGAGCGAGCCAGGGCGCACAACGGTCATCTGCCCCCTTGGACACGCAGGGACACTGGGATCCTGCTCTCCCACCACGGACGCCCGCTGCTTTCCGGAGCCCACCCTGACTGCCCTTTAGAGCCAGGAAATTGTTTTTCTTTTTAATCACAGGGTAAATAGCTGTCGTATGCCTGCTTAAAAATTAAAGAACAGTCGCCTGTGGTGGTGGCGGGGGGGAAGAAATCAATCATGACTTTCAGGGAGAAATCAGTTTCCCATGGTTTTAATAAAAGAGGTAGAGAAATCATTTGTCCCTCTGCTTTTCAAAATGGTAAAAATAGACTTGAAACTTGGTTGCAAAAACATGACACATAATGGACTGACTTCTGCAACCCCATGCTGTGGGCGTGTAAAGGGGAGGAGGGCGACTGGGGAAAGAGAGACAAAATATAAAACTGTAGAGAGAAAGAATCATGAAATTACCTAAGTGAGCTCCAACTTGTCCAGCCCCCTGGGCAAATAGGCTGTCTGCTTTTCTCCAAGCGCAGAAATCCGTCCCAAACTAACTTAAGTAAGGAAAAACATTCTTTTAAATGTATTTACTGGGCAGTCCGAAGGGTTGACTGGCTTCAGCACAGCGGAGCTGGAACTGGACCCTGCTGTCAGCCTGTGCGGGCTCCCCCTCTCCCTCTCCCCCTCTCCCTCTCCCTCGCCCCGTCAATTGGCTCCATGTTTCTCCGCGATGGCATCGTTCCCAGGCAGGAGGTGGCTGACAGCGATGCTAGGCTCCCAGTGTCCTTGTGGTAAGATCCAGACAAAAAACGACAGTGCGTTTCCTTCCCAGGGCCCCTCTCTGCCCCTGTCTGCAGCCATTTCTGCTCCCCTGGGCTAATTACAAGGCAGCAGAGGGAGGCGAGCTTCTCAGATCGGCGCAAATTGGGTCAAATGCCCACTGCTGGCAGGAGGTTTGTGCAGCAAATCTCTGTTCTGCAGCAACACGTGGCTAGCATAGGTGAGGAGCAGTTCTGCCATGAAGGAGGGGCTGCCCCGGGAAGAAAGAGAGGAGTGCGCAGGCTCCCCCACTTCCCGGCTCCCGAGGCCCCTGCCCTCATCCCAGGGACCCCAGACCACGGTTTGAAAACCATCCAGTGCCGCACCCCGCTCCCTTCTCCTCCAGTGCATTTTGCAGATAAAGAGACTGAAATGTATTTGTTGATCCTCATCATTCACTGGTTCCATGTTTGTGAAATTTGCCTACTCGTTAAAATTTATTTGTAACCCTAAAATCAATTACTTCAGCACTTTTGTGGTAACTGGCAGACAGGCACTGGGCAGTGACAAATTTGAGTCGTCCAACACACATTTTCCCAGCTAAGGGCGAAAGAGGCAACACTGCCTTCTTGTTCCAGCTCTCGTACTGGAAATAAGTGTCCCTTTCACAGTCTACTTAGCGCCTTTTTTAAATTAAAAAAAAAAAAAATTTAGAGACGGGATCTCTCGCTGTGTTGCCCAGGCTGGCCTCGATTGCCTGGCCTCAAGAGGTCCTCCTGCCTCAGCCTCCTGAGTATCTGGGACTAGAGGCGCGCACCACTCGGCTGGCAGTGCCTTGTGATTAGCACTTTGTCCTTTTTGTTGGTGAGTTTGCTGTTTAAAATGGCCCACAAGCGTCGTGCTGAGATGCTGTCTCATGTGCCTACGCACAGGGCTGTGATGTGCCTCACGGAGAAAACCTGCGTGTCAGGTAAGCTTTGCTGAGGCGAGCATCGCAGTGCGGCCGGCTGTGCCTTCAGCGTTCAGGAATCAACAGCACATACGCAATAAGGTGTCTTTTAAACAGAAACATAAAACAAGGTTATATGTTGATCGGTTGACTAAAATGTTGTGACCAGAGGCTCCCAGGAACCGAACGCTGCGTCTTCCCTAGGAGCAATGGTTCAGTGTTCACTAATTCAGGATTCACGGTGGCTTCATAGCCCATAACTACCGCAAATACCGAGAATCCACCAATACGCCCTCTTGGCCACCCAGAGAGCTGTCAGGTAAGCTGGGACTCTCCAGCATTTGAGTGCGCTGCTTTCTTGTTCTGCCGCATGTGATGTGGGGCGCAGGTAAGGAGGAGAAAGCAAAGCAAAATACGAGCAAGGCCGAGGGGAAAGAAGGGGCCACAGAGAAGCCAGAAGGCGGAGAAGCGTCTAAGGGGCAAAGCTGCGGAGTCAACGGCTCTCAGGCACGCCACGCTTGTCACCCTGGCGACCCCAATGGCTTTGGACATCAGAGTGAGATTTGTGTATGGGATAGATTTATCAGCCTCGAATGCCGTAATCAAGCCTTAGTTTAAAAGTTGTATAAACTTGGACCACAAGTGTAGACACAACTCGATGAGAAGCTTTTTATGATATTCACAAAGGCTTTTGAGAACATGAAGCCTTTGGTTAGCAACATCCCTGCTTTAGAAAAATAAGGGAATGGAGAGAATATTTATAAACACAAACCATAAAATTTAAATTAAATATGTGCTTGTACTCTATTTTGTCATCAAAAGTTTCTGCGTTTGTATAACAAAAGGGGCAAGGAACTTCCCTGCAGGATTTCAAGGTTTGCGTGTATACCTGTCTTCAAAGTAGAGCTGGTTGGTAAACTCCAGCCTGTGCAGGAATATTATAGAAACTGCATGTTGTTAAAATGCTTAATGTGGAGGACTGCATTTATTAACTTCCAACTGCAAATTTTTTTCCAGCAAACGTTGCCTGATAACCACTGTAAATCATGCGTGTCATGGGAGAGTGAATTTATTCACCAAGCTGTGGCATGATTAAATCACGAGCGTTACCTTTGCGGATTCCGTCATATTGAATCCACCAATACATCAAACCAGGGCATTGTAATAAGTTCGAACCTCGTATGAAAGTCTCCGCCTTGGGAAAGTTATTTTGACAAGCAAATAAGTGAGTGATACTAGCAAATTAATATTGGAATATAATTTATATTTTCAAAGCACTTTTCTTTCACACATATTTTATTTGATTCTCTGCTCTTTGAAATGGTGATTCCAAAGTTTAAATTTCAATATCTTAGAAATTGTCCTTTCTTTACCCCAAGAAAATTATCTACTTTTATTTTCAAACCTCAGAATTTATTTTTTAAATAAAATATTTACTTCATTTTCTCAAGGAGTTCTGAAAGATTAGAATACGTATGAATGGAAAATTTGGCATTTTAAAGGGTGTTGTGTAGCCTTAGCATTAGTTAGCAATTTAGTAGATACATTTGCAATTCCTCATCTGCATACACAGGCTGTCAAAGGGCCTTCCTTTCTGTTGTTGTCCGGTTTGTTCTCTGAGATTTCACGTCTGCCTCAATCGAAGATACCTGCAGTTATATCTCAGATTAGCATCTAGCTCAATTCATCAGCCTCTTTCTTCCAAAGCAAATCTCAGTTTGCCTTAGAATGGCAAGCTTGGGAAAATGCTTGTGCTGCTATTTCACGCTATAAAATCAGGGTTATAAAACAGCCTTCAGTGTCACCCATACCCACAGGTGTGCGTGTGCAGGACTGGCAGGGCACTGTTCCCTGAGCGTGTCTGCTGCCGACTGGGGCAATTGGTTTCTTCCTTTATTTTTTTCTGTATTGTCAAACTTTTGTAAAATGTGAAGATGTCTCTTTAAACATGAGAAATAAATTTACTTTGCTTTCTTTTCAGAATGTATTCAGGAATGTCAGTAACCTGTGCCTCTTCTGGGCCTCTGCCTCCTCCCTGCCCCCCAGTCTCCAGCAAGACCCTCTTGTGGCCTTTGGCTTGGGCCCCTGTCCAGCCACCTGTCTGGAGCCCTGAGAAGAACGAGCCCATTTGTTCTCACTGCTTGCTGCCCCCCAACTCCCCTGCTTAGAGCTGGTTTCCTGCTTGGACTGTGTGGCAGCTCCACTTCCCAGCTGTGTGCCCTGCCCACCTGGCCCTACCCACCTGGCATCGACCTGGATCACCTCACCTGGAGATGGCAGCCTCTCAGAATCGCCAGCACTCTCAGGACACTGACCACTGCCTTCTTAACTGACCATTCTTCAGGTCTTTGCCCCAGTGAGTAAGTGTAGTGCGAGAGGACAGCCCAGACCTAGCCTGCAGTCAGGGGTGGCTTCCTGGAGGAAGCAGCCCGGAAGCTCTGGTTCCAGTTTTAATTAATTGATTTAAAAAAAAAAACAAACCTTCTTTTTCAGGGCATTTTCAAATATGTGCAGATATAGAGAGAACAATGTAATAATAACTACATACGCATGGCCCGGGTTCAACAATGGTCAACAATTCTGCCAAACCTGTTTTCCTGTTTCATGTCCAGCATTGCCTTGCTGGACACAGTGTAAACAGCTGTTCGTGTGAGACAAGGTAGCCGTCCACTCTTCAACCCCCCGCGGTGCAGGTGGGAGGGACACAGCAAATGGCGCCCAGGCAGTAATGACAACTGTGAGTATAAGGACATCTCCAAGGACAGTGCTCCTCTCTATTCAGGCAACGGGAGTGATTATGGTCCCAGAAAGAGTCAGAATACACTGAAAAATATAGCTTACCACGAAATACCAAATAGTCCCAAAATACAAGCAAGTGATTTAAATTGCAACTTTTCTCCTCCTTAACATCTGGAGTGTCCTGATTCTCTCAGGGCCAGTCCTTCCGTTAGGTCCTTCCCGGAAGCGGTGGAGAGAGCTGATGCCGCGGTGGACAGGCTGGAGCAGTCCCTGGGCTCCGGGTTCACTGGTCACTTCTGCGTCATCACCAAGCTGAGCTGCTCCTTAGAGGAAGCAGGGGCTTGAGTGGGCAGTGAGGAGGGAATCTGAAGCAGGAAGGAAAAGAGGGCTTATTTGTGGATCTCAGGAGAGATGCCCATGACGCTGTCAGCCTCACGGAAAGACATGCCTGCCACTAGGGCCACGTGCTGCCTGTGAGGCTGCATCAAGGCTTGGAGCTCTGTGGGGAGCCACGTGTCATGAGGGCTCAATGTGGGAGATGCGAGGGGTGGAGAGGTATGAGGCACTGGGGATTTAATAACCTTAGAGCTTCCCAGGAAATATATCTTTGAACAGGCAGGACAGAGCCTAGTGTGCACACACACTCAGAGCCACCGACACCTGCGTGAGGTGAAGAGTTTGGATGGGTCAGTGGCCAGAAAGTGCATCCTGGGCTCGGTGGGAAACTCTCCTTTACCCAAGGGCGAGGGACTGTATTGGTGGAAGGAGCTGCCAACCCGGGAGAGGCAGGGCCTATCCCCAGAGGTGGGGGGTGTCAGGTGGGGGGTGGTAGTGCAGCATCTAAGGCCCTCACCCCTGGGCTCAGTATCAGGGAGCCTGGACCAGATGATGTACGGTACAGAGAGATTTCACATAAATTTAATTATGTGATATTTTTTGAAGTAGCACAATATAAGATTATTAAGTCTAGTTTCACCTTATGCACAAAATTTGCCAAAATGCAGATCTCTTCTTTAGATTATTTTTGTGAGAAAATTAGTCTTGAATAATGCAAGGCCTTCCAGAATCCAACCTTTGCAAAAAATGTGATTTCCCTGTGTCCATGGAGATCGGAGTGTGGGAAGTGGCAGGTGCCTCTTTGGGGCAAGACTTGAGACCCCCAGCGTGGGGGCTCCAGGAAGTGCCCCAGGCTCAGAGGGGGTTGCTTCCAAGCCAGGCACATTTTCTTTAGGCCCTGGGCCGTGGGGTTGATGCAATTTTGTACAATTAAGTTCTAAATTGTCTTTATTCTCTAATCACATTCTTTATGAACTGCCTGTTTCCATGTAAAACAATAATGAGAAGCAATACCTTGTACAGGCGTCATGATTTATAGTTAACAGAACTTCAGGCCTGTAGCCAGGAGCCCAGCAGCTGCCAGGGGCTTCATCAGTACATCCTCGCTGAGTATTGAATGAGCAAATGAATAGATGAATGAATGAACCCATGATCTTATACGAGCCCGGCAACATGAGCGAGGTCTCCTCATTTTACAGAGAAGGAAACAGACATGTATTGTATAAATGCATATGTTGACCTACATTTACTTTCTATTCTGATAGTTTCTCTGACCTGGGATGGTATAGTTCCCTTCGGTTAAACTGGTACCAAGAAAGCAGTTTCCGGAAGCAAATGCGCAAAGACATTCACCTACTTTTGATTTGCACAAAATTGACCCCAGATTTATTCATTCAATTAAACAACACCAGAGTCAAATGTCCTCTTGGAGTCAGAGCCTTGTAATGGCCTGCTGTATGCTTTCTGCTACAGAACAAAAGAAACATGTGGTCTACCTGAAGTTAGCCTGGCCCGAGGTTTTAGCATCTAAGTGAATGTTCGTGGTCCTGCTTTTTCTGACGTGTCACTGGCTTTTCATTGAGGCTCTCTGCAATGGCAGGGCTGGCAGCTGACTCCTCACTGACCTCGTCCTCGAGCTGCATTTCAGCCTCTGTTGAGTGTATACAATCGGGCTCTGTGTGATCCATAGAATAAGAATATAAACCCATATATCAATCAAACTGATCATTGTTTCCACCAGGACTATGGCATGGGCCTTCCTCAAACGGGGCTGTAGTACTTTGCTCATTCTGTGTACAGGCAACGTCAGGTTAGTCAAAATGAATGGCCTGGCAACTGTCTTAGATCTCAGCAAAGATCATTTGTGACACCTCCTTCTAGGGCTGGCATTTCATCGTTAACAAACTCAGTTTCACTCCGTGTGTCTCTTTCTTGTCCTGCTACCTGCTAGCCACTTTCTCTGCATCTTGGTTCTAATCCAGAGGAACAGAGAATCTTTCTCAGTGTCTATCTGATCCAAGCAGCTCTGGACGGGGGTGTCACAGGGCCCCAACATGCCCTCACGCCCCATTGGTAGCAGGGCTGTGAATGGGACCAGTGCCTCTAGAGGGGCGTGGGCAGGCTGGCACACCAGGAAGCATGTTGCTCAGTTGCTTAATCCAGTGGAGGGCTGGAACTGGCTTGTGTCTGCTCATGAGAACCAACTGTGAAATTGTCAGAAATTTTGTGAGCCAGTTATTAACTATAGCCATGATTAAAAATTAAACTATGTAAATTTGCAATAAAATATATTAAAAGCAAAGGTAATAAATATACAAAACTCATTATTTTCTAATTATTTTACTGCATTTTACTGTTGGCTATGCCTAATGATAGATATTACCTATCTCGGTGACAGAAATCCCATGTAATGGCGCCTCTATTCCCAATAATGCATTTACTATGTCAGGTCGGTACCCTGACATTGGCCGTGTTGGGATATTTACACCACAGAAATTGTCAAATGCTACAAACCAGGGATTAATTTACTGTTTTGTTGATTGTCTAGACTTAAGAAATTGATGGATAAATATGCTAATAGTGTAGATTAAATTTAAATGTGTGGTGTATCTGTTGCCATTATATTATGAAGAACACAAAAAATTGAGAAAATATTCTTTCAGTGTTTAATGCTAGAAAGGTTGCTCAAGCCATTGTCAGACAAGCTAAGTTTCAACACACAACTGCATTGTTGTCTTTTTGTCTTATCCTTTAATGTGCAGGAAAATATCAACCAACATTTATCTCAAAACTACACTTTGCTTTGTCACTTGCACCATTGATCAGCCAGCCGTGGATACAAGAGTTCACCAAAAACCAAGACAGCATTCTGTCTGAGTCAACTGGCCACATAGAATTTACAATAAAGAATATTGTATATTGTATTCTTATTTGTAAATTGTGTGTTACACTTTTGTATTAGTAAAATTTATAATAACCTTATGTATTATTCAGTGTGTGTATTCAGACAATTTTTTTGAGAGTGAGTGTTCAGCACTTACCAGCATGCAGGGCTCTTGTGCCATCCACGGGACAGCCGTGGCCGTGGTGTGAGGTGAGCCCAGGAGGGTGCTGGGGGGGTGCTAGTTAGTGGGGAAGGGGCTGAGTGGGAGCCGGCTCTCCTGCCTGAGGGGGTGATAGTGTAGGAAGGCTGTGGACCCCAAGAGAGAGCCGGATTCACATCCCTGCCCCACGGATGGTATACCAGCCACGGTGACAAGCAGAATAGCAGAAACAACCAACCAACCAACCAACCAACCAACATCAACTTAGCAGCTGGGAAGGAGTCACTTCTTCCTCTTCTGCACCAGCACATCCTGTCCCCCTCTCCAGACACGCAGAGTGTGGGCTCAAACACTTGCTCCAGGGAGGGGAGAAGATGTAAATCACGCAAGAGACTGAGGCTTTAAACTGGATTGAGTTTTCATACCCAAAAGCAAATGGGAGGTTTTGGGTTCTGTCGAAGACATCAAGAACTGAAAAGGAAAGGAATATTCAACAGTATACAGTTCTGAGTGGTTTTTTTTTTTTTTTAATTAATTTCATATTTCCATCTCTTAGAGTTACAACTACCTAAAAACCTCACTGGACTTGCCCTGAATAACAGTTGTATTTTTATGGTATATGCGGTGGCAGATTTTCCTCTTTTCTTTGCCAAAAGCTCAGGTTCAAATCCGTGACCACCTTCATCAACGTACTAGGAAACGATGGTATTTTGTGCAATAATCTGTATTCTCTTCCTGTATACATTTTATAATCACTTTAACTTCCTGAAATATTTATTCTTATCTTTTGTATCATGAGTAGTTGGTAAATCACCTCAATTCATTTTTCAAAAGAGGAGAACAAGAAATACATGAAAATTTGCACTCACTAAAGTAAGATGTGACTGTTTGGGAATGGAGCCGGGGGAAGTCTGTGACCATCCGTGTGGCACGTGACAGATGCGGAAACCAAGTTACTGACGTTGAGGCGTCTGGAAGATGCTCAGATTGTGCAGATACAGCGAAGTCCTTTGTTATAATTTCATTTCTTTTTGTTTTTTAACCTCAGGGTAAGCGCGTTAATAACGCGTCTTGGTTCATGGTGGCACATTTTTGTTATTAATTCATGCAAAGTGCTTCTTTTATTATCCTTTTATCCCCATTCCAAATCTCCCATTTTCCTCCTCCTATAAGCAACCATTCTAATGTATATAACATCTACCTTCTTGTTCATATATATTCCTGAAAATGTATATTTTTGTTTTGAGTGCACTGTTTAGCAAAGTTGAACATCTTTTCACATTTTTATATTCTTGTATTTCATTACATTTTCTCTCCTGTGAAATGTCTGATGCTATTTTTTCCCTTTTTGTTCTTTGGTTGTTGATATTTTTTCCAAAGTGATTTGTTGGGGTTATATTAAATATATATTCTAGACTCTACTCCATTATGTATATGTGGACTGCAAACATCTTCCTCCAGTTTGTTGTTACAGAGGTCATCAGTGTGTAACGCAGCTTAATCAACTCTTGTGAAGTGGTGGGCACCACGTCGGGAAGTGCAACATCACCTGACCCCGCAAGCTCCCTGGTGGATCCCCTGAATAGCTCTTCCCTCGTTTGTCCTCAAAGGTAACTGCAATCCTGATTTCCAATATCAGAAGGTTCGTTTGCCTGCTTTTACATTTCATATAAATGAAATCACACAATATGCATTCTTTGTGGCTGGCTTCTTTTGGTCAGTAATATATTTCTGAGAATCATTCATCTGGATGCACATAGATTAGTTTGTTTTCCTGGCTGTATACTGTTCTATTGTGTTACTAGACCACAATTTATTTAACCACTCTATTTTTGATGGCCATTTGGGTTGTTACCTGTTTGTGGCAATTACAAATAATACCGCTATGGAGATTCTTGAAAATGTCTGTTTACACATGTATAGATGGATTTCTGTTGGGTATAAACCTAGCAGCGCAATCGCTGGTTATGTTCACTGCTGTTAGGTAGGGTCAAACAGATTTCCGGGTGGTTGTAGAATTTATATGTCTCGCTGGCAATGTATGAGAGTTCCTATCACTTCACGTGTTTGCCATCAACAGTTCTGTCAGTCTTTTAAATTACATCCATTCCCAGTGAAATTTCATTGTTGTTTTAATTGCATTTCCCTGATAATCAATGAGAATGAGAACCTGGCCATTTTGATAATTTATTTTGTGAAGTGCTTGTTGAAATTCTTGTCATTTTTATTTTGATTTGTCTATCTTTTTCTTATTTATTTGTCAGAATACTTTATATTATCATGGATACAAGCCCTTTGCCAGTTACATGTCTTGCAAATATTTTATCTCACAGGGTGGTTTGCCTCTTTAATCTCTTAATGGTGTCATTTGTTGAATTATAATAGTCTGGATTATACTATAGTATAATTTATCTTTTCCTTTATGGTTAATGTTGCTTGGTTTCTATTTAATAAATCTTCTGCAATCTCAAGATCATGAAGATAGTCTCTGTTTTCTTTCAGAAGTTTTATTGTTTATCTTTCACATTTAGAGTTACACTCCTTGAAATGGAAGTTATGGTTAAAGAATGGAGAGTCATTATTCTCCATACAGGCTTCTAACAGATCCAGCACATTTAGTGAAAAGACCCCCATTTCCTGTTGCTCTGTAATACCACCTTTGCCACAAATGAAGTATCTTCTCATGTGTGGATCTGTTTTTGGACTCTTTATTTGGTTTCATTTTTCTTTCTGCCTCTCCTTACTTTAGTATGGTAAAGTTTATCCTCCAATGCTGTCCTTCATCTAGATTATTTTGCCTATTCCTGGCCCTTTATATTTATATGTATTTAAAAATACTTACTTGCCAATTTACACACACACACACACACACACACACACACATACACAACCTGTTAGACTTTGGAGTGGGATGGCACTGAATCTACAGATCGGTTTGAATTAAGCCAACATCATTATAACAGTGAGCCTTCCAATACATGAACATGGTGTATCCCTCCATTTATTTGTTTTATTAAATGTATCTCATTAAGATTTATTGAGTA
This sequence comes from Eulemur rufifrons, assembly GCF_041146395.1. Classification (NCBI taxonomy): domain Eukaryota; kingdom Metazoa; phylum Chordata; class Mammalia; order Primates; family Lemuridae; genus Eulemur; species Eulemur rufifrons. Next base: position 4,952,195 of record NC_090983.1, read on the forward strand.
TCTTTTGTAAGATCCTTGAATATCTTTTGTAAGATCCATTCCTAGTTACTTATTACTTTTGATGTCACTGAATATATTTTAAAATTTAATTTTCTAATTAATTGCTATTGATATAAAGAAATAAAATTAGGTTTTAAATATTGACTTTGTGCCCAGTGCCTTTGATAAATTTGCTTATTAGTTTTAACATCTAGTCTAGTTTTTCTAAATAACATCACGTTGTCAACAAGCAATGGCAGTTTTATACCTTCCTTTCCAATCTCTATGTCCGCATGTCACTCGTTTCATTGCATCAGTGACAACTTCAGTACGATGTTGAATAGGAGAGAGGCAAGTGGCATCCTTGTCTTGCTCCTGATCCAGGAGAAAAGCTTTCAACAATTCACCTTTAACCACAAGGTTTGTTTTTTTTTTCTTTTCTTTTTTAATTTTTTTGTGTGTAGATTATAAAATTGAGGAGGTTCCCTTTATTGTTGGTTGACGCCAGCTTTTAACACGAATGAATGTTGGATCTTTTCAAGTGAGATGATCATGTGATTGGGCTCCTTTACTCTGTTTGTGGAGTGAAACACTGCAATGGGTTTTAAAATTCATCCCTGGAATAAGCAACTTGGCCATGATACATCACCCTTTTGAAAATCAATGTATTTGGTGTGAAAACTTTGTTTAGAAGTATTTTTATTTCTATATACTTGAGTGAGATTGACCTATAATATTACTTTTGTCATGTCCTTGTCAGATTTTGGTATCAAGATTATGTTGGACCCATAAATGAATTAAAAATCTATTTTTATGCTCTCTGGAAGAATTTGTAGAAGAGCAATATTATTTCTTCCTTAATGTCTGGAAGAATTCACTGGTGAAACCAACTGAAAATGGAATTTTCTTTGTAGATTGTTTAAAAATTATGGATTAAATTTCTTAAGTGAATAAAGTATTATTTCTATTTTTTCTACCTTCTATTGATTTGGGTAATTTTGGAATTCTTCCCCCCCCAGAAATTTGTCAATTTTTTTCTGAATTTTTTTCTGTCAATAAAGATATTGACATAAAGTTGCTTTAAAATATTCTCTTAAGATCTTTTTAATGTCTGAAGATGCTGTAGTGACGTCCTCCATTGTGTGATATGTGTGTGTGTCGCTCACTCTCCCCCCACCCCCGTATTCTTTCTGAAACAGTATTGGTCAGGGTTTCTCAACTTTATCAATATTTTCAAAGAATTAGCTTTGGCTTTATCAATTCTCTGTTGCCCACTTATTTCCTAGTTGGTTAATGTCTGTACTTTTTATTATTCCCTTCTTTCTACTTTCTTTGGGTTTAGTTTGTTCTCCTTTTTCAAACTTCTTCAGATGCATGGTAGCACTGATTTTAAACCTTTCTTATTTTCTAATACATGCATTAAAGCTATAAATTTCTCCTGAAGATGATCTTTAGTTGTATGCCATAAGTTTTGATCTGTAGTATTTTCACTATCTTCAGTTTAAAATATTTTCTGATTTTGATTTTAACTTCTGTTTTGACTGATGGATTATTTAGAAGTGGACTGCTTGTTTTACAAACTCGTAGGAGTTCAGCTATCTTCTCACTATCGTTTTCTAGCCTAAACCCACTGTGGACAGAGAATATGAGTTAATTTATTTGAAATTTAAAACTTTTCTTTATGGACTAGCTAATTGTCAATTTTGGGAAATGTTCCACATGAACTTGAAAAGAATACATATTCCACAGTTGCTGTGATAAATTAGTTCCAGTTTGTTACCAATATTGTTCAAATCAATATCCTTACAGATTTTTAAAGGGTGTGTCTGATTGTAGATACTGAGCAAGGTTTTTTATAGTGTTCCACTGGGATTGTGTGTATTTCCTTTCGGTCTGTCAATTTTTGCTTTTAACATTTTGAATATATGCTATTTGATGTATTCAAATTTAGGATTCTTATATCTTCCTAGTGGACTAACATTTCCTCGTTATGAACTATTGCCACTTTCCTCTAGTAATGCTTCTTATATTATGGCTTATTTTGTCTGGTAACGATATCAGCCTACTTTTGATTGGTGCCTGCATGTTATATCTTTTCTCATCCTTTTAATTTCAATATTTCTGTGTTTTTGTATTAAATGTGTCTCTTGTCAGAAACATAGTTAGCATTTGCTATTTTATCTAGTTTAACAGCTTTGTCTTAATAGACTTTATTCTTTGAGGGAAGTTTTAAGTTCACAGAAAAATTGAGTGGAAAGTACACAGAGTTCCTGTGTACCCCCTCATCCTCCCCCCGCCCCGCCCTGGTATGCTCTATTATTAACACCTTGCATTAGTGTGCTACATCTGTTATAATCAGTGAGCCAATATTAATACAGTATTACAAACTAAAATCTATAGGCTGAAATAAGGTTCAGTCTTTGTGTTGTACACAAATGTATAATGACATGTATCCACCATCACAGTATCATATAGGGCAGTTTCACTGACCTAAAATTCCTGTATGTTCCATTTACTCCCTCCCTCCCTCCGTCCCTCCCTCGCTCTTCAACATCTTTGTTAATTGTAGTATTTCATTTGTGTACATGTAATAAAATACTAATGTATTTCATTTTAACTCTACCTCTTACTATTGTATTTCTATTTGTTCCACATGTTCTATGATCCTTTTTTCTCTTTTTTTAAGTCTTTAAAAAATTTTCTTTCTCTTCTCTATTAGCTTGCTATTTATACACTCTTGTACTCTAAAGTTACCCCAGAGATTTCAACATACATCCTTGACTTTTTAGTGTATAACATAAATTAGTAATTTTAGTGCTTTCAAAACAATGTAAGGACCACGGAATACTCTGATTTATTCACCACTCTATGTGCTGTTGCTGTCCTGTATTTTATTCTACATCTGTTTTAAAACCCACAATCACTTTTTCTTATGCAGTCAGTATTCATCTGCATCTACCGGCTTATTCACCGTTTCCATTGTTCTGCGTTCCCGCCTGCATTTCTGAGTTCTGTATGGAGTTATTTACTGTCTGCCTTAAGCATGAAGACAGTCAGAAAAATGACAAACTTGCTTCAAAGAAGCAAAAATGAGACTGTTAACTTCTCAACAGAAAGTAGGACTGCTGCTAACTCGTCCTTTCTGCTCTGATACTGAAAGGCGAAGACAATGGAACAGCTTCCGAGTGCAGAGGGACAGTAACTGCCAACTGGAATTCCACATATAAGGTTGACGGGCAGATTAGGTACTGCGGGGAAAGAATCAACAAATTGGAAGACAGATCGGAGGAAAATATTTAGAACAAGCACATAGATGTTAAAGTGTTGAAAACGTTAAAAAAAGTTTTAAGAAACAGAAGGGACGTGGTATAAAGGTTATGTGTAGTAGAGTTTCTTCAAATAGAATAAATATCCCTTAAAAGTGAAGACAAAGATATTTCCAGATGAACAAAATCTGAGAAAAAAGAACAAATGGTATTTATTTATTTATTTATTTTTAGAGACAGGGTCTCCCTGCTCTTGCTCTGTCACCCAGGCTGGAGTGCAGTGATGCGATCAAAGCTCACTATAACCTGGAACTTGTGGACTCAAGCCATCCTTCCACCTCACCCTTCAGAGTAGCTAGGACTACAGGCATGCACCACTAGGCCAGCTAATTTTTAAATTTTGTTACAGACAGGATCTCACTATGTTGCCCAGGCTGATCTCAAACTCCTGGCCTCGAGCGGTCCTCCCACCTTGGCTGGGATTACAGGCCTGAGCCACCACACCTGGCCACAAACCGTATTCCTAAATTCTTAACCATGTTTTCTCCTAACAGAGAGATGGCTGTATTGACTGACTGATTGACTTGCTTCTAGAAGAAGCACATTCCCTCAGCAGGTCAAGGCGTTAAGACGCCTGTGTGCTGGAGGGCGGCACCTGTGTGAACTCCTCCATTGTCTGCTCACTTCTGCTGGGGGCAGTCCTGGATCCCGGCTGAAAGCTTGGTGTATTCAAAAGCGTCCCTCCCTGTGGTTAGGCCCAGAACACCAGTTTTTGTGTCCCCACACGGGAGGGACTTCTAAAATCTCTTCTGCGGTCTCAGCTTTCGGCCCTCACTGGGCCGGCCAAATGCAGCCCAGGTGCTGGGCTCAGTGCTCTTGGATTCATTCTTCTTCTGGATCCTTCTTCAAACAAATGCTGTCTGTATTTCTTCAACTGTTAAAGTTTTTCTCAGTGGGATGGTTGACCTGAAACAACTTAATGAGAATATGCTGGAAAGTGAACTCTGTGGCTGCACCTTTTAACACAGTCACCCCTCGGTATCCTTGGAGGACTGGTTCCAGGATTCCCTGCTGAGACCAGAACCTGGGGATGCTCAAGTCCCTGATATAAAATGGAGTAATATTTGCGTATGACCTATGCCCTTCCTCCCATGTACTTTGAATCATCTCTAGGTTACTTATAATACCCAGTACAGTGTAAATGGCATGTTAATGTTAATAGCCGTTACACTGAATTGTTTAGGGAACGATGACAAGAACAAAAAGTCCGAATATGTTCAGTACAGACCTTCTTTGTTTTTTTCCTGAATATTTTCAGTCTGTGGTTGGTTGAACCCATGGATGGGGAACCCGTGGATACGGAGCACCAACTCTCTATATAAATGGTATTGTGATGTAATGTGCCTTTTATTTTGTTTCTTATTTTTCACAAGGATTTGTGTTTGCAAGATTCATTTATATTAGTAAATATTCTCCTAATTCTTTTTATCCACCCCACTGAAGCATAATGTGCCTCCTATGCCCTAGCCCGTACATAACGCCACAGTGAGTATCTTCATGCACACTCCCGTACAGCTGTGTAAGGCTTCTGTGTGATACCTTCCCAGGCACAGAATTTCTGACTCGTATGGTGTGGTGTTATCTAATTTGGCCAGGTAATGCCAGGTGATTTGAGCGGGCTGGCAGAGGATACTCTGCCCTCTCTCTGCAGTGGATCAGGGGCCCTATCACCCCATATTTTCAGGTTTTTAGGTTTTGCTTATCTACATGTCGTTGTAGAGTGATTTCCTACAGTTGTTTGAATTTGCATTTTTCTGATACAAGCTAATGAATTTGAACACTCATCTTTTTTGTTTAGCTTTTTGAGTTTTCTCCTCGTAATTTACTTGTTCACATTTTTGCCATTTTGTTGCTTATTTGCACATTTTCCTACTAGATTTTTAAAAATTCCTTGTACACTCTACATGTGCTTCCCTTGTCAGTTTTGGACATTGCAATTCTGCTGTCAAATAACTTTGTCTTTCTTTGAATACAAGTCCTTACTTTTAATGTACTCAAATTTATCAATTTAGCCATACAATGTGTGCTCTTGGAGTTTTGTTGCATAAGTTATTTTTCTAACCCAAGTCACAAAAATATCATGCTACATTTTCTTCTATTTACTTGATCATTTTACCTGTCACACTTGGTTTTTAATCTGAAAGGAGTCCATTCTCCAATGTGGTTTGATCTAGGTACCCACTTTAGTTTTTCTCCATATTATGAGCCAGTTTTCCCAAGATCGTCTGCTGAATTTGTCCTTTCTCCACAGATATGTGTCAGTAACATGCATGGAATCCCCACGGCACTGTGTTTCCCTCAGCTCTCTGTTTCCCACATCTGTCTGCTCTAGAGCCAACACCACATTCCTGCGACCTTGAAGTATGTCTTAATGTCTGTTAAAGCAAATCCCTTGTTTCTCCTTTGTAAGATTGACTTAAATACTGATGGACTTTTATTTCTCCATATAATTTCTAAGTAAGTTAATGAGTTTCTTAAAAAAAAACGGACAAATTTTGATTAGAATGGCATTGAATTTATGTATTAGTTTGATGATACTTGACATTTTCATAACATTAAATGATCTCACCCAAAAGTAGGACATATCTCCATTTATTTATGTCGTCTTCTATTTCCTTCATCATAATTTTGAAGTTTCACCACAGAAACTTTGGTTAAGCTAATTTCTAAATACTTAAGAATGTGTTGTCCTTGTGAATGGACTATTCACTTTTTTGTTATTATAATTTTTGTTGTATTGCTCAGTAACAGAGAAATGCTATTGGTTTTTGAAGGTTAATAAGTAATCAAAAATTTGATGATCAATCTTTTTAGCGCTAATACTTTGCAGCACCCATTAGGTTTTCTAGGTAGCTGATCATTCAGTGATGATGGTTTTAGCTCTTCCTCTGTAATTCTTAGATTCTTTATTTGTTTTCTTTCTGTGTACTGTTGGCTAGGGCCTCTGACGATAGCTTCAACAGTAGCAGTAAAAATGGGCATTTTTGTATTGTTATCTTAGCAAGAAACATGTCTAAGGTTTTTCCGTCTCGAATAATATTGGATGCAAATGTTTGGTGTAAAACTTTATCAAGTTAATGAAGTTCAGTTCTTCTCCCAGACTGCTAGGAATTTTTTTTCATTAATAGGTATTGAGCATTACTAAATACTTTTTCCATATCAGTCGAGATAATCACATACTTTCTCTTCTTTAATCTATTGGTGCTCTATGCTACTGTCTGAAGCTAATTCCGTGACTATATGGGGGTGCTGAGTATGGAAGTGTGTTTTCTTTGGGAGAGATCTGGACAAACAATTTGGTCAACTGTTCCAAACTTTTCATTTTTCTTCCGAGCCTGCAACGTTAAACTGGTACTCAAAAGAGGGCTCTTCAAGATTGTAGATAACATGCTGGATAAAATGCTCTTAGAATTTTCTTAGTTAATTTGGCTAACTGTTCCAAACTTTTGATTTTTTCCCCCAAAGTTGCAATGTTAAACTCGTGCTCCAAAGAGGGCTCTTCAGAATTATAGTCTAACTTGGATAAAATGTTCTTGAAGTTCTCTTAATATTGTCATTTTAAAACAGCTGCATCATTATCTCTCTGTCTGAGATCACTGTAGCAATTATTACTTTTGGCATGAACAAAAAAATGGTGCAAAGAAAAAAACAGTGTGAGACATAATTAGGGGCGACTATGCAAAATGTCAGCTCAGCTCCCCTTTCTCCTGCTGGCGTTTCCAAAAATGTGGTTCCTGGGATCTTTTTATTTCTAGTTTATCTGAATATGTTTTATGAGCCATTTCTCAAAATATCCTTTGGGTCTCCTTCAGCCATGGTAATCAGCTCATAAATTGAGCGCATCAGCTATAGGGCTGGAAGACGTTGTTGCTACCCAACAAGGGCTGTACCTGGGATTCCTCCCGTCAAGCAGCCAAAACCACAGCTGAGCCGCTGGCTGGGACAGTTGGCTGCAACCAAAACTCACCCATCCGGAGCTAGAAGCAAATTTGTGGCTCCTGAGATATTTTAAATCTCCTACAAGACTGAATTTAATGTAAAGCTTGATAAGAAAAAACAAACTCTCCGTTTAGTTTTTAGTAAATAGATGCCATTCCTTGCTGTCACTTATCTATGGTCACAGCTGAGTGAGTAGTTCTCGGGATGACGTCACATGGAACTGAGCTCCTGCTTTTAATCACCCTTTGCTGCACGGCCTCGCGAGCACTGAGCCGCAATATCCCCCAGCTGAAGGCTGGCGGGTCGCCCCAGTCGTGTTGTGGAAGATGAGTGTGCTCTGTGACCGTGGGAATAGCCTGTTCTTGGGAGAGGCCTGGTCTCTGTCTCGGCTGTGAAGGGAAGAGTTCTGTCCCTCTCCTCGTTTGGCAGAAAGCCTTCATCTGTCACATTTGTTCCTGCTGCGGTTTCTGTGGTTTTTCAAAGAGAGCAGAAATGTTCAGCCATTCTGGTTTCCTCTTTTTCTGAAAACCCTCTATTATCTCCTCATGGACTGGCATTTTTGTGAAATTTGCCTTTGAAAAGCACTCTGTGTTGTGAGATGCTTATCTACACGTCTGGCAATATCCTTGCAAGGATCTGAGCTGTCGGGACCAGGAAAAGTCGCCATTTTTTCGATGGGCAGTGTCTCTGTTTGCTGCCTCCTTGTCCCCAGCAGGCCCGTGGCCAGTGTGTCAAGGGCGAGGAGCTCCCCCGCCTCCGAGATCTGGGCTCTGGGCCCCCGAGGAGGCTGGGTGGGCAGGCCAGATGGCAGTGCTGGGCAGCCCAGCCAGCCGGCCGCCGGGACAGACACGCTGGTTTCTCGGGCCCTTGACTTCACCTGTAACAGGAATATAAGACGACGTGGTCCCAAAGGCGCCTTTCGGCTCTCTATTTCTAACTCCATTTTCTTCTCACCACCGTCGCTTTATTCACTGAGGGATGCCCTGCACTCCAGGGGACGCGAGCTCTCTCCACAGTCCCCTCATGTCACTTCCCAAGTGCCACATCGAGCCTTTGGGGATGGAGTTTACATCAGAGCAGGGGGTCCGTCTGAAACCTCCTCTCTGGAGCGCATTTGGTTAAGACCCCTGAAAATCCCACGTGGTCATTCTCGGGTGTGGCAGGACGGCATTTTGAGATGGGAATGGTGGTTACTGAACAGGTCCCCCTGCTCAGGCCGGCGGGGCAGCCAGTGTGGAGTGTCCAGGCCTCGGGCAGGTTTGGAGGAGGGTTTCCTGCCACTGGCTTCCAAGTGCCTGGACAGCCGTGGGGACTGGAGGCAGGTGTCGCAGGGCACGGAGGGTTGCTGTGCGCTGCTGGGGGACCGGGGAGCGAGGGGGGAGGACCGGCCAGACAGAGGCCGTTCCCAGAGACCTGGGAAAGGGAGTGAGTTCTCTGGGCTCTGCCAGCTGGGTGGTCTCAGCTGGGCTTGTCAGCGACCCCGATGTGGCTGACTTCAGAGGGTGTGTGGTTGGGAGATGCCAGGCAGAGCACAGGGCACAGCCAGAGAGCAAGGTGACACCAGAAAGGTAGGGACAGAGGTGAAATACAGCCCTACAGTGTGCTGTGGGTGGTAACAGTCAGGACAGGCAGAACCCACCGGGGTCCCTGACGGGAGACACGGAGGGACTTCCTGCAAGTTCCCTGCCACCCAGCAGCTGGGAAGAGACCCCAGTGGCCGGTCAAAGAGGAGAGAGGAGGTGGGCGAGGCTGTGAGGTCAGAGAGACGGGTGGGGGCGTGTCATCCTTGAACAGCACGTCTCTTTCACTGGCCTGAAGGGACCAGTGGTCACCGCGGAAGCCGTCATCACCAGTTTACTCAAGGTTGGAGTGTTGACAGGCCACTGAGATGGGGCAGGAGTGTGGACCAAGGAGCCAGGTGGCCCAGTTCAAATGGCTCCTCCATCTCACCAGGGACACAAGACTTAACGTCCCTGTAACCAAGTCTCCTCCCCTCTGAAAAGGTGGTAACATTGTTACCAACCACTTAGAGCCATCTCCATCTGCGCCCATGAGGGTGAGGGTCAGAATCAGCCCAGGGCACTTGCAACTGTCCCTGGACAGCAGCGGCCGAGATTGGGGCAGGGGACAGGAGCAGCTGCTTCCTGGCTGCAGACTTTGCTTTCGGGGTGATGAGAGCGCTTGGGAACCAGGCAGGGATGGTGGTTGCACGACATTATGATGTGCTAAGCGTCACTGAATTGTTCGCTTTTCAATGGTTAACTTTATGGTATGTGAATTTCACCCCAATGTCTTTAAAAAGCGTGAAGTGTTTTGGGAAAAACAAAATAAAACCAAAACCCTCAAAACAATTTTAAAAAGTCAAAATCCTGGGTAAGTATGGTTGAAGTCAGAAGACAAACAGATACTTGTGTTAGCGCTTGGTTGGCGTGGGCTGAATCCTGCCCCTCCCCACCCTCAGCACCTGTGGATGTGACCTGATTTGGAAATAAGGTCTCTGCAGATGGTCAAGTTAAGATGAGGTCTTTGGGGTGGGCCCTAATCCAGTACCACCGGTGGCCTTATCCTTGGGGGAAATTTGGATGCAGAGACAGAAACTCGCAGACGCAGGGAGAAGATGTGAGGAATGCCCGAGGATACCAGGCTCTCCCTCACAGCCCTCAGAAGGAACAAACCCTGTCAGATTTTGGACTTCCGACCTCCAGAACTGTGAGGTGATGAATTCATGTTGTTTGAGCCACCTAGTTTGTGGTACTCTGTTAGGGCAGCCCAGGAACTACTATAGCACTTGTGGCCTCTCAGTGTCTCAGTTGGCACCACGCAAAGCCTGTCTGTCCCTAGGAGATGCCCCCCACCCCCACCCCAGGAGGATGGAGGAATGTGTTGGTCCCGCCCCTCCACTTGAGTGGGCTGAACCTAGCGACGGCTTCTGGCCAGTAGGATGTGGCGAAGCTGCTGGGATTAGATGAACCGACCTTGTGGCGTCAGGCTCAGGTTGTCCCGCCAACAACCATGTGAGCTTAGAAGCAGATCCTTCCCGGCCCTGGGTTCATTGCTGAACATCTCGCTGGCACCTGGTTAGAGATCCTGCAGAAGAGGACTTGGTCCAGCTGTGCTCAGACTCATGATCCACAGACCCCACGAAATGTGCATGTGTTGTTTTAAAATGCTAAGTTTTAGGGCAATTTGTTATGCAGAAATAGGGAACTAATACATACTCCTTATATTGTCATGATGTAAAATTTCAGGTTTTTGGATTCTTGTCCAGTCTACATTTAGCTGCTAAGTAGAAGACTAGGAAGCCTTTGTTAGGGAAAGGTTCAGATCCAGAATGTCGGTTTGGCGGGGCGTGGGCGTGAGGCAGGGCGCAGTCCCGAGGAAGGCTGGCAGTGGAGCCCTCGCCCCGGGGCCGTGCACGTGTCACGTGATAGCAGATTGAGGAATCCTTAACGGTCCATGTCAAAGACAGGCCCGTCACTTGCATCCACTGTTTCCTAGAAGGATGCTGTTCGGGGGAACTCAACTCAGAGAATGGTGTTCAACCACCCACAGCTCGTCACTGCAAGTGGCAGCACTTTTTCCATCCATGACAGCTTCTGCTTCATTTGCTTTATGGCTTCTACTGAATGTTCCTAAAGTTTGCCGCAAAAATCAACTCGCCAACACCCTGTGGATTTCGTTTCTTTTTTCACTGAGATCCGGACATGGCAGATGGCCATATTATGGTAAGAAGTAACAGAAAGGATCACATGTAGGTGACCTGACTTTCTGCTAATGGTAGAAATTAGCTATTAGATAGGAGTGTAAGGGGAGGGGGTGATTACCCATGCATTTCTAGCTTTAGAGATACTTTCAGTGAAACCCTGGTTTAGTTTGCTTTCAGTTTCTGACTGTAGATCAAGGTAGCTCTGAACAGCTCTCGTACTGCTGCGGGAGCTCTGGGATGAGCCAACTTCGCCAGCCTGTGAAGGCAGTTCACGTTGCACTCACACGACCGCCCAAATCGGGTTACCTTCAAGCTCCCACCTGCCCATTCATTCATTTATTCATTCGAAAGGTATTTATTGGACAGAGGAGATAGATATAATGGCACACACAATCAGCCAGGCTTGTGGTCTCGTGAACTTATGGTTTATTTGGGAAAGCAGACATTAATCAGATAATTAAGTCACACTACACTGTGCACCAAGCACAGCTCCAGATGCTGCAGGGAAGGCTCCAATCAGGGAATAAATCTTAGAGCAAACTGTGAAGGGTTAGAGGAGCTAAGCAAGCAGAATGCAAAGGGAAGATCTTCCTGGCAGAGAGGGAGCATGTGCAAAGGCCCTGTGGCAGGAGAGGACAACGTAAGTGTATGAGAGTAGGAGGAATCTGTGTCTAGAGCATCAGGGGATCAAGGGGGACTCTGGTAGTAAGTTTTGTACAGACCTCTAGTTAGAAGTGGCACATGCATCGAATAACCCTCCTTCTTGAAATACCACTGAAACGATAAAAAAGGTGTTTTGTTTTTAAAAGCATAAACCCACAAGGATAATGTGAAAGAAGAGAGAGCAGCAATAGAATTGTATAAGCAGGTGAACCTATACCGGGGACGCAGAGAAGCAATCTGATGCCCACTGCAGCCCCAAAGGCTCCGTGACAAGGTTTCCATGCGGGTTGCTCACACCCACAGGCCCCGGGTTCATTCCTCACTTGACCCCTGACACCTCCTCCAGGAAGGAGACCAGGAGAACCTTCTCCAGGGATTCTGGTCAGCCAGAGGTGAATACTTAGAATGCTCATCTTAGGCTACCAACGCCGAGAGAACACTCAAAATGCAAACATTGGAATTTCCCCAAGGATACAGCCCTGGCCATAACCCTACAGAGAAGACTGATCCCTACAGTGACCCCACGGCTGGAGGCCCCACCCACACACGGCGCTTAGAGCCTGCAGTCTACTTTCAAGGCCTGGCTCTTGCATAGAAACCGGTTGCCAAGGATTACCAGACAGTCTGGGGGAAACAGCTGCTTGGCATCTGGGAGCTTTCAACAAAGCCAGCGCCCAGTGCCACCCCCAGAGACGCTGACATAATTGTCCTAGGGTGGGGCCTGGACAATGTGTTTAGTTTGTTTCTTTGTGTTTATTGTTTTTGTTGTTGGTGAGTTGCTTTCAAACTTTCCAAGTGATTCAATGCTCAGGTGGGACTGAGAGTAGCTGATACAGTCTGTTGAAAGAGTATGTGGACTCAGGAATCTAAACACCTGGGTTAGAGTCTCATCCCACCAGTTAAGAGCCAGAGATAGATATACATTCGTATGTAGATAAATATGTGGATGAGAACGACAAAATCACCAGATTTCTGAGCTCTACCTCCAGCAGTCCTGATACATCAGTGTGAGGTGGGGTTCCAGAATGTGCACCTCTGGCAAGTTCCCAAATGATACTGATGTTGCTGGGGCAGGGACCCCACTTTGGAACCCCTGCCTTCGTGGCTGAGCCTGCTGGTTGTGGATTCAGACCCAGAACTGCTGAGTTCAAGCCTTGGTTTTTACATTCACTGGCTTTGCAATATTAGGAATACTACTTAAATTCTCTCATCTTCACTTCCTGCATCTATAAAATTGGCATCTTAACACACCCTGCTCAAGGTGCTGTTGTGAGATGAGAGGACCCAGGAAAGCTGAGGGTGCCATGCTTGACACGTGGAAGGCTTCATATTGTGACTGGGCGTAGCTCTCACCCTCTTGGCCTCAGTAGAGCCAAGTCAAATAAGGTGAATACAGCCCCACACGGCAGAGGCTGCACATGGAAACCCAGCAGACACACGATGCTGCTTTGAAAATGACAGAGTACCATGCATGTGTGAACCACCACTGATTTCGTTACTATCGTGCAAGAGCTGGAGTAGTCTGCGTTCTGCTTAATTCACTCTTAAATGCTTTTCCTAAGTGCCGTTTGGTATATACTAAAGGTTTTTTTTATTTTTCTGAAGTTGAGCAACCTAAGGCCGGTGACATCACCCACAACAGCATCCCGAGCCTCCAGCTCCACAGGGGTAAAATGAGACAGATAAAAAAACGTACTTCTCAGGGCCATTTAACAGATCAGATAAAGTCTCATTAAAATGTTTTATATCGAAATTTGCTATTTAGAAAAGTGTGCAAATGTTGTAAGTGTTGTTATTACAGTGGAACTCTTATAGTTAAGATTCAAAATGGATGATCTGACATCTCAATTTTAGCAGGCAGGTACTGTCTTTCGTCACCTTCAGTATAAAAAGATGACCTACAATCTTCCCATTTATGATGCTCTGGAATGCTTAATTTATAATACAAAATTCTGGGTTAAAATCTGCAGTATTCTGGGAGGGAAATTGTACATTTTCCCATGAATGTTATGCTGCTATTAGAAGTTCATCTGCAGGACCTAGATGGCTGCATCATTCAACGAATATACCCTGGGCTCTGACTCTGGGCCGGGCACCGACTCTGGGCCTGGCACCGTGGCAGGCGCTGAGGTTACACAGTGAGAAGATGCGGCCTCCAGGGTCTACCGGGCACTGCAGGCAAGGGAAGGGCCTGCCCTGCGCAGTGTGACTCCCTACCATGGGCAGGAGCAGGCTGCTGCGGAGGACGGCCAGGGACGTCGCCCCAAAGGAGACATGGGTAGCAGGCAGCCTCAAAGAGGGGGACAAGCAGGCGTTCCTGAACCCCAGGAAGCCCCTGCAATGAGAGAGGGGGTGCTGTTCTAGGGAAAATGCAGAGTGGCAAACACTGTTTAACCTTTCCTCCCAACCACTCCCCCTATTTGACGTTACATGGGAACAATTTATCACATGGACTGTTTTCACTTTCCATGCGTCCTTCCCGTTCCCGCCTATACGCACGCGTGTTTTACGTTATTGCAAATATATTGCATATGCAAGTTATGTTCTTTTCACTTAATATCTTATCTGCCATGTCGGTCAAAGTTGGCTTAATTATAACTTTAGGAACAGCACAAACGTTCTGCAGTTGGTGTAACTTATTTCAGCATTCGTACATTTTTGGTTGTTCCTATTGTTTTAACCACTATAAATCTTGCTGTATTCACATATTCATGGACACAGCTGTTACACAGCCATCGACTCTGGTTGTGTAATAAAGTGACCAAGAGAAAACAGACCCTGGCCTCGAATCCTGGGTTTGCTACTTCCGGGCTGTGTGACTGTGGATTAACCGTTTCACTTCCCTGGGATTAACTTCCCCAGATGACTTGAGGCCAGGAATTCAAGACCAGCGTGAGCAAGAGCAAGACCCCGTATGTACCTACAAAAACCAGAAAAATTAGCTGAGTGCGTTGGCACGTGCCTGTAGTCCCAGCTACTCGGGAGGCTGAGGCAGGAGGATCCCTTGAGCCCAGGAGTTTGAGGTTGCAGTGAGGCACGATGATGCCACTGCACTTTAGCCTGGGTGACAGAGAGAGACTCTGTCACAAAAAAAAAAAAAAAAAAAAAAGAGCAATAGCGTTATCCTACCTTAGAGCGCTGTTGTGAGGGTGAGAGGAGCTAACACCCCAGTGCTTAGAACGTTGCCCAGCACACAGGAGAACATGTTACTGTTGTCAACCTAAATAGCAGAGAGAGGCTCTCTGAAGGCAAAGGTGTTTATGTGGGAACGGAGCATTGCAATGGGAATACACATGCGTACTAAACCATGTGTGTATTCAGGAAGGTAAAGGAAGACAAAGGCTTTTAGACAAAATGAGAATTACATAATTATTTTGAAATAATCATCCTCGGCTACAAAGACCAATAACAAGGGTGACACCAGCCCGAGATTGGACAGGCAGTTGCTGGGCAGAGGTCCTTGCAGAATTATTTTTTGTGTAGGTTGGTGGTGACCTTTGTGCAAGGTTGTGGTTTTTGTAGTCTTTTTTTGTTATCAGGCGTACATGGGTGAGAACTCTCTCTTCCTGGCCTTCCCTGGCTCTATTTGTCAGGGTTTTCTTAACATTAGTGACTCCATGTTGATTCTGACAACTTCCACAATATTTAAGTCGTATTTTTGTTTGCCTTTGCATCTGTTAGTCACACGGTATGCTCTGTGGAGTGAAATCCTTTGTCCACTTATCTCTTGAGTCTTTAATTCTCATCAATTCTGTGAGTTCTTTATGGGCTCTAATATTTTCTGATAGTATTTTATCTCAGTATTTTATCTGTTCTTCATTTGTATATTTTAAACATTTTTTATTACCAAGTCTTTTGAACATCTCCTTTGTGATTTTTTTATTACAACAAAGCTCATAAATTAATCCTGCATCCAAATTCTAATATTCAAATCCATTTTTTCAGGTGTAATTTGATTTATCATTATAATTTTATTTCAACAGATAGTGGTTTATTTTCTATACTTTCCCAATAATTTACTATTAAATTCTTTATTTCATTTGTTGTATAAGTATTATTCAAGAGAGCGCTTGAAAATGTTAGAGAAGATGGAATTTCTCTAAATATAAATGACTAATATTAAAATATATTATACTGAAGTCATAAATATGGATCGAAGTATTTCTACTTTAAAATTTATTGAGAATTTCTTTATGACCTTGGGAAAAAAATATAATCACTTCCCATAAATATTATGTTGCATCTGGCAAAATAACTAACACTTTTATGCCGCCTCACAGTTTGCAGAACCCTTTTGCATCCCTCGTGATCCCCAGACAGCAATCTGAGCGGTTGTTATTGTCTGATTTGGACATCAGCGAGTCACAGTCTCGTGTGATGATTGCATTTCTGTCCATTGCCCTCGTATGGCTAATAAATTTTTCTTCTCATATTTTGTTTCCATGTTGTTCAGCACATGAGAAAAAGGAAATTTATTGAGCTTCTATTGATAACCGTTGCTGTGTGAGGGCCTTCACATACGGCTCATTGAATTCCACAACAGCCCTGCGGCGTTGCTGGTGGAATTTCCATTGTCAGGGACGAGAACACGGTGCAGGGAGGTGCCGGTGTCCCCAGACTCCTCTGGCTGCAGCAGGTCAGTGTTCCAGCTCAAATTCACACCCGGTTTTCCGCAACTCCAGGCCTGCCACCACGGTGCCCCCAGCACAGGTCTGAAGATGTCCTGCCCTGGTTAATTCTATATTCATTCCTTTAAAATGACAAGATTTCTCACAATAAGCTTCCTCTTCTGAACAGGTTGCCCCTTTGTCCTCTATGCGTATTCGACATCTGCCCCCTTCTGCTTTCCACGGCTTCTACCCAGCACCTCTGGTCGTTAGGGGTCTCGTCAGAATTTGTTTTCTATTTTTGCTTTTCATCCAATCTTATCAGAACATTTTCTTTTCAATATTGGGATCCAGACTACATAGATTCATCACTACACGCATTCATTTTTATTTTAATACATTAAAATGTGCACTAGATAATTTCATAGATTCTCTACAAAATCTCATTGCAGAGATTTTGGAAAACACCGCAAATCGCTGATGATCCCTCTGGCCAGATAGAGTCATTCTTAATGTTTTTTTGTTTCACACAAAACTGATACACTGAATATAGTTTTATGTCCTTTTTTTCACTTAAAATTGCCTGGTGAGCAATTTCCCCTGCCACTGACAACATGGATTTTGGGGGCTGCACAGAGGTGCGCATTAGAGTTTTTCAATCATCTCCACCTTTTCAGTTATCTAGGTTGTTTCCAGTTTTTGCTTTTATAAATAAAGCTGAAATAAACAACCTTGAAGTTAAAAGCTTTGACTGTATCTCTGATTGGGTCCCCTTGGTAGGTTCCTGGAAACAGAAGTGGACAAAGATTGTGGATAATCTGAGGGCCCTTGTGGCATATTCCCTCATCATTTTTTGTAGAAACTGTCCTAGTTTATAATCTCATTGTCTGTGCTTAAGAAAGCATCCTTCCTCCCAACTGTCCCCTCTCCACCAGCGCCACACGCCACACACAGAGTCTGGAAAAGTCCTGCTAATCATCTGCTGCCGGAGAGGAAATGGCACAGACTTGCAGACCAGGCCTCCGGGTTTAACTCAGGCCCTCTGACTACAAGTTGCCAGTCACACAACCTCCCGGGTCCTCAATGTTCCCTTCCCGTGGAGGCCACGTTTAACAACCACGCAATGAACGCTACTCCCCTCCCCGGGGAAGGCCACAGGTGGGAGAGTTCAGACGCCTCTCGTTGCAGTTAACCTATGCAGATCTCATTAACTCCTTGCAGAATGGGCTCTCACTCGGGGTCCACAGACACCAGGGGGCTTTTGGGGGGTCCACCACTCAATTGTGAAAATCCTAAAACTTGCCTTTGTAAAGTGTAGTTTGTATTATAGGATAAACATGCTGCTTCTCTCCAAACAACTGTTAGGTGACCTGAGCCGCTGCTGTGCATAGCAACCTAAGACCATGTGGCCACGGTAACCACAGGGACACCCTAAGGGCATGAGCTGAGTCCCCGAGCCCATGCAGTGCAAACCTGAAGAGCCCATTATGTCTGTATGTCTGTTGCTAAAATTCATCAGATAAGGTGATCTAATATATTTAGGGGGACGCAAACTCTCCCCTTACTCTCAGATAATCCAGAAATGAGAGAGAGAGAGTGTGTGTGTGTGAGTGTGTGTGAGTGTGTTGTGAAAGCAAACTGGTGCATCTCCCTCCTACTGAGCACTCAGTGGTGTCACCTTGGGAGTTGGAAAGTGGCCATGGCAGGAGTATTTACACCACAGAAACTGGCAAACATGTCCCCTCACCGCCCTGCCCCAGACAGCTGGCTTGTTAAACGTTTTCAGCAATGGAGGTCCCTCCTCCAGACTTGCTGACATCACCCCAAGAGGTCAAGTTCACCTACACCCTCCTCAGCTAATTCCTTTCCCTTCTGTCGCATCTGATTGAGTTTAGTTTGGTCCTGCCTTCAAGTTCAGAAATGACTTGTTTCTCTTCCCCTTAAGAATATACATCAGTTAGTATTTAATTTATCATAGTAACTATCCAGATCCACATTACAAACAGACTCGAGTTTTCCAATAGCTTCCCCTTTGTCCACACGCCACGACTACTGTGTTAGGTGCAATGAACATCCCTATACATGGGTTTAACATGGGTTAAAAGTCATAATGGAGATAAAACATTTAGTACTTGAGAAACTTAGTGTTTTGGAAAATAGCTTACAGTGAAAAGGTTTGTCTGTCATTTTTATAGTCCTCGGAGCCCAGACAGCAGATCTGTGAGGAAAACACAAAATGTGAAAAAATGGGAGGGTGAATAATACGCAGATCCTTGCGATTAAGGACCATTTCATCGCTCATTAGTGCCAGACGCGGTTTCCAGTCTGAATTACTTAACATTTAGAGCAGAAAGAAAGGAGGAACAGTTCTAAATGGGACCATCCAGGGCGAATCTTGGATGAGGTTCCTGCAGCCACCCCGGCCCCCTACAAAATGCTTCCTTTTGTCCCTGTAGACGGAGTTGTCCCATGGGAGCCGATTGCATAACAAGGAATATTTTCCTAAAACTGTCTTCGGAACATTTTGTAAAATAGCCTCTAGCGATATTTTTGATAGACAATGGCTGTTTCTTTGCGGGTATTTGAGTGTTCAAATGCCTTTGAGAGTCCTCACCGACTCTGTGAATGCTCTAAGATTCCCGCGGCCACGGGACCCAGAAGTCTTCCACCACGTGAACCACAAAGCCTTTATATCTCAGGATGGTAAGTGCTGGATTTCCCCTTAATGACTATTGAACACATAATTGCTATACAATTAAAACATAATTATACCGTCATAGAATAATTTCACAGTTACTCTAGCATAGTGATTTACAAAACTGAAAATGTATTTTTAAAAGAACTCTGAAGGTTCCTTTCCACACAGCTTGGCTACATCCTCTAATAATCGGTGCCTCTCTGGGCATCTCTCCAAGATCTTCTGAGCTGTCACATTTTTAAGGTCAATTGTACAAATATTAGTTTATCATCTACTCAGAGCTTCTGAAAACACGATATTAGTTATCTGGAGTGATCTAATTATTGCTTTGTTTGGAAAATAGATAAATTCTTTGTGCTTCTGAAACTTTGCACATTCCAAGAGCTCGAAACCTTCCCATAATTCCTCAGGATGAAGCACTACCAACTCTTCCTTGAGGATCTGAAGAAGGAAAAAAATAGAAAAAAAGAAAGAAAGAAGAAAGAAAGGAAGGAAGGGAGGGAGGGAAAAAGAGAGAGAAAGAAAGGAAAGAGAAGAGAAGAGGCTTTGCTTCCGAGGTTCCGGGGAGGGTTCCAGGGGCTTGAGTGTCCTGGGAGCCTCCGTGCCTCCTCCCTGCCTTGCTGTCCTGTTTCCTCGGCTCCCCGTCCTCCCCTTCCAGCCTTCCGTCTCCCCCACTCTTTACATTTCTTCCTTCCTCCCGTCTTCGTCTCCTACTAACCCTGAGCAGCTGCCCCGTGTTGCAGGTGCCTCGTGATGTGGGTGAACACGGACTGCAACTCCTGAGTAGAGTTTCCCAAATCTGAGTCCACATGTCCTGAAATGCTGATGTCACGACAAAAGGCGATCTCCAGCGGGGACCACAGGGGACTCTGCTGCAATGTCCAGCGTCAGACCGTGTTGGGAGAAGGCCATCAGCATCTGGCAGGAAGCCGGCCCCTCTTGGGGAGGCCTTGCCCCCCCTCACCTGGCATTTCCATGGTTTCCATAGAGTGAGCAACCCTGGAAAATTAAGTAGCAATAATAATGACTTAGATAATCAATGAGACAGAGTTTACATTCTTGTGTTCTTATTTGTGCATTCAGCAAATTAAAAAACATACAGCAGAAAAAGCTCTCCAGGCCTGCTGGTTCTCCTAATCCCCAGGGCAGGTCCTGCCTCTGTGCTGGCCTCAAATACACCTGAGTGGCACCTACCCCCACGCAAATCCTACGCCTCCCACCAGGCTCAGCTTCAGGTCTCTGCTGTAGACCGGAAATCAGATCATTCTAGAATGCTCAGTACTGTATATTTAGTTGTGTGTAATTGAAACTTCGCTTCACTTACACGACAAGGAGGATTTGGTTTTGTTTGTTTTCTTGTATGTGCTGGGGTGGTGCCATCTGAGACCCCATTTTTCTTTCATAATTATCATTTACTAAGTGTTAGGTGTCTGCATTTTTGTGCTATAGGGAAAAGGGAATGCTTCACTTTGTAATTCTTTGCGGTAATGGAATCAGTTAAGCCTGACCTGTTTATTGCAACCTCAGATGTTCCTCATCACCAAAGGGGCACCAGAAAAGTCTCCATGGAATATTTGGAGATTTGGGCATGCAAATCATATAGAACTAATATAGTATCTCTGTTAAGGTTCTTAAATTATAAGCAACAGAAATAACATTTAGGTAGATTAAGGGAAAAGTGGAAGGTTCTTAAGTTATAAGGATCAGAAGTAAAATTTAGATAGGTTAAGAGAAAGGTGGGGTTACATTATATGGATTCTGGGTTGTCTCTGGGAGCCAAGAGCTGGGATGAGCCGGTGCAGGGCTGGGGGGCTGTGAGGGAGAACCCTCTCCCTGGCTCTTCTCCGCTGCTCTCGGGCTGCTGGCCACCTCTGATTTCTCTTTGCAGATGGCTTGCTTTGCTTCCCCGGCCCACCTGGGGGGAATACAACACTCCCACCTTCACGAGGCACATCGCCAGCCACTTGCTGGCCGGCCAAACTGCATTTCACCTCATATTCCTGAGGTCAAAATCTGGCCCAGGTGTGGCTGTGTGGGTGGAGTCATGTAGGACAGAGACCAGCTTCACCTCCAGGCAGCCACAGCCCCACACTGACACCTGGACAGAGCGAGAGAGCAGGAACCACCTCACCTGAATCCTCCTCTGCCCAGCTTGGTGGTCCTTCACACCTCTCTTCTGCCTTGATTTCTTTGTCTGTTAATGAGAACAAACCTGTCTTATATATTTCAGAGACTCAGGAAATTGCACATGTGAAAACCCTAAAATGGATAGGAAGTGGTTTTGATTTACTAATCTGAAAGCATGGAAAAGCCTCCCTAAGGACTAAAATGACTGTCACCTACAGTTTGTGTGTTGGGGAGAAAGAGGCTGAATTTGGCCCAGACCCCGTGGGCTCTGTGGCGGTCAGGGCCAGAAACCAGCCTCCGTGGGATTCTAGCAGAACCTATTAATAAGCACACTAAAAGCATTTGCAGTGTTTTCAGTTCACATACGCTGCAACAAGAATGCTGATACCGAGTGCTGACACTGAGATGATCAAAGTGGACTTCTCGTGGCCAGGAGACGGAGCTCCATGGTGGCCAGGGTCACTATGACTATTTTAAAGATACTTCAAAATCTTGTAAAAAAATTCTCTGCACCATATGAAAAAGAAGAGATTGTAAATATAAATATTTAGTATTTTTTAGACACACAAAAGTATTATTTATAATCATCGCAGCTCCCGTTACGTGTACTATATGTCAAGAACTATGCTACGTGTTTTACAGATGTTATCTCACATTTAATTCTTAAATCTGCGACAGGAGATTCATCTTTATTTTGCAGCTGAAGCTCAAGGAGGATCTCATGTGGGGCCCGGGTACCAGGCGCAGCAGACGAAGGCTACACGTGGGACTCACTATGGCATGGGACGCAGAGGCTGCCTAAAGACTCAGGCAGGACTTTGTGCTTTTAAGTATATGTTCTTAAAATGACCCTACATGGAATAAGAAAGACGGCTAAAAATCTTTTTTAAAAAAAACCAGCAAAACTCGAAACTTGGAAGGCAACATTTGTTCATATAGTGGGAGCTGAAAATATCCTTGACTTCCCGAGTTTGCTAGAAGAAAGCCCCCATGAACCCCAAAGGACTGGGAGCTCCCAGACAGTGGAGGGGGTCCTGGGAACCCCGATGTATAGCTAGTCGGTCAGAAGCACAGGTGACAACCTACTGCCTGTGACTGGCAGATGAAAGGGGGCAGTCCCGTGGGACTGAGCCCTCAACCTGTGGGATCTGATGCTACTTCCAAGTGGACAGTGTCAGAATTGAACTGAATTATAGGACGCCCAGTTGGTGTCTGCTGCAGAACTGGTTTTGGTGGAGAAAAATCCCTAGGCACATTTTGGGGACCAGAGGTGAAGTGTTCTGTATTGAGTGTAAGAATAGGAAAAAGCGTGTTTTTTTCATCAGACCTGCCTTGATTTTTTTTTTCTTGGCCCACCCTCCCCTCCCCCTTTTCACCTGGCTAATCCCTTTTGGTCCTTAGTGACTCGGGTTATATTCTCGGGAAGCCTTTGCAGCCCCTGTGGGTCAGCTCCCACGCACCCACCTGCGGGCTTCCTGCTGACACCTGCCAAATGACGTGGGCATCTATTTATGGCCGTTCTTCACCTGTGAGCATAAGCTCTCCACTGAGGTCTGTCTTCGTGTTACACCTCTAGCAACCAGCTAGTACCTGGTGCAAAGTAATTGTTCCATAAGCGTCTTGACTCGCACTAAGCCTCGGCAGCAGGAATAGAAGCATGACCAGGAGCAGCCGTAGTGACACAGGCCAGAAAGAAGCCTTTCTGGAAAGGATGCACTCCTGAGCTATGGAATGATTAAAATCCGCCTGACACGGTGACCTGCGCAGAGTGCAGGCGGCTGCCACCAGCCCACAGCGCCACCGTGCAGCGATGGCAAGAACGTGCCTTCAAAGTCCAGCTTGCCAGCCTTGGGATTAGGTGACTCCTGGATGTTTGTACTTTCAGGAATTGTATTGTTTCAAATCTTTGCATATGGTTAAATTTTATGAATATGTAAGTGGTACGCAATTTCAAATTTGTGTAATTGAAACTCACAAACCCAGTGTTTCTACTTGGATTGTAAGCAAAACAGAGAGGGGGTCTGATTGATTGCCCTTGAAACCGAGCTGAAGGGCGCTGGGCCAGCAGAGGACCGGGCAGGGCAGACGCGGGCAGAGGTCCTGGCGAGGCAGGGCCCATGCCAGGGAGCGGGTGCCGGTGAGGGGCGCACTGCAGTGACGGCGGTGACAGCAGCCTGTCTTTGACGCCTGCTAGGCACAGGCAGGGTTGAGTGTGCTGTCCATTTAATCCTCAGAATAACCCTCGGGGTGGGATCTGTGATGGATGGGGAAACTGAGGTACAAAGAGAAGCTGGGGCGTGTTCCCCGAGGTTGCCGTGTGTGTGTGTGTGTGTGTGTGTGTGTGTGTGGGTGTGTAGTCCGCCTGTCGAGCCGGCGCCCGGATTCCAGGTTTGCACAGGCGCGCCTCTATCTCTGCCCCCACGCCCCTCTTAATTCACGAGCTTATGTCGTTGCCTCTTAAGTAAACCTTATGTGGAGTCAACTGATTCAGCAAACGCGTCTCGGGCGGCCACTCCCTTAGGGAGCATCTCCTGCCTGCACTCAAGGCATTCGCGGTTCAGAAATTCACGTTGCCCGGAGTCTCTCTTGCTTCGCTGTGGCCACTTCCTCGAGTCTCTAATGACCACAGCAGTACAAATAAACGAAACGTAAGCGAGAACTTCAGTGGCCTAGAAATCACCCGTGGTGAACCGTCCAAACCACCTACAACTGGAGACGGGACAGGGGTGTCCGCAGACGCGGCGCTTGGACAAAGCGCCTGCGTGGCCCGCGCACACCACGGTGCTAGACAAGCGCTGCCACCCTGAATTTTACTGGGCTGTTGGCCTTGACCTCTATGACTGGGCGAGGCAGCTTGCCCCCAGTCCACAAATGTCCACTCACCAAAGAGACGTGGTGGTTCCAAAAGAGAGACTCCGGGTTTGTGCCACAGCAGTGAAACAGGACACCGTGTGTGTTTTGGCTTTTCCTGGCTGCACGGTGCAGCAGGCTGGCATCGAGAAAAGACTGTTGATAACATGATACGCGTATCTGGTCAGCCTCAGTCTCTGGAGGGAAATTTGCAGTGAAGGCTCCGTGATTAAGATCAGAGCTCACCAGTGTTCACGGCAAATGCCAAACGAGGGTCATTCTTTCTCGGGACTAGCCCAACCCGCAGGACTAACTGTGCTCTGGTTTCTCCAGTACAAACCAAACCAAAACAAAATCATATATTTTCCTCTAAGAGTGAACATAGATATTCTTGAAAACTGAAACTCCATGAATTTAAGGAGGCAGGACTTTAAACTAAGTTGGTCCTAGATGAAGATTTCAGGAGTTCAGGCCTTTTGAGGCAGTAGTTTTTTGGGGTTAAATGAAAGTCGGTGGCAACAAGTAACAAAAGCTCTGGTGACAAAGCTGTGTAGCAAGGCTTTGGGGGACTGAAGACAAAATATGGATGGAATTTCGGAACATGATCCTGGTTTTTATGTTGGTTAACGTGCCCTTAACCTCCTTGAGTCCCATTCTTATCATTTGTGAAGTGAGAAAAACAATACCAACCTACTTTGCAGTGTCTTTTTATATTGAGAAGCCATTGGTAAGAAAAACTCAGACAGCTCATGCATGCATAAGGTATATAGAATGCATGAAATATAGAATGTTTTAGAAACCTCATCAATATGACAAAAATATTAATATTCTATACACAGCTCTTAAAAAAACAAATAACACAAGAGAAAAATGAGCAATGCATATGAACAAGCAATTGACAGAAGAAATACTAATACAAATGGCTACTAAATTTAGAAAAATATTAAGCTTACTAGCAATTAAAGAAATGTCAATGAAAACAAGGAAATATTTTTCTGCCAGATTGGAAATGTAAGTCATTGACAATATCCGGCGCGGTGAGGGTGTGGGGAACAGACACTGTTACACACTGAATGTGTGCATTGAAATAAGCTTTTCAAAGAGCAATTTCAAATTATATGTTTTATTTTTAAAAACTTAAATTTTAAGTTTCTCATTTGTCAATAGGAGAATTCCACTTCTAGGAGTTTATGGTTATGAAATGGTAGCTCAAGTGCATAAAGGTATATATAAGGATATTTTTTAAAAGATTTTGCTGGGGCCGGGTGCGGTGGCTCTTGCCTGTAATCCTAGCCTCTGGGAGGCCGAGGCGGGAGGATCGTTTAATCTCAGGAGTTTGAGACCAGCCTGAGCAAGAGCAAGACTCCATCTCTACTAAAAAATAGAAAGAAATTAGCTGGGCAACTAAAAATACATATAAAAAAAAATTAGCCAGGCATGGTGGCACATGCCTGTAGTCCCAGCTACTCAGGAGGCTGAGGCAGAAGGATCACTTGAGCCCAGGAGTTTGAGGTTGCTGTGAGCTAGCCTGATGCCACGGCACTCTAGCCCAGGCAACAGAGCGAGACTCTGTCTCAAAAAAAAAAAAAAAAAAAAAAGATTTTGCTGGAAAAGGATGTCAAAAGGAAAAAAAAAAAAAATCCCTTTTATTACCTCTCCAAATTCCATAAAATATCAAATTCCAAATATGGATACATATGAACCCAGACTTTGAAATGTGTTTAAATTTCCCCCCTATTGTGTGGGATGAAGCGTTTTTAGCAAGGCAAAAAGTGAATTTGCAGCTTGATTTGACCTCATTTGAAACTATCCCAACTGTGGTTGAGCTTTTAGTCTTTATGGTACATTTTCTGGGAAGAGAAAGGGCAAGTCTTGCCAAGAGGAGGAGCGCTTGTCTGGGTAGAAATCAGTCCCTGCGCCTGTCGTATGGGGACCTCCTCATTTAAGAAATTGCCAGCTAATATCTTGGAAGAGTTAATGAGCTCCACAAAATGACTGAATTACATTCAGGGAAATGGCGCTGGCTGAATTTCTGAAAACATCGGTGACATTACTGAGCAAATTGATATCTGTGCATCACGTGTGATTTGGTCAAATTTGGTGGTTAAGGACATTACACTGGGGTTGTCCCGCAGCTTTTCCTTCTACAAGTAAGGAAAAGCCAGTACTGCTCGTTAGCCCTTATTTTCATACTCCATAAAAATGCTATGGTTTGTGTAAAGTCATGAACCTTTTGCTACACAACAAAATGGCATTGAAATATGTAGAGCTGCCAATTGTTAGAATTGCTAGGAGAAATTTTCAAAACACAGTAACAATGCAAGACATTAATGCAACTCAGAATTTGCCAGCGATAAGAAATAAAGACATGATCTGAACATTGCAATAAACCTATTTTAACAGACACATTGAGTTTTGTACTCTACTAAAAGAGACAAGGCTTCCCCCCAAATAGCCATGGAATATTTATAAAATTTGGCTATATGTAGGCTAAAGGAATACTTGATTACTTATCTCAAGGTAGAAATCACACTAGTCTCATTATTTAATCAAAATGTGTTAAATCTAGAGAGAGGCTGCAAATACTTAAAAAATAAATTCTAAGTACACTCAGACATTTTCAGAGCAATCTTTCAAATAGTTTTGAGTCAAAGAGTAAATCAATCTATTGTCAAAGTAAATTTACAAATTGTTTAGAAATTAATTAAAATGAGAAAACTACTATCAAACCTACAAATCAAAACTACAAATAGGATGTTGTCAAATCATATTCAAAGCTTTAAAAACCCTTACTACTAGACGAGAAAGCTTTTATTTTAAGAATTAACTAAATATTCAACTCAAGAAGCTACATAAAAACAAAAATGAGCAAAAGAGGTATTAATCATGATAAAAGAACACAAGTTAGAAATAAAATGTATATTTATTTAAAATAATAAATAATATCAATAATATTGTTTTGATAAATAATATTATAACAAATAAAATAATAAATAATGGTTCTTTGAAAAGGTTAACAAAGTAGAGACGCTTTCAGGAAGTGTGGTTAAGGGGGAAAAAGAAAGAAATGAAAACAGAGCATTTGGAATTAGAAAGGATCTCACTGTAGACATAAAACAAACTAAAACTTTTAAGGAACTTTTTTTCATAGTGGTAGTGTTCTTAAGAGTAAAAAATAAGTAAATATTCATCAAGAGGAAAAGCAAATGTGATATATATACATTCTGTGGAATAATATGCTGCCATGAAAAAGAACGAATCTTTATGAACCATGTATATGGAATGCTTTGTGTTTAAAATATTGTTGTCTTTGCTTCCATGTACACTAAAAAGCTCTATAAGGATGCGTCAGAAATTGCTGGCACTGGGTATGTGCTCGGCTGTAGGGCACAGTGGGGCTGATCAGGTGGGAAATGGGAAGGGAGGTGTTCACCGTACATACACTTTTGCCCCTTTGAAACTTGTGAATGTATTACTCGTTCAGCAAATTAAAAAAATAAAATACGACTGTGAATAGAATTTAAACCAATAAATTTAGGAATCTGGCTATGGTTGATATCTTTCCAGTATATAATAAGTTGCCAAAATTGATCAAAGAAGAGGTATAAAACCCACGCCTGCCAGGCGTCTCAGCCCTGTCCCGTGATGCATCTGCCTTACCCACCGCATCTGCCTGGAGACAGTGCCGGGCGCGCTCTCTCTTGGGAGCTTTTTCAAAGTCGTCCCTTCTTCTTTACCCAGCCCTGCCACTGCTCCGGGCTGGACCACGGACAGCCCTCTGACCAGGCTTCCCGCCGGGGGGCTTGGCCCTGGTCTGTCTCCGCACCCGCGTCCTGGTCAGCAGTGGGACTGCTGAGACCACCGGCTCTGCACGTGGCTGGGCGGGAGTCCTACCCTGCCCTGCCGTTAGCCTTACCTTACTGAGCCGCGCACTTTGTCGGGAAAATGGGAGCATTTCTGACAGTACTGCCAGTACAGGGCTGCTCCGAGGGTGGCATGAAATAGTGAAGGTAACGTGTTAGCAGAGGGCAATGGACGTGCTCCCAGTAAACTTCACTCCTGTCACTGACGCGCTAGAATCTCACAGTGCAGACACAGATGCGCGCTCAGCTCCACCGTCCAGAGGAAGTGGTCACCTGACAGCTTCCACCTGTTGCCTCCTTCAGAGCCCACCTTGGCTTTTGAATCCAGGCCACGCTCCTCAGGGAGGTCCCAGACAGTGACTGCGTGGGGTGGGGTCGGGGTGGGGCCGCGTGGGCCTCCGTCCAGGGGCAGCTGCTCGGTGGGCAGGACCACGTCAGTTCTGCACCTTGGTCTGAGAGCTCCTTGCCTGGTTCGGTAGCCCGTCTTTTCCCTTCACAGACGTCATCCCCAGCCACCCTCTGGTGCTCCCAACTCTCTCAGCGTCTGTTTCCAGAAGAACCCAACTGGCAGGCCGGTCAGGTCTCCTTACCAGACTCCCCACACTTTTGTGTTGCAGCCACTGCCGTAAATTAGGCCATTCCCTCATTTCTTCACCCTGCAAGCTCTGCCCATCCCTCAGGGGAAACGTTTCCTGCTTTCTAAAAGCTCCCTGGGTCCCCCACAGCTACACGTCCTCCAAGGCCTCCGTCACTCCGTCCGTCCCTGGGGCTGCCTGGGTGACAGGCAAAAGCTGGCCCTGCAGGGACAGCGAGGCACCCAACCCCTTCCTCTGCGTAAACTCTACGGCAATAATCTGCCTTCATTTTCCCTGCACACTCTACATTCTCAATAAATATTATGGAATCGTTTTGAACTTAAATTAGAAGTTTCATGAGATAGATTTTCCTCTTCCTCTTTTAATAAATTTATCTATTTAATAGAATCATAAATTTAACAGATTCAGTTCCCTTTCCCCATGTGATTCTAATAAATGGAACCATCTTGGCCCTTTAAGTATTCGATTGTGTTGGGGGAGGAGGGGGGATGTGTTTTCTTTTACATAGTATTTTGATTTTAAAGAAAAATCTGAAACAAATCAAAATTCCCTTACACAAATACTGGCGAATGTGTTCACAAAGTCATCATTCACAGCTCAAGTGGGATCACACCCTCACGTCAGCGTCCAGGCTGTCCTTTCCAGGCTAGTCAGCACAGCCAGGTGCTGGGAGGACGCTTGGCTTCCCCGAGTGTGGGAGCAGCAGGCCGCGGGAGCATGTGGATGCCCGTCTGAACTCTGGAGCATGGCCTCAGCTTGGTGACGCGCACATAGCCTTGGGTGGCCTGTCCTTGCACGTACTCAGAACTTGAAGGAGGACGGAAAGGTGTGGGGAGCAGTGGGGCCAGCACACAGCCCCTCCCACCTGGCCCTACGACCCTCTGTGAGTGCCGATGTCACGACCCTCTGTGAGCGCTGATGTCTTCACCTGGGACAAATAGATTCACTCACCTCCACTTCGTCGGGTTCTTCGGGAAAGTAAACGAGACAATGGCCAAAGGTGTTCGATGGAAGGCTGAACTAGAGGCACAGGATTTGGTCGTTGGATGAATTTTAAATGTTATCTAGTCCCATCTCCTGGGATTGCAGGTAAGGGGGCTGCGGCACAGAGAGGGGAAGAGATTTCCGTGTTAGTTCTAGAAGAACGAGTAGTAGGACCCAAGTCTCCAAACCACTAACCCTCTTTCCATCCTCTCTCTGCCTCACTGGTGAGTCTTCCCGTGACAACATTAACAGCTAACATGTACGGACTTTACCTTGTGCTGAGTACTTTTCACCCACTATCTTCACTGGTTTCACCAACAACCCTGTGAAGCTGCTACGAGTGCTTCCCTTCCTTCTGTGGTCAAGGAAACCGAGGCTCAGAGAGCTGGACACTTGCATGGCTGGTAATTGGGGTGTAGGATCGGAACCCCGTGGTGGCATCCACAGTGCTGCTGATGTAGCTATTACCCAGCCAGGCCTGCCCTTGGAAGAATCTGCACTGCCTCCCAGTCCTTAGTAGTAACGGGAATTTTATTTCATTCTCTAAGTAGGTATCGCTTGTAATAGTTGGAGTTCATGTATGTAGATAAGAACAAGTATATTATGCCTTTAAATACTGCATTTAAAGATGAATGTTATTAAATACTTCTTTTTCAAATGTTTTTCTTTTATATTGATAGTTTTCCTAGCTTTATGGTCCATGAAAGAGAAGAGAACAAGGAAAGACACACACATACAAATGCACACACACACACACACACACACACACTTCACCTTGTACTCTGCACTTTTAAAAATCCGACTTGTTCTTTCCTCAAAATATTTATACTTTAATTAAAATGGCCTAAGGCAAAGCTAATTTTCATGGGAGATCACTCCTCACTGATCTCCAATTATAGGCAGTTGCTATAGTTATACCTGAATGAAGCAAGATCCACAATATAATAACTTCAAAATACAAAACTTCTTCCCAAAGTGTGCTCACTCTTCCGCCATCTATTGGGCCAGTTGTGAGGCTTTTTGGGACCCCCTCTCCCAACAAGGGAGGCGAAGGGTCCAAGGCAGAGTCAGGTTTTCACAGCGGTGGTGCACCTCTGTGCCGTCACCGCGGCTTTTGTGGCCACAGTGAGTAAAACAGTGACTGACAGAATCTGTGACTTAGGTGGCTCAGTCAGCTCCAATATAAATTTCTGCCACTGCTGAAGTGGGAGCAGGGAGGGGGGTGGCTCCCACTGGGGACACTCGGCAGCTCCCTGAGAGGCAAGTGTGTCCTGTATGTTTCTTTAATGGTTTCAAGTGAAGACAAGACCACAAATAATGTCTAATTTCCTAGAACTGTCAGAAGAACAACAAAAAGCATGTGGCAATGACTTCCATATTTTTTTCTAAAACATAATTCCCATTGTCCTTGTTTATTATGGAGAATGTTGAAAAACAAACATCAAATGTTGGAAGGCAAACATCAAAAAGGAGGATTTCTTGGATATTGAAGAATATTAACCACAAGTGAGAACCAAAGATACGGCTGTTTTTCTTTTATACTTAGAGCATAATTGTATTGGTTAGTAAATAGCCAATAATAGACATATTGGGAGCACTTATATTTTCAATTCCAATTCTGTGTATATCTTGGGAAATTCTTCCTAAAAGCCATACAGATCCTGAGTCTAGATCCTATACTGTCCCCTTCCTCTGTGGCTTTTCCTTTATATACAGAAAATGAGGGAGAAAAAGGGCCTGGCTCCCTGCTGGGTCATCCGAGAGACCCCTGCAGGGCAGGCTCCACGACCCACAACCCACGACCCTCGACCTTCAACGCTCAACCTTTGCCCATCACCCCTCGCCTGGGGATCAGGGAGCCAAGCTCACAGAGGCCTCAGCAGCAGGACAGTGAACATCTTGCCTCTCCGCCTGGCCTCTGATGCCAGTGAGCACCTTTCCCCACTGAGCACGGTGTAAATGTGACCTTGAGCTCACTGCGGTACCACAGTCTCGTCCTGTCACAACAGTACAGACACGCAGCACTCTAGGACCACATGATGGGCTGACCAACCCGACTCTTAAATTCTGGTCTCCTTCATTTTTGTAGCATTTTTCCTATGTGTTGCCCCAATTTCTTAAACCTTATATTTTGTCTTTCTTTTGAAAGGTTAAACTAATATTAATATTAACTACAGATCATTTTAAAATGTATTTGAACTCTTCTGTCCCGTCCTCGCTAAGGTGTGGCTTTGGAGAAAGCCCTGGTTCCCCGCCCCATGAGAGTCGCCAGTGCTACCCAGCAGTGGCTGGTCAGGAGCCTGGACCCCTCGTTCGCCCTGGAGCACGAGTTTCTCCATCTTCAGAACGCAAATCTCATTTCCTGATTTGCTGCGTCTCCCCAGACCAAAGCCAGCTCTTTTGGGGAGCAGAGACACGTCTGTGTCCTCGAATCGTCAGCCTGGTTCCAGGGTTGTGCTTCCCCAAGTCCCTAGTGTCCTTGCCTGCTCAGCGGCCTGGAAGGTGGTCCTCGGCCTCCCTCCTCTCCCAGGGTGACCCTGGCCGGATCGAGAATGCCATCGGTTGTGCCTCCTGGGTCCTACCTTGTGAATAGGCACTGGGCGCCAATTTAGACACAAGCTCCTTTCAGGCAATTTTTATGACCTTTTTACAAACAAAAGAAGTGACTTGGGGTGGTTTTCAAGTCATCTTGCAACGGTTGCCGATAGCATTTCATGTGTCCTCGGCCTGCTTACCTGCCTTTCTTCCTTCCTGCCCCTCTGTCCCCTCCAGTCCCCAACCCTGCCCCCTCTGCTCGCCTTCTTACGCCCCAAATAATCTGTCCCTCTTCTGCCCGCTTACCTCCAAGCACAGAACCAATTAAGCTCCCTTAATTAGGATTTATGCAGGAAATAATTAAAACCCTTCACAAAAGCAAACAGGGGACAGGGCACCTCCTCCTGTCCTCCGTGGGGAGATGTGCGACCTCGCCCCAACAGGCCTCGCCTCGGACGGCTCTATGAAGATGTTGTTGGTCAGGTAAGTAGCCCTTCCTGAGAGCCAGAGACAGTTTCAGGGGCCTTGACTCTGTCATCTGACGGCTGCTGACAACTGCGGGTGCACTTGAGCGTGAAGGGGTTTCCAGTGACTGTGCCCAGACAACAGGCGGAAAGCAGGACAGCCCCGGCCACCCGGCACGTGCTCGCTCTACCCGCGATCACGATTCCCGTGGGACTCATGAGAAACCTGAAGCAGAGAGAGGTCAGGTAGCCAAGGTCACCCCGCCAGTGAGTGGAGCAGGCGGCCTGGAGCCTGGGCAGCCTGGCATGTGATGCTCTCAGCGCTGTGGTGCCCACGCTGCCCTCACCGTCTCAGAGCTGGAAAAACAGACACTTGGCACCTGCTTCTGAAAGGGCTGTGCTGAAATCAGGGCTGCACCTGGGTGGGGCGACCAGGTGGTCAGGATACGTGAGCAGGAATTAGGGGGCCCTGCCTGGAGCTCCTCGGAGCCAGCTCAGTGCAGAGCCGAGAAGGGAACCTGGGTCTTGGGAGTCCCCCTTGCCCCAGGCTCGCAGGACCAGCTTCAGACACCCAGATTCTGCTGCCCCGAGCACCGCCCGCTCCCCTCGTGAGGCAAAGGCGTCGCCGGGCAGAACCGAGTGCTCCCTCCACGGAGGTCTGCGGCTGAAAGGAGGTCGGGGGAGGAGGGGCCCACTGGAAGGAGGCGATGGGTGTTGAAACCTCACGGGACTTTGGAAGAGCCGTCGTATCTCAGGCCTCGCCTTAGGTCATAAGGTCACTCATAGGTCACTTACAGCCTCAGAGATGAGGCAAGGAGAAAGACAGGACTCTGGGAGGTGGCCTCAGGCTCATGTTCCAGCCACTCCAGAGGTACCTCGGTGGGGCTCACTCATGCCAAGGGGCATGAAAAAGAGGGAGTTGGTGCTGAATTTGGGTCAGATAATTTGTACGTGGCAACTGTCTTCTGCACAAAGGCAGAGAGCTCTTTCTTCAGCGTGAGACTTTTGGCCAGGAGGACGGTAGGGTGCAAGAAAGCCAGTGCTCGACCCCACGCCTCCCCCAGCTTCCGCTCAGAGTGGACAGGAACCGTCACCTCGGTCCACATTCCACCGGTCACAGCGAGTCCCGTGGCTGAGCCAAACTCGTGGGGAGGGAGGCGCATCCCACCCACAGGACGCTCTTCAGGGCAGGAGGGGAAGAAAGAGTCGAGAACCAACACCACAGTCTCCCCCGCTCCAACCTTTGAGGGACATCCGCCTGTTGCCCCCAATCTCGGTTTGTGGGTCCAACCCAGCCTAAAGCCTCTGGGAAGAGAGAACCAAGAGGGGACAGTTCTTACCGATGAAACTGGCTGTCCCATGGGCACCAGGGGGGACACAGGGCAGTGTCAGGGCAGCAGGTGTTTTTAAACCTCCGAGTCAGGCGAGGCCCTGGCTTTGCAGGGTTGGTGAAGTGGGATCAGGAACAAGTATAATAGAAAGTCCCCTCCGGGACATCACCCAGGTGGCCTGGCTTCCCTGCTGTAAGGCCACAGAGACGTTGAGCCGCAGAGCACCTGCGTGTAAGGAAATTAAATGATTCACGAGATTCATGAGCTATGAGCAGTACAGGTTAAATGAGAGAAAGCAAACTAATGAGAGAACCAGGGCTTATTACCAAGCGCCCAGGAGGATTTCATTTACGAGTCGGAACAATTGGAAGGTAGGCCCTGTTACCCTGCTGTCCAGAAAAGGGAGCAAGGACTTGGAGAAATTCTATGACTTTCCCAGGAAAAGCTTGTTCTTTCTTTATCCCATTAGATCTGCTCGAATCAATTAGGCAGAGATGGAGGAAAGAGAGCGGCATTTTAACAAGTTAGGATGACTTCCTGAGACTCACCCAAGTGCTGCCATGGTCCCTCTGTTCTGCGGATGTGATGGCATCGTACCTGCTGTGTGACCAGTGGACGCACAGGTGGGGAGTAGAGTCAGAAGGATCGTGCTCAGAGGGAACTCCAATAATGCGTCTGAAACCAAAATGGGGGCTGGGGCAGAGCCTAGAATGAACCTTGAACTCTCAACTCCTGGTATGGGAATTGGTCCTCGGTGCAACCGGTTTCAGCTGCTAGTTCCTAGCTAGAGCCGTGTCCGACGCGTCTGAAAAGCCGAGCGTCCCTGCCCAGCTCCTGCCCTCGCCAGCATCCTCCTCCACAGCACGGCTGCGGACGGCAGTGGTATCTTCAAAGGACCTCGGTGGGTCAAGGGAGGTAATACCTTTCCACTTGTGTGGACATTGTCGGTCCTTAATCAGGGTATTTTCAGACATATATAGTCGCCTCTCTCCGTATCCAGGCTTCTGTGATCACCACGGGAAATACCAAATCCATTACTACAATTTGCATAATCTGCCCTTTGATCTGCCGGATTGTTTTCTCCTTAGAAAAATGCTACTACGCCTGAGTTCTTTATTCTTAACCTTTTGCACAATGAAAGTATTTTCCAGCCTTCAGAAACTTCTTAAGTGGATGTGATATAAACTTAAAAGTGGATGTGATATAAACTTAAAAAAAAGATGCTTTATCCTCACCACCCTAAGCGCTGGGCTTGCCACGTGGCTGGATGTTTGCTGGGGCTGAAGGGGCAGCCGTGACAGATGTAGCTTCCTGGGATCACTCAACGAAGCTGGTAAATGGGATGTTCATCCTAGGAACTGTCCCTGAGTACTTGGTACCATTCTTAGTGCTGTTCTGCAGTTCACTCACAGGTAGAGAGGTGGAGCGGCTGACCTGGCTGGCATCGGGGGCGGGACTGTCCACCTGCTTAACTTCTTCCCCAGTCCCGGACCAGCAAGCAGAGCCCACAGTACTCAAATCGGCAACTGAGAACAGGTTTTAAAAGCAGATCCTTTCAAGCCAACTTTGTAAGAGTCACGTTAGAGGCAGTTAGGGACATTTGAAATGGGTATTGGATAATATTAAGGCATTATTATTAATTATGTAAGAAAATGCCCATTTTAAACAAAGAAATGCATATTGAAGAGGGTAAGGATGAGATGGTCTGACATCTAGAATTTGCTTTAAAATATTTCAGAAAGAAAGAAAAAAAGGAGGAAAAGTGGAAGGGAGGAAGGAAAATGAATAAATGAATTATGGCAATTTCCTGATAATATTTGAGTCTGGGTGATGGCAAATGGGCTCTTTGTGGAGACACTTTTGTGACATTTGATACTTTTTATAATAAAACAAGCAGGCCTTCCATATTCCTAGGCTACAGTAATGAATAAACCTCCACATTTCAAGAATGAGGCAAGCAGAGAACAGCAATAGGAGGATCTAGGATAAATATCTGAAACGTACAAGAGTCATTGCTGTGACAACCAAGAGGAAACTGTTCTCCCTTCTCCCTGAAATTTCTTTCATGGAGCAAGGGAAAATCTTATAGAGGGGTAGTTTTCTATTTTTGAGGAGATAAAAAGATATGCCATCTTTTAAACAAAACTACGATCATTCAAAGGGAGAATAAAGCATCTAATAAAATTAATGTTATCATTGTTGGAAGAAATTAAAAGAAAAACGGCACTTCGGCACATTAAACAAGCAACATGAAAAATAAAAATAGAGAAAAATATTCAAAAACTGGAAATTTATTAATAAATAAGAAGAATGTGAATAAAGATAACATTTTTGCTCATCTGATTTGATTTTATCCAATGATGGTCAACAGAGTAAAAGAAATAAGCACTCTAGTTTGGGGACTATAAATTGGCACAGTATTTTTGAAGGGTGATTTAGTATTATCTGCTAACATTTTAAAGACATATGCCCTTTGGCTCTGTAATTCTACTTCTAGGAAAATTTCCTGTAGAAATGCTCATGTGTGTGAAATAATACATGCACAGAAATGTACAATGTAACTCTGTAAGCATGAAAAACCAGGAATCATGTAAGTGTCCATTCATTGGGAAATGCTTGAATAAACTATAATACATATATTTCACAACTATTGCTACATAGTCAAGGAAAAGAACATCATAAATATGTTAATACTGAGGAGAAGGAAGAGTTTCACTTTTATACTTCCATATTGTGTGAATTTTAACTGAAAGCACAAGTAAATCTGTAATTTGCATAATTTAATTAAAGGCAACACAAAAACATAAAAGAAATTAACAGGCATGTAAAACAGTGCCTAGAACTACAGTCTTTGTAATGGGATCAGAATTAATAACCAGGCTGGGTGCGGTGGCTCACGCCTGTAATCCTAGCACTCTGGGAGGCTGAGGAGGGAGATGACTTGAGCTCAGGAGTTTGAGACCAGCCCGAGCAAGAGTGAGACCCCATCTCTACCAAAGATAGAAAAATTAGCCAGGTGTTGTGACACACACCTGTAGTCCCAGCTACTCGGGAGGCTGAGGCAGGAGGATGGCTTGAATGAAGGGAGTGACTTCTTTGCTGAATTGCTCCATTTTCCAATGCTGCAAGAATATATCCTCAAGTTTTTGTGCCATTCATAATATAACGACTATAGACATGACATCCTTTAATGTCTAATCTGCATTACTAACATTTCCTCTATTGCTCCCATAAGTCTGAACAATCAAGAAAACAATCAGTCAAGCCCTGATTTGTAGCATTTGCCAATGTCCATGGTATAAATACTCCCACCAGGGTTGATGCCAGTGTGACATGACTGGACGCAGATTGGAGAAGAGATTCGCTGTGGCCACCATCCCATAATATTTCCACCATCGAGATATTAATACAATAAATGAAACTTAAAGAGCAATAGCAAATAATAGTAAAATGTGGTAAAAAAAAAAAAACAAGAAGTGGTGAGTTTTAAGTGTTTATTGCTTTCTCTTTTAATACAACTTATCTAATTGTGAATTTATATAATTTAGTTTTTAATAATGCCTGTGTTTAACAAGCAGCTTGAAAAATTCCTGAAAATCTGACCATTGACTCTTTCATGCCAGTACAAGCCAGCACCACCATTCTGCTGTAGATGGCCCCACAGAATGGAAAGAAAGGGAGAAAAAAACAGTCAGACATGTGTTATGACTGAAGCTAGAGGTGTGGGGGACGTACATTAAGAGAGAGAGGATGGGCTGGGCACAGTGGCTCATGCTGGCAATCCTAGCATTTTGGGGGGCCTGAGGCAGAGGATTGCTTGAGGCCAGGAGTTCAAGACCAGCCTGGGCAACATAGCAAGATCCTGTCTCTACAAAAAATAAGAAAAAAATTAAGCTGGGTGTGGTGGTGCACACCTGTAGTGGCAGCTACTCGGGAAGCTGAGGCAGGAGGATCGCTTGAGCCCAGGAGTTCAAGGCTGCAGTGAGCTACGATGACACCACTGCACTTCAGCCTGGGCAACAGAGGGAGACCCTGTCTCAAAGGAAAAAAAGAGAGAGAGAGAGGAGGAGGAGTGTGAGGAGTGAGGATAAAGCAAGAAGCAGTGAGCAGAGGGTCTTTCCTGTCACTCCCCATTAAGGACTTGGGAGGAGACCGTTTGGGCACGTTGAGAAAGACCCTAGACCAACACTTCCAAGATGCCCTTGGCTCCTTCCAGGTGTGGAAGGCAGTTAGAAATTTCTGTTGATACCTGTGGGGGCACTCAGAGGTCACTAAAGTTTCCCAGAGGAGTGGCCAGAGTGGGGTGAAAGGACCTTGTGGCAGACACGGGGCCAAACACCTGAACTAACAACAATGTGCCCCATCGTCAGACTCAGGGGAACACGCCAGGGAGGCTAAGGTGGCACCATCTGCAGAGAGAGCCACTGGGCTGTGACCAAGCTGGGAACAGAGCATGCGTTGTGTCATCCAGAGACTTGAGCAGCAGCATCTGTTAGAACATCTAGAGACGAACCCAGACTGACTGCACATCACAGACCACCCGACAATGCACCCCAGGCCCTAGGCTGCCCTTTCTGCTAACGCTGCAGTATCATTTACACCCTTATACTCAGAAACAACCTTCGGGGGTCAGGGAGAGAGGGGCCATAGAAGATCACATGGTACGAAAGAGGCTGAGCTACACTAGAGACAGTCCAGATTATTGGATCAAGGCATTTATTAGATTAGACAAAAATGTAATTTTCCCCCTGCTACTCAGCTCCCACCAAGTGCAAAATCTGCAAAGGAAATCTAGTCTCCTTATTTTCTTGCTCTAGTAAATGTCATTTGTAACCCCATGACAGAATCTTAATTGGGGATTTGCAGATTCCGTATAAAACCAGGCCAGTGTCCCTTTACAATTGCATCTGGATTTACAAAGCATGTCACTCTGGAGGGACTTCTGGTGAGGCTGCCGGCAGCGTCCGTGGAGGGAGCCGTGGGCAGAGCTGGGTCTGAGGCAGGGGGAGGGCTGCGCGGCACTGACAGCCCGGGTTCCCCTGCCCTCGGGGGTCCCCTGCCCTCGGGGGTCCCCTGCCCTCAGGGTGCAGCCCCCGCAGCTACAGGGAACTGCACGTGAGAAGGAGACCGTTAGCGAGGCCCGACTCGAGCTGGTCGAAGCCCTGCCGGACAGAACACAAACACGCACCCGTGAGAACACGTCTGCGCACTGGCCAAGGACGGCTGCCACACCCGTCGAAGTTTGTCCTCCTCCCCACTGCGTTTCTGAGCGGTGCCATTAAGGAACCCATTGGTCGAGCACCCCGGGGACTTCCTTCTCTCTCCTTTGATCCCCACAGTGGCTCCAGGCCCAGGAACCCGGGGCACAGCAGCTTCAGTTTCCCACTTCCCCAGAGTTTCCTGGGGGCCTCCGGGTGGCGCAACTCTTGCTCCCTCCCGGGAAGGCTCGCGCTGACCCAGGGTCGCGCGTGCGGGCAGCGGGAAGCCTCCAGCGTCATGGAGTGGGAGGCCGTTTTCCATCCAGGGCTCATTGACTTGCTTTGAGAGTTCTTCAAAAGCCACTTCCTCACACTTGGCAATTTAATGTGTTTGTTTACTTACTCCAGGTCTTTATAGGAGGCGAAAACCCCTCTCCTTAAAACCACATGTGCACTTAAGTATCGCCATCTTGGGATTTTCAATCAGTTTTCGTTTTATTCTAAGCAGGGTTTTGTGGGCAGCTTTAGACGTGGCACCAGCCCCGTCACCCACCTCTTTCATGTGTCCTGGATCTGGCCGGGGCGGAGCGCCCCGTCTCTCGGGGAATGCCCGTGCACCCACGGCCCAGGCAGGGCATCGTGGGCTTCCTGGGAGAGAAACAAGAGCCTTGGAAGTTCCCAAGGCCGAGACACCACGTCTGCTTGGCGTCCCCTCCAGCTGGCATTCCCAGGGACGGCTGTGGGCTGTCAGCACAGCAGTTGCCAAGGGTGCTCTTTAGCCCTGGGAGCTGAGGCTGGTTTTCTGCAGCTGCCGGGGAGGAGGCCTTGGGTGTGCTCCATGGCCTTCTGGGCTCGCCCTGTGAGGGCTCTTCTCCTCCAGGCGCCCCCAAGGGGCAGCTTGTTCACCCACTCTCCTCACAAGCCTATTTGCTGTTTGTTGCTGTCTTGGTTGTCACCTTCCAAATTGACACGCCGCTCGGGTGGACCCTCGTGGAAAAGGCACAATGGTCTCAGACTGGAACTGCTCCCTGTCCCACGCTCAGGGTGAAAAGTGCTCCGTGTTCAAACGCCCACTCTGCATTCGAATAGCCTGTGTGACTCCCGCCTTGTGTTAAACTAAGGGAAATGATCTTCTTTTGCCCCTTTCTTGTAGAACCAAAATTGTCCCATTTTGGCTGTGCAAGTGACTTCGGGGTCCCGCGGGTGAGCTGGGAACCTTGAAGAAGCTTCCAAATGAGGGAAAATGTTTTTCCTGCTTCCCGTTGATTCAGATTGCTCATAGCCTCTCATGACAGAAACAATTATTTTGAAGGAATTGTCTTTAAAGACGCCTGGATTACGGCAGATTGATATAAACTGTGGATGATGCCTTTGAGCAAAAGTCTATTTCCCATCAGGGTCCCATTTGGGAAGTTACACATTTTAGCGAATCGAGGGCATTAACTAATGCGGCAAGAGGAGTGCCAGGGCTGCGCCACGTGTCTGCAAACCCATCTGTAGGGTGCTGGGTAACAACCCAAAAAGTCAGGGCCAGGGTATTAAACCACAGCTGCTGCACAGAGACCTATGTGTAGAGGCCATTCCCAGGGCGCCAGGAGGTAGCTCTGTCTGAGATATCGTTAGCTAAAACAGGAAAGCAAAGGATGACAGGAGAAGAGTAAGCCATGGAGTGGAAGAAGCCTTTGCAAGATGTGTATCTGACGTAGAACTCATACAAAAAATATGAAGAATTCTTACATATCAATAAGAAAAAGAGAAAACCCAATTAAAAGTGGGCAAAAGACATGACCAAGCTTGTCACAAAAGAGGCCAATACATATATAAGAAGGTGCTCATCCTTGTTTAGTCCTTGAGGAACCACAAGACACCCACAGAGGGGCTAAAACAAAAACAAGAGGTAAGAGACTAAGTGCTGGTGAGGGTTTGGCGCCATTAAACTTCGCAAGCAGTGCCAGTGGGAGTGTAAGTGGACGCGACCACTCTGGAAACTGAATGCCCGGTTACAGCCCGTTCCCCGGCAGTACCACACTCTCAGGTAGGCACCCAGCAGAAACACATGTGAACGTTCACCAAAGACACACCCCGAAATGTTCATATCCTGGGCCCCTGGGTGAGGGCAAGGTGGAACAA
Source organism: Eulemur rufifrons (assembly GCF_041146395.1). Taxonomy (NCBI): domain Eukaryota; kingdom Metazoa; phylum Chordata; class Mammalia; order Primates; family Lemuridae; genus Eulemur; species Eulemur rufifrons. The sequence continues at coordinate 4,993,191 of NC_090983.1, forward strand.
GCAGCCGCCTGGCCTGGCGTGCAGGCCGTGTTGTTTCAAGCCTGAGATTTCGTACTTGTTTGTTACTGCAGCATAACCCAAGCCACACTGACCGATGCATCTCCCCTCTGCGAAAACGTGTACAAAGAACAGGCATTCACCCCGCCTCTTGTGTTCTCAGCCTATTGGGCTTAACGATACGACTTGTGGCCCACCAGGGCGTTGTGGCTGGACCCTCCAAGAGAAGAGCCACTGAAGAGACCAGTGCCCTCTGTCTTCACATGGCCACTCCCTAATTCCAACCCTTCTCCTTTGTGTATCCTCCAGAGACTGCCGGTGATCAGTCTAGCCTCTTCCCCAGCATGGCTTTGACATGGTGCAGAACAGTGCATTAATCAAATTTGCCCCATGACATACTGTGCCCTAGACTGAAAATACACTCTCTATTCCACTGTGTCCAGCTAAGGTAGACATTCGATAGAGCTCCCCAGAGACTCTGCAATGTGATCCGAAGACTGCACCAAGATACTCCAAACATGCAAAGCCAGCAGCACTTGCAAAGGCCATCCTGAGGCTCGTGGACCGGAAAGATGGTGGCCAGACAGAGGGAATGTGAAAGAAAGCTCTTGACTTGGCTCTTGCCAGGCGTTTGTGCCAGGTGTGCATAACCAGGTGTGCATAACCAGAGCCTACAGTCCCCTACTAGCTTGGAAAAATCTACTGGGAAAGTGGTAGATTGGATTATCGTTTACCTCCTCTCTGAAATAGACTATCCATCTGGAACTTTTTCCATGTGATTAGTGGGTGCCCCCAGTGGAATATGTGGGGGATAACTTATCTCCAGTTGATTGAAAGCTTTGCCACATGACTTGCTTTGTTAGCCAATGGAATGTTAGTAAACAAGATGCTAATAGAGGCCTCCCAAGTGCCTGCATGGTTTGTCTTGGCTTCCTGCCCTTCTGCCATAAAAGAGACATGCCCCATTAGCCGCTGTTCTAAGCAGAATGAGGAGATTCAGTGAGCGGACCTGAGCCAAGACCACTGCCCGGAGCCAAGCCCAGCCCATCCCAGCTGAGCCCAGCAGAGCCAAAACACGCACACGGCTCTGTGATCAAGAAATACGAACTGAGGTTCCAGTCTTGTTTGTTAAGCAGCATTTTTGCAGCAATAGCTGTCTTATACAAAGAACAAAAGCCAAACATAGGTGTTTCCTCTATTAAAGAGTGACATCTGAGATATTCCTGTTTTCAGGTCTTAGCTTCATTCGGGTTCTGTTTTGCACATTCTGAGTATATAAAGACATGTAATTCCCACTTCTCTTTGAGCGTCGTGCCCCTGGCACCTGGGTGCAGCATTGAGCATGGGCTGCTTGGTGACAGCACCTGGGGCCACGCTGCCGCTACCACTGCCTCTGGCTGCAGAATTGCACTAGCCGGTGAAATCCAACTCTTGGAGGCTAATTTATCTCTTCTCCTCAGCATCTATTTTGACAGGAGAATCACCCTCAGCAGATTCCTGAATAGCAGCTGCTGTTGGTGACTGTGAAGTGCCAGTGACCTGGTGGGACCAATGCTTCTGCCGTCTGCTCTTCCCCTAAACCCTGCCTGTTCTGAGTGCCACCTGAGAAGCTTTTCTAACGGCCACCCTAGGACTCCTGGTGCCTGCACCGTCCCCTTCCCCCACTTGGGGCTTCCAGATGCGAGTCTCAGGTAAGCATTACCTGGGCCTTTAGATTTACATGAATGTTGCTCAACTCTATTTGTCCCCATTTCCCTCCAGTACGGCTCTTTGCACAGCTCCATTTGTTCATCAGTAAAATCTGCGTCCCGTGGGTAAAGCCGCACTCTCATTGCCAAAGCCCAGAATCATAGTGAACACATTTCTGGATGTCAGGGCGAATGAGGAGAAGCCGCATCATGGCAGATAAGTCCCTCTTCACCTTAGAGGAAGGTCAGACATGATAAAGAGGAAAATACCAAAATATCTCCTAGTATAAATAATGGCCTGGCTATGAAACCAGGAGAATGAATAAAAGCGCCCGCCCGCCACTGCCCGACAGCCCACGCCTGGCAGCTCTGCTTGGCCAGGCCACAGAGACTCTTCCTGGTTCTCTAGTCCCTGCTGTGGCACAGTCAGTGAGGCCTGGGCAGGATTCTTACTCACGTCCTCGCCTGTCACTGGTGACCCCCAGCACTGTCCCTCTGACACCACCAAAGTCAAGGGGCAGCAAAGCTCAAAGCCACTGCCCTGCCTCAGCCACAAGCTGCCCTCTCCACCATGAATTCTGGCCCCCATATGCCACTTTTCCAATTTAGCTCATGTCAGATCACGAGCCAGTTGGAGGACAGACACAGGGTTCAGGAAGGGAGACGTGATAAATCAAGCTGTCCACTGTGAAAGCTGGCCTGGAGACCTCAGCTGGCACCTGGGGCCACGGTCTGGCTTCCTGGCCCCTGTCCTGCTGGAAGCTCAGGGCCCTGCACCAGGGAGGATTGGGGGTGCCCAGCAGACTGACTCAGCCAGGGCCTCCAGAAGGCGGGATGGGCCCGAGCGTGCTGGGCACAGGGAAATGGAGGCACCGCAGAAGAGCCTCCCTGAGTCACATTTACCCAGATCCTCAACTAAAGCTTCAATATGGAGGAGGGTGAGTTTGGCACATTGCCGATGTCTCTGTGCAAGAAGGCATCCTACATGTTGAGGTTACAAACAGGCATTAATTAGACAGGGTCATGCCTTCAACAACCGATCTATCACTTGGCATAGGTCCTCAGTAGTCAAATAATCAGCATTTGCCAAGCAGGAGAGGACTGGTGGGTGCAGACATACAAGTGCTCTGGTCAGTAGCATGCACACACACGTGCACACTGCTGTGTGTAATAACCTATGTGACAACCAGACATAGCGTGTCCAATTGCCAGGATCATGGCATGAGCCCAGAAAACAATCCTTTTGTCCTTGATGGCTGGTGTTTCTATGGGTGGCTCTGTTCCCATGATGAAACAATGGTTCACAGTGACAATGGCATGATATCAGAGTGTTGCTAATCTTCCCACGTGACCTAGTGTACCTTTGCTTTGTACATGAGATGACACACAGGCTTGTAGTAACAGAACTTTAATTTCTGTGCCAAGAGGCTGGGTGCTGGATGCTCGTGTGTCTTACTATAAGCCCTATGAGGACAGCTACTTTGTCCCCTGTGGTTCCCGTCCCTCATTGCACCACTGGAAAGGCATTTCGGTTTCATGGAAAGAGCGTGTGCTGTAGGGCTGTACACAGATCAAAGCCTGGTGGCCTTGAGTAAGTTCCTCATCCCCTTTGAGCATCAGTGTCTTCACCTGTCAAATGGGCCTGGTGCCACCTGCTTTACTGTTTGTTGTAAGGGTTCTGAATTCAATCAGGTGTAGAGATTCTTCCACTTCCAGGGGGCTCATCGTGATTGATTGATGGTTTAGAGATCAGAGACAATCTCGGAAGAACGAAAGACTGAACTGGAAGACAGTTTGTGTGTGTGCACACCTGCACGTGGTACGTATGAGTGTGTCCGCATGAGTGTTGCGCCAGAGACGTATGACACTGTCAAGAATTGGAAGCTCTCCAGAAATGGCTGTTTGTCCCTGGAATGAGTGTTTTAGAGTAAGTACAAATATCTTAGTAAAAAATCGGCTCTACCGGCTTTAGTAACTCTTTAGAGGAAGAGCAGGTGAGCTGAGCTGTAGATCACTCCTGCACTAAACACGCTCTTGGGAAGGGGACTTTCCCTAAAGGCCCACGTCGGACTTGCGAAGCACATGGACACCCAGTCAATTGCCCTCCTGTCCACAGAGCACATTGTCCTACCCTCCCCCTAGAACACATTTCCTGCTCCCTGGAAAGCTTTAGAAAGAGACAAAAGGTGCAAGTCAGGAGAAGATGCTGGTCATGTGCGCCTAGAAACCATGTTACATAACCTGCACTTTCCTTTCATCGATGCTGGAAATAGACAAGGAGCCCAGGTAGCATCTTGAAAGTGAACAAATCTAGAACAAACTGCAATGAAGGAGCAAATCATTAATTAAGAGGAACAATTCCCACCTCGACAAACTGGACTTTTGTAGATCAAAGTGCTTGGTGCAGCTTTGAAATGAAAGAACCAGCAGAAGGAACACAGCTGTGTCTAATCCCCGGATTAACACGGAAATGAAATCATGTTTGTAAAATAGCCTTGCCCCCGCGGGCTGCCTGAGCTTCAGCTTATGGGGTCTACTGGCTGGCGCTGGCCTCTGGGTCCCCCCGACCCGGCTCCCGGGGGCTGGCAGGGTGGCTGGCACTCCCAGCCTCGGCAGAGCCATAAGCACATCACATGGCCAGCGTGCTCCAGCGGGGTGGGACACAGATGTGCCACCCAGAGACAGAGGGGCACAGAGAGCCCACGCCGTTCTCTACCTTCCTTTCAAAGGACAAACCAAGAACCCTAACATCTCCTGGAGCTGACACGACCCTCAGGAGAATAAGAATCCTTGCTTTGTTTTTTTCTAAACAGTTTTATTGAGGTGTAATTCACATTCCATACAATTTATTCATTTTAAAGCATACAATTTAGTGGTTTTGATATAATACATTAATTTTAAAAACCTGTGGGGACAGGCATACGCGCACATACCTATGTGTGTGTCCGAGGCTGCGTAGACAGGGAGGTCGGGCAGGGCAGCAGCTGAGCACAGCAGAAGGAGGGAGGGAACAGGCCAGGCAGCGGCTCCCCGAGGGGAAGGGGGCAGGAGCCCTCTGTGGGAGTGAGCCTGGGACCCACGGTGGGCACGTGTGGCCAAACCAGGGGAGGCCACTGGAGGGTGAGGCGGGGAGGAGGCAGAGGCCAGGCCAAGAGGAGGGGTTTGGTCCTGCTCTGTGAGTGACAGCAAATGTCTACTGTTGGGGGTTTTTGTGGAGAAGTGGCACTCAGGGGGACCCTGCTCTGTGGCTGGGCGGAGAAGCAGCTGCAACCAGCCACTGGGGCGCCTGCACTGGGGGTGCTGAGCCAGGAGACTGGGAGAGCAGCAGCTGGGAGGGGGTCAAACCCCCCGGGAGGGGAGGGGAGGAGGAGCAAGAGGCAGAAGGAAAGTGAGTAGAAACTGGAGTCACGCCTCACTTCAGACAAGGGCGCGGTGTTCTTATCAGGACCCTTGACCTCTAATAGGAAGAAAATACAGGCCATCCCTGTATTTGGACCATCCCTGTATTTGGACCATCCCTAATCCAAAATTTGAAAATCTGAAATGCGCCAAAATCCCAAACTTTGTGAGCACTGACATGACGCCACAAGTAGAAAGTTCCACACCTGACCTCATGTACAGGTCACAATCAAAAGGAAGTCAAAGTTTTGTTTCATGCACAAAGTGATTAAAAAATTCTATAAAATTACCTTCAGGCTATGTGTATAAAGTGTATGTGAAACATTAATGAATTTCTTATTAATGCTTGGGTTCCATCCCTAAGATGTCTCATCATGTATGTGCAACTATTTCAAAATGTGAAAAAAATCTGCAATCTGACACACTGCTGGTCCCAAGCATTCTGGATAAGAGATATTCAGCCTGCACAACTTGAGTGGCTTTCTAGTTATTTACAGGGTTGAGACATTCAGCCTGATTCTCTCCTGCTATTCCTTAAATCTCACAATCCATATCTCACTTTGTGGAATAGAATCTAGGGGGGAACCGTCTCCCCACCCCAAACACACACCCCACCCCCATCCTCCCCAGGCAGAATTCAAGGAGGGGTTTCTCACTGTGATTCGCAGCTTGCAGATATAAAAGATTCAGGATTAGCCTACGTTTCCCTTCCCAAAGCAGTGTCCAGGTGGCTGGGAGCACAGACTCGTGGGGTGGAGAGGGTGAGGGAGCTGCCCATGTGGGAGCCCTTCCTGGTCACCAGCAGCTCTCAGGGAAGAGCCTGTGTCCCTGAAATGCCCAGCTCCAAAGGACTGTAGGGCAGAACCGGGATGGCAGTGGCGCATGAGAAAGAGGAAAAGGAAGAAGAGGAAGAGGAGGGAGAGGAAGTGGAGGAGGAGGAGAAAGTGGAGGTTTGCTTCAGCTTTTGGCTCTCCCTGCCCTGGATGTGGGTCAGACCCAGAGACAAGGGGTAGGGGACCCAGTTGACATCTGGGTGGATTCACCCAGGGGATAGTAAGAGTGTCGTTGCCACTCAGAGTGGAACACAGAGCCGCGCACAGATGTGTGTTACGTTTATACTGACATACACGCAGGAGGGAACGAACCAGGCTTGGTCCCTGGGAGAGCCTGAGCCAATGCTCGAGGCTCCACGCAGGGCAGGGAAATACCGTGCCTCTGTTACCCCTGTGCTAATATTTGCTCAGAGTCAACACACAGAGCAGCAGGGCCAGGGAGCTCCGAAGGGGACAGAGAAGAACAGGCAGATAGTAGCCTCTGGGAGACCTTCTGCCTTGCCCCCTATTAGCCGTGTGATTTCAGTCACATTCTTCAACCTCTTTGGGTCTTAGCCTCTAATTTGTCAAATTTGAGGCAAGACCAGCTGACCCGTTTAGCATTTCTATGTGGGGATCCAGGACCCCGTGAACTGACATTTCAACACATGTGAGATCCAGAGAAATTTGTAACAGGTAAGAATTTTAAGGATGACTGTTACCAAGGGAGGTTGTGGGATTTTATTCTCAGAAAGCTCCCTAAGAATGAATAGATAACTCTCTTCCCAGGCTCATTTAAATGCAATTTTGCCGGAGGGGAGAGAGCTGAGCCCGATGGCTCTGGATTCTGTGAACAGCTTCATCATCCTCTAATTCAGCGACTCCATCTTTCGTGAGTGCTGATGACAGCAGCCAGGAATCCTGGTATAGGTGAAAGAAGCTGGTCTGAAAAGGCTACATGCTGTTATGGTTCCAACCCTAAGACATCCTGGGAAAGGCAGGACTATGGAGATAGTAAAAGGCTCAGTGGTTTCCAGGGCTTTGGGGGAGAAAGTGGGAGACGACTAAGTGGAGGATGGGGGTTTTTAGGGAGGTGGAACTGCTCTGTATGATCCTGATCCCGCAGTGGCGGATACATTTCCTTACGCATTTGTCCAAATCCATAGCATGTACAACACAAAGCACAAAACCTAATGTAAACTGTGGTATTTAGTTAATAACAATGTATCAGTATTGTCTCATCAGCTGTTACAAATGTGGCCAGCGCAGGATGTTAACAGGAAACTGTGTGCGTGAGGCCATAGGAATGTACAGGAACTTTTCACTGCACGTTTCTATAAACCTGGAACTGCGCTAAAAAATAAAGTCTGTTAATGTAAACAAAAATTCTTCTTTAAAAAAGCTTCTCTAAGCAGTTATCATGGGAAAAAATAAGAATTTGGTGGATTTTCTTATTCTAGTTCTATTTTTTTTTTTTTTCAATTTTTTGATTTAATTTTATCTGGAGGGTGGGGAGGAGGGCACCATGTTTGTATTTCAGTGTCAAAGGCCTCCAAAGCCTAATGAGCATGTCTGTCTCCAGCACAGGAGAAACTAAGTGGTCTTTCTTCGCATGTAATAACATTGTCGTCTATCACAAGTCCTCCAGCAAGGACTTTTCAGAAGTCTGACATGTCATTACCAGAATATAATAATGACAGGGTTCATTTCCCCCTCTGAGTAATGAAAGCCCTGGATCTCCAACAACCCCAAAGAGCTGGAATGGAGGAGGTTAAGGAAAGGGTCACCCGGCTTGTCCTAGTCTGTGATGCCACCGTTCCTGACCGCAGGCTGCAGGCCCCCAGCAGGAGCCAGAGGAGCCATCAGCACAGAACTGTCTTTGTTGTTCCTTGGGGCTGAGGGTGCCAGGGCCTGCTAGATCATTCTGTGTGGCCCACCTCTCTTTGGAGAACATTTTTATCCATGTGAAAAATAGGTTAACACGAACCCCGACAGCAGTCCCCAAAGTGCCGTCCCCAGACTTGAGGAGGGTGACAAACCCACAGTGGGTGGTGGTGGGGCTTCTCCCTGGAGAAGGGGAGACAGCGTGGCACTGTGAGCAAAGACATCTTTTCCTACATCCCCAACTTCTTGAGTTTCCAGAATTTGCCTTTTTTTTTTTTTTTTCCCCGGAAACAGAGTCTTGCTCTGTTGCCCAGGCTGGAGTGCAGTGGCGTTGTCATAGCTCGCTACAACCACAAACTTCTGGGCTTAGGTGATCCTCCTGCCTTGGCCCCCAAGTAGCTGGGAATGTAGGCTTGCACCACCACACCCAGCTCATTTTTTCTATTTTTTGGAGAGACGAGGTCTCACTCTTGCTCAGGCTGGTCTCCAACTCCTGGCCTCAAGCGATCCTCCCACCTTGGCCTCCCAAAGTTCTAGGATTACATGCATAAGCCACCACACCCGGCCTCAGTTCTTTTAGATATATACTCAGAAATGAGACTGCTGGATTGATCATATGAGAATTCTATTTTTAATTTTTTGAGGAACTGCTAGACCGTTTTTCATGGTGGCTGCACCATTTTACATTCCCACCAACAGTGCACAAAAGTTTGAATTTCCCTACATCCTCACAAATACTGGTTATTTTCTGGGGTTTGTTTGTTTGTTTTGATTTGCATTTCCCTAATGATCAGTGACGTTAAGCATCTTTGCATACATTTGTTGACCATTTGTATGTCATCTTCGTACCTCTCATGCTTTTAAAATAAGGACAGGGGTGGGATCTGGGGTCGGTGGCCCAGCTCCTCGGCTGCATGCCAAGCTAAGTCTGGGCTTTGGGGCCCTTGGGGTCTTTATCTTCCTTGTTGAAGCTCTGTCCTTTGGTCTCATAACCTACCCTTACCCGTCTGGCTCACTGCCTTTAGGGACCAATGTGAAGGCAGGTGCTGGGATCCACCCACTGCCCTTTCACAGCACTTCGAACAGCTCCTGGCCCACCTACACAGCCAATAAATAAATCTCTTAGGGTGTGACCCAAGTTCTTTGGCACTTGGAGTCATAGTGCCATACTGAAAGTAAACTCTCTATTCTAGAAAAGCGTACCTATCAGTCAGCCCAGAACCTACATTATCCTCATTTATTCCTACAATTGCATTCTGCAGTCCTTACCAGCCTAGCTCTCTCTTCTCTCCTCTCAGACCTTCTTTTTGGCACTGGATGCTCTGAGCCCAGGATGCTAGAAAAGACGCCTCCTGCAGCTCCTCTGAAGAGTCTGGTTTCATCTTGCACTTGTTGTCCCCACTTCATTTTCACTCAATACTATCCCCGCCATAAGCCTTTCTTCCTGTTCTCCCAGACCAGTGACTGAGAAAAACCATGGGAAGATCTAGCTAACTTTCATTAATGCCAATTAGGTGGGAGCTAGCAGCCAAGGTAATCTGAGAAATGTGCCCTTTCTCTCTTTTACATCATGCACTCTTGTTTTTCTGTATTTTCTTCTTGGAGAATGAATGTCTGCTGACCCCAAACTCCGTTCCTGCCATAAAGATCCAAGGGCGTATGTGTTGGATACTCAACTCCAGCCTTAGCGATGCAGTCCAGCTAAATCCAAACTCTACATTCCTATTCTTCTCGTGGTATTCAAAGGGTACATTTAGAGCTACTTTGCATGCACAGGAAATCTCACCCAAACTCTAAACACTTGCAAGCACATCTTTTATAGACAAGCTATAAGTTACCTTCACTTAAAAACAAAATCAATGGGACCAATACCTGCCTTGTAGGGTCATCGTAAGGATTAAATAAAATCACAACTTTAAGGTACCTGGCGGGTTAGGAGGACCACAGTAAATATTTTTTATACAAATCAAATTTTATTTGATGACTCTGAAGATAACAATACCTAAAAGGGAATAGCACGTTACGGTTTAATGGGGCCTTTCCCAAGCTCTACCTTATTTAATCTCCATAGCAATTATGTGAGGCAGTTACTGTGCCACTAGAAAGAATGCTCATTGCAAATCATCTTGAGGGCAGAGATATTTCCTTGGCAGGCAGTATCCGCCAGTGGAATTTTAAGCTTTTTGGGCTGGTGCTCCCCCCTTTCCCAGAGCAGAACAAGGTTCATGAAATTGGACCTGGACCCATTCTCCCATCTGCACCTGTTTGTACACATCCTGAGGAGCCTGAGTGATACCAGTACTCAAAGGCAAGTCATCATTCCAATTACCATGTGACCCCAACGAGTTACGAACCACTAACCTAAAACCCTTTCAAAGCATATATTCTTCTCTGTTTTTCCATTTAGGATATCACACCGTGGGATTCATTTTAGCAAAGCAGTGTGGACACGTGATAGAGCAACAGGACTGGGATGAGCAGACGTCTCCTTGTGAGGAAACATCCCCCGGAGCTCCGAGGCTCTCAGAATTATTGCCTGGAGCCTCACTGGGGTCTTCTCTTGGCAGAATGGCTGATGTTCGAGACCCCTGCCATCCTTACTTCCAAGGGTCTCCCTACCTCTTTTGACACAACCTGAATGAGCCTATTTTTGCAACCAGAAGAAGATGGTTCCCATTTGACAGATAAGAAAACTGAGGTTCCGATTGGTTAGGTAACAGGCATGTCCTAAAGATATGCTGATGTGAAAGGTCAGTGTGGGCTATCTCCCTGCAGGGGGCAGCACCTAGAAAGGTATCATCAATGCAGGGTGCAAAGCGAGAGGCGGGTGGGGAAGGCCTTACTGAGCTCCCAGGTGCATGGTGTTCCCACCCGAGGCCAGAGCAGATCAAAACCTGAGCTCCACCCTGCTCAGGCTGCGGCTCCTTCCCTGACACTGTGTGCTGGCACAAGCCCGTCTCAGCCTCATGGGCTGCCCAGGGGCCTCCTGGTAGCCCGAGGCAGTGACAGCTGCAGCCTTCTGGTAAAATTGCTGAGGAGCAATTTGCCTGTTCCTTTCTGGTGATCAAAAGCGGGAGAAGGCTGTCCCCTACGCAGAGACCGTGGGTAGAGGCCCAGGCGTGGCACCTCCCAGACAGGCGGAGGGCGAGAGCGCCAGCGTTTCTGCGGGTCAGAGTTTGCACTCCCCCTTCACCCGCTTTCTGACTGTAATGGCCATTTGTGGTTAAAGCATACAGATGCCCGGGATCTTTTCAGAATTATTCATTCCCCCCAATGTTCCTCCTGGGGGTTGGCAAGAATTGCTTGGTTCGACTTTCAGTAATGTTCCTGACTGTAAATGCTGCAGACCAGGCTTCAGCTTGGGGTGGGCAGCTTGGGAAGTGATTAGTGTAATTTCTGATGCCGAGCCCCGTGGGTTTGCCTTGGGAGGGGCTTTCTGTCCATGGCTTCGAGCACCCCGCCCCGCCGGGGAGAGCTCGCTGGATGGAAGAGAAACACTCCTGTTCCCATCTGCCGTTTTTTGCAAGATGTGTGTTTGTCCTAACTAATGGCTCACCTCGGGCCATCAGACATTTGTTTTTCATTCTCCTCCTTGGATTGAACCTGTTTTAGAAAACAGATTGTAAAGAATATTCCAGAAGTTCACTTTTGTTCCAATAAACCAAAAATATTCAGCTTGCAAGTGATAACCTTTAAAAGATTCAATGCCCTTGGGAAAACAAAATTGCTGAGTCAGGCCCCGAGGCCTTTGCAGATTGAGTGGCAGCATTTTCCTCCTCACATGCCTCAGATTTCTAGGACAGGGGTAAAGGGATATGACTAAGACAGAGAACTGCTCATCACTTTTTAATTCTCAGCAATGAACACAGCTTCCATTTCCGCTGGCTAAATCGAGCCTGCCCCTGGGGAGCACACGGTGGATCGGCTGTGTGGGGCTTCGAGAAGCAGCTTAATCCAGCCTCACCCCCCACGGCGGAAGTCCTGTGCTGCTCACCCCCTCATTCCTCCTGCAGAGGCTTGCGGCCCGCGGGCGGGAGGCGCCCCCACAGTCCCCTCTGCCCCCACGTGCGAGGCACAAGTTGCGGAATGAAAGACAGGGAGGGTCTGTGAGCCGTGGGCCTCTGCGCTCTGATGGGCGTGAGCGAACACCTGGGGGACAGAGCTGCTCCGTCTGCATCTGCCGACCAGTCAGTTCCCTCTTGGTCCTCACATCAAGGGCAGCACAAGATAGTCACTCAGCCAAAAGGTCCACCATCACCAGCATCACCAGCATCATCATCATCATCACCACCACCATCACCATCATCATCATCACCATCATCACCAGCATCACCAGCGTCATCATCATCACCAGCATCAGCATCATCACCATCATGGTCATCATCACTGATACCCCTTTATATTCATGCCAATTTGAAAGTATTATTCAATATTCTAATCTAATTTTATCCTTACAACACCCTGTTGACAATATAGCAGGAGTAATTATGCCATTTAACAGGAGGGGAGGCTAAAACCCAGAGAGAAGATACACACCTCTCCCACCTGTGTTCCATGACAGGGAGTGTGCATATCACGTCACCCCAGGCCACCAGGCATCCCAGGCTCAGGCAGCCACCAGGAGAGAGCCGCTGTACCTTTGGAATCCTGAGGGCTGCGTAGCATCTGCTGTGTCCTGCAAAGGGGCTCTTACTGGCCCTGAGCCACTGCAGGGACCTCGGAGCCAGGAACGCAGGCTCAGCAGGGTGACAGGGGGAACACACCTGTGTCCCCATCCATCAGCCTGGAAGTGGATATGTTCTGTATGCACATGGGCCCTCGTGTGGACTCCCAGAGGTCGTGGCAGGGCGAGAGATGCACGAGCAGAAAGGAGCCAACACCAGGGCCATTTGCAGCCCACGCCTCCCTCTCTACTGATTCGTAAGACGGTAAAGGAGTGGTTTCTATCTTAATTCATCTTTGTAACCCCAGAAACTAGCAGAGCATTGATGCTTAATATATTTGTAGAGAATAAATGGGTGAACGAGAGAGACAGGCATTGTGGAGCTCTTGACGGAAAATCAATCCGTCAATTAATCATTGCATTGGGCCCTGCACTGCACCAGGCCCCGTGAAGATCACCCAGAAATAGGTGGCACGGCCCATTAATTCAGTCATTTGCTCAATAAACAATTTATCGAGTGCCTTTTCTGCACCAAGGGCTCCCTTGACTGCTGGGGGTTATAAAGCTGGACTGGTCCGGACACTCAGATTAGCAATCCGGAAGCACAGATAAAACCAGACAGAGTCCAGTTGCACGCTGACCTGTGGCGTCCTGACGGCCAGGCTGCAAGTAGACTTAAGAAAAGGAGAAATCGAGGCAGGTGAGAGAGACTGACAGAGGCTTTGGGACAAGACAAACCCAGTCCTGCACTGTCCAGGGTGGGGTGCGGGTGGGGGCACAGGGAATGGTGTGGAGGTCACACGAATTGTGGGATGGGCTGAGGAGGTTGGGAGGGAAGCTCTAGTTTAATTTTCCTGGGAACAAGTCTCGGGAAATCACAGGAAATAAGGTGAGGGAGTATGTGGGGTCTACTGATCAGGGGTTGGCGAACTTTCCCTGTGAAGGACCAGGTTGAGTGTCTCTGGCTTGGCCCACCTGAGGCTCCGCTGCAGCTGCCCACTCTGCCGTGCTAGTGTGAAAGCAGCCGTCGGAAGACAGGCAGGGATGAGCGTGGCCACGTTCCAATACAACTTTATTTCTGGACATTGAAATTTGAATTTCATAGGATGATCACATATTACAAAACATTCTTCTTCTTCTGATGTTTTCCCCAACCAGTTAGAGATGTAAAGACTGTCTGTGGCTCGTGGGCCTTACAGCAATGGGCAGGTGGCCGCAGTGTGCCGGCCTCGCCTGCACACGTGTTTCTCAGGCACAACCTGAGATGCAGGTGCTGACTCAGTAGGTCCGGGGGGACCTGAGACTCTGAATTCCCAACGAGGTCTCAGGTGACGCCGGCACAACAGACCCTCAGACCACACTTCAGCACCGTGGGTACAGCGCCAGGAAAGAGCAGCAGAAGCGTTTGAGTGAGAGACCCCAAGTCACCCAGCTCCACTGTGGGCAGAGCGCAGAGAGCCACGTGCAAGGGAGAGCGGCTGGGTGGGGGGCGGCAGGCGGTGGGAGTCCAGGAGAGATTGTGCCAGCACATCTTGCCCACCTGCTGTGCTGGGGAGGGGCGGCCCTCACGCCAGCCCTGAGTACGAGTTGGAACGTTCTGCAAGGAGGTCAAGCACCAGGCCACTAGTGTTTCCAGGCAGCGTTGCCAAGGCATTGACATGTGCCGGTAACCAAAATGTGGGACCTTTCCCTGATTTGCATGCGTTGCTTTAACATGGATAGTACTGGGGCTTAGTATCCAAAGAGGCAACTCTTCTTCATAGCAAATGCAGGTGAAAATGTGCTGCATGTCACCTGGGACCCACGTCCCCAGTCTCTGTGCAAGAGCAGAGAGCACGGCGGGGCGAGCGGCTCCTGCTGGGGCTGG